>NC_142030.1:65201595-66401595 GCF_982192425.1 Myodes glareolus
AGAAGGTAACAGCTGATTAGTGCTACTGGAAAAGGAAAAAAGATTAGACTAAGAGGCAGCCTTTGAATTTGGTGACAGAGGAGTCAGCATTTATTTGTTATATTAAGTGTCTACTGAATGCCAAGTAGTATTTAAGGCAGTGGAGAAAAAGATACAAGGAAAAAGCATTTAGAATAAAATGCAATACATTTTTATGAGAGTCACAGCCATAGCGTTTCATAGGGAGAACTATCCTGACCCTATATTTTGAGGTGGGAAGGTGGGACCAAAACCTTCGGAGGTAATGATGCTGATGTAGAGTGTTTGAGTCTAAGAAGGAAGAATGAGTTTGCTTTGTGCAAAGCAATCAATATAGTGGATATATAGAATATGTAGTATAGAATTAAGTAGGAGAGACAGACAGGGACCAGATGAAGAAAATCTGGATCTCCAGCAGGCATTATGTTATGCACGAAGGAGATGACACAAACCTAAAGAGTACCAGAATGGAAGACATGGAAGGAAACCAAGTAAACTTTGGCTATTCGGTGGAAGATATGCTTGTTCATGTCACCTTGGTTTTTGTAGAATCCTGATCAAGGCCACGAGAAGTTGTTTTTGAATCCAAAGTTAGGAAATGGTTTTGTGAACAAAGGTCTCTCTGGACAATGGTTTTTTGGAAAGAGATCACAGGCAGAAAGCTCTGATAGATAAAATGGACATGGAGCCATAGATAACTATATGAGGTTCAAAGGCAGATATTTGTTCCAAACTTATTGGTATAAATTTAAAAATGTAGTATACAAAATATGAACAGGCTACCAGGAACATAATGAAATAATATAGTATAATATAACATATATATAATTAAGAACTTTGTTCTCGGATATGAAATATGTATTTGGCTGGCAAACCACAATGAATATCTTGCTTTAATTAATATAATACTTTAACCTTGCTTTACTAAATAGCAAATATTTTTATTTGATTCCCAATTTGTCACTGTTTTCCTATTTAAGTAAAAATGGTTCAGAAAGATAATTAGATTAAATTTACTCATGAGTTAATAGTAGCACAAAACTTTGAATCCAGACCTAATAAGTTGGAGTTCAACTGATCCTTTTTCTACCAAGAGAGATCCTGAAATAGTTTCCATCTTGGAAGACTTGGGAATTGAATCTAGTTTGAGATGGAGGTGTCAGAGCACAGTGCATACATCTACCACCAGAGGGTGCTCTTACCTCAAGAGAGATTTGATAATCCTTTTCCCCCAGTGAAGCTGCAGCTGGTTTCTTTCCCTGCGATTCTTCCCTCTGAGGCAGGAGGCAGCATGTTAAGAGCTGGGCTGTCTTAGACTAACGTCTGCAAAGCACGGTGACGACATAGCTCCACACAGCTGCGTCAGAGAGGCACATCGGAAATAATCTCAGATTATACTGGACGTAGGAAGAAAGAAAGAGATCCAAACAGCTCAGAAACAAGGTCTTTCAGATGTTCGGAGGTGGAATAAGAATTTCCTGTGATTCCAGCGAAAGCTGTAGTTCACAAAGCATAGGGATTGCCCAGAAATGATTGAGTTGTTTTGTTGGTGCTGCTCTTTATACATACATACATAGATACATACATAGATACATATATATATTACCTTGATAGAGCATAGCTTGTTTTTTTTTTTCTTCAAATTTATTAGCATAGCTTTTCTTTTCCTGAGCATGTTGATTCATTACTTCTCTCACACTTGTTTTGTTCCTTCTTTCCTGGCTTTCTTCTGTTAACAAAGTTATTTCCGCAAGGGACAAAGCCTCATTCACCTCGTGATTAAAGCGGCTCATATTGACCAATATTTAGAAACAATACTGATAACTGAGACAATTTTATCAACATATTCTAAAATAGTCTAAAATAGTTTCTGGAGGGACAAAAACCTGAGGCATATGGGCAGGTGATCATCAGCATATTAGTGACTGTCTCAGTTAGGGTTTCTATTGCTGTGATAAAACAACTTGGGGAGGAAAGGGTTTATTTGGCTTACACCTCCATATGACTGGTCACCAATAAAAGAAGTCAGGACAGGAACTCAAGTAGGGCAAGAACCTGGAGGCAGGAGCTGATGCAGAGGCCATGGAGGGGTGCAGCTTCCTGGCTTGTTCCTTTACGCTTTCTCAGCCTGCTTTCTTTTTTTCTTTTATAAAATATTTTTTATTATTGATTTTTATTGAGCTCCACATTTTTCTCTGCTCCCCTCCCTGCCCCCCCCCCCCCCGCTTCAACCCTCCCCCAAGGTCCCCATGCTCCCAATTTACTCAGGAGATCTTATCTTTTTCTACTTCCTCTGTAGATTAGATCTATGTAAGTCTCTCTTAGTGTCCTCATTGTTGTCTAAATTCTCTGGGATTGTGGTTTGTAGTCTGGTTTTCTTTGCTTTATGTTTAAAATCCACCTGTAAGTGAGTACATGTGATAATTGTCTTTCTGTGTCTGGGTTACCTCACTCAAAATGATGTTTTCTAGCTCCATCCGTTTGCCTGCAAAATTCAAGATGTTGGGTTTTTTTCCTGCTGTGTAGTACTCCATTGTGTAAATGTACCACATTTCCCTTCTGCATTCTTTGGTCGAAGTTGTTTCCAGGTTCTGTCAGCCTTCTGTCTTATAGAACTCAGGACTCCCAGCCCAGGGATGGAACCACCCATAACAGGCGAGGCCTTCCCCACCAATCAATAATCAAGAAAAAGCCGTATAGCTGGATCTGGGAGGCTTTTCTCAGTTGAGGTTCCCTCCTTTCAGATAACTCTAGTTTGTGTGTCAGTTGGTATAAGACTAGCACAGTGACATTAAAATTCACAATAGCACAGATCATCTAGCGATGGCATAAATCCAGGGGAAAAGCTCGAGTCAGAGCTCCAGGTGTGCAGCTTGCAGGACGCCTCGGTTCCTGGGAGCACCTTCACTGAAACAAAACTTTCGGCCTTAAGCCGAGGGGCTAGAATTCTTTCTAAAAGAATTTTAATAATTACTTAAAAATTTTAAAGTGTATTTTTGATCACATTCCTCCTCCCCCAACTCCTGGCATATCCATCCTTTCCCCCACTTACCTTCACCATTCAACTTTGAGCTTGCTTTCTTTTCCTTCCTTCCTTCCTTCCTTCCTTCCTTCCTTCCTTCCTTCCTTCCTTCCTTCCTCTCTCACTTTTTTCTTTCCTCCTCTTCTTCCTCCTCCTTTTTTGTCTCAAGTTTGTGTTGTCCAACTATTCTTGGGAGTGGGGTCTGTCCCGATCAACCTACCAGGGATTGCATCGCTAAGGAAAGCTGACTCTTCCTCTTTCAGCAGTTATAAAATGCCAATGGCACTTCAGATACTAGTGAAATTTTATATCTACCTCCATTGCTCTATGCTGGAGTTTGTCTATAATTAGCTTGCTCATGTCTTGTACAATCAAGCTGTCATAGTTGATGTGAGTTCATATGTACAGCTATCCCATTGCATTTAGAAAGCATTGTTTCCTTGAAGTCATATTTCAACTCTGGCTCTTACAGTCTTTCTTCCCTTTCCTCTGCGAAGTTCCTGGAGTCTCAAAAGGGACAAATATGATGCTTATATTCCATTTAGAGCTGAGTACTTCCTAGTCTCTTATTCTATGCATATTAAACAGTTAAGGATCTCTATATTATCTGTCATCTACTACAAGAAACTTGTGAGTTGAGAAATATTAAATACTACAGCTGTAGCATTAAGTCTTTATAGGTCACTTTATTGCTAAGTCCATATAGCAGAATAATAGTATTAGGTTCTCTTCTGGGGTCTATGACTTATCTAGCTTCATATTCTTGGCTGTTATGTTAACTTATATGTTAACATATATGTTAACAGTGTCAGGAATGGGTTCCATCTCATAAGGAGGTCTTAGATCCAATTATAAAATGGTTGGTAACTCACATAATGTTTGTGCCACCATTGCATTAGTGGGCATATCATGTCAGGCCAGTCGTTATGTAGTTTGCAACATTTACAGGTGGGTGAAAATCATAATTACTTTTCCCATCTAATAGTGAGGATATCATCTTCCAGCACAGTGAAAGCTAGCTGTTGGGGATGAGATGAATACCAGCTTGGCTTCTCTGTGTGCTGTGAGTCTGGTGTGTGGCATCCTCTCACTCGTGCCACAAGGACATGTGCTCAACTCTGTCATTGCCAGAACCTGGAAACAACCTAAATGCCCCTTGACTGAAGAATGGATAAGGAAAATGTGGTACATTTACACAATGGAGTACTACACAGCAGAAAAAAAAAACAATATCTTGAATTTTACAGGAATATGGATGGACCCAGAAAACATCATTTTGAGTGGGGTAACCCAGACACAGAAAGACAATTATCACATAAACTCTCTCATAAGTGGTTTTTAAACATAAAACAAAAAAAAAAAAACCAGCCCACAAATCACAAACCCAGAGAACCTAGACAACAATGAGAACCCTAGGAGAGATGTACATAGATCTAATCTACATAGGAAGTAGAAAAAGACAAGATCTCCTGAGTAAATTGGGAGCCTGGGGACCTTGGGGGAGGTTTGAAGGGGGGAAAAGAGAGGCAGGGAGGGGAGCAGAGAAAAATATAGAGCTCAATAAAAATCAACAAAAGAAACATAAAAATAATAAATTTAAAAAAAAAAACAATAAGAAATGGAGTCTTACCATTGAGTTCAGTAGGAAACTGAATGTATTGGCAGTAGCCTGTAATGCTTTATGGTCTAGCAGGTTCTATTGACCATCAACATACAAAGAGTTAACCCATTCCTGATGCTGAAGTTTTTATTTGACAACATTTGGCAGCTTGTTAGGTTGGGTGGAACGCCCAAGGTGACGGAGGACTTTTAGAGAGAGCAGACTTTTCTACCTGGAGTTTTGTAGAGTCATTTCTTACAAGCAGTCTTCTACATGGCCTCTGCTTTATCCTTGGAAACCTCACTTCAGTATCATTTGTTGTTTTGCAGGATACATGATTTGACCCAGAAATTTTTAAGAAGACGCTCTCCCTTGCTCTTGTCCCCCCCCCCCCAACTCCTTCCCACATGTTTATAGTCAGTTTCTGATACTACAACAGACAGCAGGATCATCTAGGACCGAATAACTGAGACAATTTGTAGCAGACGTTCTCTGTCCAGCTCCCAAATAATGATACAGAAATTTAGTTTTAATTATGAACATTTAGCCTTAATTTAGGCTTGTCCCACTAGCTCTTACAACTTATATTAACCTGTTCCTCTTCAACTATGTTTTTCCTCGGGGCTTTTTACCTTTCTTTAATTTTGTATATCCTGCTTTTCCATTTCCTCTGTGTCTGACTGGCCAGTGACTGCCTGCCTGGCCCCAGAAGTCTCCCTTGTTTTCTCCCTCTTTCTCTCTCCAGCCTGGATTCCCCTTCCTACTTATTCTCCCTGCCCACCAACCCTGTGTATCCCTCCTGTGCCTAGCTATTGGCCATTCAGATTTTTATTAGACCAATCAAGTAACTTAGTCAAACAAGGTGAAAAAGCAACACATCTTTACATAGTTAAACAAATGCAACACATCTTTACTTAGGTAAACAATTCTTCTGCAACACAGCAAATGTAACACATCTTTACTTAGTTAAACAAATATTCTATTCTACAGCAATAACTCTCTACTTTGCCTGCTGCTGCAGTAATGGCCTTGACTTTGGCTGCAGCAAAAGTGACCCTCTTCCAGTCAAGGCTCACTGTCTTTATGCTCTAACAGGACTCAGTCTGAGAGGACAGGCGAACATTGGAGACAGCACATTCACCACGTGTGCTTTTCAAGGGCTTCTCTCTCGAAGGTTTGCCTTAGCTTTTCACTAAAGGAGTAAAAAAAGCTTCAGATCATATACTTCGGATAAAAAGATGTTGTTGATATAAAGCTAGAGGCCTGTCACTATCTGCTGGGTGGACAGTAGATCGAGGTTTTAGTTTTGCTTGGTTAGAGTTGGGAGACATTGCCTCACTCTTCATTGAGTTCCTAACATACTTTTCTTTGGGTCTTGGGCCATAAGATCGATGCCATGGAATTAGATGTTTAACTAGTAGGTGGATTTGGGGCAAGTTCTGTTTTGTGGTTTAGTTCTTATGATTTGAATTCAAGAGGGGCTAGCAACCTTATTGAACAGACCTGAGATGGCATTCCCTTTTTCCGGTGATTCTTGTCCTTTATCTCTCCAATAGTAATTTCAGTAGCAAATCTCAAGGATGGTGTGACATAGAGCCACTGAAACGGGCACGTCCATTAAGTATATCTCTAAATGGCTCACTCCACTTTTGTAGTGTCATCTTTTTAGTATGAAGGATTTGGTTTGTTTTTCAGTCTTCAGGAACCATCTGCAGTAGTTCCAAGATATGTTCTACAAAGCCCCTTAATTTATAGTTAATAATTTAGCAGGGAACAAAGTCAGCAAAGTTTTTCTTTAGAGGATCTTCAGGTGTTAATTTACATATGAAGAAGCTAAGGACCAAAAGAAATTACAAAAACCAACTTAAGCTACATGTCTGGGGGAAAAAAACAGAATCATAACTACAATTGATCCCTTTAACTTGTAGACTTTCTTTTGTGTTATCTGCAAATGAGATTATTATGGGTGTAAAACTGAGAGGGGGAAAGGCCATAAAAGAAGAAATGAATGAAGTAGGTTGGCTATGCAACCTTTGTTTAGAAAATCTGTACTGAGGTAGATACTGAAGACTTAAAGACAAATGCAACATTGTATTCATTTTATAATCCCTGGGATCAAATACTTGACACAAACAGCTTAAAGGAGGAAGGATTTATTTGGGTTCCTGGCTTCACAAGTTTAGTTGCTTGGCCCTGTGTGTTTGGGGAAAGCATCATGGAAATGGGACTATGTGGAGGTAGAAGGCATTCAACTCATGAAGGGCAGGAGACAGAGTAGGGGGAAAAGAGTAATACACAAAAGAGCCAGAGCAAGATACAGCCTCGTGACACAACCCCAGGGGACCTACTCTTCTAACTAGGCCCCACCTCAAAAATTTTCCCAGTGCATCCCAAAATAGCACCAATATTTGGGGACCAATTTGCACCCATGATAGACATTGCATGTTTATGACACATAGTCACTATTCTAAGCTCACAGTCTAGAGGTTGTGATAACAAATCAACAATTAGAGTATGATGACAGAAATAAGAGCCATGGGAAGCTTTGGGAGGAAGGTCTACTGTCAAGATTTTTTTGATTTCAAATGGCAGAAGATTTAAGCCATGTCACTCAGAGAGAGAATTCACTGGTCAATATGACTCAGTTTAGAAGTCATTTCTGGTTAAACAGAGCAGTATTTAGAGTTTCAACAAGTTTTTTCAATGGGGTAATATTCTTCATCTCTTCTTCCTTTGCCTTGATAGCTTATCCTTAACAAAGATTTAAGGCAAAGTCAAGCACCTGTGATTTTATACCTTATCAGTTTACCAACCCTAGTGTAAAGAGGTTTGTTTGTTTTGTTAACCAATCTCATTGGATTTATTGCAATCATTTGCCTAATCCTAAAGCAACTAGAGGAGATAGACTGGAACGGCCAGGATAGGGTCAAATGCTGACCCTGCAATTGAAGAAGAGATTAGTCACACTCACATGACATTGGCTAATTGTTGAGGAAGATTCTTATGGCAAAAATAACACGGAGAATTTTATAACAGCTGTAGGAGAGGTAGTCAGTAGGAATCAGGGAGTCTAGTTACGAGACTCAAGGTAAAGGATGGATCTTTTGACAAATATTTGTATTAATTCTTTGAGAATTTCATGCAATGTTAATTTTATTCATCCTCAACTCTTCACAGACACCCATGTCTCTTACCCTTCTCTACTTCATGCCTTTAAAAAGATAACTTAACTGGTATGAATTTGTGTTGATCATATAACCTCGTTGTGAGCCCATTCTCTGGAGTATGGTTAAAGTATGACCAACTCTCAGAAGCCACACCCTTAAAGAAAACTCAGAACCCATCTACTGTCCATAGAACCTCAGTTAGGGGTAGGAACTCATGAAGCCCCTCCCTCTCCATGCCGAATGCTGACTGGCTGGATCTTGTGCAGATCTGTTATGCAGGTAACTATAGCTGCTGCGGGTTCATGTGGCTCTGGTATGTCCAGAAGATACTGCTTTGCCCCAATTGGACTTTTGGTTCTTACCTTTTCTTTTGTCTTTTTGTTTTATTGTTGTTGCCTCTTGGCTGAGTCTTGAGGAGGGGTGCCATAGAGATGTCCCGTTTGTGGATAAGCACAGCACTAACTTACTCTCCGTACTTTAACTAGTTGTGACTTGCGCTAACCACCACTCACTGCATAAAGAAGTTTCTCTGATGAAGTCTGAGAGCTGCACTAAGTTATTAGCAGTCAGACACCAGCTCAGAGGGCAGTTTGGTACTATGTCCAGGTAGTAAAATGAGTGGTAGGTTCACCCTTGGGCATGGAAGTTTCCCATCTAAGACTGATCTCCTATGAGACTGCTTTTTCCTCAGGTTTACCTGTATTCTGTGGGTCCCCAGGTCATCTATACATCCATCCAAGTATCTATAAATTCTGGGGTCTCTACAATCCCTCAAGTTTGTTATTTTACTGAAACAACTTGAAAATTTATGAAAGTACTATATTTAGAATACTATATTATTATAAAGGGTGTGCTTGGGGGTAAACATTGGCTAGAAGTATCTGGTATCTGGTTCTGGTGGAGCAGTATATATTATCCTGAAACATTGTGATAGCAATCTTGACTGCCAACATGAACGGATTTAGTATTACTCTAGAACAATTTCTGGCAATGTCTTTGTAGGATAATCAAGACTAGGCTAATTGAGATGGGAAGACCCTATCCTAAATTTGGGAAGCACCATTTCATGGTCTGGATCCCAGACTGAATTTAAAGAAGAAAGCAAGCTAAGGACAAGCATTGACAGATCTCTGCTTTCTGGCCATGGATACAATAAGAGCCCCAGCCTCCTTCTCCTGCTGTGGTAACTTTCCTGCCAGGATTGAGTTTATCCTTTAGACTCGTGGGCCAAAATAAAACTTTAATTTCTTAAGTTGCTTTGTTTCAACAACTAGACAACTAACTAAAGCATGCCAGTAACAGAAGCTCTATGAACCTCTGAGTCCAGAGGTTTTTGTTTTGTTTTGTTTTATTTAATTAACTTTTTCTTTGACAATTCTGTTATTGTATACAATTCATGCTAATTGCTCTTATCACCCACTCACTCTCTTTTATCCACCCCATCTCCACTTATCTCTTTCTCACGACTCCCATCTTCCCCCTCCTCCTCATAATTTTTCTCCACATTCATGATTTTGTTTGTTGGTTTTGGTTTGGTTTTGCTTGTGATTCACTGAGTTTAACAAATACTGTCTGTATTTTCCTGGGTCTATAACTATGCTCTGGAGCTTGATGGGGTCGCCATTGGATATACAACTGAAGACAATGACCCTCCATCTCTCAGATTCTACCAGTAGCCAATAGGGTTTTTTTTTTTTAAATGAGATTTTGTGGACTTGACTCATTAAATCATCAGTGATGTGACTGAGCTTGAGCCCCAGTTCTGTTTCCCTTTTGGAAAGCCCACTGAATAAAAGCCCCAACTCCGTTTTCCTGGTCTTCCTCGTCAAGCAGAGATCCACTATGAATCATATCATTAGCGTAGCAAAGGCTTTCTTGTCAGAAAAATTCTAAGAACTCTCAGGTCTGTTTGCCAGAAGTCCAAGACCTGACAACATTTTCCTTTTAATACAGGGTCAAGAAGGCTTCCTAGGGAGGTGGTATTTAGGTGGAGGTTTTACATTGACCACGATCACATTTTTTTCTAAGAAATCACCAATAAACTTTTTAAACCAGTAGTTTTAAGAGACAATAAGTGCAACTCGTGATATAGGAGAGGAAGTTGTAAAGATCAGTGTGTGTCCCCAGCTGGCAATGCTTCACAGGTCTGCTTCCAGCTTGAACAAGCAACGGGGCAGCTACTGAAGCACCGGAATTTTAGCTTAAATCTTTGGTAGTGGTGTGGAGAATAATAGGCGTGTAAACAATACAGAATGAGGTGAGGGCAGTAAGGAGACAGCATTGAGGTTCCAGAAGTCCAGCAGCACCCCTAAGGTATTCTGCCAAGGACCGGCCTTTGTTTTGTGTATCCTAGGGTAGCTGGAACAGATTGCCATAACCAGAGGTTGTTACAGGTTTGGAGGCCAGAAGCTGAAAGTCAAGGTGGTGGATAGATTGGCTCTCCGTGTAAGAGTGTGTGCTCCAAGCCGGTCTCCCAGCTCCTCTGGTTGCCAGGAATTCTTGGCATTCCTTGGCGTTCAGATGCAACGTTCTAATCTCAGTGTTTGTCATCACACAGTGTTCTTGCGTGACTCCGTCTAAGTTTCCTCTTCTTATAAGGACAGCAGTTGCTGGATCAGGGCCCACATTAATCCAGAATGTCTTCGCCTTAATTTGGTTACATCTATGGAGGTGCTATTTTCAAACGAGGTCGTCAGATCCCGGGGACACAATTCAACTGAGTCACATGCCTTCCCGAGGGCAGACGACGAAGTGATGGGTTATCTGCAGTCTCATCGCTTTGCAGCTGCTCTCTTGGCTTCCTGAGCATGAAGCTCGTAGGCTCCAGCAGCACCTTGGGTGGAGCGGCTTTGGCTTTGGCTTTGGTAGTCGGGTTGAACTGAACTGTGGAACAAGGACCGCCTCTGCTACTTTGAAGAAGGAGATGATGGTTGCTTCTTTCTTCCACTTTTATTCAGTGTGGGGGAGGGGTGAAACTCGAGTACAGCCCCTCTCCCCACCCTGCACTAATCTGTAATTCGTGTAGCACTCCACATCTTTCTCTCTCTTGAGAGAGAGAATAAATAATGAATGACTTAAAACCCAATGACTGTTCATCTCTTCCTGGAAGAGGAATGGCTGTATGAGTAATTACAACTACAGTGCCTCTTTTCAACTTCTCTCCCTCCCTTCTCAATTAATACATTGGATGAGCTACCTCTGTCTGGTGTCTTCACTGTGTTGAGATTGTAATCTTCATAATAAAAGTGTTTCACTGATCATGTCTTATCCTAAACGTGTAGTTGTGTACTGGGAGTTGTAAAATTGCTTGTTCAGTATTTATTGAATCTATTTCCAATGTCTAAGCTATGTCCTGGGAATCACTTAAACACATTTAGGGAACCAATTTGTTAAATGGCATGCTATTGCCTTGACAAGACAGGGGCCTCTAGGCAGAAGCTGAGCAGTTGAGGTCATGAATGTTCGGGTGTTTAGCCAAGGGAGCTAACATTTCCTGTCTCTCTGGAGCCAGTGTTCTAAGGACAGACACCACTGACATCTCTGTAGTCTTTGAAAAAAGACTTTGTTCACTTCCTTCTATTGATTATGGATTAAGGCAAGAGGGTTAAAACTCTCAATACATTATTTTATAGTTGGGAGAAATGAAGTATATTTAGATGAAATTAATTTCCCATATTCATATCTTAAAGTAGTTTGTCCTGGGATTTCTTAGGTTTCAAATTAAGAATCCCAGCTCTTGAGGAGCCCCTCAGACACCATATACTTTAAAGAAGAACCCAGATTATTCACTGGCAAAGATTCAACCATGTGTCTTTCATATTTGCCATCTTGTTTCTTTTCTTCATTTTATAATATCCAAGATAAAATTTAACATATATCTTCCATCCAAAAGAATGTCAACTAAGAAATCATGTTTGCAAACAGTAGAGGGAGTTCCTCTAACCTGCAATGTTTGACTTTGTCTCATTAACATCCTGAGAGTTGCAGAGACCAAGGCAGGAGAAAAAGCGCAATGGAGATATAGGATGTGAGCTGAAAATGCTAATTACAGTTTAGGAGAAGTCTTCTGGCTCCTGGCTCTTCTCCAGCAGGCAAACAGCTCCCAAATTCCAGAGGAAACCCTGAGAAAGGAACTTTTTCAGGAGTAATTGCCATGTAAATTTCCCTGATGAGATCAAAGCAAGCATCCCAGGATGATGTTCTGTTCCATTTCCTTTCACCTCTGGGGAGCGTCCCACTGATGCAATTTACGGACTGTGATCAACCAAATACTTGTCATAATTTCATAGTCAAAGTGTATTTACACGCTTGTTGTTATGGTGACCATCAATAATATCAATAAAAGTCTGTCTAGTTGAAACAGATGAATGGAACATGTAAACACAGACAAGAATAATCACCTCGGATGTCAACATAGAAAAACATAAACACAATGGTGTGTTTGCTAGTTTTCACTTCTACTGCACCCAGGCTGCCGCATCTCTGCTCCGTTCCTGACTGAAATTCATTGACTTCTCTAGTGGCTGTACAAATAGGAAAGGAATGGGGGAAGGTTTCTTTTTACCTCAGAAATGAAGAAGAAAAAACCTTACCATGAGTTCAGTATTTGTCAAAACAAGGATCCCCTGTATGATATTAGTACATTGTTCACCAATTAAGGTCATCATGAGCTACATTGTCTACAAAGCTTGTTTTTTATTAAGCATTCATTTTGCACATGTTGATGTTTGAAACAGTCCTTGATTTCAGCTGGAGGGTAAATGGACACAAAGGCCTGGTGATCGCTGCTTTCAATCAGATTCCTTTTTAAAATGGATGACTACCTTAGGGACTGTCCTGGCAATCTAATGAGATAATGTAAGCAAAGTACAATGGTATTGTTAGGCCCAGATCACAGAGTCCCCCAAAACCAACTAGGAGACCGAGTCCTGTATATAAAAGTAGCCTTTACTCTTATTCAAGTTCACACTCGGACTCTCTGTGTGTCCAACATATTGGCGCAATTGGAGAGCTCCAAGCTCAGTTGGGGCCGGTCTTTATAACAGCAGAGGTTAGGGTGAGGGATTTCTAAGGTTCAGGACCCCAACTGGCTGACATTTGTCTAGGGGTGTCCTTCTGAAAAGCGATGGGTGTGTGCTGGCAGTTGATCCTATCTACAGTGGTTGTAACATTAGGAATTTCCTTTGGATGGTCTGTTCCTGGGTAGTGCCTGGGTGGTCTCAGTTTGTGGTCTTTCTGGGAACCAGGTATTGCCTTGGGGCAAACTATTGAGACTCTGGCCTCTACTGAGCTTGCCATGGTTGGGTCCTACAGTATCAGTTCTTAGCAAAAGAGATTCCATCAAAGTCTTTCTCGTCATGTAGTCATGGACTTTGAAGTTAGCGGAAAGGCATTGCTTTCCTCCTCCAGCTACGGAATACTTACAACACTTGCTTGGGCAAGTTTTGTAGCTATTTCTCAGCCTCAAATGAATTTCCTCTTCTGCAGACTGAAGAGATTAACAGTGTCCATGTTTTATGATGATTGTGAGGACTAAATGACACTGTGTACCTACGGTGCTGATC
The DNA here is from genome assembly GCF_982192425.1 of Myodes glareolus. Classification (NCBI taxonomy): domain Eukaryota; kingdom Metazoa; phylum Chordata; class Mammalia; order Rodentia; family Cricetidae; genus Myodes; species Myodes glareolus. The sequence goes on from NC_142030.1 coordinate 65,214,967, forward strand.
TCAGTCCTTGGCCTTGAACAGGCCTTCACTAAGATACAACAAGCAGTAGTGGTTGCTGCTATTGCTTGTAATGGAGGGTTATACTATCACTTTGGGGTGCTCAGGGTGTGGGAAAATAGGGTATAGTGAAGCATTGGGTGAGAAATGCTGTAGTGACATGTTCTGGTGCTGAACATGGTCGTGCAGCTAAGAAACGATGTACATGCGGCTTTCGCTCATTCAGCTTTAGTCTGCTGCCTCAGCAGATTCTCCGTTTGCAGGCACTAGTTCTTGGAAGGTCTCTCTAGTTCTTAAATCTCACTCTCAAAACGCCACACATGAATGAGTGTTAGAAGTAATCAGATGATCGTATTTGTTTATTTGCTGTGTTTTAATGAAAGCATTGCCTGTGTAGGGATCAGGGAATTTTGGGGTGCTGCTTCTCTTCTCCTATCTTGTTGAGGCTGGGTTTCTCATGTCTCTGTGTGCTCTCTCCATGCTGTGTGACCTGTAAGCTTCCCATTGACTGTCCTGTCTCCTCATCTTGCTGCAGGGGTACTAGGATGACAGTTGTCCCCGAGTGTGCCTGGCTTTTCATGTAGGTTATGGGACTGGAGCTCAAGCCATCCGGCTTGCACTGCAAATGCTGTCAGTCACTGGGTCATATCCTCAGACCTATCTAGCTCTTTGTGAATGAAGTTTTCTCTGAAACATCTCTAGTTTTTAATCGCCTCTTTTTTTTTGTTAAACCAAAGCTTTGCACTGTCTTCCATCAGCTTTGCTCTTTCCCTTTACACACGTCACTCGCTGGAGCCTTTGTTCTAGATGTGTGGCCTGTTTACCAGTCAGAAAACTTTCCTGCTGCAGAGGAGAATGAGATGCTATTCACCTGACAATGTCCAATCATAGTGTTCCATGGTGCGGAGACCTTGATGCTTAATCACCCTTTCTTCTACTTTTCTTTCCTTGATCAAGTAAGAAAACATGTTGGTTTTAAAGATAACCCACTGTTCCTAACTTCTTTTCCTTCTTTTTTTTGACTTCACCAGGAGGTTTATCCAAATCCAAATTTCTCCTAAAAATGCACTTAGAGTAATTTAGGCTTTCTCTTGTGGTCTTCCCAACTCTTTTGATCTCTATCCACTGCCCAGTTCCAAAGCCATTTCCAGATCCTAGGTATTTATTATAGTTAGCTGTATTAGCTATCTGCTCACAGAATTACTCCAGAACTTAATGACTTTGAATAACAAACACTACCATGATTTTTGTGGGTACAGAATCAAAGTGTTGCTTAGCTAGCTATCTCTGTTTCAAGGTCTCCCTCAAACCTGCCAACACATTTCTGGCTAGTGCCTCATCTAATCAGAAAGCTTAGTTGAGGCACAATCCATTCTCAAGCTCACTGTCCTTGTTGACAGAAATTCTTAATGGGCCACTGAACTGAGGGTCCAGTCAGTTTCTTGCTGTATAGGTGTTACCAATGGGTTCAAGTCATAGTATTGGAGCTGGTTTTAGTTCAATTAAATAAAAGAGAACATTGGCTGCAAGGCTCTTATTTTTACCCTATTCTTGAAAGGTATATATTATTATGGGATTTTTTTTCTGGGTTAGCTGTGAATTTCAGAGTCCATCACACACTTAATCCTCCAGATACAAGGAGCTACAACTTCATGAGTATGAAGATGTGGCAGTCCCTAGGTGTCATGTTGGTGTCTGGCTTCCACATACAGTCATCATCTGCTATGAGTCAGGTAGAGGGAATAAAACAGGGTCTACAGATACTTAGAGATAAGTCAACAGTATGCCTTGTTTCCTCGATATGTTTCCAAGACCTAACTGGGGGAGTCAAACGTATTGCTGGCCTCCAGCTTCCATAATACACTCTTACAATCTACGTAATAAATAATTTTTTTCTCTTAAGATATCTTGAATGATTTCTGTCTCCTGTCACTGGAAAAGCCTCAACTGAGGCAGGACTATGCCCATCAACACAAATCTAGGTCCATATTAGAGTCTTATGTAACATGTAGGCCGGCTTGTTGGGGTATCTGTTCCTGCCCGGTACCTCACAGCCGGCAAGTCCCAAACAAAATCAATCACACAGAGATCTCTATAAGTTATAAACTGATTGGCCCATTAGGTCAGGCTTCTTATTAGTCCTTGTAACTTATATTAATCCATTATCATTATCTACATTAGCCACACGGCTCAGTACCTTTCTCAGTGTGACAGCTCACATGTTGCCTCCTGGGTGATCTGGGCAGGAATGGCAGAGGGACTTCCTCCTTCCTGGAATACTCCTGTTCTCATCGCCCCGCCTCTACTTCGGTTGACCTGCCTACACTTCCTTCCTGGCCAATCAGCATTTTATTAAAATACATGATTGACAGAATACAGATAATTCTTCCACACCATTTTCCCTTCTTTTTTTTTTTTCAAAAAAAAAAAAACAAAGGAAAATATCCATAGTCCATTTTTTGGGAATGTGGGCGTAGTATTCCAGGCTACTTCCTGCTGGTTGGGGGCGCTGATTATCTTATGGAAATCTAAAGAAAATTTAGAGTTATATTCATGTCCTGATTGGAGTATCCTGTGAGTCTTGTTCATCTCAGGCAGCATCTTGAATCTGCTCTGGATGTAAAACTCAGACATCTGGGTCATCTTTTCCTGTCGCAGATTTCTTAAGGAGGTCTTCCTTTATCGAACCTGATTTTTCTTAACTCAGAATGAATCCACAGCCTCTCATTTTCTGTGGAAACAAAAGCAAAATCTCTTCTCCAAAGTAGCATACCTTTTGACATCAATTTTGAAGCCAAGGTATTTTCAAAATACCTATCTTGGGTTAGTTCAGCAGCATTTATAACAAAAGTTTTTAGCAGCTGTTGCTCCTTCCTCAGCAATCAAACAATTCAAAGAGATCATAATAGCATACAGTATCAAGATTCTCTGTATATTTTCCATCTTTATGTGGCTTTATTTTAACTTCTATTTCTTTTATTTTTACTTTTTGAGACAGGTTCTCTTTATATCTTTGTCCTGGAATAACTCTGTAGACCAGGCTGTCCTTGAACTCACAGAGATCCCTCTGTCTCTGCCTCCCCAGTGCTGGGATTAAAGGCGTGTGCTACCACACCTTGAACTCACAGAGACCTGTCTGTCTCTGCCTCCCAGGCATTAGGTTTAAAGGTGTGTGCTACCACACCTTGAAGTCACAGAGGTCAATCTACCTCTGCCTCCCAGGCATTGGGATTAAAGGCGTGTACCACCATATCCTACTTCTCTCTTTCTTTCTTTTTTATTTTTAAGAACTTTAACCTTTAGCCTGCATATATTTTTAACACACTGTAAACCATTTACAGGTTTTCTTTCTCTTTGAATCTCTCTTTACTGTATATCTCTCTTTCTGACTACATGAGTCTTTAATTTACTAAGCAATATGGAGAGCCGTGACTTTGACGGCTAGATCCAGCCCATTCCTTAGCTCTCCAGCCTCATGGTGGAGGAACCATCAGAGCCATTTTTGTTGTCACAACTCTACAGTGTTTCAAGGTCCCTGCCAGCAAGCAAGCTGCAGAATTATGCTCACAGACCACATTCAGTCGGACTGCCTGCCTAAAAGAGTCAGAGTTTGCCCTGGGAGGATAGCCCAGAAAGCCGGCATTTTAAAACAGCGTGACTGTTTTCCTGCTACTGCTGAAAACCGTAAAGCACACGTTTAGCTTTTCATCAACACCATTTAAGTATTTCATGGCAGGACCTCTTAATGAGCTGCAGGGTTTGCAGCTAAAGCTGAGTCAGGAAGCCTCTCTTAGATGAGAGCCTTGCTTGCCTCTAGCAAGCAGAGCAGACCTGAGAAATTGCTGCTACCAAGAAAGCATGATTTACTCTATTCCTTCCCAAGCTTTCTCAAGCTTTCTGTGGATTCAGTTATCTATGTGGGTGCCATCTGTAGCAAGGGGGCCTGTGTGTGATTTTCCTTGGGACTTACTGGCTTGTTGGGGTACTGGGCAGGACAGAAACCCCAACAAGCCGGCCCCTCATGTTACAGTCTCAATTATGGTTGAACTAATTTAAAAAATTCTTTTTTTTCTAGGATATTCTTAGGAAGCCAAGGATGGTGACACCTTAAATCTAAGTGAGCACCATCAGGAATAACTTCTGTTTCAATGCGTGGTATCAAGCATAGAATCAATGAAACCAAGAGGTTAGGTCAGACCAGAGGTTACGTTGTGTGAGTTCCTTATTGCTCTGTTTTTGTTCACTTCTCCAGTTTTTGTGTGAGGGAAGAGTAGCTGCTGTGAGCCTCTACATTCCATGCATAGACCACAGTGCTGGGGGAGATGCTGAGGCTGTAATAACCGGGGGAAAGAACAAGAAGCTGCCCACAAAACATTCCTTACTGCAAATAGTCTGAGGCTGAGGCAGGGGCCTTTATCATTTGTCTCAGTTTGGTCCGATGTGTTTGAGAGTTTCATTCTTTGACTTTTCACCACTCCTCCTGTGTTAGGATCTGGCTCTGTGGTCATGTGGACTGACTATGCAGTATTCAAACATTTCATGTTTTTGGCAACATGTGGAAATTCTTTTGAGTACCACTGCGGCTCGTTGTCAAAGATAATCCTTTCAGGAATTCCATGTCTGGCAAACATGGTCTTCAATGTTGGACTCTTGTGGTAAATTGGTATTGTTAAGGCATTCCAGGCCTGCAATTTTTATTGTAGTTATTCCCTTTAATGATATAGTCTCCATTACATTTTCTTCTAGATAAACAAACTGGTGCCAGTGTTCTGTAGTAGTCTGGTTCTAGAGTTTTGAGATGTAATTAATTGATATATATTATATTATTATAGTATGTACATCTTTCCAGTGAAGTTAGAAGTTTGCTGATGTGTTGGTCTATTTACTAATCAAACTGCTGAAATGTAAGAGTTGCCCATTGGTGGTAGCTAACACTCTTCCTTGAAGTGTGGCAGAGCTGGGACACTCCTAGAGAACAGGTCAGTCAGATTTCACCGATCCAGTTCTTGGACAGGATTTGTATTCCTGGCCCTCTACCACACTATTTTTAACTTCAGCTAGTCTCCTATTGTTAAACTGTAGAAGCCAAAAGAAGCGGAACTTAACTTTTCAATGAACATACAAGTACTCTCTTATTTCAACTAATATTTCATTTCCAAAAAAACCCCAAACAAAACAAAAACAAACAAGCCTCCAAAGATATTAAATTCACATTTCCTTAGAAACCAAATGTAACTTAATGTTCCCTAGTTCTCCAGACTAACCAGTCTTGGCATTTCTTTAGCATTTGAATGACAATGATTGGATTCCCTTGAGTTATGTGGCTGTAGGATGTTCAGTGCTTTAAATATTTCTGAGAATGTTTAGATTGCACTAGGAATGACTGGCTATCACATAGTTACTCATTTGCTCTCCCCCATAACACAGACATGCCAGCCAGACCCATTCCACTAGCCTTTCCACCAACAGTGTGATTTGCATTCTCTTTTCCTCCCCTTCGTGTGGTTACGTGACTAGCTAGATACATATTTAGGTTTTTAATTTCATTTTCTTTTTACATTTTTGGAAATGAGTTTTTGAAATTTCTTGCAACTATGTGCATGATCCCAAAGTTGAATCCATAAAACAAGACATATTTAGAGAAGTCCTGAATATCTCCATTCCACAGCATTCTTCCATGTAATTAATTCTGAAAACTATGATTTATCTCTCTGTTTTTCTGCTTGCTTTATGAATCGATGGGTGAGTCTGTTTTGCTATGTATTTTTTAAAGTTAGAATTTTATTATAATTATTGGTAAGTAAATTCATTTTTCATATTTCATTTCTAATGTGGACATGTTGTATTGTTTTCTTGTCGAACTGAAATGTTCAGGAATTCTAATATGAGGTTGCACCAAGTGGCGAGTGTTAAATTTCAAACCCAGGACAAAAAACTGAGGTACCTATGTAACATATCAAGGCAAACTTGTCTGCCTGTTCTTTCAATAGCCTCCGTTTTTATCTATCTGATACAGAGTATGAATCACAGCATCTCCTGCCCTCTACCCTGAATCCCCCAGCCCAGGGGCTGGGCTGCCTTTCCCCCAGAGCTCTTTCCTATATAACCCAGATGTTTGGTTCTTTAAGAGAATGAGGGAGGAAGAGAGGAAGGCTGACATCCTCGGGGCCAGCCAGGCAGACAACTGCCTGTCAGTCAGACATGGAGGAAGAAGGAAAGTAGGACAAACAGAAGGAGAGAAAGGTAAAAAACCCTGAGACAAAGGTAAATGAAGAGAAACCGGTAAATGAAGTTCTCAGAGCTAGGGGGACAAGCATAAGGTAACGGGGAGTATTCATAACTAATAGTAAGTCTCCATGTCATGATGGAGCTCAAGAAAGTGGGCTGACAGTTCGAGAAAGCCTGCTAAAATCTATCGGTAAAGGACATGAGCTGGAATTTCTTCAGTGAAACGATTTTAAGGTATAGATTAAATTTTTAAATTGGCAGCCAAGTGGTAGGGGCACACGCCTTTAATCCCAGGACTCAGGAGGCAGAGGCAGGAGGATTTCTATGAGTTTGAGGCCGGCCTGGGCTACAGAGTGAACAAGAACTGTTATACAGAGAAATCTTGTCTTGAAAAAAAAAGAAAGAAAGAAAGAAAGAAATTGGTTTGTCTTTTTAAAAAAATACCCATTAAGTCCTATTTTACCTGTCCTTGTGTTCTAGGAAGTGTGGCCATCGTAGGGTAGAGAAGAGGAGTGCATATTGGAGAAGTTTGAGCAGGGGTCGATATGATCAAAAATATTATAAAAATTCCCAAAGAATAAAATTATCTACAGTCATGGAGATGACTCTAAAAATAAACATGTATATCCAAATTTTTATTACTTAAGTGAACCTTAAGTTTGTACTTTCCAAGAAAGTACTCTGTAGATCTCTCTTGTGAAACTTTTTTTTAATTTTTTATTTACTTATTTTTTAAAATAATTTATTTACTCTTATTTTATATGCTTTGGTATTTTACCTTCATGTATGTTTGAGTGAGGGTATTGGATCCCCAAAAACCGAAGTCACAGACAGTTTTTAGCTGCCATTTGGGTGCTGGGAATTGAACCCAGGTCCTCTGGAAAATCCGTTAGTGCTCTTAACCACTGAGCCATCTCTCCAGCCCATATTCTGTGAGACTTAATGCTGCTAAGTTACTTATCACATTTCTAGCATCTCTGTGTCTACAGACTCTGTAGTGGTGCCGGCTGTCCCACTTCTAACACTAAGAAATTTTTCCACGTTACTCTTATTTTATTCAACAGTCTGACTAAATGTTTGTAAATTTTGCATATTATCTTGAGCTACTCTTTTATTTAATAATGACTTTTCTCTTATTTATTTCAGTAGTTTTCATTCCATTTTTAAATTATTTATGTTATTAGTCGAATGGGTTTGTTCTTTTCCTTACTGTATGACATGCTGGACTGGAAAATGAGATCATTTAATCTGAACTTTGATATTTTATAATGAAGGTACTCATTTCTATAAAAGTATTTCTGCTTGATTGCATCACATAGGCGTAAAGATTTTTTCCCACTATTACAAAGCTAAAAAACTTCTTAAGTCCTTTTTCAATGTCTTCTTTAGTTCATAGTTTGTTTAGATATATTTTCTGTTGTATAATTTTCCATTATATAGTTTTTGTGTTTCACTTCTAATTTAGTTCTGTTGTGGTTTTAAGCATATTTTGTAAGATTGTAAGCCTCTTAATTTCATTAAACCTATGTTAGTATGTATGTAATATCATATGTACCACTGGATATACATAGAACATATGTGGAGCTGTTTGAAGCATCTTCCCTTTTGAAAAAAACTTTTTGTATGCCCATGGGTCTTTCACCTGTATGTGTAGCTGTGCACTGCATGCATGTTTGGTTTCTGCAGAGGCCAGAAGGAAGTGTCAGAGACGATAACACTGGAGTTACCAAGGGTTGCAAGCTGCTGTGTAGGTTCTGGGAATAAAACCCAGTACTTCTCAAGGGCAGCGAATCCTCTCAACTACCGAGCCATCTCTCTAGCCATGACTGGAGCATCTTCTAAAGGTCAGTTAGGTCAAGTTGGCTCAAATTTTATTTGAGTCTAGTATAAAGTTGTAGATTTCCTTGCTGCATTTCAAATCCATTATTAATACTTGGGTGTTAAAATCTCTGTCTGGTTCATGGTTCTATAACTTTACCATGTCTACTTTAAAGCTGTGTTATTAACATAATCATTTAAACTGTTGTACCCATTTGATAAAATAATCTCTCAATGATTTAAATGAACTTTCTTCCTCTGAAAACAACATTGTGTGATATTAATGTAGCCAGCCATTCCAGCTTTCTTTGATCAGTATTAGTTTCTCCTATTTCCCCCTTTGATTCCTTTATTTTTAAATTTACTGGTGGTTGTGATCTTAAAGCAAATTCTTTTTGTTTGAATATTGGGTCTGATTTTTAAAATCAAATTGTTAATAATTTTCTCTGCTTTGAGTTACTTATACAGTTCACAATTATGATTACTAAGGTAGTTGGGTATGAACTGATGTTGTGTTGTATGGAAACAAAATTTGATTTTTGTTTCCTTTTCTGTCATCTTTTGCATCGGTTGTGGTTTATGATAATATTTAATCTTCCTTGGTAGGTTTTTATCCACAATATCACTTTTCTGATTCTTTTCTATTCTTTTTTCCCCTTTCCTCTTTTCTTCCCATCCCTTATCTTGTTTTGAGACTGGTTCATATTTACAGAACATTCTTTTGAGACTGGTTCACATTTATAGAACATACCTTTAAATTATAACTGTTTCCCTTCAAATGGAAGTATATCACAATTTACAGATTATAAGAACATCATAACTGTATATTTCTATCCCCTTCTAAAGAATTTTGCTATTATTTTACACATTTCATTTCTGTATATAAGTTTTTGGATATACTGCTTTTTTAAGCTTAAATCTTCAATGATGTTTTAAAGGAATTTAAATGAAGTTAAAGGTAACCTTTTATATTTACCCAAGTGCTTACCATTTCTATTATTTCAATTCTTTTAAAAATCTTTGAATTTTAGTTTATTTGTTTGTTTTTTGAGACCGGGTTTCTCTGTGTAGCCCTGGATGTTCTGGAACTCACTCTGTAGACCAGGCTAGCCTCTCATGTGCCTGTTTCTGCCTCCCAAGTGCTGGAATTAAAGGAGTACACTACCACTGCCCAAACAAAACTTTGCATTTTTATTAAATTTCCTTTTTTTACATTTATTTTTGGTTATTATTTTTATTATCTCATTATTATTCTTAGACCTTTTAATTCTTGAATTTTTTATATCACCTGGTTTTCAAACTATCCTTTTACTTTATACAGAACTCTAGATTGAAAGTTGTTCCAGTTCTTTAAACCTGTTGTTCTCCTATTGTTGAGCTTACGTTGTTCCGATGACGTTCCAGTCCTCTGGTTGGCTTTTTAAGGGTGTTTTAGGACTTTGACTCCTCATGGATTTAAGCAATTCCTTTAGCATGTACTTTCATTTAGTTTTCTTACTTTTTCATGTACTTGGAATCATTGGGACTCTGTTATATGTAGTTTTCATTTTTAGTAAATCTGGGCAAATTCTAGAAGATTATTCAAAAATATTTCTTTCATTTGTGTTAATTTCAAAAGTATTTCTTCCTTCTGTAGTTACCTGGAGGCTTTAATTACATGCATATTATGAAAAGAGCCTCTGAACCCTTGTCTGAAAATCTCTACTCTATGTGCTTTATTTTGGTTAATTTCTAGTGTTTGGTTTTCTAGCTCCCCTATGTTTCATTTGAAGTTCATTTTCAAATTCATCTGGTGTAGTCTTTAGCTCATATTCATCTCTAGAAGTTTTATAGTTTAGATTTTCTGCATCTCCACTTAACACATTCCATGATGCCTTTAGTTTCATGAACAAAGAATATCACAATTTTTAGTATGCTAGAAAATGTTTAAGGTCTCTCTTTCTGGAAAAAAAATAACCTTGACTTATCATATTTACTTCAGATGATCCATTGGTCAGTATTTTTAAACTACCAATGCGCCATCAGTAAATGTATATTGGGAAGACATGCACACTGGCAGCACAAATGATTATATAGAATCATCATCTTGTAATAGAATAACAATAAATAACCCCAGGAACACAGGTTACACGAAAATAAAGCAAAAAATAACCAGTAAATGATGAATCTTAGTATATAGTACCTTTCTTCTAAATATAAGCTAACTGTATGTTTATTTGATTTTTAAAAGATGACTATATTAAGAAATTGATTTGTAAACTTCTCAATAATTATGGATACCTGAACAATTGGCTGTATAAGGCTGTGTAGTATAATTCCAGTAGAGCCCTGGATAGTAATTACTTTAGTGTCCTTATTAATTCTCTATAATTGTTGGGTCAGGTTTACCTCATTCCTCCCTCCATCATGGGTTACATTTCTCTCTTGTATCTCCCTAGAAAATTTGAATGAATGGCAGATAGAGTGTTAAGATTACTTTGTTGTATGGTGGGTTTTTTTTAAATATAATTATAAGTAGTATTAACTCTAGTTTTGTGACTCAACTTAATTTCTTCAGAACAGTTTGATCTCATATCATTTTTATTTAATTACATTGTAGAAACAGAGCAACTTTTATTATAGAGTTGATTTTTCTCCAAGAGCATGACAAAAATCTTGTGAGTGCAATACTAAATCTCTGATGTGTTAAGCTCTCCGTGTTGACTGGTGAGACTCAGAGCCATGTCCCCAAAGTCCCAAGAACTATTCCCCCAAGAGGCTTCTACCCCTTTGGGGCCATCTTTGCTTTGGTTCCATGATTAATATGCAGATGAGAACTCATGGGGTACTTTCTGCCCATCTTGAGCTGTAGTAGCATTAATTACTGAAATTATAAATTCTTTTATTTCTAATCCTTTTCTGATTTCTATGTTCTCTTTTTTAAGGCCAGTAATTATGATATATGCTGTTCTCTTAATGCTGCCATTATTTTCTTAATTGATTTCTAGCTCATTTAGAAATATTAGGTTATAGTTTTCTTGTGTTTTATAGGCATGACCTTTTACAGAGCTTTTGTTGCTGGAAGGATTTTATTCTACTCTTTATTTCTTTTCTCTTTAAAAAAAAAAGTATAGCATTTTATGGAATTGGACCACAATCCTTGCTTGTGGCTCACTTTAGGAGAAATGAGTTTGGGGTATTTTCAGAATGGCGGGGCTGGGCTGAGTCGCCTTTTCCAACATCTTGGCTCACCAACTTCCTGTTCTGTTGTTTCCATAACGTGACTAATAGGTGGCCTTAGACTTTCTGAGCTCTTCCTCTTACGTCCGCAGCCCTCTGGTTCCACTTGAATAGGCTCTAAGCGGTGTCTCCTCTTTGTCAGGCATTCAGTTTTAGGAACCTTTCAGCTTCATGAGAACTGGTTTCTTCGTGCCCCGCCCTGGCCTGCTTGTGCTTACTGAGATGGCCTAGTTCAGCTGCTCTTCTCAAGGTGCTCCATTGCCGGAGAGTTTCTAGGGCTGGAATTGTGTGTGGGCCGCTTCTGGAGAGCTGTGCTCCTCGCTCTTAGATGCCATGCTGTTTTTCTCTGTCAGATCCTGCAAAGGCATGAAGGCTTTGCAGCGACTGCTGCTTTTACTCTGTCTCTGCTGCCTCCTTTTCTCTAACTTTGTGTTTGTGACTGTTGTTTTTTATCACTCAATTTTAAGATGTCCATGAGAATTTGTTTTGAGATGTGTGGTAGATAGAATAATATCCTCATTCCCCAATGTGTTCCCAGTCTAATTCCAGGAGCCTGTGCTTATATTACGTTACATGATAAAATGGACTTTGCAGATGCACCTAGAGGTCTTGACAGAAGTAGATTACACTGGATTGTAGTCACATTGTGGACAGAGCCCTCTGTTTCCTATCTCCACGTGGTATGCCCTCCTATACTGCCTTAATTCATTTTGTGCTGTGGCTGCAGAATGCCACAGATAGGCTAATGTATAATCATCAGAAAAATTTGCTTCTTCTAGTTCTGGATGTTGGAAGTTCAGGATCAAGGGGCAAGCATCTGGTGATGGCTTTCTTGTTGCACCATGCCATAATGGAAGTGGGAGGGAGGGGAAGGGAAGGATGCCATGAAGAGACATAAGGCATAGGGAAGGAGGGAGAGAGAGACAGGGAAAGACAGAGAGAGAAAAACAGAGACAAAGTGACAGACAGGGTCAGACAGGTAGAGAGAGAAAGTGAGCACCTGTTGTAATAACCCCTTTAGAGATAATAAATAAGTTCTTGTTTGCTGCTGCGGTGGCAATAATCTATTCACAATCTCATGGCCTAGTTGTTTCACAACCCTGTGCCCTGGAGATTAAGTTTACATATGTGTCTTTTGGAAACACACATTTGAACCGTATCACCCATTATTTACAGCCTCTTCAGAGTGGTACGTTTGCTATAATTGATGGACCTATATAGTATTGTATTGTTATCTCAAGTATTTAAATTAAGGCTCGCTCATGATGACATATATCCATCATGAAAGTGCTCTGATTGCCCATGTCTCTTCTTTTAGCCTATTCCATAGCAAATGTGGATTTGTTCTTACTGGAATGTCATGTGGCTAAAACCATGCAGTACGTAAGGTCTTCCCAGTCGCTCCTTTCACTTAGTAAAATACATTTGAAATTTATCTCATGTCTCTTCATGGCATCATATTTCATATTTTTAAGTACGAAATGATGTTCATATATGGATATTCCACAGTTTACTTACCCATTGTGCCTACTGGAGACCATATCTCACCAGACACATAATATTTCTTTTTATAAGAAACTGTAAAATACTCATGGTTTGACTTGTCTTTTCATTTTTTTTGGAAGTATTTTTTTTGCAGGGTATAAAAGTTAATTTTACATGACATCCAGTTTTTAATTCTTTCCTTCATCTGTAACCCATCACTGTATCTAAGTGGTCTGTTTCTTGCTATGTCATCTTGAGGCATTAAAGTTTAGTATTTTATACATAGGTCTGTGTTACCTTTTTGAGTTAATGCTTGTGTGATGTTTGTATTCAAATTCGTTTGATGTTTAGTTTGAGAGTTACTTACTCAAATACCATTTCTTTTAAAGACTTTCTTTTAAAATTTTCTTTGTTTGAGATGGGTTCTTAATCTGTAGCTAAGACCGATCTAGAGCTTAAATTATCCTTCAAGTGATGGGCACTCCCCACACCTCAGCTTCCTGGGTGGAGGTACTAGAGGCACGGGTCACTACAACTGGTTAAATAATCTATTAAAATATAATACTTTAAATTATCTATGAGTGCATGCAATAAATTTTGATTATATTGACCTTTCTCCAACTCCTCCCAGGTTCACTCCATACCTCTACCAATTTTGTGTCTTCCTTTTTTTTTTAAACCCACCAAGTCCAATCTGAGTCCTCCATACTCCTAAGCATGGGGCATTCATTGGAGAAAGATCAACCTAGTAGGGACCACATTCTTAAAGAAAACTGACTCTCTCAAACCCCCAAATCCAGCAACTGAAAGGCTATGTTTTGTAAATAATTTTTCTATCCTCTTTGCTAATGATCAGTTGACTGTAGTTATGTGGATCTATCTGATTTTTCTTCTGCCAATACTGCATTATCTCTATTACTATAACTTCATGGTAAATCTTGATTTGAGTGGTATCAGTCTTCTTTTTAATATTCTATTGGCTCTTTGAAGTCTTCTGCTCCTCCATCTAAATTTAGATCAGCCCTTCACACTGATATCTATAGAATAACTTGTTGTGATTTTTGAAGGGAGTGGTATTGAATTTGCAAATAAGGTAGGGCAGCCGTGACACCTTGATAATATTGAGTCCTTCTGTCCATGAATGTGCAATATCTTCTTGTGGCTTCATTCTTCACTAATTAGATTTTTGTAATGTTACACACACACACACACACACACACACACACACACACACACACATCCAGGGATTAAAATTTTTGGTTGATGATATAAATGGTATAGTGTTTTACACTTTGATGTTCAATACCAATCTTGCAATTTTGCTGTAATCACTCACTAGATCCAGCAGCAGCAACTACTCCTCCTTGTCAATTCTTTCTGATTTCTATATAGACTATAACGTCATTTGTAAAGAAAGATAGTTTAAGTTTTAAATTCCCAATCAATATACATTTAATTTTCTTTAACTATCTTTTTAGATAAGTCAGAACTTCTAGCATGATGGTGAAAAGCAGAGGTAAGTGGGTACATTTTGCCTTGTTCCCAGTGTAGCAGAAAAGTTATGAGGTTTTCACTATTAGGTTAGCATCAGCTCTAGGGCTTTGTTTTTCTTGTTATTGCTTTTTTCTAATCGTGTAGAAAACATTTGCCTCTATTATTAATTAGCTAGTGTATGTTTCTTTGGTTCCAACAAGCCACATATATTGCTTACTTTTCTCATTATTAAGATCAAATGCCCAACAAAAGCATCTTAGGAAAGGAAGGCTTCATTTGGCTTGCAGTTCTAGGGTATACAGTCCATCACAGGAGCGGTGGAATGGCATCAGGAGGAGGCTGATCACACTGTGCCCACAGTTAGGAAGCAAAGGAAAAGGGGAACACTGATGCTTAGGCCTGCTTTCTCCTTTTATTCTCAGCCTGGGATCTTGGCCCAGGGAATTGTACCACCTGCTCTTAGGCTGCGTCTTCCCTCTCAACCATGGCCAGAGATTTGTTTCTGCAGTATTTCTGGATTCCAGCGAACTGATGAAGATCGACTATTTTACCATCTATTTCAGCTCCCTAAAACTCAGGCTTGAAAGAAGGAAACATCATTTGATTGCTCAATAATGCTTTTGTGCTTTTAAACACTCAGGCTTTGAAATCCAGGTTCTTCTGTACAAATTTGAACTATGCCTAGTGAGTATTGAAAATGATGCTGGGTGTGGTGTCGCATGCCTTTGAGTGCAGCACTCTAGCAGAGGTAGGGGCCAGGGTGGGGCAGGGGACTGGGGGACAGGGGCATCAGTACATTCCAGACCAGCTTGGTCTTCATAGTGAGTTCCAGGGAACCTAATACCTTATTTTAGCTTCTACAGGCACTCATATATATGGGGCATAAATTCACACAAAGACATGCACATAAAAAGGGAAAAAAAAACCCAAAACCAAAAACAAAAAGCAATACAACCAGGCTGGAATGACACATGCCTTTAATTTCAGCACTTGGGAGGCAGAGGCAGGCAGATCTCTATCAATCTGAGGCTGGTCTGGTCTATGGAGTGAGTTCCAGGACAGCCAGGGTAACACAGAGAAACCCTGCCTTGAAAAAGAAAAAAAAAAAAGACATACAAACAACTAAATCTGAAAAAAAGAATCTGCTTACTTTCCTCAGAGTCTAATCATCTGTCATCAGACCCCACTTGATCCATCAGACCCCACTTGATCCATCACTACATTGTGGATCAAGTTTGCAGTCCATGAACTTTGGGGAATATTTTCAAACCATAGCACAGAGCATCGCCAAAACTCAAAGAAAGGCAATACTTCATTTTGTAATGGAAATAGAGATTTCACACATCAGAAACTCTAGTGATGATTCTCTTAGCTGACCAGGACAGGTCTGTCCATGCGCATGTTAAATCATGTAGGGTAAGACTCACCTGCCTCTTCAGAGGAGTGGGCGGAGCTTGTTCCTTAAGGGGCCTGCTGTGCCTGCATACAGAGTAGGGTAATACTTGCCATGTGCACAGCGGTGACACAGTCTGCCAGGTCCCCTAGGGGCAGAGCTAGGTGTGCCTGGATGCTAGCATTTTTCCTTTCTTTCTTTATTAAAAAGGTGAGGAGTTAGGCATGGCAAGTTAAGGGAGCGAGGGTGTTGAGATCTCGACACTGCTTCCTGCTGATCTGGGGGCATCAACCATCTTTGGGGGACCTGAGAAAGTTGGCCATATCCTGACTGTTTCACTGCTGTCCAGGCTATGTAGAACTGTCTGATGTCTCTTGGACCTGGTAAGATGTTGGCAGAGCAGAGGACAAGGTTAACTTTAGGGGAAAAAAAATCCTTTTTCTTAGGTTCTGATAATTGAAGGAGGGGAATGTCAGTACCAGGGAAAGGTGGGGTGGCTTAGGTGCTTAGGTCCCGGTAATTGGAGGGGTACATCTGACCTGTTCTAGGTGAGTCCAAGTTGACTTCCTGGAACTTACAAGAATTCTTTGAGTTTGCAAAAAGATAATTTTTAGACACATTAGCATTCCCACTGTTTATAATCTGTACTGCAATTTATATTGTAGAAATGGCAATATTCTCATGCCAGAAATGATTTTGGTTAAAAGCATTAACCATCTTTCTTGTATCTAAAAATCGGAGACAGCTGTTTTTAGCACAATGAAAAGCATCTTTGAAGTCTATAGTTGGGAAACAACCAAAGGGAATTTGAAATCTTGAGCTTGTGGCCATGATGTTAGTGGTAGTACTTTGCCAGAGCTAGATTAATAGTTTATCAGAACTTTATTGATTAATGTTAAGACAATGAACTTCTGGAGTCTTAATATAACAGTAGCATAATGAGAGAGAGAGAAATCTGGAACATGCTTCTTTCTTTTAAACGTCGCAAATTACTTTCTCTTTATCAGCACTCACGCCTTTCTCCTCAGACTTTATAACTTGTATTTACACACCTCAATATCTTGCATTTGTGTATCATTATGTTGTTCATCCTCGCTTAAAAAGTCATTGGATCTTTCTGCCTCACTCGTGGAAAACAAGCCGACAAAAAAAATAAGCCCATCCACTTCTCTGGGATAATTTTTAGAAAACCTGAAACCCTTACATTTAATGCCATGTGTAAAGGCTTCTAAACTCACTCGCCCCTGTACTAAAGTATGGCCCAAATGTCCCCGAGATAACAACTCAAATTGGCTCTCTAACAGCCCTTTAGAACTCGCTATTTCATGGGGCCTTCACAACTTCTGCCAGCGCTCCAATGGATGGAAAGGGACTCCCACTTTTCCTGTACTCACACTTTCAATTTTCTCTGCCCCAAGCTCCCTCTGTTCTTCCTCACTATCTTTTTTGCCCAAACTCGCTGTTCTCTTTGCCTGCCTGTGTCTGACTCTTGTTCCCTGCATCTTTCACTGGCGACTACACAGCTGCTTCAGTCTCCCGCTGCCTCCCACTGTGGCTAAGGTTTAGCCTGTCTTGTTCTTATGTTTATTCTGTCTCTATTTGCTCCTTCCTCCCTCCTTCCTGCTACCTCTGCCACAGCCACGCCAATACCCAGTGGGGGGGTCTCTCTTTCCTGCCTAGCAGCGCTGCTAATAAAGTTTGTCTACTCAGATATACCCCATAGACAATCTTTGAACGTTCAGAGATCTGCAGAATGTGATATTTAAAACGTTTAATTAAAAGGCTTTTTGTAATAGAGAGACATGCCAGCTCCTGGCACCACCCCCATTTCCTCCAAAGAGTACGGGTTGGTACTAAAGACCCTCCATCAGAGCTTGCTTCATTAGCGGCAGCGCTAGCCACTGGGCAAAACTACCTTTCTCCTCAATTGCTGCAAAACCCTCTTCAGACTGTGGACAACAGGACACTGGGGAATCGATTGCCTCAAGTTGCCTAAGACAAGGGTAAGCTGGTCCTCCCATGACTCCTTACTCTACCAAAGCTTGTGGATCTTCTAGGGCCTGGCAGGCTTACTTTTTCTAGCTGTAAGGTGGATGTTACACTGAGACCTCTGCCCTCAGTGACCATGGAGGACCTGGGGTGGCTGTCTAGGTAGCCAAGTAAGTAAGTCTCTATCATTTTTAAATTGTTAATTAAATTATTAAATTTATTTTATTTATTATTACTAAATAAATAAAATTTATTTTATTTATCTGGTAAAGTTTATCCTTCTCAGGATTCTGATGCTCTTTGATGACTAGTAGCTTTGCCAGCAAAACAGCAGGAACCAAGGCTTCAAATGCCTTCTCCGTTCTCTGTGTGAAAATTCAGGTCACAGGCCTCGCTCTCCTGGAGCTAACACTAAGCCCAGATACAAGCTACCTTGTTACCAGACTCAAAATAGAGTGAAACTCACGAAACAGAATTTTGGCGATGCCATGATCATGATCAAAGGAATAGGTGCTTTAAGGTTTGCTTATGTAAATATAGAAAAGCTTAAGATATGAGGATCTAAGAATGTTTTAGGGTCTAAGAAGGTGTTATGAGGTGTGTCTGGATGCTAACAGTAAGTGGTACCTTAACCTGTGGTAGTTCAGCCCCATCTCAGATCAACAGCAGATTTCCTTTAGTCCAGCAGAGGAAATATAGTTGTAACATTTTAGAATGTTTTATTAAACATTTAGAATGAATTATTAAACAAATAGCTTTAGGGGTTTCGAAAGTATGCTGTGGTTTGAAAGAAAATGCCCCCCACAGACCCATAGGGAGTGGTATTAGGAGGTGTGGCCTTGAAGGAGGTACGTCACTGAGAGTGGGCTTTGAGGTCTCAAAAATCATGCCATGCTCAGTGTCTCTATGCTTGATGTCTGTGGCTCAGTGTAGCATGAGGGCCGGCTTGTTGGGGTTTCTGTCCTGCCCGGTACCCCACAACCGGCAAGTCCCAGAGAATCAGTCACACAGAGATCTCTGTAAGTTATAAAGCTGATTGGCCCATTAGCTCAGGCATCTTGTTAACTCTTATAACTTTTGTTACCCCATTATCCTTATCTACTTTAGCCACACGGCTCAGTACCTTTCTCAGCTGGACAGGTTGCATGCTGCCTCTTCGGTGGTCTGCACAGGAATGGCAGAGGGAGCTTCCTGCTTTCCAAAATATTCCTGTTCTCATCACCCCGCCTCTACTTCCTGTCTGGTTGACCCACCTATACTTCCTGCCTGGCCAATCAGCGTTTTATTAAAATACGTGATTGACAGAATACAGACAATTCTCCCACACCAGTTCAGGATGTAAAGCTCTCAGCGGCTTCCTGAGCACCATGCTTGCCTGCCTGCTTGCCTGTCACCACACTCCCCATCATGATGCTAACAGGCAAACCCTCTGAAACTGTAAGCAAGCCCCTAATTACATGCCTTTCTTTGTAAATTGCCTTGGTCATGGTGTTTTTTCACAGCAACAGAACAGTAACCAAGACAGAAGTTGTTACCAGAAATAGGATACTGCTGTGACAGGCCTAACCATGCTGTTATTTGGAGTAATATGGAAGACTTTGGAATGCTGGGTTAGAACAGCGATTGAGCACTTTAAGCAGGACTTACTGGGGTGTCCTAGCAGCAGAACAGATGACAGTGGTGCTGAAGATAATGTGGATTGTAGGGGCTCAGGGCAAGAAATTTTGGAGGGAAAGAGTAAGGAACTGGCCTAGAGACCTTTCTTACGATATTTTGGCAAAGAATGTGGTACTTTTTGCCCTTGTTCTAAAAATTTGCCATTGGCTAAAGTAAAGATTTTTGGGTTAATGGTATTGACAGAGGAGATGTCAAGACAGCTTGGTATAGACTGACGCATAGCTATTTGTAATCATTCTTATGTAGATCTACAATGAAAACTAGCAAGCAGGGCAAAAAGAATACAAAATGTAGTTTGAGGAGAAAACACACTTCAGGAAATAGAATGGTGGAGTCAAGTCCTGTGCTCAAGGAGATAAAAGCTTAAAGAAAGCCCGATCTGAAATGAATAAAAGGAGCAGTGACCTCAGGGCAGGACATCACCCTGCTAATCCTACAAATCTGTGAAAGGAACAGCATGAGGAATTATCTTTGTTGATGGACAAGCCAAAGCTTATTCAAACAGAAGTCTTCAAGGGACAGGGCAGGTTCCCTCTCAAGCAGGTCAAAGAACTTGGCAGATTCTGCCAAGTGGTTCTGAATTCAGAATGTAGAAGAACACAGAAAAGGAGCTATGGAAGCTTCGTATGTAGTTAAGGAAAGTTGCTAAGGCTAACTTTTAAGCAGGGCAGTTCCTTCATGAAGGTCCAGAGAGGCCATTGTGTGAAGCTGTGAAGTTGAAACCTGGATTGCCTTGGAAAACCCCAAGATGTTGGAGATGCCAGAGGCTTGGGATAAACGCCAGGGAAAACTGCTAACAGGGTGTGGAACCAACCCAAGAGAGAGAAGTGGGTTTTAGTCAACAAAGCCTAAAGGAGTTAGAGATCTGGAGAGCACTTTGACATGGAGATGCAGAGTTCGGAGTTTGCTCTGCTGGGTTATGAACTTGCTTTGGTCCAGTATTTCCTCACTCTGTTCCTTCTCCTCCCTATTGGAATGGTAATGTATATTATGAGCCATTGTACAGTGGAAGTATGCAATCTGCTGCTTTTCACTTCTGATTTTATAGGGGGTTTCAGTTCAGGGAATTTGAGTCTCAGAAGAAACGTTTGTCTTTGGACTTCTAAACAGTGTTGAGACTGTGAAACTGGGCCTTTTGAAATCGGACTAAATGTAGTTTGCATTATGACATGGCTACAAGCCTTTGCGGACCAGAGAGTGGATGTGATGGTTTGAATTACAATGACTCCTATATGCTCAAATATTTGTGTACTTAGTCCCCAGTTAATGAACTGTTTGGAAAGGGTTTAGGTGGTGTGGCCTTGATGAAGGAGGTGTGTCACTGGGAGTGGGATTTGGGGTTTCAAAGACCATGCCAAGCCTGTCTATGTGTATGTCTATGTCTTTGCCTGCTGCCTGTAGACCAGAAAATAAAGCTCTCAGCTCTTTTTCAGCCCCATGCTGCCTACCTGCCTGCATGCTGCCACTAAGACGATAATGGGCCAGTCCTCTGATACTATAAGCAAGCCCCCTAATTAAATGACTTCCTTTTTAAATTGCCTTGATCATGGTATCCCTTCCCAGTAACAGGACAGTAACTAAGACAAACAGGCTTCATAGTTAATTGTGTACCTTTCTTCCTGGGAGGAATCAGAAAAATGTTTGATAAAGCATGTACTCCTATATGGATTTCCAACCCATTTTGATTGCTTACTTCATTATGGAGGAGACTAGTTTGATGTCTTAGCATCTGGGCCACATTTACTTATAGACATGTTATCATATAAAGTTTCCTTTATCAGATTAGTGAGTCAGACAGACAGACTTTCCCTTCAGATGGGGTGGGTCCTCCCAGCACCTGACAGTCTCTAGTTTAAAGGCATATATTGCAGGAACAAAATAGGGGCCCCAATTTGTATGGAACATAAACTGTATTCTCCAATTTAGCTTCGAGGACCTTTGCTCTGGGCGTTCCTGAAAGAATTCCATTAAATCCATGAAGAAGCTATTATGTGGAATAACATTTAACATGAAATTCTATTGCTAGATAGATAGATGTCTGAGCTAGAAGACAGATGAATCACATGTCCATTAATACATAATACAATTGTTGGCTTTTTTTTTATTCAGTAGTATCAGAGAACTAAGATTTGAACTCTAACAGAATCTATATGGCTTTTAGTTGGATTTGGACCATTAGCTCTTGAGTGTTATGGAGGCAGGATGCTCCAAAACCTCATCTATTTGTAGATTTTGTAATATTATTTTAATAACTTTTCTTCAGTCTGTTGATAGTTAATATTCATCTGTCCAATGATTGGATGTCACTCTTATCTTTACTTCATATGCTTTTAGGGAACCTCAGAAAAATATAGTTTCTCACATATAATTCAGAGTTGCTTTTATTTATTTATTTAGCAGATCATGGTCTACACTGTGGTACTCTGACTCCATCCTTCTTTGAGGACGAAAACCATCACTGTTCCAGTTGTTAGGAGTTGGAGGAGCTGTTTGTTTGTCCCGGCCACCCAGAACCAAAATAACCACACAGAAACTATATTAATTAAAACACTGCTTGGCCCATTAGCTCTAGCTTCTTATTGGCTAACTCTTATATTAACTTAACCCATTTCTATTAATCTGTATATCGCCACGTGGCAGTGACTTACTGGCAAAGATTTGGCATGTCTGACTCTGGCGGCTCCGTGGTGTCTCCCTCACTCTGCCTTCATCCTCTCAGCATTCAGTCCAGTCCCCCCCCCACCTCTGCCTACCTAAGTTCTGCCCTATCAACAGGCCAAGGCAGTTTCTTTTCATTAATGGTAATCACAGAAAACGGAGGGAACTCCCACATCAACCGATAGTGAGGTCCTGAATAGCATCTCAACCAAACTGACATGTCTTTCTTGGAGAGAGTCCAAGGGGGGCAAAGCTTATCCTCTTGTATTAACTTGTGACAGTTCTGGAGAAACATTGTAGTACCATATTTTTTTTTTATAAGATACGAACTTTGATGTGACTTGTCATAGACTAATCTCTCTGGTCTGTGTTGTTTATATTTGCATAAATTTGCATACACATAATGTCAGGTGGACTCCCCATGTTCAAGTTATCTAAGAAGTCTTGTTTTTATACACCTTGCGCATGCACACACACACACACACACACACACACTCTTTTCAAGTATAAAGCAAACTGTTTAGTGAATACAATATGACAGGGAGGAAAGCGCCTACAGTAAGGTAGCCTGTCTGTTCCAGCTACCATGCTTATGTGTTGAAACATGACACACATTCCCAGCTTTGCTTTGCTGTTGATCTCTCAGGACACTGCTGCCCTCTATTGTGGATGTATCTTCTGACTTCATATGGCTATAACACTAGTCACAACGTGTTGGTAGAGAGTGATGCTGTTTTTACCCTCCACCTGCATTGATAGGATTATTTTTCCTACTGTTCAAAGGCATTCTTCTCTCTCTGCCCATCCTTCTTTCTCTGGGGGTTTTGCTGGTGGGTGATCATGCTCCCCTTCTCTTGTCTTGTACCTGCAAAGGGATCTTAACCTAACAACTTGGCTCTTCGGTAGTAAAATCTTCCCTGGTTACCATTTGGCCCTTGTTGGAGGTCATTTTTCCTTCAGGAATGCAGGTATATTTGAGAGATTCATTTCTTTCATGTGTTTGTTTTTAAGCAGCTCTCTTCTGCCCTGAATACATAGACATCCCTGGAGACTGGTTGTGGTGTATGGGCAGTGTTTTAAAGAAAGACTCATACTATACCCAGAATAACTTCTCCCTTTCCTACAATCAGTCCTCAGCTCTAATTCTGTCCTTTCTGACTCCATCCCACTTAGAGCAACTTTTCCTTTGGTGGCTTGGTTGTAACTTTTTAGAGCATGGTTTCCCATGAGACTTCCCCAATCTGTCAGAAATGTCTGTATTTGTCTAGACTTCAATTATGGATGCAGTTCAAGTCCTTTCCCTGGGGGTCTCGGGCTCCATACCACTAAGGGGATGCTGTTAGATTCTTATCTAAGTGTCTACAAACATTCCACTGCAGTTACTCTGGATAGCATGGTACACACAGATGACCTCTGGACAGGAGGGTGCCTCATTCCACATGAAAATATATCTGAATCTTAGCCAGAAAGCACCATTTCTGCATACAACTTCCCAGTTCCATGAAGGATAGTGTGTAATGGAGAGGTGGGTGAACTTGCAGATAGGAGATCGAGAGACCGTCCTGTTAATGCTGAAAATAACCTGTAGCTTTATCTCTTAGACCCCAGTTTCCCCAGCTATAAACAGGAGAGTTAGACTAAAGTAGTTCTAACACTCCATGGTACTTTCTAACTAGCTACATTGTCTTTCTACACTCTTTATTACCATGACTTTAATTGGGTTTGGCATGAATTCCTCTGAGGGATGACATTTCCAAAAAAAGTTTGCTGTTGGAACGCAGATGATTCTTTTCCAGGGTTGAGACATATGCATTTCTTCGTATGACCTCTGAAAGCCAGTACAGAATTTTCCATCATTTGGATTAAACAAAATGCCTCACATCCTATTAGGATGTCCTCCCACCCCGCTGAAACAGTCTTAGTAGCAATTGTAAGGTTCACTTTGTGCCCAGAAAATATTGGGAGAATATAGTTGGTCTGTAGCACTATTTAATAGACTTACCACCTTGATAAACTAAACTTAATTCAGCATGTATCAAAGCGCAAAACACAGCAGTGAGTGTATTGTAAACCTATCAGGCATCTCACAAGGAATGTGGTGGTGTGAGTACTCATAAACTAATTTATAGCTCAAATGTCAGGCTATCTTGTGAGTGCTTTAAACAGAGTAGAAAGCCAATGATAGAAAGACTAAAAATAAAAAAAAATAAAAAAAGCCCTGTGTAGTGGCATCTGTGCCCCTCTCCCTATTATTATTATTATTATTATTATTATTATTATTTATAGTCTTCTGGAGGAAGTACTTTATCTTCTTGCTTGTAGTAATTGTTTAGCTAGGAAGTTACTACCACGGTTTCTATTCAAAGGTGATCTCAGAAAGACAACCAACCAGTACAGTAAAGACAGCCTTCTGTGGTGTCCATTATCTATGGCTCCAACCAGGGTTTTTGTTTTTTTTTTTTTTTTAATGTCACTCCAGTGCAGTCTGTTCCCTTTGCACACTTTGTCCGCCCTGGTTTAGAGTGTGAACTTCAGATCCTCATCATTTGTAATCTTCATCCCTATAGTTGTATGTTATTTTAGTAAGCTTCAGGTTAATGGTGCAGGTAGAAAAATGGGACCTAAAACAGTATCTAATATTTCTAGATTTTTGAAGTACATAGCCGAAGTTATTCTGTGAGTATGGAAGAAATGTTAGCCAGCAACTGTCCAATCAGCATGTAAAGGGGAGTTAGAATGGAAACTCATGCAGTGCTGGCTCTGCTAGGACCTTAGAACTATGAACGCTGTGAACTGTATTCCTGGAAGTCACATGTAGTTGAGAAGTAGGTGTGACTTTACCTGGGCCTTGATCAGAGGCTGTGACCCAAATTTGCTGCTGTCTTATGGTACCCTTTCTCCATCTTACTCCCAGTGTTTGGTGTGGCCCTGGGCTTGGGTTGTGCCATTCTGTCATGCTCCTCCATTGCAGATGCATAGGTGCTTTTTCTATTACCTTTTCAACCCACTCTTCTCACGGTTGCCAAAGTGAAGTCTTTCTAAATGCAAATCGTAATATTACTGCTACTCAGTCTACTTGAGTGGCTCCCTGCTGCTTCAAGCGTACAAACTTTGCATTGGTTTGTATAGCAACCTTCGCTGTTTACCCATTGTGGTAAACAATGCTTCCCCTCTGTGGTATCTCCGTGCCTTCATACCTGATGACATCTGGTAACTTACACTTGCTCACTTATCCAGATATACAGTTCCTTTCCTTATTTATGCAGGTTCTCACAGAATCTGGAGCTCGCCTCTGTTGTGACATTCATCACCGTGCATTGCAGCCACCTTTTTGTGTCTGTTCACTCACCTGCCAGGGAGCTTTCAGAGATCTCTGTTTAATTTCTGTTTCTTCTGCTCCGTCACTCAGAGTTCTTCAAAGTATCTGACAAACAGGTAGAGGACTCCCTAACAAGGAAGATTAGATTTGAGATGATTTTATTTTTTAATGAATACAAAATTTAGATATTCACACTCTTAAACTTATCTTAACAGATAGGTATTGGATTTTATGCTATATTGGATATATATATATATACATATATTATATACATAGATACATACATGTATGTATGTATATATATATATATATATATATATATATATATATATATTTGAAAGACGAGAGTCTTAGAAAATATCTCTTTTTATACAATATACATTTTTGTTTTGGGGTGCTATATTTGATAATTTTGATCCTTCTCATGGTTCAGCACAGATGAATCCTCCTTCCAAGATGTTCTAATAACTCAAACATTTTGCTGATATAATGATAATTTAGTTCTGCTATCTCTGTTTAAACAATTGGATCAAATTTATTGCTTCTTATAATTCCTATAGAATCCTAAACATTTCTTAAGTTTTGCTTTAGGAGTTAGCTATGCGTTGAGAAGACTTGCAACAAAGCTAATTCCAAGAATGAGCAGCTCTCAGGACCAGGGAATGTGAAAGGAGGACCAGGGTTTCCAAGGCTATGGAGCCGTCTGTCAGTGCCATGTGTGTCTACATCATAAACATGGTAAGTGTAGAGGGCCGCAACCACACTTTCCACCATAGATGGCGCTGCACCGTCAGGTGAGCTAGAAAGCTCACACGTGTTGGTATTTTTCCACTACTCCCAAGGTTTCACCTGGGACTGGGAGCAGTTGACCAATCCAGGAGAGACACGTCCAGAGCAGGATCTGTTTCCTTTATAAGGGATGGGTTCCATCTTATCTGGGTCTCCGCCATGTGGCTTATGCTCTAGCTCCCAAGAGACATAAAGCTTTTCTGCAGAAGGATCCTATGTGTACCGCGTGGTTCTTGCTGGCGAGACAGTAGCGCGGGACATCTGGTGCCGAAACCCGGGAAAAAGAAGAACTTTGCACCACCGGAGACCCCTTGGACACAAGGAGGATTCAGAACTGCAGGCATGCGTGCTCAGAGAGGTACGTTCTAAAGTCCAGAGAGCATATCAGAAACTGAGCAGCAGTGGGAGGTTGTGCGCGCACCCAGATAAGTTAAAAAGGACCCTCCGGTAAAGAATGGGGGAGACAGAAAAGAAAATAAGTTAAAAAGGACCCCCCAGTGATTTTAAAAGAGAGTGAGGATGGGGGAGAGGGCTGATTTGCAGGGTCAAAAGCTTTATGTTGTGTTGTTCATGTTGTCTTTTGTGTACTGGATGGGAGAGGGATATTTGAACTTGGAGACTGCTAAGGATATGATGTTTTGGGAGGGAGGTTCTGTTTTCGTCTCCATGGAGGGGGAGAGCCTAAGGGTGTACTTGGGATTTACGTGGTTTGAATCACCGAGACCTCCTGAAATGTTGTAGTGTATACCCCTAAGAATGCAACGGCCCAATAACAGCAGGAAGCAGCCAAAGAGACTAAACGACGCCCAAATTCCCTAAAAGATTAAATGAGGTCCTTGCAGAGCAGCAAGCCTGCTTCTCTGAGTTCCGCTTTGCTCCGTACACCGGTTTGGGCTCGGAGTGGGTGCAGCTGGGGCTGGAGGGCAGCTGGAGCGGAGCTTTGCTCTGTGGCTATGGTGGGAGGCATATTGCGCAGGCTCGGTTGGTGCCTGGCCTGGAGGATGTCACAGCAATGCCAAGAGTGAGAGCGGTGCCACAGGCAGCCGGGCCAGAGGGCTTACAATGTACCTGAAACTATGAGGGTCTCTGA
This sequence comes from Myodes glareolus, assembly GCF_982192425.1. Taxonomy (NCBI): domain Eukaryota; kingdom Metazoa; phylum Chordata; class Mammalia; order Rodentia; family Cricetidae; genus Myodes; species Myodes glareolus. The sequence continues at coordinate 65,242,123 of NC_142030.1, forward strand.
GGCTAAAATGGCTCTGGTTCCATTTGGCTACGCTAAACGGTGCTAACTTCAGGCAGGACTGGTCGTATTTATCATAATAAAAGCGCAATTAAGGTTTAGACACAGTAAACAGGCAGTACCATATTACATCTACATAGTGCGACTTAAGTTTTTAAGAACTGCTTAACATTTTAAGAATTCAAGTCCTCCTGAAAGATTGCTGTGTATATGCTTGGCTTGTCTGGTGTTTCAGGATCCACAGGGAGGTAGATGCAAAAAGCCCTTAGATTTTTAAAGTGATTGGGTCGTTGGCTGGGTCTGTGAGAGTTTGTTTACAGCTGCTTTTGCTGTGGCACAGGTGTTGAGAGTTGGCTAGTAGGAAAGCGGCCCTGTTCGCCGCCTCTCCCATTGGCCCCTTGAGCCGCAGCGGCTCTGGCGCGGACCTTGAGATGTTGCCGGCCTGTGCCGCCACGGTCTGAGTGTCGGCTCCCGCCACACTCCCCCACCAACACAGCCGCCGTGGAGGACTAGGCTAGCCCCGCGGAAAAGGCTGGGGCACCTGGGGGTGGAGCCGCCACTTCCTGGCCTGGGACAGGCGGAGCCGCACAGTGGGACACGGGGAGCCGCGCAGCGAGCAGGCCCAGGGCCGCACACGCACACAGCCCTTGGATGGTGGGCGGACTCTGGAGCCCGAGGCCACCGTACCAGCAAGAAATACGGGAGCCAATAAATCTTAAACCTTATATCAACAAACAGGGCCTGGGTTTTTCCTAGGCGCCACTGGGACAGCACGGCCTATACCATGAAAAACAGAGACCCTCAATCAGTTATCTACCACAGTGGCTACAGCCCTGGATCAGCAGGCTACCATAGATACATCTATTAGAGGTGGAATAATGGTTCTTAATTAAAGAATTGACCTAATGCAAGAACAGGTGGATAGCTTATGACAGCTTGCCCAATTGGGCTGTGAATGGAAAACTCCAGCCTTATGTGTGACCAGTATACCATATGAGAACTTTATAAAAGTGGCTAACTTGTCCCGAGAATTGTCTTTGTATCTTGCAGGAGAATTTTGATGATTTGCTGTCCTCCTTGAGATGGTCCATCGTGACAATCAACTCCACGCGAGTGGACATAAGCCTGGCCAAAGGATTCCAGTCCTGGATCGTGTCCTTCATCCCCTACTTCAAAGAATGGGTGGGGGTGGGAGTGTTTTGGAACGGTCCTGCTATGGAATAGTGTTTCTCCTCTGGATGGTCTGCTGACTCTAATCCCAAAGCCATAGGGACAAAGTGGTTTTTACAAGCGCTGGCTGCCCTGGAACAGGGAGCTTCTACTGATATGTGGTTATTTATGTTAAAGCAGTAAGGTTTAAGCCAACCAGCTCCTGCACCCCTAGGACAATGGTCCATTGCACAGGGTGGAGTGCTTGGCTTAGCTAGCCCTGAAGGTTGTCGAGCTTAAAAGCATCGCACAGAGAATGACCCTCTCTGAGAGATAAGTCGCTCTGCTTAAGGGTTTCCTGCCATATATTCCCTTTCCCAGAAAATTGGCAGAGGGCAGGCCGGATAGGTTCCAGGTGTCATGAGCCTAGGGACAGATTCCGTGTAAGCCCATTTTAATGTTTTCATTTTGGGAAGTGCGACCTCTATCTTTACCTTCCTAGGGAGTTGCCTTTCTGCAAAGAAGTAAAATTAGGGGGAGATGTAGAGGGCCGCAACCACACTTTCCACCATAGATGGCGCTGCACCGTCAGGTGTTGGTATTTTTCCACTACTCCCAAGGTTTCACCTGGGACTGGGAGCAGTTGACCAATCCAGGAGAGACACGTCCAGAGCAGGATCTGTTTCCTTTATAAGGGATGGGTTCCATCTTATCTGGGTCTCCGCCATGTGGCTTATGCTCTAGCTCCCAAGAGACATAAAGCTTTTCTGCAGAAGGATCCTATGTGTACCACGTGGTTCTTGCTGGCGAGACGGTAGCGCGGGACAGGTAAGGAAGGGGGATAAATACACTCAAAGAGGGAAAAGTTCAGGAAAGTCAGATAGCACAGACTAGACATAACTGAGGGCCTAAGAACTCGGCAGAATTAAAAAGGGGATGGGAGGGAGAGAAGGGAAAAAAGATGATAGTGTGATGGTTAGTTCTGATCTACAAGGTTCACAGCCAGGATCATCTTAACAGAGGGTCTTGGTGAGGGATTGTGTAGAACATGATGGGCTATGGGCATATCTGTGGGATACGTTCTTCATTACTTTAATTGATGTAGGAACAGCTAGCCTACTAGCTTACTTGAGCCAATCTACTGTGAGAGATACAATTCTCTAGGTAGGGTACCCTAAAGGGTATGCAAATAAAAACACGCCAGCTGAATACTAACCATGCATGCATTTATTCTGTCTTGGCTATGCATGTGAGTGTCTTGGGTTACGATTGCTGTGATGAAACATTATGACCAAATTTCCTGCATTTACTTCCTCACCGTGATGGACTAGAACCTGGAATTTGAGCTAAAATAATTATTTCTTCCATGCATTGCTTTTCATCAGAATATTTTATCACAGCAATGAAACTAAAAAATGCAACTAAGAAAACCAGGCAGAAAATAAGTTAACCAAAGTCGGAGGGGCTAACAAATCATGGAAAGAAGGTTGGCTCTCTCAATATATATTTTTTAATAAAGACTTTTATTTTATTTATTTAACTATTAACATGATATACATGTATATATGTGTATCAGGTGCATATCTGGTGCCTGTGGAAGTCAGAAAAGGTCCTCGGATCTTTTGGAGCAAAGTTGTAGATGGTCAAGTCACCATATGGGTGCTGGGAACTAAACCAGGTCCTGTGCATGAGCAACAGATGCTCTTAACTGCTGAGCTATCACTCTAGCCCCCAAGAACATTGATTTTTTTTCTTTTAGAGTCTGACCTCTTAGAAGATTTTTGATGTTTTTCAAGCAAGTAGATATTAATGTCACTACTAATTCAGTCAAGACTTAAAAGTGATATTTTTTCACTTGGCTGGAGGCAACCTGATTATAGTAAATAAGAGCAAATCCCTATCAGAGTGCGCTGACATTTCTCACAATGCATTCACTTGTTTTATAGTTTCTCCCAAAGCTACCTAATATCTCCTATTAAATAAGTAAATTCCCTCAAAGGATGAGCTGTGGTTTCTATCTTAAACATCCCTGTTTCACTTTCTATATTACATATTTATCTATTTCTACCTGATAATTAAGTCACAAATACTAAACTAAATCAAAACAATGAGATTATAGTATTAATGTTCTCTGTATATAATTGGGAGATTATGTTTGATTGATTAGAAAATGTTTACTTAATTCATATGTAGATTTGTTTGTTTTTATTGTTAGTTGTTGATTGTTTTCTGGATAATTGAATATTTGAGGTCTGCGTAATCCTGGAAAATTTGACATTCTCTGAGGAGATGCCTTGATAGCTTTGATGAATCAAAAACAAAATGAGTTTTGCTGGTACAAGTGTCAGGGCCCGTAGCCCCAACAGAGAAACTATTTTTCCCTAACTGGACTGGTACGGAGGTGCCAGAAATAATAAGACACAGTTCACACCGCCATCTCAGAATGGCATCTCAGGCTTCATCCATCCTGAAGATCTACCCGCGTTTATTATGCGCAACACCTTTTATCAGGTAAACCAAGATGGATACTCATTAATATTCTCCTTCCAGGAGATGCGGGGCTCCTGACACACTTGCAACTTAAGTCACCAGCTTTGGAAACAACACCTCTCCCCAGGCGATCTACATTTTAACAAAGGAGAAGGAGCCATACATCCTGGCCTTTTTCAGGTGGCTAGCTTGTTTTGCAGGATTGCAGCTGCCTTGGAAATTAAGCATGGCCAGAGATCCTGCCTGTAAATATTTTGTATGAAATGTGGGCCCACAGACAAGTTTCTTGCAGAGTGTCTGCTTATTGGGTAAGAATATTAGATTGCATGTTCACAAATGGGTCACCACATGATATCAGTGAAATAATTTTAAGATTCAAATACAAATTCTCATATCAGAGCTAAGAAATCCAGTGCTGAGCACTGCTGAAGCCAATACCTTAGGTTAGTTTTCCCGGTAAAGTATTGCTTTGCCATCAATACTGTGCACCTCTGTAGCCAGTTGCAAATGCTAGAACAATGGTTCTCAACCTGTGGGTCACGGCCCCTTAGGATATGGAACAATCCTTTCACAGGGGTTGCCTAAGACCATTGGAAAGCACAGATATTTATTTACATCATGATTCATAACAGTAGCAAAATTACAGTTAGGAAGAAGCGGCGAATATAATTTTATGCTTGGGGATCGCCACAATATGAGGAACTGTATTAAAGAGTCAGAGCTGTTGGGGGCTGCAGACCCCTGGCCCCTTGACTTTCTTTGCCTGCCTCAGATCCTTTGCCTGCTGGAGTGAACTGAGCAAAACACCTGGGCCTGCAGCCGCTCTAAGCATGAGACCCTCATGAGCTCCTGATGGCAGGGGAGTAAATTCTGGTGGGTTTTACAGCTGGAAATCCCAAGAGCTGGGGCGTGGCTATCAGTTAAGGATCCCTATATAAGCTTCCCTGGAGCACAATAAAGTTGGCATTCAAGAATGACCAGTGTCCCTGTGTCTCTGTCTCTGTATGTGTATGTTTTTAAATCTACAGCCTAGTTCCCAGCTCTCATACCGTCCCACAGTGCAGGCACTACACACAGCATTAGGAAGGTTGAGAAGCACTGTTCTAGAGGGTATAGCCATAGTGGAAGCAATTGCACTTATAATTTAACATTAGATTCTGACAAATGAATTCCAGAACCTTCTAAGGTATACTCATGGTTTTATTTTTCTGAATTTATTTCCACACAAACTGAAATGAAAATATTTTTCTATTTGCTTGGTCTACTTACTTTTAAATTACTTTTAGTTGTTTTCTCTTCCTGCTAAGCCATGAGTGGCTAAAATCTATACTTTCCTAGGTTTGGCATGATATCCCTATATGAAGAGAGAGTTTGAAGCAAAGAAATCTATTTTCAAAAATAGCTTAATTCCATTTTCTTGAGGCTAGTGCTTCTGCTGACTTGCAAGGGGAATTTAATTGGCATGTGGTGGATTTTGATGGTTAACTTTATCCTCCCTCTTGTCAGCAAAATTTCACGTCAATGTGGAGCCTAAAATCATGGGCCAGAGTCCCAGTTGCACACTTCATTAGCTAGATGACTGTGGGGTTGGTTTTGTTATTAGTAAAATAAAAGTAACACCCCTGCTTTATGGAGATTAGAAGACAGACTGAGAGAGCAATCATTATTATTTGACATTTTTTTCTTTATAAACTCTTTGAAGCTTGGTGCCCAAACCACCTTACCTTTCTATGCACAGTCCTTGATGTTAGATGCCATCCACTGTAACGAAAGCCATTCAGAAAATAAAACTTGTCATCAACATTTTCAACACCACAGTACAAGGTATGTAGCAGGAGGGCCTGCGAGATGGATCAGTGGGTGGAAGCACTTGCTGCAAAAGTCTGGGGGTCTGAGGGAAACATAGGTTTGGCCTTCAAGCTACCAACCAAAAGGGTGTACAAGGAGTGGAGGGGATGTGTCAGCAAGGAGTGGGATGTTCAGCTACGTGTCTGCCCTTGTGTCTTCTAGTTCTAATATTCTCTTGTTTTAAACGTCTCTTTAAGAATTTCACAAGCCCATGGAAGTTAGATTACTAGCAGGTACAGTTCAACCATCACATAGCTTTGTCAGATGTCCTGTTTACAGTGATCTTTCTGTGATTGAAAAATCACCTGACAAAATTTTCATGGCCTGTTTCTGGCATCTCCCATCATGGGAGAAGCATGTAACTTCAGAAGGGATTATTTGATGCACTTGATCTAAGTTGTTCATATTTATCTCAGATTTATCTACAATAACAATGATCATCACTAATGTCACTAGTAATTATTCATCTTCATGTCCTTCACTAAAGCCATTTTAGAATTCCCCAGGGAGATTTAGGCATTTTTTCCCCCGTGGTACCCTTTCCTTACCTATTTCCCTTTTATTCTTTTCTTTCCTCCCATCCTTGCTCCCTCCTGACAATACTATTAATTTTCTGTTATCATGTCTTCTGCTTGCCAGTGAGTTCCTCCAGTGCCCAGTCTCCTATTTCTGTAAACACCCTGGCACTTCCTACATGGCTGGGCTCTGAGGAGACATTAAATACACATTCTTTAATTGAAAGAATGAATTTGATTATCTTTACTATAGGTCTTTGAACAATAGGGTTTTTTAAAATAATACTTTCTCATGACCATCCATCCACATTCTGCCTTTAGGTATTTGAGCTGTATTACTGTGTTGGAGGGCTGGTGGACGTTATACATCTGTTTATGTTTAAAGAATGGGACTCTAGCTGGATGCCATTGTACAGACTCTTAAATCTGGCTTCTTTTTGGAAAGGATTTCTTTCTCTTTCTTGAAAGAACCTATTGTCTCCACGACCTGAATTATCCAACTCCCACTTACCCTTCTCCACAGTTCGTTTTGCTTGTATATACACGATGTGGTGGATTTTTGTTTTTTGTTTTTGGACAGAACCTTTTTTGGAGGAGGAAACTGGACCCTTTTAGGTGACAATGAGGTAAAATAAGATCTTACTCTTTTTTTTCTTTCTATTTTGTTTTTCATGAAGACCTTCTGAGAGAGCCTGAATGAAAGGATCTGAATACTGAATTTGGCAGTATGGGATATCCAAGCAGTAGCGGGCAGGAAGAGTGGCTGTGGATATTTACAGAAGAGGTTTGGATCTAGACCCAGCTCTCACTCAGCAACTGACCAGATAGTTCTTTGGTTTCCCAGATGTATTCATGAAATTTGTATCTTTGAGAAAGTTTATTTTGTGTTGGTAGATGTCTAGGTTACTTTTCCATTGTGGTGCTAAAACACCAGGGCCAAGGTGGTTTATGGATGAAGGTTTATGAGGGTTCCTGGTTTCAGAGGGTGAGTCCCCGGCCATCACATCGGTGAGCCTGACAACAGGCTGGCAAGCACGACATTAGAGCAGGAACTGAAAGCTCACATCTCACTCCAGAAACACAAGGTAAAGAGCTAACTGGGAATGACGAAGCCCGCTCTCAGTGATACAGCTCCTCCAAAAAGGCCATAGCCCCTAATCCTTTCCAAATGTCCACACCAACTGGGGCCCAAGCATCCAAATAGAGGAGCCTTCGGATACCATGTTCATTCGAAGCACCTCAGTAGGAAGCATGCTTTATTTCACTGAGTTGAGCTTTTAGTGCTTTGTATTCACTTTCTTCGACACTCTTGCATTTTTCATCAGTCGCTATTTGAAGTATGGAAATACCAAAAAGCCTTCCTGGTTTAATGAGCAGATTCAAGGTTTTCAGAGCACACCAGCCTTACAGTTTCGATCCTTTATATCATGTGGATGTTTTAACTCCCGTAGAGATGAGGAAGCTGTTGTATCAGGTAATTTGCACAAGACCACAGATTAGCAAGTCACAAAGACAGGACATATGCCTTTTTCTTTAAGGATATTGTTCTCATTAGTATTTCAAAAAACACCTGATTCAGGATCGAGTTTCTTTGCTTGCATGCCATTAAACATGACCTCTGCTATTTACTCTATAGGAAATTCTCACAGCTTTACAATTTATACTTATGAATATAATATTTAACTCATATATCTAATGATAAAATTTCAGGTGTTATGCCAGGCTTATTTAATGAACACACCTATATATATTTATTTAATTCCCCACTAAAAATCATGGAAAATATCCCAACTAGGATCCAGAAGCCCAGCATGGTCTACATAGATTTGTTTCATCTCCTCCTTTACAAAACATCCTTGCTCTTGTTTCCCTTCCTCCTTGAAGCATTGTTGTGAGGTTCAAGAACTTACATTCTTTGGATGTCTTTATAAAGCATACATTGCAGTGGGTGCTATTATATTTTGTGGTAATATGGAATATTCATGGAATGTGCCTATTGCCTTAAAGAATTTTTGTTGAAAATAAAGAGTCTAGCTCAGGAGGGTTTGGTGACATGAGTTTTTGTTGTTCAGGTGGTTGGTTGGTCAACTTCCTTTACCTGATTGTGGCATTGTTTGCAAGAAAATGGAAATAATAAATGGCCGTTATGCCTTTAGTGCCAACAAAGAAGAGGAGCTGGAAAACTCTTTGAGGAAGGCTGTGCTGTGGAACTATAAAGACTCTTTCCAGGTTCTTCTTGGTATAAACAGCATGTTTATACCACATTTGAGTTTGAAGGAGAGCTTGGCATCCTCTTCATGATACTGGACAATGAGTTTAGTCCCTGTTCTCCAGGAGACCAGAAGACTCGGGACCTATGTTATGGAGGATGACTCACGAACAGGAACTACATACATGTAGAAGGTTGACATGGAGGCAACAGACTACTTGATTTTCAGACAAGATATGCGAGAAAATAAAATATATAAATGAGACAAAAGTACAAAGAAAATAAACTTAATTCAAGTAGAAGAAATGTTTAGGAGAGGAAATTGCAAAAAAAAAATGTTCTTGGGACTGAATAAAGAGTCTTCAAGTAAAGGAAGTCCCTTCTCACCCTGTGACCATAAGGAAAATGCTCACACAAAAAGGTTCTTTTCCCATTCATTGTTGGTGTCAAAAACAAAACCAAACAACAACAACAACAACAACAACAACAACAACAACAACAACAAAAACCAGACAGTAAAAGCAAAATGAAACGTTAATTCCATTCCAGAGAATGGGAAGTGGAGTCCAGGCTTGAAAATTAACTAACCAACTTTGCCACCTATTGGGTTGGCTGTTGGGGAATATTATTTTAAGGTGTGTGACTTTTGTTTATGCTATATTTGTTTAAATCTGTGAAGCTGTGTTACTGTGCCTGTCTAAAACACCTGATGGCCTAATAAAGAGATGAATGGCCAATAGCGAGGCAGGAGAAAAGGTAGGCAGGGTTTGCAGGCAGAGATGATAAATAGGAGAAAAACCGAGGAGAAGGAGGAGCAAGAGAACAAGGAGAGGAGGACATCAGGGGCCAATCATCCAGCTGTACAGTAAGCCATGGAGAAAGAAATAAAGGTATACAGAAATAGAGAAAGATAAAAGTCCAGAGGCAAAAGGTAGTCAGAATAATTTAAAGTTAAGAAAAGCAGACAAAAAACAAACCAAACTAAGGCCAGGCATTCATTACCAAGAATAAGTCTCTCTGTGTGTTTTACTTGGGAGCTGAGTGGTGGGTTCCTCAAAAACGCAAAAGAGTAAAACATCACTCAACACTAAGCCACAAATATAGAAGAAAGAAATGATGGGGTTGGGAAGAGAGAATGTAGTGACTAAGTGGAAGAATGGTCGTATATTTTCTAGGAATGGTTGGAGATTTTGAAAGAAATATGACGCTGTCTCTTTCTGGTTCCTTGTTGCTCTTCCTGGTTATAGGTCATGTCATGGCCTACCAACTGTCATGATGCTGAGGTGTGTGCCCCCTAGCCTCTAAATGGCATGAGAGTGAGATCTGTGGTCAATTTGAGGTCATGTAGGTGGCAGATTTTGTATTTAGCAGGTGTCCTCTGGTCTAGTCCCTAAGATCTGTGAGCTACAAACATTCTCTTCTTGCAGATAAACAAAGTTGGGGTGAGAAAGAGTTTAAGCAGGCCTTCTAATTATTGTTCCGGTTAACGACAGGGATGGCAAGGAGTTTAAATTAGTTTTGGGAGGCATGAGGAGCTGAGAAAGAGGTTAATTACATTAGCTTAATATAATAACAGAATAATAAGTATAATAAAATGCTGCTTGGTGAAGGGTGGAGGAGAGCAAGTGCGAAGTCTAGCTTATTTCTAGGAAGCTTCAGTTGGTGTTACTGTTTTGTGAAAAGGTGAGTTTTGCTGTCTGTCTGCTGTTTTGTTCTTTTTACTATTTCTTGTCTCCCTCTGCCTGTGAACAAAACTCCATTCAGAAAGTCACCCATAAACACCCCAGCCTGGCAAGTCTTAGGAGAACTGAAAAGGTGGCCCTAGAATAAAAATATTGTACATGTATTTTTTTTTAATTCAGACTAATGTAAAGGAAATGGTGGTGTTTTCAGAAGTGGCAGTTTTGATAGGTCAAAGGGTTGTCTCCCCCCACCCATTTTAACTCCATGTTCATGAGAAAACCAATCAAAATTTCGATGTAGGAATTTTGGGAGGGGCTTATTTAAGCCCAACACTTCCTGTTTCTCTGTCAAAAACCTCAGTTGTCGAACAGCTCTTCTTGTTTGCATTTCTAGGGAAGGCTTCCCCCTTAAGTTCTGCATAGGGTTGCTAGTTCTGGGCCATGGACACCTTGCTGAGGCCACGGGCAGGCCAGACTGTCCTCTTTCCTGCCTCCATAGCCCCTTAGAAGAATGCTGAGGTTTGGGGACTCCACCCTGAGGTACCCATCAGTAACTTCAAGGAGCTAACCAGTAAAGTACAGTTAAAAAGAATTCGTCCCAATGAGCTTGTTAAAAAACTAACCACAGCTTTGGCAAGGGCAGGAACCATTGTCTGGAACTTGTTTGTGGACTCGCAAAGTGTTCTAGGATTTCTCCATCCTTCACCCACCCCTCAGAACAGAGAGATTAGCAACAAAAGATAGATTTTTCAAAGCCCAGCAGAGCTGTGATTTACAGTCTACTTAGAGACTGTCAAGAAGGCTTCTTGGTAGGATGTAAGGGGTAACAGCCAATCGCTGTTCTAATGGTCCTCCTGGGACTTCTGCTGTGGTGTGTGTGGAAAGTGGGGTAGTACTGATCCAATCTCTATCTCTTGCAAAGGCCCTTTTGTAGTTGCTTTTGACTTTGTGGAAACCACCTCCTACCAAAACCAAAATCTGGGTTAACGTGCTATCAACCATCTATCATAGGTCCTAGATCACAGAGTAGAAATGCCCCAAATTGGCCTTTTGAAAAACCTCTCTGGAATGAAGATGATATGTTCAGAACATGTTCAGGAATGAAAGTACTTCTGGGGACCCCAGGAAATTAATGTGATTCAGGGACCTTCCGTCAGCAAAAGAATCGGGTGAAAGCAGGTAGTTCTCCATAAGTTTCTCATTAACACAACTAGGGTGGAGGGTGCAAAACCACAGGTAAAAAGTACAAGGGGCGGGGATCAGGTGTGAAAGTACTGAGGTGCTTGGATTTATCGACTGCAAATTTGAACTTCTAGATATCTACCTCAAAGGAACACAGCAAGCATGGGCACAAAAATGTTTATAATAATATTTTTCATAATAGCCAGATCCTGGAAACAACACTAATGCCCATTGACAGAAGAAAGGATAAATAAATCAGGGCGTTTTTACACAATGGAATAATATACAGCAATTAGAGTCAATGATTTACACCTAAATGCAATGACACGGATGAGTCTCAACAAATAAGGTTGCGCAAATGAAGCCAAGTACAAAAGAACTCACACAGTATGAGTCCATTCATTTAAAACACAAAAACAGGCTAAACTAATCTATGGTGTTAGAAGTCAGTAGAGTTTTAACTCTTGGACTGTGTGTGTGTATGTGCAGTTATTAGACAAGAATACTAAGAAGCCTCCTGCTGTGGCAATTAGACTCAGTTTGCTCATTTAGTTTGTGAAAATTCATTAAGCTTTACAGACTCAGGCATTTTTCTACAATTTCTATAATATATATATATATATTATACACTGGTAAAGAAGAAGCATAAACAAAGGACCGGTCAATTTCATCATATTATGTAATTGTTTTTCAAACTCCAACCTATGAAATGTTACCTAGGAAAGGTATTGCTGTTACTTGTTGGAGCTGGTGGCTAGCTCACAGTGAACCTATCTACACAATCCAAATTAAAAGAATCCAAACAGTATAAAAACTAAAGCTAAAAGTTTAAGCATTCCCATAAGTTAGTAACACCGCTGCTCCTCACTGGGTTATGCCCTTTTGCCCATGCGTGATTTTAGATAACTTTGTAATAAGTCCATTGAGTAGGAAGGTGGTGGACATTAATTTTTTTTTGTAATAATTTTTTTTAAAGTGGATTTTTAAGGAAGAATCGTGTGTAACCCAGACTGGCCTCAGACTTACTATGTAGCTAAGGACAGCCTTGAACTTTCGATCCTGTTATTCTAGTTCCTGAGTGTTGGGATTATAGACATGTGCCACCATATGTACCTTAAAAACAAAAATTAACCCTTTCTTATCGATGCATAATATATGGAAATTAATACTTCTCTTTTGTTAAAAACTGATAAACTGACACATAACACTTTCATCTACTTATGGAACATAGTATATATACAGTATATCACTGTAAGTATAAAATCTCCAATGATTAAGTTAGGATCATCAGCCAAAACAAAACAAGAACATAAAAACAGAAAAACGTAAAGCCATTCCTGTGTTCCATTTGCTTCTCTACTTTTGTTGCCTCTCTTTTTTCTTATGAATGCATACTTTTACATAAAAACTTCCCTGAAGCTCATTGTATCAAAGCAGAAGGTCATACCCTCTTTTGAAATCTCTTCACTGGTTCCCAACTTCCCTTTAGAACTTAGTCTTAACAATTTTCCAAGATCTAGACTTCAGCAGATCCTTTTAGAGGATTCTTTAAGGCTAAAGAAAATGTACTTTTCCAGCTAGAACATCAAATAATATGTATTACTCAAAAGCTATTTATTTGTTTTATTTTGGTTTTACCTGTGTGTGTGTGTGTGTGTGTGTGTGTATGCCACATGTCTGGGGTACTCATGGGGGTCAGAAAAGGGTACTGGATCCCCTGGACCTGGATATACTCACCTTCAACTTTGCTAATTCTTACTCATTTGTTTATTTTTATATAAAAATCATATTGCAACCTTTGTGATACCTTCCCTGCTCATCATGGACTAGGAAATGAACTCAAGGCCTTTGGAAGAGCACCTCAATTACTGGGCTATCTCTCCAGCCTTGGAATATATGCTCTTGTATATAGCAGTAATGTTGTTCTTAGGATTTACTTTTAGGAAACAGTAAGAGTTAGCAGACGGTATTACTAAAACCATTGCTATAGTAGCAGTCACACTTACAGCAAATGACATTTATTAAGAACCACTAACAAGGCCCGGTGTTGGTGGTGCATGCTTTTAATCCCAGGACTTGGGAGGCAGAGGCAGGCGGATCTCTGTGAGTTCGAGGCCGGCCTGATTTACAGGAGCTAGTTCCAAGACAGGCTCAAAGCTACAGAGAAACCCAGTCTCGAAAACAAACAAACAAATAAGCAAAGAACCACTAACAGCTGCCTATCATGAATGTGCCATGTTCTTTCTCAGCTCTGAGGCATCCCACTACCCAGTTCTCTGTCTGAAATCAAGTCCTTTTTAAAACATGCTCACCTTCAGCTTTGCTAATTCTTACTCATTTGTTTTATATAAAAAATATATTGCAACCTTTGGGATACCTTCCCTGCTCATCATGGATTAGATAAGTGTTGCAGTATACGTAACATTCTCTACCTCCTTAACCGTGCATTATGTTTATGGTTTAGTGTTATTGCTTCCCAAATAATTTCTACTTCCCGCAAGATTCTGAGAAATCTGAGAGAAGAGACCTTGCTTGCTTTGTTTCTTTAGAGTCCAAGCACCTTGCCTAGGCCACCACAGAAGCCTAACTGGTCCTCTTTGCTGCTATCATTCTCCTGCAGCACAGTCCCTGACACTGGCTGAAGTGTTTGTGTCTGAGACTGGGTGTCACTGTATTGCCCAGGCTGACTTAGAACTCACAATCCTGCCTCATGCTCCTTAGTACCTGGGACTTCAGGAATGAAGGCTGAGATCTTTAGATTCTTAATTTTTAATTATTATAACAATTCTACAAACTCTACAAATCCTCATGGGCTGGAATGAAATTGTGGCTCTCAGGCCTTCAATGAGGCTAATAGTTAATAAATATCAGGGTTAAGACAGGAACTAAGTCTGATAGACTCTAAAACTCCCAGTTTTTGATACCACTAGAGCAGGAGTTCAGGATATTGGAAAAGGTGGTAGAATTAACTCTTTTTTATGTTAATATGGCAGAGAAATTTTGACTCCATTTCTGAGATTGACGTCTGGGTTTATTAAATCCTAATGTAACAGATATGATGAAGTAGATATTTCTTTTTCTCTCTTTTCAAAATAAAATTATTTTTATTTTATGTGTCTTAGTATTTTGCCTTTGTGTGCATCGCATGCATACCTGACGCTCAGGAGGTCAGAGGAGGGTGTCAAATCTCCTGAATCTAGAGTTACAGAATGTGGGTCCTGGGAACCTAGTCTGGATCTACAAAAGCAGTGAGTGCTCTTAACAGCACAGCCATCTCTCCGGCCCCCCTTTTCCTTTTAAAATATGTATGTATGTCATGGGTGTGTTTCAATGTGTATATGGCTGTGTATGTGTGCTTGAATGTGCATATACACATGTGTGTTTGTGTGTGCATGTGGAAACACAAAGTTGACATCAGGTGTTTTTTCTAACTGCTCTCTGCTTTTATTGAAGCAGCGTCTCACTGAACTCAGAGTTTGTAAATTCTGGCTGGCTTAATTAGCCACTTTGGTGTGAGGATCCTCTATCTTCATGTCTAAAGTCTTGAGATTACAAGCAGCAGGTCTTTTTTAGAGTGGGTTTCTGAGATCCAAACTCTGGTCCTCATGCTTGCAAAATACATACTTTGTCCTCGGAGCCATCCCTGCAGCCTCTCTTTCCTCTTTTACTTTATGAAATCCAGCTCTAGTTGTGGACATCCTTACACCTCTTCCCTTAACCACACACAATAAGTGTTTCTTGAATGCCCTCTATATGACTGCATTGATTAGAAATGGGGGTACCAAAGAGTCATGCAATCTGCCCTCCTGGGGCTTTTTATTCTAGTGGGAGGACCCAGGTGGAAGTCAATAGTGCAGGGCCTTGTCACCAGTGGACAGCTTACTTACGCTGCATCTGCTCTCTCTTCTGGAGGTGGCAGTCCAAGTTTTCTCCCCAAGTGATTCCTTGGCCCTTAGTCTATGTCAGATGGGGACTGGCTGGTCAAGGATCAGGCAGACAAATCGACACAGGTCCTGCTAGGCAGAACCCTTTATCGGCTGGTCACTTGTATTGTCTCTGGAATGCTATGCTTCAGGACAGGACAAGGTAATAAGGTGGGATATGGGTCTGTATTTGAATCCAATACAAGAGCAGTAGCTTCCTTCTGTGTAGATTGTTAGAAAGTAAGATATTGTCGGAGACTTGTTCCGTGAGAACATCTGGGTGAGATGGACGCTGACCCTAAGGGAAGTAATCCCAAGAGGAGGGAAAGAGTCCATGGCATTAGTTGACTGCTTGCTGCTGCATTAGGGGTATTTTCTTACAATGCTTAGAGCTGGACTTCTTATTAAATTAAACACAAGAATAGTTGACACTAAGGGTTAGTGTGCATAAAGGGTTATTTAGGACCATACACGTGCAGGAGGGAAAGGAATAGAAGTCAGGTGGTCTCTCAAGGTCACAGAACTGTAATAAGTTACCCAGGGGTAATCCTGCAGTTCCTAAGGTTTAAAAAAAATGCCCTTGAACTGCTATGCCAAATTTTAAAAAGATGATGATTCAGGGAGAAGTCACTCTATCAGACAGAAAATCGTAACCACAAAACCACAAGCGCACACAGTAGCGAAAACTATGTAACACAAGAAGAATAAGGGAATTGTGTAAAAGAATTATATTCCATGTAATTGTGTAAAAGAATTAAAAGTAGACCATGTTTATCTATGGACCTCACCTCATACAAGATAGTGCTGTGCCACAAATACATGTCAATGGATTATTTGAATATTGCGTAGGAAAATTGGTATAATACAGAGAAAAAATAGATTCTTAGAAGAAACCAATAACATCCTAGCAGAATTAGACATGAATTAGACAGGAACATAAAAGCTCCTGGAAATTTGTGAGCTTGGGGTAAGTGAGGCTGTTTGAAGTACCATTCACACAGCAGCCAGCTCAGGTATTTAGTTACAGCCAAAAGGAGGATTTCTTTTCAGTAAAAGTAGATCAAGTCAATAGACTGACTATAAAACAGTAATTAGTGATTGATATCTCAATAAAATAATGACTGTGAGTGGGAATAAGAAATTTACAGAGGGATATTGAATGACCAGCAAGTACATGAAAATTCACTCAAACTAAGAAATTAAATGAAAATAACAGTGAAATATCGTTTGCACTCATTAGAATGGAAAAGGTTATAAATAGTAAGAGAAGGGCTGAGGACCTAATTCAGGTGCAGAGTGGTTGCTTTGTGTGCAAGACCCTACGTTTTATCTAATCTAAGACGTGGTAGTGAGAACTAGGAGGAATTAGAACTCTTGTCCTCTGCGGGCAAAACACACCTCAGTGTACCCATTCCAGAGAATAATCTGGCAGTAGCCAGCTAACGAGGTGTCTGTAGTAAGCACTATGGGAGCCCCAGGTACAAGAACATATCCTAGATGAATGTTTCACATGTAATCAGAAGGGACATATACATGGCTGATCACCGGAGCATTGTTCATGGAGGCAGGTAATTAGAGTCATGAATGTAGAAAGAAAGAGAGAAAAGAGAAGGAAGTAAAAAACAGAAAAGGAAGTTCACCATGGGATGCCCAGCCTGGTATCATTTCAGTCCATCAAAACATGAACACACACTGTATGATGATTTTTAATGGTAACTGTGTATACTCAGACACACATAAACATATCATACTAGTATGTCAGACACATTAATACAGCAGATGTGGATAGGAGGAAGGGGGATAAAGATAGAGAGACTGAGGGAAATAGAAGTGGAATCAGTTTAAAAGAGAACCCAATAATATGTACAATGACTACACACCAATAAAATGTTTCACTGAGCCTTGTGAAGCGTGATAGTGACAGTGGGTTATGAAACAAAGAGTATATGATCAACCCCACTCTCTACTTTAGTTTTAAAAAGCTACAATTGAGATGAAAGTTTTAAAAGTGCCCCTGAGAATCAAATTGTCAGGAATACAAGCAGTCTAGAACATGCTGATGTGATGTGTGTGGGAAAATCTTATGCATACTGTCAGTCTCCTTTTGCCTGGAAGAGGCATGAAACCCAAAGCTCCTGAACCTGACATGATGGTGCTTCTTCTGGCCTCTCTGTTGGAAGAAGAGTGAAAGTCTATCTCATTTATAATCCATCCTTGGAACAGTAAGGCAATGTGAGGCCGGCAGCTTTGCTTCTGGGGTCAGACAAGAAGCAATTTCTATTTTAGTTTATAAAGCAAACAAGTTGTTTGAAATCAGTTTTCTATTATCTAAAATTGTTGGCTTACAACCAGCGCTTCTGTCTTTGTCGTAACCTTCAGTTGGGAGTTCCTAAAATACTCAGGATTGTGCAAACTTGAGCTGTCTTCACTAGCTTACGCAGACTGTATTGAGTCTGCTTCCAGGTGTGACCTAAAGGGGTATTCCAATTATATCTAACACTTCTTTCTGGAGTTTGGACCCAAGTCAAATGTATTCTTAGAGGGCACAAAAGTCCCTACACAACACAGCTGCTAACATATGGTCTCTGTTCCACTGTGAAGTAAATTCTGCAAACATCCAAGTAGGATGAAGGTCAAAGATTTGAAAAATGTGATTGGAATATCCTAAGGACGTATTTAAGAAGGTGTTCACTGTTTCTCTACACATGTCTTCACACCTAAATCGTAGTGCTGTATAATTGAACACATGCGCACGCGCGCACACACACACACACACATACACACACACACACACACACACGCACACCCATGCTCACACATACAGACACTTTGTGGATCTGGAAGCTGAACCCAGGGCCTTACACATGCTAGACAAAGCCTCTGTCATTGAATTACGCCCCCAGCTTTCTTCCTTTAGTTGAATTAGACAGTCAAGCCAAGAGGGATGGCTGCTGTAATTCCAGCACTCAAAGGGCCAAGGCAAGAGGAGGATCTTGAATTCCAGACCAGCCTCAGCTAAATAGTGAAATCTTGTCTCAAAAACCCAACCCAGTCCAGACTAAACCAAAGCAAAACAAAAACTCCACATTACTAAAAACCAAAAACCATCTCTATCCAAAGAACCCCCATGAAAGTTCGCTGTATTATAATGTTTTTCACTAAAATGCCCTATGTACTAACATCAACGTATGACCTGCAAAAAGTGTAAGAGACAGAAAGAGCAAGAAAGACAGAGAGAGAGAGAGAGAGAGAAAGAGAGAGAGAGAGAGAGAGAGAGAGAGAGAGAGAGAGAGAATAACAAAGAATTAGCAGGGCAAACACAGGGGAGGGAGGCAGAAGAATAAGCCAGTAAACACGTTAGCACCAATAACACTGTTTGACACCTAATAGAGAAAAAGACATAGAGGGTGGGTCGGAAGGAAATGAGGGAACCACCATGCAGCTTGTGGATCCAAAGCTGTGGGCTTCAAGTGCAGCTCAGGGTTTTGAGGGCAGGGTGAGATGGTTGCTGGGAGAGCTGGCCTGGGAAAGAATCCCCCATAAAGTTTTGATGGGGGCACCAGATTCCGAACAAGTCTCAGTGAAGGCCTCCCTGTGCTAAGCAGATGCTAATGGGACGCTGCCACTTCTGTGTTGGAAGAGGCTGCAGGGAGAGCTTCTGTAGAAGCGTCCTGCGCAGAGTGGAAAACTCCATCCCAGACCCAAGGAGGCCAGAAGGATGCTCGTATATGTGAACGAGAAAATTGTGGCCAAAAAACCAATAATACAATGATGGAAATCCACAACCCTGCGTCCAGGGAAGCTTGGTTTAGCAATCATTGTGAGCGAGTGGAACCAGCTCAAACAGCGTCAGCAATTTGAAGACATCTGGTCTTTATTTTTGGACTTTTGTACACTGAAGAGGATTATGGTTATGTGATGGAGGGCCCATTTAGTTTTGTCAATCTACAGAATTTTTTTTTATAATGGAAATCCCTCACACTGAGAATAGAACCATTTTCTCCAGAGTCTCTTTGAGGCATTCAAACATTAACTCTTTATTCCCAACAGTGACTTTCTGACCTCAAGAGAGACTCTGTTAGGAGAGAAGTTGAGTCATTGAGGAGATATTTTTTTCCAAAGGGTAATCTAATAGTTGGTGGGGCCCCCAAGAACTTCCATGTCCATCAACTGCCAAAAGCAAATCTTCTGTTCTTCTTGCTAAACCCCTTGACCTTCATTTCTTTCCTCTTTGCTTTGTCTTCTCTTCTGGCCCCTGTTTTTCTTTAACTCCCTCTAATTGTGCATGTTCTAGGAGACAGTACTCATGGGGTAAAGACATCGGAGACGCAGTATTTCCTGCCCACTCCTGCCCTTCATGTTCTTTGGCTAACTACCTTATGTCTCTCCCTACTCCAGCTATGACCCCGTGTTTCCCCACTTCTTTCACCCTTGTGCTCCTCCATCATTATTGACCTTCCCTGTTTCTGTTATTAATACCTGTGTTAGATTCCATTGCCCAAGGCTCTGCTGGGTTCACTGACTATGTTAGACCACTTTTAGCAGGGCTGATAATGGCCTAAAAATGGTCCAGGAACTTCCCCTTGTCATATAATAATTTCTATTTCTTTCTGGGGTTTCAATGTCAAAGTAGTTCTTTAGGATTCTTGTACCTAAAAGGTGGTCTTTCCTAAGATTCCCTTCTCATCTTTCTGCCCACTGAATTCACTTTTATAGCATCCTGTATCAGGTCATGATTCTTACAGACTGGTTGGGATAATCTGTCTGTCTGTCTATCTGTCTGTCTCTCTCTCTCTCTCTCTCTCTCTCTCTCTCTCTCTCTCCCTCTCCCTCTCTCTCATACAGTTTAGGAGCAAAGGCACAAGAGAAGGCAGGTGACAAG
The DNA here is from genome assembly GCF_982192425.1 of Myodes glareolus. Lineage (NCBI taxonomy): Eukaryota > Metazoa > Chordata > Mammalia > Rodentia > Cricetidae > Myodes > Myodes glareolus. The sequence goes on from NC_142030.1 coordinate 65,262,000, forward strand.
AAAGGAAGGAATGTTGTAAACTGAACTGAGGTACTCGGTCTGTAGAAAGACCCACTGGGCACCAGTGATACTTCTGTGCATTATAGAAAATCCATAGACTTTTAAAAATGTATTTTTACCTTAATATATCAGGAGCAGTCACTTTGTTATGCAATTCCTGAGGCTTTATGGATGGCTGGGGTTAATGGTTTGAGGTGTTATTCTTTTCTATGCTTCATTAATCTCAGGAAGTGCTTATGTTGCGGTGGTTGTTTGGGCCACAGTCCTTGGGCCACAGTCACACCCACCCTTTTTACTCCAGCTCCAACATGGGTAACCAGGCCTGAGATGTGCCAGCTCTCAGCTCTTGCTTAGGATATACCACCTTTCTGGGTGCGTGAGCCTACATATGACAGGATGAGCTCTAGATACAATTTTACAACCTTTTGCTTCCTCTCTTGATCTGACTCCATGGCCTCTGTCTACTCATCACCCACAGTCACAAAAACTTTTGGAGGAAAAGATACAATTGGCTCTGTCTGAGAAGGGATGACAGCAATCTTCCTCATATGGTGAGTGACAGAAGAGCCCTTTAAGGGGCCAGAATCAGGAGAGATGGCATATTCACCCAGGAACACATGTGTTCTGATGATGAAAATGCATACTTTGTCAAGGGTGCTGGCCAACTTTCTGTAACTATCAAATTACTCCAGACAATTGACTTACAGAGAGGAGTTATTAATCTCATATTTTTGGAGACTCCCACTCATGATCAGTTGTCCCTGTTGTTTTAAAAGTTACTTATGAGGCAGCTCACTGTGGGAGTCTGCATAGTAGGGAAAAACTGTCTACCTTATGATGGAAGAAGGGAGAAAGAAAGAAAAAGAACCCCAATGGTGGCATTCTAGGGTACTCCCAGCATCCCAGTGACCCTCAGTAAGCACCAGCATATTCTAACCACAGCAGAGAGGAAAATCATGATTTGATTTCTAAAAGTGCAGTTAGACAATTGATGAAATATAGAAAGATATTCTATATTTCTAAAGAAAGATCTTTCTGGCCCACCTCCCTTCCTTCCATAAACAGCACTGGGTCTGCACTTCCCATGCCGCCTGTGTTCTGAAGACAAAGCTGAGAACAAGGGTTCCTCCAACTTTTCTGAGCTTATATTTGTGGCATCTTTGTGAGCAGGACAGACAAGCATCAAGACACAATTTTATATTTTTAGGTACAACTTTAATATCTGGTTTGCAGGACGACCCTATGGGCAGGGTGCACAGCTCAATGGTAGAGTGCTTGTCTCTTGTGTATGAGACCTTGAGTTCAATGCCCAGTATTAAAATTATGTGACTAGAAAACATCAAAATTAAGCAAAAATAAACAAAACAACCTTTTTATTCCACACAGAAACAGTTGGTTCTCCTCTTGTTTGAGCTAATGACGTTCTAGTTATTCTAACTGTGAATAGAAAAACGCTTCAGAGATTCATTCTTTAGAGCTGCCTTCATCTCTTCTTCCTTCCTGTTTACATCCCCATCTTTAGTGGACCACCATTACTTGGAAACTGTCAAAATCAAGCGTCAACCCCAGCAATGTACAATGAGCCGTTGGACCTAACTCAGGAAACTGTGTGTCTCATACCCAAGATTAGCTAAGATTCTGACCTTGGGTCAGTCATTCATTCTCCTAAAACATAAAGTGGAATTTTAATACTGTCCTGCCTTGTATTGTAAGTCCTTATGAGGGCCACAAAAGATGTGACACGTGGCAGAGGCTTAAAAGTAGCAAAACGCTCTGTGCAAGGGATTAGCATTACCACAATTACGGTGTGCCTGCCCATCGGGGAGATAGTAGGCTCTGCTAACTAGGCTGGTGTGAAGGGATATTAGAATTCTTGCATTCTTTCATCAGAATGTTTATAGGTAGCTCTGGCAACTCAGTCAGGCAACTTTCCTGGGCTTCATACTCCCCATCCAATACTCCTTAAAAACTGGTTCTCCAGACAAACATTGCAGCAAGCAAATCATCTTCTTTGCTTCATAATGACATTCCTCCTGCCTTATTCTTTAATGTTCTGGTGGCTTCTATGAGCAGGTAGACAGTTCTCCTGATCCTAGTCAGGCCTGAGCAGGAAATCTGGGAAGGGAGAAGGATGAGGTTATTCACCTCCTCTGCAGACACCTTCTTTTGCTCCATGTCTGCTTGGCTGGCATATACTGAGGATGGATGTGTGGGGGAGAGAGGGAAGAACAGGCAGGCAAAGGTCTACTGCTGAGCTTAGAGAGCTGTAAGAGGAGAAGTGGGTTGGGGAGGAAAGTCCAGAAGGGAGGATACCCTAGGCAGAGCCAACTGTCTTATTGGAACAGACAGAAAAGATCACATTTACATCTTATATGAGGAGATTGATCATGTTGTCCTGATCAGACGTAGAGACTGTGGATTTAACAGGTGTGTTTATGAGAATAACAGTGGCATACTATCTGAATAAAGTCTGGAAAATTCCTAGAAGTGTGATTTTGTTTTCATGCCCTCTTACTTCAAATCTTGTAAAATCTAGCTTGGCCAATAGACAAAATGGGGAAAGTTGTATTTGGTAACCTTCTACCTACTTACCCCTTCTTTCTGTGCAACAAATAAGTATTGAGTACTTCAGTGTGTGGGCTCAGTGCCAGCTCTGGGGATGCGGGGTTTCTCTTGTAGCGCAGGACTACATGTGGAAGAGGTCTGTGTTGGATAAGTCACGACTGTTACCATCTTGACATTTGTCATATGTCCAGAGCAAGGAATTCTGAATTTTCCTTCTACATTGGGTTCCACCAATTATGAACTCCACTCTGGGTTAGGTGCAAGAGTTACAAAGATGAAAAGACACAGCCTTTTCCTTAAATTTTTTATTTTTGTGTTTGATTTTTGTGTATATGTACGTTGTACAAGTGTGGATTTATGTATATGAGTTCAGAGCATATGAGGATGAAGACTTACATGGAGGCCAGAAGAAGGTATTGGATGCTTTGGAGCTGGAATTGCCAGCAGTGATGTGCTGTGCATAGTGGGCATTGTCAACAGAATTAGAATAGGACACATATTCTTAACTGCTGGTCCATCTCCCTGGCTCACCACAACAGTTTCCTAAAGAAAATCTTCTCTGACTTCTATCTGCCCCTTGCCTAAAAAATATCCCAGATGCTGGCGCTTGCTTTCTGTACAGTCTCTTAACTGGAGGCTTAGATGTTTCATTAGAACTAGTTCACTATAATGCATCACAAATAACACAGGTAACTTCCTTGTTTTGAAAATGCTAAAGAAAATTAGGAATATGTAGAAACACATGCATCTCTCACATGTGCCGCTCACATGCCTCACTCACACGCATGACTCACGTGTACCACTCAGTATCACTCACATTCATGATTCACATGTGCCACTCACATGCATGTCTCACATGTACCACTCACATGCAAGGCTAACTTGTGCCACTCATCTGCATCACTTGCATGTTCCACTCACATGCATGACTCACATGTACCACTCATCGGCATCACTGATATTCGGTGCTTAAATCAGCGTGGGGGGATCCAAAGTTGGTTTCAGTTTTCACTATTTATATTTACATTTTAAAACAAAATTAGAATGCTGTCTTAGTTTGGGTTTCTATTGCTGTGAAGAGACACCATGACCACGGCAACAACTTTTATCAGAAAAACATTTAATTGAGGGGGCTGGCTTACAGTTTCAGAGGTGGAGAGCATGGCAGTGTGCAAGCAGACGTGGTGCTGAGAGCCCCACATCTAGCAGGCAGCAGGAAGTCGACCGACTGTCACACTGAGGGAAGCTTGAGAAAAAGACTTCAAAGCCCACCCCCACAGTGACACACTTCCCCCAAGGCCACACCTCCTAATAGTGCTACTCCCTTTGGTGGCCATTTTTTCAAACCACCACAAATACAAATAAACAAGAATTTTCGTAATCTTGTCTTTTCACTTCAATTTACAAGAGTGTACCAAGATATGGTTTCTTATTTTCTTTCTTTTTGGTACAGTGCTTCATTCATCATTTTCTTTCTCTCTCTCTCTCTCTCTCTCTCTCTCTCTCTCTCTCTCTCTCTCTCTCTCTTTCTGAGACAGGGTTTCTTTGTAGTTTTGGAGCCTGTCCTGGAACTCACTCTAGACCAGGGTGCCCTCGAACTCACAGAGGCCACCTGTCTCTGCCTCCCGAGTACAGGGGTTAAAGGCGTGTGCCACCACTGCCTGGATTCTTTTTTATCATTTTCTTAAGATAAATTTCAACAGACAGAAGCAATTCAGACACTGCTTTCATTAGCAGTGAGAGGACTTTTTCATAAATCTCCATATTTGCATGGGACAATGAACAAATTATCTTGGTTATCACATCAAATGCCTTTGGAAGATGAGAGCAGTAGGAGTAATCTGTAAGTTATTCTTTTTTTTAAAAAAATATTTGTTTATTTATTATGTATGCAATAAATGTCTGTGTGTATGCCTGAAGGCCATAAGAGGGCACCAGACCTCATTACAGATGGTTGTGAGCCACCGTGTGGTTGCTGGGAATTGAACTCAAGACCTTTGGAAGAGCAGGCAATGCTCTTAACCGCTGAGCCATATCTCCAGCTCCCTGTAAGTTATTCTTAAACATGTAATATATGAAGTTTTATGCAACACAGAAATGTCCTCTGTGATCACCATGCTGTGTAATAAAACAGAATTTCCTCCTTCTAAATTTGACTTTGTGCATGTCTCCTGTTTTCATTAGTTTCTGCCTTCACCCTTAGCCTGGGATAACTACCATTCTAACTATGACTTTATTGGAGAATTATTTATTACATGGAAAGCTTTATATAAAAGCTTGGTGTGGCTCTCTTATTGGAACGATTTACTACAGAGTGTGCAAGTCCTGTGACCAGGATTGCCGCCACGACTAAAGCCGGCAGATGAGAGAAAGGGGCTTCATGTATTTGGAAAGAGGTTTAACTAACTGGGTAATGTCGATTTTGACTCTACTGCTCTGATGCTAGTGGTAAAATATCAAGTTAGATTGTGTGACGAGCTGAGGCTCTTGAAATGCTAGTCTACTCTGCACTACTTCTGGGTACATTCAGGAATTCCTAGGTCAAGTATGTTATCCCATTAATAGTGTGTTATGTGAAACCAAATGAGGTTAAGTTCCAACTGGTATGATGAAAAGGACCCTCATAACTTTCACAGGGTTCTCATAGGCGTAGAGAAGGAAGTTTATAGGGGTTGTACAAACCAGGAAAATGCTCAGAGATGAAGTGTGCCTCTGCTTGAGCCTCTGCACAGGAGAGGACCCTCGGGTTTTCTAAATACACACACCAACAATGAGCTTTGTGATTTGTGACTGGAAATGGCCCCACCTATTTGCTGCAGCACAGGCTAAGTTTCAAGTCAAGGCGAAGAGAACTAGTGATTTGGGGAAGCTCACAGTCCTTACATCACAGACAGAGAAGTAACTTGCAGAGCTAAGGGCAACTCTTGCTGGGGACTGTGCAGTGAAATTTTGGTGTTAGGCTCATCTGTTTTGTTTAGAAATCCTATATTGTGTTCTTCATTTCTGAGGCATTGCTGAGGTCCAGCCATCCTGGAGGCAACCCAAAAAGCTGTGGGTTTTCTCTTCTCCATTCTTGGTTGTTTCTCCCCAAGCTTTTATTCTATTTTATTTTTAATTGACATATAATTGTGTATATTTGTGGGGGAATTATGAGATGTTTTGATCTGTGTATATGTTAGAGAAAGATTCAGTCATGCTAATCAAAATATTCATCACTTCACCAATTTATCATTTTTATGTGGTATAAGTGTTAAAATATATTCTAGAAATTTTGAAATATATCATATTTCATTATTAACTGTGGTCACCACACAGTGCAATAGATAGCTAAAATCCAGTCTTCCAGTGTAACTGAAACATTGTAGCCTTTGATCAACAGCTTCCGTTTTTTCTACCAGTTTGCTGTTACTCAGCCTTGGAAAATGCTTTACTCATCTCTATTTCTTCAGGTTCAACTTTTTTTCAAATTAAACCTATACATGAGATCATGTAGCAAGTGTCTTTTTGCATCTGGCTTATTGCACTTAGCAAAATACTCTGCTGTTCCCTGAATATTGTTGAAAATGACCACTTCCTTGCTTTTTAAAGTTATATAATATTTCATTGTGCATCTCTATATACCTCTATCTGATTGTCCTTGGCCATACTTTTATTTTATCTTATGACAGCAAAATATTTGTGTAGTCCTGATTGTCCTGGAACTCACTCTGTAGACCAGGGTGGTATTGAACCCAGAGATCCACCTGCCTCTGCCTCCCTAGTGCTGGGATTAAAGGCATGTGCTACCACCATCCATAGATCATTCATATATTGATGGACACAGGATTATTTTATATCTATTTATATAGCTATTATGAGTAATGTTAAAATAAACACAAGACTGCACACTTCTACATTTTGATCTCAAACAGCAATGAAAAAATTGGAGAAGACATATAAAATTAAAGACTGCCATGCTTATGAACTGCAAGAATTAATGTTTAGAAGATGTTTGCACATCTCAAGGCTATCAACATATATAGTATAGTTCCAATCAAAATTCCAGTGTGACTTTTCATAGAAATAGTTTTACAATTTGTACAGAATTGGAGTCTATCCCAAATAGCTGAAATAATACTTAACAAAGCAAAGAATCACATTACTCGATTTCAAAATGTGTTATAAAACAATTGTAATCAAAGAAATATGATAGTAGCCTTAAAACAGGCACTCTCAAATCAGTCAAGAGAACAGGACAAAAAAATAAAAAATAAACCCAAATATTTACAATAAATTGATTTTCAACAAAGGATCCAAAAAATACATGATGAAGAAAGAATCTTTAATGAATCATTTTTAGAAAACTGAGTATCCATTTGAGAACTAGATAGATCCTTTTCTTATACTACATCCAAAAAAATCATCATGAATAGAAGCATTTCTAACTAGGGGGAAAGCCCTCGTCCCTACGGTGTGCAGACCTCCCAGCGTGGCCAGATTAAGATCACTTATGTTCCTTCCTGTATCCCTTCACCCACTGTTTGAAAGTAACCCTAATAAACTCATTGGTTCCCACAGATGAACTCTGGTGGAATTGAACTTTGTAGAGATTTAGATGTTGCCTAGTCCCTCTGGCCCCAGGTCAAAAACTCTTACAACAAAATGTCAGACTGGAAGCTATACAATTAGTAGAAGAAATCATAGGAAAAAACCTGATGGCACCGTTTCTGATAGTGACTTCCTATATAAGGATTTAGAAGTATAGACAATAATTGATACAACAGCAAAAATAGAAACACAGGATGACAGGGAACTGAAGGGCTCTGCACACCTAATCAAATGGAAAACTAAAGAGACAACCCATGGACAGGCAGAGTGTGTGCTGTGTACTGAACTCTGGTTCTCTGCAAGAGCAACAAGCACTTTTGCCACTGAGCTATCTCTCAGCTCCAGCTGTACTAGTTCTTGGGAACTGATCCAAATGCTAGTACTCATGAGGACATGCTTTAAACTAAAGCCCTGGATGTCTTTAACTAGTCACTCCTCTCAACTCCTGTATGCAGAAGAGCCCCAAGATAATTCACATGTCCCCAGATGTCCAAGTTTGTGATGGTTTGAATGTGAACAACAGGCTCATGTGTCTGAATATCTGATCTTTAGCTGTTTACACTGTTTTTGGAAATTGTAGAATCTTTGGGGTTTGAGGACCTTGATCTCATCTTGGGACTTAAGGGTAGGGTAAGAGGGCTGTATGTTCTGGTCCCACTTTTGGCCTGGGTCTCTCTTCTTGTAACTAGCTGTGCCATTCTTACCTACTGTAGCTATGAGCTGCTCCCAACCTGTGCCATGCTATCTGTGTTTTCTCAAACTATGAGCTGAGACAAACCTCTCCAAACTTAAGTTGCTTCTTGTGAGGTATTGTTGGGGACATGCGAGTCATGCATTCTTGTGTCAAGAGGGCATGGAATGGAACTGGTGTAGTTTTACAAGTGGAGGCCCTCAGTGAGATTGCCTTGGGAAAGGTGAGGGTGGATTAAAGAAGGGTATGTGTGTTGTGTATTTAAGTAAGTCTTTAAAGAGACAGAATATAGATAGTCAGATTATAAGCTACGAAAAGATGGAATGTGCACAAAGAATTTGGATTATGTATACTGTGTTTTCTTTCTTTCTTTCTTTCTTTTTTTCTTTTCTTTTTTTTTTGACTGGAGAAAGACATTTGATTCTGGGAACTGCTAAAAAAGGTATCTTGTCTTTAAAATATGGGTCTAAGGATACGTTGCTTTGGAAAAGAGGATGTGCTTCTGTTTCCACAGTAGATGAGAGCCTGTGGAATCATTTAAGGCTAACATGGTTTTATGAATCAAGACCCCCTGAAATATTGCTGTAAATACCCCCAAAGATACAGTGCTCCCAAATAACAAGAAGGAGTCTGGAGAGAGAGAGAGAGACATGCCCAAATTCCCTCGATGATTGCTTAAGTCGGGTTGTTTTCTATTGTGGGCCTGATGAGTGGCTTGCAGGATATAGGTGGCAAGCTTGGGTCCCTCTATGTTCCTGAGCATGAGCCTGCTTCCTGGAATTCCCATGATTGGAGAGGTGGTGGCTGGAGCAGAGCTTTGTGAGGGATGCAGCTGACTGCTGTAAGTGCACATGGAGAGGCCCAGAGGTGGCTGTGGTTCCCAGATCTGCAGTTCCTGGCTCTGCACACTCAAGGCATGCAAGCAGCAGGCTTTGGAAGGTGCATTGACCAATCCCAGTCAGTGTCTGGCCTGGTGGAGCCATCCTGGCAGAGACTATGGTATCACTGTTGGTGGCTGCTATTGTCACCACTGCAGCCTCCCTCATGACCACTCTGGATTGCCATCAGCCAGATGGCTACTGTGACTATCTTGTCTCTGGTACCAGCATTGAATACATAGAATGAGCATGGTCACTAGGGCATTTTCCAACTGATTGTTATCATATTTGTGCCATTCCCATAATTACATAGAAAAGGGGGATATGCTGGGAACTTTTGACCACCAGACCCTGAATTTCTTGTAAACAACTTGTTTTCCTCTGCTCTGAGCTGCCTGCAGCTGCTCTGAGCACAAGACCCTGAGGGCAGGGGAGTGAGTTCTGATGAGTCTGCAGCTGAAAGAGCCTGAGAGCTGGGGTGTGACCAGAGTCCTATATAAGCTGCCCCTGAGCACAATAAAGTGGGCATTCTCGGCACTCTTGTATCAAGGATGACTTGTGTTCCTGTGTATCTGTCTCTGTGTGTGTGTTTTGAAGTCTCTAGCTTAGTTTCCAGTTCACGTACCATCCCATAGTTCAGGTACCACAAGGTATTTTGTCACAATGATCAGAAAAGTAACTAATATGAGAGTGTCTGTAATCTGGGTTGCAATAGAAGCCTTTCCACAGCCTGCAGAATACATTGCAGGTGTGTGAGCACACAGCTCAATCTCTTCTGTTGTATGTTCATCCTTCTTACTTAGTTCTGTGAAGGAAGCTGACAACTACATGGTAGAAATGCCCCAGGTTTAATGAAATGCTACCCTGAAAACATGCTAGAACCTTTTCTGACATGAAACAAAGTTGAGATTTTAAATTCTGTCAAACAGATGTTAACTGAAATTCACAGTAGTGAGTAAATAATCACAATTTCCCTAACACCTATATCCTGGTTCAATATAGAGATCCGGCCTTGTCAGAAACCCCATACAATCACAGGATTAAGTGAGAAACCAGGAACTTGAGATTTACCAGCTTGTGCTGACTTTTCTCTTAGCCTGGGTGTACATATATTTCCATTCATTTTCTGCCAATGAAGCTACAATAAAGGCATGAAATGTCTCACCATTACCTTCCTTTCTTTAGAATCCCAGGGATGGTGTTTCTGTCCAACTACACTTTGTTCCTGCCCTTTCTATATAGATAATGCAGGAAGGCCGGAGGCATATACTCTACTTCAGGGCGTTTTTTTTTTAACCTAAGGTGGGGCTGTTTAGTATTCTTTGTGGGAGAATCTTCCAATGGTATCTTTTAATAGGCTAAAACTGCTTTTTTTTTTTAAAAAAAACTATACCTTTACAAGAACAGGATAGAGAAAAATTTGCCTTCATGGTGCCTACTTACTAATAATTCTCAGCCTGTTAAAAGATATCATCGGAAGATTCTCCCACTGTAACATGAAGGCCAGCTTGTTTGTGTTTTCTGTCCTGCCCGGTTCCTACAGCTGTTTAGCCCCAAAAGAAAATCACACAGAGATCTCTATAAGTTATAAAGCTGATTGACCATTAGCTCATGCTACTTATTTGCTCTTGTAGCTTATATTAACCCTTTGTTCTTATCTATGCTAACCACATGTTTCAGTGTCTTTCTCAGCAGGGAAGCTCACATCTTGCTTCCTCGGAATCTGGGCAGGAGTGGGAGGAATCAACTTCCTCTTTCCCAGAATTCTCCTGTTCTCTTTGCATCATTTCTATTTCCTGTCTGGTTTTCCCACCTATACTTTATGCCTGGCCAATCAGCATTTATTTAAAACATGATTGACAGATTACAGACAATTCTCCCTCACCACTTCCCCCTCTTTTTTTTTTAAAAAAAAAAAACAAAGAAAAATATCCATCGTCTATTTTTTTGGGAATGTGGGCATAGTATTCCAGGCTACTTCCAGCTGGTTGGGGACACTGATAATCTTATGGGGACCTAAAGAAAATTTAGAGTTATGATCAAGTACTGACTGAAGTATCCTGTGACTCTTGATCATCTCAGGCAGCAGTCTTGAACCTGTTCTGGATGAAGAACTCAGATATCTGGGCCATCTGTTTCTACTGGAGATTTTTAAGGTGGTCTTCCTTGATAAAATTGGATTTTTCTTAACTCTGAATAAATCCAGAGCCTCTCGTTTTCTGTGGAAACAAATGCAAAATCTCTTCTCCAAAGTAACATACCTTTTGATTTCAATTTTGAAGTCAAGGTATTTTCAAAATACCTATCTTGGATTAATTCTGCAACATTTATAAGCAAATATCTTTTAGCAGCTGTTGCTCCTTCCTCGGCATTCAAACAATTTAAAGAGAGCATAATAGCATACAGTATCAAGATTCTCTGTGTATTTTCCATCTTTATGCGGCTTTATTTTAACCTCTATTTCTTTTATTTTTACTTTTAACTTTTGGCTTTTTGAGACAGGTTCTCTGCATATCTTTGCCCTGGAACTCCCTCTGTAGACCAGGCTATCCCTGAACTCCCAGAGATCCGTCTGTCTCTGCCATCCCAGTGTTGGGATTAAAGGTGTCTGCCACCACACTTTGAGTTTACAGAAGTCTGTCTGCCTCTGCCTCCCAAGTCTTTGGATTAAAGGTGTGTACCACAACACCCAACGAATTTTCTTTCTTTCTTTCTTTCTTTCTTTCTTTCTTTCTTTCTTCCTTTCTTTCTTTCTCTCTTTCTTTCTTTCTTTTAACTTTGAGAACTTTAACCTTTAGCCTGTATATATTTTTAACAGACTATAAACCATTGAGAGGTTTTCTTCCTCTTTGAATCTCTCTTTACTGTATATCTCTCTTTTTCTGACCACATGGGTGTTTAATTTGCTAAGGAATATAGAGAAGTTTTTTGCCACAATTTTATGGCATTTCAGGGTCCCTGCCAGGAAGCAAGCTGCAACAATGTTTCCATAAACAACACTCAAAAGCTCCTATAGTGTTTCCTTGCCAGGAAGCAGTCTGCAACAGTGTGTCCATAACTCCATAGTCGGACCACCTGCTTGAAAGAGTCAAGAGTTTTCCCTGGCAGGACGGCCCAGAAAGCTGGCATTTTAAAACAGTGCAGCTTTTTTCCTGCTATGACTGAAAACCGAAATGCTTTACTCTAGTCTTTCCCAAGCTTTCTCAGGCTTTCTGTAGATGCAGTTATCCATGTGGGTGCCATTTTGTAACATGAAGGACGGCCTGCTTGTTGGGGATTTCTGTCCTCTTACCTGGTACCCCACAGCCGGCAAGCCCCAAAGAAAAATCACACAGAGGTCTCCATAAATTATAAACTGGCCCATTAGCTCTTGCCTCTTACTGGCTAACTCTCACATCTTGATTAACCCATTTTTCTGATCTATTTTAGCCATATGTCTTGGTACCTTTTTCAATGGGGCAGATCACATCCTGCTGCTTCAGTGATCTGGGCTCCCATCTTTTGTCAATATTTTGTGTAACAGCTATTAGACCTAATTCATAAATAGTTTCCTCAGTCTATAATTTACCATTATATGGATGATGTCTTATTGGCATATTCAGATACAAATACTTTAGAAAAAATGTTTGAATAAGTAAAGAAAAATTTGCCTTGCTAAGGATAACAAATTACTTCTGAAAAAAAAAACAAAAGAGGAGATTCTATTTTTTTAGGATAAAATATAGGTTTATAGAAACCACAACCACAGAAAATATACAAATCAGAAGAGATCAATTATGAACTCTAAATGATTTTTCAAAAATTGCTGGGAGATATTAATTGGCTATGGCCTGAAATTAGATTAACAACTAAAGAACTGAGTAATTTATTTCAAACTTTACAAGATGATAAGGACTTAAATAGTCCAAGAAAATTATCATCTGAGAGTGAGAGAGAATTGGCTCTGGTAGAAAAGAAATCATAGGATGCACATGTGGATCATTTAGATCCAAAGTTTGATTGTGTTTTAGTTGCTTTGCCTTCTACTCATTCTCCCATAGGAATTCTTATGTAGAGAGAAGATATCTTAAAATGAATATTTTTAACACATAAACAGAGTCAAAAATTAAAGACCTATATAGAGAAGTTTTCTGAATTGATTCTAAAAGTAAAATTGAGATTTTATCAGTTAACAAGAATTGATCCAGCAGAAATTGTGGTGCCTTTTATTTATGCCAAAACTGCCCTATTGTGAGCAGAAAATGAAAATTGGCAAGGAGCTTACAGTATTTTTTTTTGGGGGGGGAGAGATTGGTAGCAAATATCCCCAAAGCAAGAGACTTCTGTTTTAAATTAAAAAACAAAAAAATCTTTAGTTTTTTCATTTTATATACCAAGCCCAATTTCCACTACCTCCCTTCCTTCCATTTCCTCCACCTTCCCCCCACACCACTCTCTATTCACTCCTTGGAGAGGGTAAAGCATATTGCTCTGAGGAAGGACCAAGCCCCCTACCTACTATATCTAGGCTGAACAAGGTATTCCTCCAAAGAGAATAGGTTCCAAAAAGCCAATACAAGCATTAGGGATAAATCCTGGTCCCACTGCCAGTGGTTCCACAGTCTGCCCCAGCCATAAAACTGTTACCCACATCCAAGGGCCCAGTTTGGTCTTAGGTTGGTTCCTTCCATGCCTGACGAGAGTTAGTGAGCTTCCATTAGCTCAGGTAGACAGTTTCGGAGGGTATCAAGACTTCAATTTGTAAAAAGAGCTAATTAGATTCTCCCTCATATAATACAAACACCCCAGTTTCTGGAGCCCCTACAATCTATACCAGTTCAATGAATCAGCAAAAGTTGCTATAAATCAGGAAAAATAAGTAAAGTCGCTCAAAGTCCTTATGATTCAGTTCAGAAATCAGAATTATGTACTATTTTCATGGTACTATTAGATTTTCAGAGCCTCTTAATATAGTTACTGACTCTCAATATGCAGAAAGAGTTATTTTATATAACAAAACTACTGAACTTATTCCAGATGATTCAGAATTAACTTTGCTATTGACTCAATTACAACAAATAATCAGAAATAAAAATTATCTTTTGTATATAACACATATCAGATTCTATATGAGTCTACTAGGCCCTTTAGTAGAAGGTAATGATGAATTGATCAGCTATTGATAGGAAAGAAGTCTCATAATTTCAGAAGAAAAACCATGTTAACAGTAAAGGATTGAAGAAAGTTTTTTTTTTTCCACTTGTAACAAGCCAAGAAAATTATAAGGCAATATCTTACTTGTTCTTTGTGTGTAACCACACTCCAGTACATGAAGAAAGTTACCTGAAATGTACTTAAAGAAATGAATTTGACAAGTAGATGTGTTTCATTTTGCAAAGTTTGGGAAATTAAAATATGTGCAACATGCCATAGATGCATATTTCAGATTTCAATGGGTTACTGCTTTAAATTCTGAAAATGCTGGTTCTGTAACTACACATTTATTTGAAGTCGTGGCTGTCATGAGGATACCTATACAAATTAAGACTGATAGTTCTCCAGCATTTGTCTCTAGTAAAATGAACAGTTTTGAGTATATTAGAACGTAAAACATATTATAAATATATCACACAATCATCCAGGACAAGCAGTTATAAAAAGATCTAATTACACTTTAAAAGATATACTTAATAAACAGAAAGGGGTAACAAAGTCCCCTAGAGATAAATTATATAGTGCTTTATTGACTTTAAAAATTTTTAATGCTAATGAAAAAGGAACAACAGCTGCAGAAGGATGTTGAATAATAGAAAATATTGCTGAATTAAATAGGTCTAACAACAGCTGCAGAGGGACATTGAATAATAGCAAAAAAACTACTGAATTAAATAGGTCTATATATTTTAAAGATGTGTTAACCTCAGAACGGAAACCAGGATATGTATTTCGTTGGGGAAGAGTTTTTTCTTAGATACTGGCAAGATTGATAAAGATTCGATTTAAACCGAAGAGACCTCTTAATTAGGAGAAGCAACAGTTCATAAAACAGCATGGTTATTAAAATACCTTTTATTTGATTAGGTATGAAAAACAGCTTACTAATAAAAAACAATGCTTTTTCTATTGCTACAAAACATTTTGTCTTAGCAAATTGTATAATCTGACAGAAAAAGAACTCTTTAAAGTTAGGGTTGTGACATGGTTTTGTTTTTCCAGGAGAATGAAAGCATCCAATTAAGTAATATAAAAAACACTGGACAAATGAGACATGTGAAGAAGGACAAATTATTCCAAGAAAATGTCCCAAGAAAAAGAGTAAAATTGGCCTAATGGTATAGCACATTTCCAACAGGACAAAATCTCATTACCTCTCCCAAATAGTCTCTGTTGCTCTTTGCAAACATAAAAGTCAAATGGTATTTCTGTGGTTCCATTTCAATTAAAAGTCAAAGCTGGCTTTGGAATTGGACTGTGGCTCTCTCTGTCTCTAAACCTAAGCCTATTTGTTAGGAAAATCCAAAATCTCTGTATCTTGTCAGAAAAGCCACCTGGTATGAGACAGAAGAAAACCAAAAATTAGGAACTGTTCTATTGTCACTAATCTTTAAGGTATAAACATTAGCTCTACAATTATAAGAATATCCATGCATATATTTAAACTTTCTGTTGTGATGTTGATAGTCATACTAACTAATTCTAGATATAGACTTCATCTAGCTTCTTGTACATGATTTTAAATTTGAGTTTGAAGCAGATAACTAGGAATTCAGTTTGTGCACCTGGATATACTTAATGGATTGTGGTCCTTTAGAATTTCTGAGATCTGCTGCATATGACAATTACATTGTTTAAGTTTTTCTGAAGTAAACCGTAACTATTCTTAATATGGACCTTTGAAATCTCTGAAAAGATGATGGGGCCCCACAGTGATGATTCCGTTTAGATTTTGACAATGCTATTAAGCTGACAAACACCACCCAAAGATCAGTTTCAGACTAAAAACTTCTCAGAATAACTTAAAAAGCTATTAGATAGAGGGTCCAGCCTTACAAACCGTTCTAGTCATGGCTTCAGATAAGCCTTGCATTTTCCTATTATACAGAGACTGAACAGAAAATATTATAGCTAGTTTTCCTAGGACTTGACCATTATCTCAATTTTCTCAGGGTGTCCTAAAGTTCTGTCACCCCAGACAACAGGAAGTAATTTTAAGGAAATGATACCAACATTTCCAAGAGGTGGGGTGGGTGGTTCTTGGTCATTCAGTGGGTTATAGATGTTTTTCATCATTTGGGGGGGGTGTTGGTTACAAATTGTTATTGATCATAGTAAGGGAAGAAACTAAGCAAGGGAGATTAGTTTCATGGATCTTTTTCTAAAAAGAAATAGGTGGTATAGGAATAATAGAAAAAAGTATAGATTATTGAATATTAAACTAAAAAGTAACCATTAATCCCAAATATTTAATACCGGTATAAATTTTTGTATATTTATGCAAATTTAAGGTTATTTTTGTTAAAATATATATGTGTGTGTGTCTACTATTGTTTAAGGAACTTTCTGTATATTGATATAAATTTAAGGTTGTATTTGTTATAATACACTGTATATGTGTTTCTACTATTGTTTAAGGAATTTCACCTATGCAATTCATTTAAAAATGTAGGGCAAAGTTCTAGTCCTTGAAAATGATTATTATAAGCCATTTAGGATAATTAAGATATTCAGGTTAGTAGTTAGTCATATATAACAATCAACCTTTTTGTTATGTTAGGTATGTTTTCAAGATTATACAGAGATAAATTTTCAATAGATAGATGGTCTTCAAACACTTGAAAGACCTACAGAATATGACGTTTAAAATTTTTTTGTTAACAGGGATTTTCATGACAGTGAGATACATATGCTCCTGGCAGCACCAATCTACCTTATAAAAGGATGATGGGTATTGAAGAACCCATCAATATGCTTTCAATATAGCAAAACTGGCCATTAGGGCAAGAAACTGTCCTTGCCTCAACTGTTGATAGTATGCTGTACAAACTCGACAAGAAGGACGCAAAGGAAAGCAACTGCTGAAGTTTACCAAAACAAGGTGGGGCAGTCCTTAAAAATCCTTACTTCATAGAAAAGCCTGCCAGATATTCAAGGCCTGTAGGTCAAAGATGAATGTCTCAATGATGCAACTTGGGTGATTGCTCAGGCAGTGAGACATCTCTGTTGTTTCTATAGTTTTGGAAGTTGCTTGCTCTGCACTTTGTGTTTTCTCAGATAATAGTATATCCTTCTGGAGTCTCTGAAGAATTGAAGACAAGAGTTAAAGTTAGAGTTTTCTTTAGTTATAATAGAAGGTAATCTAGGTACAGAGCTTTCTACTCATCAAGATATGATAGATAGTAAAAAGTTTTTTTTGCCAAATTTGCCAAATGCAAAGGGACTGGATTATGTAAATATGACTCTTACTTGATAACTGTTCTTATTGCATATAGTTTTACTACTTTAAAGTTAAAACCTTTTTTATTTAGACAAAAGGGGGAAATGTTGTGGAAAATTTCTTTAACTAGGCAAACCTAGAAAGCCAGTTGCTACTCTAACTCTCTGAGCATGAAGGTTTTCACTCTAGCCTTTGACTCTCAACTTTTATTAGAATGCTAGAGATAAAGCTACCTTTAGTGGCAACAACAGAGTCATAGTCTGGGGAACAGAATCCCCAGGCTAGGGCCTAAATGGCTGGGCCACTGGTAGTTTAAAGTCCAACTACTGTGATGAAAGTAAAGCAGCACTACCCATTTGACTTGAGAACTTTTTTATATGACCCTAGGTACTTAGGTGCATAAAATAGTATGCAAATTAAATATTTACTGACAATAAATCATAGAAGAATTTATTTTAAACTTATTTTGGCATGCATATGATTCTTCCATTTATAGATGACAAATCAAGCACACTAATATGATGCATGCACATGATTATTTTATACAAATAATTTATAATAGTTTAATATTTGATACTACAAATCATAGCATCCTTGTAGGTTCACAGAGCTGGCCAATGCTTTTATTTTTATAATAATTAATTCTGAGAATTAAGTTTTTATTATTATATAGTGGAACATGGCATAAATGTGTTTAGAGTCATTTCAGAAATTGTTAGAAATTCTGTCCATGTCTAAGCCAAAATTCACTTAAGGAATTTTTTTTGTCTGTTTTTGTTTTTTGTTTTTCAAGACAGGGTTTCTCTGTGTAACAGTCCTGGCTGTCCTGCAACTCTCTTTCTAGTTCAGCCTGGCCTCAAACTCACTGAGATCTGCCTGCCTCTTGTAATCCCAAATGCTGGAATTATGGGATTAGGTGTGCATCACCACCACCCGGTCCACTTCAGGAACTTTTAATTAAACTCAAATCAGCAATTCCAACAGCAATTTAAAAAAAGTAAAATAGCCAACACAATATGATCCAAAGATATATTAACTTGACATAGGATAAGGGATGATGGTAGAAAAATATTTAAAATCCTTTCACAATTAAAATCCTATGTCTGTATAAGATTAGAAAACTGTATGCACAGTTTACTGCTGGGCAGTGATGACACACACCTTTAATCCCAGCACTCGGGAGTCAGAGGCAGGTGGATCTCCATGAGTTCAAGGCCAGCCTAGTCTACGGAGCGGGTTCCAGGACTGGCTCCGTAACTACTAAGAAGCCCTGTCTTGAAAAGCCAAAATAGACAAAAACAAAAACAAAAAAAAACCGCATAGTGAAAATACTGCCTTTCATAACAAGTAAGAGCCGCGTGTCTCTTTCAGGCAGGTTGTCTGGGGATGTGGGGAGTGTCTCTATGTACAGTGCAAAGAGTGAAGAGGGTACATTCGGAACCAAGGCTGCACAGGAGTCACATCATGGAACACGGGAGAGAATGTCCAGAAACAAGTATTTGATTTTGAATTAGCTCTTGGTTGTTGCATATTGTGAAATCGTCTGTTGCCAAAGCATTCACTACCAATGTTCAGTTACTATCGCAACTTAAGGCGGCAGAAGTCATCTTCTAAACAAGGTAAATGTGAGGCTGTCCCGTGAGAAAGGGAGGCTGACCCCAGGAGACACGGAGTCCTCTTGGAGAGAGCAAGTGGGTCTGCATTGAGTAAGCAGCACTTGCCTGAAGAAAGACTCCATGTCTCCAAAGAGAATGAAAAAGAAATTCAGAGCAATAGTCAACCCCTGATAAAAATGGACAAGAAGTAACAAAAATGCGAAATGAAAACATGATCATGTTTAAAACAACACAATTCCAAGAATGTTTTGCGCTTATCAGCCTTGCGCCAGCCTTCTCCGAGTGGCGTCTTCTCTAATCGAGGCTGGATCTAGTTTCTAATCTGGGGACCACTGCTTTGGGTCAGTTGATTTTTTTTTTAAACTTTGGATTGAAAGAGAGGAAGAGTTGACCCTGTGGTTGAGTTCGAAGTCCCGATGGGATTCCTGAGTTGTGTAGCACCCCCCGCAGAATATGAGGGGGCGCAAACTCTAGGGTCTAGGTCTTCAGCTTTTGCTGACAGATAGCTTGTGAATGTAGCACTCCTTTGGGGGCAGGGATTACAGCTTCACATGAAAAACATGAGAAAGGAAGTGACTGTTACTTGGCCCAGAGAGAACCTCTTTGAGCAGTGGGAAGTCAGTCAAATGGACGAAGGTAATGATGGATGTTGAACTTGATTGGCTTCGTGAGAGGCATTTAAGGTGCTCCCAAGCACTGGAGCCCAGCTTCTGTAGGGAGTATTCCCTTTGAATGAATTGATTTTCATTCCAACTCCCCTTTGCCCTCCCTTTTGAGATCCTGTTCAGGCTAAACCACTTCCTAAACCTTCTCCAATTCTCTCTGTCTCTCTATGTCTGTCTCTTTGTCTTCCTCCCTCCCTCCCTCCCTCCCTCCCTCCCTCCCTCCCTCCCTCCCTCCCTCCCTCCCTCCTTCCCTCCCTCTTTCACTCTTCCCCGTCTCCCTCTTTCTATCTCTCTTGTATGTTTAATTTTCTAGCCTCTTTAGATGCAATCACCCAGGATGTGACAGAGTTTATCAGGCAAGTAGGGAGCCCTCTGTGAACTTGGCTAACCCCTCGGTGAACCTGGTTGCATTTCAGTAGACCCCCCCCCCTTGGAAACTACTTTACTGATTCATGTAGAAGTCATTTCTATTTATTTTCCTGGAATGTAATTTGGTTTTGTCCATTCTTAAATCTTTGACATATCTTTACTTTAAGATCTCTTTAAACCTATAGTTTTTGCTCTATAATTTTTGTACTGTTTAGCTTGCAGAAGAATGGATTTGACATAACATTTTCTGTAGTCTGGTGTTGTTGACTGTCATGCCAGGCATGGTTCAACACATTCCCTGACACTGACACTCTTTATTTCTAGTGAACCAGTAGCAGGATTCTAGGCTAGAAGAGACTCAGGATCAGTCCTCTCACCTGACAGCAGGTAGATCACTGGGGAGCACACAATGATGTCTTCTTTCTCTGCAGTTGTGACAGCTGTTGGTACTCATTGCCTAGATCCACTTATTTCTTATGGACTGTAGAATACTATGACTCTAAAAAATTAAAATCTTACTTGTATATATGGTATATATATTTGTGTATATGTGTGCATGTTTGCATACATATGTGTATGCTGTTGGTTGCTTTTTACTCTTTTGACTCTTTGGGAGGCCTGCCACCCAGTAAATAAATACTTACACAGTGTCATTTTCTTTCTTATGGATGCCCGGTCTTAGCTTGACTTGTTTCTAGCCAGCTTTTTAAAAATTATCCTGTCTACCTTTTGCCTCTGGGTTTTTATCTTTCTCTATTTCTGTATACCTTTCTTTGCTCTTACTCCATGGTTTGCTGTGTGTCTGTGTGGCTGGCCCAGAGTGTCCTCCTCTCCTTTTTCTCTTGCTCCTCTATCTCCTCCTTCCAGATTTCTCCTCCTGTTTATTCTTTCTGCCTGCCAGTCCTGCCTATCCTTTCTCCTGCTTTGCTATTGACTGTTCTGCTCTTTATTAGACCATCAGGTGTTTTAGACAGGCACAGTAACACAGCTTCATGGAGTTAAACAAATGCAACATAAAAGAATGCAATACATCTTTGCATTTTTAAACAAATATTTCACTATGTAAACGAATGTAATATATCTTAAATTAATATTCCACAACAATGTATATGTACATGGAGAGGCCAGGGGTCAATGTTGGATGTCTTCTTTGTTTTTTGAGACAGAGTCTCTCACTGAATCTCAAGTTTGCTCATTGGGTTGCCTGGTCAGCAAGCCTCAGGGGTCCTCATGCCTCTGCATGCCCAGTGCTAGGGATGTAGACATGCATGACTATGTGGGTGTGTTGGATTGGGACTCAGGGCTGCACTTTACTGACTGAGACATCTCCTCCGTTCCTGGAACATTATAAAAATCTATATTAATAAATTTATTATTAGCCGAGAGTTTCTATCAAAAGATACTTCTCATCTGTTGTTCTATTAATCAGTGCATAAATTTTGAAAGGAAAGCCATGGTAAATCAAGATTCTTTTTATTATCAAAGTAATGAATATTTCTCATCATCCTTCACCAATTATTTTAGTTATTTTCTATCTTTGTATATACATATCTGTCCAACATGTTTGGTACATTTCAGGACATTGTGGTCACCACCATGCATCTTAATGTGTGTCATCCTGTACATAAGTGTGTGTGTGTGTGTGTGTGTGTGTGTGTGTGTGTGTGTGTGTGTGTATGTGTGTGTGTGTGTGGTGTATGTGTGTATGTGTGTGTGTGGTGTATGTATGGTATATTATGTATTCATGTGGTTGTGTGCATGTTCATGTATATGTTGCGATCAGAGTTTACCATCAGGTGTCTTTCCCTAGTCACTCTTATTTCTCTTTCTCTTTCTTTTCCTCCTTTCTCCCCTTCTTTCCTTCCATCTTTTTTTCTTTTCTTCCTCCTTCTCCTTCCTTCCTTCCTTCCTTCCTTCCTTCCTTCCTTCCTTCCTTCCTTCCTCCTAACTTTCTTTTTTTTCTGAGACACGGGTGACTCATTGAACCTGAAGTCAATTATGTTCAGCTAGGCTATCCAGGCATCTTCCTGTCTCCACCCTCCTAGGGCTGGGGTTACAGGTACCCCCTGCTACACTCTGCATTTTACATGGGTTCTGGAGATCCAAACTCGGGTCTTAGGCTTGTGTGGCAGGCACTTCACTGATCCATCTCCCTAGTATGTGTCTCCATCTTTGAGTCTCTTTCACTGGTGGCATGTGAATCCTTTTGATATGACTTGACATGTCTCTTATAGCTTTCTTACTGTCTGATATGACAACATTTGAGGCTTACCGTGTGTATTTCTTGCTCCACACCTATAATCTGCCATTTCTTCTCCAGGAATCAAATGGAAAACACTATTTTAAAACTACTATCTAGGGCTGGAGAAATGGCTCAGAGGTTAAGAGCACTGACTGCTCTTCCAGAAGTCCTGAGTTCAATTCTCAGCAACCACATGGTGGCTCACAACCATCTGTAATGAGATCTGGTGCCCTCTTCTGGTGTGCAGACACACATGCAGGCAGAACACTGCATGCAAACTAAATAAATTAAAAAAAACTACTATCTAGACACAAAGTGTATTTATAACTACTCTGTTGATTATTGTTTCTAAGGCTGCCAGGGCAGAGAGTTAGAAAATACCCCTCAATATTTAAAGAAAATATATCTCATGACCTCACTTTCATACTTCTAATGAAAAGCTTACATTACAGATTTCACATAACCACAACAGGCTTAGAAATATGCCAGCACTGGCATGCCAAGAGGGATTAATAACAGATTTGTTTTATTTTTTCAGACTCTTGCTCTGCGATCCACCTTTGGCTTTGAACTAGGCATCTTCTTGCCTCAGTCTCCACCCTCCACCCTGTGCTGGCAATACACACATGCTCTGCTACACTCAAGAGTAATTAACGCTAAACTTCTCAAGTTTGCTCTGGATTTGCCTCTGTTTTAAAGCAAACTTTATTTTTAGAGCAGTTTTAGATTTATAGCAATATTGAGTAGAAGGTACAAGATTCTCCATTCAATGCTTCCCTCACTATCAAGGAGCCTTCGCTGATGTGGCATTGTCAATCAGGGCATGCAGGTCTGTATAATCTCCAGGGATCGACAAATGCTTGGTATGTGTCTGCCATTACAGCATCATACAGAATAGTTTTCCTGATCTTCTGTAAACTATTCTAGCCACAGAATTCATCCCTTTTAGTTCTTAATTCCTGATATTTCACTGTCTCCATAGTTTTGCTTATATAAGAATGTTGGATTATAATAATGCAATATATAATTTTTTCCAGATTGGTTTATTTAACTTAACAACATAGATTTAACTCTCCTCTGTATGTTTTAGAGCCACACAGTATCCACTGTCTGGATGTACCACAGATGATATTTATCCATCTGCTTATTGAAATGCATTTTGGTTTTCTCTGAATTTCAGCAATAAGTGTGTGTGTGTGTGTGTGTGTGTGTGTGTGCATGCAGGCTTTTGTCTGGATATGTTTTCAATGCTTTTGAGTAAACACCATTTGCTACAATATAGCAAATATAGTTACTTTTATAAGAAACTGCCAAACTATTTTTTTAAAATAGCCATATCACTGAGTTCCCATTATCGACGAATGAGAGTCCCCATTGCCACAATCTTCTCCAGCACTTGGTGCTGTCTGTGTTTTATGTCTTGGCTATTCCAACAGACTGACAACTGGGTCTCACTGATGTTCTAGCCCGTGATTCCTTATATATAGGTACATAGTTAGCCTCTTTTCATGCACATTTCTACCGGTACAACTTCTTAGAAAGCATCTTTGGAGGACTTTTGCCCATCATTGCATCTCATTTTCTTTTCCCTACTTCTGATTATGTCCCATGTTTAACTGACTCAGTACGGACTGACTAGAAGGGGGAGATCAGTCAGCTAATTTAAACTTAAGCCGTGCCCACAATCTTCTTTTGGTATGTGATGGATTGGTGGACAGTTATCTAGAAAGCTGTTAGGATGTTTCTGGGAATAAATTCACGTACAAATGCTCCGAAAGAAGTAGAATGCATGTTTTTATGAACACGGTATTGAAGTAAATAGGAGTAGACATCTGACCGCTATAGGGAGCACTCTGAGCTGCCAATGCCATGCAAACCACTGTGCTGCCAAGACTCAAGATTTAATACTGGTAAACAACATGTTTTGTGTTGATAATTAGTAAAACAAGAAGGACAGAAAATCCTATGTGCAGTATGAACACATAGCTATAACTCTAAGCACAGAAGTATGAGAAAGAAAATGTGATCCAATGAAAATGAGAGTCATGCTTCTTTGATGGTAATAAAAGATATTTTGTTTTCTTTTTTATATTTTCTACATTGAAAACTCTAGTGGAATAAAATTATATAAAATGCAGTGCTTGAATAGCATGCTGCAGGGTTTTTCCCGAGGCACATGGCTCATTTAAAACATGCACAAGATGTTTCATATGGTGAGAAAGCCACACTGTCATTAGCTCTGGGCTGGCATCGAGTAGGTGCTCAATAAATATTTGTCGAATGAATGAATGATTACAGATGCATGTGTATGAGTTGGCTCAAAAATAACTAAAAGTCTAGTATAGGTGAGGAGTTTTTAATGGAGTGTTACTGAAAATGAAAAGCCCAGATTTTCAGTGCTTGGCCCAGCATCCGTTGTTACTGGCCTCAGAGCATCCTTACAGGAGAAAGATCGGTACTGCAGCGAGGTGCTTACTTCTTTAAGCAAGCAGAAAGAACCCATGTGTTGTCATGCTCCGTGGTCCCCCTGATATCCAGAAATAACCCTGGCTAGGGAGTTTCCTGTCCTTATGGTGTTCTTCAGAATGGAAACAGGGGACAAATTGGTCAGCTATATTTACTTTCTAAAAATCCCACCAGACAAGGTAAATGGTTGAAAAGAGCCATCCAATAATATCTTTATTTGGCTAAGAAAATAACCCAACATCTTTCCTTTCTTTTAATAGAGATCCACAATTTTAGTATGTTCTTTCATGTTGTGTTTTGGAGGATGGAAGAAGGATATGGGTTAGGGAGGATGGAAAGAGTCACAGCCACTTAATTTGGAAAGTTTGAACAATTAAATAAAATGTTAAAGGGCTGGGGTGGGGATGCATGCCTGCAAGTCCAGCACTCAGGAGGTGGATACAGGAGGATCAGGAGCTTAAGCACAGCTTTAACTACGTAGGATGTTTCAAGCCAGTCTGGGCAGCATGAGACCTTGTCTCAAAATCCAAGCAAACAAAATTTGAGATATCAAATTGGAACCCACAGTAGAAATGGTATAGAGAAATCAGATAAAATTTTTCAAAGTTAGTGGAATACTGGATTTTCTAAGGCACTGTGACTATTTGATGCTCCAACTTTAAAAGTTTCTAGAGTAAAACCTGCTCTAGAAAGCAAAGACCATTTCTCATGCTCATAGTATCTTTTCTAATAACTAGCCCAACACCCTAGATATAGAAAAGAAAATATTGAAAATCTAGCCTCAAGAAAGGCCTCTAACCAAGCCTGGTGATACAGCACTAAAGACACCACGACAAGAGGGTTACAACTTCAAGGGCTGCCTGGTTGGTTTAAGGTCAGGTCAAGATCAGCCAATTTGGATAATCTAGCTAAACTCTGTCTTAAAAGAAAAGGTATAAAAAGAAGCTGAGCATATAGGTCAGTGGTAGAGCACTTGTCCAGCACATAAAGGACTCTGGGCTCTATCCACAGAATTATAATATCCTCCCCTAAGGCATTTATGTTGATTTTCTCATTACTTCAATATCTGAATTACCTGGTGATAGCAAGTGAAATGTGGTATCAACAATTCTAGCATGCTGACTAGAAGACAGCTCAGATATTAAAGTGCTCACCTGGTGGGCATGTGACCCGAGTTTGACCCCTAAAACCTGCATGAAAAACCAGGCATCTTGAGGGCACTTGTAGTCTCCACCCTGGGAGTGGGAGTTGGAGACGGGCAGCTCCTGAGTGTTCATTGGCCAGCCAACGGAGAGTACTAGAGAAGCTCCAATCAGGAGTCAAGTAGCGCTCAGTTAATTACTAGTGTGTTCCCTCATGGTTTATATATAAGAGGTCTGTTCCCGGCTGATGTGTTTGAGCACAGTCCCCATTTGGTGGCACTCTTCTGGGACGTTGTGGTATCTGTGGAGGAAGGCCCTTCTGGGAGATGAGCCTGAGGTTTACATCCGGGTCCTGTTTCCTATTCCATCTCAGCCTTCCAGTCTGTGGAGATATGAGCCAGCAGCCACGTGTTCCTGCTGCTGATTGTTCCCCTCCACAGTGGACTGTCCTCTGAAATCACAAGCAGAACACATCTTCTCTCTTTCAGGTTGCGTCTTGTCAAGTATTTGGCCACAGTGATGAGAAAAGCAATTAGTGTTTGCTTTGGGTCAAGTTCCTTAACTTTGTGACTTCAGTTGCTTTATCAGGAAAATGTGGAGAAAAATACCAATAGGGATGTTATAAAGATGAAAGCAAAGAACATAAAGTCTTGGCTGGGATACACCCTTCCTGCCGCTTTCTGAGTCACCTTGAATCCCATATACAGATTCACACGGTGAACTTACACAGTGGACATGAAACCTGAGCTTAACCTCCAGGATCACTTCGGTGCCACGTGTGTGGACTGGCCATTCTCCCCAAGCTCGCATTGCCATTGGGGTTCAACGTAAAGAGTCATTTTGCTGAGTCTGTTGAATCAGTCCCTCTGCCCACCCCCCAAGCTGGTCTCAGAGGACCATGTCCTTTATTTGTGATTGCACATTTATATCACATCGTATACAAGCACTTTTATATGACCACTTCTTTATGTCACTGGAGTCGGGCTTCTCGGACCCTTTCTTTGATGGGGTGGGATTAAGTTGGGATGAGATGAGATCTAAAGATGAGGTCGTTACACTGGATGCTCCAATCATCTTCACATTTCTCAACTAATGAGGGTATTTTCTCAGTGAAGATTTGGAGAATTCTATTCAGCTTCATTTTGGAGCCATTAATAATGATAATTGCAGCACAGCATTTATTAGCTAACAACTGTAACTCTTACTATGTTTTGCAAAACATTTCAACATAACAACTCAATTATTATAGCAATCTATGGGAGAGTTCCTATTGTGTTCATTGTGCCTTATTTGAGGATAAGACGCATGAGACCCCCAAGAGGAGTAGTAATTTTCCACAGATCACACAGCTAGCAAACTAATTAAAACAATGCAGATCCTGGGACAGCAGCATTAGAACCACCTCGCTCGGAACCAGCTGGTTTGGGTGGAAAAGTGGTGTCGCGTAGCATCTTCTAAGGACTTAGCAGAGTCACCACAAAGGGAGGTGATGGTTATTCTTTGACCTTTGCAACTGTGGATGTAATCATACAGCAGACTCTGTCCTAGCAAACAAGAATCCTTCAGCATCGCTTGAGAAAAAGAGACGAGCAAATAGGAATTGATGTATTAACTGCTAGGAGCACTCCTAGGATTTCTCCTGAGTAGTTTGGGGTGGACTAGCTCAGCAAAGTATGACACATAGCCTCTTCTGTCCTCTTCATTCATTGCACTTTTTCATTTACCGTTGGTTAACTTAAGTTGTTTAAGACCCAATATGGCTAAGGGTTCTGTAGAGAAGGTCTGGATACCTGCCTGACTCTCCAGCACAGAAAGGTGCTTCCTTCTGCAAGTACAGCAGTCAGGAAGTCTCATCAAGCAAGATGAAATGCAATGTCCTGATAGACAGTCGGTGCTGTATCCCCTACATTTGTGGAACATCCCACTTAAAGCATAGAAAGTTAAAAATAACTTTCCTAAGTTTGGATGTGAAGATTTAGCCTGTAGAAGAGAAAAACTCAGGGTCGTGTCTGTGGCTAGGGACCTCTGTCCGTCTTCCCCTGGTCATAAGGTAGGATTTCCAGCAGACAGACAACCTCTGAGGCCTAACCTCTGGAGCTTGTGCCCACCAGTTCCCACTGGAGAGATGCCAACAGACGAGGGAGGAGCATGAAGTGGGCAGCTGTCTCCCCAGCCCTCCTGCCCACACCTACCTCTCTCAACCTGTAACTGGGCCTCCTTAGTTTCCAGCTTAGCTTGGCAGTACTGCCTTGGGCAATGTCTCCAAGAAGTCTCTATGCCTCCCAGGCTCCTGGGGCACCCAAAAGGGCAGACTGTACTTTGAGAACACAGAGCAGCCCTGGGGAGAGGGTTGCTGCATGGCTCCTGGGCGGGCAGACCTGGAATGAGTTGGCAGGCTTTATTTCAGTCCTGAGGGACTGGTACCCACATCAGGAAACCACTCTCTGAACTGGCCCCATTTTTGGCAGTCTGAACTGAGAGGCTGAAGAAGGGATGGAGAATGTAGAATTCTATCCCACCTTACAGGCGGGTCCCTGGATGATGGGCAGTGAAATGCAGGACCTTGAGGGGCCTGATGGGCCAGGGGACATTTGTGTAGCATTGGACCTGGGTCTGCCTCTGAGGACACTCGTCCTGCCCTCCTCACACCCTTGCAAAGAACACCCAGACAACAGAGAATGGATGAAGGAAAATATTTTTTCTCCAGAAGCAATTTCCTTCCATGACACTGGTTAGGACCTCCCCTTCTCCCTCTTCCTACCCCTCCCTCACGCTCTTGCCAGGAAGGAAAATCCTATGTACACACCTAGAATTGTAGAGCAGACGAAAACAGCAAGACAGTCCCTGGATGGGGCACACATTCTCAGATTTACTAGAGCAGCTGCACCACACGGCTCTCCTGGCTGGACCCGAGACTGTCTGGTCGAGCACCCGCCTCTGCACCGCACTACCCCCCCCCCCCCCTTCTCCTTGTTACCTCACATATACCACCATTTACCCCATTAATAGGGAAGGCTTACGAAATGGTGGAGGGTTGCTCAAAATAAATCTGAACCCTACATGATAAAGGGGAGGAGAAGCTTTCTGAGTATTGGATTAAGACTGGCTCCAAGAATATTGATATTCCCATAAGAAGGTCGTTAGCTTGCCCACTACTTTAGACCTCATAAATATTTCATTGGTTGATTTAAGCACTGAGATTTTAAAACACATGCACACACACACACACACACCCCACATTTGCAGCAACAGTCATGCCATCTTCCTGATTTGGGGGTTCACAAATTGTTCTGAGGTGATGGTATGTGGTGGCTTTGAGGCAGACTCCCTTTTCAGCTCACAGGGATCTAAATTTATATTGAAACAGGACCATCCAGTGTGGCCAGAGCAAGGTTTCCAGAAGGCAAATAAGGTTTTACATGTATTTGTGACTCACCAAAGAGGCTGACTTCCCCAGCTACCCAGTGCTGGAATCACTAGTGGTCCAATTAGCTTTTGGTTTTCAGCTGAGCTAAGGGAGGACAGATCAATTTTCATTATAGTACTTGGGGCCAAATGAGGAATTAAGATGGCGATTTAAGTTATTCAAACCCTGAACCAGGATGGATGTGTCTTTTCTGTTTTCCTAAGATTAGAATAAGGAGTTTTACTGTATGCACAACTGCCTGAGGGCTTAGAAGTTGTCTTTTCTTCGCTATTAATTCTCATGTCACATGGAAAAAGAAAAACCATTCAACACAATCCAGAAAACCCTTCTAGTCCCAATCCTTTCTTTCCTAAATTCCGTGAGACGACTTTAAGAAGTGATATGTACAGAGTCATAACAATGTGGCTATGTTCATCAGAGGAGGGTCAAACAGTGGAGGAGTTCTCACTCAGAGTTGGGAGGACTGGCACGGAGCTTGGTCATGGAGGCTTGGCAAGTCACGTAATTTGTCAATTATTTTACCCTTTATAGTCACCAAACGATGTGGTATTTTGCATCATGGTTGTAAGGGATGAACATTAAATTCTGATTGACATGAAAAGAAACAAAGAATTGATAACCCCAGGTTACTAAAGAGCCCAGAGACAGCTTCAGGCTAACCTAGCTCCAAGGGCTTACACAAATGTCACAAGACTCTCCATGATAGCAAGGTGACTGCCAGCATCGCCTCAGCTTTCTATCTGATAGGGAAGGATTTCCATTTCCTGAGGCCAGCAAATCTTAAGTGCAAATCTTATGGAGCCAATGTGTCCTATACGTTCAGCCTTGAAATCACAGGGACCAGGGGCTGTGCATTCTGGCCAAGCCTAGGTGTCACATAAAGCCCAGAGCTAAATCTCTCCAAATTCCACGTCATGGCAGAAGAGGATAGGCAACATATTAAGGAAACCAAGGCATCTCTACCAAGGTGCTGGGCCGTTATTGCTAACACATGACCTCCCAAGGCACCCGAATGTTCTCCGTATTGCTGAGTACATCAGTCACTTCTTCCTCTTCCTTTTTAAAGTCAGTCAAAGCCACTTGTCTCAGGGACCACTCCCCCTCTTCCTACAACAACACCCTTGCTGTGTGGATTGAATTCTTCCATACCTCTTTGCCTTTGTGCTCCGCTGACTGTCTTTTTGCTGCTGCTTTTTAACTCTCCCTGGTTGGATCAATTAAGGTCCAATCAGAAACCACAGCAGTGATTTGAACAGAAAACACACAATATGAAGAATTGTTTTATGCCAGTGCATTGTTCTTATTAGCACCCTTGTGCAATAGCAAAAAAGTGGTTAAGAGAGAGGGGGTAAAAGAGGACTCTAAAGGACGGAGAAGTAATAAATGAGCAAGCAGCTACATCCAGGGCTGAGGGGAATGAACAAGGAAGGAACCCTTCCCTGGCCCCAGCTGAGGTTTAGATCTCTCTGAAGGAGACCAGGCTGCCCCAGGCAAGGGAAGGCTGCCAGTGGTGGAGAAAATTGACAGACATGAGCAGGCGCTGGAGGATATGGGCTGCAGCTGGCCCAGGAGGGTTGCTGAGGCAAAGGCCTCCCACCCTGTCAGGCCTCAGCCGGTGGTGCCAAGCCAAGCTCACTTGTCAGTAACGGTAGCTCTACCTTGGTGGCTGCTCAGGCTGAAGCCCCAGAGTTGAGCTCTGGTCCCTACTCCACACGTCACTTGGCGGCGGTTACCTTGGTTCTACACAGACTGTGTGGTACCCAGAACTGTACATCGGCCGTGCTCCCCTTCCAGCTCTAAGCCACGGTTCCCTGTCACCGGAACTGTGGTGCTGTCTTGCACCACTTTGGCCCTTTGGTCTTCACACTGAAAGGCTTCACCCTACCATTTCACGGGTCCAGTTTCTTTGAAATGTTGGATGCAATTCCTGTACAGAAAACATTCTTTCCTCCAGCTTCTTTCAGGAATATTTAAAAAAAATTTCTTGATTTTCTGTAGTTTGTAAATGATACCCTTAACTCTAGCTTTTCTGGCTTTTATTCTGCTTAGTGTTTGTTTCCTGACCTTCCTCAATCTGTGGTTTGGCATCTGAAAGCAATTTGGAGACATTTTCAGTCTTATTTGATCAAATGAGTTTCCTGTTCCTCACTCTTTTCCCTCTATTCTGATATTCCCATTATGTACATCATACTTGTTGTTGTCCCATGTTTCTGGAATATTCTGTTAGTGTCTTCCAGTCTTTCCTTACCCATTCTCAAAAGTCCATCAAAGGTGCCCTTCATCCCTGTGACAGTGTTTATGATTGATATCTGGCATTTATTTTTTGATTTCTTAGGGAAGGTATATAGTTTTTATTGTTGATGATATTCTATTTTCTTGGAACTTCGGAGAAAGGTTAAAATCTAAAGATGGCTTAGGAGCTTATCTGCAAAGGGTGATCAGGTTTTGAGAGGTGACAGAGCAAAGGGAAACAGTTTGGGGATTGCAGGGGTGATGCACTGTGGGAAGTTAGTAGAAATGAGAGGGAAATCAATGGAAGTTATATATTATTTTAGAGAGGAGTATTTATGCAGATCCTTTTGAAGTGCATTCCCTTACCAGAGGGCTCCGGCCAACACTGGTAGAATTCAGAAAGCCTATAGCTTCCAAGTCTCTACCTCACCAACTCTCATTCCCAGGCTGCCTCATTACCACGTAGCCCTGACTTCTGAAAGAGCTGATGACTAAGCCAATGCCTCTAGAGCTGTACATTTTACCCATGATAGCCGTACCAGGTAGCCAGAATCTCAGAAGCAAGCTGGTGAGCTTCTAAAGCAAACATTATGAGCAAGGATTAGAAGTCTAGTTATGAGAAAACCTAGAAATGAGAATTGTTTATTATTGTTTCCAATTTTCAGTATCTGTTTTCAGTTTCTGTAACTCCAATTGTGTCAAAGCACAGAGAAGCATAAAGAAACAAGCAAGAAGCAACCCTTGGGGTGGCTGTGGCTAGGGCCAATAGTCCAGAATGAGCATAGCCAGCTCTATACTTCAGGAGCAGGCCTGGTGTGATGGTTAGGATGGGTTCTTTCCCCAGGAGTTCATCATTTCAGTTCTAATAAGCACTTAGAAAGTGGAAGTACATGGAAGGGCTGGTTCTAGGACCTGGTACAGATTGGGCTGCCAAAGGAATAAAATATTGTTCCTGCCCTCAAGGAGTTTCAGATCCAAGTGGGGATCAGATATATGTAATCAACACAGGGGGGTTATAAAAGAGAAAGAGGAGTGGGGATGAAATGTATGGGGACAAGAATGGTGGTGTACAGCCTCGATATTCCGAACTGAAAGAGTAGAGTCTACTTTGTGAGCTGGGGAGATGGTCAGTGTGTAAAGCTCATGCCACTCAAGTAGAGGCCTTGAGTTTGGATCCGAGAGCTCATGTTCAGCCAGGTACTGCAGAGTGTGTCTCGAAGCTAAACGTGTGAAAGGGGAGGAAAATGCAAGTCAGGTAATCCCAAGCTGACTCTGAAGTGGTGCATTCTAAGGCCTTTCTTTATTAAGGGGGAAAACTCATCGAACAGGAATGGGGGTCCAACCTGGAGCATGGACCATGGGGCGTGGAGCATGGGGAGAAGAGAGCGAAAGTTGGGCGGGCCTGCGGCTTTCTCTGGGTGCTCAAAAGTCACACCCCAACCTGGTCCAGCCTCTTAAAGGTCATTGGCTGAAGGAGATTCCCCATCACCTCCTCATCAGCGTATAGAATTTCAGTGCTCCTACAGTGAGTCTGAAGGAAGAGACAAGAGAATTCCCTGAGGCTTGCTGGCCAGCTAGCCTGGTATTGTAGTGGCAAAAAATAAAGAGATCTGGGCTCAAACGTGGAGGCAAAGATCAAAATCTGAGGTTGTCCTCTGCCCGCCATGCACTAACACACACACTAACACACACACACAGTCCACTTTTCAACAAAAGCGATGGAGTTAGTTTAGGCATATGTGTAGAAAAAGTGGACAGTGTTGCTCTTAACTCCTATCTTATAAATGACCATTAAAGGTATATTTGGAGGTATTAATTCCTTATGTTATTATTGCCTTTATTCTTTTCAGCACCATACCACAGTGCTCTTTCTCCAGCTATCATAAGTGAATATAAATATACCCAGGCCACCCTCATTTCTCAGTCAGTGAGCTCCATAGATCTTCTCTGATACTTAAATGGAACAGGAGAGAATGAATGATTACATTTGTGGTATCATAAATGCATAGTTTTATCCTATAATATGTGAATTGAAGTGTAGGGTATGTAAGCTAGAGCTTTTATATATATCACCTATCCATATATATACGCTATATAAGTAGTAGATATAGACACACATATTTGTATACATACTAGCATGCAAGATTTACAAAATTAACAAAAGTGCATATAGAGGAAACATGGTCAAACTATGGGAGCCTCTCGAATCAGAGGTATACCGAAGACTTTAAAGGAGTGATTTTTACAATAATTGAGGTCAAGTTTAACTCAACCCTTGAATAGCTTTGTGACTTTGAGTCATTACCTAATTCTGAGGTTGTTTCCTTGCCTGGATACTTGGGATGACAAGACTGTCTACTCTATACAAGGCAGAAGCATGAAGCTCCTAGCATGGTATAAGGTTCATGATAAACACTTCATAAATAGTTCCAACTATTTCTACTCTTGTAAATGGAACATGGTTGTTTTAGGTCAGGAGAGGTCTAGTAAGGCTGAAAAGGAGATGCCAAGGTTCATTTCCTCTATCCACTCTGCCTTGGTCAGTGTTCTATTTCTGTGAAGAGACACCATGACCATCGCAACTTTTATAAAAGAAAACATTTAATTGGGGCTTGCTTACAGATTCATAGGTTTAGTTCATTGTCACCCTGGTCGGAAGCAAGGTGGCAAGCAGGCAGTCATGGTGCTGGAGGAATAGCTGAGAGTTCTATGTCCAGATCTGCAGGCTTCAGGAAGAGAGAGGCACTGAGCCTGCCTTGGGCTTTTGAAACCTTAAAGCCTGCCACTGATGCGCTTCCTCCAACAAGGCCACACCTCCTAATCCTTCTCAAGTGGTACCCGATGATGAAGCATTTAAATATATGAGCCAATGGGGGCCATTTTTATTCAAACAACCACACACTCTCTCCCTGCCTCTCTTGCTTCCACCCTCTATCATTCCCTTCCTCCTCATGGGAGACCAGTGTGAATTATGCTAGGATTTGGTGGGAAATTTAGTTTTAGCTAAAACACCAGGTTCCAGTTTAACCCCAACACTAATAAACTGAATATATCTGGACAAGTACTTTTTACTTCTCGGGATCTCAATACTTTCCTCTGGACAAGATGGTGACATTTTACATTATGACCAGATGTGTTTGTGTGATGTCTGCACACGTAGAAACGCAACCATCCAGACTCACAAATGTAATGGAAACATCAGTTTCACAAAGCAATGGTCACCATCGCTGTGGGTAGTTTGTTTTAATATTTCTATTCGGTTCCATTTTAATCTCTATCATTAAAATAACATATCCATAGCAGGTTAATTGATTTCATGATCAGCCATGGGAAGGGATTTGAGTTCAAATAACATTGGTATTAACATCACCCCTTCTGGAACATATGGGATTCTAATGCATATTGATGCATCCCAAGGGCTGTCGTCTCCAGAGCCTTGAGCCAAATATCCTTTATGAATACTTTATAGAAAGTAGCTTTCACTCAGAATTAACATACTTTGGAGACGTTACCATATTGATCCCCTTGGATCTCTAGAAAGGCTGGTGACACATTTGGCAGGTAAATGCCTAAGATTGGCAGTGCTTCTACATCTTTTGGGGTCCCATGGCAGAAACTGCAGATGTGGGGGAAGGTCTCTCACTGTATGTATAAGCATTTCTGTCTATCCTCTCTACTGAGGGCAGATCATATAGTCATATTTTCTTTGTAGTTTAAATATATACCACTATTTAAAATATTTTTTGGGGGAGGAAAGGGTTTATTTGGCTTACACTTTTGCATTTAAAATATTTTTAATGTCAAAAGTTGGCCCAGCCTCAAGTCCATTGGTGCTCTATTTATAATCTGAGCCTTGCATTGATCATAGCATTTATGGCATTAAATGACCCATATCAGTTTGTATATATATTTTTTCTTCAACTAAACTACTAATTCCTTAAAAACAGTGACTGATTTTTCATTCAATCATGCATCTACAGATTGTATCAAGGGGTCTAACACACAGCATATATTCAACAAATATTTGCCAAAATTATTAAGTGAATTTATAAATGGTTTTAGGTGATAGCTCCCTCTTTGTCTTGCATCATGCTAACTGGACCATACTCTAGGAGAAAGGGCACACCTATTGTCAAAATAGGCACTGCTTAGGTTATATTGCTTTTAGAATAAATCCTTTGAGTGTCTGGTCCTTTTCCTTTGGTTCTCCTCTTCCACCGATGGTAATCTTTCCTCTGCTGTGATGTCAGGACAAAGGTTCCATCGTCTATCATGGAAAAGGTTTGAAAAATGCATTCATTTTAAGATGAATATGTTTGCCCTCACAAATCCTCTAGTAAAAAATGAGAAGCATCAACTCAGAGTGATAGACTTAATTCTAGCTCTTTAGATGTCAGATAGCTTGATGGTAGAGGAATCTGAGCTATGGCTGGGGAATGGAAAATGGTTTTCTGATTATAGGGAATTTTATAAAATGCCCCCATCATCTCAAACAAACTATCCCCAGTCATATTTTTATGGTACAGAGAGTCATAGTCAAGGTAACCCATTGTCTGTGTGACATAATTTGGTACTTGTTTTTTTGCTATGTATTTTTTCCAAATATTTCACATGTGTTCATGTTTTCTGTTCAGGGATGCAGAAAGTCTCTATTAGTCCTTCAGGATCCATGAATCATGAGGGTTTGTGTTTCTCTGAAGTTCCCAAAGCTCAGAGAAGCCTGTTAAGAGCAAGGAATCAGTGGCTCCATCATGGTTCAATGTTTGTTAGCAAGAACCCTGCACTACGATGGGACAAGTTTGAAGGAAGCAGACCACTGACTACCATGGTTCAGAGTCACTTCTTTGGCAGGACCCCATGGTCTACCCCAACGTCAGGGTTCTCAATATTTCAATTCATTGTTTTTGTTCTTGCTATTTTTAGATGAAAATAGACAGACACAGTGTGCACCTACTGCACACTTTTCTGCTTTTATTCCTTTGATTTTATTGAGGGAGGCAAATAAGATATAGAGATGAGATGACTTAGCAAAGCTTCCATGAGACAGTGATAGAACTGGAGAGGAGCAGAAGTCTTCTGTCCTCTCAATCTAGTACTTTCCTAAGACAGCTAAATAGAGAGTCTTCTTCACACAGGATGCTCTTGAACACCAATAATAGACCCTTGTATCAATGCCAGTTGGTCACATGACTGGGAAATTGCAAGGTGTAAGAATTTGCAAAGGAAGACTGTCTCTACAAGACAAGGGAGCAAGAGAGCAGAGGTGGTGATGCTTCAAGAACATTCCAGAACATTCAAGAACAGAGACTAGTACGATCTCCCGGGACCTCACATAGGTTTTGGCACAATCTTTCTTGTCTCTTCTCCCTCTTCTTAGCCTAGGCAGTATTTCTATTTCCCAATGGCACTACAGGTTCTCCAGGAAAAGTGACGACGTCTGTTTCCTTTTATATATGCAGAGACTGCAACAATAATAGTTGGTTTTGAAGACAATAGTGATGATATTCTGAGGCCGAGAGAAATTAATTAACTTTCCCCAAATCATATTCTCAGTGGCAAAGCTAAATCTGGGTTCCAGCTTCTATAACTCTGTGACATGTTATAATCATTACTTTCCCAGCAGTGCTAAGGTGTTCTCTGTTCAGAATTTGCTTATAAGCTTAACTAACCTCTGACCTCTGACCTCCCAGGTTGGTTGGAACCACTTTCTTTGATGTTGAAGAGCTGTATAGAACTGAACATTGGATGGCTTACATTTCTCATGACCTTGCAGTAGCAGTAATAAAACTAATCATGGCAACGAGATAAACATAGGTTGAGCCTTATGGTTTCCACAGCATTTTTTGCATGACCTCATTTACTACTACTTGGCTTGGTAGATAGAGTAGGTATTAAGGTTCCAGGGACTGAATTTCAGTTTGAAGTTTGAGTAGCATATTTGAAAACAATATAGATTTCAAAAATTTTTATGATGGCCCCACAATAGGAAGGATTTCCTATTGTAAGCCATAGCATATACCCTCTAATCTATTTTATCTTACTTATCAACATGTTTTATTAAGAAAAGTTGGTTATAAACCAGGCGGTTGTGGCGCATGCCTTCCCTCCTAGCACTCAGGAGGCAGAGGCAGACAGATCTCTGTGAGTTCGATGCCAGCCTGGTCTACAAAAGCTAATTCCAGGACATTTAGGACTCTTATACAGAGAAACCCTATCTCGAAACAAGCAAACAAAAATATTAGTTACACTAGATAAATTGATTTCATGACATAACAACCAATGGTTACTGTGAGTTGATAAGATACTGGATAAGAACCTCCTCTAACGTGTCTGGTTCCATAATACAATGAAGTGGGAAATTATGAATTGCTTAGTGACTATCAAAACAGGCTTAAACCATGAATTAGAGTGAGGAGAGTGACCCTCTGTCCTGCTCCATTGTACCTCCACTCCCTGTTTTCAAGGGCAACCACTTTTAAACCCTTCCCATTGGCTGTTAGTCTCTGTCTATTTCTAGATGCTCTCACACTGGCTTTTTATTGTTTGCTTTATTTTGTTTTGTTTTAATCTTCTTTCAAGAATAAGCTGATGATTTCTTGCCCAACCTCAAGTCATTACATTGTTGTGCTAATAGGTAGCAAGACATCCGTTTTATTGCTTCTAAAGCCCTCAGGATGGTGTAGATATAATGAATCCATGAATACTGATCTCCTGAACAAAATAGGTTCCCCAGGTCCCAGTTATGGGCAGAAAAGTTCTCCTTTTCCTGGGTAAAATCCATTGTGTAGAAGCAGAGGTGAATCCCTATTTTCTGAAGACTGGACCATACCCATAGAATGAGGAGGAATAGAGAAGGGCTAGATTCAACATATTTTGTTCTAATTTCCAAATTTACTGCTAATATAATCCACTTCTCCCTTAAGGGTAAGTGAGAAATGAGACCCATCTCAGCAGGCTCCAGCAGGCCTTGTCTCCTGTAGGGAGGCTGGCAGCATAAGTTACGATGAGGCATCCATCTGCTTACGCTCCAAACACCACGGAGATCGAGACCCAAAGCGGCAAAGTCTGAACAGCTGATTAAGGAACCAGAAACAAGATGTTTCATCTCAGCTGGGGTAGTACTTTTTCTTTTTTTCTTTGGCCTGACTCAATATTGCCATTGGCTTGTGTTTCCCTACTTGGACTCTCAGTACCAGATGCTCAGGTCTGGGAGACCCAAGTGTTAACATCATTGCCCAAAATGAAATTAGACTTTAGAAACTACACAAATATTAAGACAAAACTATGGATATGTCTGAGCATAAATTAGACAGGAACCGAAGCCAAGTACTATAAGAATACTAAGCCCCTTGATTTCATTACATCAACGTACCAATCATCTAAGCTGGGGTGTGGAGTCTGCTTGGCACCCTGAGCTTATGTTAACATCATTGTGAATGAATGTCCTTACTAGAAACAGATCTACAACTGACAAGAAATCAGAGTTGTGTGTTAGAATTGTATCTGAAGCTCCAGAATAAATCTTGGAATCACATTTGAAGATCTCTCTGCAATGGGAGGCCACACACAGCACACAGGCACAATAATGTTAAGGGCTTCCAAGTTAGGCTTGAGAAATTTGGTATTCACTTAATTATATGGCCTGTACAACAGATGAGATTGCCAACAGAACAGTATTCTGTTGCATTTCTTTCTAACCCTTGGGGATTTAACTTTGCAACCTGCATCAGCAAAGCGTTTGGCATTTAATTCTATTAAAATCAAAGAGCCAAATTTTTGCCTCCTGTTACATGGGCACAGTTCTT
The DNA here is from genome assembly GCF_982192425.1 of Myodes glareolus. Taxonomy (NCBI): domain Eukaryota; kingdom Metazoa; phylum Chordata; class Mammalia; order Rodentia; family Cricetidae; genus Myodes; species Myodes glareolus. Next base: position 65,301,098 of record NC_142030.1, read on the forward strand.
ACTGACGTCAATGGAAGCTGTGCATGCATAGCTGAGGGCAGATTTTGGCCTGTGCTACGGACATATGAGAGCTGGCACAGGGCTCACGTCGGAGCTCAGTCCTACCGGCCTTCTGATAACATGACCTCCTCATTCTTAACTTTCTCGCTCCCCTTTGGGAACTCAACCTCAACCCCACACACAAATTAGAAATGCCAACTAATACAGAAACAGAAGACAGAAGCAAATTTATAGTAGATGTGCCCAAGCTACCTGAGTGGATAGCAGCAAATTTCAGATTTAGGGGTGTCTCCCTATAAAGCCGCCTCACTTTGTAATTTATACCCTTAATTAGACAGGTGAAGGAGATCTCCTTTGATTACTTCCTTTCGATTTGGACTTTGCTCTTGAGGATGCTCTGGCTGCATGACATCAGCTTCCTGCCACTGCTATAGTAAATACTGAAAGGATCCCATGTCTGGACAGAGGGAGCCATTTAGTGACGAATTACCGGGAAAAGGAATTCTGGAAGACAAGAGAGGACAGGTCTCAGTTACATAGCGCTCACCGCATGCAGGCACTGTCTGTTAAGTTAGGGCCCTTCCTGTGCACTTCTGCCAGGGCTTATTCTTTTGTAAATGAGATGATGAAGAAGTGAAGGCACTTACCAGCTGGAAGCTGTGGGTCTGGGGTTTGAATCCAGGCCATCTGGCTTGAGATGAGGAGCTGTTATTCACTCCACTAAACTGCCTCTTAGTTCAAATGTACCTATTATTTATCATTAATTAGTTGTAAGTTATAAGTTGAATACTATTTATTGATAGCTGGGCAATCGCACTGAGGCTTGCTGTAAGGTCCTGTGGAGAGCTGTTGGCATGGTCCTCATTGTCTGTGAGGTGCGTCCTCCAAGCCCCCTCTCCACCCCCAGCCAGGCAGATTTTTCTAACGCGGAAAATGGTATACTAACTTCCCAGACTAACCAAACATTTTACTATTGTCATTTTTCAGCACCGAGGGACATGAATTTTGAAGACTAATTTTATACATACCTCATTTAAATAAATTAACTGGGGTTACACTGACCGTTAATTGTCCTCTGCAGTGAACTTCTCTTTGGTCCTTGTTCTTTCCCTTCCTTTTCCTTTTATTTTATTTTTAAATTATAGTCAAGCTATGCATTGGTGGTTTTAGGGAGGTTTCCCAGCTGCTTGTTTGAGAGAGGGTCACTCTGTAGCCTAGGCTAACTTGGAATCCTGCTTCCTCCTCCTGAGTGCTGGGACCTAAACGGAAGTCATCAGTCACGTCTGCTTCAAAATTCTTTGTTATTATAGGTCTTGCTTGCCTTCCTCCTTATATGAATATGTCTGAAGTCATCACAGAGTTTGACAGATGCCTGTGATTAGATACAGAACTGTTGACTTCACTTGGAAGTTGAAGGACACATCTGTAACCAGAAGACGAAACCTTTTCTCTTTGTCCAAAGTCTTACAGACAACAAGGCAAAAAGATTGTCTTTGAGATGTATCTAGTCTCTGTAGAAAATTTCTGAGTTTTGGTTTGGTCTTCCTGTTGGCCAGGGAGGAGATCTTTAGAAGATTTCAGCCACAGACCTTACCTTATTCTGGGCACTTCATCACCTTAGATTTCAGCGGGAAGCCTTACTCCGTCCTTCTAAACCTGGATGGCACATGTTCTGCAGAGCTTCTTGCTCCCAATGCTATCTCACAGATCCCTGCTGGTGGTGGACAAATGAGCCTTCACTTAGAGGAAGGCAGACTTTATTGTTGGGCAGGATATGAAGAATTCAGGCAAGCAAGCATGAGAGGAAGGGAAGGTGCAAAAGGCTATGTTAATTCTTTTAAAGATAGGTTTCAATTCACCTTTCTGAATTTCCAAGGTGATTTAAGTTGTTTGTGGATTGAAGAATATAATCTCTCTTTGGTCACATGACTTGTGAATAACAACAAAGACCAGAGCTATGCTATGCTCACTTCATTCCAAAAAGAGTTAAACAAGGGTCATGAAACCCTCCACCCTGACCCTAGAGGAGATTTGGATTTGTGTCCATTAATATCTCATTCCATTGGCAGAACATGCAACATGTACACCTTGAACATGAACACCATATCTCCATGCCTGTACTTAGAAACAATGTGCTGCTTTAATTTCATTACTGTCAAAATTTCAATTATGTTTTACTGCTCTCATGTACCATCTTTTGCATTAGAAGATTTTTCAGAGCCTAGTATATATTGAGTTTCCTTCAAAAATTTCAGAGTCAGCAGGTATGTCTTCATTCTCTACAACAGCCCATAATGATAACTGTTGGCTTCTAGACTCTGTCTTCTAATGACAGCACACTCGCAATCTCAGAAAGCATCTACTAGATTATGACTGACGAGCTATAGTTATGTGTGCGCGTGCACACACACACACACACACACACACACACACACACACACACACACCCCAAGGGGTGGAAATGTGATCAAGAACTTGTGCTACCAGTTTCAGTTTTGTTTGAACAGAGATTTCAAACTGGGGCCCTATGGTGAGCCCTTCCAAAACTGTGTTTTACTTGGCCCATGTGGCATATTTTTTAAAAAAATTAATAAGGCAACATTGAAGAAACTCTGAGATTCTGCATAAAAGTAAGAGTTTGTGGCTCTCATTGAACAAGAGGATCTCAAAAAGCTGTACCAGGATTTTCACAGGGCAGCACTTAGTCAGTCCTGGGTGGGGCCGCTTCCTTTGCGTTCTCCAGAGACACGCACAACCCAGAGAGTTCCACATCCTGTGAATGAAGTGAATGAATGTCACTGGCCATCGGCTATCAGGCATGCAGGGTTGTTCTCCCGTCACCTGGCTGACTTCATTCCCTTATGTTACTTTCCGATGTCCTGTGTTTATGTTTGTACCCTAGAAGTCAGCGGTCTTGAACAAATATGCTTTATCTTTGACACAAAAAATTTTCATTACTTAAAATCTACCTTTTCTTCAGCTGTAATTCTTTTAAAGATAGGTTTCAATTCCTTCTAGTACTCTCTCTCTCCTCTGGACATTGTTAATATGTCTAGATCCCTTAGTTAATTGATTGGTCCATTTGTGTGCATGCATATGTGGAGGCCAGAAGAGGGCAGCAGATCCCTAGAAGCTGGAATTGTGTTTGTGGGATGATCACCTTGTAATGTCAGTGCTGGAGTCTGAACTCTGGTCCTCATGATTATTCAGCAAGCACTCTGAAACAATTAAGCAACTCCAGCCACTCCAAGTCTCTATTAAAACAACGTATTCAGAGTTGACAGAGAGTTGGAAGCATGGTCTTTCATTATTCCCTGGCAGTTCTTAAGTTCTATGGGTGCTTTTTGAATCTGGAGAACTATGGAAGTTGAGTGGAGAGGGTGGGCATTTTCTAGTCTGTCTGTTTAGCATGGTTCATTATTTCTGAGCATACCCCTTGCTTGCTGATTTGCCCTTCTCTAGGAGCTGTTTGTTGCTCTTGAGACCTTCTCTTCTTAACTACACTGATTCAATATAGAGTAAGTACCTGTCACAAGCCAAAACAATTAAGAGTCTTTCTTCCTTCCTTCCTTCCTTCCTTCCTTCCTTCCTTCCTTCCTTCCTTCCTTCCTTCCTTCCTTCCTTCCTCCTTCCCTCTCTCCCTCCCTCCCTCCCTTTTTAAAATCTTTTTAATGATTTATTTACTTCTACTTTATGTGTATGCTTGCTTTGCTTGCAAGTATGTATACATGTCCATGGAGGTGAGAAGAGGGTATCAGACTCTGTGGAACTGAACGTGGGTCCTTTAAACAAGCAACAATAATAGCTCTTGACCACTAAGCCATCTCTAAAGGTCCTGCCCATGACTTTTCTAATCAGAATGTGCAAGCTTTGTTTCTGATATGGGGAGGGTGTAAGACATAAATCTGAATTTGTGGGTGGTAATCCTTCCTGCTTGCTAGACTTGTCTGTCAGTGATAAATGTCACAAAGAGAGAAGTAGAATAGTCACAAGGAAACAGGACGAGTGGCATCTCTGAGTCCCCAGTGCCTCGCACATAGACTGAGCCCCTGCTTTAGTTAGAGGAGACATCACTCATGTCATATCCTTTTGTTTATTTTCCCCCTTTTCCCATTCCTTCCTTCCTCTCCACTTTTCTTCCTTGCCTTGCTCGCTCTTTTTTCTTTTTAATTTTTTTCTAGTGTTGCTATATATTGCCTTCATCCCAATAGCAGCCAGGAAAATCCTAGTAAGCATATGGGATGCTCTAAGGTGATGTGCCGGACAGGACAAATAACTGTGTAGCTCAATGGGAAACTTGCCCTCACTGGGGTAGGTCATGAGCTTCCTTTGGTTCCTAGTGCACAGTAATTAGTTCAGGGTTGAATAATTTTGGAAAACAGTTATATACTGAAGTGAATTCAATCATATTTTCCTAATCTTTGCTTTTAACGGACAGTAAGTTAGCAGCAAAAGATGGTTTAACTTAAGGGACCAGAGTTTTGGGGCAGGTTACTAGTCTGAAAGTAGATAACAATGGCTTCAATCTCTGTCTTTCAGGGTTCTGTATCAAACTTATTCTCAGAACCCTGAATAGTCTGAGTGGAAGTTCATTACATACATTATAAGTAAGGGGTTGAGAGCCCTGAGACCAGGAGACATTTAAATATGTTCTCACAATGAAAAGGACAGGCCTGTTCAATTGCTCCCATCTCCATTCCCATGGAGTGTGATCCCAAGGCTTGGCATATATCTCAGCTCTGCCGTGTCCTTTGAGAGGGAGGACAGTGGTAGACAGCAGCCACCATCAACTCTCTTGTAGGCGCACAAAGTGTTCTGAGGCTGGCCAAAAGACCTATCGTAAGGAATGAAGCTCACTGAAAGCTGGCCTTATCGTAGTCCACCCTTTCTGGACAATTGTCAACTCATGTTTTAATTTATTGTGTGGTCAGTGACCTTTTGGGTTTGTGAGAAGGTCACTGTCCCTCTCCTAGCTTGTGGTAACTGAACAACTGCTTGCAACATTTCCCTGGACCCGATTTTGTGATGGCTTTCACTGTGTATGTATGTATCTGGAGATCACCATGTTCTTTCAATAATAAATGAGAACACCCTGCTCTAGGTTTGAAATATTTACAGCTCTTTGCAATTTAATAAGAAACAAGACTCCTCAGTGAGTATTTGTATTTAGAGTCACATGAGCAAATAAACATGTTTATATCAAAGTAGAGGCGACACTTTTAAAAAATTTACATGTAGAAATACACAAACATATGTAGAAATTTGAACTTAATTAATCAAGTAAAAATAAATGTCTTCTAGTTATTTTGTTTCCTTTTCCATTCCTGAAATGTGATTTCTTTCCTACATATGTTCCATTTCCAGGTATTTATATTTCAAAAATAACAAAAGAACCTTCAATAGCAATAAAAAATTAGTAATTTTTGTGCCTAAGCAAAATAAAATAATAATGATTTTTTTTCAGTTTCTGATACAATTTATTTCTAAAACATTTTCAAAGATAATAGTTTTAAAAGTTAAATATCCATATATATATAAAATTTTTAAAACTCTCTATATATGTATATCTGGTTATAGTTATATATAACCAGTTAACACTTCATGTTTGATTTTTATGCTTTTTATTGTTTTAAGGTAGTAACTGCAATTAGGCCTCTTTATCACAAATCTCTTTTGACCAACAACACAAATTTACATTTCTGAACGAGTTTAAATGTACATTATATTGTCATCCAATTAAATTAACCATAGCAATTTCTTACCAGAATTAGTCTTTGTTAATGATTCAATATCATTTTCCCCAAGTCTATGTATGTGATAACAAACATAGTAAATCTACACATGGTTACTGTTAATGTCAGCCACACATGTCAGGCAAATGTCCAGCATATCTGCTTTGTATGTCTTTGAGTAATCATCCTAAATAGGCTCATTTCAAATACTTGTCTTATAGTCTGAGCAAATTGGTTTCCTTTAATACAGTAATACCCAGGATACAGCTGCGTTAGCATTAACTAGCTTTCATCAACTTCCCTTGCTTCCAATTGTAAACTACAACATGTACATATAAAGAACTTCACAAACACACTCAACCTCAGAGTTAAAAGCACAGAAATAGAAACTTGAAGGCAAATTCTCAGAGTTGGTGGAAATATTCTTAATTTTTTACTGACCGTTAAAATTTAGTGGCTGGTAGTAGGTGTCTTCCAACTTTTTTCATTGTCCTCCTTAATGTTCAATTCTTACAATTTTGAAAGGTAAATATAATTACACAATTTTTCAGTAAAAAAATTTATTATTACTATATAACTCCTCTTGGTGAAGTTGTCCCATCCCTCTCCATTCCCGTACCCATCCCTCAGTTTACTTTCTCACATACCCCAGATTCAAACTCTCTTCTCCACTCAGACTGATGAAGTAAAATCCATCACATTTCAAAATGGAAGGAAGCAGGCCAACAATGAGCTGCTCTGTCCCACAACCTTTACATCTCACTATTATCATTTTCCAGTGAAAAATGCAGGAAACCTTTCTCAAGGTTATGCCAGTGTGATGGGCCGGAGAAGAGCTGGGAGACGGCATGTCATTCTTTGCAACAGTCTTAGAAGAGTGATTGCTTCCTTGACTTTGTGGCCCTGATCCTCCCTTAAGTGGTTGAGTAAAAACCCACGATGTGTCTCCAGAGGAGAGCTTTCTAATGGGTTTCCTGTGGTCCATTGCCCTTGGGTGCTCCCATCCCAGCAGGTCGCCATGGTGATGCCGCACTCTTCAGCTACTCTCTGAACCTTTTGTGATGGTGACGCCAACATCTCATTTATAAAATTAATGTGTTGTGGTTCGACTCTAAAGTTGCTAATAAAAGACCATCTCCTGTGGATTCAGGAGGGAAAAAGTGACCAACCCAAACTAACGTAATAATGTAACTTCTAGGGTACTTCTCTGTTAAATCTTCATGCAGTTTTCTTAAAAGCAGGACTGTTGCTGATTATTGATTTTAGGGATGAACCATTAATAAAGAAGAAAAACCTTGGGAGTTTTATTTTTCAGGTTTTCCCAAGTTTCTGATTTTAAGACATGCTAGTTGTCTCTGTCATCCTTTCAGAAGTCAGTTTGTTCCCGGCCATTGGAACAGAGTGGAGATGCCTTAGACAGTGTTATAGACCACAGGCCTTTAAACTTAAGTGACATTAGTGGAGTCTCTATGTGGCATTTGATGCAGTGCAGCTGTTACATAGTCATGACAGTGGAGATGGGTTAGTTATATTTTCAGCCATTCTGAAGGACTATCTATCTAGACCCCTCTTCGCGGAAATAATTAATGAAATTGGAATGGCCAATTACAGCTTCATTTTTCTAAGGATCTGTGTTGTTGGATGGTGCCAACTAAGCTTATGTGCATTTTCCTTAAAAGTGTCTTTACTTCTCTAAAACAAATAATGTCTTTGGTCAAACTTGCAAGTGAAAGAGAATACTAGCATATATTTCAGGTGGTATCAGGGAAGTGGTAAGGTAATGTTCCCATCTTATCTGGTAAAGGTAGGTTAGTGATAGAATAGAAAGCTTGTATGTGGCTTTGCAAACTAAACTGATAATTTCTAAACCACTTACTTCATATTGAATCAAAACATTACCTATCGGTGGATCTCATGACGCTAGTTATGTGGCTTGGATGTTTCCCATATTTAACCGTTTTGAGGGAATGATCAGGTACGCGAGGGTTATTCTTTACTGTCAACACAATCTGATTTAGAGTCAGCTAGACGGCATCCACCCACCTGGGCATGTCTGTGGGGGAAATTCCAGAGAAGTTTAGCTGAGGAGGGAAGACTTTTCTTGAGTGGGACTGGTACCATCCAATGGCTGAGGACTGAGACTGTATCAAAAGGAAATCAAGAGAACCAAGCTAGAGACCAGGATTCATTGCTCGTTGATTTGGGGCAAGATGCATGGTGATCAATTGCTTCATATTCCTTCACACTCCTGCTTTGACAGCTACAGCCACTTTTGCAGCTGAGTCTTTCCTCACAATGATGGGCCCTCAAACCATTAGCCAAAGCAAACTGTCTTTCCTTGAGTGACTCTTCTCAGGTATTTTATCACAGCTGTGAGAAAAGTAACCAAAGACAGCTTTCTGTAGAGTCGATGCCACAAGCTTTTCTCCCAGGCCTCCTAATAGAAGGGATTTATGTCCTGAGCTTGAGACTCCACTGACTCCATTTGAGCTACACACTGGGGACTGAACTTACTGTGAACTCTGCTATTGCTGCTGAGGTCAGTTACTTTAAATTTAGTGAGTTATAGGAACCCAAAGTGTAACATGAGGGGCCGGCTTGTTGAGGTATCTGTCCAGCCCAGTACCCCAACAGCCGGCAAGCAACAAAGGAAATCACACACAGGACTCCATAAGGTTATAAACTGATTGGCTCATTAGGTCAGGCTTCTTGTTAACTCTTATAACTTATATTAACCCATTATTCTCATCTATGTTAGCCATAATGGCTCAGTACCTTTTCCAGCAGGGGCAGCTTACATGTTGCTTCTTCAGTGATCTGCGCAGGAAAGGCTGAGAGAGAGCTTCTGCTTCCAGAATACTCCCAGTCTCTTTGCTCCACCCCTACTTCCTGTCTGGCTTTCCCGCCTATACTGCCTGCCTGGCCAATCAGCGTTTTATTAAAATATGATTGACAGAATACAGACAATTCTCCCGCACCACCAAAGTTATTACATCATTATTCTATAGACCAGAAGTCCGACCCAGTTCTCACTGGTCTAACCTGGGTGAAAATTAAGATTTGGGTTGGCCATGCTACTTCTGGAGGCTTTGGGGAGAATTGGTGGCTTTAGCTATTCTAGCTTCTAGAGGCTGCTCCCATTCCTTGGCTGGCGTTCCTTGTCCAGTTTCCCGGCCAGCAGTGGCTAGTCAAGTCTGTCTCGGATTTCACCACCCTGACAGTGACTCCACTTCAGTCTCCCATTTCCACTTTAGAGAACACTTTGATGACACTGGGCTGCCTTGGCTATTTCAGGGGGGAATCTCTCCTTTCGGAGGTCAGCTAATCATTGATGCTAATTCCATTTGTGACTTTCATTCCCACATATCCTAATTTGCTTTTGTAATTTGTCCTATAACACACCACACGGGCAGACTTCAAGGGAAGGATGTGGGTATGTTTGGGTGGTCAATCTTTTGTCTCCCTTATTACCAGGAGTCTCAAGAGATGCTCAGTATCTATTAAAGATTTAAAACATACGTAGGCATAACTGAAACTTTCTGACCCTCAGAACTCAAGAACTCTTAGACAGTGTGTTCCGTGCTATGGGGTATGATTCAACTTAGTCTCCAGTAATGAGACTGCGACTTTGGTAGCATGGTGTACAAGTCTGGAGAAAGTAGTCTGCTTCGTTGTAAAGTTTGAACAAGAAATTGGCTTTTGGCATTCCAGAATGTTCTCTCTGCTTTCATGCACAGGGAGGAGATGCTATAGGATGCCTCTTTAGGATATAGAACCCTGTCTTTGAGGCAGTTTTGTTTTGTTTATTAAGGAATAGAGGTAGGGAATGGACACACTGCAGGGGAGGAATCACACATATAAATACTAAGCTTGGGAGCTAAGCTTCTCTATGTGAGATGAAAGCAAGTCAGTTCCAAGTTTCATTTCATACATTGCTTCACTGTTAGGTTGATGTCTGGAAACTGTGAAGGACTTCTGGATATGACTTTGAAGTGTTCACTATTGATTAAATCTCTAAATCTCTGGTATGCAGTGAAGCCCCGTGTTTACTCTATGACACACTGGCACATTGTTGGTAAAATGGTTGGTAGATAACCAAATTCTCCAGCAAAGTAACCTAAAGAATAGTCAGAGTGTAAATATATTTAACAAAATAGGCTCTTTTCATTGTGAACCAGGCTTCCAGTCGCCTTACTCCTTCTTTCTCAACTCATTAATTCAAACCTGTGGTGTATTTGCTTTATTGCTTACTGTGAACAGTGTCTCTCTTGGGCTGGTGGGTCTTGGGTGCTGTAAGAAAGCAGCTTGGGTGCTGTAAGAAAGCAGCTTGGGTACTGACCAAGCCTTCTGGAGCCAATCAGTAAGCAGCACTCCTCCATGGCTTCTGCTTCAGTTCCTAGCTCCATGTTCCTGTCCTTACTTCCATCCATGATGGATTATAAGCTTCCCCAAGTTCCCTTTGGTCATGGTGTTTTGTTGTAGCAACAGAAACACTAACTAAAATAAGCCCAAGGCACTGAAGTGGAAGGAACCAGGCATAAAGGAATTCACGCATTGTTATTTCATTTATAAGAATGTCAAGACCAGATAAAAATGCATCTATAACAAAAAAATATAGGTCATTGGTCATCTGGAAGAAGAGGTGGAGGGATTGCCTAAAATGAGCAAGAATAGTTTTTCAGGGTGATAAAAACTGTGTCACAGTGTTGACTACACTGGTATCTGTGTAGATGTGTAGACTTAAGGATCTTTTAACTCAAAATGCTTGGGCCCCCAGATATTTCAGAACTTCTTTTAAATTGAGGTTTTGGCATGTTTGTATGTACATGAGACATCTTGAGGTTGCACTCAAGTGTAATCATGCAAATTCATGATTGTTTCGTGTGTATCATATTCACTTAGTCAGAAGGTAATTTTATGGGATATGTTTACTGATTTGCATTTTAACTGTGACTGTCCTGTGAGGTCAGGCGTAGGGATTCTTATTGTTTGTTTTCCTGTTTCTACAAACTTTTATTGGAGCCAGGGTCAGAGTAGAGCTAAATGGATCACGCAAGCCCAGGGTAAGATCACTTTATGTAAAATGTTGACATTTGCTCATCACACATTACTTGCTGAATTAAACATTTTGATGTGCTGAAATATTGTTTATCTTGTTGGATGTTTTTGAGGTCCTCATAAAGTTTGTGCACAAAGGGACTGCTTCACTCGCATGAGGCCCCACCCTACATAAAATCATTCACTCCAGACTTTGCAGGAAGCATGCTCAGCTCCTGCCACATGGAGCCCATTTTTCTTGATGATGTTCTTCTTAGGCTCACTAAATGTGCTTCTGCTTTGACCTCCTTAATTCTAAACCTTCTGTCTGGTCCCACCGAGAATCTTACGCTGGACTCCAAAATGAGGCAGTGCCTTCTGAATTCTATACTGTCTTCTGAGCAGAGAGAACCTCTTGAAATTCTCCTGATGGTCTGAACATGGCCTTTGTCTTGTTCTTCCCTGCTCTGACGATGTGGCCAAGGCAGGGCCACACCCTAGTGTTAAGACCTTCAAGCCTGAACAGCTGAGCCCAGTGCTTTCCAGCACTTGTTAATGCTCCCAGGAAGCTGCTGAGAAGAAATAAGTCTGACTTTTCACTCTGTTCCTGTAACAGCCCTCTCCCTTCCGCATCACTTGTACCAGGTTAGTCTCCTCTCTTACACTCTTCCCACCTCCATGCCCCCCTTTTACTTTTCTGATTCCTATGACTACTCCAAGTTATCTACTCAAATTGGAAAATTTGGAACTATGAGCCACAGATACAAGAGAACATCTGGATCTCAATTATTCACTCCCCCACACATATTAGTGCCATTCATTTAGCTATAATCTGAGTAGTATTCCAGTGTATATATGTGACACAGTTTCATTGTCCATTCATTATTTGAAGGACACTTATGTTATTTTCACTTCCTAGCTACTGTGAGTAAAGCAAATATCTGTGGAGAACGTTGAATCCTTTGGGCAATGCCAAGGAGTAGTACAGCTGGGTCATATAGTAGATCTATTTTTACCTTTTGAAATTGTACACACTGATTTCCAGAGCAGTGGAAGTAGTTTGCAATCTCATGAGCAGTGAACGAGGGCCCAGTTTTCCCATGTCTTGGGCAGCCTTTGTTGTTGGTTATGTTGTTGATCTTAGTCATTCTGACTGGGGTAAGATAAAATCTCAACCTTGTTTTATTCTGGGTTTCTGTAATTATTAAGGGCTATGGACACCTTTTGAGCTATTTCTTAGCCATTTTTAATTCTTCATTTGAAAATTCTCTGTTCAGATTCGTAGACCACTTTAAAAATCAAAGCAGAACATTTGTTTCTTGAGTTCTTTATATATTCTAGATATTAACCCCCCATGAGAAGCATAGCTGACAAAGAATCTCTCCAGTTTTGTGGGGTCTTTTTCATTTGGCTCATTGTTTTCTTAGTTGTGAAGAAACTTTTCAGGTTTATGAGGACCCGTTTGTCAATATTTGGCCTTTAGTTCTGAACAAATGGAGTCCTGTTCAAAATGTCCTTTCCTAGGCTTGGGATTTTTATTTATTTATTTATTTATTTGCTTATGGTATGTGACTATTCAAAATGTTTCAGCTTTTGAGAAAATTCAGCTTTTAAGCTTTGAGATTCGGGACACTCAACCTGCATATAGTCTTCTAAAAAAATGTTAAATTATAATTGTAAAATGAGCAGAAATGTGTAGAAATCATTGTTCAGTAAGGCTAATTCAAATAATATCCCCATTTTTTGTGTGTGTGCTGGGAATCCAAACTAAGACTTTGTAGGTGCTAATATATAGTTTAACAGTGAGATATTCTGCAGCTGATTAAAGTGATTGGAAATATTTAAACATGTATTTAGTTATTCACCTTCCAGCATTTGGGTATCTTAACGAAAGGAATACAATAGGTACAATGACCAGTTCATAAAACAATGCTTTAGATTTTAGATTGAGTTTTGGTCTTACTAGATATTTTTCAAGAGATGGATGGATTTTGGCAAGAAGGCTCAACCTTTCTTTGGCAGTGACACATTAAGTGAAGGACAGAACCTTATACTGTTGTCTCTTTTGCTTCTCAGGATTTCAAATGCAGACTAGTGTATGTGATTGACCCTTGGGTGTGGTTTGCCTATACAGCTGTATGGCTGATTGACTCTGCCCCCCTCTGGTAGAGAACTCTGAACAAAACAGACTTTTCCCTCAATTATTTTCCTCACTTATCTTCTCTAGACTGTTGAATAACTTATTGACTATATCTTCAAAAATTTTTGAATAATATGATCATTTATTGTTCAATTTTAAAGCCTTTATCTGGTTCTTCCTTTTGTCTTACCCACCTCTTCTCTACCTCCCTCCTGCTCACTTAATGAGACAGGTATCAAAAAGTAAAATTCAGCTTTAGTGTTGAGACAGGAAATCACAATCTGATGGGCGGTGGAAGATCTGAGCTTCTACCACCTGATCCAGTTACTAATTCTGCCAACGTTTCCTTAATCTTCTCCCGGTTTCTTCACTTGGAAAACGAGAGTGTTCACTTACTATGCCTGTATAAAAATGGTCTTGTGTGACCCACTATCATGCATTTAAAAAAAATAAACAAAATGAAAAGGTTAAAATTCTCCAACCAGTTCCATTTATTCAATGGCTGCTGGCAAATATCATCATTATCTCTGTGATAGAAGCACTTGGGAACAGTAAAAATATAGGATCTAAGTAGGAGTTGTCAGTTCTGGCTAGGGTGACGGGGTAAATTTCCAGAAGGAAGGACGCTTGAACTGGCCTCAACGATGAGTGAGAATTTGTGAATTGGAAAATTAAAAGAGCATTCTGCTTGTCAACAATGCAGTCCCTATATGATCTCATGCAGGAAGACCAAATAGCCAGACTCTTCGAATTTCAAGAGCCTGAAGCTGACAATGGAGTCGCAGTAGAGAACGGTGGGAGGACTATGAAGCAGTGGCCGGTCCATTCACTTCCTGCTGAACCTGAGCGGATCCTGAGCCAGTGACTCATCGCCAGGACAAAGTACGCACCTGTCGCACAAATCCGGTGCTGGCTGGTGTATTTTTATCTTGCTTCTGTAAACTCTTTTTGTTCCATTATTAATACTCAGTGCACTCGGTGAGACAGGATTAGAGTCGTAAGAAAATCCATTTAGGCTCCCCCGCTCCCCCCCATACACTTGTTACTGGTTTTTGTGGCAAAGGAAGTGAATTCTATGTTATCCTGTATTCCTTTCTTTCTGAAAAATTCTCTCTCTTGAGATACAGACTAGCTGTGCCTTCTGCATTTTGTTCCACAGTAAGTGCACTTAGAGTTTATTGAACCTTGCTCTTCGAGGATTTGATTTAGTCCTTGCCAGCATCCTCTGAAGGAGGCTACTGAGTCCATTCTATGAATGAGACCCAAGGTTGCAATATAAGCTGACCAAAAATTGAACGAGTCTGGATGTGAGGGATTCTTTTTGGTGACTTTCTCGAATAATTCTAGTTTCCATGACAATGTGCTCTCAAGACACTTACACCTAGAAAGAAGCCTTCAGGGGGAAGCAGAGTCCTAAAGACTTTCCTTCTTTTCTCAGCTTAGAACCACAACCCTCAACAAGCTACTGAGTGTCAAGTATCTTTTTTTTTTAAAAGGATTCCCAGATTCCCATTTGTCCCTGGAACTCAAAGACAGCTCAGCTCTCCTGTTTGTAGCAGCCTGTCACACACATAAAGGCAGTTTAATTGAAGATGTCCTCGTCACTCTGCTCCCTCTCTCCTAGGTGTTTTGTTTTCTTCTTAGGGGAAAACATTTTCCATTTGGAGGCAGAGAATCAATGATTGATGTAGTGTCATTGTTTGTGTCTCTCCAAAATTCATATTAAAATCCCATCTTCAAACATTAGTATTAGGCACGAGCCGTTAGGTGGTTGGTGGCCCATGTCTGTAATCCCAGTATTAAGGAGACTGAGACTGAGGGATTGCCATGAGTTCCAAGCCAGCCTGGGCTACATAGTGAGTTTCAGGTTAAACTGGGCTACAGATTGAGTTCCTGTTTCGAAGAAGAAAACAAACAGCAAAGAAAGCAGTGGGATCTTTCCAGATGATGAGTTCCTGAGATCCTGATTTCATGAATGGAATTAGAAAGGGCTTGAAGGGGTCAGTTGGGCTCTACCGTCTTTTCGGCTATGTGAGGATGTTTGGCCACTCTAGGGGTTGGAGCAGCAAGGCACCATCATAGAAGCAGAGAGACAGCCTTACCAGGCACCAAGTCCAGATTTCCTAGCCTGAAGAACTGGAGTTATGTAGTAAGGAGCTGCGGGCAGGCCTGCTTTTCACCTCACCCAGCTCCCGCCCGGCTAGCTCAGTCGGTAGAGCATGAGACTCTTAATCTCAGGGTCGTGGGTTCGAGCCCCACGTTGGGCGCCATACGCCCACGTGGATAACTGCATCCACAGAAAGCCTGAGAAAGTTTGGAAAAGAATAGAGTAAAGCATGTTTTCTTGGTGGCAGCAATTTCTCGGGTCTGCTCTGCTTGCTAGAGACAAGCAAATGCTCTCATCTAAGAGAGGCTTCCTGACTCAGCTTTAGCTGCAAAACTTTGTAGCTCCTTTAAGAGGTCCTGCCGTGAAACACTTTAACAGTGTTGATGAAAAGCTGAACGCATGCTTTTCGGTTTTCAGCCGTAGCAGGAAAAAAGCTGCGCAGTTTTAAAATGCCGGTTTTCTGGGCCGTCCTGCCAGGGCAAACTCTGACTCTTTCAGGCAGGCAGTCCGACTGAGTGTGGTCTGTGAGCAGAATGCTGCAGCTTGCTTGCTGACAAGGACCTTGAAACGCCATAGAGTTGTGGCAGTGAACACAGCTCTGGCTGGTACCTCTACCATGAGTCTGGAAAGCTAAGAAATGGCCTAGATCCAGCTGTCAAAGCCACGGTTTTAGGCTCATGTGGTCAGAAAAAAGGAGAGATATACAGTAAAGAGAGATTCAAAGACGAACAAAACCTCTAAACGGTTTATAGTGTGTTACAAATAAATGCAGGATAAAAGTTAAAGTTCTTAAAGTAAAAAGAGAGTAGTTATGTGTGGTGGTACACACCTTTAATCCCAATGCCTGGGAGGCAGAGGGATATTAACCACTGTGACTTCAAGGGGTAGAGGTAGATTGACCTCTGTGACTTCAAGGTGTGGTAGCACACACCTTTAATCCCAATGCCTGGGAGGCAGAGCCAGAAGGATCTCTGAGTTCAAGGTGTGGTAGCACACGCCTTTAATCCCAGCACTGGGGAGCAGAGACAGACAGGTCTCTGTGAGTTCAAAGGCAGCCTGGTCTACAGTGTTATTCCAGGACAAAGATATACAAAGATCCTGTCTCAAAAAGTAAAAGTAAAAATAAAAGAAATAGAGGTTAAAATAAAGCCTCATAAAGATGGAAAATGCACAGAGAATCTTCATACTGTATGCTATTATGCTCTCTTTAAATTGTTTGATTGCTGAGGAAGGAGCAACAACTGCTAAAAGACTTTTGTTTATAAATGCTGCTGAACTAACCCAAGATAGGAATTTTGAAAATACCTTGGCTTCAAAATTGAAGTCAAAAGGTATGCTACTTTGGAGAAGAGATTCTGCTTTTGTTTCCACAGAAAACGAGAGGCTCTGGATTCATTCAGAGTTAAGAAAAATCACCTTTGACCAAGGGAGGCCACCTGAAAGATCTCCAACAGGAATAGATGGCCCAGATGTCTGAGTTCTTCATCCAGAACAGGTTCAAGACTGCTGCCTGAGATGATCAAGACTCACAGGATACTTCAGTCAGGACTTGATTATAACTCTAAATTTTCTTTAGGTCCCCTTAAGACTATCAGCGCCCCCAACCAGCAGGAAGTAGCCTGAAATACTACGCCCACATTCCCAACAAATGGATTATGGGTATTTTCCTTTGTTTAAAAAAAAAAAAAAGAGGGAAATGGTGCGGGAGAATTATCTGTATTCTGTCAATCATATTTTAATAAAACGCTGATTGGCCAGGCAGGCAGTATAGGCGGGAAAGCCAGACAGGAAGTAGGGGTGGAGCAAAGAGACTGGGAGTATTCTGGAAGCAGAAGCTCTCTCAGCCATTCCTGTACAGACCACCGAAGAGGCAGCATGTAACTTGCCCAGCAGAGAAAGGTACGGAGCCATTATGGCTAACATAGATGAGAATAATGGGATAATATAAGTTATAAGAGTTAACAAGAAGCCTGACCTAATGAGCCAATCAGTTTATAACCTTATGGAGTCTTGTGTGTGATTTTCTTTGTTGCTTGCCGGCTGTTGGGGTACTGGGAGGGACAGAAACCCCAACAAGCCAGCCCTCATGTTACAGAGTTAGTATATTTTTGTTCTTTCTCAGTTGGTATTCTGGTAGAACAATAGAAATGAGGAACAATGACCATGTGACCTAGCTCTAGAAATCAGATTGGTTTTCAAAGGTCCCTTGTAGGTGGATCACATTCATTCATGTGCATGATTTTTCTTAGATTCTGAATATGGACCCCTGCTACTGCTGCTTTCAGCTTTATTTCTTTAAAACATCTCTATTCCCTGCAGTTTCAAGTTTTTGTGCTGTGTTTTCAGCACAAGTACAACGTGAGAACTTCTTTAAGATTAGTACAACTTCAAAATGTGACTGATTTAAGCATTATTCTTCATTCAATTTCTCTAATCTTACTGAATCCCCATATGCATAGAGCCTCTTCCTCAACTGCTCTCAAAAACTAGGGAAAGATTTCCACTAGTTAAAATGTTCTTCTTTCATTAAAAAGACAGCGTTATGGTGGCATTTCTACTTTTTTCCCCTTCCTGCCTTGCTTTGACTGGTGGTGGCATTAATTGGGACATTAAAAGACAGCAAATAGGGAGAGGCAGGTGGAAGGAGCGAAGCATGAATATTAATTAGCTGAGATTCCAAACAGAAGCCTTTTTAATTATATTAAAATGCACAGGCCCGCAGGCAGTGAGATAGTTCCTACTATAAATCTGTCGACAGGCCATTACCTCAGCACCGTCAATGCCTTTTAATGAATGAATATATACATTTCAAATACATTTCAAGTGGAGGAGAGAAAAATACTTCTATGTTTATAAATATTAAAAGAAAACTACCAAAGGACGAGCTATCCATGACAGCTCTTCTTAGGCCAGAGGTGTTTGGGAATGGCTGACACAATTCATCTCCGACTGTGAAACTAAAGCTTGTGGCTAATATGAGGACTGATGCAATTACAAACAAATGACTGAGCCAGGCCAGGCCAGGGGCTCCCCTTCTCCAGGTTGGTGACTGAGGAAGCTGCATTGACTTTTCAGGTCACCTCAGAATCACTAACCATGGGAAACAAGGAAATCAGGTGCCTTTCTTTGGTACTTGTTACCACAAAGAAAACATTTAAAAGTTGAAGGGTGACTGCTCACCATGGTGGAAGGAGCTATAAACTGAGAAAAGCTGAGAATTCCAGGGTAGACCAAGAAAGAAAATAGAAGGACAGACCTTGGTAGGGTTACAGTAACCTTCAAATGACCCCTCGAGGGGAAGCCAGGGAGAGTGTGTAAGGTAGACGGTTGTGGACAGCTAGACTCAGAGAACAAAACGGAACTCAGTAACTAGCCTTACTCTTCTACTAGAGACATAGAAGTGGGGTAGGGGATTCTGATGTTCTGGTTAGCTTCATGACTACTCACCTATCCAAGTACCACACTTTTTTTTTTAAAATCAGGAAATCTGGGGTTTTTAATAAACTTGTGATTCGCAATCTGGAGGCTTTCCTAAGGTATCTGGCCACATTTCTAAGTTGATACATTCCTTGGAGGAAATTAGGAGCACCATGTAGTGTGAGCTGGATCAAAAGGTTCAGCTCAAGTGTGAAGAAGTGATAGTGCCCTTTGGATCAAAGGGAATTGTCAATAAGACTTCGATATCTTGTATGATCATCTTTAATTTTGGAAAATTTGTAAGATGGGAAAGGGAGAATCACCTGAAGACTCCAGAACATACCCTGTCCTTGAAGTTTGACACTGACAACTATAAAAAAAATATAAACAGGAAATTATTTTTTGTTCCAAATGACTTTTTTATATTTATTCATTTATTAAAAAGAAAACAAACTATCTTTTTTTCATTATACATACCAATCCAATTTCCTGCCCCCTCCCCTCCTCCCATTCTCTCCGCATACCCTCCCACCCCACCCCCATCCAATCCTCAGAGAGGCTAAGGCACACTGCTTTGTGGAATGCCCAAGGCCCTCCCTACTTTATCTAGGCTGAGCAAGGTATACATCCAAAGAGAATAGGTTCCCCAAAAGCCAATACATGCAGTAGGGATAAATCCTAGTGCCACCCCTTAGTCTGCCCCAGTCATGGAACTGTCAACCACATTCAGAGGGACTAGTTTGGTCCTATGCTTGTTCCTTCCCAGTCCTGCTGGAGTTGGTGAGCTCCCATTAGCTCAGGCAGACTGTTTCAGTGGGTGAACACATTATGGTCTTGACCTCTTTGCTCATATTCTCATTCCTCCCACTCTTCAACTGGACTTTGGGAGCCCAGTCCAGTGCTCTGATGCAGTTCTCTGCCTCTGTTTCCAACAATTGCTGGATGAAGGTTCTATGATGATATTTAAGATATTCATCAGTCTGAGTACAGGGCAAGTCAAAATTTGGTTCCCTCTCCTCTATTGCTTAGTGTCTTAGCTGAGGTCATCCTTCAGCTAAGGGAAATTTCTCTAGAGTCAGGTTTCTTGCTAATCCTATAATGACTCCCTCAATCAAGATATTTCTTTCTTTACTCTCATCTCTATCCTTCCTCCATCACGACTATCCCATTCCCTCAAGTTCTCCTCACCCCTCTCCTTCCCTCTCCTCTTCTTCTACTTTACTTTCTTTCCCCACCCCCATGCTCTCAATTTTGTCAGACAATCTTGTCCGTTTCAGGAAATCATCTTTTTAAGTGCACTTAAAATTAATTCTAAGCCTTTGATATATACCAGGGTATGTATGGTTTAGAAAAGCTCTGGTGGGGGTTTTCAAGACTAATAAGCTCAAAAATCATCAGTAATCTGGCACACTGTTTGCATTGTGTAGAAGTATGTACGTAAAGAATTAGTAAGGGGAAGGAATAAGTTCATCCCATCAAGCACTGAGACTAGGTTCCAGAATGGATACTCACTCAGTTCATAGACATCTGCCTCAGTAGATGATGTGGATGATTTGGATTTGCTAAAATTCCTTCCCAGAGGGAGATGGAAGCAGAGATTCTTCTTCCTTCTAAGGTTTCAATGGCAAACTGAGCTACAGTTTCACCACTCTGAGAAACCTGGAGAAAAACGAAGATGCTAAATAATACCATAGTATATTAATTATCCATTCAGTTCCATTCAGTGTAGACTCAGTGCCTTCCATGTGTCAGACACGATGCAAAGCAGCAAAAGATGGAAGTCTGTCCACTCAGCCTTTCATCTTGAGAGACACAAACACAAGTAACCTCAACATCATGGGGGAAGTACCACCTTCCAAGTACACAGGGAACAAATGGCCATCAGTGAGCTCTGGTGTCAGTGCAGACTTGTGGAGAAGAAGGAGCCTGAGCATGAATTGAACAAAAAGATTGGGACACGGAGAGGGACAGAAAAAAGGAGGCTGGTAAACATGGATTGTGTTTTTGTGTCTTCCAGAGGAAGGTCCAGGGTAGTTTGAACTAGAAACTGGCTTCTTCATGAGATGATAGGAAACCCCAATTTTAAAACAGCAACAACAACAAAACCCATTTAACAGTATATATACCATTCAGTGTCTTGAGTTTCTCTTGCTTCCGTACTGAGGTGTTTGTAAGATTTCCCTGCTGATAATCTCTGGAGAGTGGAAGAAACATGAATGCCCATCACCTGTCTGGATAATGAATTGCAATTAATCAATATAAGCCAAGATGATGATTTATCACAGGCCACTCTCACGTGCTGACTGATCTTTTCCTTTATAATATCCATAACCAGATAGCCAAGCTGACGGTCAATGGTTGGCTGAGAGCTGCAGCCGGGAGAGATTCTTTCCTTATCCCTTTGGCTCGTCTATAAAGAGTAGAAAGGAAGCTTGGCACCAGACAACTTTATCTTATCTCTCACTCAACTTGCTCAATCAATGACTACTCTTAGGCAGAGTCTCAGCAGCTAGTGAGGTTAGAATCTGGTCACTGGGAGAGGGGTCAGGAAGAAATTCATGCATTTGCATCCTAAATGGAGTCTGTCTTATGTAGACTAGGGCAAGGTGGAAATTAGAAATGTTTCATTCTTCTTCATCTAATTCCATCTCCTAATTGCTACATCTCTAGACCTATTGCTAGTCTTAGATACATATAAGACTTTTTCAGTCTGAAATTACATCTGGGGAAAAGGTTTTACTTTCTTATGTCTCAAGATTACCAGAAAATTCTAGAGCTGATTCAATTAAGTTCAGTTGGAAAACTCGACTCTCTGAAAACAATCTAAGAGTATTCCAAATTCACTTCATTAAGCTACACATCCCCAAACAGGACTGTTGAGCTAGGATTAGAACTGGACAGCTTTCAATAATATATGGTTATTCCTGACACTGAAGATCTCATCACATAGATCTCACTGTTGGAGAAGTAGCAGAGATGAGTCATAGCCTTTTGTCTAAAAGGGAACATTCTTACCTTTCTGCTTATGGTGAACTCATGCTTTTCAGAGTAAACCAATGAAGTCAGAGTTTCAAAGAGACACATGAGTGATAAATGGAATAGTCACAGGAAATGTGGGGAGTTGAAAAGAGAGTTTGGGAAGGAGACTGCTTGGCAGAGAAGGTTGATTTGGCGGGCTGGTCCTGTAACCAGACTCTCCTCAACTTGTTTTTAAGGTTTAGAGAGTTGCCAATGGAAACACACCCACTGGTTCTCATAAGATATTCTCTTTGCAAGGGACTGGCAGGAGAGATACACTCTGTAGCTCACTGTAAGAACACATGCATGCTGGCTGGGCCATAATGGCACATGTCTTTAATCCTAGCACTTGGAAGGCAGAGGCAGACTGATCTCTGTGAGTTCGAGGCCAGCCTGGTCTACAAGAACGAGTTCCAGGACAGGTTCCAAAGCTACATAAAAACCCTGTATTGAAAAAAAAAAACCCAAAATGGATGCATGCATACTTTCCTTTCTTTCCACTTCTCCCTTTCTTCTTCTTTTTTTTTTTCATTTTTCTCCCTTAAAGAAGTAGAGTTTTCTTTCCTTCCTCTGGGATTTTACCAACAGTCTGCAGCAAATAGTGTCATGTACCTCCAGGGGCCTGGCTTGAAGATCTTCACCTTTGATTTCATCTTTTTTGCAATGTTCCACCTGGGAACTTGGTTACCATATTGTGAGGAAGTCCAAGAAACTACACTGTGAAGTTCAAGCCAACAGCCCTGAGCTCACAGCTAACTAGTCAATACTGTCAACCACGTTAACCAAGGGCATGCTAATTCTTCTAGTGCCTTATTTAATATCCGTATTAATTGACAACATGACCACTCCACGGTATGGTTAAAGGGAAAGTTTTTATTTTAGACGAGAGAGAGAGAGAGAGAAAGAGAGAGAGAGAGCGAGAGCAGTCAGAGGCATCTGGAAGAGTCCGTAGCACAGAGTGAAAGAAATAGACTGAACATGGACAGCAGATTGGACATGACCAGGGCTGTCTATAAGAAAGGGAAGAACAGCAGAGGACAGAGAATAGAGAAAACATGGTGAGAGAAGCATGTGTGTGTGTGTGTGTGTGTGTGTGTGTGTGTGTGTGTGTGTGTGTTTGGGTGTGTGTGTGTGTGTGTGTGTGAGAGAGAGAGAGCTATGAGAAAGGGATGACAGAGAGATATGAGAGTGAGAGATAGAGAACATAGCAAGAACAGTAGGGTTATAAAGAAAATAGTAGTTGAGGGAGGAGGTGAGAAGGACTTGGAAGCTAGCATGAACTTTGAAGTGTATAACAGATATTTGTGATACCCCATGAGCTTTGATATGCTGATAGGCATCACAGGTAGCCATGTGTCTCTTCTGCCAGAGGTAAGGGAAATGGCTGCTTTTGGTAGAGGGGAGCAGGATTTGCAGATCCCTGATGAGTGCTAGGTTTCATCCAACCACTAGAATCCTCCTATAGGCCAGGCTGAGCTCATTCTAGTTATTTGGGCTGCTATTTGGAGTTTGGGGAATTGGAGTTTCTTTTGGACCTGACAATACCAAATAAAGAAACAGTCAACATAAAAGATCATTATTCACAATTGTCACTTTCAATAACTGTGTTTTGAGACATTTTGTTATACAGTGATAGATAATCAAAATGTCTAGAATCTTCACATTCTGGAACACATAATTTAGCTGGGCTGATACTTTGGACAGGGCATGGAGGCATCCTATGAAAACTATCCTTGAAGTAAGAATCTATTCAAGTGGCAATAACAAGGTCACTTTCACAGGGCAGATATAGAAGGAAGAAGACAGGACAGTCAAGCGGTGGTTGTTAGTTTATATTCTGGACTACAAGGAAGATCCCAGGAAATGTCAGAAAAGACATTTAAACACTTGGATGGGAGAGATAGTGAGACCCGGAGACACTATATTAATGAGCAGGCACGTGCTACAGCTGTCTGGCTCATGCGCATTGATGCTCCCAGCCTTGTATTGCCCTTAGGAGATGTATTTGAACCTCCAGTTTATATCCTGTGAAAGAATCCCCAAAATTTCCAGGTCTAGAGTAATTCTCTTCTCCTTATTGGCCCTAGATCCAAATTCTTACCTTCTACTTTTACAGATGGTCTCATTGTTTCAAATATCACTTTAAACACAGAACTGAAACCTTCCTTTACTTCCCACAAGTTCTGGATGTAAATGTAGTGATCCATGCAGTTAGGGGATTCAGTGAGGAAGTTTGGCCAAGATTTAAAATTATAGCAAAAATGAACTTCAGGTTGAACCTAAAACTATCCTCATTTTCAATGTTTCTAATTGCCTTGCTGCTGCAGCATTTTCATAAACAAGAACTCACCAGGTATCAACTGAGCCTCATCCTGTGTCATGGCTTTTCTCTCAGTAGTAAAGAAATAAATTTCTCTTTTTTTCTCCAAAGAACAACTGTCTATTTATTATGCTTAGTGTCTTTTATTCCATCTTAAACAGCATATGAGG
This sequence comes from Myodes glareolus, assembly GCF_982192425.1. Lineage (NCBI taxonomy): Eukaryota > Metazoa > Chordata > Mammalia > Rodentia > Cricetidae > Myodes > Myodes glareolus. Next base: position 65,325,039 of record NC_142030.1, read on the forward strand.
CATGTTACTCATGACAGTTCCTGTCCAAGAACAATTAAACTGCTGCCTGATGCAGTAATAACATTGTAGTGTCTTAATTTTTGTTGCTGTTGTTGTTTGTTTTGTTTTTTCAAGACAGAGTTTCTCTGTGTAACAGCTCTGGCTATTCTTGAGCTTGATTTGTAACCAGGCTGGCCTCAAACTCACAAAGAACTACCTGCCTCTGCTTCCTAAGTGCTGGGATTAAAGGTGTGCACCACTACCACCTGGCGTGTCTTAATTTCTTCCCTACTCAAATCATTATAGGTTCTTACAGAGATGCCTAGAATGTCTCTGTCTGTATCCCCTTTCTCCCTCTCTCTCTCATGTGTGCCTGTATGTGCTGAGTGAGTAAAGAGCGGAATCAAAATCATTCACAACACATTTGGGCTTGACCTGACTTTGTATTGGGCCTGTTCTGTCTTCCATGAAGAATGTAAACATCCCTGCTAGGTGGTCTTGCATACGTAATTTCACACTAACTCCTGTCCCCAAGAGGAAGGGAGAGTGTTTGACTTTTCCAGCACAGGCTTCATCCCACATCAGTTACTTTTGCTAGATATGGAGACAGAGATTCTTTGAAGGTTCTGGCAAACTGGCGACATAGGTGGGCAGCTTCATAGGCTCAAGTGCAACATCATGTCTTGACAAGAAGTGTCTCTCTCTTTCACTATGCCCAACCCACTAGGCAAGACCTCCCATGTGTGAACTCCCTGTTCCTATGGCTATTCAGTTGTAATTGTAGCTGTCTCTCCATGAGTTGCTCTCAGTGAATCACCACTTCCAGATACCTTATTCAAGGCATAGGCAAATGAAACTGTTCCCGGGAGTTACTGAGTTGGCTGATGGTCCTTGGCAATGTTTTATGAAATCTAAGCCTAGCAGGATCTAACTGCTGCCGTTATCTTGACTAATGGCAGCCTCTTTCCACTCCCCCCATCCCTGTTTCCTCACTGTCAGAAGGTTTCTACTCTCTAGTCCAGACAGAACCACTCTCTTTCGTTGTTGCTATATATCTCTTAATTATTCATCACACAGAAAATTGAACCCATCTGGGAGTCTAGAGACAATTAGTTTATCTCTGCTCCTAATAAAATATTACAAACTTGAGACCGACAGGCTTGAGCCTCTTTATACATCTTAAGCTGGATTCAACACCAGTTGAATGCTATTTATCTTCTTTGGCAAGACCTTGACACTTGGGAAATTTCTAACAACAACAACAACAACAACAACAAAATGATCTGGGCTCAAACTGCTGATTTTTTTCCAATTCTAAGTGACAGGCAAGAGTTGGTGAGTTACTTTTTTATTTATAAATTCATCTATCTTTTTAATTTTGAGAGGGATGACTTTAATATGAACCCAAGATATTACAATGTAAATGAGACATGGACTCTTTTGTTAAAGGGGTTACAGTTCAGCAAGGGCAATAAGATAATCCCATCATTGGCAGCAATGCTCCCTTGTCTGGTGTCTTCTCAACCCCTTCGTGTCTGCAAGGAATCCCACTGGTCTGCCGATTTTTACCTCTATGACCATTTCCACATGAATGGTCTTAAGCCATTCTTAGCATTTTCACATTCAACATGAGCCAAATGTGCTGTCTATTTATTCTCAAAACTCCATTGCCATGTCCTCATAGGCACAGTTGCATTACCTTTACCAACATCTTTGTAGCTAGGCATGGCTACATGACTGGAACAGACCATGGAAAAAAGCGATCCCACATTGTCCTTCCCAGCGTAGTTTGTTAGGAAGTCCCCGTGTAATGTTTTATATGGTTCTTTCTCTCATCTACAGGATAAATATAGTAGATGAAAGAGACACACAAGATGGAAGATAAATATGGAATCAATTTGTCCGGAGTGAGAAGGTTTCTGAAGATTATATGGATATTTGTGAGACAGTCCTGTACTGAGAACTTACTGATTAAAAAGCTGAAATTTCTAGGTGATTTTCTGTAACAACAAGCCTCTGCTCGCCAATGAGGCCTATCTTTCGTTCACAGCTTCAGCATCTGTAATGCTTGCTTTGGATTTGAGAGCCACAAACCACTGGACAAAAAGAAGAAGTCTTTCACAGGAACCGGCAGGAGGGAAGACACAGGATACTCAATTCCAATGTGTTTACAGTCGGTATCAATGAGCCTGTTTCTCTCTGCCTCACTGTGTGACCTGACCCAATAGCTTCTCTTGCTAGAGATTCTTCCATTGTGAGATGGGAAAACATTTGAGAATCATAGCACATTTTTATTCTAAATGCTTTTCAGAAATGCAGTTAGAATGTAGCAAATGTTGAAGGAAGTTTCAAAGAGGAATGGTTTGTAGCTTTAAGTAATAAGTCCAAAAAGCTGGGAGATGCCACTCTGGCTACCTTGAGTCATGAACTCTGTGGTATGTTGTACGTGAGAGCCTTGATGCAGTCATTTGACATTGTAATTCTTTGATGTTTGAATCCTAACCCACACATTGGGCATTGAGGAAACTGAGTTTTATAAAGATTGTTTTTAACTGAGTAATTTTTAGCTTACTTATTTCTTGTTGCCTCTTTCAAAATAGGTAACCAACTCACTCAGTTAATCCCTGGGCCTTCCGGCTTTTTCATTTCATGTCAGAAGCATGAGATCTGAATGAACTTAGACAGTTGGTTACTCTACTACAATATCTGAAGAGCTACCATGAAAAAAATCAGAATTCTGTGCCTGGCCTGGAGGAAGCAGAAACGTTCACATTTGAATGTGAAGTTCAAAAATACTAAAATGTGAAAGAATTAGGTTATCCGAAGCAAACTAAGGAAGGGAGCCTGTACTTGTTAGCTTTGGTCAATGAGACACAAACTAAATCTACTTGGAAATAAGGGACCTTAACTGAATAATTGCTGCAGTCAGACTGGCCTGTGCGCATATCTGCGGGGCACTGTCTTAATTAATGACTGGCCTGGAAGAGCTCAATCCACTCTGGATGGTGCCACCCCTGGAAAGTGATCTTGAATGGTATAACAAAGCTGGGGCTGAGGACTGGAGAGACGGCTCGTGGTTAAGAGCATTGGCTGTTCTTCCAGAGGACTCAGGTTCAATACCCAATAGCCATATGATGGCTCACTGTATGTAACTACAGTTCCAGGGAATCTGACACGCTCTTTTGACCTCTGTGAGCACCAGGCATGTGTGTGGTGCGCAGATATACATGCATGAAAAAAGTATCCATACACATAAAATAGAAACATAATCTAAAAAGGGCAAGACGGCTGGCTGAGTATGTGCAGGAAAGCAAGGTAGTGTTCCCATGTGGTTGCTTCTTTCTGGAAGTCTTAAGTTCCTCCAGGGCCTCCTGTGATGCGGTCGCAGCAGAACCAGTTCTTTCTTTCCCCAGGTTGTTTTGGGTCATGGTGCTTATCACAGCAATGGGAACTAAGACAAAAACTCTTCCCACATCCACAGAACTGCAACACCTGACAAATCTGATCCCTTTTGTGGAGGAGAGCTCAGCCACTCGCCTCTTTCCCTTCGAAACCTAAAGCATCTTGCTTCTTGGTGATGCTCCAGAGCTAATCCACTTTGTTAAAAGAGGACAGTGGAACATTTCTTACACCCAAGGAGGTAAGCAGATTTTCTGTTAACTACTGCAGACTACCCCAGAGGTGCCCATCTAAATAAATCCAGGACTGTCTAGTATAGGTCTCTTTAGTCTAAATGTTAGTTTTTATTTCTCCTGGAAGGCACAATGAATTGAAAGGCAAATGATTGGTTGTTATAGGAGTAACCTATAACAACTTTTTGAATGGATTTAGGGCCACTCGGTGAGATGAAATCTGGCACTGCTAAAGTAACCAAGTATCTGAGACTAGATTAGTAATGAACCTAGGGGAAAACCTACTATAATATTGCTTTAAAAAATAGAAAAACCCCAAAACATTACAACAAAATAACTTCTCATGATGTACCCATAGGTCACTGCACTGCTCAACCCTCATCAGACTAGCTTTTTACAATAGATAAGAATTAACACAGAGACCCAGAATTGGGCAATGTGCAGAGAGTAAAGACTTTGAAGAACTCAGTCCTAAATGGGATGCTTTCATCAGACCCCTCCCTTCAAGGCTCAGGGAATTATGTGGAAGAAGCAGAAAGATTCTAAGAGCCAGAGGTAGCGGGTGACTCCAAGGAAACAGTGTCTTCCAGACACGCAGGACTGATGCACATGTGAACTCACAGAGACTGTGGCAGTACACACGGGACCTCCACAGGTTCAAACCATAGTCCCAGCCAGCTCTGAGAAGGAGAGGCAGACACCAAGTCTCATCCCTAACAAGCTTTTTGCAATAAATGCCTGCTGGCAAAGGGAAAATCAGAGTTCTACAGTGCCTTGTCTCTGGTGTACCAACCATAGTCCAGACCAGGTCCTATGCTCAGAAGTAGTTGGCCACCATATAGTGGACTCCGTGTTTTTTTTTTAATTTAATTTAGTTTTGTTTTGTGATTGTTTTATTATTATTTTTTCATTTGTTTGGTTTTTGTGTGTGCGTATGTGTGTGAGTGAGAGAGAGAGAGACAGAGAGAGACGGAGAGAGGGAGCATGAAGCTTGTTGGGTAGGGAAATGTGTAGGATCTACAAGAAGTTGAAGGATGGGAAATATAATAAAAATAGGCTTTATGAAAAGTTTTTACATAGAAATTAAAAAAGCAAAATGATTTGTCCATTTAGGTGTATTCAGACACTTTCTTCTTCATTATTTCATCTGATGAATTGAATTCATCTAGATTTAGTTTCTCTTCCCTCCAGACTGAAAGATTCAATATGACAAAGCCCTTTTGATTTCAGACTTAAATTTTATGATCTCCTTCATGTTTCCCAGTCTTCAGTCAAGTGGGGATACCTCACACGTTTCTACCTCTGCTGTTTCTCTCTGTCATTCTCTGTCCTCCATACACCCCACCAAGACAGCTTTGTTAGTCAGTGACTGTTCATGATAACAAATTACCTGACAAGGAACTCAAGGTGGATGTTTTAACTCATGCTTTCAGAAGGTTTAGTCCATGTTCATTTAGCCTGTTTCTGGCCCCAACATGAGACAGAATGTCATGCTGCTAGCACCATGTGGAAGGCACTTCTTACCTGACAAGTGATGGGAAGCAGAAGGATGAGAGAAGGCAGGAAGGATGCAGACATAGGATAGACCCTGTGAAGGTGATCTACTTCTTCTAATCAGGCCCTACCTCCACAGTTCCACTATATTCCAATAATCTATCAATAAACCATTGATTAGATAAGAGCTTCCATGAGCTAGGCTTCTTGGGAAAGGCCATCATGGATACACAGAGAGGTGCGCTGTACTGATCTCCTAGCTAAGTCTTGATCCAGTCAAATTGATAATTAAATTAACCATCCATCACATGTATCCCCCTTAAAGTCCTCACAATGTTTTCCTTGCTCCTTCCTTCTTCTGATTGGCTGAATGTAAACATATTCCATTTTCAGTTACTGCTACAGTAACTCAATTCTGTTTACTGGGTTTCTAGGTTCCTCAAGGGAGGAAACAGATCATACACACACTCCATGTTACAGCTTCGAAGTTAACCCAGCACAGGAAAATGCATAGTAGGTACTCTATAGATATTTGTTGATTTGCAGTGGAGGGGATTAAAGGATGAAAGAAGACTTTTGGCTTCTCTTCAGGCTGTGATTTGGAGACAAGGCAAAGGCTAATTTGTTGGCCTGTCTTTGAAGACTCATGATGGAAAACAGGCATAAAGGGCTTCAGCAAGCATGGGGAGTGTGCTTGAACATCTTAGGAGTCAGAGCCCAGACTGTCTTACCTTTAACCAGGTCACAGATCACTGTGGCTTAAGGGCTCCTTGTGGCTCTTTCCAGCCTCCTGGTAATGGATGGAGGCAGCCAGAGACCATGTTCTGGATCTGAACTCTCGGCTGCTCAGAATGACAGTTATGTAAGGTTGCACAGCACCTTCTTTCTTGGGTTGGAGGTGGGAATGATAGGAGGAGAAGTCCTACTGGTTCTGGAGAGGAGAGGCCATCTCTACCTCTCTACCATGTATACCCCTTCCAAATATGCTTCAATATGACATTATCCACCTAATAAAATACCTGGAGAAAAAGAGGTTTTGTGGCTAATTCTGTTTTCAGACTGTAGATCATTTCTTGGCAAGGTGATTCATAACCAGTTTTTTTCCCCTCCCAAATCCTTCAAGATGGATGCTTACTTTTCAAATCTGCATGTTTTATCCATGTTGCTTCTCCCTGCACCCCCATTCCAAGGTATTTTCACAGATTTCTGACATCTGTACCATATTTATTTAGTTTCTTCTCTAATATTTCCATTGATGTCAGGAAACGTAATACCAATGACCTGGAGCAATCCCAAAGCTAGATGCACAAGGACTGACTAAAATAACCTTAACCATATTACTTCACACATATTCTGGAAATTCTTTTTCATATTCTGCAAGAGGACATGAGGCATAGCCATAAATAAAGATAAGACTTAGATTTCAGTCCTACTCAGAGACTGCCTGTTTCTAAGACACGAATCGGATGCCTTATGGCTCCTGCTTCTTTGCCCCTTGTCATGGGAGGTACAAAACCTCTGGTGACTTGAAATGGCTAAGATTACCAACCACAATCTCAAGTAAAAGAAGTAAAATTTCATGTTTTCTTTGAACCTCAGACTCTGTCTGAATTCAGAAGCCATTGGATCTGTGAAGCTTCAGACCCATCTACAACTCAGGAAAGATACAGTATACTATCCATATTACCCACATAACATATTCAACAGGACAAGGCCCATAAGAAATACAGCAAGAGCTACAAAGAAACAAAACACTGAATACAAAAAAGAACAACTAAAGCTCACCGTCATATCGTCTTCAGATCCTGGTTTACAGACCTGGACCAGGAAACTGACATCAGTGTTTTGAAATCTAGTGGGGACTTAGGGTATAGTTCAGTGGTAGAATACATGAATTTGATCCCTAGCAACAAAAGAAAAAAAAAAGTGTAGATGTAGGATACCTAAAGAACACTTGAGTATACATTTAAAATTCTTGCTAAGTTGACAATAAAACAAGGCATCTTTTCTAAATCAGTGAATGCGTATTCACGTCTTGGAAAATATGTTGAAGACGCCCATTTACCCTTAGATTGTGTGGCAGAAAGAGACTGAGACTTGGAGAGTTCCAGGAAATGGATTTGCGGTCTTGAACAAGCCATTTCAACTTTCTGGTTCTTCATTTCTTTGTAAACTGTATGAGCTGAAAAATTACACTACTGCACATTAGAGACATGCATTTCGTGGGATTCTCACAGACTGGCATTGTAGTGATATGGAAAATGGACTAAGAACAAGGACTCGGCATTTTAATGGGCTAAGGAAGTGTGCACATTCTTCTCCGTTTTCTTGCCACTTTTGTACATTTATACTGGGAGACTCAGCTCTCTGACCACATGAAAATCCCATTAGGCCTAATATCTCAGGCTGCCTTGGTGGTTCATGAAGAACAACCAAAGTTTTAGCTTTGTCTACATGAGGCCTCCAGACAAAACTGGAACTAAATGTTCTAATTTGTATTGAATTGTTTGCCAAGCAAATATGGAGTTCTTTTGATACAAGCAAGGGTATTGACACCAACACAGTTCTTAGTAGTAGGCAGGAAAGAAGGTCTAATGTGGATTCTGCCTACTTCCAGTAGCTATGCATTAATCTTAATGTAAGGGCGTCCAACTGCCTCCTGTGGGGTGTTCAGTGCTTTTTGGTGTATGGTATCAAAGGCTGAGGCTGCCAGGCACATGATGCCCTCCAAAAGGGTACGATCTGAGAAAAGGCTGTCTGGGCACTGGGCTATTTAGAATATTTACCTGTCATAAAGAGGAGCACAATTCTGGAATTATCATCACAGAGTCAATCAATATTTATTGAAAACCTATTCTAGGCACAGTGCCAATATTTTCTGAGAATGGTATTTGCCCATTTCTAGGTTCACCACAATGTCTAGATTTCCAATTCGATTTCTCAAGGAAAATGGCCATTGCATAATGTTTGTAAGAGAGAGTAACTCAGCTCTTCCTAGCATTCGTGGGACCCCTTACGATGACGTGTTGAGGTCTCTGAGGCATAGTCATCAATCGATATCTGACTCTTGATGAAAGACTCTGTCAGCGTTCTCTTTAATCTCCAGATTGTCTTTCCCCAGTAAATCAGGACTAGTTCACAGATCAGTTCAAATGTATGAACAGGTCCAAACTGAACAGTTCTTACTACCTTGCCATAGAACTCATGTTGGGCTTGAGTTGACACCTGGCACCTTTGGGTCCTGGCTGATGGCCTCTCTTGCTGGTAGCAAATCTCTGTCTCAGGAATGGGGCTCCCTAGAGAATTCCTGTTCTCAAAGCTGCCTTGAGCTCCAGGTCTGGCCTGACATTTTGGCAGCAAAGCTGAAGAGAAGCTGTCTCTCACTCTGAGGTTTTTCAGTCCATAAAGCAGCAGCAATTTGGTTGTGGAAGACCCCGGCAGAAACACAAGAGAAAATTGAAAACACACAAGCACATTTGCTGGGTTTAATAGCCCTGCTCCTTCTTTCTACCTCCGGTACCTTAGGCATAAATTGCTGACCTCTATTTAATTTTCTGAACTGCAAGAATTATGGCCCCAAAGTTCAGTGAATTGGAAGAGGTAAGCTTTTATGCCTCTGAGCCAGCTTCCCCATAAGCATTAAGTCTACAAATAAAAGCAACATTTCTATTTATACTTCCTGGGGTTTGTGTATTAGGGAAGCCAAGCACGTCCCTGCATCTCTGCGAAGGTGACTGCATGGTCAAATCTGTGCCCAGGTAATGTGACGGAGCCTTCCAAACTGGGCCAGAGGAAACAACCAAAGCAGATGGACAAGAGATATTAAAAACAACACACGCAATTTCATTCGGGAAAGGGCACCTGCTCAAACAGGGTTTGTTTGATTCTCCTTCTGTTCATGGGTGACAAATGTGTACTAGAGGAAGTCCTACGTGCAGAGCCTGGCTACTCACCTCTAATCAGGGCAGGATCCCGAAAGGTCATCCAGCTTCCTCTACCCACATGGCAATGGATCCATGCAGCATTACCCACCTCATTCCAGACACAGCATGTACCAATGTAATCATTCAGTTCCACACACGGGAACAGCCCCTCTCTAGACGCAACTAGACTAGAAGCTTCTCTGCCAGGCTAGCATCCCCCAAGAAAAGGGCACATCCATGTAGATGGTCCTGGATGATGGGAAGTTCATGGTTTACTCTTTACTGTTATCCTCTCTCCTGCCCCTCCCTCTTGCCTACCCTTAGGCCTACGTCTGCTTTCTCCAGACATCCAACCTTCTGCTATTTCTGTCGAAACCTTCGTTTTCCACTCCATTCTTCCTGCATGTGTCCTACAAAGAAAATTTCAATATGGCGTGGGCAAGCCTGTATTAGTCACCCTCTCCAAGGACCAGCTTTGCATGTTTTCAGGGAAATATTTTCAGGAAATATTGCTTAGGTCCAAAGATATGAGTCAGATGGTGAGGACTTTATGTCCCTTGGCAGACTGCAAAGATGGGCAGCGGTTCTTTTTGAAACCTTCTCTGTGGCTCTGTCCAGAGCCTCTGCTTGGCGAAGGGCTAGGTCATAGCAACCCACGTCTTAGCACATTTTGTCAAATCTGAGCCCAAGGCATTGGTCTCTTCAGTCAGCTACTGGAGCAGAGCTGAGACAAGTGATGTTTCTTTAAACCATTCCATTTAGAGCAATTTGGTATTTGACTGTAATTCTGTTGCCTTTCTGTCTTTTTTATTTTTTCTATTTTATTTATTTTTGAGCCAACAGCTAAAGAAAAGTGAGGCCATTTTCCACCCTCTGGTGCCATTTCTGCAGTCAAGTTTACGCTTCCACCAACATTTGTCACTTGAACATCTCTCCCAAGGGTCCTCTGCTTTCACCTACCAGAGCCTGCCTCAAACTCGAATGTGCTCATTTCTTAAGCATCTTGTTAAAAATGAAGACTATGAGTCAGAGGATCTCCCTGAGATTTGACAAGTTCAACTAGATGCCAGGTGGGACTGATGGCACTGCTCTGTGGTCCATACCTGGTCCAGAAAACATCCAGTCTTGAGCTCTCTAGCATAGCTCTCCCTGCATGTAGCTACTGAGCTTGGAAACACAGCTAGTGCCAGTACAGGCTTCCTAAAAGTGTAAAACACACGCTAGATCCCACAGAATTAGCAGGTAAAAATGAATATACAAAATATCTCATGAGCCAGGGTGGTGGTGGAGTGCACCTTTAATCCCAGCTCTTGGGAGGCAGAGGCAGGCGGATCTCTGTGAGTTGGAGGCCAGCCTGGTTTACAGAGTGAGTTCCAGGACAGGTTGCAACACTACAGCAAAACCCTGTCTTGAAAAGTTAAAAAATAAAAAGAGGAAATCTTATGAATAATTAAAAAACACTAATAACATTTAGAAATGATGAAATCTTAAGATAACAGATTAGTTTATATAAAATTCCAATTATATGTTTCAGCTCATTAAATCTAGTACTTAGACTTATTTTACCAGTTTCTTTCTGCTTTGATGCCTGTGGGCTCTCTGCCTGTTTCCTTGGACCCGAATGTCAGACTCTAGGCTGACTGCTGATGTCTGAGTCCTCTCTGAGGCCAGTATGCTCACTCACTTCTACTGCTGATCTCTCTCTCTCCAGCTCTAGGATCCACACAGCCTCTCGTCCTCTTATCTAGACAGCAGCTTGGAGCTGCCAAGGTTGGAAGAGTCACTGAGATGCTGCTTAGAACTGAGAGGGAACAAAATGTGATTATCAAGTTGTCTAGAGATAAGAGAAAAAGGTTAGAAGCAAAACCTCACACATGAAATGGCTGATAATTTAAACAGTAAATTTACCTTGAGAAGGGCGTCATTTTACTGGGGGGAATACTAAGTTCAGGCTAGCCCATTTTAACATCAACCCAGAGTTATCTGAATTGTATATATAAGAGATCTGTGCCTGCACAAATCAGAGCTCCCCTTTTATAACCAGGCACACTGAACTGGTAAATGGAAACTTGTGAAAATTTGTTGTAGGCAAGTGATTGAACTGCAAACTTATCAACGTGTGGTATCCGGAGGGTTTAGAAAGAAAAGCAGAGATGCTGAGCAAATAGTTAGGATGGGAATCATGTGTTCTTTGATAATCACTAAATACCTTGCTAAGCTGGACACAAGAAGACGCCAATTGTGTCTTTCTCATGTCCCTCATGCTCCAGTCTCTATCAAGAATCAGAGGGCGATGTAATAGGAACCCAGAGTGTGGAGAGGAATCCATCAGCTAGCCACCGGGTAGAGAAGCCTCGGAAGGAGGAAATAAAGAACTGGAGAACAGTGAACGACAAAAGCGTTCACAAGTGAGAGAAGCATGGCTCCTTCCATTTCCCTCCTGGCTAAAACACGGGCGTGACTGCTGTGACTCAAGTATCCACCTGGAACTATGAGGCACAAGTATGGTAGGGGCAGAGCAACAAGAGAGAAAGAACAAGATCCCAAGACTGGGGAGCTGGATCTTTCAGTGAAGTGTTAGCTTTGCAAACATGAAGACGTTAACCCAATCCGCAGAACCCACACAGAAATACTGGGTGTGGGGCTGTGCTTCCAGTTCCAGTACTGATGTGGTATAGACAGGTGGCTCACTGGGGTTGTCTGGCCAGCCAGTTTAACCTAATTGGTAAGCTCCAGGCCAGAAAGAGACTCAAAAGATGTTACTAATTCCTAAAGATGACAGCTGAGATTGTCCTCATGTACACACACACACACACACACACACACACACACACACACACCACACACTATACCCAGGAAGCTCGTTTTTCTGCTAATTTTTCTAAATTCTTGATTTAATTCTTCCAAGGGCTAAATGAAAAAAAAAAATCCCAACCTGGTTTTATGTACTCTTCTTGACTTTCTTTCCCTTTACAGTTAAACTACTTCTAGGATATAGACACAGCAAGCAAGCAACCCAAGGAAAGAAACCCAGTGATCTAAAGAGGTGTAAGAGCTAGTATTGGGTTTCCTTGAAGAGCAAGCTTTGACAGGGAGTCTGGCTGAGCATGCCAGTTAGGAGTGAGAGGAAACAGCATCTGTAGCAGTTATGAGAATGTGTCACAGTGGTTTGGGATTTTAATCCCAGCTGTCATGGTACGAACCCATGGCTTGAGCAGAGTTTATGTTATTTCTCTGGGTTCTCTCATATGTTACTGAAAGCTAGTTTATGCCTTTCAGATTTTTTTCTTTTGCAATGCCAACATGCCAAGCAATACTTCAGCAATGCAGAACATGCCACAGTACCTGGCAGGGAGTAAATAGCCCCTGTTAATATTTGAAAGAAAAGGCAGGAAGCCCTGGGGACACATTCCTCCCCACATCTTTGATTTTGACAGGGTCTCCCATAAACGCTTTGTTCGGGGCTCATACCAAAAATCTCTGTGAAAACCCAGAAGTTGATGGGAGGATTCTTCACTAATTAAACTAATTAGCAATTCACTGTGACTGCCTGTGAGGTTACACTGTCATAGCACCACCAGTACAGGAAAAATAAAAGCATCATTAGCAACAATCTGTCAGAAAAACAAAGCAAAACTTTCTGAAGGATCACTTCCTTCCTTGCTTCTTCCCTTTCTCTGGGAAATGGATAGGTGGATGGCTAGCCCGAGCAAGCCTTTCTGTGTTTGCATTCAAAGGATGATTATAACTGTCATAATGACAACAATGACATCCATAAGAGCATTCCCCACAATCAAATGATACAATAAGGAAACTAATGCTACGCAAGGATTTCACCTCGAACAAATCCTTAATAGGAGTCATGGAACGAACACCTGGCTTTACTGATCTTGGCTAGACCAGTTCAAGATGCACAGGTTGGCCCAGTAACCCTGATGCTGTGGATGAGATTTACTAACTTGTTGGTGATTTGGTTAACACTAGCTGATCCAGAAAACCCTCAGCCACGGTGATTGCTATCACTCATCTAACCCTACTTCTCTTCCTAAAACAGTTTAAGCTGGGCATAGGACCAAAAGAAACAGTGCATAAGCCAGTAATTGCTTTCGTCAACAGACAGCAACAAGCAAACAGATCCTCCAGTGTACAGGCATACTGCTAACCTCTGTTCATGTCGTGTGTGCAGGCATACTGCTAACTTCTGTGCATGTCGTGTGTACAGGCATACTCCTAACCTCTGTTCATGTTGTGTGTACAGGCATACTGCTAACCTCTGTTCATGTCGTGTGTACAGGCATACTGCTAAACTCTGTTCATGTCACATAATCTGCTTTGTTCAAAACCCTGCAAGAGAATGATAGTAACCACTCTGTTTTCATAGATAGTGACAGACTTAGTGGGGACATATATTTAAAAAAAAGTGTGTGTGTGTGTGTGTGTGTGTGTGTGTGTGTGTGTGTGTATGCGTGTGTGCGTGTGCATGTGTGTGCTGGAAACCGGCTTCAGTGGGGGTTCACATCCCAAAGAGGATGTTTGGAATGTGTGTGTGGGGAGGTGTGGGGCAGACAAGGTCTGAGAATGAGCTGGGATGGCTGCTGTTAATCCCAACTGTGAGAATAAGACCATTGCCATAATTTGAGTCAAATTTGAAGTGAGCTTGATTTAATATTGGGATGTCCAGGGACTGACTCCTAAGTAGGTTAAAGAGAGCAGCCCCAAATCCACCCCCACTCCCCCCCTTTTATTTCTGAGACGGTGTTTCACTATGTAGCTCTGGTTGTCCGGAACTTACTCTGTAGACCAGGCTGGCCTGGAACTCACAGAGATTCATTTGCCTCTGATTAAAGGCGTGCACCACCACTGTCCAACTTTTTGGGGATCCTTTTTAAAGGAGTAAAATCACGAGTAGTTTTTCTAGAAAGGAGGCAATGGATCAATAAGGAAACACACAAAAAAAAAATCTTAAAAAAAATCATACGGTCACTATGTGATTAGGGAGAGGCCTGGGAGGGTTAGAGAGGGCTAGGAAGGGCAAGAATATTCTCAAAAACAAATCAAGGTTATGGGTTGGGGAATGCCAGGTTCCAGGAAACGGAGCAATTCAACTCTCCCAGTAAATAGAAACTTATTTTAAAAATATAGCATACTGGCTTTTCCTACATTGTGCTCATTTTATGGGCATGGTATCTTAAAGGCTATTGACTGAAGGAACTCCCACAGCACATTTGTGTATGTTTATGTTATGGTAGCAATAAAGATCCAATTAGAAAAAAAACTCATTCTGGTTAAGAGAATAGAATCTCTGGCCTAAATGGAGACCCAAGAGTCTAAATGAGCAGGATCAAGCACTTGGCTGAGAAAAGAAGGTTGGCTCACCTTAAGCTATACTAAAGAGATAGGCAGAAAAATTCTAATCAGTCATTGTACTTCTCCTTCCCAGAATCCTGCCTTACTGCAGTAGCTTACTGGGCCATAGACATGCGGCTTGGCAAGTCTAGCTGCTTTTCTGAATTATTTAGAATAACTTCTCCTTTTTTTCTTTCGATCTTCTTTCCCCTAAGCATGCTTTCCTTAGTTCTCCATGTTTCCCCAACATTTTGGGCTTCTGTAGTCTTTGCCTAAGGTCTTCTACCTGCTTGTGTGCTTGTGTCTACTAGTCAGCTTGAGTCTCTCCTCCATGTCATCCTGCTTCCCCTTCTCCATCCCATGCTCCTCCTTCAGGCAGCTCTGAACTTCTGTACAGTGTGCCCGATGTGGGATGCTTTCTTTCAAACTTTATTAAAATTATCCTTACACTTCCATCTGAGCCATTCTTAAATTGTTTTATTAGTGAGACTAAGAACCCCCAAGAAGGGACACTGATTTCCTCTGTACCACCTGAAGATCATGAAGGGACCCTCCCCCTCTCCAAATTACAGCATGTGCAAATCCAGGTGCCTCATATAAAGAAAAGTACACAGTATTTGTCTCAGAGAGATTGACTCAGTTTGCTAGTATGGTGATCACCAATTGCATTCATTTTTCTGTAAATGATATAACTTCATTCTTTTAAGAAAATGCATTCTCTAAAGACAGTATGGCATTGATACAAAATCAGGATAAAGATACATCAAAAAAGAAAACTACAGACCTATTTCATTGATAAACAGAGGCAAAACTCCAAATAAACGAAAACTTGCAAACTGAGTTCTAGATCACATTAGAAAAATCATACATTATGCCTTACAGAATTAGAAAACAAAAAAATCAAAAATTTTATTTACATACAAAATTCCATGAATAGACAAAGCAAGTCTAAGCAGAAAGCACAGCCAGAGAATTATGTTTTCTGGTCTCCTACTGTACCAAGCACAGCAGTGACCAAGTATAGTGCTGGCACAAAAAGAGATGTGTAGACCAATGGAATGCAACAGAGGCCCAGAAGTAAACACTGGTACGGCTACCCAACTGTTATAAGTGTTTTAGAAATATACACTGGAGAAAAGACAGCCTTTTCATTTAATTTTCCTGGCAAAACTGGATATCTCCCTGCAGAAGAATGGAGGTAGATATTTTACTCTTTACCCTATACAAAAGCCAATTTAAACTTGGTTAAAAACCTTAACTTAAAATGGAAAACACTGAAACTGCTAAAGGAAAATGTAGGAAAATACTTCTGGATATATGCATAGACAAATTCATAAGTAGAACCCCAAGTTTGCGGAATAGTCTCAGAAATTGACAGAATTATATGAAATTAAAAAACTCTTTCACAGCAGAAGAAACTATTATCAGAGTGAATACAAAGTCTATAGAGTGAGAGGAAATTTTACTCTACTTCAGACAAAGGGATAATATCTAGAATATATATATATATATTTATATATATATAAATTTTATACACCTCCAATCCCCTAAACTCTCAATCAATAAATGGTCCAATGAGCTGAACAGATGGTTATCAAAGGAATAAAAATAAATCACCAACAAATAGTTTAAAAAGTGTTCTATATATCTAGCCACCAGATAAATGCAAGTTAAAACTATTTTGAAATTTGATCTCCCTCCAGATAAAATGGCTACCGTAGAGAGAAGAAGTGACAAGTGTGCATGAGGATGTGGGGAAAGAGGACGCTTACCCCCTGTTGCTAGGTTAGTGCGGCAACTATGGAAGTCAGTATGGTAGCATCTCAGCATTATCTAGCTGTTATCACTCCTGGGCATACGCCCAAAGGACTCTAAATACTAGAGAGATACTTTCACACCCATGTTCATGACTGCTCTACTCACAAGAACAAGGAAATGAAACAGCCTAGATGTTCATCAATAAGATGAGTGGATGATGAAAATTCGGTATGTAACAATGAAATTTATTCATTTTTAAAGAAACCTTAAATTGGGAAATTTTCAGGAAAATGGGTGGAATTAGAAAACATATTAAGCAAGGCCAACCCAGGTTCAGAAAGGCAAATGTTATGTTTGCTTTGACAAGCAGGTTCTAGCTTCTAATTACTAAATACATGTACCTAGGTAGGTATAATTTGTAGATAAAAGCCAGAAAATTAGAAAGAGGGCCCTGAGACAGACAACAAAGAAACTCAAACAAACCTTTAAAGGACAGGCAGGGAGAAAATAGAACCATGAGATACTAGTCAAGAAGAAGGGATATTAGGGATCAAAGGGCTCCTCTGGCAAAGGGGTCAGGTAAATGGATAGAGTGAGGAAGAGGAGAAGAATAGACCAAAATGATGCATGGGTAAAAATGCCAAAAGGAAACATGTTACTTTAAAAACTAACTAAAAGGTAATTGAAAAAGTAATTTTGTTCTTATTTATGACTGAATAAAACTCCATTGTGCATACACGCCACATTTTCTTTTTTTTTTCAAAGTTTATTAAAATATAAAAGTTTCCATTTTCGCCCCTCCTCCCAACACCCTCCCACTCCTCCCACTCCCTCTCCTCTTCCCTCTCCCTCCCTAAGAGCAGTCAGGGTTTCCTGCCCTGTGGGTAGTTCAAGTTCCTCCCCGCTCCCTCCAGGACCAGGAAGGTGGGTATCTAATCAGACTGGATCCCCAAAAATCCAGAATATGCAGAGGAAACAAGTCCCAGAGTCATTGTCAATGGCTTTTTAGAAAGACTTCGGGCCAGCCACATTCAGAGAATCCAGCTTTCTCCAGAGAATCTGGTTGGATCAAGCGCTCCTTCAGTCCCAGTCAACTGGCCTTGGTGAACTCTCATTAGATCAGTCGCCTTGTATCAGTGGGTGATCGCTCCCCTTGCCGTTCTGATTTGCTTTTTCATGTTCTTCCTCCTTCTGCTCCTCCTTTGGACCTTGGGGGGCTCAGTCCGGTGCTCCAATGTGGGTCTCCGTCTGCATCGCCATCCATCGCCAGATGAAGGTTCCCTCTGATCTTGCCGTCCCTGCTCACGTTCTTCTTCCTGCTGCTTCTCGGTTGGACCTAGAGAGTTAAGTCCAGTGTTTCAACGTGGGACCCCATCTCTATCTCCATCTATTGCCAGATGAAGGATCTATGGTGATAAGCAAAATATTCATCAGTATGGTTATGGGCCAAGGCCAGTTCAGGCACCCTCTCCTCTGTCCAGAGAACAATCTGGGGATCTCTCCTTGGACCTGGGATCCCATTTACAATCAAGTCTCTAGTAAACCCTAAACTGACTTCCATAGTTGAGATATATTCTTCCCTGAACCCATATCTATCCTTCCTCCCTCCCCCCCTCCCAGTCCCCCGAGCATTTCCCATTCCTCCCCTGCTCCCTTCTCTCTAACCTCCTACCCTTCCAACTACCCTCCCAACCCCCCATGCACCCTTGGTTACCTGGAACTCTTGTCTATTTCCAATCTTCAGGAGGAAAACTACCTGAATTTTCTTCAGGTTCACCTTCTTATTTAGCTTCTCTAGGATCACAAATAATAGGCTCAAAGACCTTTAATTATGGCTAGAATCCACTTATGAGTGAATACATACCTTATTCCTCTTTTTGGGTCTGGCTTACCTGACTCAGTAAAGCGTTTTTCTTTTTTTTTTTTTTTATATTTTTCTTTTTATTTATTTATTTATTTATTTAATTTAATTTTTACTGGGAATCCCTCAAGAATCAAGTCTCTTGCAAACCCTAGAATGGCTCTCTTAGTTGCGATATAAACTTCCCTGCTCCCATAACCATCCTTCCTCCCTCCCCCCTCCCATTCCCCCAAGCCATCCCCAATTCTCACCCTCTCCCCTCACCCTAACCATCTTCACCAACCCCTCATCAGACAAAGGTCTGATCTCCAGAATATACAAAGAACTCAAGAAACTAGACACTAAAACTCTAATTAACCCAATTAAAAAATGGGGGTACTGATCTGAACAGAGAATTCACAACAGATGAACTTTGAATGGCCAGAAGACACTTAAGGTCATGTTCAACCTCCTTAGCGATCAGGGAAATGCAAATCAAAACCACTTTGAGATACCATCTTACACCTGTCAGAATAGCTAAAGTCAAAAACACCAATGATAGCCTATGCTGGAGAGGATGTGGAATGAGGGGAACACTCATCCATTGTTGGTGGGAATGCAAACGTGTGCAGCCACTGTGGAAATCAGTGTGGCGGTTTCTCAGGAAACTGGGAGTCAACGTCCCTCAGGACCCAGCAATTCCACTCTTGGGAATATACCCAAGAGATGCCCTATCATACTACAAAAGTATTTGTTCAACTATGTTCATAGCTGCACTATTTGTAATAACCAGAACCTGGAAACAACCTAGGTGCCCCTCAATAGAAGAATGGTTAAAGAAGGTGTGGAACATATATACATTAGAGTTTTACTCAGCGGTAAAGAACAATGACATCTTGAATTTTGCATGCAAATGGATGGAAATTGAAAACGCTTTACTGAGTGAGGTACCCCAGACCCAAAAAGAGGAATATGGTATGTACTCACTCATAAGTGGATTCTAGCCATAGTTAAAGGTCTTTGGGTCTATAATTAGTGATCCTAGAGAAGATAGATAAGAAGGTGAACCTGAAGAAAATTTATATAGTTATCCTCCTGGATAATAGAACTAGGCAAGATTGCCAAGCAAAGTCAGGTGCATGGGGGGTGGGGGGGTGGAAGTAACGCCACATTTTCTTTATCCATTTATGTTCTGATGGTCACATAGAACTTACCTGTAGCTTGGTTATTGTGGGTATTATAACAAACATGAATGCATACGTGGTTGTATGGTTGGCTGATATAGAATCATTTGGGTCTATTCCTAGGACTGATATATCGAGGTCATAAGATAGTTCTCTTTTTAATTTAATTTTTTTGAGGAAATTTCGCCCTGATTTCTGTAGTGGCTGTACTTGTGTACATTCCCAACAACAGTATAGTGATTTCTCACCCATCTACTGACCTCCAAAGGTTTTGTTTTATTGCAGTGTTTTTAAGACAACATTCATTCTGACTAGGGTATGTTGAAACCTATGAGTCCTTGACTGCTAAGAATGTTGAATATTTTTTCTGTGTATTTATTGGCCATTTCTGCTTTTGAGAAGTATCTGATCATTTAATCTATTTGTTCATTAGGTCATTTGGGGTTTCAGTGTTTAGTTCATTGAGTTAAGAGCCAATGCATTATAGATATCGATCCCCTGAAGATGCATAGTTGGCAAAGTTTTTGTCCTATTATAGGATGATAATTTCTTTGCTGCACACAATCTTTCAATTTCACTAATCCAGCTTTTTAGTTCTTGCCATGATTTTAGTTCCTGAGCCTTTGGAGTGCTTTTCAGCAGGAAAAAGCCCATGACTCCACCTTTGTTTATTTTCCTTTGGCAGTTTCACACTGTTAAGCTTTATATTACGGACTTTGATCCATCTTGAACTGAATTTTTATCTGGACACTAGGCGTCTACATTCATCCTTACACTCATCTCTAATAAGCTTTCCTAGCATCTTGTGTTGAAGAGTGTCTCTTCTACAAAGCTGTCTTTTATATATTTTTGGCACCTTTATCACAAATCAGTTGGATATTTATAGATTTGTGGACTTATTTCTGTGTTTTCTAGTCTATTCCATTGATCTACCTGAAGGTTTTTGTACAAATACAATACTGTGTTTGATACTATGTTCTATAATATAATTTGAAATCAAATATTGCAATACCTCTAGCGTTATTCTTGTTCATAATTGCTTTGGCTATTTGTGTTGTTTGTTTTTTTGTGTATGTGTAAATTGTGTACTTCTATAAGAAATTTAAAATGGGAATTTTGATGGAGATTGCACTGAACCTGAGATTATGTTAGTAGGGCCATTGTCACAACATTAATTCTGTCAAGCCATGAACATAGGAAATCTTTCTGTCTTCTACTGTCTTCTTCAATTTCTTTTCTGTGTTTTTAAGGTTTCATTGTAGAGGTTTATTTTGTTGTTGTTTTGTTCTATTTTGTTTTTAATACCTTAATTAAGTTCAGGTGTTCTAGTCCCCTGCTCTTAGGCTATGTGAATGAGATTGGTTCTCCGACTCTTTCTTAAAGTGTCTATCGTTATCTACAAAACCCATTAACTTTTGCATATTTGTTTTGTGTCATGTTACTTTGCTGAAAATGTTTATCAGAACTAACAGTTTACTGCTAGGTGCATTGGGGTCTTTTAAACATAAGGTCATATTATTTGTGAATAGGGATAATTTTACATATTCATTTCTTAGGTGTATCCGCTCTCTTTCTTTCTCTTGCTTTATTGTTGAGGCTAAAACTTGAAGCATCACATTGAACAAGAGGGGTAAGAATGGGCACCTTTGTCTCATTCCTAGTTTCTTTGAGGGTGTTTACTATAAAGGGACGGCTAAGATGAAGTGTAGCATCTGTTCTTATCAGTTTAATATCTGATACATCCTCTATCTGAGGACAATATATTAAATGGATTTTTGGAAATAGGAGTTGGATTAGGAGCTTGCTCCATCCACTTGACATATTGACCTGGTATTGCAGTACTTTCAGGAATGATACACCCCCTTGGGGAATACACACACACACACACACACACACACACACACACACACACACACGGTATATCTCCAATAGTATTAAGTTTATGAAACTAGATGTATAAACAGTTGGTGAATATATATTTATAAATATTATATTTTCTTGATGAACTGCTTCCTTTATTATTTTTCAGTAACCCTCTTTCCCCTTTGACTAATTTTGTATTGAAGTTTTGTCTGTCAGATATAAAAATGGTTATTGATTCTTTTTTCCTGCTTCAAATTCATTGGTATATATTATGCCATTCTTTGACTTTTAGTCTGTTTCTCTTCCAGTGAGATAAATCTTGCTATCAACAAATATCAGGATCTTATATTTTAATCCAATCAGCTAGTCCACCTCTTAAATATGTTATTTTTTTGAAAATAAAGTGTAACTATATAATTTCCCCCACCTCCTTTCTTCCTTTTCCTTCTGTCCTGGCTGGGTTTATTTATTTATTTATTTTTATTATTATTGGGTTGTTTTTTTTGAGTCAACTTGACTCAAGCTAGAGTCATGGGAGGAAGAAGCCTCTGCTGAGGAAATGCCTTGGTGAGATCCAGTTGTAAGGCATTTTCTCATTTAGCAATCACTGAGGGAAGCTCTAGTCCATGGTGGGTGGTGCCATCCCTGGGCTGCTGGTCCTGGGTTCTGTAAGAGAGTTGGTTGAGCAAGCCATGGGAAGCAAGCCAGTACAAGCTGCTTTTCTCCACGGCCTGGCCTCTACATCGTCTCCTACTTCCAGGATCCTGACCTGCTTGAGTCCTGTACTGACTTCCATCAGTGATGGACAGCAATGCTGAGCGTAAGTCAAGTAAACTCCTCCCCAACTTGCTTTTAGGTCAAGGTGTTTTGTCACAGCAATAGAAACCCTAACTAAGACACCTTCCTTCAATCCCTCCCATGTGCTCTCCTTGCTCTCTCTCAAATTCAAGGATAATTTTTCTTAAATTGTTGATACACACATATACACATTATATAATGCTACATACATAGTGAGATATATAAATTTGGCCTTCTCAGCCTTAATGTCACTTGTATGTATATTATTTCAGGGTTGACTGACTATTTGGTGTTGGATAATCAGTTGCTGCTCTCTTCCCTGGAGAAGACTGCTTCCCCACTCTCAGCGTTCCTTAGTTGTCTGTAGTTCTTTGTCTAGGGTTGAGTCCCTTTTAGTTGGGGATCTTAGACCATTAACATTTCAGACTATTTTAATATCAAGGCTAACATTTTCTAGTACTTAAAATTTTATTGATTGTTGTCCTTGTTTGTTCTCATACTCTATTTTTTTTTCTTTATCCTCTATTTATCATGAGATTCCTAACTTACTGGGTCAGACAGGTTTAATTCTTTCCTAGTTTTCATTTGTTAATCTATTCAGTTTTTGAGACTTACTCTTTTTCCTGCTGTTATGTTCTGATTATCTTTCCTTTCTGAGTAGCAATCCATCCTTAAGGCATCTTCTCCATACTGAATTAGTTTAGTTTATCCATAAATTAAAAAATAAATATTTCTTAGATGTAATGATCTTTTCTAGTAGTTATTTTTATTCAGAATTTAAATATATAATTTCATTCTTTTCCAACATTTATGGTATCACTGAGATATCTGTTGTCATATATAAATATCATTTAACAATGGATGTGTTGGAGAGGCTCTCTTTATGACATGTCTTTTTGAGGTTCTAAATGACTCTTGTATTTGTTCTTATTTTTATATAGACTTATGAGATTTTCTTCTATAATTTCATTGTTTTTTCTTTGTGTCTAATGGTTTATTTATTTATTTTGTTCCTTATCCCTTTCTTTCACTCCATGGATAATTTGGGTTTGTTTCTTCACTGTACTGCAGAATTATTGATTGTCAAGGTCGTGATTCATAATTTTTTTATTGCCGTCTAAATGCAATGGTTCTTGGTCTTGTCTCCCATAGCTGGTACACTTTAATCCACTTGATCCAGTATGTCATTCATGCTTCCAACGGTGCCTTTTACTTGGATGATTGGCTTTTGTTTCCATGATTTCTCTTTGTTTCTTTGTCAGAATGTCAATTTCCTTGCAGAATCCTTCCTCTGTGTTGCTGCATTTCTTCTTGATTCTGCTGACTTTTAAATAATCTAGATTCTAAATTGATTTCCTTATTGCATTTCGAGACTTGTTTCTGCCCTCTTTAAAGTTATTGACCGAAGTTAAAGCAGAACTTTGAATTTTTCTTTTGACATTTCAGGTATTTTATTACTTTTGTTTTCAGTTTTTGGAGAATTATGGAATTTGGGATGTGCTACAGCGACTTACTTGTTCATACCTTTTGTGTTTCTATGTTGTGTTTTTTTATGCATGTTAGGATGGATGTATCTTTCACTTTTATTTTTATAGTTTTCTCTTTGTTTTATTTTATATCAGTCCTTTAGTGGGTAGTCCTCACTTTGGCTTACGTTCCTTACTACTACTTAGAGCGGAGATGAAAGCAGCAGTAAACGACTGGACACACATCCAGCAAAGGAACTAAGATGCAATAAAAATAAATGGGCACTTTAATTACATCTCCAATAAGACTAGGGACAAAAGACCTTGGCTACTGTGATGATGAATGACATTTAAACAATATTAAAGATAAAGGCATTGCAATTAAGAATTTTCAAGGAGGAGGGAATGAGGAAAGGGAAAAGAAGAGTTGGAACGAGAGAAAAGTCCACGTGCTAAGGAAGGGAAGAAAATGAGAGAAGAGAATGGGAAATGACAGGAAAGTGGTAAATCATAAAACCTAATCAAGCCTAAGAACTAAACCAATAAAGCCATCATAAAACCTAAGCAAGCTTAAGACCTAAAAATAATGAAGATTAGTTACACAAAATAGTAAATAGAATAAAAGTGAAAAACTGTGCAACTTTTGCCAGTACTCCTTGCTTTTCTGAAATGAAAGTAAGTTCTGCTAGCAGAATTGGTTTTTGCAGCTAGCTTGGCAGATGAACAAGCTTCTTATCTTTCTAGAGTTCAATCCATCCAGTCCAGAGTAACTTGCATACAATCTGTCTTTCCCCTGTAATTGGATTCCTGAACAGCAGTGAGCTTTCTCTCTGCCCAGCACAGTGATGGTCTCTTCCGTGGTGCTAACCCTGCCAGCTCCTGTGTCCTGTGTGTGCTAGGCAGTCAGGCTTTGTAGCCAGGGATTTCAGTGTTGAAGGTTCTAAAGGTACCACATCCTTGCTTGCGTTTCATTTGGAAATTGGATATTAAAACCTTACTAGGACTCAGGCTGCTTTTCAGCCAGCACTTTACTGTCTGTGCCTGAAGATTGTTCTTGCATTCTGCCCCTATCAGCTCCTGTGCATCTCAGGATTGGTGCTTGTTTAGGCAAAGTAGGAAGAGTCTTTGGTGCTTTTAGATGGTAATACTGCCCACATTTTCTTTCTGCTCTTCCCAGTAAAGCTGTTTGATTGAAGCCCTTCTCTCACTGTTGATTCCCAGCTTTGTCCCACCCTTAATAGGTAAAGTGGTACAAGCCAAACTGTTTTTTTTTAAATTTACTTATTTATTTATTTATAAAAACTTCCACTTCCTCCCTTCCTCCCAATACCCTACCATTCCCCACACTCCCTCTCATCCTCCCTCTCCAGTCCTAAGAGCAGTCAGGGTTTCCTGCCCCGTGGGAAGTTCAAGTTTCTCCTCCCTCCCTTCAGGTCTAGGAAGGTGAGCATCCAAACAGACTAGGATCCCAAAAAGCCAGTACATGCAGATGAAACAAGACCCAGTGCCATTGTCAATGGCTTCTCAGTCAGCCCCCATGTCAGCCACATTCAGAGAATCCGATTTGATCACATGCTCGTTTAGTCCCAGTCCAGCTGGCCTTGGTGAGCTCTCATTAGATCAGTCCCCTTGTATCAGTGGGTGAACGCACCCCTCGCGGTCCTGACTTCTTTTTTCATGTTCTCCCTCCTTCTGCTCCTCATTTGGACCTTGGGGGCTCAGTCCAGTGCTCCAATGTGGGTCTCTGTCTCTATCTCTATCCATCGTCGGATGAAGGTTTCCTCTGATCCTGCCTTCCTTGCTCACATTCTCCCTCCTTCTACTTCTCATTTGGACCTAGGGAGTTAAGTCCAGTGTTCCAATATGTGTCTCTGTCTCTATCTCCATCCATTGCCAGATGAAGGTTCTATGGTGATATGCAAAATATTCATCAGTATGGTTATGGGCCAAGGTCAGTTTAGGCACCCTCTCCTCTGCTGCCCAGGGAACAAACTGGGGACCTCTCCTTGGGCCTGGGAGGCCCTCCAGAATCAAGTCTCTTGCAAACCCTAAAATGGCTCCCTTATTTGAGATATATACCTCCCTGCTCCATATCCATCTTTCCTTCCTCCCCCCATCCCATTCCCCCAAGCCATCCCCAATCCCCCCCTTCTCCCTTTTCTCTAACCATCTCCCCTTACTTCTACCCCCCCCACCCCCATGCACCCAAGTTTGCCTGGCAATCTTGTCTACTTCCAATATCCAGGAGGATAACTATATGATTTTCTTCAGGTTCACCTTCTTATTTAGCTTCTCTAGGATCACGAATTATAGGCTCAAAGACCGTTAATTATGGCTAGAATCCACTTATGAGTGAGTACATAACATATTTCTCTTTTTGGGTCTGAGTTACCTCACTCAGTAAAGTGTTTTCTATTTCCATCCATTTGCATGCAAAATTCAAGATGTCAATGTTTTTTTACCGTTGAGTAAAACTCTAATGTGTATATGTTCCACACCTTTTTTAACCATTCTTCTATTGAGGGACACCTAGATTGTTTCCAGGTTCTGGCTATTACAAATAGTGCAGCTATGAACATAGTTGAACAAATGCTTTTGTGGTATGATAGGGCATCTCCTGGGTATATTCCCAAGAGTGGAATTGCTGGGTCCTGAGGGACGTTGACTCCCAGTTTCCTGAGAAACCGCCACACTGATTTCCACAGTGGCTGCACACGTTTGCATTCCCACCAACAATGGATGAGTGTTCCCCTCACTCCACATCCTCTCCAGCATAGGCTATCATTGGTGTTTGTGAGTTTAGCTATTCTGACAGGTGTAAGATGGTATCTCAAAGTGGTTTTGATTTGCATTTCCCTGATCGCTAAGGAGGTTGAGCATGACCTTAAGTGTCTTCTGGCCATTCAAAGTTCATCTGTTGTGAATTCTCTGTTCAGTTCAGTACCCCATTTTTTAATTGGGTTGTTTAGAGTTTTAGTGTCTAGTTTCTTGAGTTCTTTGTATATTTTGGAGATCAGACCTTTGTCTGATGAGGGGTTGGTGAAGATCTTCTCCCAGTCAGAAGGCAGCCTTTTTGCCTTACTGACAGTGTCCTTTGCTTTACAGAAGCTTCTCAGTTTCAGTAGATCCCATTTATTCATTGATTCTCTTATTGTCTGTGCTGCTGGGGTTCTACTTAGGAAGTGGTCTCCTGTGCCTATATCTTGTAGACTACTTCCCACTTTCTCTTCTATCAGGTTCAAAGTGGTCAGATTAGTGTTGATGTCTTTAATCCATTTGGACTTGAGTTTTGTGCATGGTGATAGATATGGCTCTACTTTCATTCTTCTACAGGTTGACATCCAGTTATGTCAGCACCATTTGTTAAAGATGCTTTCCTACTTCCATTGTATACTTTTAGCTCCCTTGTCGAAAATCAGGTGTTCATAGGTTTGTGGGTTAATATCCGGGTCTTCTATTCGATTCCATAGGTCGACTTCTTTGTTCTTATGCCAATACCAAGCTGTTTTCAATACTGTAGCTCTGTAATAGAGTTTGAAGTCAGGGATGGTAATGCCTCCAGAAGTTCCTTTATTGTATAAGATTGTTTTGGCTATCCTGGTTTTTTTGTTTTTCCATATAAAGTTGATTATTGTTCTCTCAAGGTCTGTGAAGAAGTTTGATGGGATTTTGATGGGAATTGCATTGAATCTATAGATTGCTTTTGGTAGAATTGCCATTTTTACTATGTTGATCCCCCCAATCCATGAGCAAGGGAGATCTTTCTATTTTCTGGTATCTTCCTCAATTTCTTTCTTCAAAGACTTAAAGTTCTTGTCAAATAGGTCTTTCACTTCCTTGGTTAGAGTTACCCCAAGATATTTTATGCTATTTGTGGCTATTGTGAAAGGTGATGTTTCTCTGATTTCCCTCTCTGCTTCTTTATCCTTTGTGTATAGGAGGGCAACTGATTTTTTGGAGTTGATCTTGTATCCTGCCACATTACTAAAGATGTTTATCAGCTGTAGGAGTTCTTTGGTAGAGTTTTGGGGGTCGCTTATGTACACTATCATATCGTCTGCAAATAATGAAAGTTCAGCTTCATCCTTTCCAATTCGATTCCCCTTGATCCCCTTATGTTGTCTTATTGCTATTGCTAGAACTTCAAGCACTATATTGAAGAGGTATGGAGAGAGTGGACAGCCTTGTTGTGTTCCTGATTTTAGTGGAATGGCTTTGAGTTTCTCTCCATTCAATTTGATGTTAGCTGTCGGCTTGCTGTAGATAGCTTTTATTATATTTAGGTATGATCCTTGTATCCCCAATAGCTCCAACACCTATATCATAAAGGGGTGTTGAATTTTGTCAAATGCTTTTTTAGCATCCAATTAAATGATCATATGGTTTTTTTCTTTCAGTTTATTTATATGATGGATTACATTGATAGATTTGCATATGTTGAACCAGCCCTGCATCTCTAGGATGAAGCCTACTTGATCATAATGGATAATTTTTCTAATGTGTTCTTGCATTCGGTTTGCTAGTATTTTATTGAGAATTTTTGCGTCGATGTTCATGAGTGAGATTGGCCTGTAATTCTCTTTCTTGGTTGTGTCTTTGTGTGGTTTTGGTATCAGAGTAACTGTAGCTTCATAAAAGGAGTTTGGCAATGACTCTTTTGTTTCTATATTGTGAAATACATTAAGGAATATGGGCATTAGCTCTTCCTGGAAGTTCTGGTAGAATTCTGCATTGAAACCATCTGGTCCTGGACTTTTTTAGGTAGGGAGATTTTTGATAATAGCTTCTAATTCTTTGCGACTAACAGGTCTATTTAGATTGTTCACCTGTTCTTGGCTCAACTTTGGTATATGGTACTTATCTAAAAAAATGTCCATTTCTTTTACATTTTCCAATTTTGTGGCATACAGGCTTTTGTAGTAAGATCTAATGATTCTCTGAATTTCCTCTGTGTCTGTGGTTATGTTCCCCTTTTCATTTCTGATCTTATTAATTTGTATGTTCTCTCTCTGCCATTTGATTAGTTTGGATAGGGGTTTGTCGGTCTTGTTGATTTTCTCCAAGAACCAGCCTTTTGTTTCATTGATTCTTTGGATTGTTTTCTGTGTTTCTTTTTTGTTGATTTCAGTCCTCAGTCTGATTATTTCCAGTCTTCTACTCCTCCTGGGTGAATCTGCTTCTTTTTTTTCTAGAGCTTTCAGGTGTGCTGTTAAGTCTCCAATGTGTGTTTTCTCTGTTTTCTTTAATTGGGCACTTAGTGTTATGAACTTTCCTCTTAGCACTGCTTTCATAGTGTCCCATAGGTTTGAGTATGTTGTGTCTTTATTTTCATTAAATTCAAGAAAGACTTTAATTTCTTTCTTTATTTCTTCCTTGACCCGGGGGTGATTCAGTAGTTATCTGTTCAGCTTCCATGAGTTTGTTGGCTTCCTGGGGGTAGCATTGTTGTTGAATTCTAACTTTAATTCATGGTGATCTGATAAGACACAGGTGGTTACTAATATTTTTTTGTATCTGTGGAAGTTTGCTTTGTTACTGAGTCTGTGGTCAATTTTCGAGAAGGTTCCATGAGCTGCAGAGAAGAAGGTATATTCTTTCCTATTTGGATGGAATGTTCTATAGATGTCTGTTAAGTCCATTTGATTCAATACTTCCAATAATTCTCTTATTTCTCTGTTAGGTTTCTGTTTGATTGACCTGTCCATTGGTGAGAGAGGAGTGCTGAAGTCTCCTACTATTAGTGTGTGTGATTTGATGACTGCCTTGAGTTCTAGAAGTGTTTCTTTTACATAAGTGGGTGCCTTTATATTAGGGGCATGGATATTCAGGATTGAGACTTCCTCCTGATGAATTGTTCCTGTTATGAGTATGAAATGTCCATCTCCATCTCTTGTGATTGATTTTAGTTTGAAGTAAATTTTGTTGGATATTAGAATGGCCACACCCGCTTGTTTCTTAGGTCTGTTTGCTTGGAAAACCTTTTCCCAACCATTTACTCTGAGTGGGTGTCTGTCTTTGTGGTTGAGGTGTGTTTCTTGTAAACAGCAGAATGTTGGATCCTGCTTTCGTATCCAATCTCTAAGTCTGTGCCTTTTTTATAGGTGAATTGAGTCCATTGATATTAAGTGATATTAATGACCAGTGGTTGTTGACTCTGGATATTTTCCTTTTGGGGGGGGGCGGTAGTTGAGTGTGTGTTTCCCTTCTTTGAGTTGTGCTTGTGAAGGGTCGCTAGCTGTCTGAGTTATTGTAGGCAGTATTGGCAATGTTGGATTCCTTGGGTTGTGATTTTCCTTCTAATACTTTCTGTAAGGCTGGATTTGTGACTACATATTGTTTAAATTTGTTTTCTCCATTGATAGTGAATGATAGCTTGACTGGGTATAGTAGTCTGGGCTTGCATCCATGGTCTCTTAATTTCTGCGGTACCTCTATCCAGGACCTTCTGGCTTTCATGGTTTCCATAGAGAAGTCCGGTGTAAGTCTGATAGGTTTACCTTTATAAGTTACTTGACATTTTTCCTTTGCAGCTCTTAATATTCTTTCTTTAACCTGAATGTTTTGTGTTTTGATTATTATATGGCGAGGGGATTTTTTTTTTTGATCCAGTCTATTCGGTGTTCTGTAAGCTTCTTGAACCTTCATAGGGATATTGTTCTTTAGGTTGGGGAAGTTTTCTTCTATAATTTTGGTGAATGTATTTTCTTGGTCTTAATCTGCAATTCTCCTTCTACCCCTATTATTCTTATATTTGGTTTTTTTTTATTGTGTCCCACATTTGCTGAATGTTTTGTTATGAGAATTTGTTGGATCTGCTGTTTTCTTTCGTCAGAGCATTTATTTTCTCTATAGTGTCTTCAGAGTCTGAGATTCGTTCTTCTATCTCTTGTATTTTATTGGTTATGCTTGTTTCTGAAGTCTCTGTTCATTTGCCTAGATTTTCCATAGCCAGCCGGCCCTCGGTTTATGTTTTCTTCATTGCCTCCATTTCAGTTTTCAAATCTTGAACTGTTTCCATTACCTGTTTGATTGTTTTTTCTTGGTTTCCCAGGGTTTCATTTACGGATTCACTCATTTCTTCAAACTTTTTGTTATACTTCTCTTCCATTTCTTTACTCATTTCTTCAATCCTTTTGTTATACTTCTCTTCCATTTTTTATGGCAGATTTTCACCTTCTGTTTAAGTTCCTCTATTATTTTCATAAAGTTCCACTTAGAGTCGATTTCTTCTATTTCTTCTGGAGTATGGTGTTCAATTCTTCTAGTTTTGTGATCCCTGGATTCTGGTGAAGTCATGTTGCCTTTCAGGTTGTTGGAGGAATTCTTGCATTGGCGCCTGCCCATGTCTTCCTCTCTGGATGGAACTCCTCAGCACTGAAGTAGGGATAGTTGGTATTCCAAAAGCACAGGAGACAGAAGGGCGACCTTGGTGGCAGGGTAGGATGGAGTGGAACACTGAAGATCCTGCAGCATAAGATGAGGGGGGAGGCTGTGCTCTCTTCCGGGACAGTCTGCCCTGGATAGCCCAGACTCAACCCTCTGGATAGAACTTCTCAGCACTGAAATAGGGACAGTTGGTATTCCAAGGACACAGGAGACAAAGGGCAACAGTGGGGGCAGGGAAGAGTCCTGTGGAACACAGAAGACCCGGCCACAGAAGCTGAGTGGGGGGGCTCTGCTCTCTTCCTGGACAGTCTGCCCTGGATAGCCCAGACTCACCCCGAAACTGTTTTTTTTTTATCTGCTTCCCATAGTACACAGATCTAGCATATACAATTTTGGCATTTCACTGTTCCCCCCTCGATCACCTCTTCTCTTGTTTGCATCCCTAGTCAGGTGATACTGATTTTCTTCTTACTGTTTTTTTCGGTGCATTAACTGGAGTCTGTTGTTTTCTTTGTTTATGCAATGTCTCATATTTCTGAATTTGTTGTCATTTATCCACATTGTTTAGTGTGCCCCCCGCCTGCTTTTCCATGTTTTTTTATCCCTTTTGGCAGTCACAGATGGAGGCATAGGAGAGGGTCTCTTGGTGCTTCTCCACCAGCTTGAGAATCAATTCTGTACACAGTTTTGGTCGTGCCCACACCTCTAGCCTTGATGAAATGCTGCCTGCTCAGTCCCAATGAAGGAGTGCAGATATTTTCATTGGGGGTTTGTCTTAAAAAAGATATTTCTTTACAGGTTTGTTGTCATTGGCAATAATAGTGGTAAGCACACTGTAGAAACACAATTTTGTAATTGAATTGTTTCAATTACAATTAAAACAATTATATCATAGTATGGCCTGAGTGACCTCCGGGATCAGGCAAGCAAGGTCTGAGCCATCTCTCTGGGAGCAGGCAGGAAGGCCCCAGTGACCTCTGGGAGTGCTGAGCTTCCTCCAGGAGCTCTGAGCAACTAGAACCATGACCCTGATTCCACTTTGAAGAGTACCATCTGAGTCTTGGACCCACTGGCATCTGGAGGAATGATTACCAGAGACACAGCCCCAGCTAAACCAATTGGAGGAAAAAAAGGATAGATAATTAGGTAAGAACAACTCAAAAACACAAAGAGCAACATGGCACCACCAAAAACTAGTAGTTCTACAACAGCAAGACTTAAACACCCAACAGAGATGAAGCAGAAGAAAATGACCTTAAAAATAATCTTAGAAAAATGTTTGAGGCCTTTAAAGAGGAAATGAAAAATTCCTTCAAAGAAGTAGAGGGAAAGACAAACAAAAATTTAAAAAAATTAACAATTCCTTTAAAGAAATCCCCCTCCCGCCAAAGAAAACAATCAAACAAGTGAAAGAAACAATTCAAAACTCGAAAACTGAAATAGAGACAATAAATAAAACACAAACCAAGGGAATTCTAGAAACAGGAAATATCGGTAAACAATCAAGAACCACAAATGCAAGCATAAACAGTAGAATACAAGAGACTGAGGGAAAATCTCAGGCGTTGAAGACATGATAGAGGAGGGGCTGGAGAGATGGCTCAGAGGTTAAGAGCATTGCCTGCTCTTCCAAAGGTCCTGAGTTCAATTCCTAGCAACCACATGGTAGCTCACAACCATCTGTAATGGGGTCTGATGCTCTCTTCTGGCCTGCAGGCATACACACAGACAGAATATTGTATACATAATAAATAAATAAAAATGTCTTTATATAAAAAAAGACATGATAGAGGAAATAGGTTCATTGGTCAAAGAAAAAACAAAAGTTTAACACAAAATATCCAGGAAATATGGGACACCATAAAAAGACCAAACCTAAGAATAATAGGAATAGAAAAAAGAGAAGTCCATCTCCAATGCACAGAAAATTATATTTGACAAAATCATAGAAGAAAACTTTCTCAATCTAAAAAACTTTCATAGGACATGCCTATGAAAATAAAGAAACTTAAAGATCACCAAATATATTGGACAAAATAGTCTCCTCTCCACATAATAAGCAAAACACTAAATATACAGAATAAAAGAATATTAAGAGCTACAAAGGAAAAAGGCCAAGTAACATATAAAGGCAGACGTATCAGAATTACACCTGACTTCTCAATAAAAACAATGAAAGCCAAAAGGTCCTGATCAAGTGTTATACAGACATTAAGAGACCCCAGATGCCATCCCAGAATACTATGCCCAGCAAAACTTTCATTCACCATAGATGGGGGAAACAAGATATTCCATGACAGAACCAGATTTAAACAATACTTCAGCCACAAACTCAGCCACACATGAAGTACGCAAAGGAAAATCCATCCCAAGGAAATCGGTTACACCTACAAAAACACAGACAATAGATGATCCCACAGCCGTAAATTCCAAAGAAGGGAAAAGCAAACAGAGTCACATCACCACCACCACCAATAAAAAAACTAAAATACAGGAACTAGCAACCACTGGTCATTAATATCCCTTAATATAAATGGACTCAATTCACTTATAAAAAGACACAGGTTAACAGGTTGACTACATAGAAGAAACACACCTCAATGTCAAAGATAGACATCACCTCAGAGTAAAGGGTTGGAAAAAAAGTTTCCAATCAAATGGACTAAGAAACAAGCTGGTGTAGCTATCTTAATATCCAACAAAATAGACTTCAAACTAAAATCAATCGCAAGAGACAAGGACATTTCATATTTGTCACAAGAAAAGTTCATCAAGAGGAAATCTCAATTCTGAACATCTATGCCCCAAATACAAAATATATATGCACCCTCATATGTAAAAGAAACATTACTAAAGCTTCAATCACTCTCACCACTGAACAGATCTGCCAGACAGAAACTTAATGGAGAAATAAGGGAACCAACAGATGTTATGACTCAAATGGACTTAACAAACATCTATAGAAATACCATACAAACATAAAATACCTTCTTTTCAGCACCTCATGGAACCTTCTCAAAAACTGATCACATACTCGGTAACAAATCAAGCCTCAACAGATACAAAATAATTGGAATGATCCCATGTATCTTCCTTAGCAGATCACCATGACTTAAAGTTAGTATTCAACAGCAACACTAATTCCAGAAAGCCCACAAACACATGGAAATTAAACAATGCTCACCTGAATCACCAATGGGTCAAGGAAGAAATAAAGGAAAAAATTAAAAACTTCCTAAAATTCAGTGAAAATGACTGCACAACATACCCAAACTTATGAGACACAGTGAAAGCAGTGTTAAGAGGAAATTTCCTAGCACTAAAAACCTACATAGAGAAGCTTGAAAAATCCCACACTTGTGAGTTAACAGAACATTTGAAAGCTCTAGAACAAAAAGAAGGAAACTCACCCAGGAGGTCTAGATGACAGACAGTAATCAAATTGAGAGATGAAATCAGTAAAATAGAAACAAAGAAAGCAATATAAAGAATCAATGAGACAAAGAGTTGATTCTTCAAGAAAATCAACAAAATGGTAAACCTTTATCCAAACTAACCAAAAGGCAGAGAGAAAATATCCAAATTAACAAAATCAGAAATGAAAAAGAGGACATAAGAAGAGACATGGAAAAAATCCAGAGAATGAATCATCAGGTCAAATTTCAAAAACCTATACTTCACAAAATTGGAAAACGTAAAGATAATGGACAATTTTTTTGATAAATATCACTTACCAAAATTAAATCAAGACTAGATAGGTAAATTAAGTAGACCTATAACCACTAAGGAAATAGTAACAGTCATCAAAAGTCTCCCAACCAAAAAGAGCCCAGGCCTAGTTGGTTACAACTCAGAATTCTACAAGAACTAATACCAATAATCCTCAAATTGTTTCACGCAATAGAAACAGAAGGAGCATTCCCAACATTTTTTTCAAGGCTGCAGTTACCCTGAAACCCAAACCACACAAAGACACTACTAAAAATGAGAATTACAGACCAGTCTCAAGAACAGTGTTGTAGAAATACTTAAAATACACTTAAACTGAATCGAAGAACACATCAGAAAAATCATTCATCATGACCAAGTAGGCAAGGGATGGTTCAACATATGAAAATCTGTCAAAGAAGCCTATCATATATGTAGGTGAATGCAAATAGCATAGTCTCATACTAGCTAAGAATTGATTATTTGCATTCCCCTACACATATATACAAACTAAAAGAAAAGAAATACATGATCATCTAATGTCATTAGATGCTGAAAAAGCCTTCAACAAAATTCATCATCCCTTCATGGTAAAAGACTTGGAGGGAGCAGGAATACAAGTAACATATATAAACATAATAAGGCAATATACAACAAGCCAACAGCCAACATCAATCTAAATGGAGGAAAATTCAAAGCGATGGCATTGAAATCAGGAACAAGACAAGGTTGTCCACTCTCTCCATATCTATTCAATATAGTACTTGAAGTTTTAGCTAAAGCAATAAGAAATCAAAAGGAGATCAAGGGGATGCAAATAAAAAAATGAAATTCAGCTCTCACTATTTGAGAATGATATGACAATATATGTAAGTGACCCCAAAAATTCTACTAAGGAACTCCTATAACTGATAAGCACCTTCGGTAATGTAGCAGGATACAAGATTGACTAAAAGAAAATAGTAGCCCTCCTTTACACAGATGATAAATGGGCTGAGAAAGAAATCAGAGAGACATTATTCTTCACAATAGCCACAAATAACATAAAATATCGTGGGATAACTCTAGCCAAACAAGTGAAAGACCTGTATGACAAGAACTTTAAATCTTTGAAAAAAGAAATTGAAGAAGATACCAGCAAATGGAAAAATCTCCCATTCTCTTGGGTAGGTATAATTAACATAGTAAAAATGGCAATCTTACTAAACGCAACCCACAGATTCAATGCAATGACCATCAAAATCCCAGAAAATTTTTTCACAGACCTCAAATGAACAATACTCAACTTCATATGGAAAAACAAAAAACCCAGGTAGCCAAAACAATCCAGTACAATATAGAAACTTCTGAAAGCATCGCCATCCCTGACTTCATACCCTACTATAGAGCTTTAATAATGAAAACAGTCTGGTTTGGCATAATAACAGACAAGAAGAACAATGGAATTGAATTGAAGACCCAAATACCAATCTACACACCTATGAACACCTGATTTTTGACAAAAAAGTCAAAAATATAAAATGGAAAAAAAGAAAGCATATTTAACAAATGGTGCTGGCATAATTGGATATCAACATGTAGAAGAATGAAAATAGAAATATCTATCACCATGCACAAAACTCAAGTCTAAATGAATCAAAGGCCTCAACATAAACTAACTACGCTGAACCTAATAGAAAAGAAAGTAGGAAGTACACTTGAATGCACTGGCACAGGAGACCACTTTTTAAATATAATCCCAATAGTATAGACACGGAGATCAACACTTAATAAATGGGACCTCCTGAAACTGAAAAGCTTTTGTAAAGCAAAGGACATGGTCAACAAAACTAAACGGCAGCCTACAGACTGGGAAAAGATCTTCACTAATCCATGTTGGACAGAGGACTAATCTCCAAAATATACAAAGAACTCAAAAACTTGACATCCAAAGAACAAATAATCCAATAAAAATGGGGCATAGACCTACATAGAGAACTCTCAACAGACAAATCTCAAATAGCTGAAAGACACTTAAGAAAATGCTCAACATCCTTAGCTGTAGTGAGTTATGTCGGTATGATAAGTAACCAGGCTAGCTCAAGAGTAACAGGAATACTTTACTGGTTAAAGAGGGAAAACTTACACTATAAGAATGGGAGTTCCAAAATTCTATAGGTCCGGTGGGCATCGTGAAGAGAGAGCATGCATCTGCATACCCAGGTTTTTCTACCTGGGTTCTAGGTGGCCACACCCTAACCAGATGTGATTGATTGAAACTATCAGTTGATAGTTTCCCCATCACTTAGCCAATGGAGAAATACGAATCAAAACAACTCTGAGATTCCATCTTCCACCTGCCAGAATGACCAAGATAAAAAACACTGATGACAGCTTATGCTGGAGAGAATGTGGGGTAAGGAGAACACTCCTTCATTGCTGGCAGGAGTGCAAACTTGTCCAGCTGCTTTGGAAATCAGTGTGATGATTTCTCAGAAAATTATGAAACAATCTATCTTAAGACCCAGTAATACCAGTTTTGGGTGTATACCCAAAGAATTCTCAATCACACCACAAGGACATGTGATCAACTATATTCATAGCAACATTATTTGTAATAGCCAGAAACTGGAAATAACCTAGATGTTTCTCAACAGAAGAATGGATAAAGAAAATGTGGTACATTTATGCAATGGAGTACCACTCAGAGGTAAAAAATAATGACATCTTGAAATTTGCAGACAAATGGATGGATTAGAAAAAAGCATAATGAGTTAGGTAAAACAGACCCAGAAAGACAAATATGGTATGTAATCACTCGTAAGTGGATATTAGACATAAAGCAAAGGATAACCAGCCTGTAGTCCACAACTCCAGAGAACCCAGACAACAAAGAGAGCCCTAAGAGAGACATACATGGATCTACATAGGAAGTAGAAAAAGACAAGATCTCCAGAGTAAACTGGGAATATGGAGGTCATGGGAGAGGATTGAAGGAGAGAGGGGAGGGAGAGAGGGGAGCAAAAGAAAAATGTATAGTGAAATAAAAGCTATAAAAAAAGAGTAAAAAAAGCCCAATTGTATCTGAAATTGAATTCTTCCTTTACTCTGAATATTTTGGCCCCCTAGTACTGACTGACTGTGTTCCCATTGGCTAATTCTCCCATTCATTTCCTCTCTAAGGTAAGGGGCAAGTGAATGTACTTACGTGTTGTCATGAGTACCATATATCTTCTTCTTTTGTTAGTGGTTCCCTTGTGACTTGACTGACTCTTCAGTCATTTCATCTGGAATATATTTCATGTGAGTTACTTGAATACAGGAGGTGCTTAATAAATTCTATCTTCTGTTTTATTTAAAAATTCCTCTGTGTCTATTAGATACAGCAGATACTGGTATACTGACTGGATAAAGCCTCTTATCTTAACCATGTATCAAGTTTTTGTTTAGTGCTTAAGAGGTCATATCTTGGTATTTTGCAAACAAGACAAAGAAGTGTGTGTGTGTATGTGTGTATGTGTGTATATGTGTGTGTGTGTGTGTGTGTGTTTGCAATGCATGCATACAAGCTTGCACAATGCAAGTTCTTTCTCTGACACCAATAAATCAATAAGCAAAATTAATGTGGGAAGATGTAAGTACTTCATTTACTTTTCAGTGTAGAAGAAACTGCTCTCCAACTTCCCAGTGGAAGCAGGTCCTGAGAAGGCTTAACCAAGAGTTCTCTCTGCTGCTTTTAGCCACTGTACATTTGAGAAACTGGCCTGTTTGTAGAGCAAGCAGCCTTATCTTAGATGAGCTGTCTTTGATTGTTAATGCTGTGATATCTGAGACTTCAATCTTGTTGTAAACTCATAATTTTATCTGGTTCTTCCTGCCTTTTAACCTCTGGCTGGACCCCTCTGACTCCTTCTCTTCTTCCCAAGCCTGTATAATCTAACCCCAAGTGCTATGAGTTCTTCTGCCTGTCTGAGTTCCATGTCATGAGTTTCACAATTCTGCAGAGATTGATGTCTGCCTCTGTAGCAGGCCTTCTTGGACCACTAGCCCCCAAATCATGGAAGGGAGACTTATTATTAGTTATGAATGCTTAGACATAGTTTAGGCTTGTCTCACTAACACTTATAACTTATTTCATTCCTTTTCTCCTCACCTCGGGCCTCTTTGTCTTTCTTTTTCTTATGTCTCACTTCCTGCTTCCTCCTTATCTGGTTAGTTGGTGACTGCCTGGCTGGCTGACCGGCCCGTGGTGTCTTCCTCTTTCTCTCTCATTCTTTTTTAAGCTTAGATTCTTCCTCCTATTTATTTTCTCTGCCTGCTTGCCCTGCCTAACCCTATATGGCCTTGCTATTGGCCATTCAGCTTTTTATTAGATCAATCATGTGCTTTAGGCTGGCAAGGTGAAACAGCCTTTACATTGTTAAACAAATACAGGGCACCTTTACAAATTCAGAGAAAATGCTCCATTATCTATCCTATCTTGGTGAGTCCAAAGTTTTGCACCTAATTTTCTATTATAACTAAAGAAAACTGTAATTGTAGGTATCTAGTATTCAATTCCATCAAAGACCCTAGAAGGATATAATATTATCTGAGTAAACAAGAAGTGCAGTGTCAACCACTTCCAAAACTATAGAAATGACAGAGACATCTGACTTCTGTACAGTCACCCAAGGTTTTTCTGTAATGTTGGGACATCCATCTTTGGCCTACAGGCCTAGAATATCTGGCAGACTTTTCTATGAAGCAGAAATTTTGAATAACTGTCCTGCTTTATTTCTGCAAAGTTTGGCAGTCTTTTTTTTTGTATCCTGTAGAATATCTGGCAGACTTTTCTTTGAAGCAGGAATTTTGAATCACTCTCCTGCCTTGCTTTGGCAAAGTTCAATGGTCTTTTTCCTTTGTGTGCTGCATGTCCAGTTTGTACAGCTTACTGTCAGCAGTTGTGGCAAGGACAGATTCTTGCCCAAATGGCTAGCTTTGCCATAGTAGAAGCAAATTTCATATGAAGGGTTTTCAATGCCCATCATCCTTTTATGAAGTAGATTGGTGTTGCCAGGAGCAGACATGTCTCATGAAAAGCATTAGATATTAAACATCTTAAATGTTCTATTCTATAGTTCTCAGAAGCATTTGAAGATCGCCTATTTAAAATATATCAATTTAACCTTGAAAACATACTTAGTATAACTAAAAGTTTGATTATTATAGATGGTTAGCTACCAATCTATGTTTCCAAATCATACATCACATATTAAATGAGCTGCATAAAAGCACAATACTCCAAACAAAAGTAGGAACATATATACAGTATAACAAAAATGATTTTAAATTTGTATCAATATTGATACCAAAATCATATATATATATATATACCAAATATATACCAAAATCAATATGGATGTAAAATATTTGAGGTTGATAGTTGTCTTTTTGTCCTATATTCCTGTATCCCCCTAAATGATGACAAACTCTCATATCCCACTGAATGATAAAAAACCATCTACCCTACCTCTTGGGACTGTAGGCATTGTGTTCTCTAGACTGCTTTCTGTTGTCCAAGGTTGATCCCTCTGTGTGGGAAAAGTTCTGAGAGTGGACTAAAAATGTTACAACCACGGCCAAGTTCTGGGAATACTAGTTATACTGGTAAGGTTTCTATGGGTGTCTGTCTCCTTTGGCAATTGCATGGAGTCTCCCTGGTTCTGCCTACTTTCTCCCAACATTCAGTTTAGTTTTCCTGCCTAGTTCTATTCTGCCCTGTCATAGCCCCAAACAGCTTCTTTATTCACTAACCAATAGAAGCAACACATATACAGAAGGACTTCCTACATCATTAACCCATTTTTATTTATCTCTGTGCTGCCCCAAGGCTCATTCACCTCATCTGCATACTATTCATCCTGTTTTCCTGTTTTCTTCATGTCTGACTGGCTGGCTTCCTTTTTCTTTCTGCCTACCAGTCTTGACTCTGTCTAGCTATTGGCCATTCAGGGGTTTGTTTTTTTTTTTTTTTAAGACCAATTAGGTGTCTCGGGCAGACAAGGTGAAACAATAATACATCTTTACATAATTAACCAGATGTTACATAAACAAAAGCAACCACATCTTTACGTAGTTAAAGTAATATTCTGCAACATGCCTGTTTTCCTCCCTTTTTTGTTTTTCTTTATTTCTACCACCTTCTTTCTTCCCTTTCCTCCTAAAGCTTTGACAGAGACTTGTCTCAGTTCTTCACACTCACCATCCCACCTTTGTGACTCTAAGTGCTCCGGATCTTGTTTTGGTCTCAGCATTTCTGACCTCCCTCTCTTCTATTTAGACAAGCCAGAGTGGCAGAACTGCTTCTCTCACCCCACCCCACCTTGATTCACATATCCTTTAGAGCTGCAAGATCCCTAGAATCCACTACTTATATGGCACCAGTTGTGCTAAGTGTCCACAAGAACCTGGGCTTCTCACTCACGATGGGGGATTTCCCTCTGTATGTTGTGATTATCATTGATAAATAAAGAAGCTGCTTTGGGCTTGTTGATAGGGCAGAACTTAGGTAGGCGGGGAAAACTAAGCTGAATTCTGGGAGAAAGAAGGGCAGAAAGAGAGAGAAAGAAGCTATGTAACCCTGCCAGAGACAGATGCCAAAACTTTAGCCGGTAGGTCACAGCCACGTGGTGATATACAGATTAATAGAAATGAATTAAATTAATATGTAAGAGTTAGCCAGTAAGAAGCTAGAGCTAATGGGCCAAGCAGTGATTTAATCAATACAGTTTCTGTGTGATTATTTTGGGGCTAACAGACCGGGAACTAGTGACCTCCTTATTTCACACTCATCTTATTTAATCCTTTCCAAAGTGTGTGGGCCACTGATGAATATCTTGCATACCACTATAGAACCTTCATCTGGCGATGGATGGAGATAGAGACAGAGACCCACATTGGAGCACTGGACTTAGCTCCCAAGGTCCAAATGAGGAGCAAAAGGAGGGAGAACATGAGCAAGGAAGTCAGGACCACGAGGGGTGCGTCCACCCACTGAGACGGTGGGACTGATCTAAGGGAAGCTCACCAAGGCCAGCTGGACTGGGAGTGATGGAGCATGTGGTCAAACTGGACACTCTGAATGTGGCTGGCAATGAAGGCTGACTGAGAAGCCAAGGACAACAGCACTGGGTTTTGATTCTACTGCATGGACTGACTTTGTGGGAACCTGATTTGTTTGGATGCTCACCTTTATAGATCTGGATGGAGGAGGGGAGGACCTTGGACTTCCCACGGGGCAGGGAACCCTGACTGTTCTCAGGACTAGAAAGAAAATGGGAGGTGGGGAGGAGGTGGAAATTTTTAATAAATAAATAAATAAATAAATAAATAAATTTTTTAAAAAAAACAAAGTGTGTGAGCCCATACCATAAGAAGGTAGGGCCACAGTCA
Organism: Myodes glareolus; assembly: GCF_982192425.1. Classification (NCBI taxonomy): domain Eukaryota; kingdom Metazoa; phylum Chordata; class Mammalia; order Rodentia; family Cricetidae; genus Myodes; species Myodes glareolus. Next base: position 65,366,829 of record NC_142030.1, read on the forward strand.
CAGTGACAGTAAGTGGCAGAACTAGATGTGTCTCCCACACCCAGGCGTGTATTCAAACAATTTTTTTTTCTGAGACCAAAGCCATGTATATATCTCTCTGAACAAACCCTGGTTATTTCTCTTAGAGAGGAGAGGTGAAAAGAAGCTTACAGGCTTGCCACCTTCCTCTTGTGGATCACTTTGCTTTCCTCAGTATCATCCCTTGTGCTTTGCCACACATGGTGGCCTAAATACTCTCTACATAACCCACACTCAGGGCATCTCTTTCCAAAGTCCCTTAACCACACCACTGGACAACCTTTCACTAATTCCAGCCACCTATAAACCTTGTTGCCAGCTGTTCATTCACAGTTCTTTGAAAGGCAGAGTCATAAGAGAGGCCAACTGAGATTCTGGTACTAAAAGTCTCACAGCCTGTTTTTGCTTGGCCTCACAGGTTTAAAAACTTTGGTAAAATTACGACTGTGGACATAACCTTTATGGATTATCCCTCAGATTCTTGAGGCAACTTCAGACATCTTTGAGTCCTTTTCCTTTTCCTTCCATGTTAATGCTTTGGCTTGGGCACCAGACCCCTGTACTGAGTGCGACTGGAATTCAGGTTTGCCAGGTGTCCAGAAAGAGTCTGTCTCGTCCTTCTGAAAACTCTTCTCACAAAATCCTTTCAGATCCAATGCTGGGGTGCTCTTTCTACTAGGCAGGTGGAGATCATCCAGACTTTGGAATTTACATGGCTCATGCCTGTGTCACTTTAGCTGTCGTATGAATCTGCCAGGCTTTGTACAGAGTATAGTGATGGAGGAGGGTTATCTGTCTATTGTTACTTTTATTGGTTAATAAAGAGACTGCCTTGGCCTTTTTGATAGGCCAGCCCTTAGGTAGGTGGAGTAGACAGAACAGAATTATGGGAGAAAGAAAGCAGAGGCAGGCAGTCACCATGACTCTCCTCTCCGAGACAGCTGCAGGTTAGAGTCCTCCCGGTAAGCCACCACCTTGTGGTGCTACACAGATTATTAGAAATGGGTTAATCAAGATGTGAGAGTTAGCCAATAAGAGGCTGAAACTAATGGGCCAAGCAGTGTTTAAAAGAATACAGTTTCCCTGTAATTATTTCGGGTAAAGCTACTTGGGTGGCTAGATGCAGCCCGCTGCTCCTTTTACAGTATAGGGCATGAGTGGGGCTCAGTGCATTGTGCGGCAACCAAGTGGTAGTGAGATTGAGCTGAGAGTGAGCTTATAAGAAAAATAAAATGAAGCTCAGATCATGGTAGCTGGTTCTGTAGCACTGTTGATCTCTATCATGTAGAATCTAGGTATCTTCCGTTCTGTAAGAGCTTATGTCGCTTCTGCTTGATGCTCAAGGTCTGTATTAGGATTTAGGGACACAAAGATGAATGAGTAAGTTTCATGCATTCAAACAACTCACATTCATACACAAGGAAGATCTCTGGGAAGAGAGGACTCCGTAATAAAATGGACTAGTTGAAAGTCAGTGGGCTTTTCTTAACACTTAAAGATAATACACTTTGGACTTACTGAAAGGTTTGTACATCAGGATGTCAATGTTGCTGCTTCCCACAGTAACAATGAGAGGTTTTGAATATCAGATCTCTTGCCTGCCAATCTATTGAATTTCTGTCTAGGGCCCGTTCCATTGTCAAGAGTCCCATGCTGGGCAGGAAGTTACGGAACACTTTGGATGCGGCCATGTTTTTACAGGTCTCGGCTGTACCTGATGTTGGAAGGAGAAATGAAGAACAGATAACCATTTTGTATTTAAATAGTTGCTTTTTCTCTCTTCATAATTCTGCTGGGAAGCTGTGGGGAGTATCCCATGGTCTGTATGCCTGCCCTCAGACCCCGATTGCAGTCTGCAGGGAAAGGATCCAGTCTCTTCAACACGAAGACGAGCAAAGAGAAGGTGATTTGCTTTTCTTTAAAATTGTTTTGTCCCTATGAGAATATTTTCTCTGGTTCTATAACTGAACTTTCTGAGAATACATAGATACGAACAGTCTCTAACCTAGGCTGGCTTTCAGGGTCTCTGGGAAGACACTGTAATAAATGTCATCCTGAAGCCTGAGTAAAGTGGCATTCCTTCCTTATATATGCCTTTCTGTTGACGCCTCATAGATTTCATTAAAAACCTTATTCTCAGGGGAGTCCACGATCACCCCAAAACAATATACATTATTTCCTTTACCTTAGTTGCCTTCGAGAAGTTGGAGCTAAGTCCAGTTTTTGAAGATACCTCATGCTTTGTACATGGGACTCATGCTCAATCTGACCTGAAAATCTCTACCCTGAGGGCCCTCTCACAGTACTGGAAAGTGTCATGCAGGCTGCCAAGGAAGGACCGTAATCACTATTCCTAGCCAGCTGTGATGTCTATGAACCACAGCGATGACCATCATGGAAAGAGATCCTCAAATGTTCAATATTGTCACTTACATCTTGTTGACCAACAGCTCTCTAATGGACCTTAAGTTTCCTTAACAGGAGGGGAAGCATGGCTGGTGGTAGAAATAGTCAGCTACCAGTGCCTAGTCAGGTCATGGTTCTTAGAGGACAAACTCATACTGACACCGTCCCAAACCAGTATAATTCCCAATGGCAAACTAAATACTTACTCTTACACCAGCAGATTAGGTGTAGCTCTCAGTTCTTGTCAAAGAAGCTTCTCCTGGTTACAGACAGAGATCCTTACAGAAAGCCACAAGTGTCAAAATGTAGAGGACAGATGAATATGGGGTGTCCAGCTCCATGGGTATAACTCCAACACCTGAGGTTCATAGAACACCGTGGAAAGGGGGGCAGAAAGACTGTGAGAGTCTGATGATGAGGACATTTGCTGCTGTCTCCTAGAGATGACAAGGTAGCTACACACATGGCACTTCAACAGAACAATACCAACAGATATACTAACATGGAAGGGAAAGTCTCACAAGGCCTCATCCCTAGAGAAAAAGCTATAGAAAATTAGCAGCTGCTGAGAGAGGAGACATTAGTCTTTTCCAGAGCTGAATCCCTAATTGGTTGTCTAATACTGAGTGGCCAGCCCTGGAAAAATGTCTAGATAAGCAACACTATGGCTAACAAGGGGCCAGCCTCCAGTCAGAACCCAGGGTATGCAAAAACATCCATGAATGTGGTGAGAACTGAACTTTTCTCTCTAAATGGAAATAAACACAGGCTTTCTGATGGTAACATTCTCTTTACTTCATCTTGAACAATTCTCTCTGAAAAATCTCTCTTCACAGCTTCCTAATGAGCTCGCCATCCCTTCTCATTGCTCTACTCAGCAGCTTCTTCCTAACTCTCCACAGCCTCCACATCTTTCTCTCTCTACAGCACCACCCTCTGTACCCCATGGGTGCTGCTCTCATAGCCAAACTCTGCACATCTGTATATTTTCAAGGCCTGACCCATTCTTGTAACACATGATAAGTCACATAGTTTCTCTTAGGCTAGGAGTGTCACATTGACCAGTCATTGAGTTGGTCAGGCACATAGCTCTTTGCCAGACCAAGCTGAACCTTGAGTGGTAGGGCGTATGTGCAGAAGGTCTTGCTAGAAAATGGGTTGTGTCTAGTAGAGTTGCTTCAAGCTCTGACCTTGTATCAGCAAATCACCTGAGAATCTGTCTCTAGGGTCAAACAAATGTTTGCGTCCAGGAACAATCAGTTTGCTTTATCTTTGCTAATTGTGTAAAAGGCTCTTTTTGTAGGTGGGAATTCTATGTCAATCTGAGTTATGAAAAATATCCTATTATTATTTCTAGTCATCAAAATTATACAACTTCCAAGTTTGCATTCCTACTTTGCACAGCTGCTTCTGAAATCAGTATGACAGTTTTTCAGACAACTGGGAATCATTCTACCTCAAGACCCAGTAAAACTGCTCTTGGGCATATACTCAAAAGCTACACATTTACACCACAGGGACATTTGCTCAGTTATGTTCAGAGCAGCACTATTTGTAATAGCCAGAACCTGGAAACAACCTAGGTGCCCCTCAACCGAAGAATTGATAAAGAAAATGTGGTACATTTACACAATGGAGTACTACTCAGTGGTAAAAACCAATTATATAACTAAATTTACAGGCAAATGGATGGAACTATAAAAAACAGTATCGAGTGAGGTATCCCAGACCCAGAAAGACAAATATGGTATGTAATCACTCATAAGTGGATATTACACATAAAACAAAGGAAAACCAGCACTATAGAGTCCACAACCCCAGACAAACTAGGAGAGGCCTAAGAGAGACAACCATGGTTCCCCCTGGGAAGGGGAATTAGACAAGATCTTCTGAGAAAATTGGGAGTGTTGTTGGGGGGAGAAGGGAGGTGAAAAAGAAAGGGAAGGAGAGAAAGGGAAGGAAGAGGAGAACTTGTGGGAATGGGATTGTTGAGATGGGGGAAGGACAGAGAGCGAACGAGGAAAGAGATACCTTGATTGAGGGAGCCATTATGGGGCTAACAAGAAATGAGGCACTAGGGAAATTCTCAGGAATCTACAAGGATGACCCCTGCTAAGACCCTAAGCAATAGTGGAGAGGGTGCCTGAACTGGCCTTCCCCTGTAATCAGTTTGATGACTACCTTAATTGTCATCATAGAGCCTTCATCTAGCAACTGAGTGAAGCAGATGCAGAGATCCAAAGCTAAATACTGTGCCAAACTTCTAGAAACTAGTCTGAGAGAGGAAAGAGAGATAATATGAGCAAAGGGGTCATGATCATCATGGAGATACCCACATTAACAGCTGACCTGAGCTAGTGAGAGCTCACTGACTCTGGACTGATAACAGGGGAGCCTGCATAGGACCAAACTAGGCCCTTTGGATGTGGGTGATAGTTGTGTGACTTAGGCAATCTGTGCAGCCACTGGTAGTGTGACCAGGATTTATCACTAGTACTTGAACTGATATTTTGGAGACCATTCTATATAGAGGGATACCTTGCTTAGTCTAGATAGATTGGGAAGGGCCTCATTCCTGCCTCAAATTGATGTGTGAGACTTTGTTGACTCCCCTTGGGGACAAATTAACTTCTCTGAGGAGTGTATGGGGGGCTGGGGTGGGGAAGATAGAGGAAGCAAGAAGAGGGAGGAAGTAGGAATTGGGATAGATATGTAAAATGAGAAGAAATTGTTCAAAAATAAATTTAATAATATAAAAATAAAATAAAAAAGTATAGATTAAGCAGAAATCATCTTCCTGACCCACCACAGCTATATTATGTGCCTAATACATGGAAGATATGCATGAGATAAACACACAAGCCATGGGAAAACACCCATAGCAGTTCTTAGTGAAGAAATACAGTTTTTAAGGAAGAAATACGGTTCTTAGGGAAGAAATGAAGTGGCACATGAGAGAAATGACAGACAGAAAACAACCAGTTTCCACTGCCAGTAACCAGAACAGGGAATCTCTCCTCTGGTGGGTCAGCCTGTTGAACACCAGTTGTCACCTGTTGTATACCCCCATGGCAGCTCTCAGCATAGCACTAAATAGACTCAACAGGTTGTATTTATATATTTGCATATATATGTATATACACACACATATATGTAGATATATGCTTGTATATATGTCACAATAGTAATAAAACAAAAGAAAAGGCCATGGATCTTTGGGGGAGTTGGAGGGGAATGGAAGGGATTGGAGGTAAGAAAGGCAGCAAAACAATATATAGTCATGTTTTTAATTTTAACAATTTTCAAAAGGGAAGCATTGAGCAACAACAGCACCCTGTTCAAGATTGTTTGGTCTACCTGGGAAATCCCAATCACTGTGTGGAGTGTTTGCTGCTTTGTCCTTGGCATCTACTGCCAAGACTTTTCATCCAGACTTTTGAAGAGGCAATAGCAACCTTTTACAGTTCTTTTGTGTGCATAGCTTTCTCCCCAACATGTACACGAAACAGTCTGGGGGAGATTTTTTATGTCACCGCTCTACTCTGCTGCACTGAGAGTACCCAAACTGTCTGAGACTGGGTTGTGCTTTATTTCCTGGAGGAGAAGAAAGGTCATGGTATGGTCCAACTCTTCACTGAAGACCTAGATGAGAGGTCAAAACGTTGCTGAAATAGTAATTAAGATAGGCTCAACACATTCTCTGAAATCTGAGCCACATGTTCAGAGCAGCAGACTCATTCAGTGCAGGCCAAGGGAAGTGAGAACCCAAATAGCATCAACAGAGTGTATCTAGGGTTATATGGAAAAATACCTGTATCCAGCAGCAACTACTACCACCATGGCTTCTAAGGTCTTTCTGCTTAGCTTAGGAACTAACTGCTCAGTGCCTGTGTTAGCAATGGCTCTTTTAGTTGACCCTTTCCAATAAAAATATGAAACTACCCACTTGGCATGGGGTCTGACATGATTTGGATTTTGATAGCTGTAACTTATTTCTGTCCTGGTTGGGATTACTATTGCTGTGATGGAACTCTTTGACCAAAAGCAAATTGAGGGAGACAGAGTTTATTTTGCTAACACTTTCTCATCTGTCATCAAGGGAAGTTGGGACAGGATTTGAAAAAGGGCAGGGGTCTGAAGCCAGGAGCTGATGCACAGGATATAGAGGGTTGCTGCATACTGGCTTACTCCTCATGGCTTGCTTAGCCTCATTTTTAACAGATCCCAGTACTACCAGCCCAGGGATGGCACAATATACAATTGACTTGGCTTCCCCCATCAATCACTAATTAAGAAAATGCTCTAGAAGCATGCCTACAGTCAATGACAATGGAAGCTATTCAGAACAATATCTATCCAGAGGAAGTTTGGAGGAATGGAGTGAAACGCCACTTAATAAGAATGACACGTAGATAGATGTCCACTTGGTAGAAAGGTGTTCTCTGTACATATTTGTGGGTATACCAGACACACATAGTCCAGAAACTATTGGTCTTATGTAGTTCAGTTCTTCGACTCTAAACCATTGAAAGCATGACTAGAATCCTCATTATTTTCTGAATGTGGTTTTGGGCAGTACCTCAAGAACAGATACAGATATTTCCTTACTTACAAAGAGATAACAAAAAATACATTGAATATATCCATTCTAAGCCAACACAGTGGTCATGCTTATAATACCAACTTTTGGGAGATTGAGGCAGCAGGATTACAAGTTTAAAGCCCAGGTGGACTCCCTAGTAATAATTTCCTGCAAACAAAAACACACAGCAATCTAACATCATCTTTTTAAAGATAACTATAGAAAAAACTTTATTTGTCAATTCAGAAAAACCTTTTCTATTGTTGAAAGTCTGATTTAGTATAAACTCAGAGGTTACATACTTGGAGAAAGTGTACATAAAGTACAAATACAACAATGGCCCAGTAACTAAAACACATTATAAACTATCCAAAACCATCAAAAAATATAGTCAAATTATAACCCTACACCATCTTTTTAGCTACTTAGTCTTCTATAGGATGTTTGCTGTTTATCTTTGTAATTATGTTCGGAATATCACAGCCTGACATCAAGAGCAAGTTGTATATATCACTAATACTGTGTATCACTAGTCTAGAAAAAGAGCAAGCTTCACAATTTCAGACAAAATTGTTACTGAAACAACTACCAGTAGCCTTTGTACTGAAGTCTCAAAGAGTTGTGACTCAAACTGGTCTACAGACTGTCTTACAAAAATGAAAGTTCAACCAAAAAGACATGCATGACATTCTCTCTGTAGTTTAGCTGCATGGTTCTCCATGGAGAACCACCCCTAAGAATTTTTTAGAAATTAGTAAGGGATGCTTTGGTGTTACGGTCATTGGTAGTCTCTGTGGATGCGGTATATCCCTGTAGTTCATGGGTCATTCCATCAAATGTTTTCCTGTAATGCATCTTGAATATCCTTCCAGACACATGTGCAGGTATAAAACTCTTTTTTAATGGCTGTGCCTAGGTGCCAGTTCTATTCTAAATAGAAATTTCATGCAAAGTTTGTTTTTTGTTTTTCACATTTTTAGAATATTTGGTTACCATGTTATGAAAACAAAAGTCTCTTATGATTTGTTTACGGATTTTATCAAGAGTCATTTTCCATTTTGGAAAGTCGGACCATTGATGAAAATGTCCCTGGTATTTTAGTCATCCACACCACAGACTTCCAATAACTTACATTTTGAGAGTTTCTGGTTACGAGCTAAGTAATGCATGCTCAGATACTTTATTAACCCTTAAACGAAAGATCAATATTGTACAAAGAAAAATTCCCATACTACTCTTTGAATATTTTACACCTGTCTCTCTTCTTTTTTTCTGCTTTTCATTATGACACATTCCTACATGTAGATAATGTGTTTGGATCATAGTCACCTTGTTAATCTCTCTTTTCTGCTCCTACTCCCATGGATCCCTTCCCTCTTTCCAATCCTTCCTACTTTCATGTCTTTTAGATATTTTTGAGTAACCTAATGAGTTTCATTAGGGTGTTTTACAGGAACATTAGTGAAAGATTGTTTACAGTCGGATATGTCACCTCTGACCACAGCACTAAAGAAAATGCTTCTCCTTCCCTAACAGCCATTAACTGTGTATAAATCATCGAGGAGAGGTGGGGCTTTTGAACTCCTTCCCTATTTATGAAAGTATGCTTGTGTCTCCAATCTTGTGTGGGCAATTACAATTTGTGAGTTTGAGAGTGCAAAGAGCATGTCATGCCCAGAAGTCAGTGTTGTATACCATTTTCCTCTGACTCTTAATATTCTTTCTATCCCTTCTTCTGTGAAATCCCCTGAACCTTGGAAAGGGTAATGCTGCTGTCTCATTCATGACTGCCTTGAACCTCCATTTTGCAGACATGAGCCTCTGCAGTTACCATTACCCACTGCAAAAATGAACTTTCTGACAAAAGTTGACAACAACAGTGATTTATAGGCATAAATACAGTAGGAAATTTGACGGACACATCATACCCATTTAGCAAAACAACACTAAAAGCTTCCCTAATAAGGCCTATGACCTCTTATCCATTGAATTCCAACCAGTATTGTAAGGTTTACAGTATCATACCTGGATTATTTCCTCTTGTGAATTCACATGGTGAATCCAGTCAGAATGGGACTGGTTCCATTTATATCAACTATGTCACTATTCCTCCAGTGGACATTTCTTGTTTGGTCAGTCTGTCATTAATGTTACTCAGGGTCTATGGTCGAGTGAGACTGCTGCTGATAGTTTTCTCCCAGCAGCCTACATTGTCCTTTCTTGTAGCACGAATAATAAAAACCCAGAGACAGATATTGGGGTACAAACTGAAAATCAGGAAAGCAAAGCAGCGAAGCCATTAGAGAGCTCTTACCTCTAAGAAGTGATCAGATTGAAAGAGAACAAGTTCCTGTCTCATCCCACCTTTACATTCCTCTCAAGTGTTGGGGTTAAAGGTGTGTGACTCCCTAGTACTGGAATTAAAGGTCTGAGCTACCTCCACCTGGATTTGTTTCTGCATTGATCTTTTGTAGCCCAGGGTAGTCTTGAACTCACAGAGATCCATCTGCCTCTCTTTCCCAATTCCTGGGATTAAAGGTGTGTGGCACCACTACCTGGCCTCTAGTGGTTTAGTTTTACCTCTTGGTCTTCAGGCAAGCTTTATTTATAAAACATAAATAAAATATCACTATACCTTCCAGAACTATGAGGGTTAGCTAACAGGGAAGATGTGTCCACCCCAGGTTTAGCCTGATGCCCTGTGTCCAGAATATATATTCTGCAATAGGTTCTCTCCATCTAGTTCTTGTGGGTGACAAAAAGCAGTGCCACTAGCCTATATTTTTCTGGGATCCTCAGAGAGCTGCTTAAGTAGTCAATCATAGGAAGGTAGCCCACACCAGATGTTGGAATTTTTTATTTAATATATAATCCTCTGACATCTGAGAGCAGCTTATCTAAAAGTGCAGGGAACATTCATTTTATGTATTTTTAAATTTTTATATTTTAAAGTAGTTTATCAAGTACCAGATTTCCACATGGCATTTTATTACATTGTTAATTTTTATTGGGCTCCACTTTCCAACATTATCTGTGTTTCTTCTTTTTGGAAGCTTTCTGTGGACCCAGAATCTTTCTAACATTTTGATGTGTCTCAATTTTGACTTACTTGAGAAATTGTCTAAAGTCTATTGAACCTTGTGTCCAGTGAGGACTTCCTCTCCTTTCTCTTTCCATCTCCAGAGTCACATCTTGAGGAAATGGCAAGAAAGAGCATGTCTATCTTAGTAGACAAGGAAGGACAGAAATTTAAGTGTAAGAGTTAGCTAGTAATAAGCCTGAGCTATTGCCCAAGCATTTATAATTCATATTCAGCCTCTGAGTTGGTTATTTGGGATCTGGCTGGAGGGAGAACCAATATGGTGTACCAATGTGTGGTCAAAATTTCTACATAGGACCCAACAAAGCTTTAAACAAGGATTCTAAACACACAAAATGGAGTCAAACTCGGCTTCTTGTTACCTGCCTTTTTTCCCCAGTGGACTCTGTTTGCTAGCAGCTAGTAGAGGCAAATCTCCTTTAACAGAGATGGCTTCCTGACTAAGCACTATCAGCAAAACTGTAGAGTTCTTTTCAGAGGCCCTGCTACCAAACACTTAAATGGGGTTTATGAGTAGTGAATGGCACATTACTTGGTAGTATCATGGAACTAGAAACTCCCTACTCCCACTGCTACCTCCACCATGGCTCTCAGTACCAAGAAATGGGACAGATGCAGCTGCCAAATCTGCTGCTTTGGTACAAGCCATGCCACTTAGCAGTTAAAAACTCAAGTGGTCAGAAAAAGATGGAGATATGCAGTAAAGACAGATTCAGACAGAAAAAAATACCTCTAAGTGGGTTATAGAGAGTTTAAAAGCATAAATTGGCTAAGGAGAGAAAAGAAAAAGGGTAGAAAAAGTCCTTCAAAAAGAAATAAAGTAATAAAGATATAGTTACATAAAGATGGAAAATGCAGAGTTTAGACTATGTATGTTATTGTGTTGACTTTCAGTTTTGATTGTTAATGAAAAATAATAATTTCTGAGAGACATTTGATTATGAAAGCTGCTAGATTAAACCACCCTATATATTTTAAAACATCCTGACTTCAAAATTTAAGTCTAAAGAAATGTTCCTTTGGGAAGGAGATTCTGCTTTTATTTCCACAGGAAATGAAAGGCTCTGGACTCATTCTGGGTTAAGAAAAAATAGGTTTGATTGAGGAAGACCCCTGAAAATACTCTGATGGCAATGGATGGCCCACATGATCCACTGTTTCAGAACATCTCTGTTGCAGTTTCTTCTGAGTTCTCACTAAAAACAGCTTCAAGTCTTTTGGCTGCAATGATCCAGCTTCACAGAATACTCCAGTCAGGACTTGACCATAATCTTAAATTTTCTCAGGATCTCTCAAAGATTCTCAGTGCCCCTAACCAACAGAAAGTAGCTAGAGTACTACATCTGCATTACCCAAAATAAATTATAAATGTTTGTCATAGTTTAGGAAGGATTCGTTATAAGTTGTTATAAATAATGGTCAGACAAAAAGCTTACAAAGGAGATTAGAATCAGGAATCTTTTTCTGAAAAGAAAAAGGGAGATATAGAAGTGATAGGATAAAGGAATAGATTATTAAATTTACTTTAACCCAGAAAACAACTATCATTCTTACACATTTTACATTAGTATGGATTTTGGTTTAGTGATACAAATTTAAAGTTAATTTTGTTAAACTGTATGTATATTTCTACTCTTGTTTAGGGTATTATGTTTAAGAAGTTCACTTAAAACTAACAATAAAGAAATATAGATTAATATTAATCTATAATAGCAAATTATAGTCATGTTAGGTATGTTTTCAAGATCATACAGAGAGAGATATATTTCAGATAGATAGGCAATATTCAACAATCTTTAAACACTTCAAAGACCTATAGACTATGACATTTAAAATGTTTTAAGAACTTCAACTTTGCTTGACAGTGAGACATATCTGTTCCTGGCAGCACCAATTACTTCATAGAAGATGATAGGCATTGAAGAAACTCCATATGGAGTTTGCTTTCTTTATGGAAAAAGAAAGTTACATGGTCAAAGTAACTGCCATTGCCTTGATTACTGACAGTTACTGTTCAAACTGTACCAGCAGGATACAAGAAAGGCAACTGTTGAACTTTGCAAAGATAGGATAAGACAGTCCTTTAAAATACCCTGAATCACAGGAATGTTTATCAGATATGCTAGGCCTGCAGACCAGAGTTGGATACCGCAATGTTACAGATGGAACTGTGGGTGATTGTTCAGGCAGTGAGATATTCCTGTTGTTAGGCAATATTTCACCCTTCTGGCATCTTTTATGGAGTTTAAAACTGGATGTAGGTTTTCTTTAGTTATCATAAAAATAAATTAATTATAAAACTTCAGATTCACAAAGATAAGATCAATATTATTTTAATCTAATTTTGCCAAATACAAATAGACTAGAAAATGTACCTGTAACTCCTACTTGATTACTGCTTTTGTTGTATATCATATTACTATGTCAAAGTTAAAACCTTCCTTTTAAACTAGGCAAAAATGGGGAAATGTTGTAAAACAATCCTCCTGTATACTGTAAAGATTTGTTGCTTGATTTGGTTTAATAAAATGTTGATTAGTCAGTAGCCAGACAGGAAGTCTAGGCAGGGTGACCAAACTAAGGATAATGGAAGGAGAAGGGTAGAGAGAGTGTCACCAGCAAGATGCAGAGGTATCAGGAGATGAATGTGCCATGATAATAAAGGTACCACCACGAGGCAGAGTATAAATAGAAATATGGGTTAATTTAAGCATAAGAGTTAGCTAGTAATAAGTCTGATCTACTGGCTGAGCATTTATAATTTATATTTAGCCTCCAAGTCAGTTATTTAGGAGCTGATGGGCAGGAGAGAAACATCTGACTAAAGTCTCTGGTAACAAAAATGGAACTTGATAAATGTATCAATATCTTAGGATTTAGGTACAGTGCCAAATTAAACATTCCTCTTAAAAGTGTATGCGAGGGATACAGCCATCAAAGCTTCACCTGAGATTCTAACCTGAATCCTCTCCAGCCCTTAGGTTTACAAGTCTTGATGGGTGTTAGAGTTTATGGGAGGTAGAAAGTTGTTTGGAAGGGAATGGTGTAGCTTCTTTAGAGTCACCCATGCTCCTGTAACTAAACAGGATAAATTTGGTTTAGCATGGTGGACCTGGATGGAACTGGTACTTTATTCTATTGATGATCTGGGATGAGTAGATATTTGTTTATGTCTTGCAAGGAAAAGTTACCAAACAAGTACCTCAGCAGTTAGTTGATCGATTAAGTGAGATAATTTATGCAGGCTACATAGTAGATCTATAATGATGTTACATTGAGCAAGTAGCATATGCTCAGTAAATGCTGTTAGTCTTCATTTGAAAATAGAGATGGCAGCACTTACCTCACAACATTGTTGTGAAGATTAAATTAATTGACACATACACATAAATCCAAACAGTGCCTAATATATTTTAATAAGTTTTAGCTTTTATTATTGTTAATACTATTACCTTACATGTGAATTTATCAAAACTTTAAATTGAGGCACAGTACCAACTTAAAAAACCTTTCTTATTTAAATATTTTAATGACAAATACTCTCTTTTTAATATTTGATTTGGTAAATATGGAACAATGGCATATATGCACAGAACACCTTAAATAGCTAATCACTGAAACTCTCTACATACTATCTCTGTTTATACATATTAGTCTTTTAGTGCCATTATATTTGAATATGTATCTTTCTTTAAGAACTAAAATAAAGGCTGCAGGTGCTCACTGCTGATGTAACTTAGTTGGTATCTAAATAATTTTAGGAACTGGCCACTGACACACACACACACACACACACACACACAGAGAGAGAGAGAGAGAGAGAGAGAGAGAGAGAGAGAGAGAGAGAGAGAGAGAGAGAGAACTGGGGAGACAGAACCTTAGAAAAATATTGGATTGAAAAATTCTAGGATCTTAGGTGTGAGCTAATAGGGACTTCGTGGTCTTTTCCTTCAATCTCTTAATACAGATAGTTTCTAACTCATTAATGTGTCCAAGGTCAGGCAGCTACTATATGGCAGAGCAGGAGCATAGTCATTAGGTGGTGCTCATTTGGAATTTGGTTCTCTGGTTTACTGATTCTCTGGGTTGGTGAAGCTGTGACTGTAAGTCAGATATCTGTTCTAAGCAGTCTGCATTCACAGGGTCTCTGCAGAGTCTATGTCAGAATGTCAGGGGGAGTTGAGGCAAAGCAGGGCACCTGAGTGTGACTAAAGCGTGCCCCCCTTTTTTGGTCTTTGCCACCTGCAGGATGTTGAGAAAACATGGGTTCTACCACCGGCTCCATTTCCCCTCCCATTATTGAGGTGTAACTAAGATACATTAGCCTTTTCAGCGCACAAGCTCTGAGTTTTAATAAATGTATGCACTCAAGTCTCATCACTACATTCAAGATAGAGAAGAGGCCTTGACTCCCAACTGCTCTGCAGCCTTTGTATCCCTTTCTCCGTAACCCTCAGCTCCCAGCAACCACTTACCTCTTCTCTTTCTCCTGAGTCTTGCCTTCCAGAATCCTACAGTGTACATAGCCTGTTGAGTCTGGCTTCTTTCACTTGGCATAGTATAGTTGTGATTTGTCCTGAATGTGATTTTACAGTCAACATGTTTGTGTCTTAACCTTTTCATCCTCAGGGTCCTAATATGTAAAATGGGCACAAAGTGGGTAAGAAGAAAGAATACACACACATGTGGTTAGGTGGAAAAAGAAGCCACTTTTCAAATGTCATCACTTTTGTTTGGCTATCACCTGTTAAAGATGAAACGGTAGACCTATTGGCAGGACAAACCATGTAAAGCCTTTGTCTGGTGAGCTGAGAAGGACCCAACATTATTTTTGGAGTCTCCATCACCTAAGAGGCTCTAGACGCCAGTTCCAAGACTCAATTCCTATCAAAAGCACTTGCCCAATAGGAACTGTCACTGGAGGATATAGGCCTCTGGCATGCTGCCTCTGTCATACTACTTCCTGAGGATGCTGGAGAAGGTAACCTAAATGTGGAGTTCCTTGATCTATTTGCATGAAGGCAATTTTCAAAACAAAAATCATTTACATCACTGATACTTCATAAGTCATTGTATTGTGGGGGGGGGAAATAGGATTATTTAGTATACGGGGCACCTCACAGTTTTATGAGAAGATAGGGCTCAGAAGGTAAGGGAGGGAAGTGAGGTCTAGCTTAGCATTCCCATCTGAATGTTGTGGACTCTGAACTACAGAACAAGTATGGCTGAAAGACAATGCCTAGTTGCAAAAATTTGCCTAGATGTGAATGAAGCATGGCAGGGAGAAGTCGATCTTCAATTCTCCTGTCTGGTTTCATAACATTTGCCTGATAGACCAGTAAGACAGGCAAAGACAGGGGCACACACTGGGGGAAAAACAACAGCAGAGGAGGGTAAGGGGGCCAGGTGCTACTCTTGACCCTACTACTAATGTGCGCCTTTGCCTTATCTGTGAAAAAGAGGGCCTCCTAGCATGTCACCCCATCAGAAACCCCTGCTGCCCTATGAAGCATAGTGCCACTGACCCCCCAGCTTTGACCCCAGCTCTGAGTCTCGAAGTCAGAAGAGCAGAAAGCAACAATTTTCAACCTTCTAGTGAAGTCTTTCGGAGCCGCTCACTCTTTCCAGGACCAGCTGAAGAGGATTCCAATAAACATATTGCTGAAATGTTTGTTTCCGGGTGTCATTTTAGACTGCAAGTAGCTAAAACAGACCCAGCTCCTATATATAGACTCTGCATTTGGTTGTGCTCTAGGAGGCTTTTATTACTACGCTTCTTGGCCAGCTCCCAGCTGAGCCTTTCCCTCAGATTTTGGAATTAGGAAGTCAAAGAGGATCACTGACCATATTAAGGGTCTCTTTCTCTGTTAATGCTCCGGATGCCAGCTTAGATCGGCTCTTCTCTCTGCTCAGAGCCTCCTAGTATTAATGATGACACTGCTGATGGGAACAGACCAGCCCCACTGTGGCAGTGAATACAAGCTCCCCTGCCATCTGAAGGAAACAATTTGTGTCAAGATGAAGTATCGCACAGCCTAGTCTAGATAAGAGGACCCAGAACCCCTAGTGGATAGAACAAAGGGAGGGATTCCTAAAGGTGTTTTGTTTATTTTTCTTTTTTTTTTCCTATTTTTGTTTTGAGGGTGGGTATTGGAATTTTCCAGGGAGGGGGATTGGTATGCTAGGACCACAAAGGTGAAGAAAGGAAGCTGAGGTGGTGAAAAGCAAGGAGAAACTGTCAGCAGGAGTGGCATAGAAGGGCTTCTTTAAGGAGACAACATTGGACTCTGGTTTTTAAAAATGTGCCCTGTCCCTGAGACAGTCTCTCCACTGTGTGTCCTTTGTTTTCCCGGCCCCATTTTCCAGTGTCTTTCTTTACCTGCCTCTGGGGTCTTGCTGTGTTAATCCAGCATGGATCTAACTGCCTTTCTGGTCTCCATCTTTCATGTCCTCACCACCCCTCCCTCACTTTTCTCCTTCCCTGTTTCCTCCTTCCCTCTTGTGTTCCCCACTTCCCTCTCCCAGTCCTTCGTCCTCCCAGATTCCTCTTTTCCAACCCTCCTGCCCTCCCTCTTCCAGTTCACTTCTTTCTCCTTCTGCCCCCCCCTCCTCCTCACCTTCCCCCTTCCCTTTCCCCTTGCTTTCTTCTCTCCTTCCTTCTCCTCTTCTCTCTGGCCCCCTAACTGCCTTTCATTCTCTCTCCCCTCTCTCCTTCCCCATCTCCCCATCCCTTCTCCTTGCTCCTCTCCCTTCCCTTTCTTCCTCTTTCCCTGCTCTCCCTCTCTGTCCTCTCTCGTCCTCAAACATACAGCTCCAATTTCTTGCCTTCTAGATTTACCTGCAGAGCAAGACACCGCTCCTCTTGCAAGAACTGTTTAAGAAATCCATATCCTCTCCTTTCATTCCTTGGGCATTTCAGAAATGATATTCCTCCCCCAACTACCCCGTCAAAATAAAATGAATTCAGCCAGCCCCTGCTGTGTGTCCTTAGATTCATTCCCTGTAGCTTCGCTGGTTTGAAAGCCTGTACCCTAGAAGGGGCCTCCTGCATTTGCTGGCAACCCTGCTTGAGTCTGATCGCCACAGATAGTGCTTTGGAGTAAAAAAAAGGGGGGAAAAACCCTCTCGTTGGAGATTTCAAAACAGATTCTACCAGCTTTCAAATCTGTGCACTTTGCGGAGTGGCAGGGTTTGAGGGAGAGGGCTTGAAGACTTGGGGTGTGGGTGTCTTTCATAAACAAATAAGCAACAGAATTTATATATGTATAAATTTGGGCTTTCCTTTGGCATGTTTGGTGTCTGTCTCCCTGGCATCAAGGGTGGGTGCTGTGTAAGTCTGACTTCTCTCCCACTTTTGCTCCTGCTTGGGGTATGAGTGTCTGTGTGAGTGTGTGTGACGGAATTGAGGAGGGGGGTGGCTGTGTTTTTGATCCGATTCACTTGACAGATTATTTGAATCCAGCCCACCTTTCCGCACATGTCAAACAGATGGGATCATTGTTAAAAGCCTGGAGAGCCGGGCTGAGCGGTGGGTAAGGCAGGGAGGGGGAGGCAGGAGGGGCACCGAGGGGAAGGAGGGGGCACCTTCCAGGAGCTTTGTGTTTTCACACATTGGAACTGACAGGAGACCTTCTTCTTTGTGGGTGGGGGGGAGTGTTTGGGGGCATGGGGCTGATGAGGGGGGATGGAAAGGGAGAGAGGTGGGGTGTTGGTGGGCAGGGTTATGATGTCACAGCCAAAGTTACAACAGGAGGAAAACACAGAAATGGTTCAACATTTTTTTTTAAACTTTGGACTGCCAAGAGCTGAAGGAGAGTGGTGAGCAAAGGAATGGAGGGGGGAGAGAGAAACTGAACTGGAAGCTTGAGTTTTGTGTTGCCTCTTGAAACCTTATGAATGGATTACTAGCAGCTCAGAGCCAGGAGAGTCCTATAGGGGATGCAAGATCACCCACACACTCAAAGGGGGAGACAAGCAGGCGGAACCCTTCCCTGATGTGCTACCCCCCTTCCTGAAATGAATGGTAGGAGATGTTTTTCTGAGGATCCTTGGGGTGGCAAGGGGGGGATGACTCCTTTTCTTACCTGATTATCTTTTTTTCTCTTAAGCTAAGCTACCTCTTTCTGATATTCTCTCTCTCTCTCTCTCTCTCTCTCTCTCTCTCTCTCTCTCTCTCTGTCTCCCTTTCTCTCTGTGTGTCTCTGTCTCTTTTTCTTCCCTGGCTCCCTCCCTCCTCCTCTCCTCTGCTTTTCTGGCTTTCTTTATTCCCCGCCCCCAGTCTCAATTTCTATTCTTAATCTGCTTCAAGGGGGGAAAACTGAGTCAGGAAAGTGAAGGGAGATAGGGAAGTGATCTAGAAAAAGGGACAATTGAGGACCAAGGGGTATCTGCTCAGCAACATCCACGTGCCTGAACTGGGAGCTTCTTTGGGGACCAGCTTGGAGGCTCTATTCCATGCTACATGGGGAAGCAGGGTGCACAGGACCCCACATCTACAAAGCAGCTAGGTCAGTGCTCAGCTGGAGTAGAGGAGTTCAGAAAGATAAGGAGACGCAGGACGAAGGAAGCACCATGGTCTTACTCCAGAGCATGTGGACTGTGTGATTTAGATATGAGCAGCTGAAGCAGTGATTTTGAAAGTGTAAGTGATTTTTCTTCTTGCTTGAGAGAAAGATTCAGTGCCTATTGCTACCTATTTTATACTACCTGTGGGCCAGCATGCCTGTGTCTGGATTCCAGATCTGTTCTCTGCGTGCGTCCATGTGTCTGTCTGTGTGCTCTGTGCACGTGCATGTTCCTGTAGGGGATGGAAACCCTGTGGGAAAGCTGACATCTCACACCTAGGCAAACAACGCAGAGGTTAAACTCACAGTGTTCACTTCGCCTATCTTGCCCATTCATTTCAAATCAATTAAAAAAATAGCTGCCTCAGTTTAGCTGTTCATTTGTGTAAATTACTTATTTTGAGCACCTCATTTGTTTATTTGTTCACTCGGCATATGGTGACTTTTACTAACTTTAGGCTGAGAAACTTCCGAGAGAAAAAAAGACTGTCTCTATGCTAGGAGTGCATGGTGTTTCCATTTAATGCTTCTCACGGCAGGGTGATTGATTTCTCCTTTTCTCCAGTGTCCAATAGGAAGTGGATTCTGGTATTGTCCTTTTAAATCTGAAATGATAGAGTAAAATAAGAAAAAAAATATAGAAGGCTTGTGATAAATCAAAAGAAAGAGATGTGAATGGTCCCCAAAAGACTAGTGTGTGTTTATTGACCAGGTCCATTCAAAGTGTGTGTGTGTGTGTGTGTGTGTGTGTGCGTGAGAGAGAGAGAGAGAGAGAGAGAGAGAGAGAGAGAGAGAGAGAGAGAGAGAGAGGCTACACACAGAAAGGCACACTCCAAAACAGTATTGATTGTTTTCTATTGATTGTGTAGGCTGCGGCTGCTGAGAGAGAAAGCCCGAGATGTTTACTGGGGAAACCAAGAGGAGCATCTGTCCCCTGTGCCTCTGAGAGGTGGGGGTGGGGGAGCTCAGGAGGAAGGAGGGGACAGGGAGTAGGTGGAGTGATGCACCAAACTTATTAGCTTTGACATCATCATTGTCTTTAAATGAAAACAAAAAAGCAGGAAGATAATTACAGGCAGAGAGAGGGAGAGAGGGAGAGAAAGGGAGCAGGAGAGACAGGAGGGAACGGGTCCCTTGACCTATATGTGGTTCATGTTGCTCTTTTTATTCATCTTTCCAGGGACCCACCAGGCTCCCAGAAGGTGAAACCAAGAGTTCTCAGCCTCATTTGGTCAGGAGAGCAGCAGACTGGCAGCCAGAGAACTTTACAGAGACTTGCAGCATACCAACAAGTTGGACGGGGATAAAAACCTCTCTTCAATAGTCAACAACCCTGAGCGCCAAGCTGAGGGAGTGCTCACCTACCCAGGCAGGCTGGAAGCTGCATGAACACCTGGCTGAGGACATCTGAAGAGCGGAAGTTAAGTACCAGCATCGATTTTTATGCCCCCAGATTATTTTTGCATTTTTAGATAACGAGCATCAAATTGTGTCTCAATCTAAAAGTTATTTTTTGTTGTTGTTGTTTTGTTTTGTTTTGTTTACCTAGCAATTTGCTTTAAGTTGAATATGTTTTGGGCAATGGCCTCAAAAGGAGAATCTAACTCCTAGGGAAGGAAGCAGAGGCAGAAGAGAACATTATAGACTAAGATTATATTGAACAAGCAGTTAGGGTGCTGTGTTTTTGAGAGAATTTGGCTTACGTCATACATACTCTTGTAGTATTAGTGAGGAGGGGCGTGCCTGAAAGAAGAAAAGGAAGCCTGAGGTCTCTGGGAGGAATTTCAAAGTAAGAACAGTTAACTTCATTCTGAAGGACTGAAATCAAGCAAGAAGAGAGGTCAAGGGAGAAGGCAGGAGAAAACCCGGCAGGGCAGCCAGAGGGACAGAAGCCACAGCGGGCTGGCTGAATTCCCAGGACAGGTAGCCAGGTGGGATATATTTTTGGGGCTACTTGAAAAAGTTTGGTTTGTGAATAGTTTCCCTGGTGACTTCAAATCCACTGCTGGTTGTCTTTTTCCTCTTCTCCCCATCATTTTTGTGTGGGACCCAGAAGCTGACCTCTGGTTCTGAGGAGCCAGCTGAGGGAGCTATGATGTGTTGGAAGGTCCTGAGAGTCAGTCTGGTGGTCCTGGCTGGGTGGGCATTCAGTACCACCAACTCAGAGCTGGGCTGGACACGCAAAAAATTCCTGGCCCAGAGGGAACAACTGAACCAGGTGTTGGAAGAGGAACACTGTTGGCTGGGGACTAAGATTCGAAGGCCCAGAACTGCTCCTCAGCATCATCTCTTTGGGGTCTACCCAAGCCGACTCCAAAGCTACCCAAGGCCCTATGCTGTGGGGAAGAAGCAAACCCAGTATGGAGGATGGAGTCAACCAGGCATGGAGAGACAGGCATCAAGCGTGGTTCCCCGAGACCTGACTGAGAACCCAGCAGGAGTGAGGAGGGAGCCTGAGCCGCCTGCTGCCCTGTGGGTAGGGGATGGTCCTATTGGGCAATCAGAGCTGCTGAGAGATGATGACACTTATCTTGGCAACGGAGGATCCAAGGAGGCTCTAGGTGAGCCTGAGACTCGGGGAAGCTCAGAAACTGCTGCCTCCACCATCACCACCTTTGCGTACCAGAAAAGACCCACAGCAGAGACCCGGAGGAAGGGCCAGGCCAGGTCTAGGCTTCCTCGCCAACTGCTGAAGAGGCATGCAGAAGACAGGACCAGAGACCCCCAGAATGCCCCTCTAGATTTCCAGCTCTGGCCTAAGGACCCCCTCAAGCACGGAGTTAGTGACAGTCCATTGGAGGGCACCATCCAAAATGGTGGAGGGGTCTCTGCCTGGGGAGCAGAGACCTTTAACCCTCAAGAAGGACTGCCTGTACTGTACTTCTCTGGGAAGAGGGAGCGGCTGCTGCTGCGTCCAGAAGTGCTGGCTGAGATTCCCCGGGAGGCGTTCACAGTGGAAGCCTGGGTGAGACCAGAGGGAGGACAGAACAACCCAGCCATCATTGCAGGTAATGTCCCACTCTACTCCTGGGCTTTCTCAGGTCCTGGGGGTGTGTGGCCGGCTCCATTTCAGTTGCGGGTAGACATAGAGCACAAGAAGGGGAACAGGATAAAGCAGACAAGCTAGGAAGGCTTGGCCAGAGGGGCTGTGTGGGTGTGGGGTTTATTTATCAGAGCAGAAGTACCACAGGCACCATCAAAGGAAAGATGACTCCTACCCACGACATCATTACCGCTATCGATCTCTTGGAGTTCTATACATTGTGTTTGCACTTAGGAGACTTCAGCTTAGCTCGTCCCCCCCCCCTTTTTTTTAAAGGGAACCGACTTGTATTCTTTGTCAAGGAGAAAGGGGAGTCACACCCTGCTTCTCATAGTCTAGTATGGGATACTCAGGCACCTCTGGAAAGCAGGTGACAGAGCAAGGATGGCAGCAGTGAGTAATGCCCAGCTGGGTCCAAACAGCATTGGAAAAAAGGCTGCCACCCTGGAACTAGGGAGAAAGGCAGCACCTGTTCCACGTCCTGGGGTCCCCTTTGCTTCACCCCAACAGATCTACTGGGCAGATGGGCTCTTCCAGGCCAGGGTCCTGACTTCTATCCATGGTGGTTGTTACATGAAGACCTAACTCTGAAAGTGTTATTTATCATGTCCAATTCTATAATGTTAACCAGAGGCGCTGGCTTGGGCTTGTTACCTGTGTTTATTTTGAATAACAGAGAAACACCTAGAAGGACAAAGAAAAGAGCTTGGTTTGGAGTTCTTGCCGCGAGAGGTTGATTTCTGGCAAGGGGTGAGGGAGGGATTTAACTGTATATTTTATCCTTCGGTGTTTCTTTATTCTTTTAGATATTCCACCAAGGGAGAGTGGGGACAATAAGCACAAAATGTAATGATATGTATGCAAGGGAATGTGACAGTGTGACCAGTTCGTTCATACCCTAACTAAAAAACAATCCGATACTTATCCAAAAAAAAAAAAATAATAATGGCACTAATTTGGATTAGTCAAACCCCCTCTTCTGTCTGTCAGTTCCATTCCATTGATGGAGACACTGAGGCAAAGAGGTTCATGTCAGAGACAGGCTAGGGGGAAAAATGTCAGAATTCCTGAATTTCTAGCCTCTCAAAAAAGCAAAACAAACAAACAAACAAATCCCACTCAGGTTGCCGAGTGCCGCCAAATGAGTTGCAGACTAGGCAAAAAATCTGGAGGGCAGGAGCCTCCTCCAGTGGGGTGTCGCTGGAACATCCTTGTGGACACTCTGTCTCCCCCTCTTTGGCTGTGATTTCTTATTTGGAATCTGGGATTCCCAGACACTGAGCACTCTCCAGTCATGTGGCTTTGCTTTATTTTAGTTTTGGGTGGGAGAGGGGGTGAGAGAAGGGGCCAGGCTGTAACTAGGTGGGGGCAGAGAAAGAATAAGACGGAAATCCTTATTCTGGAGCCAAAATGGAAGAAATAATGAGATGATTATCTGATCGGAGCTGGCAGCTTCACAGTTTCCCCCAGATGACATCTTCCTGCTGCCTAGTCTGGCTTCCTAGTGCCCATCTGCCAGGGAGACTGCGTGCTTGCAGTCTAGATGGAGGCCCACGGCTCTGACTATGCTTCCTCCTGCAGCAGAAACATAGAGACCTGGAATCAGTTCCCTGGCTGGGAAGAGTAAGAGGATCCAAAAGGAATATATGTGGGAGGCTCTGAGGGGTTATTGCTCGGGGTTATTAAAGTCCAATCCTGGAAAACAGGAACACGGCACCCAATCTCTGCATTTACCTCTCTAGTCCTGGATCACATTCTCCAAGGAGAGTGATTTAAGATTTGACTCCAGGTTCAGGATTCTTTGCCTCCCCTCTGGCATGTATACCCTCATCTCCGTGTGCCTCCCTGCCTTGCCTGTCTATCACCAGCAACTGTCTCCATACCACCACAGAACACTTCCAGGTTCTGAGCCCCTCAGAACCCTCTTAGCCTCTAAGCATGCAAAATTGGGAAGGAAATCTTCTTCAGCAATTTGGCTTCCAAAGTTTCCTTTTCCTCAAATCTAACTGGCTCCTGTGACATTTGGGGACTTCCCTCTTAAGTCTGCTTCTAGAAGGTGGAGGGTAGAGCATAATCAGACCTGTCTGTCCCGTGTTCCACCCTCTGTCTTTCTGCAGACTTGTGCATGGTTCAAATTATCCTCGGAAGACTTAGGGTAAAAGGCTGTGGGAGGCAGGGGTTAATAACAGGGTCTCTATTCTTTGAGCCCAGCAAGAAAGTTGCTGAGAACTTAGCATCCAGGTCCACTCATTGTTTCAAATGCTGTTATTTCACCTGCGAACAGCACAGCTAATGACAACGAGGTTGCCAAATCAAATTCTCAGTAGTAAGAGTCTCTACTTTGCATGTGTTTACACACATCTCTCAACAATCCATTTTTTTCTTTCTTCCAATGGCATGAGGACTCAAGACAGTCACTATTTGCTCCTAGTATGGTAGAACTTGAGTTACACAGAGTGACAAGGTAGAATCAAATTTGTGGGAGATACACACACACACAAGCCTGTAGCTGAACTTCTGTTGCTCCTCTGAGGGTGGGCCAGCAAGCTGCAAGACTTGGCTCACACTCTGCCGACAGCTTTCAAACCTCAAGTTCCGCCTACTTAACTCAAACCAGCTTCTAAATCTTCTACCTTCAATGCTTGGGGTATTTTCTCCTCAGCAGAGACCTCAAATAATTCAGTCAACACCAGTCACGGCAGAAGAAGCCCCTACCCACAGCTGTGGAGCCTTAGGGAAGAGTTCCAACACAGAGCACTAGGTGGCAGTCTTGTCTCATGCTCAGGAGACTCGGAAGCCACAAAGTGGGGAATGTCTCTCATTTCCTTGAGGGTTGTCCTGTCCCAGCCTCTGGGCTGTAATTTAATCACCTTCTCCCAAAATGTTGTTGGTAGGCATCCCTCGGGGTCCACTTCATATAAGTCTTTTTTTTTTTTTTGAAAGGCCTGTCTGGAATAGCTTAAGAGCTTTCTTGAGAGTTGTGACTAACTTGTAGTTCTAGCAAGATGTGAAGAAAACAAAATCAGCTAGAATTACCCTCTCCCTGCACTCTAAGTTCCCGCATTCTTCTGAAACAAGTCAGACTCCAGAATGAGTTGCAAGAATGCTTTTCATGAGGGTTGAGGGCAAAGCAGGGCATGCAAACTTCCCGTGCTGAAGACCCCTCCTGGCCACCCTCTGGGCTTTCTTAAACTTCTGAAGTTGCCTGTTTCCCACAGCTGGAGCTGACCTGTGGCAGTGAAGAGAGGACTGCTCCATGGTGGGGTTCTTCACAAAGGTAGCCAGTTAAAGGTCTGGCACACTGACGCTCTGTGGCAAGCTAGAAGAAGCCTGAGGTTAGGAGCCCATTAGGTTGGGCCATTAGAATTTAGTGGTTGAATAAGCCATCTTCTGTCCTATCCTAGTGTGAATTCCTTAAGGTCCAGTACCTAACTCTGAAACCATCTGAGTCTTTCCCGCCCCTTCAACTTCCTTTCCTCTCCTTCAATCCCAACATACACAAAAGAGAACATTTTAATAGGTTCCTCCGCACCCATAATTGATTTCAAATGTTCCCTGAAGTCGCCCAGCTGAGTAACCACCTGCAGCTCTGAGCTACAGGACACTGAGTCATTAAGTCCATGGTAGGTTGGAGCCCAAGCCCAGAATTCTTAATCCAACAAATATTTATTGAGTGCCTTGCCATGAAAAGTGTGGCAAGTCATTGAGGGGGATACAGAGATGTCTGAGAAGCTGTCCTTGACATGAAGGCAAGTGTTGGTCCGCTGAGTGCCCAAACTTTACAACATGTCCCAGTGTAGAGCCTGGGGACATAGAGACTTGGAATTGAATTTGTCTTTGACACGAAACGGGACAATCCTCTCTGGCAATCCATCCAGCTTTTTTTTTCTTTCTGAGCTATTCTTTTCTCACGCTGAAAAATCAAAGGAAAAATAGAGTTACATATATATGATTCCATATATGATTCCATATGAAATGAAGTTGGAAAAAATTCCCAAACAAAAGACAAATAAGGAGACACCCTGAAGAGTGAAGTGTTTCCAGTAAGTTGTGTAGATAAACTTCCCGATGCAAGATTTGGCTGTGGGACTTGAATACTTACCAGAGACATGAAAGGTATTTAGCAGGAGACATCGAAATTAAGTTAATTTCTAATTTAATTCTAATTTTTTCTCAGCAGAGATATTAACATAATTTCCTTAGGAATTTAATTTTATAATCTATGAAACAGGAATGACTGTAAGTAGTTTATTCTTCACAACATGTCTCAAGATAAAAGTGGTATGTCAGGGACTGTAGGCTAAGAAGTCCAAAAGAATCAATTTATTTCATTAAAAACTTTCATCTGATTTTTATATTTGAGCAGCACTATTTCAAATCAGTTGGGCAATGGTGCTAAAATGTTTGTTTTTCTGAGCAATAAGCCTTATTGACTATCACATGAGATCTGAGCTTACTTAATAGAAAAAAAGTACACATTTATCAGAGTTTCCTGATAGCCAGAGACTGCTGACGTCATGTCCCTCTTCAGAGCCTATTGCTAGCCTTTCTGTGTGAGTGACATGTACGGGATGACGTTTTAGGGTAAAGAGTTCCTGATCATCGGGAGTGCAGGGCTTTGAAGAAGGCATGAGGGCATGGATGGAGGAGAATACAAGGAGGCCACGTTGATCCTGCGAACTGACACAGGCAAGGAGCAGGTCTGCTTCTTTCCCAGGGCTCCCCTAAAGACAGGGGTCTCTGCCCTGCCCTTTGATTGCTTTTCTGTAGGCAGCAATGGTCAAGTCAGAGTGTTTGTCCTCACTAGACCCTGGGGAACCACCTAGTTTCTCTCACATCCAACTTCTGGATCAGGACTCTGATTTCCAGGGAAATATGTAGTGACCCTTTTTCTCGCACCCGAGCAGTTCATGTGAGGGTCCATGGTTGTCTCCTGGGGTGGCCCTGCCCTCTCTAGTGACCGGGAGATGCATGAAGGAAGCATATGACTTGATGGTTGTGACTTAACATCCTTGCTTTAGAATTTTCATTGTGAGACTCTATGGCTCCTGGGGAGAAGCATGTGGATGTTGTTTGGTTTGAGTGGCAGCTCTGACCTCTCAAGATCACCTTTGACAGCTCACTCTGGTACCCTCATCCCTAGGAGCCTCGCTGCTGATACGTGTAGAGCGGCCTCTCTTTGTGTGTCTCTCCCTCTGTCTCATCTCCTTCTATAGATCTTCTTGAGTGCTTTCCTGGACTGCACACTCCTTCTTAGGCCTGGCTCTCATTCCTATCAACTGAACATCCCCGAGGAGCAATATGCATAGTCAACTAGTATTTGTCATCCCAAAACACCTACTGGGATGTTAGAATCAGATAATTCTAGAAATTATGTTTGTAGAGTAAACTTGGTTTAGACAATTGAATTCCCATTGGGATGAGAAGAACTTTCTGGAACTGGAGGCTTTTTTTATAGGGATCCAGGGCAATAGCTGTGCTGTTCTGCTATTGCTGCCTACAGAGTGTCTGAAGAGCAGCTGAAGGAAAGGGCTGAGCGCAAGGTTGCCCACTTGCCTTCAGTAGAGGTGCCTCTCTCATCTATCTCATATGAACAAAAGTTTGAATATTTTAAGGGAGTTTCATCCTCATCTATAGACCAAGGGCTGGCATATTATGGCCCTGTGAGCCACATCATCTCCAAAGTTGAAGCTGTTTTTATAAATGAAGTCTGATCAGGCACACCACGCTCATTTGATTATGTGTTCCTTGTGGCTGCTTCCATGGTGAATGGCAGAGTTTAGTGGTTGTGACAGAGACCGCACAGCCTGGAAAGCCTAAAATATGTATGGTCTGGCCCTTCATCACTGAAGTGGGAAGTGTGCCAGTAACTGATCTGGAGCATCGCTTCATGGACTTCAATGTGCACAGAGGCCGGCTGGGATACACCTAGAAGCAGATTCAGAGGGAGTATGTTTTTCAGGGATTCAACACAGGGAGCTCTTTGACCACAGATTGTGTTTGTATGGAGACCACCCCTCCCTGACATGGCAAGGATAAGGGAAGACCAGATCCTCCTACAGTTGATTCTGGCCCAGGTATCATCAAAGGCCTTCCAGAACACTCTTCGATTGCTTATTTCTTCTCTCCTCTTCCTAGGGTCAGACTAATACCATGGGCTGGTGGCTCTCCCAGCTTTCTCTAGCTCTTCCCATCTTTTCTTTCAGAGTTGTTTTTATCTAACAAAATCTTTGCATATTTAACCCCGTTTTGGCATCTGCTCTTATACTCTGCTCCCCAACTGCAGATTTGGGTTCTGTTTATTGGGGAAGACTGGGACTCTGAATGCCTCACAAGCTCCTTTAGGGCTGCTGCTGCTCATGGGGACTGGTAAACGACACTCCACATTTGTGAACAGAGGGTCGTGGGTGGCAGGCTTTTTCTGAAAAAGACCAGATGCTAAATAGTTCAGGCTTTGTAGGCCATACAGCTTATGATGCAACTCCTAAGCTCTGCTCCTAGTAAGTGCTCATCACCGCAGCTGATGCACAACCACACTGGTCGGCTGTGCTCCAATAAAACTTTATCAAAGCAAGTGTCATGCTGGGCTTTGCTCCTCAGTAATTGTTTGCAGAGCTTTGGTGTAGAGGGTTCTTCCGGAAGACCATGCTTCTTCTATATTTCTTCTGGCCTCGTTTTCTCATTCCACATGATCCATGCTAATCCATCACATTCTATTGTGTTCCACCTGGTGAACTCCAAACAACAGGCTTATAGAGAACATCAAGCCACCCAGGAATCACAGGGCATTAGATTCTGAAGCATCATAAAGGAGAGGAAACAGAAAGATAGAGCTGATAGGGCTCCCTTATAATACCATGACATTTCCCTGAGTGCTTGAGCCCAGTCTGGTTAGGGCTTGGCATAAAGTCTTGTAACTTTAGATCCAAGACTTTTGAATCATCTAATTGTCCAGTGTGGGGTCGTTGGCGATGGATTTCCTCTGAGCACGACAGGGTGATCATCCCATTGCTTCACTCCTTCTGCCTTAGTTGCCTTTCCTCTCTTCAGTCCTCCAACCTTGTTAAGGTTCAAGGCTCTTGCAGGACTGTTTGACCTCGGATGCACAATGCACTGAGTGAGGCTTCTGAATTCAGGTGGCATGGTGGGCTCTTGGTGCCTGTCCCTAAGGGGTTTGATCTCTCCCAGTACACAAGGACTAGATGGGAACCCCAGAGGCCTTTGGGTGTCCTTTCAAGCATGGAACACAGGTTGCTAAGAGTGACAAAGGCAGAGCTGTAAAGTGGAAATCACCTTTGGAAGAACAAGCAAATCTGTCTGTTTGCCTGTAACCAGCCACACGTTGTCCTTCCTTGCCTCTTACTTCCTTCCTTCTGTGCTTTTTCCTGTTCCTCTGGGACGGGCCTTCTGATTCATTCAGAATGTGTATGCCAGGAGGTCTGGCTCCCTCTCCTTCCTGTTTAAGTTCAGACCTTGCAGAGGCCAAATAAACACCTTATTTGGCATTTATTAAGGAGAAGGCAACACTTTCATTTGGATCTTGAGGCCATGCACCCTGCAGGTTCAGGAGCTTGAGTTCCTGATGTCACAAATAAGTACATAAATCTCATGCCTCTGCCCATGAGGGCATGGAGCTAGGCTTCTCCAGGGCCTCATTGGATTTGTTTCTGTTCGCATCACATACACCCTTACTCTTGTCCCTGCCAGAGAGCATATTTTATGGCCAAGTATGTGCCCCCCAAATAACAACATTCTTCCCTTCCTGTGTTTGCTACCTGCTTTAAAACAATCTTACTTAAAAAAGAAAGAAAACAGCCAGGAAATAAAACTCAGGGCAAACAAAAACAGTTTTCTCTATGACTCAGAAGTCACTGGTGGAGAAAAGTGGTTCTTCTCAAATATACAATAAAGCAACGGGAAGCCAAGGCTTCAGAGCATTTTGAAGTTGAACTGTTGCCCTGGCAACCAGTTGGGACAGCAAGGGCAGTAGTTGTGGCTCATTGCTAGTTTGGCAGTCCAGTTACCTGACCAGAGGTGAAGTCACAGAGCCTTGAAACACTGATCAGGCCTTCCATTCTTTAGGCACTAACTTAACATTTTCTCTCCTTCATCCAAGTGCTTGTTGTATATCCTGGGCAGGTTATAAAAGTACTTTCGTATTATACATGTTCATTCATTCATTTGCTCAACACTTATTAAGCTTCTATTCGGTGAAGTATCAGACATTATGCCCTCTGTTAGAAAATTAAGAATAACTAAGGGTTGTGCCTACAAGATGTTCACAGTCTGATTAGAGGCTTTTTATAAATGATTATAATCTTTATCAGGGGCATAACTAGCTGTGTGAGGATGAGCCATAAGCAGAGTCAGGTCTGGCTGGTGACAAACTAGGGCAAAAGTGAAAGACAGTGTCAGATGGCACAAGGTGCCAAGAAATCCACTAGGGTGGGGACTGGGACTCAGCAGGTAGGAGTCATAGACTATTTTAAGGAAAACTATTTCACTCCAGTTGGATAGAAGAAACATTCTATTTAGTAGAGTTATTGATAAGAGGAGGAGAATGAAGGATGTTAAGGAAGGTGATGTGGGATGTCCTTCTGTATATGTGTTGCTCTTATTGGTTAATGAATAATGCTGCTTTGGCCTATTGTGGGGAAGAATATAGCCAGGCTGCAAGAGATACATACTGAGAGTAGGCAGAGTCAAGGAGATGCCATGTAGCTGCCAAAGGAGGCAGATGCTATGTAGCCGCCCAAGAAGCAAGAGTTAACAAACCATGAACTTCATGGTAAAATTTAAAATAATAGGAATGGGTTAATTTAAGATGTAAGAGTTAGTTAATAAGAAGCCTGAGCTAATAGGCCAAACAGTGTTGTAATTGATATAGTTTCTGTGAGATTATTTGGGTATGGGCAGCTGGGAAACGAATGAGCAGTCTCCATTTACAGGAAGGATACTGTCAGGAGTAAAGACAAATTCAGGTTGATCTTATTTGTTGTTAACAGAGCTCCAAGACTCAGGGCAAAATGTTAAAGAGCTAGTGATCTCAAGTGAGAGACAGTATAAACATAGGGGAATAATAGGAGATGAATAAGCATAAATATAAAGTGTGCAAAGGTGGACTCAGTTATTGCAAGGGGTTATCACAGTGCTATTTCCTTGGCAACTTCCATAAGGCTGACTTTGTGTCATGCACTACAGTTTAGACTATGCAACTCGAGAGGTCTTCAGGACGGTGTGAATGGCAGAACGGACGGAAAGTGGAGAGCTCAGAAAGCAATAGGACATTGCCTGGGGTCATGTAGCTAGTGCACACTGAGCTGAGAATCTAGCCAGAGTACACAGAGCCAAGGTCACCCACCTGTGGTGGACAGAGCTGAAGTCTGACCTTGAGATCCTGCCTCAGGGGCAACCCCTCTTCTCTCTTTAACTTCTTACCCTCTTCCATTTTCTATGTCAGTGAAGGTCCCATCCACACGGACTGAGCTACTATGTGTGACATTGAAATCATTTTAATTTAATATAATGTAGAACCAGAGGCAGCTCCTAGCTCAGTTTATTTTTTTCGTTCACTCGCTCACTGCTTCATTTATTCAGCAGAAAGTAGGTATTCCATATTTTTTAAACCCCCTACGTCACACAGAACACGTATAAACATGAACCGTAGCAACCGTCTATCTTAGACAATGTTTATTTCAAGGCACATTAATAATTTGAAATAATTGTATAATAGAATATCCCTATAATCCTTATTATCCAGTCCATGGCATTGATCCTGAAGCTAGAGGTAATTTGGAGCAAGATCCTTCCTTGGGTGTGGTGGCCTTAATGGGTCCTTGGACAGAGCATCGGGTATGATTGGCCTGAACTCAACCAGGGGTAGGCCATGACCGAGGAGAGGCCTGAAATGGTAGCCTCACCCTCTTTGTCTCTTTGACTCTGTGCTTTCAGCATTTCTAGGAAATGAGCAGTGTTATATGGCAGTGTGTAGCTCAGACCCTGAAAAGGGAGGCAGCTGTTCCCTTCTGTTCTTGGCAGTTCTTCCAACATGCTCCTTCCTGACCCTGCCTTCTCCTAGCCTGCAACATTCCTCAGAGTTCCAAGTCATAGTCCCAGCAGGTCTACTCAGCAGGTGAGCCTTCTGGTCTCTCATTAGCAAATCCAGACATTTCTGGATCTCAGCTATTGCTGTGTCACCCAGCCTCTGGGCAGATCCTGGGAGAGAGTGGGTACCTTGTTTTAATGAATAGATAGAGAATATTCTGGACCTTGTAGACACAGAGCTTGGTTTCTTCTGACTACTCAATAGGAAGCATATCTCAGAGTTATGGACTATTTGGGAGTTCTTTCTTTCCTCTCCACGTGGTCTACCTGTTCCCTGTTTCTGTGTAAACTATTCCTCCTGTAAATGTACTGCCTATGATTCCTCCTCCAGTGAAGTTTATTACCTCTAACTGTTGAGAAGCTTCACCAACTCTGGGATTTGGACTTCTAGTTTTGAGTCCATTACTCACAATGTGTAATCCGTCACCTGCAAAATTGGAGCTACAGTAATTTTGCTCTAAGAATGCTGTGGGACAATGGTCTTGTACCCTGTAAAGATGTGGTACTTGTATTTTGATAAAATACTGATTGTCCAGTAGCAAGGCAGGAAGTGTACGTGGGTCAACCAGGCAGGAAGTATAGGCAGGATGATCAGAACAGGAGAATTCTGGGAATAGGAAAGACACAGTCTGCAGTCATCACCAGCTGCAGAGGAAGCGAAATGAGAATGCCTCACTGATAAAGGTACCAAACCACATGGCTAGCACAGATAAGATTATAAGCTAATTTAAGATGTAAAAATTAGTTAATAAGAAAGCTTGAGTTACTAGTTCAACCAGTTTATAATTAAGGTAGACCTTTGTGTGTTTCTTTGGGACTGAATGACTATGGGACTGGGTAGGACAGAAACCTCTGTCAATATAAGAATGGTGATTACATTGAACAAACCATGAGTTTGGTGTTATACTTACTTGGCAGGAAGTCCCTGAGTAGTGCTGGTGGCTGTTTCATCTTTGGTGGTGCAGAGAACTCTGCTAGCTAGGTTCTCTGGGTCTGCCTTCTTTGCTTCTCTTCCTCATGGCCTTCCTTACCCATGTTAGTATTTAAAAACTCCTTTGGCTTGAACACTTGCTGCCTGCACATCCACACAGTTCATGGACTTATTAGCAGTGGAACCTCAATTACCTGAGTCCTGGGCAAACAGTATCCTTAACCAGCTAATGGTTTGCCTACTCTGCCTTTTAGGTAAATAGAAGGATGCAATTGTAAGATGAGACTGAAAAAGAAATCTAGTCACTAAAACCCTTCATTAGAACATGGAACAACCTTTCCTCTTTCTATAGCTATATCCACACTCTCAGGTGTGAATAGAGAGAACCAGCTGGGACACTGAGAGATGAAGATTCTAGACATTTGTCTGGGCAAACAGCAGCCTAGTGAGGCACACACAGGGAAAGACATTTTTCCTAGAGTCAAACGGCGGCAGCTTCTAATTTGGTTTCATTTCAGCTCTTCCTGGATGCTTCTGTTTAATTTAAATTTCTCATTGAAAAGTAGAACAAAAGATTTTAGGAAGAATTTTTAGTGAGATATGATTTTCTCTTCTTTTCTATTTTTCAAATGGTTTTAGTCCTTATTTAACCCTAACTATCAGTTCATTAGATGATCACATATTTTTCCTTTGTCCTGTCTCCTCAGAGATCAAGCAGTCAGAGTAATTCCAGGCAGGGGTTTACTCAGAGGTCTGAACTAAGAGAATGCTCTTTGAACACAGGCCTCTGCAGACTCACCTGGGTTCAATTTGAGAACATAAGTCCTGGCTGTCTGACACAGTTGTACAGTTACACAAAACCACTGTGAAAATTTAGGTCTGACGGGCATAGCCTTCAAGTATGTGGTCTGTCTCTCAATGCTTTGTTCCTTGAAAGCAGAGGCCTCTTAGGTGACTTGTGACTACATGGCAGAGGTATGAACATGAACATTTAGGTATTACTAGGTAAATTCAAATAGTGGGTATAACTGAATGATTATAGTAGCCACTGGGCAAATGATTTATAGAGATTAATGTATCACTTTAAGAAATCTTGCTCTGCCGAGTCTATTGTCATCTGACCATAAGTGGTAGGTTATTTGCAAAGCAAAGTCTCTCCTTCAAGCTTGCTTTAATTTATGACTTCTGAATACTGCAGGACCACTGAGTATGCATGGACTATTATTTAAGTATACCTTAGGGTGGTATGGATTCTGTAAATTGACCCCACTAAAGGGCAATTCTAAACAAGTGTCTGAGAGGCTTCTCAAAGTCATTTATCTGATGGAGAAACGAAACAATAGGAAATTGGAATTGGAGCTGTTTCTCAGGTATTAGAGAAGAGTTCACGGGAGGTAGAGGTAGAAGATGGTGGAGAAAGGGGAATACGTGTTGCTGAGGGTACCACTGTGTGTCTATGTCTCTCTGAGGTTTAATGGGCTCTGGAGGTCATGGTATTATGTCAGGATGAATATTTGCCCTATTCTAGACTCTCTCTGGTGTATGACTTTGTCTCCCTCAGAATCTGCATTTCTTGCCTCCTGCATCTGGAGAAGAATTTATGCTGCACTACTGGCCTTCCCATTTTTGTTAAGGGGAGAGATTAGCTTGATTGGAAAGCAAGCTACAGACAGCTTTCAACCTTTGATGAGAAACAGCAGGCTGCTCCACCCCTCTCTCCACTAGAGATGCTCACTGTGCAAACCCTAGGCAGTCAACTTCAAGCTGTTGACTAGCTCTTAAGTGAATTCCTTAGTTACAGAATCACCGTAGCTCACTGAGGCTCAGGAACTTCCATACTGTTTGTTCTGAAAGGCAATTATAAAGGGCTCAAATGACATGTCAATAAATACGCAGATAAATAAATAAATAAATAAACAGAATTCCCCAGGTTTTAAATTGCTCAGACTTTCTTTCCCTTCTCCCCAAAACCCTTCTTGGTAGCAAAAACTACACATAAGAAACACTATGATACTTATTAAACTTCAGTTATTTGCTCAAGTGAGGAAAAACAATTCAGTATTGCTCAAATATACTGAGATGATGGGTGACATCTGGCAAAGCACTGAGTCTGGAGGAAGCTGCCCAGATGAGTTAGAGGGGACAAGGATGAGGAGGGCTCTTTACTCTCCCCTGTCCCCAGTAGTTAATGGAAGAGGAGGTGAGAGTCAACATGCCTCCTTATAGGCCCTGACTCTGGGGCAGAACCAGACTAGGTCAGCTGAGTAGCTACTTCCTCTGTGGGAGTGAGCTGTAGAGGGTGAAAGATTAAATACTATGTTTTAATTAGGGAAAACAGAGTTGTTGTGTGACATGTTTTCAGTTGGGAGGATGCCGTTGACAACTCTGCTAAAAACTTCCTGTGGATCCAAGCTAGTAATGACATTTATTCCTACCATGGGCAAGATTCAGGCCTTGATAAAATGGGAATTGGGGGAACTCTAAGGAAGGATCGTCAGTTCTCAGAGAGCTTGTAAGTTTCTTGAAGAAATGGACCTTCATGTGCTAAATAATGACCTTAGCCACGGGTACACCACAGACTGCTCAATGGGTGCTGATCATTCTTAATAGTTCTACAAGTGTTAGTTAGTGTTTTTCCATCTTCTCTCTCATGCTCTAAGTCAGTACTACTGTATTATCTCCATTTTATGGATCTGGAAGCTAAGGTAAGCAGGACCATCTCATGTTGCTCAGGGTTGTGGTGTTACTCTTTGTCTGATCCAGTTACTCTACTTCATAGTCTGCTTTTTCAAACACACACACAGACACACACACACACACACACACACACACACAATTGCTAAGCAACCTGATTTTTAGCTGACTGATGACCTGGCCTTTCTTGGTCATTTCTTGGTCTCCAAGGCTTGTTGGGAAGATGTAGGGCTCTTGGGATGGGGTAGGGATATCCTAGGGATGCCCTGGAAACTATGAAGGCACTGACCACTTTTCAGCAAGGCACATTACAACTGTAATTTGATTACTCTGATAGCAACTCTGGCCTCCATGGATTAGTGCTCACTTTCATTATATATGTATTATATTCACTTGATGAAATTTCAGCCCAATCAAAATTAATCAACACTTATTCTCCAAGAAACAGTTTGCTCTGACTGACTTGAAATCCTGCTAACTGGGGACTTGGGTGTAGCCTAGTGCGAGCCTGTGGCTTTAATATGTGCACTGTATATTTGATCCCTACTAACATTAGAACAAAACAGATGAAGCTAGAAGTATAGCTCAGTGGTAGAGCACCTACCTAGCACATGGCAGACCGTGATTCCACTTCGGATATGATAACGACAGGCACAACTCCTGTCCTCCTGGGGTCCTGCTACTCATCACATAGTGAGGTTCAACACCTCAGTTTCACTTGCAAGTCTGTCAGAAGGCATGACTTGCAAGGTATTTCTTGCAAGCATTTCTTGAGTTCTGCTGAGTCCAAATCTTTATGTCTCTAGATCAAGTTTCAGCCTGCTGATACCAGGTAGTATGCAGAAGCTGTGATTTGGTTCAGCTTCCTGTGTTACACCATCTCCACCCAGTCACAAGACCAATCCCAAGAGTAGCTAACCTGTACGGACACAGTGCCAGAACCCATGCTATCTACGTTCTCTAGGATCACATTTGAGCCCCCTTTTCTGAGGCTATGCCCCTCTTTAGGTTCTGATATTCCACACCATCATTATTTGCTTCTCCTGTCTGTGCAAGCCTGCCTGGTGGACACCCACTGTATGCCTGGGTGGCCTGTGGAGCGTCGGGGAAATCACCCTTCCTGGCTTCTCTCATCCATGTCTGTGATGAGAGCATGACTGAAATGGAAAGTGTTCTGTAAAGAGAGGCTGAAATGTTTGCTGGAAAGATGCTAGTGAGATGGTCCCCAGGGGACTTTCCCCAACTCTGTGCTGTAATTTGTAAAACGTCGGACTCAGAGATGAAAAGCTGTGCCTGAGCCTGTCTTGAAAGAAAGTTATCTAGAACAGCTGGAAAACACCTCCTCGGGCTCTCTCTGTTTTCCTTTCTACCCAGCTTCCTGCTCACATAGTCCTGTATCTGCCAGGTTGACTGCTCTTTGATGGATAGCCTTTTTCTTTGTTCTCCTTGTCCTTTTTGCCCTTCTTGAAGCTCTCTACTGTGTATGTGTGTGTGGTGAGGAGAGGGTGATGGGTGTTGAGTAAGTACTTCTGCAGAAGGCGTCATATACATGTGTGGGGTAGACCCAGGCATAATTCCCCGAGAAACAACCTTGCCTTCTATTAGGCTGATTTATGATCATGACCTAAACTGCCCCCACCCGTTCCCCCCCTGCTTTTTTCCGTTTCCCTCCTAAAAACAAACTTGCACCATCCGGCATGTTTTTGCAGTTCTCAGAGTTGATGACACTGTGCATGACTCTTCTGTGTTGTTGATCGAAGCCTTACCTTCCTGGAAGCTGATGAAGCTTCTCTGAGAAGCAGGACTCTCGATCCTGATTTTCATCCCCCAGAGGTGCCGAGCAAAAACGCTGCCATGGGGATTTCTTGGAAGTTAGGCTCCTCCGCTGAGTTCTTGCCAAGAGCATCATTTCTGCCCAGACGTCACCTTCCCTCCTGCCTCTCTAGCTTGTTGTTTAGTGAACTCCTCTCTGAGAATCTGTCATGGATGAAGTCTCCAGGGGAGGCTTTGCCTAAGAAAAGCTCTCAACAAATTTCCTCATATGTGCTGTCTTCCAACTGTGTAGGCTCTGAAAGAAAGCAGCTCGTTATAGAACGGCTCGGGAAAAGCACATCGAACATACTGGGGAAAGTCAACAACTAGTTGCACAGCAAGGGGCATGCCTGAGCTCTTTTGGTTCCCTCTGTTCATTCCTATGCACCACATGCAACTTCAGGGTTATTGGGACCGGGCGGGAATACTCTATGTACCAGTCAGTACTTCCACAGCCCAGTTAGATTTCAGAGCAGAACAGATAGGGTGAAGGAACAAAAACCCATCATTTCTTGACCCTATGGGAAATTCAGATATCTAATCTAAAACCCCCTTTTACCAGTGAAGTCCCAAATGACCTAGATGAATAGATTAAAAAAAAAAAAACAGCAGTACAACAAGACTTAGCTGGCTGCCCACTTCAGTGAGGATGGCCAAGATCGAAGACTTCCCATGCTAGATGAAACTTAAGGTAATTTTTGAAGGGCCTCTCAATAGATGGGCAATTTTCAGATAATGTGATGGATATAACATAGTTCGTGGTTCTGGGACCATAGTGGGAATGTTGTTAGGAAAATAGCATGTCTGTGAGGTATGCTTAACTGGGGAGATCCAGGAGAATGAACACAGCTCACCCTCAGCGTTGGGCCTATGTAGCCTCATCACAAGGAACACAAAATCTTCATTTGTCTCAACACTGAAAAAAATCGGCTTACTGTTCCAGAAATACAGACAGGTTTTCTGTTTTATGGAAGTAAAAGGCACAGGATGCCACCTTTACTATTGCTGTAAAATCAGAATTAGAAAGACAATGGCTTCCTGAATGTCAGCAGGTCAGTTTTCTATTTCTTTTCTTTTGTTTTTCATTGACATTTACAATTCCTAGATGATTGTTTTCTTCCTCATTGGGAGCCAGTGTGGAGTTTTCACCTCTGTCTGGTCTTAGTCAAAGCCAATGACAGACGATTCCTAGAGGGAGATGACAGATTGGGAGAGAAGGGAGACAACACTGAACTGGAGAGGTGGGGACAGCTCCTGGCGGGGGTGCTTCCTAGTTTCATTTTCTTCAAGTCTGGGCTCCTCTTTCATCATTACAGATTTAATTGTGAAATAATGGAAGCCACTGTGGTGAAGTCACTTTCCTGCCCTTTGCAATACCTTTCCTCGGCACCCTTCTCTGTGGCCACAGTTCTGGATTCAACAGAACGAGTATCCTTGCTCGGCCTTGGGTCCTTAAGACTTGGTAACTGTTTATCACAGACAAGCCTGTGGACCACCAAGAAATGTTATCAAATATTCAGCAAGTCTGCCTGTCAATGGGGGTTCTGGCTGATGACCTTGCTGGTCACTGACTTTCTCCTCCAAATTATTTCCAGGTGTGGATTTGGGCCTCTGCATTTTCCAGGCGGCACAGAAAAAAG
This sequence comes from Myodes glareolus, assembly GCF_982192425.1. Classification (NCBI taxonomy): domain Eukaryota; kingdom Metazoa; phylum Chordata; class Mammalia; order Rodentia; family Cricetidae; genus Myodes; species Myodes glareolus. The sequence continues at coordinate 65,405,723 of NC_142030.1, forward strand.
GGCAACCTGTAAATCTATTAATGCCACATTTGTTAGCACATGTCCTTCTTTTTGCTTCCAAGCAATAACATTATTGAAAAAGATTTGAAGTATTTTACTGTAATCGAGAGAATATGGGTGTCTTGGTTGAAAAGACTTGGTTTCGATCTCTGCTTTTGGCACTTGCTAGATGAGAGACTGTGAATCGCTTTCCCCATCTTTCAGTGCTCAGTTTTTGGTCTTCAGGGAAGAATATTTCAATTCGGAGCCTACATTTGTGGAACATTAATAGGGATGGAATACGAACCATGGTTAGAACACAACAAAGCTTTAGTTAAAGGTAGCTCAAGTTTCTTTTATTTCATCTTGGCATAAGGAGCAGCTCTAAGCATAAAGAAAGGATTCACAACATTCAAAGAATCAGGGTAATGTCTATACAGGGACTGCGCTTAAAATTTCCTGACTAACCAGTTGCTCACGACACTCTATCTCTGAGGCTCACATTTTATTAGAATTGTTCATATTGCTCTGAGGATAATTTAGTTTGAAAGAAGGACAATTTTTTTCCCTAAGGGTAACTGATGCTATTAATTTCAAATGCTAGTAATTAATAGTAGTATAGAATTGAAAGCAATTTTTTTCTTGAAGACACTTGAGTGTATGACCTGTTAAGGTCACCACAGCTTCTAAATATATTGTTTTGAGAGTTCAGAACACAAACACAATGACCAAGATATAGATAAACTCCCCAAATTTATTTTATCCCCTTAAACACGCAGTTTAATACAACATAAGGTGTTTAGCCATGTGTAAATTTAGTAAACATCGATATATATATATATATATATATATATATATAACAGAGAGCAGCGGGAAGGGAGCACTGGAAAATTATTATCTAAGTTTTAAGAGGATGTGATTCAAATGTTTGGCTTCAATCCCACCGCCACCCTTTGAGTTACATCACTTGAACTGATTTTTCTAACCATGGGCTATCAGAGTTCATTTTGTTGCTGAGTGACTTCATAAATCATATTCACGATCTGGTCCCTTTGTTCTTCCCAAGAATGTGGCTTTGATGAATAAACACCAGTTATAATGTGTTTGTTTCTATCACATGTACATCCAAAGTTATAAAATCCCACTCTTGCACAAGCTCTGATTTTACCACGTATACTGTGTTGGCTCCCATCATGCTGGTTCTGCCATCCTCTGTGCTAGACTGAGAAGAGAGAGATGTGTCCTCAATATGGTGATTCTGTCATTTTTCTTCCCTGTGAAACAAAATTTAACATGTTTTTGCTTGGTGGGGTCAACTGAGAAGGGCTGAGAGTCTTTCCTAAGGGCACATGGGAAGCTGTGCCAGGCTGCCCCGCAGTTTCATCTTATAATTAAAGGGCCATAAAGAGAAGGCTTGGAATGGACAGATTTTATTCACAGGTACGACTGGTGCACAGGTAGACATCCAATCACTCAAGAACTGGATGGGTGGCAATACTTACCCCCTTCAAACGATGGAAAGTCACATCATCTGCAACACAGCTGAGTCTACTTCAGTCAGAGGGAATGAGAGGGAGACATTTGGCCGCTTAGATCCATGTTCCTTTTCCGTCTGGAGCTTTTGGAACTGTCTCCTACTGGTTCAGCAGAGCCAAGTGTGCACCTCTCTTCCCAATACCATGTGCAGTGACATCATATTAGCAGCCTAAAAGTAGCGCTGTGGGTGTAATTTGCACTACAGAAATTAGCAAACACTGAAAATTAGTAACTTGAGAACTTTATAGCTTCCGGTGAGACAACTAAGCAGAAATAATTTCTGCACTGTTGATCAAATAGCGTTCTGAGGATGGTCGACTAAAATTTTCAAAAAATTGCAACTGGATTAAATTAACAATTTATTAAAAATTATCTAACATATCAATGATCCAATCCTATACACATATCTGTGTGTGGAGCCTTTTGTAAAACAGTCTTTCAATTTTTTAAAAAAATAATCAGCATATAGCTGAGCTATCGGTGACTCTATGGTACTCATATTAAATAATGTGGCACTTTTATTCATAGGACAGAGATTGGACATAATTAAGGTAATACTGTACTTTTCAGAATGTAAAGTAGAAGAAAAGATGAAGCAGGGAACTTAGTATTGGTCATAGTAAGTTTGTCTTCTCTATGAAAATCCACCTGATGCAAGAATTTTTAAAGAAGTAGTTCTTAAACTCTCTTAATAGAAGAATAAAAGTAAAAAACAAAACCAGAAAATAAAGCAAAAAAAAAATCAAAAACCAATACTGCCAAATTGGAATTGCACTGTAGTTAGTCATTACCCATTCTTCAAAATTTAATTGTTATTCTTTACTATATTATATTATAATTACTATGCAATTATCATTCTTCAAAGTTTAACTATTCAGTTGACAAAGCACTATATTGTCTAAAATACATTTGTCCCTCAAATTTCAAGTTATTTTATGTCAGGGACAAGAGAAGATATTCTGCCATTTATGAGAACATAGCTATTTGCTTGCCATAAAAGTGGAAACCTTAACAAAAACATGCTCTCCCAATTTGGAATTGATGTTTTTTTTTTTTTTTCTCAATGAGGATACAAAGTTGGGCAGATGGAGAAGGGGTGTTCTGGGAGGAGTTGGAGGAAGGGATGCATATGATAAAAGTGATATTACATAAAATTCTCAAAGAATTAATCAAAAAGGAAAAAGAATGAGAAGTCTTTTGCTAATAAATCTATACCATCCATAAAAAATATTGTTGGCTTAGATTATACAGGAATTCAGGGAATAGATAAAATGATTGTCTAACAGTCCAGGGGAGAACAACACTCATTTTATTCTCAGGTACCAGATCCTAATACTCTCTATCAATCATTCATCAATGTAGATCATTTATCTTGCTGTGTGTTTCCATTGAAGTGTAATGCTTTCATTGTAGTTTATTAATAAAGATGCTCCTTAGAGTAGTGGTTCTCAATCTTCCACATCCTGTGATCCTTTAATATGTTGTGGTGACCCCCAACCGTAAGATTATTTTTGGTGCTCTTCATAATTGTAATTTGGCAATGATTATGAATTATAATGTAAATATTTTGGAGATAGAGGAGATAGAAGTTTGCCAAGACAGTCTTGACCCACAGGTTGAGAACCTTTGCCTTAGCATATGCAAGAAGCTACTAAGCAGGAGATGGGCATTAACCAGTGTCATGCTGGGGTTCAAGCACTCCCCTCTGCCTGAGGGTTCTTTTCCATCTGTGGCTCTACCACCATGTCCCTAAAATGCTCCTTGCTGCCCCCATTTTCAGAGTTAGTATCCACAGGTATTTTTGTTATTGTTTGTTCTAGTGAATTTATTGGTCTAGTCCTTATTCTGTGCTGGGTAGTGGGACAATGCATGCAAGGATCTCATTTAGTTGGGAAGTCCTGTTTGTGTTCTGTGAAAGAAATCACTGGATAGAAAATGGCATTCTCATAACCGACTTTCTCAATTTTGAGGCTGGGCCCATGGGACCAATGTTATTTTGTATTGTCTGAGAGATAGCTGTTCTTTGTTGCTGACTATTGTACTAGAGGAGCAGTGGGCTTGGAAAGATATTTGGACATTACAAGTGCCTTATTTTCCTCACAAGAAACGTCATTTCAATGTTTAAGAGAGAAAATGAGTGATGACCTTTTTGGTCTCAGAAACTGTGACTGTCCTCAGGGCGTCTGAGAAAGTGAAAAGATTCTAGTGCCAGCCTAGGGAAGGAGGCCCTCAGAGTACCTGAGCATGAAGGATAGTCACAGAGAAGGGTAACCATCATTTGTATTGGAAGTCTACCTCTTGGCTTCTACCTTGGTTATTTTAAAATACCAGAAAGAGCTAAATTGAATGGGATTGTCTTGTTTTTCTTTTTTGTTTGTTTGTTTTGGTGGACAGACACTCATAGTATCTGATGTGGGAGTATGAACAGGCAGCCAGTGTGGGGAACTGAAAACCTACGTTGTTGCTATTGACACGGACTTTCCTCTCCTTTTCTCACTCCCTTTGTATCTGGTCTTTCTCCCTACAACTCTTCCTTCTTTCCCAGGTGTATTTGATAACTGCTCCCACACAGCCAATGACAAGGGCTGGGCCCTGGGGATCCGCTCAGGGAAGGACAAGGAGAGGAGAGATGCTCGCTTCTTCTTTTCTCTCCGCACTGACCGGGTGAAGAAAGCAACAATTGTGACTGGCCACAGCCGCTACCAGCCAGGCACGTGGACTCACGTGGCAGCCACTTACGATGGACAGCATATAGCTCTGTATGTGGATGGCACTCGAGTGGCTAGCAGTCCTGACCAGTCTGGTCCACTGAACAGCCCTTTCATGGCATCCTGCCGCTCTCTTCTCCTGGGAGGGGACAGCTCGGAAGATGGGCATTATTTCCGTGGATATCTGGGTACACTGGTCATCTGGTCGACTGCTCTCTCACAAGCCCACCTCCAGCACAGTCCCCAGCACCCAAGTGGAGCAGATGAGTTGACCACCTTGATCCTGACAGCCACTTTCGACCCTCTGAAGGAACAGTGGGCCCCCTTCAGAGATGAGTCTTATCCCCGGCTTGAGGTTCTCCAGGACTCTGAGTCACAACCTGAGATTCTGTCACCTTTGCAGCCCCCACTTTGTGGGCAAACAGCTTGCGACAATGTGGAACTGATCTTCCAGTACAATAAGCACGGGCCCCTTCGGGGAGAGAAAGTGATTCGCTACCAGGTGGTGAACATCTGTGACGATGAGGGGCTCCATCCCACTGTGAGTGATGACCAGATCCGCCGGCAGCACGTGGCACTGAATGAGGCCTTTAGCCGCTACAACATCAGCTGGCAGCTGAGTGTCCACCGGGTCCACAACTCCACCCTGCGCCACCGGGTCGTGCTCGTTAACTGTGAGCCCAGCAAGATTGGCAATGACCACTGTGACTCCGAGTGTGAGCATCCACTCACCGGCTACGACGGGGGCGATTGCCGCCTTCAGGGCCGCTGCTACTCCTGGAATCGTAGAGATGGACTCTGTCACGTGGAGTGCAACAACATGCTGAATGATTTTGATGACGGGGACTGCTGCGATCCTGAAGTGACTGATGTCCGCAAGACTTGCTTTGACCCGGACTCACCCAAGAGGTAGGGAACTGGGGTTTGGGGTGCTCTTCTTACATTGTGCGTTTCTGAAGCGGCACTACTCTTTGGCTTCCTGGAGACAAAGAGGTTTCACACAGCGCCCAGATAAAATGTTCTTCCCTCCTAGACTCTATTGGGTTTTCAGGAAGCGCTAGGTGTGTGAGGTAGTTGAGGATTTGGAAGTGCCTAATGAGGTACAGCTCTCACAGAGCTCAAAGTCTGTGGAGTGGAGCCAAACACCCACAGAACTTGCCCAGGGTAGAGGAGGCACTGAGGAGCTGGAGAACTATCAGAGGAGCCCAAAGGATCCCCCAAAAGAAACCCAGGATTCCTCAGAGAGAAAGGGAAGTATTTCCCAGTCTCCTAGCTTTGTGAAAAAGCCACTATCTTGAGAGAGTGAGTTGGTGAGTTAGTCAATTCTTTTTTGTCAGTAAAATGATGTACTTGAAGTGAGCTTCTTTGGATTCACTCTTTGGATGCATCAGTTCCAGTCTAGGTAGGCCTGCTGGGCAAAGCAGCCCACGGTGGCAGGAGCAAACTGTTCGCTTTGTGTTTCAGGAAGCAAGAGAAGAGGAGGAAGAGGCCAGGGTCTTGCAGTCCCCACTAAGAGCTCATTCCTGGTGATTCAAGGACCTTCCACTAGACTTGAACTCCTACCTCCATTTCCTGTAGGACTACCTTGACCTTTGAAGGACTCGTTGGTCAGACTCTGTTTGTTGCTGTGACAGATACTTGAGGGAAGTGATTTAAAAGAGGAATCATACATTTCTTTTTTTTAACTTACAGTCTCAGAGGTTTCAGTTTATGTATCGAGACCTACGGTGAGACTCTCCACACAGCGGAGGAAAGCTGTTACTCCATGAAAGCCAGGAAGCAGAGAGAGGCTGAGAGGTGCTAGGAGGCAAGACAGGCACTTTAACAGTATGTGCTGGTGACTCACCCCCTCAGTAAACCCTGCCTTTGAAGTCTCTACGACCTCCCAATAAAGACAGTAAATGAGGAGTCTATTAGTCGATTAATCCATTCATGAGCTCAGGGCTCTCTTCTCAGGATCCATCACTTTCAAAAAGTCTATATATCAGTTAGCAACTAGTGCTTTACCATAGGAGACTTTGGGAGACAACATATCAGATCCAACCATACCAGGAACCCTCATCGAAGTCCCAGTTAACAGTCTTTTAAGGTGTCTGGACAACATTATCCAGAATGGTCCTTTAGCTTTATGCATTTTGGCTGCATTACTTTAGAACTTATTCCTCCACAGTCTCAGAGTTGCTATGGGAACATATCTCTTTCCATTTATTCTCCACACCTATGATGCCCACATACAATATCTGCCTTGTATAACTGCAGGAGATGTTTATACTCTTAGGAGTACAAGCATTAAATCCAGTGCCTTGATCATGCTAAGTACCAGCCCCGTCACGAAGCAAACCTACCAGCCTTGAATATTTGAACATTCTTGATTGTTAAAAATATTTAAATCACAGTGTGTGTGCATGTGACACAACTGTCATTCACACACAGAGGACCTGGTTTGGGCCTATGCAGGTTCCCTTGCTGCCAGTCTGGAGTCAGCGTGCTGTCACTAGCTCAGGTCAGCTATTTCTGTGGGTATCCTCATCATGGTCTTGACTCCTTGCTCATCTTATCGTTCCTCCCTCTCTTCCACTGTACTCTGGGATCTCAGCCCAGTTGTAGCTGTGGATCTCTGCATCTGCTTCCATCAGTTGCTGGATGAAGTTTCTATGTGCGAAGGGGAAATAGACAGGATCTCCAGAGGAAATTGGGAGCATGGGGGTGGGTAAAGGGATAGCAGAAAGGGAGGTGGTGGGGAGACAGGAAGGGGGGAGGAGAACATGAAGGAATGGGTTGACTGAGATGGGGGAAGGACAGAGAGGGAAAGCCAGGAATGAGATATCTTGATTGAGGGAGCCATTATGGGGCTAGTGAGAAACCCGACACTAGGGTAATTCCCAGGAATCCACAAAGATGACCCTAGCTAAGACCCTAAGCAAGAGTGGAGAGGGTACCTGAATTGTCCTTCCCCTGTAATCAGATTGATGACTTATTCTTTCTTATAAATGGCCACCCTTAGTTTGACTTGTTTCTAGCTGTCTTTTCTTTACTTAAATTATCCGGTCTATCGTTTGCCTCTGGTCTTTACCTTTGTCTATACTTTTCTTTACTTCTTACTCTGTGGCTTGCTATTTACCTGGGTGGCTAACCCCTGATATCCTCTTCTCCTTTCTTCTTTTTCCTAGGTCTTCTCATCCCAGAGTTCTCCTCCTATTTTTTCTCTCTGCCTGCCGGCCCCACCTATTCTTTTTCCCACTTATCTATTGGCCACTTAGCTCTTTATTAGACCAATCAGGTGTTTTAGACAGGCAAAGTAACACAGTCTCACAGAGTTAAACAAATGCAACAAAAAAGAATTCAACCCATCTTCACATCATTAAACAAATATTCCACAGCATAAACAAATGTAACATATCTTAATATTCCACAATATATGTTACACTTGATCTTTACTCAAAGAGAAGAAATCATCTTCTATTTCTAATTTTAATATATTTGCTTTATTTAAGATTTTTGTTGTTTAAAGATTTGGTTTTGTTATTTTAAATGTTGTTCTCTCTGTGTGTCTATGTGTGAGTATGTGTGTATATGTGCAGCTATGTGAGGAGGATAGAGGTATTGGATCTCCTGGAGCTAGAGCTAGAAGCAGTTGTGAACCACCAATATGAATTCTAGAAAACAAACTTGGGTCCAGTGGAAACATAGTGTGTTCTGCTACCACTGCACTATTGCTTTTAGCCAGCCATTTTTGTTTGAAGGTGTAAGGTTTTGTTTCTGTTTACTTGTCTCTCTTCTTCACGCTGGTGATTTGTTTCAAAAGTCTAGTGCTTGTTCTCACAGTAGGGAACATAATTTAAAATCTCTATTTATGTTCAATTGTTCCTAAATTTCCCCCTTTGAAAGATGAAACCCAAAATACGTAGTGACAGATAAGAATTTTTCTCTTTCAATCTGCTCATACTTATTCTATGTGTGAAAGTTTCCTTTATCTTCTATCTTATGCTCTTTGTGCTGAATATTTGTTATTAAAACATTGAAATATTTTTTATTGTTGCGGAAAAAGCGGGGACAGTGTCCTTTATCAGGTTCTTATAGAATATCAGAAGCATTAAACTAGGCAGAGGGACAAATAAAGGAATCCCTAAAGAAGAGTGCTAGCAACTTACTGGACAACTTAAAATTCATATCTAAATTCTCTGGATTTAAATACAGGCTGAAGCATGAAAAACAACAAGGCCTATAAATAGTGCCTTTCTGTGCCATGGCTTGGATCACTTGAAAGAACTTTGGATTCATAAGGGACCCTGATCTCTGGGTTTCTATGAGGTTCTTGGGGTTGGTAAAATGAGTGGCCACTTCTGAATTAAATTAGCCATGTACAACACTCTTGATATTACAATTAAATCACAGAGCTCAATCTCACAGTCCCATTATTTTCTGACTCTTAAAGGATCCAACTTCAACAAAGGCTTTGCCAGACACTTATTGAAGGAGTGATTATGTCAGGCACAGAGTCCATCTATTTAGGAATTCATAGTTTAGAGGCAGTAGTGGGAGAATGGGCTCAGATCTATAGATAGACTGCAGAGCAACATTCATTGGTAATTGATGATTGATGCTTGATGATTGCTCTTGCTTTCCAAATCCTATTAAACTTTCCCACCACTCCCATTGAGAAGTCAGAAATGTAGGCCAAAGTAGTTCCTTTCTCAAAGACTCTGGGAGGAGGAGCGAGCCCATGGAATCCAGCATCAAACATCTGTAGCCCAGATGGGGCTATCAAAGGGAAAGCGTTAATAAGGATTGGGACTGGTCAGAGGAGATATGAGTTATAGATATAATACCCAGCCAGTGGATCAGAATTAGTGAGATAGAGAAACTTGGCTGTGGCTAAGGAAGGCTGCCTAAGCCAGATATCCACTTCTGCTTCCTAATTGTCTTTAGGGAGTTCTCAAGAGGTGCAGGAGAGAAGGGGGTTGAGTGCCCACATCAGTACAATCATAATTATCACTGACCATTTACTTAGGGAGCTAAGCCAAGAACATCCCTGTGCCTGAAAGTAAACCTAAGTTTCCCTGGCCTTTTGACTCTTTCAGTGCCCTTTGGTCACTGCTTTCATCATCTTCCTTTCTAACATCGTTCCTCGGCTTCTGTACTTGCTTTCTAGCTATCTGATTTGCTCCTTTTCACAGGAGTTGGATTAAGTATCCAGTCCATTGTGGAACTGTGTACTTGTTTCCCCTTTTGATTCCGTGTCTCAGATTCTTAGTACTGTTGTTGAGGAGAATAATCATTAAATATAAGCAAATGGCTGAGTCCTGTTGAAACAAGAACTTGGTCACTTAGTGTTAGCCCTTGCTAGGGAGCAGGCAGTGGGAAACCAGCCATTTGTATTCTGAAGGCTGTGCTAGGCAAACACCCCTTTTGCTCCCAGCTCTGTTCTCTGCTCCATCCCCTGAGTTTTGTTCAAGGGCAGAAGACTGTACATGGAACGCTAGTATGCGGACCGAGAGGTGTCACCACGGTCAGGGCAAAACACATGTGGTATGTGCTTTGTACCAGGGGAATGGCGCATCTTGGGTCGGGAGGGCTATTGCATATGATATCAAAGGGGATGGGTGGAGAAACTGCTGCCACACTAGCTTGTAGGCCGGGGCTTCCCTGGGATTTGCTCACCCACACACTGTGGCTTTGGAGCCAAAGGAATGGTGGAGCTGGGCTCCTGCAGTGATGGGTCTGTTAAACATCAGCCAGCCTTCATTATACGTTTCTTTTGAAGTCAAGATTCAAAGTTCCCTGAATCAAAAAAAAAAAAAAATCAGGGGAAAATAAGTGTAAGGGGGTAGAAGAGGGCAGGGAGAGAAGAAACCAAGGGAAGGGCTTTAAAACTGAACAGAAAGAATAATCCCTCAATCTGACCACTCCACCACATTTGAACTGAACAGACTAAAGGGACACCCCAGCTTCTCCCGCTAGTGTCACCTGATGAGGAGAATTAGAGAAGAAAAGATAAGCGTGGGCAATTTACCTAGAAACAGAAACCTCTCCTGTTTATTCTCCAACAGGAGAATTTTCCACAGTTGCAATAAATATTATCTTAGAGTAAATAAAATCCAGCTTTTCTCTTCACCTGGCTAAGGACATTTTTCTCTCCAGGTGTGAGAAGAGAGACTGTTTTTCTCCCTTTGTGGTTATTTCTTGGCTCCATATACAGACTTGTGGATGAGCCATGTGGTCTGTCTGGGTTACAAATATTTCCTCTTAGGGAAAATGTTGAGAGACCCCAGTCTCCAACCACATCCAAGTTGTTCAAGGTAGTTGGGTGTTGTCCTAGGAGTTGGGGTGCAGCTCTGGTCCCTTGGCCAGCTGCCTCTTTCTCTCAGCTGATCTGATGTCATTTCAAGATCTCTTCTTGGAATTTAAGCATAAAGGATCTGAAAGACAGCTGCGTACTTACGTTGTCCTTTTTCCTGTTTTCTCTCTAGAAACCTTGTCTGTACCTTTCTTTAATGACTAAATACATATAAAATCTTGTTTTTCCCTAATCCAGACCCGTGTTCTCATGATGTCAGAGATATAGATTGTGGGTAGAACACAGAGTGACTTTCACTCCAGGGCTTTTTCTAAGGCTGTTTAAACTCAGTACCTTCCCCTGGAGGACAATTGCATTTTTGAGTTGCGTACTTTTTTCCCCTTGTCATCTAGGACTTCTTCTAACGGTTGTGGACCTGTTTTCTCAAGCTCAATACTTGGTTAACTAGTTCTAAGCTAGGCTTGACTTCTAAAGGGTACCACTTCTTCGTTCCTGGGAAGCTCCCTTGTCCTGGAACATGACCTTTTAATTGCACTTGTACTGCTTCTCATCTGCTCAGTCTTGACTACCATCTCCTGGCCAGGCCATGCTTTCCCATTGCGAAGGCTTCCCAACTGGTCCCGTGTTTTTTTGTTCTTGTTCTTCCTTCTAACTGAGGTCTATTTTTAATACAGCAGAGTATTTCTGAGATCATAATTCAGATTGTGTGATTCTTCCACAGTAGCCCCTCAGCTCACAAGGAGTCAAGGTTATGGAACAATGCCATTCTGCTCTATGGGACCTCCCTGATCTCCCACTGTCACATTAGGGGCTTCACTTCTTTCTGGACCTACCACCCAATTAAATCCTAGCAACATGGCCTTTCTCCCTGTACTTAGACCTACTGGTTACACTCCTTCAGCAGGGGCGTTCTGCTGGTTTTCACTCCTCTGGAATGCTCTCCTTCAGATTTATGTGTGGTTATCTTTCACCCTTTCCTTTTCTGGTGATTTTTCAATGTCATCTTCGGGTGAGGTCTTCTTTGGTGGCTCCGTATAAAACTTCATCTACTCCCTTGAGTTTTTCTTGTTTTGTTCCTGTTTGAGTTTTCTTTTTAGAATATATCACTAGCCTGTTACTTGGTTCATTCTCCTTAATGTCGATCTTCTCCAGTGGAAAGCAAATTCCATGATGAAGGAATTTTCACATGTTGGTTACTATCATACCCTAGAACCTAGAACAAAAAAAAGAATAAACTAAATATTCAATAAATAATTGCTGAAAAGTCATGTTCTTACTCTAGTACAGTGGTTGGCAAACTGTGATCAGTGAACTAAATTTGGCCAACTATGATTACATAAACAAAGTTTTATTGGAACACAGCCATACCCACTTGTTTGTGTATTATCTATGGGCTGCTTTCATGTGGTAGAGTTTTTTGGCTACAAAGAGACCAGATGGCCCACAATATCTAAAATATTTACTATAAATGTTTGTCCTACTATATATTCATCATAGTATACTATAATTATCCCTTGTTGCCTGTCTCTTACACAAGACTTTTGATTCTTTGTTCATAGTTCTTGGAACAAAAGAAGTACTTAGTTAGTATAGCAAAAACAAAATGATTATATATAAAATATATGCCACGTATATACATGTAACATATATATATTTATATACACATATACATAAAACCAGCATACACACATATACACACATACACACACACACACACACACATGAAAAGCCAATGTAGGGTAAATGACAGTGCAGTAGAGATTCAAAGGCAAAGAATATTATTCTGTGTTGATAAGAGTTTTATTAATTTCATTAATCTTTTCTATTTATCTCATCACAAGTAGAATTGCCACGTTTGGGACAAGCAAAATAACTTAAAAGATAGTTGTGGAGAGAATGGCTTGAAGCCATTTTGTTAACCAACTCAATATTTGGTGAACTGGAGTTCTAGCATGTTCTGAAGGCATGAGACATACATTTTAGGCAACAGAAAAATACTAGTCAACTACAGCATCAGGAAATGAGATGAATTCTCTTTGGAGGGGATGGCAAGTGAGAGCAGATTCCGAAAACTGATACAAGGCACTCAGCATACATAGCGCTGTTCTGAATAGAACGTCTTTGAAATGATGTCATAGATTAGCCAAGACTGTCTTTAAAAGTCTTAGGCTTTTGTGATTAAGCATCAGTGATATACTGAACCAAAGACACTAGATTTATTGAACAATTGCATAGGATTTTGGTGAGGAATACAGGTTCTGAGATGTCATGACTTGCAGCAGTAGCATTTTGCTCGGACAGTTCACCACTCTTGACACTTGTGTCTTGTTCGCAATCCACCAGACCACCATAGTTTCTGCTCCCTACAGCTTTATAAACATTTCTTCAGTTTGCTGTGGCTCCTGTTTCACCTATTTGGGCCTTTTCTTTTAAATTCATTTTTACTACTAATTGCTTCAATCTTTTTTGAAATATTTTGGTTCAAATTATTCAGATAGTCAATGAGAATTGACCTAACTCATTTTTGTGTGTGAGGTCAAAGGCATAGATTTCTGTCAGCGTTTATTTCTATCAACTGTGACCAAAAGACAAATAGTTGGGAAGGTTGCTTAGGGCTCCAGGACTTAGTCTTCTACCAATTGATTCAACATTCTGGGTAGAGTCAGCTGTTTTATTATCTTTTATTTTAGACAACCATAGTCATTTTTATTTTATTTTAGTTTTGCTTAGGTTTTCCTGGTTGTCTGTGATAACCATAGAACATTCATACCAGTTGTGTTCTCAAGACCCCATGATTTAGAATGCAAAATCACTAATTTTATTGTTGGAACAGAACTACATTTATAATGATTGTTGTATTTAATGATGACAGCAACATTTAAGAATTGAATATTTAAATTTCCTATGTTTTCTATGTAAAAATGAGATTTATACAGTGAAGCAACTATCATCATGAAGTGACAGAACAGGAACCTAGCTGACTTTAGAGACAATGCTATAATGGGGATCATGTCCCTAACAGCTAGAAATAATGAACATGCTTTAATTTTAATTATATAATCCTTACACAGAATGTATATGAGGAAATGAAGAAAAGGGAATGGAAATCACTATAGAAGGACTTTATGAAAGAAGCGAGTTTTTCAAGACATGAAGAGTAGAATATAGGAGATATTATGGAAGGGCTAAGATGTAAGTCAAGGCGCATATTGTCAGGTGTAAACATAATAAGGTCACTGTGAAAGGAGATGTTGGGAAGGGCAGTTGCATAGACAAGAGAGAGAAAGGCAAAAAGAGAAAAAGTTGTAGACCTAACAGTTGTTAGAAGTTTGGCTTTGGGAGTTGCACAAGACAGTTCGGTACCATAGAAAATGTATAGAGACAGAAACTTCTGTTTTATTATCTTTTTTTTCAGTAGTTACCATTTAGCTTGAGTTATAGATTTTCCTTTAGAGAAAATGTTTTTAAATATTATTCTATTTTAAATTTTTGTGTGTGCTATGTATGCACACATGCTATGGCACATGCCCATGTGGAGGCCAGAGGACAACTTGGTGGAGCTGATTCTCAACTCAGGTCATCAGCCTTATGCCACAAGCACCTCTACCCTTTGAGCCATCTTGATGCTGTGAGATCAGTTTTCTTATATCCAGAAAATATCATTAGAAATTTCTTTTATGAAGTATTTTCTAGCCTTAAGATTATTGTTTCCACAAAGCATCTTTATCAAACTTTTTCAAAGATATCTTTGTTAGGTGTAAACTGTCAGATTGACTGTTTACTCTTATTAAGGTAGCCCTTTCCAACTCCTAGTGATCTTACAATTTGACTAATTGTTATTGATTTGTGTTTATTATGCTTTTTCTCTTCAGCTGTGTTTTGAGAAAATGTGTCTCTTTGATACGGTATAATTTTATTATGATATATTTGTTGTGATCTTCACTTTTTAAAACTCCACTTGAGGTTTACTGTCATTGACTCTGAGCAATCAGGCCATCATCAACTCAGGAAGGTTATAAACCATAGTTATTCAAATACATCCTCCTCATTTTCCTGGACCTACTATTAAATATCAATTACTCTACTCACCCTCCCCTCCTCTAGCTCTTACCCACAATCTCTCTGTTTTCTCTCTCTAGGTCTTCCTTTTGTTTTTGAGACAAAGTCTCATTACGTGGCTCAGGCTAGCCTCCAGTTTACAATACTCTTGTGTCTTCCTGGATTATAGGCATGCATCCACATATTCAGTCTCTATGTCTGGATATCACAAATGTTTCAGTGTCTTTGCCTTTCTTTGTGAGATTCGAGTAAATGTTGTTGGGTATATTGTCTATTTGTTCCTTCCTTCGGGCTTGGCTAACTTGCTATCTTAAAAATATTATTTCTCTCTCTCTCTCTCTCTCTCTCTCTCTCTCTCTCTCTCTTTCTCTCTCTCTCTCTCTGTATGTATACCAGAGATATATTGGTGTGTATGTCAAAGCATCCAAGAGGGAGCCAGAGGATAACTTTGTGGAGGAGTTTCTCCCCTTTTACCCTTACCTCGATAGGTTCTAGGGATGGAATTCAGGCCCTTTGGTTGAGATTACTCTATGGTTTGTCAAGATGCTATTATCAATGGAACAGGGTGAAGTATATGCAGGATTGCTCTGTAATATAGCTTATATATGAATCTATATGTTATCCCAAAAGGTCCAATTAAAATATTACACCTATTTCTTTTAATTTTTATATAATCTGATTGGGTTCTTGTTGTTTCTGCTTATTCTTCTTCATGGATTTTGTTTCTTCACACTGCCTTGTGATTATTTTTGTTGTAAACCCATTTTCTTACATTGTAGCTATACCCATTTACTTTTGGCAGATGTATTATGGACCTGGCAATATAAAACCATTTTAAAATATATTAACACAGACTATACTTTTGAAAGGCTGTAGGGTATTAGGATTGAGATGAAAATCTCAGAGGATTAGTCTTTAGATACAAATTTTCAGGGGGTATTTTGTCTTTGTTTATTGGTTCACAACCAAGGAACATAAAATTTGTTTTGAGCTTCTTAATAAAGAAGGACTTTTATATTTTTAAAGACTCTATTGAAAATGTAATCTTTGTGAGTCCTGGCTTTTATGTGAGTCTCTCTTATCAAATGTCTTACTTTGAAAAACCCTACATTTTATTTTGCGTTGTATTCAAGGGTCCTATATTGTTATTAAATTGAACTTTGTGAGTACTTGAAATTCCAGGTCCCTTCAGTAAGTCAATAGGTCTTCCTTCCTTCCTTCCTTCCTTCCTTCCTTCCTTCCTTCCTTCCTTCCTTCCTTCTTTCCTTTCTTTGTTTATTGCATCCCACTTTTATTTTATTTCTTGGACATGCCCTTTAATTTCCTTCCATCTTGGCAAGACATTTAAAATTTAAATTGGTTTTGTTATTATTGACTAGTTGTGGCTTTTTTCAAAGTAGCTAATACTGAGGCTTTGGGTTTTCAAATACCCACCCATACCCCCATTTTTAAACCTGAAAGGGATGTCTCAAGTCACTGGTTATTTGAGTGTCTCTTCAGGAAATATACCCAGGGCAGCATGTAGGCTGAATGTGGTAGACTGGTGGGCTGAAGACACTAAGGTGCATTAGTCAGCTTCTGGCACCAAGTGTGACAGATTGAAAATGTCTAGGAAAATTATTGTGTCACAACAAGAACTGGAAAATCAGACATGAAAATATTTGACTCCCAGTCCTTACTCTCATCTGGACACACAATTGTCTGATCAACTGCTTTCCTATTAATTTGTGTCCGACAAATCTTTGTTGAATACCTCCTCTTGGTTGGGAAGGGTGGGTTTTCTAAAAAATCATGGATAATAAAGTCATCTTCCTTCTCAGAGCCTCTAGTCTAGTGTGAGGTGTGACCATCGGCAAATCAACAATTGTGTACATGGTATGTGTATATGTTAAGACCTGGGGCCAGATACTCAGGAGAACAAGAGAGACAGAGAATACTTGCTGTAGAAGAAGCATGGAGGGTGTTTCTGGGGTGACTGACTGAAAAGACAGTGTTTTGGCAAATGTTCAAAACATGCCAGGCTGTGAGCCTGGAGTCTCTGAGATTTATTCCAGGCAAAGGGAGAAGGAAGAAGCTAGTAGGACTGGAATAGAATTCATTGGTAGAGAGAGGCCAAGTAGTGCTGATGGGAACACAGAGTAGATTGTAGCTGTCTTCTCCAGTAGATGGGGGACCATTGATAGAGTTTAAGTGATAGTCCCTTAAAGCAGCAGAATATTAGAGGAGGGTGTAGAAAGAAGTACTTAACTGTTCTGTCTCATGCAAAGTAATATTGTGAAATTCAAGTAAAAAAATGCTTGTTAAGGATGTTCCATAAATTGCGATTATTTCACATATGAAAAATGTTCGGTGAAACATGCATGGTGAGGTTGGAGAGAGAGATATATCTTCAAAGAGACATCAACTGGGTAACTGAAAAATAAATATGAAGAAGCTATCCATCACAGTGTGGAATCTGCCATGGATCATGTCCTATGGGGTATTATAAAGCAGAAGTCAGAGTACCTTGCTCACCCCCAGCCATGGAGTATCCACACCCTACCTCTCTCCTCAAAGGCTGAATACTAAAGTGAAAAGCCAAGCACAATGAATATCTTCTTTCCACCATGGTTATAAAAATGTTACTGTTCAGGAAAGCCTTTGTGTGCGGTGTACTTGGCACAAGTAAGAATTTCCACATGAATATTGCCAAGTGTAGTAAGGGATGGAGGTCAGGACAATGAGAATGAAGGCAAGGAGAGGGATTCAGTTACTTTAAACCAATCAAACGGGCTCAACACAGCATCGTGGAGATGTACATGATGAACTTCAGAGCTTGGGCTATAAAAATATCTAAGTCAAGACAGCCGAGATCTATGTAGCCATGGATGTGGAAATAGCCGTCGGCATGTAAAAGCACGATGTGGCACTAAAACTACGCCGACAGTCCTAGGCTCCGTTAAGGGTAGAGTATCCAGATTACTGGAAGAAATGCTCCCTCTAGGCATCTCCTGGTCAGGGTCTGTCTGGAGCCTGTACCCAGTTCTGGGCAGCAGGTTTTATGAGGAACATCAACTTGAAACATACCCAAGGCTTGAGGGAGAGTGGTGATAATCAGGATGCCAAAATGACCCTGATCTCCTTCAACTATGGAGCTTAATGTCCTTCTTTCTAGTTTGGGGAGCCAATATAAAAGGGAATTTAAAAAGAGTACAATGGCCTCTTTTTTCACTTCTTTAATTTCATCTATCTCCCATTAATTCATTCAGTTTATGACAAACATTATGGAACGCCTACTATGATTTAGACATTAGAGCAGGCACTGCAGCTTCCCTGTTCCTATGGGACAGGCATAAATGCATCCAACTGCAGATCTGAGGAGAATAATGCCAGGGGCTCCCTCTGATTACCAGAGGGTTCTGTTTGAATTTCTATGGTAATTAATGATGCCTTTTGCTTCCCATCTCTCTTCAATCCCAATTTGACTCTAAACATGGTCATCACATTATCCATTCCGAGAATCATTTAATGATCAGTGTTTCCCAGCTGGAAAGAGTCACCTTGAAATGAGCTTTGGGTTGTTCTTGAACGATGAGTAGAGATCAGCAAAGGGAGTTGAAGGAGGAGCACAGGGGAGAGCCACAGTTAACAAACGCAGGCAGTGTGTAACCAAAAGATATAATCAAAATAACTGATGCACATCCAGTGGTGTAACCATCAGCTATGAAAGTGGGACAACACTATGTGGTATTCATAGTGTAACATTAGGACAACTGCTCAAACTGACTCTGTGTGCAACCTAGAATGTTTAGTTAAATGTGTTTTGTAGTTATATCTGATTATTCTGTTCAATAGTTTGATCTACTCCCTTTCGTAGATTTAAATGCAATGAAAGGCATCACCATTCCTAATTCTATTATTCTGCTCCTTTCTATATCATCATAGATCATTAGTCAGAAAATAGATAATGTCACCTACTCGTCTTTTAGGCAGCCTAAGTCACCATAGGTTGTTATGATAGGCATGCAGACTAAAGATGGTATTGCATTAGTGATATTCCTGGGCAGCTAGCACAGCACTTTAATGCAATGATATTGTGAATGATATTGTTTCAGTTGGCAGTAGTAAAATTTAAACTAAATCAGAAGGATCCCTCTAAGACACATGCTGGTGCGTATCTTCATTTTATCTTGTATTTTTGGAATTCCATGGTTTCAACTTTATGTATTTTACATGCGTATTTCTCAATAAGTGGCTCTCTGGAAGAAATTTTTATTCATCAGGTATCAGTTATATCACACTTTATTGCAGGTAGAACTTAAAGCAGTTTTTAAAATATTTTTATATGGTACCACATTTTAAAATAAGAATCATAAGGTCTGGGGATGTAGCTCTGTGATAGAGTTCTTGCCTGGCGTGTATGAGGCCCTGAATTTATGTTCTAGTACCCCCAAAGAAATAAACTAAGAAGCATGAGCAGAAAGAAGGGAACCGGGGGAAACAAGGACAGATTAAAAAGGAGTGACTCAGTGGTGAACGCAGGAAGCTAAATGGTTCACACACATCAGGATGCTAGACCTAGGCCGTAAGTTAGCTATGACTTTCTCAAAGCTTACACAGAGTGGAAGGCAGGATAAATTCACTGTTTTCCACGACTAAGAGATGAAAACACATGACTACTCAAGGGAATAGCTGGCATAGAGTACCACCTTGGGCAGAAATGTACCCTGATGCTACACAGAGAAAGCAATCCAGTATATTGGAGAGCATTTTCAAATAAAACCCTTGTTCGAAAATATTTAAAAAAAACAGTTTGTATTCTGCTTGTAAACACAACAAAAGAATACTCCATGTCCTTAACCTCTCAAAAACAGTTGGCATATTTTTATACTGGGAGAATTTTCAGGAAGAATTGATAATCAGGAGACTAGCCCATCTGTGGAGAGAGGTGGGAGGGGTTTCAACTTCAGGAATGACAGACATCATTCTGTGAAACTGGACAGAAGGACTGGGGTGGATGCAGATGTGTAAAGTGTTGGCAGGTGGATTTCACCTGATGCTTCTGATAAAAACAAGCAGTTACTCTGTGCATGTGCTGCTAGGCGTGGGGTTCCTCACGCGGTCGGAACTGAGGGAGGTCGCTTTCACCCACACTGTCTTCTTTCTAATTAGTCTTCCTGTGTACAGATGTCTGCTGTAAAAGAGCATGGTTCTGGAAACAGCTGCTAGAAACCTCTGAGGGCTAAACTCTGCAATTGCCAGGTGAGCCCTGGAAGAGCAAATAGCCTACTTGGATTGAGATAACTCTCACAGATGGGCCTTACAGCACGTCTTCTTTGCCCTTTTCATTTTCTTTTGTCAATCCTGAAGCTATCTCAAGACCCAGAGCTAGCTCTATAGACTTTTGCTGGTTTCTCTCCGTACCTAACCACGCAAGGTGTTAGGCCTGAGGCTAAATCCCTAGATGCAACTCTCTGCTTTAGTGTCTCAGTTTTATATGTGCCTCTGCTTCGCTCTACCATCTCAAAGCTATTTGTGAGACTTAGAAAAGTTGTGAACTATGGCTTTCTCAGCATCCACCTTGCCCCAAGTGTCATTCTGTTTCTCCAGTGTACCAATTTTACATACTGTAATTTTTAATGGAGTGTATGATACTGGAGAAGGAGAAAAAAAGCAGGACCATTAGAAGAACATATGAGGACTGATTCATAATAAGTGTAAAGCCCAGAACTGCCTGTCACCTTGGTTAACAAGAGTCCTGGGAAAGCTCAATCGGTGACTCTGGTGGCCATAGATGTGGCTCAGGAAGGAAGAGCTGGCTTGGGGACCAAACAGCATCTCTTTGTAGTGAGTACAGAAAGCACATACCCACCCTGATCGAGTCAATTTTGGCCAGTATGATATATAACTGAGTACAAGAAGATGGGTTGGCAAAACATTTTTTAAAAATAGTGGAATCTGTTGATCCCAACAGAGAGACACAGCCAGTGGATACTGAGACTTAATGACTATTCCCATGGAGTCATTTTATCTGACAAGTATCAGGTCATACAGCAGTCTCGTTCACTCAATGAAATGATTCCTGTTAGCCCTCACAACAGGGTGGACTTAACATATGTTCCTAGAAGATTTTTACTGCCATATTTATGAAAATGCTACTTTTGATAGGAAGTTACTCTTGGGAATGGATTTACCCACTTCATCTTTCAGAATTCAAGATAATGTCTGCCTTGTCAAGTTTCTTTAGGCAACAGAAGTCAGTGGGAGGACACTGGAAGGGAGATTCAATTTACAGAAGTTTACTCTATAAGCCAACATTCTTAGAAAAGACTGACTACGAATAGAATTCACATATATTGTCTTACGATAGCCGTTAACCTGATTTATCCTCTGTGTTTTCCCACTAAACTCAAAATAGCATCTTTATGTGCTCGACGGCAGAGGCGCCATCTGCCTCCAGATAGGGAAACACCAACGATGACAAGGTAGAGAGATTCCACAGTAGAGCTGCAGCTGGAAGGAGGCAGAGAGGCGAGGCGACAGTAACTCCAAAGTGGGAGAAAGAGGGGCTGGTGGAGGATGAGGGGATTCGGAGGCTCTTTGAACAGCAAAAAGCCTTGCTTCATAGAAATACTAGCAGCCCAATCTATGCTCTCATGTTAAGCACATCTGCTAATTTTTTGATTGAAAGCTATTTGAGGTCTTGCAAAATATCCTGACTGAGGAGCTGTTTTATTAGTTTAAAAAAAAAAAACTTAACAAGCTTGTGTCACAATGGATGAAGGCAAACCAAAGATCAAGAAAGGTGGTAGGTTCATTAAGGATCCAAGATGAGGCCTTGGGCACATTGATGGACACAGAGACACCCTGCCTAGTGGCCAGAACTGATGTTCTGAGGCATTCCCGTTTCCACTCCGCCTTCCTAACCTGATGTCTAGAATGACTGCCACTTCTCTTAGCTGTAACATGTACTCCACAGTTAAACATCAATCTTGCGAGTAATTTACCACACTGAGTCTTGTATTAAAAACAACCTGAAAAAAAGATGAGACACAATCCAGTATTTCTTGTTCTTGACAAGTGAATTTATTCGGAGTAAAGATTAAAATACTATTCAAAAGGCTGCGACGGACCAGTTGATGGCAATGATTTTTTTCCTTTGGCTCAGGCAGTTCCCATGAGGCACCTGCTCTATTACCAAGGAGTTGAGCCGGGTCAATGGGCTGTCTGTTGTAGTAACTGCCTCTAGTAAACACACCACCTCCTCACGCCAGGAAACTCCTCTCTTTTGCAGTCTTGTAAAGGATAATAATTAAGAGCTCCTTTCTACAAATTGTAAAGCGTGTTCAGCTAGAACTTCGTTCATGTTTACCATCACTGGACAACACCTTCATAGTGTTCTTGTTAGTCAGTTACACTTACACTTAAAGCACTCCATGGGTTTTCTTTTCTCTTATGCCTGAAGGGGTTGATAGAGTCAGGATGGAGCAAGCATCCTATTTATCATGGGGGAGAGAAAGCCCAGGGAATTAGGCTCACACTCAAGTTGAGGAAAGAGTGCCCACAAAGTCCATGAGGGTGGAGTAGCTACAGTTTACCTTCAATTTGTATTACTTCTGGGACACTAGCTGATTTTAGATATAGTACACCCCGATTCTCCTTAAGTACATACTCAGTTTACTACATAAAGTGTTCTAAAATATAAATGTAAATACTGTGATCTAAGGAGACTTAGAGTGACTTCTATTGTCTCTGTGGACCCGAGTGTGATTGGCTTAGGCCAGTAATTACTCACTTAACAGCTACTTCTCTTCAGGTATTTGAAGCAATTGCCATTATCACCATTATTATTAAGGTGATGTTAAGTCATAGAAAGACAAGATTTCATTAGTGGTTGGGATGTTGGCTCGAACACAGCTGAAGAGTTGGTCTAGCATGTTGATATGATTGGTATAATATATAGAGAACCCTGCTATTTTCATAACTTTCAGATATGCCAATTTAAGATGAAGAGAATTAAGATGAGGGAACGTGGCATCTTAGTCTGGTGGGGTTGTTAAAAAATAATAAAATAGACTTGAAAAATTAATAACTACCAGATACTTATTGCTCATAATGCTAGAGATCAGAGTGAGTAAGATCAAAATGCTGACATATTTAGTGTCTGGCCATGTTTCTCATATATGGTATCTTCTCTGCCCTCGGGTGTAGAGGGAACATGCAGATTATGAGCATCCTATTTAGAAGGGTGTCTATTGTATTCATGATAGAACACAGAGGAAGACAGAGCCCTTGTGACTCACTTTCCAAGAACCCCCATTTCTTCTTGCTATGACACCAGGGTGACATTTCAACATAGGAGTTTTGGAGGAACACAAATATTGAGATCAGAGTCAATGGTAAGGAAAGTCACTGAATAAATTATTATCTCTAAGTACTTTTCCCCTGAAACTATAACAATTCTACTTTCGTCCCAAGAATTACCATATTTCTTCTTACTTTCTGCCTCAATTATGTTTCTCCCTTTCACTCTATTCTGAACCGTTATTTCAGCTGGTTGAGTCAGCGTGCCTCTAATTCAGAGAGGTGAGCAGGTCTCTGCGTGTCTCTGATGATTCACTGTTGGCCACAGGGATTGCTGGGCAGTGAAGAGGTTTGGCAGTCAGGAGGCCATTGAAGTGAACATTGTAAACTTCAACAGTGCCAGGAAGGGCTCCAGCCAAACTTCATAATGGTTGGGCCAAAAACTCAGCCAGTCCTTATTTCACCTGGGACTGCCTGTGTTGAGGACCTCGCTCACTGACCAGCTGCCTTTTCTACAGCGGAAGGAGAGACATCTGTACTGAAATCAGAGAAACAGGAAGGAGCCCAAATAAGTCTGGGGAGTTTTCCCAAAGGATCTGTTTGTTTTGAATGCAAATTAAGTACATCCACTTGTCATCGCTGAGCAGCTCCCATAGTCTTTCCTTTTCTTTGTGATCTTTGCCCACCTAATCACTGTGCAGTTGGGCAAGCGCTTCACCTGCTCCGGCTCCCAAACAAGGCCATAGTGTGGCTGGTTTTGGTAGTGCTAAAGAACCTTAGAATTTCTTGAAACCAAGCCTTGTAAATTATGGGGGTGAATGAACCCACACTAATTCCCAAGTGGCGGAATGCGTAGCTTTGTTTCTGACTAGTTACTTCATCATTTTTATATCCAGAATACTTTAAAAGCTTGCCAACTTTGACACATTTTTATTAGTGAAGGATTTAGTCTCTGTGTCCCTCTTATCTGCTGCTCTGCTCTCATCTCTCAGCATCCATGGAATACACAAAACTCATTGTTTTCCCAATGTCTTCGGCTTTTTTTTTCTAATATTTATGCTTTCGAAGAAGTTGTTTCTTCTTGCTAACTCTCTTCCCTTCTCGGTAAATTAAGAAAATAGGTTGTAATGCTTCTTTCAACTCCCCTTTCGAAACTTCCTTTGCTGTTTTGTCTTTTCTCAATATGGGGGACTGAACCCAGGGCCTAACACATGCTTGGCAGGCACTCTACCACTGAGCAATAAACTTTTTTTTTTCCTTTAATAAGCGTTTGCGGGAGAGCCTCATTCTACAGCCCGGGCTGGAGCTACCCTCCTGATTTAAGCCTACCGCGTAGTCAAGGTTGTACCATGGGGCCTGGGTGTGTGTTTGCATCATTCTGTAGACATTTCTACTGTTCATATTTATTATAGTGCCATAATATGTATGATGAAGTTTTATTCAGCTGTAAAGAGAATGCAATTAATAATGAAATCATACAATTTGCCAGTGAATCAAAATTATTAAACTGAATGAGGTTACCCAGATCCAGAAAGATATGAACTCTGTGCTGTCTCTTATTTGGAAATTCTAGCTCAAAATTTGTTTCTCTGAGACAGTGTCTCTCTGTGTAACAGCCCTAGTTGTTGGACCTTGCTTTGTAGACCAGACTGACCTTGAACTCACAGAGATGCGCCTGCCTTTGGTTCCTGAGTGCTGGGATTAAAGACAATCTTTCAATGTGAATATATAATTTGTAGTAATTGCATAATTCAGGAAAGTACAAAGGGACCACGGGAAGAGAGGAAGGGAAGGAGCCCCAGGGAGAACAATAATAGGACACAGTCTCTTTGAAGCGGGAAATGGAAAAAAAGTGAGGTGATTTTAACTGGAGGGGAGCGAGAGCAACACATAGAGAGAGAACAAGGAGAGATAAACAGTGGTAAAGATGATTGGAAAAGCTATATTGAAACATTATTTTGTAATTTTACCTAAAATGCTTATTTAATAACCTTGTGTGTATGTGTACAGATGTGTTTGCTCACATGCATACCTTCCTCTATCTATTGAGACAAAATTTCTCACTGAAGTTGAAATCTACTAGATTATCTAGGCTGACTGATCCATGAACTTCAAGCATCTGCCCCCTCTGCCTCTCCACTCAGTGCATTCTTTCACAGGTATGCATCATGCCTGCCACTTGACTTTTCTTATGTGGTTCTAAGAGGAATCCAAACCCATGTCATCATGATTGTGCAGAAAGCCTGAGCCATCTTCCCATCCTGTTCAAAGTCAATTATTTGTTATATACTAGACCTTTTCTTATAAAGGAATACTCAAGATCTCTTTTGAAGCTGAAAACTGTCATTTTACAGTTTGATCAGCTTTGGGAGGAATTGCTGAGAGCTATCTTCAGCTACATGATAGAGCAGAGGTGCAGGCTACGACAGGAGCTGGCTTTAGAGACTGTCCAGTTCATTCGCAGAGCAGAAAAACAGAGTCGAGGCTCTTGTGTCTAGTGGGTCTGGAAGGTTGAGTCTAGTCATGAGGGTTTGTCTGAATGTTCCTCTCAGTTTCATTTCCTTGTGAAAGGGGCTTCCATGGTTAGTAGAGCTCAGGGCTGTGAGGGCGATGGAAGAACAAAATGGAACTGTGAAACGATCGTAAATGCAGATGAGAAACGAACTGACCTAGGGAAAGGAGGAAGATCTGGACAGTTAAGGGAGCTACTGAAGACTAAGAACCATGTGTTTAATTTGAGTCCAGACAGAATATTTATGTTTTGCTCTGGTCACCATAACCTACATGAGTGTGGACGGTCTTCAAACGAACTTGATTTAAGTAGATTTGGGCCTTTGCCGAGTGAGTAGAAAGAAAGAAGAGCAGAAAAACGTTGTGAGTCCATGTGAAAGAAAGGAAAGGAATAATGACAAATTCAGTGACTTGGTTATCTTCATGTCCTAGAGATTTCCCAGTTCAGAATTCACCTTGGGTGGACACATGGTGGACTGACTATGGAGACTCTGGAATGGATGGTGTTTAATTCATAGGGTATTATTGTCCTCATGTTTGCCATTTTCTCCTTGGAGCAGAGAGGCACTCGGAGTGATATTAAAGATATAGGATATGAATTCTACTCCAACTGATGCCACTGACTAATTGAATGTATGGAGAAATATGACAAAATAGGGAGCTCAATCCTTTTGTGTTTAGATGTTTTATTTTGCCACTATTTATGACTATAGCATTTTGCCATCTCTTAACCATAAGCAAGGACAGATTTATCCCTGGTTGATAAGCCAAGGCGAAATAGAAATGGATATGAAGGGTCTATGTAGGCTGAGCTTTAAGCTTTCTTTTAAAAATATATTTCTGCATTTGCCTTTTCATTTGGTTTATCATCCTGAGTTGAAACTGTCTCCTAGTGTTGAATAAAGATTTGCAATCTCCTATTTTTAAAGGGCTTTGCTTACAGATAAAATTCAATCTTCTTTTCTGTACCAAGACGTAGTACATCTGACAGGTCTTTCACGTTAAGAGCTGAATATGGAATCCCAGGCTGAAGCTGCAATTTATGTTGTCCATAAAACTTAAGGCCTTCACCAGCAAAGGAAAAAAAATCAATCAAGAACTGCTGTAAACAGTCCAACCCGACCCCCATCTGTTGGAGTTTAGTGCTCTTCCCAGAGAGAAGCACGCTCTTCAGTAACTCCCTCTGATGTTAACAGGAGGCTCTACACAGGATCACAGCCAGCTTCCTCTGGAGTAGGTGGGTATAGGCGTTCACACAGGTGGGATGGCTTCAGAGTTGTCAAGAACAGCTTAGTACGTCAAAAGGTGACTCCCCCATCAGATGGATAGCATCTGAAATTTCATGGTTAGAACATTGTTTTTCTAATTTCAGCAAGTTATAATTTTTGCACCCCTCAAAGAAAATATAACCTTTGTTATTTAGTGACAGATTGAGATATTAAATAATGGAGTATCATCCACGTGGGTGACCACAGTGACGTAGGAAAACTCTGGTGTCTAGAGATACCAAATGTACAGGTTGGTGGGTGGCAAAGGCAACAGATGGGTCTGTCAGAGCCTCAGACATCAAGATGGGTTTAGAATTTTGGAGCCTGAAGGAGTCTGTGTGTGAATTAGCCTGGGCTAGAATTCTGCTTAGACTCAGGGTATTCACTGGTGATGAAGAGAAGGAGCATATGGATAATGATGCAGGTACAAGGCCAGCGATCAAGTCTGTGGCATATGGTAGCCTTATAATAGAGGTTTTCATCAATTTATTCTCTAACCAAACAAGTGTGTATTGAACATCTATCATTTTCAATCATCAAAAAAAAAGCACTGGGACTAGCAGTAATTATTATTCGGTATGCCTGACATCATAACGTAATACGTAGTTTACATTGGGAAAGTGCCTGTATGGGTGTCAAGAGTACCACTACGAAGAAGAGAGATGACTTTGTGAGTAATGAAAGATGTAGAATTATCAAAACGTCTTCAAAGATAAAAGGTATGCTAACTAATGTGCGAGGCATTCAGGGACACAAGGTTCATTGGGAGGCAGGTTCTCCCATTGTCACTGATCTGTAGCTAGATTTTACAAATGAGAGGTGTGATAGACAGCAAAGTGAGGGAACTATTCAGTAGATAGTAAATGTTGAGCCATGAGGAGCTGTTTAGCAGTATTTTATATATTAGGCAGAAAGAGAAGCTTAGAGGTGCTAAGTGTCAGTCAAAAGGTGAAGCTGGAGCACGGGGCATATTTGGGGGAAAGTTAGTGACAACTCTAGAGGCTTAAACAATGATAATTAAGAACGTGAGGTGTTAGGCAGGTAAGGGAGGCACTGGAGATTATTTAACTGGATGATGTGATAAGATTAGCATTCTATAGAAAAGTGGAGAATAGGTTACAGGAGTTTATTGTAGAGATAATTTTGGTAATTAATGGAAGAAATGACAAGTGTTTAACAGAAAGCAGTAGCAAAAGAAGTGAAGAAATGGAGTCTGGTATTTGAAGAGCCTTGAGAACTGTCCAGGCTTAGGAGGCTGAGAGAAAATGGGTCAGTAAAGGAGGAGATTCCCAGGGGGTATGCTCTAGATAATGACATTTTAGACACAATTTCCCATAACTGTATGGAAGAGGGCAGTTGGCACATGAAAGAAATCACTTTGAAAGGCTCAGAAATACATCCAGTTTTAAAGGTCCGGAAGAAAGTTGAATGTGTGTTTCAAACATGCAGAATCCATATGTGGATTTGGAGTCACTGAGAACTTTTTAAGAACTGATATAGTAG
This sequence comes from Myodes glareolus, assembly GCF_982192425.1. Lineage (NCBI taxonomy): Eukaryota > Metazoa > Chordata > Mammalia > Rodentia > Cricetidae > Myodes > Myodes glareolus. Next base: position 65,433,868 of record NC_142030.1, read on the forward strand.
ATCTAAATGTGTTCTTCAGGGAAAACCCATTGAATGTTAAAATCAGACAGTTCAATGATGAGTTGGAAAAGAGATGTTTTGAAAAAAAATTGGAAAAAAGCAGATGTGGAAGAAAATCCATAGAACTGATCATTCCAGCAGCTTAGAAGCAAAGAATCTCTCAAAGGAGTACAGAGATAGAAAACAAAATATGATACAGGTGCAGTAGAATCTTATTCAGAGGCAAGCAACCAGGTGTGCAATGGATGAGGGAGGAACAGAGGCCTCTCTTCTAGCTGAATACCTATTGATATCTGATGGATGGCTTCTAGGGAAAGGAGAGCCATATTTCTTAGTGGGTGGTCCTTGTAGGTTGACCATGCCTGAGAAGATGTGTCATATTCATGCTTATATGGGAAGCACAAATAGGTTCTGTGGGCTACACACACACACACACACACACACACACACACACACACACACACACACATATATGCCTCTGTGTGTTTGTATGTGTGTGTGTGTGTGTGTGTGTGTACATGGTATGGAGAGTTAGGGTGATTTGAAATGCATTGAAGAGGGAGAGTGGGGTGAATATTATCAAAATACATACAATGCATATATGAAGGTTTCAAAGAACAAATAATATATTTAAAATGTGTGTAGTATACACACATCTCAAAACATGGATGAAATTTGTAAAACTTTTGTATTGGGCTTTTTCTTTTGGGCCACCAACCAGCTACTTAATCATAACATTGAGACTTATTATTATTATTTAAATTACCCTGTTTCTTTTTGTCTAGGGCTTTCTGCCTTTTCTTTCTGTATGTCCTACTTTCCTTGTTCCGTGTCCACTGGTTGGCTGGACCCAGGTGTGACCCTCTCTTCCTTGTTTGTTCTCCTTCTCTCTTTCTCCTTGAGCCTAATTTCTCCTCCTACTTCTTCTCTCTGCCTATCATCTCTGCCTATACTTCTCCTGCATAGGTATTGGCCGGTCAGTATTTTATTAGATCAAACAGGTGCCTTGGGATGGCAAGGTAAGACAAATGCAGCCCATCTTTATACAATTAACCTCACATCCTTACATCATTAAACAAATGCAGCATAAACAAATGTAACACATCTCGATATAGTCAAGGTAATATTCCACAGCATAAACAAACTCAACACACCTTTACATCGTTAAATATTCCACAGCAAACTTATACCAAATCCACATGACATGATTCTGTTTATATTAATGGCCAAAATGGGCAGATGAAAATTGAAAGTGGATTAGTAATTTCTTACAGCTGTATAGAATGAAGGAAATAAGTTAATAGTTGAAAGCAAAATGTTCCATGTTGTCTATGGGGATGACTGAACGGGTCATGAATATGTTAAAAATATTGATTTGTACCTTTGAAATGAGGGACTTTTTTATTATATGCCAATGTTCTCTGAAAACTGAAGGAAAAGAAGGCATGGGGCAAAATCACTTAGTGCAGTAGAGAGGTCTGTTCGAACATCTCTGTCAACACTTGGTAATATGGAGTAATCTTTTAAAATGCAGCAGGAATTTTATGCTGGTAGGAAGGTGAGATATGGATGTTCCAGGAGAGAAAATGTGATACAAACTTTCAAGACTCTTGTTTGGAAAGGGGTTGGGAGAGGGGGACGTTAAGGCCTAAGGTAGAGTTTTTTCACAATGAGGAAAGCCTCACCATGTTGATACAGGAAGAGAACCAAGAGGATTTGGAGTTAAAGATTTGTAGGACACAACATGCAATGAGAGCCAGAGACTTAAATACAAAGTTGTATTACTGACCCACATGGAAAGTGGTGTCAAAGGGGACAAAAGAGGAAAACCTACAGCATTGTTGTGGTTTACAGGTGGAAGAAATGGTTGTTTAAACATCATCATGTCAATAGAACTATTTTGCTTAGTGAATCAATTTTATACCCAACTCCCAAAGAAACAAGCAAAACTTTCTTGGTGGAGACAAGACAAGCGATCTGAAGACGTATCCCTCAGCCTGGCTTTTCCCTCCTGCAAAGCCCAAAGTTGCTTCACAGAGTCCGAGGGATATTTGCATAAAATTTAAGAACAACTGGTCTCTAGAAGATATAATAAGGTGGTATAAAAACAATATATGGAGGAAGGGGTGCTGGAGACAAGGCTTAGTGGTTATGCACTGGTTACTCTCCCAGAGAACCCAAGTTCAATTCCCAGCACAGACATGGTGACTCGCAAAGTTTGTCACCCCTTCTCTGGTGTTTTAATGCCCTGTTCTGGTCTCCTTGGACACTGCACATGCATAGTGCACACACATGCTGACAAAACACCCATTCACGTAAAAATAAAATAATTAAAAAAATATATGAGACTGCATGGCTGATACTAACCAATAAGATGAAGGTAGGGAAGAAGCAGATGAGAATCCATAGAAGACAAGATAAGAGATGATACAAGAAGGGGAAGAAGAAAAAGGAAGAAGACAAAGAAAGAAAACAAGGAGAGACGGCACTGTGTAGTCAGATTGTACTAGGTCTTGGCCTAAGTGTTTTACATTAATCTTCACAGTGCATTAAGAACACACAATCTCTATTTTTACACACAAAGGCACTGATAGAGAGAGAGGTGAGTCATTTGCCCCAGGTGTCTGGCTAGCCACCAGAGGACTCTTGGAGAACAGCAGTGACATTTGAAGTGAGTGAACTACTGGCAGAATCTTAGCGTTGGTCCAGAAATGGAAGCTGCAGAGGTGGCTCAGTCTTGAAATGAAATGGTGCCAGCTTTGGAGAGGATGGAGGGCAGAGAGGTTTGGGAGCATGTTGGATCTGATAAGATTAAAAGGGTGCAGTGAGTTACAGGGGCTCAAGAAAGATCCAGGATTGCAGAGTTATTAAAAGAATTTGGGTCCTAGAGAAGTATCACATCTTGGAGAAATTTGGGATTACGGTGAAGGATTTGGCTCCAGAGGGTAAGGAATTGTTAGTTGTCCTTAAATAACTTACAAGTATCAAGAACTATTATAGTAAATAGACATTGTGAAATTTGTTGTAAGATGACTCTGCGATTCACGCTTGAAGAGTGAAGAAACTGTAGATTTTGGAGATCACAAAAGCATTACATAGGAATCAGGCCACAGTGATTTTTGCTGTAGATACATTATTTTCAGAAATGCCAAGGAGCCATTCTCCTGCACACACACACAGCTGACAACAGGTGTTTGAGGCAGAAAAAGATTCAGTTCAGAGGTAGAAGTTTCCTATTTCTACTCAAGAACCAAGCTTTGAGACAATGTCATGTGTTAGAAGACAGTCGGAAAACAAGGAGTAATCTAAGAAGATAGGAGAATTTAAGAAGAAAACTTGTCCTTGGACACAAAAGCTTTCAATCTTAAAAAAAATCCAAACCCTTAGTTTTTTAAAAAAAAAAATTTTGATGTAAACACAGTGCGTGCGTATGTGCTTAAGGGTGTGGGTGACCCAGATGTTTCTGCAGACAATACATAACAGCTCATGATGCATGCTTGCACTTTATATGTTCTTTTCAAAAATACATGTTGCTTAGCAACCCACTAAATTTATTTCATAACTTAATTCTGAGTTAGACGCAGTGTTTGAAAACATTTCCCTATAGTTACCCTCAGAAATCCAGGGTGTCTAAGTGATGCCATGAGTTCTCAGGTTTGACTGGTTGGCTGAGAATAGCAGCAGATGTTAAAAATTCTCCATCGACAGTTTTCTACAACTCACAGAGAGAAATTCTAACAACAGCCCCATCTTCAAGGTTCTCTCTCTTTCCGTTTCCCTGACCCAATATTTGTTTTCTTCTCCCTTAATTTCCTGTTTTGCACTCAACTTTCCTTAGTCCCTTTGGTTTGGAAATTAATTCTTCCTGGGTTTGTTCTTCTTTTTATTGTTTTTTTCTAAATGAATTAAAATAATTTTAAGACTGACCTTTCCATGTCATTTCCAATCTTCCCTTGTGGTTGTTTTATGCCTAAGTATACTGCACCGCAGCATGAGAATGAACATTTTATTGTGTGGTACATAGTTTTCATTATATAATAATTTAATTATATGACAAATGAAGTTGCAAAACTGATGTTACTCACAGCACCTCTCGTGGTGCTGCCAAATGCCCCGAGTTAACCTAACACTACCAGGAATGAATCCTGGAGACCCAGAATCCATGGATCCTGGAATGCCAGATGAAGTTTGACATGAATTCTTAAACCAGAGAATCATATTAAATAATATGACACATCTATGTGTTAACTCTCTCTTGCCCCTCTGTGACATCTACATCCAATGGCTTCCTATGAGTGCATTGTATTATTAAACTTTTGAAATGAGCTCTATCAACAAAGCCCAGCAGTAAAATGACAGTCGTAAATTAACAGAGAATGTGTCTTGAAAGTTTTTCTTTTTATAGTGATTATTTGAGGATTCTAAGAAGTATTGACTTTGGGTTTGGATTTGCTACTGAATTGGAGAAACTGAGGTTTGTGAGTGAAGGTGGCTTAGATTAAGGTTGCCCAGCTACCAGTGCAGGGAGCCAGGACTAGATTTCAGCGTTGGACTTGGATAACCTCTAAATTGAAACATCTGTCAAATCTCTCTGAGCTAATGTTTTCTCAAAAGCGCTGGCGAAAATATGTCAGTCACTGTAGAGTAACCAATTGGATAGAAAGTCTGGGGTGGGAGTACTTTGGGAAAACAGTTTTGATTGTGTTAACATGGTTAGCTGATGGGAAATTCTGTTGAATTACTGAACTGATTTTTCACTTAAGGCTTGAGCCCGTTTGGGATCATTTAAGATCACCAAGTCAAGTTGTTTCCATCACAGTTTTGTGGATTCTTCCCTAGCAAGTTTCATTGTCAACCAGAATAGTTAGCAACCACATCAGCTTAAAAAATTCTTGTCTCTGAACTCTACTCAGATGTATTTTAACCATCTCAGAGATGCTTGTTTTGGAAATGTTGGAAATCTCTGGATTAATAAGTGGCATATTTCTGGCACAGAGAGAACTTGGTTCATTCACTTATAAAATAATAAAAATTTGGATTACAACCTTTTAACACTTTGCTTCTTTGTGGGAGACACAAAACAGTAGGACCTGCAGGTGATGAACTCACAGTGTAGTAGGGGAGTTAGTCCCTAGTGCTAACACAGAATAAGGTAAATATCATGTGTTTAACATGAAGTAAGTGACTTCACTGTAGGAATAGGTTACTGGAATGAGGAAGTAGAAATTAACTTACATTTCTTAAGGAGGTAAAAATCCATTAGTCAATTTGGTAAAGGCGGAGGTGCTCCAAGATGACAGGCGGTAAGAATTGCATGGATGAAACTTGAAGAAATTTTTCATAGGAAGTTATATTCATTAAATCAGAGCACTTGTTGAAGGTGGAAGAAAAGATCATTCATCGTAACATCAAGCTGAAGATTTTATGACTATTTAATGGGCAATAAAGACATGCATTTAAATTTTAAGATGATATTGACAAGACCAGCAATTAATTCTTAAAAAAAAATCTGCTGTAAAATGCATGATGGACTCAAGGGTCAAGCTGCATATGAGCTGTGATTCAGGCCTCAACCTCTGCCATGCTTGGGATCCTCCATTTTCACCAGTAGAGAAACCAACATCAAAAACCCAAAACCAAATATCTGTTCCTTCCCTGCCTTGACAGTCATTGAATCAGTGAGAAAGACTCCATGAGGTCATAGTGCTTACCATGAAGATAGTCCTGAGCCACGGTGAGTGCTAACATAGCTTCTTTGTGTGCTGTGTGCAGTGTGGGAGAACCAGGAGACTCTTATATTGTTAAGAAGATTCCAGTATGGTGCCACTCAACTGCAATCCCAGCACTCAGGAGGCAGAGACAGACAGGTCTCTATGAGTTTGAAGCAAGCTTGGTCAACACAGAGAAACGTAGGTTATCTAGGTTTGCATAGTGAGATCCTATCTCAAGAAAATTATATCAGAAGAAAAAACCATAGTGACAGCATTTATCTTTTTTTGAAGGAATTTGAGGAGGAGTGGGCTCTGATTCTGATTTCAGCTGTTTCTTCAACAAAGGTTAATAAGAATGGTCTTGGTAGACATTATTGTCTCGAGTCAGTAATTGATGGCTCTGTCTTACTGAGAACATTTTAATTTCTGTTCTTTTAGTATAATTTGATCCTTTTCTCAACTTACCTTCTGGTCCCCCCCTTTTTTATCTTTCCAGTTTTCTCCTTTTTTTCTCCTGAATCTTCAACCTCTGCTTTAGGTCTGCTCACAAAGGTCAACATGACCCTTTTTTTCTTGGGAAAAGAGAGGGTGTGGTAACTTGTTAATTATTTTTGGAGTGAATAACTTTTCTTTTTAGTTAAATATCTTAAAAATCTCAGTGTCTCCCCAAGTACCTTTCCCATTGCTAGAAAATAGTAAGTTCCCCTATTATTATTTTGAGAGAAATTGAAATGCAAATTCAAGCATGCTGTATCTTCAGTAATGGAGACTGACTCAACTTTTCAGAACACGCATCTTTTCAAATACATGATCCTACTTATTATAAAATACCATAATACTATAAATGTATGTCCCAACCTTTGAATTAAAAAAAATCTTTGCCATACTCAAGAAAGTTAAATACATATCTATACCCCATAGGTAATACATATTGAAGAGATAAGATTCTTTGGGTTTTTACACATACCTTTTGGAAAAAGCCAAAATGGGGGGGGGGAGAGAGAGAGACAGAGAGAGAGAGAGGGCGCACTTTCAGTGGCAGGGAACAGTCAGTAATAGGTAGAGATTTGGCAGGTTATTTTTTTAAGGTTCTCTGAAACAATTTTCGTTGGCAGGCCCCAGTAGAACCATTAGAGACATTAACGAAGGTATTGTTTTGAGATTTGGTTTTTTTTTTTTTTTGGCTCAATCTCCCCATTATTTAAGGAAAAAGAATTGTATTTTCACAGGGAAGAGAGAAGATTTCATGCCAGTGAACTTGAACCCTCCTCCATGGCACACTGCAGACAAACAGGCTGGAGAACTAAGAAACTGTAGACCCTGCAAATTCTGAGGTGCCAAGTGCTATGTTGGATCGAAACAAGATTCTTTTCTTTCTTCCTTTTTTTTGCTCTTTCTGGTTAAAAAGCAATAAGAACTTTCTGAAAATTCCTCTAATAAATAATACAACTGCCTTTTTATATCTGGCAAGGAAGCTGTTCTAGAAAGTCTTCTCAGAAGGAGAAAGCATTGATCTGGGACACCCAATCTTTTTAGCCTAAAAATAAACCTGGGTTCTAACAACGTGTGTGTGTGCGTGTGTGTGTGTGTGTGTGTGTGTGTGTGTGTGTGTGTGTGTGTAGGAGAGGCAAATAGAAATGCTGAATGTCAAAGATACTTAGCTAGTAGATCCTGGAGTTGGAAATGCTATGTCTTTTAATTTTTTTTAAATAAAGAACGAGTCTAAACAGGATTCAAGAGGACTCATCCACCCATCTGTTTACCTTGTCAAGAGTGTCTTTGGGAGAAGGGCCAGGTTAAAAAGTTAGGATGAACTCATTCGTCTTTTCTCCTGTATGCTGTTATTTTCTGTTAATTATTGTTTCTTGACCCCATATTTCATTCCAAATGCAGACAGAGCTAGAACAGTAGAAGACAACAAAGCCTAAATTTGGCCCCAGGACACCCCTTATACAGAAAACCATGGCCACAGCTTCACCGCAGGCCCATTGCCTCCATCTGCACATCTTAGCCCTTCGACTGTGGAGCTGCACAGTGAAGAGCAGGCATTACAACCCTAATCCAGTCATTGCTTTGTGATTAAAACAGAGAGAGTGGCTCTTCTCAAACAATGCGCTTTCCATCGCTTTTGCAAACAATGACCGGTTCAATCTTCTGTCTGCCTTTCCTTTCCTATTTTCCTCCATCCCCCGACAGTACCTGAAAAGAAGATGAGTTCACATTGTGAAAATACATTTCACGGGATGTTAAGTCACCATGAAGTAGCATTTCCTAGTGTGTTTGATGAGACTGATGAAGCAGTTGTTTTCTACGGATTTGGTGTTCTGTCATGTGCTCACTGTACATGATCGCATCTCATCTGTCAATTTTAGGAATTTGGCACTAGAATTACGCTTTTTATAGGCTTTTTATTGTGTTTTGTTTATTGTTTGGGGGGTATGGAGGGTGTCTGTGGGGATAGGAGGACATGTTTCGAGGCAGGCATGTGGAGGTTGTAGGACAAACTCGGGTCAACAGGCTTGGCAGCTGGTGCCTTTACCAGGGAATAGTCTCACTGCCTCCTTGATCACACCAACTATTTAAAATTATTTCATGTTCACTTCTCAAAAGAGAATCATGATCATTTAAGTAATCAGGAAACTGATTAGTTATATTATATATATATTATATAATTTTATATATAATAAAATTATATTATATAATTAGCTATTATATAATGTCCCCAAGTCATTAAAGGAGAAAATGGCGAAGCCCAGATAGACTTAAGTCATTTAAATTCAGAGCTAACATATTAATCACCATTCACATCATGCCCTTAGAAATCTAAACATATTTTAGGAATTTTTTTTCTTTTTTAGACAGGAGGTCCTAGAATTTGCAGTAATCTACATTTGTAATAAGTCAGGGGAGGTATCTTTTTCATCTGATTTTTTTCCAGGAGATGAGTCTTAAAAAACGTCTTTTTCATAAAACTGAGTAAACTCATCACTGTACTGGAGATTAGGTGTCTTGGTGATGGGAATCAGACTCACCTGGGCATCTGTAGCAGAACCTGGAAAGGTGTCGGAGGACCATGATGGAGACCCAGTTTTACATTGGAGCCAGCTCAAATGTTCCTCTAATTCCTAGAATTGCCTCTTGAAGCAGTAACCATATCAACATTGTTTTTCCCACAAGCAAATGTAGACAAAATTATGAAGTAGGAAGATTTCCTATCCCCAGAATTTCATTTCCTTCGCATTATAAATACTTTGTTTTCCTGGGAAGAACTTAAGTTACCCTTTCTTTTATAAGAATAGATCTGAGTGATTCTAGAAGACAAACCTTGCCTTAAAAAAGTAGATATTAGCCGGAGAGATGGCTCAGGGGGCAGAGCGCCCGACCGCTGCTCCCGAGGACCCGAGTTTGATTCCCGGCCGGTCACTGCATGTAGTTCCATATACCGTCAGTCAGCGCCGCCCTGCGGCCTGCAGAACGATCCCCACACACAACCTCCCACCGTCCACCGTAGATCCGCGTACAGTAGTAGGCAAAAAAAAAAAAAGGAGATATTGCTGGTTATGGTGGTGCACACCCTTAATTTCAGCACTTAGGAGCAGAGGCAGAGGCAGAGGCAGACAGATCTCTGAATTTGAGGTCAACTTGGTCTACATAGTGAACTCCAGACCAACTGGGATAAAATGAGAAACTGTATCAGAAAAAATAGTCCACAGAAGGTATGTTATAATTCTATGCTGTTTGGCTTGTTAAATGCTAATGATTAACATGGATAATTGATTATGTATTTGGTTGAGTTAAACATCTCATGTGAATAAGAAAATGGTAAAATACCAGCAAGTCTAGATTCAAAGAAATAACATGTCTAATCATATAAGTTACTCTGTGTAGTATAAAGTATAAACAATAGAAATAAATACCAAATGTCAGAAATAAGAATCTCCAAGGATTTAGAATGTGTGAATAAACATTAAAAAATTCTCTTGTGTATTCTAAATTGTTGATGATATACATGTAGAATTTTCAAAAGAAAAAGAGAAGGAGCTATGTAGGAAGGGCGACAGAAGTCAAGGGACAAAACTACTCAACAGCATAGTTGAGTTGGAGAGGCTGACTATAAACCACTTGATGTTTCTGGAAGCAGAAGCCCGAATGAGAGAGGGACAAGGGATATGGTTGTAAGCAAAACCCTACCTGGTCAGATTCAAGGCTTGGATGCATCATTTCTGCAGGTACCTGGTAATTGCCCGAGGAAGGTTAAACCATGGGCAAGAAGACAGGAGATCACTACTATAGACTGGGTAAGGGACAAGCATATCAGTGGCACTGGAGTAACGGAGATAGAGATGACATCAATAAATAGGTAAAGTAGGTGCGCTTCAGTTGGGGAGTCTGTATTAGTGGTGATCATGAATGTGGGAGGGAAAACATGGCTCCCATGTTGGAAAGAAAATTGCATTAGATGTGGTGAACAGCTCACACCTGTAATTTCAGTACTGGGGAGCAAGGTAGAAGGAATGCTATTACGATTAGACCAGTCTGGGTTAGATAGTGGGGTCCTGTCTCAATACCAAAACAAAATTTAAAACAGTGAAAAAAGAAAATTACTTTTGGTTAATCCTCTCACCATGACATTCTGGAACCTATACAAGAGCAATTTCTTACCTCTAACACAGAAAGGACCATGGCTATGGCACTCTCTCCCCTACCACAAGAAATACAATCACAGGGTAGTTAAAAGACTTGGCTTACCTACTGGTATGAAAATGCCTTGATTTTATGGGGTATTATGTTTTCTCATATACACACAAAAAGTGTATTAGACCTCACTCAATTAAAAATTAACAAAGACAGTTACTGTTTCCTCTGTCTTTCTTAGGTGCACACCAAGTACATTAAGTAGCATGCCATTTTGCTCACATCGTTCAGGTCTTAGTTATTATTTTGTGTGACAGTGACAGATGTATCAAGGTCACAGAGCTCAACATGGCAGAACTGAATTGTGAATCCTATCTGACTGAACCTAGATCCATGCTCAAAGACACATACCTCAGTATAGAGCCCAATTCTGTCATTTTCTTCTAAGTGGTTAGATAATAAATATTTAGGTTTTTGGGGCACATAAAGCATTTTCTTCTTTGTGTTTTCTTTTTTTATATACAACTTTAAAGAATATAAAACTCAATAGTAGTTTATAGGCCATACAAAAGGTAGCTGCAGGCTGCATTTGGTCCATAGATTTCACTCTCCTTGTCAAGACAAATACACACTCATGCACACACACACACACACACACACACACACACACACACACACCTCTTTTAGAGTACACTGGTGGTGAAAGGGTATGTGGCATGAAAAGAGAAAAATGGAGAAATAGCTTAGCCGTAGGTTTCCAGGGGAAAGGGAAATCCAGCTGGAATCGAATACCCATGGTAAACACAGCGAGACCGCAAGAGCCTGAGTCATCACAAGGCCGTAGTCTGTGTATGATCGCTCAGCCAGCAAATGATCCTCAGATGGCTTCCCAACACTCAAGTCAGGCAGAAGAGAGGAAAGGGCTGAAGAAGGAAATGTGCTCGCTGGTAGAGTGTGGACCCGGACCTTCTAGAAAAGGAAATAGAAAGAATGGCTAGAAGGTGTGCCTTTCTGGGGCCCAACTCTCAGAGGAGACACAAGTCAGGAAAAGGGAAGCGAGTGGGCAGGCTGCTGGGGTTGCTTCTGCGCTCGCCTGCAGAATCCTGACCACCATAACTCTTATAACGTTCGGATGGTTAGAGTTGTTCTGGTGGCTACCAGGCTCTAGAAAGGCTCTGGGAGAGTTGGAGTTTATAAATAGCAGTGTAAAAGGCCAATAGAAATTTTCCCTTCTACCAAGTAACATGGGAACTAAATGTCTCCATGGACTTCATGAATCTGTAAAATGTGTGCCGGAGGGTCCTCTGTCCCTTAACGACAGTGACAAATGAATGTCTGTTGTTGGTTCAAGAAACTTTCGGGGAGGTTGTAGGATCTATCAGAAAGCCCCCACAAGCCTTGAGTACCATGGCTTTGTGTTTTTCATCTCCTTATGCCTAAAAGAACTTGTGCCTATGTATCTGAATGCTGAATATCTTCTTAAATACCCAATTTCTCACTTTTGCACAAATTGTTCCTGCAAAGGGGATCAAATGTAGCTGCAAAATGACTACTTTCTGTATTATAGTCCATAGCATTACACTGGATCTATTGTAACCCCCTTTAAGGACTTATTGTTAAGAAATACATTGCCTATAATTAGGCAAGATGTCCTGTGTCTAGAGAGAGGTGTCTAGAGCCACCCATTCACTATGTAAGCATTGTTCTGGAGGGCAGTGTGCTCAGTGCTTATCAAGGGCTGTGATCAACTGTAGATGCAGACATTGGACTTGACGTCAAAGCAACTCTCCTGGAAAGCGATGATATCTGCACTAACTCTAAAGGAAAAACCAAAAACCCCACAAAACAAAAATCTTATCTTTCTATTTATTTATTATTTAACAGTATTTGTGTATGTGTGTGTGTTTGCATGTGCTCATGCACTTACGTGTGTGTGGTGGGTGTGCAAAGGACAGCTTATGTCAATCGGTTCTCTCTTTCTGTCATGTAGGTTCTGGGGACTGAGGTCAAGGCATTAGGATTGGCACCAAGGACCTTTACCTGGTGACCCATCCTTCCAGTCTTACACTAACTTTTGACAAACAAACAGAAGAAAAACCTCACCAAATGCCATCAATTTAGACATAGGACACGTGCGCTCAGTTTTATTGAATCAGGAGTGAACAGAGCATAGGAACTGAGCAGTAGAATGAGATGCAGAAGGAATAATGACCAGGGATGAAGCTAAACAGGTAGCTTGGGCTTAGATACTGCAAGGCCCTGACATTTCAAGTCATTTTACTTTGTCCCAATACTATCAGAAATATTTTAAGAATAAAAATGAGTTGATTATCTCTCCACATAGGAAATAGAAGAGCATAGGGAAAGGCTGGAAATGGGACAGAAGCAAACTTGTGGCAGTAGGTATGAGAGTTTGAAATAGTGGAGTGGATGGCTGGGGGTAGAAATGCTAGATTTGCTCAGAATGTAGAACTTACTGAATGTGGTGACTGGACGGGGAACTAAAGAAGAAGGAAAGAGCTTAGAACCATTCTCTTCTCGGGCTTGGAATTAGATGTTCATGAGAGTGATGGGGGGGTGGGTCTTTATGAGAGTAAATATTTTGTTCACAGCCTCAGTGAGGTTTCAGACCCTGTGGGGAGGAAGTGTGGTGGGACAGCTCTGATCATAGCAGCAGGAACTTAAGGCGGAGGGTGTTCATGGTCTGGACTAGAAAAGCAGAGAGCAGGCTAGCCCCAAAGGCTGGCATATCCTTCAAAGGCCTTTCCTTACTGACCTACTTCTGCCAGCCAGACCCCGTCTCCTGATTCCAAAGAGTTCCTCAAGCTGGGGACTGAGTGTTCAACACATGAGCCCACTGGGGATAATTTAAGTCATACCAGGGTTTAGTGGTAGCGAGTGTCTCAGAGTGGTACAGCTAGTAATGACACGGGTTCTCAGAGGCTTTCCAGCGGAATTTATAAACGGCTACGAGAGCATGGGGCTATTATCTACAAATCCACTCTGGTCTTAGCCATACTAAATGGCCCTGTGTCCTCTGCGAGCTATTTCCTCGACCTTATTCTCCTGGGTTTCATGCTTTTAAAAAATGGAGATCTCTATGCCTCTAACCTCACTCCTCATCCCTAGGAGATCCCTCACCTTCTACCCCATTAAGGATGCCGCAAAAACCAGAGGAATATTTCTTCTTAAAACCGTCTCCATCCACCACCTCTTTCCCTCCTCCTCTAGTGCATGGGCATGACACGTGTTCTTCTGTGTCCAACATGTGAAGCCTGAGTCAGGGCTTTGGGCTCATGTGATTTACTGAGAGGTTCTTTTTACCACACAGCAGTGAAGGCAGCAGGACAAGCCATGGCAAGGGCCCAGGCAAGGATGCAATTTCACTTGGGGTCTAACCTCGCCAATCTCGGTGAGTTCAGAAGCATGAGTTGCAACATGGATCGAGCCTAAGTCTGGGGCAAAGATCGGCTCTTTGTACCCTTTTGTTAGTGAGTCATTGGCTACAAGCTGCTTCTGGGAGGAGGCAAACATCACCCGTGTTCCAGTGGCTAGCTGCTTGGCTCGGGGAATTCGACAAAGACAGCGCAACTGTTAGTAATTGGCACTGAGAGCAACTGGGGATAGGGGCTTCCGGGTGTGTTGGGCACCAGCCTCACCCACCTGTGTGAGGTGGGTCTCGCTTCCTGGCTTCTGTGTCAAATCTTCTCGATTGTCTCTGCTCCTTTGTCGTTTTTCATCGCCAGGCTTTCTGGCTTCTTTCTCCCCAGGCAATGCCATCATGCCTAGGTCTATGAGAGCGACTTTCCATCCTCCCCTCCACCCTGGTTTATCTCTCCTTCCCTTCTTCAGCATCTTCCTTCAAGGTCAAGATTCTCATCTGTGCCAGCCACTTCCGTCACCATGTCCCCCGCCATCCCACTACTCTCTAACCAACTGCAGTCTGGATTTTGTCTCAGCTGTTGTTCCGAAATTACTTATGTCCAAGCTACCAATCTTCTCCTTATTTCTACTCCCGATAGACACTTTTCCGTTCTTCTTTTATTTCGACTGCCAGGAACATTTGGAATAATCTTCTTCCTCAACACTGAAGAAGCCAGCACTGCTGGATATCTCCCTGCCTCCTCTTTACTTAGCCTCAGGCCTCTCTGCCAGCTTCTACCAACTCTTGAAAATTCACTGTTCCACAGCAATCATCCTGCGTCTCTTCTGTTCATCCCATGTACCTTCCTTTCGGCCAGACTGGGCTCTTTTACGTTATTGAAAAGATTTCCCCTCTGCATTTCATAATGCGTGATTCAAAGGTTGAAAACAGAAACAGAAAAATTAGCATTGTTTCTTTATTGATTTTCAGATTACATGATTCAGAGATTTTTTTTGAGGTCGATCTCTCTCTCCTTCTTGTCTCTCTCTGCTTCAATCTCTGCCTCTCCTATTTCCCTAAACATATGCTGTACTGAGCATTTAGCCATTAGGAATGCAATGTTGGCTACCTCATTCATTTCATACCTTCATTAGAATTTAAATTTTTATGTTCTCCAAGTTCAGGAATATTTTAGAGATTCAGAACCATGTATATATTTCTCTAATACAGATTTCTAGTTTGGTCATCTCAGGGTCCTCAAATTGTCTCTAAATTTGGAACATCTGTGTGACAGAGCTATTTCAATATAAGCTCAGGGAGAAATGTTTTTTAACTAAGTCTCACTGTGTATCCGGGGCTGGCCATGAACTCAGATGCTCCTGACTCAGCTTCCTAGACGCTGGCAAACAGTGCCACCACATCCATCTTAAGGAATCCTTATAAACCTTACTTTCTCTGCCTCATCTAATCAGTTACCAATTTTCATTGGTTCTGTTATATAAATACACCTTAAAATCAATCATACCTTTCTCGTCATCTACATTGCTTCCTGTTTTGCATCTTTGAACTCATTCTCTACATTTTTTCTCAAGGGTGGTCTCTCTAAATAGAAATCTCAATTCTGTTTTATGGTCATCGGTGCTTTGCCTGCATGTACGCCTGTGCAAGGGTGTTAGAGCCTCAGAGGTGGAGTTACAGAGAGGTGTGAGCTGCCATGTGGGTGCTGGGAATTGAATCCAGGACCTCTGGAAGAGCAGCCAGTGCTCTTAACCACTGAGCCAGCTCTCCAGCCCCCTGAAGCAATAAACATTGTAACATGACATGCAAGACCTCCAGGACCTGAGGGCTGTCAGTCATTTTAACATCACCCTTTCCAGTTCCCCACAACTCCTATCAGCTAATTCCTCTCCATCCCAGGTTTTCAGACAATGGCTACCTGTTCTTCCCTTGGCACTTCCTACTATAAGACACCTATTTTCATTTGCTAGGTCAATCCCATGCAAGCATCGCTAATCCCCCAAACCCTATTTAGATGTTCCAGATCTTGGCATCCTACAGCATTTGTTATTTTTCCTAGTGGAGCGCTGCTAAACCCTCTTTCTTATTGGCTCTGTTGTCAGGGCCCAAGTTCTATGAAGGCAGACGTGCTGGCTGGGCTTGTTCAGCATTGAATCTCAGCTAGTGAGCATAACGCCTCATACACCATAGTTCAACAAATTCTTTCTGAATTAAGTGTGCTGCTTAATTTATAAAGTTAATGTATAAATTGGTTTTGGTTATTGGTTTTCTTAAAGAGCTCATTTGTTTCTGCTGTTTCAGTAAAAATGGAAGTTGAGAGTTTAATTTGACATGCTTGTATTTTAAAAAACATCTGACTTCCAGGAAGTGTATATGTGTCTGTGCGTAAGGGTGTGTGTGACGTACTTATAGAATAGTAGTTTACTAGAAAATAGGAATTGAAGAAACACTTTTCAGATGCTCTACAAAGAGGAATGAGCTTCAGGAAGAGAACAAAACGACACCATAACAAGTGACTGCATGCGTTTTCATCATTAGCTGGAATGCATTGTCCATGCTCCAGGTACCCACAAGGACTGCTTTTCCTGGGGGGAGCTTCATAGTTTTAAATCCAATGTGAGGTCTGTGCAATTATACTGCCCATTCCTGCCTAGACTCAAAAGTTGATCAGTGTAGAGTGTTCTCGCCCTTAGTCACCATAGAAACAGTTGTCAAAGACAGAAATGGGAGGTGGCTTTGCATGTACTTATCATTCGCTGTCTACCAGAGAGAGCAAATCCTGCTCTAAACGTTCAAACCTTTTGAAATTTGGCTGAATGCTGTGATTTTGAAGATATTTTATAGTGGACAATATCTGTGTGCTGGGGAGTGGGAGAAAGGATGAAGGATTCTCCATTTTTCATTTGAAGGTCATCTGCAGCATTGGTGCCATCAACTAGTACTTACACACCATTGGCCACTATTGAAAATAATTTTCTCTATTATTTCATTGAGAAAGGCAGGATGTTTGCCTTCTGAGAGCTCTGTCTAGGTAATAAAAAAATGCACACACATACAGCACATAAATGCACCAATATATATGTACATATACATGCATACACCAGTATACACACACACCCCATATACACAAATATACAATATTTTATTTATTTTTATTGCCTCATTTTGTTTGTTTTAGAGAAACTTTCAGAAAACTGCGCAACATCAAACAAAGAAAATACACAAGTGTGCAAAAAGTATTACTTCAAGTCTTCATTTCTATTTTATTTTCTTCTAGAAATATATTATGTACATTAGCATGCATGAGCACTTTTATTTAAATTGTGCAAATAATCTGTTTGTACTGCTAAACAAAATGCCCAGGACTGGGTAATTTACCAAAAGACGATAGAAAAAATTATTTTTCTCAGCTCTGGTATCTTGGAAGTTCACTTCCAAACACTGATATTATATTTCTTTTCCAATGAGGGGTTTTTAAGCTCCTAACATAGCACCTAGTTGCTTTATTCTCTGGGGGGAAAGGAAACTGCCTTCTTATAGGGTTGTCCCAATATTTGGTACAAGTGGTTATAAATCTATAATTATCCACATTTTCCTTCATTTTTATGCAGAGCTCATGAGACATTTATCAAATGCTGTCTTAGTCAAGGTTCTATAGCTGTGGCAAAACATGGTGACAAGAGTCAGGCAGTGGTGGCACACAAATTTAACCCCAGTTCTCAGGAGAAAAAGGCAAGTGGATCTCTGCGAGTTTGTGGCCAGCCTGGTCTACAGAGCACGTTCCAAAATAGTCAGAGTTTTGACACAGAGAAACTCTGTCTCTAAAAACCAACCAACCAACCAACCAACCAACCAACCAAAAACAAAACAAAACAAAACAAAACAAAACAAAGCAAAGCAAAGCAAAGCAAAGCAAAACAAAGCAAAACAAGAACAAAACCCATGGTGACGAAAAGCAACTTGGGACAGAAAATACTGATTTGCTTACACTTGTTTCCATACCATAGTCCTGGAAGTCATGGCAGGAACCCGGAGGCAGGAGTTGAAGCAGAAGCCAAGCTGGAGCGCTGTATAATGGCTTACCTCTCATGGTTGCTCAGCCTGCTTTCTTACAGCACTCAAGACCACCAGTCCAGTGGCGGCACTACCCACTGTGAGCTAGGCCCTCACCAATCAATATTCAATTAAGAAAATGTAGCATAGGCTTTCCCATAGGGCAATGTGGTGGCGGGATTTTCTCAGTTGAGATTCCTGCCACTAATTTATATTGGATTAACCAGCACAATGCCCTCATGGTTTAAGATCTAATAACTCCCAAAGAATTTGCTTGCTTTAGAAGATCTAACTTAATAATCAAAACAAACAAAGAAGTGAAAGAAACATGCAGATTGTTTTCCTGGCCAGCACAGGTATGTTCATCCCAGGAATCACTTTTCTCTTATGTAAGAAAACATACATATTTATCAATATTATGAAAACCTTTCTCAAAACTGACATTTTCTTCTCTGAATAGTAGTATTCAAGTCTTTCCTTTTCTGGCTACAGGAAGTGAAAACATTTTGCCGTCTTCTTCTCCATCAGCAATAAAGAGTAGTGGTGATTCCATAGTCATCAAAGTAGGTCTTTTTGAATTTGGGGAAATACTTTTTCATGGTTCTGGAAACTAACTCATTGAAATGTATCTTGAACTATTTCTTCAACTAACTAGAATTTCTAGTTTTCTTTAGTCATGTGACCATAGGACCTGAATATGTCTCCTTTGACCTTTCTACCTTGAGAGCAAATTAGCTGAAATATAATCTCTGAGTTAGTCAAGATTATAGAAATCAAAAACCACTGTAAGCATTGCAGCAACAGCAACAACAAGAAGGAATTAAATGCAAAAATTGTGTCACTTAAGACATTTTTGAGAAGCACGTGGTGCTGGAGTTCAGGTTGGGCATCAGGAATATGATCCATGGGAGCTGGTGTATGCTTAGGGCTGCAGCTCAGGACACAGATAAGGAGGGCACCCTGCATGCCTGTTAGTACTTGTTTCAAGGACACACTCTCCAGCGGCTGTGGAAAACTCAGAAAGATACTCTTGGCATCAACACGTCATGCTATGTCTACTAGATCCAGGCAGTAAAGTGTGTTTTAAAACTCGCACCTCAGGTACTACACTGTTGGTAGAGATGACAGAATACTATTGTCCTGAATATTTGCAGATAAAGAAATTAAGACAAGGCCTTCAACTCCCGCCTTTTTTCTAGCTCGAACAACGGTCATGGTGATTGGTAGAATCTGCACCCCTTTGATATACCTACATAAAAGCAAATCAGACAAGTACAAAATTTACCACTTATGATCTACAGGACAGTAGGACACACTAGAAGGTATAAACAGAAACTGTACTTTTGTTTCCCAGCCACTCACACACACACAAATCTATATTAATTACAACACTGGCCAACGGCTCAGGCATATTCCTAGATAGGTCTTTTTTTTTTTTTTGAGACAGGGTTTCTCTGTAGCTTTGGAGCTTGTCCTGGAATTAGCTCTTGTAGACCAGGCTGACCTCAAAATCACAGAGATCTGCCTGTTTCTGCCTCCCAAGTGCTGGGATTAAAGGCATGTGCCACCACCACCTGGCAAGCTATTATATTCTAAATTAACCCATTTCTATTAATCTGTGACTTACTGGTAAGGTTCTGGTATTTTTCTCCTTTAACAGCTACATGGCATCAGCCCGACTCTGCCTCTTTTCTCCGTGCATTCAGTTTAGTTTTCCTACCTGCCCTGCCATAGACTAAAACAACTTCTTTACTACCCAATGGTAGTAAAACATATTCACAGCATACAAAGTGGAAACTCATATCAAGAAGGAGATTGAGGAGACAAGCGCAAGCTAATTCATAACATGTACCACCCTCTACCATACTTTACCGACATCCCACTCTCCAAGCAAGGTTTACTTCATCCTCCATTCCTGGATGTAATTGTGTGTGCATGCTTATGATGGTGCCAAATACTGTGCATTATAGTGATTTGTTTACATGATTGTCATAATATATTAAGCTTCTTGAAAGTACAATATATAGTTCACATATCATATCATAATGTATTATATATATCATCATCAGGACCTGACACAGTGAGTGACTCACAGATAATAATAAAAAATTAAGATTATAAGAGAGCATGCTTTATAGTAAGAGATATTTGCAAATGTGTAGTTTTGGGGTAATATTAAATTTCCATAAGCCTTATCTTAATATATTTCTTATCTGTAAAGTGAAATGATTGTGCTAACCTCATAAAGTCACTGTGAGATTTACATGGGAAATTATGTAGAGAGTATATTACATATACTTGGGACAAAATTAATTATGATTACTGTTAGTTAAAAGCAAATAAATGGACGTCAGATTAATGGATTGTTGAATATAATTTAATAATTATTTACACTGATAACAAAGTATACTTTTAAGAGTTCAGGATTTTTGTGTTTTTGCTTTCTCATTATATTTTTGCATTTTGATTAATATTCTAAGAAATAAAAATTTTAAAATTTATCATGCTACATTTTTTCATGTTTGTACTAGTTGCTGGCTTTATTTTTTTGACCTTATTTTTTATGAACTCTTTCTTTCCAAAGTCTACATGTATTCTTATTAAATTTAGTCCAGGAGTTTCCTTCTAACACTTTTTCTCTTTTGATATTTTAATCTACTTTCTAGTTTTGTTAGGATGATCTAAGACTAAATTGATTCTTAAGATTTACCCTTCCACTTACATAGCGCTACTTTCTCCTGGAGAGTTCTCGGCTCTGAAGTCATACCTTATCTTCGGAAATGTACTAGAAATCCAGTCTATTGTTACCAGTCTTGGCTACTGAAAACATTGTCAGTTTCTTCCATCAGAGAATTGCAATCGTCCCGTGTTACCAGGTCTTTTTATTTAGCGCGAAAAACAGACAATCAAGTTATTATACCACTTGATGGTTTCTTAAATTTTAAAGTATTTTTATTATTCATTTGAGAATTTCATGCAAGTATGCAATTATTTATTTGTTTACTTTTATTTTATATATTACAACCTGACAGAAGTTTCTCCTTCTTCCTATCCTCCCAGCCCCCCCCCCCCACAAACCACCTCCTTTCTCCCCAAAATCTACTCTTCTTTCCTTTTCCTTCAGAAAGGGGCCGGCCTTTCAGGCATATCAATCAAAACATGGCATATCAAGTTGCAAGTATATTTTGATCATATACACACCCCATTCTTCCCCCATACCTCTCAACCTCCTAACCTGTAACTCTATGTTCTTTTTCTTTTTCTTTTTTTTCTTTATAACATGCTTGGTCCAAATTGTGCTGCTTATGTAGGCATGGGTATGGGGTCATTCACTGGAGCATGGAGACCTACCAGGGAAGGCATTTCTTTTTCTTTTTTTTTTTTTTTAGTAATTTTATTAAATTATAAAAAGTTTCCATTTACGCCCCTCCTTCCAACGCCCTCCCACTCCCCCCCTCCCTCTCCTCCTCCCTCTTTGTCCCCAAGGGAAGTCAGGGTCTCCTGCCCTGTGGGAAGTCCAAGTTCCTCCCCCCTCACTCCAGGTCCAGGAAGGTGAGCATCCAAACAGACTGGATCCCAAAAATCCAGTATATGCAGAGGAAACCAGTCCCAGTGTCATTGTCAATGGCTTCTCGGAAAGACTGCAGGCCAGCCACATTCAGAAAATCCGGCCACATTCAGAGAATCTGGTTGGATCACATGCTCGTTCAGTCACGGTCCATCTGGCCTTGGTAAACTCTCATTAGATCCGACCCCTTGTATCAGTGGGTGATAGTATCCCTCGCAGTCCTTCGTCATTTTCTTCCTCCTTTTGCTCCTCGTTTGGATCTTGGGGGGTACAGTTCGGTGCTCCAACGCGGGCCTCCATCTGTATCGTCATCCAACGCCAGATGAGGGATCTATGGTGATAAGCAAAATATTCATCAGTATGGTCACGGGCCAAGGCCGGTTCAGGCACCCCCTCCTCTGTCCAAAGAACAATCTGGGGATCTCTCCTTGGACCTGGGATCCCATATATAATCAAGTTTCCTGTAAACTCTAATATGACTCCCTTAGTTGAAATATATTCTTCCCTGATCCCACATTCATCCTTCCTCCCTTCCCCCCATCCCGGTCAACCGAGCTTTCTCCATTCCTCCCCTACTCCCTTCTCTCTAACCCTCTCCCCTTCCATCAACCCTCCCACCCCCCCCCCCATGCACCCAAGGTTACCTGGGACTCTTGATTATTTCCTACCTCCTGGCGGATAGGTAAATAATCTTCATCAGGTTCGTCTTCTTATTTAGCTTCTCTAGGATCACGAATAATAGGCTCAAAGACCTTTAATTATGGTTAGAATCCACTTATGAGTGAATACATACCTTGTTCCTCTTTTTGGGTCTGGCTTACCTCACTCAGTAAAGCGTTTTCTATGTCCATCCATTTGCATGCAAAATTCAAGATGTCATTATTTTTTACCGCTGAGTAAAACTCTAATGTGTATATGTTCCACACCTTTTTTAACCATTCTTCTATTGAGGGACACCTAGGCTGTTTCCAGGTTCTGGCTATTACAAATAGTGCTGCTATGAACATAGTTGAACAAACGCTTTTGTAGTATGTTTGGGCATCTCTAGGGTATATTCCCAAGAGAGGAATTGCTGGGTCCTGAGGGAGGTTGACTCCCAGTTTCCTGAGAAACCGCCACACTGATTTCCAAAGTGGCTGCACAAGTTTGCATTCCCACCAACAATGGATGAGTGTTCCCCTCATTCCACATCCCCTCCAGCATAGGTTATCATTGGTGTTTTTAACTTTAGCTATTCTGACAGGTGTAAGATGGTATCTCAAAGTGGTTTTGATTTGCATTCAGGGAAGGCATTTCTAAAGAAACCCAGCTAAGGCAGATTTTATCTACGAGCTCACTGTCAAGTGTGAAAATGCAGATTGTCTGTGGATGCCCCTTGTATGTGCATAGGTACAGACTGTCTCTATGAAGTCATTAGCATATTCACAGGGACAGACTATCTCTAAATGATTATTGCTATGTACCTACGCATCAGTGAGGTGATTCACATGCACACAGGAACAGACTGTCTCTATGAGATTACTCCAGTGTTAATAAACGTAGACTCTCTTTGTGCGGTCACTTACATGTGTATAGATACAGTCTGTCTCTATGTGTCAGGGTCTCATTTGCATATGGGTATGGACTGCTGTTTCTTTGCAGTTCCTGTGTGTATAAATCTGAAGACTTTATAGACATTAACATGTATACTGGCACAGACTGTCTCTATGTAGTCATTCATGCATGCACAGGTTCTAATTGTCTCTAATGTCATTCGGATGTCCACAGAAAAAAATAGCCTATTTCTACATAGTCATTTTCATGTTCACAAGTGCAGAGTGTCTCAATGAGGTCGTTCATGTGTGCACAAGTGTACATATTCTAGGAGTGGGTAGTAAGTGAATGGCAGTCTCTCACATGTGCACAGAACCAGAATCCTTCATGATGTTTCTCGTGTGTTGTATTAGTTACCTTTGTCTTTGCCGTGATCAAATGTCCAACAAGAACCAAGTTAAGAGAGAGCTTACTTTATTTATGGTTCCAGCAGGAAGACATGGTGGAAGGAACAAGAGCCTGACAGTCATAATGCATTGGTAATCTGGAAGCAGAGAGTGAGCAAGAAGCAGGGTTGAGCTATACACTTGAATTCCTGTCCCCAGTCCTCTAATTCTTACAAGACTCCACCTCCTAAAGGTTCCACAATTTCCCCAACAGCGCTTCACTCACACACGTGCCCCTATGGGAGCGTTTCACATCCAAGCCACATCATTTGTGCATAGATGTAGAGATATCTCTATTTGGTTACTGTGGGTGTGAAAATTCAGACTGTCTCTGCATGGCAATCTTGCACATGTGATCAGATACAGACTATCTATGTAGTCATTCCTGTTTGCACAGGTACACACTACCTGTGTGGTCACTTGAGCGTGTATGAGTTCAGATTGTCTTCCAAGGAGAGCAAATCGTTTGTGTTGATCTTTGCGGGGTTTGTCTTACAAACGCAGGGTGTGTAGTTTATGGTCTGGGCAGTGAGTATTACAACTAACGGTGACTTCCACCTCTAGGGACTGTCAAAGGATGTCAGTAACTGCCCTGGTATGTTTAAGCACTTGCCAGTGCTTACCCATTTTATGGGAGTTACTAAGACTCACTTGGATCTGTGGGTCAAAGCTTTCCACTGTGTGGAACGTGTCGTTCTGACTCCGGGTTTTTCACTTCTAGTTAGAGGTGTTCTTCATGGATTCAGATGGCAGTTCCATAACTCTTGCCACAGCTTCTCAGGCTGAGACCTGCAGGAAAGAATCTTCTCCTCTGGAGTTTCCTTGAAGCTGGCTGGGCAGTAATGTTTTAAAAATGGTTTGTTAGCCTGTTGATGTTGGATACTGAGGGAAGAAGAGCCTTTCCTAGTACCTATATAGCAAGTGAACTAAGATTCTTTTCTTGTGGAATGACAAATTCTACCAGGGATCCACCCTATACTGGTCACTGGTTTTGTGTGTGTGTGTGTGTGTGTGTGTGTGTCTATCTGTCTGTCTGTCTATTTTCTTTTTTGCTTTACCTTTGGTCTCTGCCTGCCCCATACCAGCACATGACACACTGCTTTCATTCACACTTGGACGTGTGCTTTTCACTCTATTAATTATTTGCTATTGAAAGTAGGGTAAGAATTTTAAGTCACTCTTAAGCCAGATTACCCATGTCTTTTATGTGTAACCAAAAATACAACTTTCTGGCAAATCCACACAGAGAGAAAAACTGTTATTAGATTTGCTAGATGTTCCACTAGTTCAGACGCATTTATTTCTTCTGCGCTATTAAAGGGTTACTTTCCACATTGATAGGCTGCTTCCAAGATGTCTGTGGATAAACTAAGGCTAGATGCGCACTTGCTAGAGGGATGCATTGCTCTGAACTTGGGAGGAAATATATGAGCAGCTAAGCAGATAATGTGGGAATCATCTTGACATTGGTGGTGCCTAAAAGCTTAAGAGTGTAGAGTTTCTAAGGATAACAGGGAGAGTGAATAAAGTATGGACAGAATAATTGGGAAGGGTTAGAAGCAGGCAGAGGAACCCACCATGGAGACAGAAAGGAGGTTGGTCAGAAAATAGGAGGAGGTAGAAGAAAATACTTGGCTATCAAGTAAAGGGAGTAGAGGACTTAAAGCAGAAGCAGTGATACAAAATGCAACAATGAGTTCCAATACCACAGTGGCTGGATTTATTTTCAGTGTTGTGGGGAGGAAATAAAGATGCCATTGACAACTCTAAATAAAGCAATCTGATAATGTGATATAGATGAGAGCCAGTTATAATTGGATTATGGGGTACATGGGTGAACAGAAGATGAATAAATACTTTTCTTAGGAAATTTGAATTTGGAAAGGAAGAAGGCAAAAGAAAGGGTGTTAGTTACAGTTGTTGGAGGAAGAGGCTACTTGTTGATTCCTGGCTGCTTAGCCCCGAAATAAGCACACAGATTCTGTATTAATTAAATCACTGCTTGGCCCATTAGCTCTAGCTTCTTATTGGCTAACTCTTACATCTTGAATTTAACCCATTTCTAGTAATCTATGTATTGTCAATTGGCTGTGGCTTACCGGGGAAAGTTCCATCCTGCTCCAGTGGGGCTACATGGCTTCTCTCTGACTCTGCCTCCTTTCTCCCAGCATTCACTTTAGTTTTCCCCACCTATCTCTTTTCGTCTATAGCTTTGCTATAGACCCAAAGCTGTTCCTTTATTGACCAATGATATTCACAGCATACAGAGGGGAATCCCACATCATATAGTTTACTCAGAAAGCCTCATCCTGTGTGATCAAAGTGAGTCAACATCAGTGAGGCAGAAAATGAGTTTAAGTGTGGGTGTGGTGTACGTGGGTGTGAAGGAGTTCATGAGTGGCCTCCATCCTATTATCAAAGGAAGAGGTATGATCAACTACTAAGTCTAATGAATAAAAGATTGGCTATATTAGGACAAGGTAGAGTATTAAAGATTACAAATAATCCTACAGAGGGAACATTTATAAACAAATGAAAGTATGGAGATATGAATGATCTATATGAGGCTAACATTTTTTTTAAAAAGTTAATCTAAATAAAGGAGGTATTGGGAAAGAATAACCAAAGGAGAATGGAGTGTATACCACGAGGGGAGAGGAAGTCAAGAATTATACCTTGTTTTCTGTGGATGTTTCATATAAACGTTGACATTCCCTAACATGAAGAGGAGCTGAGATGAAGGGAAGACTGATCCAGATGCTGTCCCCACCCCCAGATTGTAGAGTAGCAGGAGATGGGGTCATGAACAAATGAGAAAAAGATGTGGTTGCCATGATGGGTACGTAAGAACAGAAGAAACTTGACAGGACAGAAAACTCACTGTAATTGTGCTCATGTGCTGGGGAAATGCTAGTTGATACTTCAAGGGCCTAAATGTCCCAGGAGAAGACTGAATGACAGGAAGGTTTAGACTTACCTACATCCCCAAATCCAAGATTTACACAAGTTCTTTCTCAAGAGGATTTGTCTGAGAGTCCTTGGGACATTTGTGTTTTATTCCCAGATGGAGACTTTCTTCTATACTGTGTACAGTCCTCCTCTTCCAGAGAGATTCACGTTGACTGTGGGAAGAGAGGCTGTGAGTCCCATAGTGAACAGTGGTCTACTGTATCTTCATATTTTGCTTCTTAATATGCCAGTTTCTCATAATGTATGCAGCCCAGGCAGGCCTCAAACTTGAGATTCTCCTGCTTCTGCTTCTCAAGTGCTGGGATTACTGGCTTGAACTACCTCACCTATGAGATGTCTTTATCTAGATCGTGGAGAATGTAGGTAAAGGTAGATTCTGACAGAAACTAAACAAGTAAATGTAGTTCATCTTTTTTTTTTAACACACAGTTCAGATTGATTTATGAACTTTTTGTATTTTCTTATAATTATGTACATCATTTTACCTTCCTTTAAATATTAAATTCATTTATCTCCTTAAAATATATTTAATTACAGTATAATTGTATAACTGTATAACTTTCCTACCCCCCTTTCCTCCTTCCTAGCACTCTAATTTATCCCCCCTTTCAAATTCATGGCCGCTTTATCTTTAATTTTTGATATATAAATAAATAAATATTTACATGTATATACTCCTAATATACATGTTCCTATAATATATATTTCTAAATATATAAATAAAATGTGTTCTGTACAATATTACTTGTAGGTAAATGATTTCAGGGCTGACTATTTGGTATCAGATAGCCAGTGTATGTATGGGATGTTCCCCGGAAAAGGCTATTTCTCTGGCTTTCAGCATTCTGTTGTTGCCTCTAGTTCTTTGTCTAGGCTTGGGGCCCCATGGAATTTCCTCCTTCCATGTTAGTCTATTGGTATCATCCTTATTTAGATTTTGTTGAAGCAGCCATGATGATGTCTCTACATGGCTGTTGTTTCTCTGACATTTCTAGACACAATCTCAAAACCATTTTCCTGTGCCTCTGTGTCTTATAATCTTTCAGCCTCCTCTTCTGCTATGATCCCCAAACCTTAAGTGCAGGGGTTGTGGGCTGGGTACCACATGATCACTTTTTCTCTGCATTTTGGTTATTTGTGGTTTTCTGTAATGGTCTCCATCTGTTGCAAAAAGAAGATTCTTTGATGAAGTGTGAGGCCTATATTTATCTGTGGGTGTAAAAAGAAATATTTAAAATGTAGCTAGAAATTATGCTGTTTTAGAAAAGTGGTTGTTGTAGGTTTTCCTCCAAGAACCCTGACCACTAGCCCCAGGGAGTTGTCTAGGTTTCTTATACCAGACAAGATTTTCCTCTTGTTGAGTGAGCCTTAAGTCCAATTGAAGAACTGTTGGTTACCACCAAGGTACTCATGCCACTATTGCACCCTTAGGGATATTGTGATTTGCTGGTCATTTTTGCAACTCATAAGCTTATCACTGGGTAAAACCATTGGTCTTCTCTTCTTCCTTTGATGTTTACATGGCACCTTCTAGTACTGTGAAGTTAGTCCTAGCAAAGTAGGCTTTTAGGTCACATTCAGCATGGATCATCTGGGTCCTGGGTTGGAAGTAAATGACCTTGTATCTTCAACCTCTGGGAGGCAACCAAAGACAACAGCAATAGTTGATAATGTTGTAGGAGCCTCTTGAATAACCCTGACCACAAATATCATCTATCTCTTAGCAAATCATTTCTGTAGTAAAAAGTTCAGCTTTGAATTTATGAACTACATCCAGTGATGTATCCTTAAATCTGAGCCAAGTTCTGAGCACATTAGTTAGTCCAGAAGCTAAGACATTTATCTTTGTTAGTTCTGAGTAACTTTTAAATTGTTGTGTATGCTATAGAAATCAAGCCATCATACATAGAAAACAGGCACACTGACTTCCACAGTTTGACTCTCTTTGATTTAGATATAGATTAGGACAACAGTCTTTCTCAGCAAAGTAAGTGTGTTTCTCTTATCAGTTCAATTAGGGGCTGTTTCCAACTGTTTCTAGATTTTTAAAAATTTATTAACCTTTAGACTTACTGACCTCTATCTATATTTCTGTGGCGTGCGGGAATCTGAGTAACCACACCCCACTTGCCGTTAGCATGACATCAGCATTCTCATCTGGAAGAGTAATTTATGACTGGGAAAGAATTAGGCAAGAAAGAAAGGGAGATGAGAACAACCAACCCCTGATGCTGTTGCTGGAGGGGAAAGAGGCCTTTTGGAGGATGCTCAGGAGTAATGAATAGAACTGTTGGGTTGTGCTAGGACAGATGGGTAGTGGCCAGGACTGGCAAATGAAAGACAGAGAAGCCAGTAACACACAGATAGCTCAAGGAATTCATGCCAGGAACAAGGGAATTTAGGCAAAGTGAATAAGAAAAGAAAGAGCTAATTGTTCAAGTATCATGTCTCAGTTTTGATGGGAAACCCAAAAGGGGCTCAGAGCAAGAGCTTATCCTGGGTACCCTGTTCTTTTCGTAGGTTGTCTTTAATCCTACCCTTCCCACTCCTTCTCTAGTTTCTTCTCTTCTTCCACAACCCCCACTTACTGAAATATTTCCACATGAAAGGTTTATATGATGTCATCATCACCTCAACCATCAGTAAAAACATAATGCAATTATTTTAATAAACAAGAAAAACAAAGGAAATATGACTAAGTCCAGGGAAAACCAGGCAAGAGCCCAAAACATTGTGTCTCCAGGAAAGCAGCTAAAGGAATATCCCTCTGATCACATCCAACACCACCTCATGGAGCCTGGATGATGTCTTGTAGCTGAAAACTATTTTTCCAAGATATTGCAAGGGAGTGAAAGCACTATTAAAAAAAACCCATTCTCCAAAGCATCTTAAGGTCTACAGCAAGACCTTTTTTTTTATTTCTTTGCTTTCATTCCTTGCTTTAGTTCTGTTCCAAGAAATACAAAAAATTATCTATTGGGATTTCCATTTTCTGAGTGTTTCTTGCCAGCACATTCTACACATGGGTTAAATAAATGGTGTGAGGAGCATGGCTGAGAAGCATTACAAACAATAGAAGAAGGGACATGCTGTCCTAATGTGAGTTGGGAGTTTCTAATGCCTATGGGCTTGTCTAGTAGAACAGCAGCCATGAAACATAATCCTAAAGAAAATTCAAAACCTGTGTCTGCCTGACTTTAGCTGTGAAAAGTTGGCTTTAGTTCTTTCTCTTTGGGGGATGGCACAACATGACCACTGTAGGAAGTCCACATTAAGTTTAAGGACTACTGAGTTCTGGCTTAGTTTCTCCTCTTTAAATTACATAATTACAACATGCTCATTTTGTATAATGTTGCTGTATGTATGTTTTCAGGTCTGACCATTTGGTATTATGTTGGTGTGCTCTTCCCCAGGGAAGACTATTTCTCTTGCTCTCAGCCATCCTAATTTGCTTGTTTTTGCCTACCCTATCCCTCATCCCTGACCCCTGTACATGTTGACATGCCCATTCTTGTCATCCTTGTTCCAGTCATGTTTAATCAGTCATATTGATAAGTCTTTATGTGTGTAACTTCTCTGACATTCCTAGGAGACACACTATCACAATAACTCCTTTGCCTCTGCCTCTTAAAGTCTTTCCATTCCTCTCTTCTGTAATGTCCCTTGATCTCTAAATGCAGGAGTTGTGATGTACATGCATGCCCTAGAACTGGCCCACGCCACACATTAATCCCTGCCTTGTGATCACCTGTGGTTTGGGGAATGGCCTCCATTCACTGTAACGAGGAGCTGCTTTGACAAAAATGGTAGCTACACTTATCTATGGGCATAAGGATAAGATTTAGGATGCCATAAGGAGTTTTGATGAGCTAGAACATGGTGGTAGTAGATTCTTTTCTAAGATCTATGAACTTACCAGCCCCAGGGAAGCTCGCTAAATTTCTAGTACCAAGGATAATTTCCCTCTGGAAGTCCAATTAGACAGCTGTTGATTGCCAATGATATTTAAGTGGCTCTTCTTCTGCCATTTTGTATATCTTGCCAGGCTGGTAGTGGCTGCAATGTTGTAGCTTGGTAGGGCTATTTAATTCAGTGACTCTCAACTTGTGTGTCATGTTCCCATGGGGGTTGAATGAGCCTTTCACAGGGATCACTCAAGACCATCAGAAAGCATAGATATTACATTACAATTAATAACAGTAACAAAATTGCGGTTATGAAGTAGCAACAAAAATAATTTTATGGTTGGGGATCACCACAATATGAACTGTATTAAATTGTCACAGCATTAGGAAGGTCAAGAACCATTGGTTTAATTGCTTTATTTCCTTGGCAGCTTGCATAGTATTCTGGAACCATGGAAGTTAGATCAGAAGGAAGAGGCTTTCAGTACAGATTCAACTTGACTCTTCCAAGTTGTATATCATAGGTGAAGTTCCCTTCATGAATAGGTAACTACATTCTACCCCTGAGTAACAACTAAGGGCTACATCAATAATCTATGATGTCTGGGGAGTCAAGTTTTAACAGACCTTCAATTTGGTGTGCAAGTATATATATAATATTGTTTAGTGATTTGAAGGCAGTGTTTTAGTTAGGGTTTTTATTGCTGTGATGAAACACCATTACCAAAAGCAACTTGGGGAGGAAAGGATTTAGTTTGCTCACACTTTCGTATCACAACTCATCGTCACATGCAGCAGGGCAGGAACTCAAAGCAGGAACCTGGAGGCAGGAGCTGATGCAGAAGCCATGGAGGAGTGCTGCTTATTAGCTTGCTCCTCATGATTCACTCAGCCCACTTATAGAACTCAGAACTGTGAGCCCAGAGGTTGCACCACCCACAGTGGCCTGGCACCATTCCCTTCTATTACTAATTAAAAAAATACTCTACAGTCTTGCCTACAGTTGGATCTTACAGAGTCATTTTATAGACTTTCTTTATAGAGGTTCTTTCCAGTATTTTTTTTTGTCAGATTGACATAAAAATGTCTAGGATGGGCATCAGTCAGATAACCCATATTATCATAAAGATATAGGAGTAGAGAGGGGGATTTTCTATGGATTAAGGGACACAAAAGAGAAATTAATACACACTATCATTTACAGGATCTTTACTATGTCTTCTATCCTCAAAACTCCTTTAACTTTTACTTCTTTTATTAAAATTGTTAATTGATTTTTATTGAGCTCTACGTTTAAACTTGTTTCCTAGCTACCTTTTCACCTTCTCTTTTAAAAATTTGTGGTTGTGATAGATATATGATGAAACATACATAACTGAACTTCCTGCCATCATGAGGACCAGGCAGCCTGGAGACACCTATGAAAAGCTCAGAGGTTCAAAGATTTCTTCACCATTCAGGGCATAACTCTCAAAGCAAAGAACTATCTGCATCAGTGGCTTTATCTTGAAGAAATAGTTCCAGTGAAATTGAAGAAACGAGAATAACATCAACATAGAGGCTTAATGCAAATAGTGTATGTTTTCAAAGCAGTAGGATGTTACTTAATGGCAAAGGTATCTCAAATGTATACTGGTGTCCTTTTGGCAACTGGAAACACCATGATAATACTAAAATCAGTCCCTGCCATTCTTTGCCCTTTGGTGTGACATTCTCTCTTTGTGCTTGCTCTCCAGAGCATACATGAGTGTGAAGGAGCTGAAGGAGGCCTTGCAGCTCAACAGTACTCATTTCCTCAATGTCTACTTCGCCAGCTCAGTTCGGGAGGAACTTGCAGGTGCTGCCACATGGCCTTGGGACAAAGAAGCCGTCAGTCACTTGGGTAAGTGACATGAACTATGATGGATAAAAGCAAGGATATTTGAGAAGGGTGCGTGAAAGTGAGTTGTGGGGGCAAGAAATACGTAGTCAGTGAATGAACGGCTTTATGTTGAGAATGACAGTTGGGTGAGTCTATAGAAATATTTCAAAGCAAAAACTAAGAGGTGATAGATCAAATACCCAGAATGCTCTAAACTGACTCTGTAATCTAGAGGCAGGCCATTCCTGATGGCATGGGCCTTTAATAGTAACTAGTAAGGATATTGGTTCAAAATGATCACATTTCAAGGGCAAACCTGGGCTACTTACAGAGCTTGTATCACCAAATAAAAAGTAAAATGAAAGATCACAATGCATTCATGAACTTTCAGACACTACTCACGACTGCATTGAGTCTGAATAAGAATGGGCTCACAACAGTCATACAAGTCTAGAAGAAGGAATCAGGGGGCTCTATCTTTCACTCTTAGATAGATTCATAGATAGGTGAGTCATTGCCTTCAGTTGTATATTTACTGGTGACACAACCAGGCTCCAATAGGTAGTCACAATCCAATGGTCATGTAGGTAACCATGGTTAAGATAAATGGGTCACAAAACAGTCATAAGTCTGGGATAGGGACAGGTAGTTGGTGGGGCTATTAAGGATCTGAGGGACTTTAGAAAGAGTATGGGGAGTAAGTAGCTAGGATGTAGCATGCACAGGTATAGAATTGCCAAAGAGCTAACTTCATATATTTAAAAAATGAGGGCTTGTTGTCATGATTCATGTGTATGATGCCAGGCATGGATGGTTGAGACAAAAAGTATGAAATATCACTACTTCAATTTTACCTTGGACTACAGGGTGAGATCCATACTCAAAAAACAAATAAAATTTTAAAAAAATCTAAAAACTAAACTGCAGCCACAAAACCCTGCATGCAAATAAATTGCTCAGGTAAGGTCCAATTTGCTGGATCCATTTTTAGTCTTAGATGGGCCTAAAAGGAAAAATACCACTAAGGTGTTCAAACTGTAAAACATGTTTGGTAGTGCTGTGTCAGGAAGCAGACAGGTCTCTTGCTTAGCTCAGACTCTCAAGGAGACTCTAGGAAATTCAGACAGGTTTCAGTCACATTTCCAGGATGGCTAAATAAACTGGAGGGACCCTGTGTTCTTCATGAAAGCCAGTGTGAATTATTGTAACCTTCCTGGTAACAGTGAATGTAGAGTGGATTGTCCTAGTCAAATAATCTAATCAATAGTGAGTTGGAGTGATTTGAATTGCTTCATCTAAAGAACAGTAGCAGAGCGGCCACAGAGCACTGTCACTGTTTTGAGAGATGTGTGAAGGGCTCTAGCAGCAAGGTACACTCAACAGGCTCTGGCTCTCAATCTCAAACCTCAAAAAGTGATTCTTCTGGTCTGTATGGGAATAAATCTGCTCATTTGACAAGAGTTGTTGGGATGGAGTAGATTATTGGTTATCTTTTAATTTTATTAGATATGAAAACAGAGTTAAGATTCATTCAATAATGCAAAAGTAGATAAGCTAACTTAAACATTAACTGCTTGATGACATCAGACCTGGAGTTTGCTTCAGACTCACCAGAAAGACAGAATTCAGGCCCAAGACCCAGGAAAACGGAAAGCTCAGAAGTGGGCCTGATGTCTTATTCATGATTTTTCTCTCAGAATATTTGCTAATTATTTAAGTATGCCTTCTTGGAGCCAAAATCTAGAAACTAAGTTCAAAATAACTTCTAAGAGATTAAAAAGTAGAACAGTGGTTTCAAAAGTCCCATAACAGAAGGAAAAGGAAATGAAGTTGCTGTTCTATCAAGGAGAAGGAGCTGTGAAGATTCTGTACACTGGGATAGAGGGGCCTGGTTATACTGGACTTAAAGTCCAACCAGAAACACTCTCAACTGATGTTTACAGCAAACTCTCCTGCCTATATACTTATTGCCCAACCAAAAGAAAGTATCTTCTGAGGAAGACAATATTATCAGGAGCACCTTATACAATTTTATGTATAATATCCAGCAGTCAATATAAAATCATTTGATTATCTTCAGGAAATGCAGTCAAATGACAGAAAATAAAATCAATTCAACAACAAAAACAAGACAATATGACCCATAGATTATTTAGGTATTAGAGATTTTAGACACTGGACTACTGCTTACACACATAACATAGATATGTGTGTACATATATATGTAATGTATATATATATTATTATATATATATATAATTGGCTAATATGTAAAAATACACAAAAGCTAGGGAGCTGGTTAGGAGATCTGGAATCTAGAGAAAATCATCAAGTGAAAAATTTAGAGCTGGTTTGGGGGAATTGTTTGTATTCTGTCAATCATGTTTTGAATAAATACTGATTGGCCAGGTAGGAAGTATAGGCAGATCAACCAGACAGGAAGTAGAGGTAGGTCAATGAGAACAGAATTCTGGGAAGGAGGAAGCCCATTCCTCCCAGTCCAGCCCAGATCACCGAAGAAGCAAAATGTAATCTGCCTGGATGAAAAAGGTACCGAGCCATGTGGCTAATTTAGATAAGAACAATGGGTTAATATAAGCTACAAAGGCTAATAAGTAGCCAGAGTTAAGGGGCCAATCAGTTTATAACCTATGTAGACCTGTGTGTGATTTTCTTTGGGGCTTGCTGGTTGTGGGAAACTGGATAAGACATAAACCCCAACAAACAGGCCCCCTCATGTCACATAGAGCTAAAAAGTAGCACTTAGTAATTCAAACTTAAAAATTAGTAGAAGGCTAATGATAAAGAATTAAAGACCTAAAAGAAAATTCTATAAATCGAAACTTAGAGAAGAAAATGATAAAAAGATAATAATTAGATTATTTAATTAAAAATTGCTAGAACTAGTGTTCAAAGAGATAATGGTTGACTACTTTCCAAACAGACAAAAGTTATCAATTTGCAGATCAAATATATTTTATAAATTCCCAGCAAAATAGGTTCAAAGAAGATTATGTCTAGGCCATGGAAAAACGATGAAAACCAGAGACAACGAGAAAAACCTTAAAATAAAAGAGTGGAAAAAGATTTGTTAATGAAAGGTATGATAATAAGATGTAATAGCTCATCAGCAAAAATTACATGACAAGAAATGCTGTGTATTATGAGGTCATTTAAATGTTAAGGAAAATAATTAACTTAAAATTCTAAATTTGACAGAAATATCATTTGAAATGAAAAAAATGTAAAATATTTTTAGACAAATAAAATCAGAGCTAACTTATACCAGTGCTGAAAGACATCCTGAAAAAGTTTAGGAAGCAATAGGAAAACAAGTTTGCTTAGAGACAGAGAGATGTAGAAAGTAATGGATGATATTAAAGAAAATAAAATTATCATAAGCATACAGCAATGCCTTTACCTTTATATACATGTAGAATTAAAATATAACAAAAATATTACAAAGGACAAGAAAAGCAGTACAGGAAATTAAGACATTTAAAGACCCCCATTTTTCTTTGTTCAGAAAAAGCACTGATTTTCACACATCATTTTAGGTATAACGCTGAGACCCATGTTGTAATGTATAGATTTTTTTCTGTCTAAAGATTGGTTGATTAGTAAGATAACAATGAATGAACAAAGTGAGGCTGGAGTCATGGCTCAGAGGTTAATAATGCAGACTGCTCCACTGCAGAGCACCCAGGTCCAGTTTCTAGCACTCACGTCCAGTACTATCAACAACCTGTAACTCCAGCTCCTGGGACTCTGACACCCTATTCTGGACTCTGTGGGTACCCACATTCATTTGCAAATAACTACACACACACACACACACACACACACACACACACACACACACACTCTTTCTTTTATCTAAAAGAAAGAAACTTCCTCTGCATATACTGGATTTTTGGGATCCAGTCTGTTTGGATACTCACCTGCCTGGACCTGGAGGGAGGGGGGAGGAACTTGAACTTCCCACAGGGCAGGAAACCCTGACTGTCCTAAGGGACGAAGAGGGAGGAGGAGAGGGAGTGGGGGGAGTGGGAGGGTGTTGGGAAGAGGGGCGGAAATGGAAACTTTTATAATTTAATAAAATTTACTCTAAAAAAAAAAAGAAAGAAACCTCTGAAAAAGAAAACCAAATATAGTGACTACATTAAACATTGAATGGACTTTAGGCTCAAGTTCAGACTAAAAGGTTGTCAGACTCACAATAAACCCTATCACCTGATGTTCCAAAGAAAGAGACAAATGTTAAATATAAGAACACAAATAGTTAAAGTGAAAGTATAGGGAAGTAAAATAAATTCCATGCAAATACCCAAAGGAAAACAGTATTCTGACATCAGATGAAGTGCACTGTTAGATGGTAGTATCAGAAATAAATAAGGCTAGTTTTATGAAGGAGTAAATTCAATTAGAAGAAGTAATTGTGATGGATTTGGATTTGACCATTAACATGCCGTGAAAAAATATTCATCTATATAAACAGACAAATCTACAGTCCTAGCTAGTGGTTTTAAGTAATTTTCTCAGAAAAGATATAACAAATAAATATTCAGTAGACTTAAAGAGATTTGACAGATATAATTAAAACTTTGATTGAATTATCAGAATCAGACTGTGTATTTACACAGAGCATAACACATGATCTTTTCATATGCCGTGGAAAACTTATCAAAGGAGTTCATGACCACAGGGTAATTTCAGAGGATGGAAGTCATAAAACTTTCCTTTCTCATCTCATTGTAAATAAGCTAGAACTTAAATAATAAGGCAATAAAAATGAGGAACCTTCCTGAGTATTTAGAAATTAAGCAATGTACTTCTAATTAAACATAGGCCAAATTATAGTGCTAACAGGAAGCTATTTTAAATGAAATGATTATAACAACATGCTATACAAAATTGCGCATATGGAGACATAAGCAAGGGAAGCTTACAGCTTTGTTTATTAGAAAAGAAGAAAGTCTGCATAACAAGACAGCAAAATGTAGCAAATTCATCTCAAAGAAGGAAGGCATAGGGAAGTATTAAAATCAAGAGAAGAAATAAATTTACTATTTCCAATTGAAAAGAAATTTCTATTTCCATTAGAAAAAAATTAATAGAGCAAAAGGTTTAGAAAAGAAAAAACAAGTCACAGGAGAAGTGGATTAATAAGTTCCTTAAAAGAGGAACTTGTCATTAAAAACAATGACAGAAAGGGAATTTATTGTATCATAAAAAAAAGAAAGTGATGGGCTGGGTGTGATGGTGCACAGAACACTCAGGGAGCAAAGCAAGGCAGATAGATCACTGTGAATTTGAGGCCAGCCCGGCCTACGGAGTAAGTTCCAGGGCAGCTAGAACTGCATATAGCTTTAATAGACAATAATTGTTTTCAATTATTGGAGCAGTTGTCTACCCACAGGGAACCGAAAATGAACCTTAGTCTGAACTTTGTAACTAGGAGAGAAATTAAGTCAAGGTAGAGTGTAAACTTAAGAGTAGAAAGTATAGAACACCTAGTAGAAAATATAGGCAAAAATCACTGTGACAGGGCTAAGCAAAAAGTGCATATATTAGATACTAAAAGCATGGTTTAAAAAAATAAAAACTCACCAGTTAGATTCCAGCAATATAAAAAAAAATTTGGCTGACAAAGAGTCTGCTAATATGCATAGAGAAACACAGGTTTGTATAAAATAATAAAAAACACATCTGGAAAATAACTTCTATTTAGAACACACATATCTCAAAACTCAATAGTAAGATAAAAAAAAGACATGGTATAAGGGATATGCAGAGATAAAGAATAATCACAAGAAATAAAATTTCACCTCTTTAATGAGTAGGGAAATGCAAGTTAAGACTATAATGAGGTATTACTACACAACTTTCTAAAGAACTAAAATGAAAACTTACCATAGTAATACTACATGCTAGTGAGGCTCTAGGAATGATGGGTCTGCCATACTTGCTAGTGGAAAACTGAGAATGACACAGCCATCTTGAATAATTTGCAAATTTCTTATGATTATAAGACTGCTAGGTGGTAGCGCACACCTTTAACACCGACACTTGGGAGGTGGAGGCAGGTGGATCTCTGAGTTTGAGACCAATCTGACTTACAGAAAAAGTTCGTGGTGCTGGGATTAAAGGCATGTGCTACCATGCCCACCAAGGAGGAGGGTTTTAATGGTGCTGGGTCTGTATTTTGAATGTGGTAGTGGTTATATGATTGTATACATGTGATGAGCTTACAGAGAACTGCACATACACACGTACACACACAGGTGTAATAATTTGTCTGTAACATCTACACATAAGGAGAAAACTGGGCATACAGGATGTGTTCTGTGGATGCTACAGGCAGAGGGACAGATAGATAAGTTAGTGGGGAATGGCATTTCAGTGTAGTGACATCAGAAATGTTTGTAATTTAGTGCCTGAAATTTTGACTCACAAGGGATTGCAAAAGCAGCTATGGATATTTCTATTTTGTTCCTAAACCTTGGAGGAACAAGAGTGCTTTCCTGAAATATGGTTTTTCCAATGTGCATTTCAGGACATGGGCTGACTAGTTCACAGCTCTGATTGAGTCTAAATTGTTTGTGTATTTTTTTATGGTTTCCCATTCAATCGTAATTGTGATTTAAAAAGAAAACACCAATGCAGACAGCTGCTATGACCATGGTCAAGGAAGACATTGCAGATTTTCTGAACAGTTTTCCCAAGAGTCTAGGTTGGGTTATGTTCGTGTCAGTGTGCAACAGTGTTGAAGGTGATCGCAGTGACCTACACATTAGCACACCAGCCTTAAAGTTGAAAAACCAAATGCAGTTTCTGACGACCAACTCTTTCATGTACCATCCACCTGTACTACGGGATGGTATGCGAACTGGGAACTAGGCTGGAATTTAAAAACATACACACACACAGACAGAGACACGAGGATATGGGTCATCTTTGAAACAAGAATGCCAGGAATGCCAACTTTATTGTGTTCAGAGGTAGCATATACAATGCTCTGGCCATGCCCCAGCTCTCAGGATCTTTCAGCGGCAGTCACCAGAATTCATTCCCCTGTCTTGTGCTCATATTAGTTGCAAACACAGGAAAACAAGTTGTTTTTCTCAGGGCAACTGCAAGCAAGTTGTTTACAGGAAATTCAGGGATCTGGGGGTCCATAGCCCCCAAACACTTCCACTCTGTGGGAAACCTCAAGGTTCATCCAGCTTTACCATCACCACCAGTTCGACAGTCTACTCAGACTGTCATATCTGAGTATCCCTCAGAGAAAAACTGTGAGGTGTCTTGATGGACAGCTGGCAAATCCTGGCCATACTTAGAAGAGGTGGGATGAACTCTACCTGGCTCCGGCAGTGCTTTCAAAACTTATCTTTTCTTTTTGTGCCCCACAAAGATTTCCAGAAATTTCTGTGCTTCGTCACATGTTCTTAGAGCTACATGAAAAAATTTAATCCACATCCAATTAGTAGCAAGCAGCACAGCACTGATAACTCACTTTAATTATGAAGTGCTGGGTATTTTTTTCAGTCTAATTGCTATTTCAAATGGTTACTTTCTATAATTAGACAAAAATTGCATTGTTTGATCATTAGTGATACAAATACACAGAAAAATATATTTCAGTGAGATAAGTGTGGTTCCATACACCAAGATTAGCTCTTCTGTATGTGGGTAGGTAGTCAATATGACTATAATTTAACATGTTAAATTATCAGTTGTACTGCTTGGTTTATTTACCTTGGCATACTGAGAAATCTTTTCTATAAAGTCCCACTGTTATGGCTGCCCGGATGTGAACTGAACAAGGATGACACCAATGAACATGCCAGAGTGGATGGGGAGAGACCTCGGGGGTGTCAACACTACACAAAGATCTCTAGTGACTGAGGAGAGCTAGGAGTGGATGACGTGTTCTTCCACAGGGAAGAGCACACCAGCTGGTCATCCAGTGCCAAATGACCAGCCCTGAAAACATGCATTATGTACTAGTAACAGAACACAGACTAAACAGGTTAATTTAGGAATATGTATATATGTGTGTGTGTATATTTATGTTTGTGAGTGTATGTACAATAACAATCAGCAAAAAAGAGGTTATTATTTAAAGGACTGCAGCGAGGGATAGATGTGAGAGTTTAGACAGGAAGAAATGTAATTATATTATAATCACAATAAATAAATAAATAAAAGAAATAGACGAGGAAGCAGAAGTTCTGTTTGACTTTGTGAATGGTTGTGTCAAGGCAGAAACTATAGCAAAATCTGCATCAGATAGGAAGCCAGATCAGTTTGGGATGCATTGATTTTGGGGTTTCTCCAAACCTGCCTCCACAAAGGAGGAAGGATACCTTAGGAACGTGTAAGAAAGCAAAGGAGAGAGAGAGTCTTTCTGAGAAGCCACTGTGGTTAACACGCACTCCCACTGCTGAGAGGCAATGTTTGAGTAGCATTCTTGCCCTGTTAGGGGGAGTCTGCCACTGTGTCATAGGCTTCAGAGGGCTGTGTGCCAGTGTCTTCTATAGAACATTCTGAGATTACCAGCGACATACTCCAACGTGAGTGAGGCCCAAGTACCTTGCACCTAGATCATGAGAGTTTCAACAGTAGAGATTTCAAATGAGCCCAGACACTGTGACCTGTAGGAAAAGATGTTTTGAGTGATGAAGGGGGCTTCGACTTCATGGACAAGAAAGCTTCCTTCTATTTATAGGTTTCCTTGTATATAAAATGTGGTAATAACTGAAAAATTACCTAGCCTTTCAAAATAAAATTTTGAAAAATTTAGTAATCAAATTTAAATTTGATAAAATTTAGTGCTCACGGTCAGAGTGGATGTTTCAAATACTGTGTCTGTGGTTGTTTTTATGGTTGTTCCCTAGCTTTTCTACCTCACCTTTAACTGAGATGTCTTTAATGTCCTGGAAAGATGTTTGCTCTTTTTTTAAACAACAAAGTATGTTTGTAGAGGTCCAGCTACTTACAATGGGAGAGCTGTGTATGAGATCAAAGGTAGCTTCCTTCCTAAGTCACAGAACAGGGAAAACGATACAGGAAAGTTTGAGAGAGATGGCTCCTGCCTGGGACATAATGAGAACAAAAGATGTTGGATAGATTTTTCCTCGTACTTCATACCCTGATATTCAAGGGCCCTAAGAGTTTATATGTGTGTGGAATATATGATCATCTTTTCTTCCTTTATTGAAAATAGATTCATTTCTCATGCAATATATCCTGATTAGTTTTCCCTCCCTCTAATCTTCCCAGTTCTTCCCCACATCCCCTCCTATCCAGATCTACTCCCTTTCTAATAAGAAAAGAACAGAATTCTCTGAGATAACAACAAAATATAACAAAATAAAACATAATATGACAAAACGAAAACCATCTCATTGAAGTTGGGCAAGGCAAACCAAAGGAAGGAAAAGAAACCAAGAGAAAGCACAAGAGACAGAGACCCACTTGTTCAAATACTCCGAAGTCTCAAAGACACTAAACTGAAAGCCATAATATATACACAGAGAACCTGATGCAGACCGGTGGAGGCCTCATGATTGCTTCTTCTGTCTCTGTGAGTTCATATGAGGTTTTCTCAGTTGATTTAGAGGTCTTGTTTTCCTGGTGTCCTCCAACCACTCTGGCTCTTACATTCTTTCTGCTTCTTTTCTATAAGGTTCCCTAAGCTTTGAGGGGAAGGATTTGATAGAGGCATCCCATTTTCCCATTTAGAGTTGAGCGTTCCAATCTCTCTCTCTCTCCCTCTCTCTGATGTCAGGTGAGATGACTCATCTGTTAAAGGCTAGGCTCCACAATGAAAAAATATTAATAATCATTTTTAGTGTAAAGTCTTGAAAGGTATTCTCTTTTAAAACATATCTTTGCAATTGTTGAGTCCTTGACTAAAACACACACAAAATGTCTGGCAGAGAAATGATGCTCAGTGCATGCTTAGTGTTTTGCAAGGGAAAGCTTGTTATCCTCCAGTCCCCTGCAAACAACATCTGCAATCTAGACTCATCACATTATTTTTCTCCCGTGAATGCAGAAGTATTTCATAGCCCCCAGTCCATGACAGCTGGGGATAGATAGGTGTAGCAGAAAGGGCATGCAGACAAGTAAAAAATGACGCCACATTCTGTATTGTCTTCACCTACATCTTAAACACACAGTGTTTAAGTCATGTCTGGAACAAAGACTTCTATCCAATGAGAATACAAGCTGCAGAACCAAGACGTCACTACAAGTCTGAGAGATGTGTAGCACCTCACTGGTACTGTAAAGGTCGATGTCTCTTTCTAGATCCCATTGCATTCTTCTCTGGTCCCAGAGTCCCCATTCAGTTCTCCCCCTTTGTCTACCCGCCCACTCTTGTCATTTTCTTCCCCCACCTTTTCCCCAGAACACTGCTTCTTTGTACTCAAAGGCACATTTTTGCAAATTTCTTCCTTTGTTGTGGAGAGTATGTTTGGTGGAAGTGTATGGTAGCCAGTAACTGGAAATGATTATATAGATATCTACGGAGCAGCCCTGATCGCTCTGATTTATAAGCATATAACATCCAGGACTAAAAGTTTTACAGAACCATTTAAAAGCCATTTCAACCAGTGCCCTTTACTTCAATTGCTAAATTTCTTTTTAAATGAAATGGCTTTAGGAGTTCTTTTTTTACCATGAGCTCCTTCGGCGGTCTAGTTTTGGGTCTGGGGAAAACCAGTGAGAACTTGGGAACATAACATCACTCCGGAAGCCTGACTTTCCATGGCTGAGATTTGTCTTTTCATCAGCAACTTCTCTCTCCCTTTTCTCCTTCTGCAACATCCCCGAGACCACACAACAGCTCTGCCTTATTGTTTTAGCTTGTTCCCCATAATCAAAGCTGAAAGGCCTTTCTAGTAGGCACATCTGTATTCCTCCTGTGAGCCCATAAAG
This sequence comes from Myodes glareolus, assembly GCF_982192425.1. Taxonomy (NCBI): domain Eukaryota; kingdom Metazoa; phylum Chordata; class Mammalia; order Rodentia; family Cricetidae; genus Myodes; species Myodes glareolus. The sequence continues at coordinate 65,476,879 of NC_142030.1, forward strand.
GAACAGCTGTGCCACACATGCTCACCAGTTGCTAAATGCAGAGAGCTCCATTCATTCTGTGCCACATTTCCAAGTTTGATTGTACCAGCCCTGCACTGAGTTCAGTTCTCAGTGCACGCATGCAAACATGCAGCACATATAAATGTAATCCAAGATCAGCCTTAATTTCTCTTTTGCACACTTAGTGAAAAGGAGGAATTTACTCAGTTGAGTCTCATTTCGCCTGGAGCTTCATACATTCTGACTGCAGAGGTACCATGGTCTATTTTGTCCTTAGTCACCAGGTGTTGATCACCTGAGATAGCCTCCTCATTCTCCTCACAGGGTCACAGGCTTGCAGACACTCGAGTGACTTAGGTGTCATTTTGTCTCTTTGTGTTACCCCTGCTTCCATTTAGCCTCACTTCCTTTCTATCCAGCCACTCTTCTCTAGGACACTTACTCAGAAATTCACCTCTAGAAAAGGGAAAATCCATCCATCTGCTATCAGATTGCATAAACCTTTCTTCAGTTTTGATACTCAAAAGATAGGGTGATCAGCTTTATTGAAGCCACTGCCTTCTACACATTCTCAACACTTACCTTTTATCTTCTTGCCTTAACTTGTGGGTCTTCTCTAGGCTAATGTGGTGGTGGCAATGTTGGCACTGTGAAGGTCAAGATGATGGTCTTTAGTTAATTTGTCATACTGGTGAGACCATAGTCCCTTCAAGACTTAGGTGACACAGACCCAGGGAAGCCGCACCCAGGAAAGTTTCTTCTACTTCTTTGCTCTCAAAATTCTGTTGTTTACCTCCTTGTAAGCTAAAATATGCAGGAGACTTTGGCATTCTATAATGATAGCAACTGAAAGAAAAATAATGAAGACTTAGGCAAAAATGTTAATGCTTTTAAAACTTTTCTCATCCATTCATACTGTGGTTTCAGTTTTTCCTGGGTCCTGGCATTTATTGGACTCGTTGCCATCTACATCATTCCAATACTTACCCTTTACAGAGTATGGCAAAAGAAAGGCAGGGTTGCATTGCCAGAACACTGGTCATCTGATGTGGGATCTCTTTCTGTATATGTGTTGCTTTTATTGGTTGATAAATAAAGTTGTTTTGACCAATGACTGTTTAGCAGAGTAAAACCAAGCAAGAAATTCTAACACACACACACACACACACACACACACACACACACACACACACACGAGAGTAGGTGGAGTCAAAGAGATGCCATGTAGCTGCATGGAAAAAGACGCTACCAGAACCTTCCCATTAAGTCACAGCTTCCTAGCGATGTACAGATTAATAGGAATGGATATCTTAAGAATGAATATCTTATATCTTAAGATATAAGAGCTAGATAGGAATACACTTAAGCTTTTGGCTAAGCAGTGTTGTAATATAGTTTCTGTGTGATTATTGGGTCTGGGCAGTCGGAAACAAATGAGCAGTCTCTGCTTACAGCCATCTCTAGGAGAAAATCAGTACAGAGAAGACATTACTGTTGGGGACAAAACTAGTCTTGAAATTACACTAAGACATGATCCCAGGGCCAGTCTGAGACTGTATCAAAGGATGACTCTCAACCCCGGAAGGCTGACCCAGGTCTCTTGATATTCTTTTTCTCAGGTACTAGAGACTATACTTAGTCTCGTCTGACAATTTTGAGGTCTAAAGAATGAAGCCAAGTCAAGTGTTTTAGTGATGGGAAAAGGAGGGAAGCAGGGAGTGACCTTTAATAAAGATGGCAGGTAGAAGTTAGGCCACTCAACAATCTTCTTATTTAAATCCAATTCAGAGTGATTTCCTGTTCTCTGAAACACCTGCCTTGGTGTCCTAGAGATATGGGGTGGGGTGAGTGGGAAGTATTGCTAGCTTCATGAGAGTAGGAGAGCTGAATGTAGAAGCAACATTCTTCAAAAAATGTAATATTTTAATAATTCTTTGAGAATCTCACATAATGTATTTTTATCATATTTATTCCCTACCATGCTCCTCCTTCGACCTCCTCCCAGATACAATCTCTATCTTACACTCCTCTTTTTTGTTTTTCTATATATATACACATACATACATACATACATACATACATACATGCATACATATAAAAACATAATTTAACCATCTGACTTCATTTATTGTTGTTCCTATGTATATGTTATCAGAGTTAAATAGTTAGTTTTGAATAGTCAATCAGAAGACTCGTCCCTGAGAAAGATGGATTCTCACTCTCTAAGAAGTTACCAATTGCCTGTACCTTTCCATCTAGGGGTGAAGCTCCATAAAATTTCCCCCACCAGTATTGGCATGTCAACTGGTGTTATCATTTTGCAGGTCTTGTTTAGGCAACCATAATGTTGAGATTTCATGGCTGCAGCTCCCCTGGCTTTTGAAGAAGACACTATATCGCAGCAGCTGTTCAGGTCCTCTGGCTCTTACAGTTTTTCTGCTCTTTCTTTCAAGATGTCCCCTGAGCCTTAGGTATTGCTGTAGATATTTCACATGAGGTTGAGTACTTCATGGTCAGTTTTTCTCTACATTTATGGACAGTTGAGGACAAATAATTATTTCAAATCATTTGTTCAACAGCTAAAGTACATCAAACATTTTTATTTTATTTGCTGTGTATATGTCCACATTCATGTGTAGAAGCCAGAGATTGATGTTGATGTCTTCCTCAATCATTCTTTACCTAAGGTTTTGGGGCAGAATATCTTATCTAACCTGAAACTCACTTCTGCTAGACTAGTTGGCCAACAAACCTTGAGGATTTCCCATCTCTACCTCCCTAACACTGTGCTGCCGCACCAATCTTATTCTCTCTTATGGGTGATGGGGACCCAAATGTAGACCCTCATACTTACAGATCAGACATTTACTGACCGAGTCATAGCCACAGCTCCCAAACACTTCTAAAGCACACCGATGTTAGTGTTATTACCCCTGCTTTACAGAGAGTGAAGCTGAGTTCTGGGAGACCAGATGGCTAATGACAGCTAGAATATAGAAGAGCTCGGTACCTCTCTGGCTGCTTCTCCCTGGATCCCAACTTCATGAGTTTCTGCTGATAATAATGACTCTCTTCCCCAGCTTTTAAAAACTCTACTCCAAAATATTTATATTTATTTTTTGAGGTTAGCATTTATAACTTTATTTTTCACTTCTCAGGGTGATTTAATGTACACCAAGAGCTGAGAATCTTGTCCCTCTCACACAGATATTTCTGGTAACTGGGTCTATAATGACCCATGACAGATATTAGAGAAATGTTTACTAATTAGTTCTGCCGGTATCCATAGAAAGAGGGAAGAACGCTGTTGGATACCACCAAGTCAGTTACAGACTTTTTGTAGAGGCTGAGATGGACTATTTGGGATTTTTGTCAAAGAATAACTAAGGAGGCTGCCATTCATCTCTTTCTCAAAGATGTTTTCCAACCTTCCATTTCAGGTGGTGTTGTCCTCAACCCAGCCTATTACGGCATGCCGGGCCACACCAACACCATGATCCATGAGGTGGGACATGTCCTGGGACTCTACCATGTATTCAAAGGAGTCAGTGAAAAAGAATCCTGTGATGATCCCTGTAGAGAGACAGTGCCATCCATGGAGACAGGAGACCTCTGTGCTGATACTGCTCCTACACCCAAGAGTAGACTGTGTCGGGACCCAGAGCCAGCTAACGACATCTGCGGTCTTACCCACTTCCCAGGGGCTCCATTCAGTAACTACATGAGCTACACAGGTATTAACACAGACTTTATGCTTTGTTTTGTCTTAAGGTCACGTAAGTGTCATTAGGAATTGGGAGGGTGTGTGTAGTTAAAGGGAGTCAGGGAGGTTCATGTCCCAGAAGGATATTTTGTGTTGGATAGTCCTTTATTTTCCATGTGTTTGAAGGATTTGACAAAAATGTTGAGGTATTGTGGTCTTGTTGAGTGGACTCTCTTCCATTAGAGTTTGAAAGTGAAACACATTTGTATCATGCATAGTTAAAATGGGACCAAGTCAAAACAATCCCCTTGAGATCTCTTCCAGGCTTTACAATGTGATCACTTTCATGAAGGCATTTCCCTGAAGACTGTCTAGTCTGACAGTGGTAAGTGACAGGTCTTTGGGTGTAGATGTCCCTTCAGCACTTTTACAGATAGTTAACAAATTGACTTGATTAACTGAGGTGCTTAAAACCTTTTATCTTACACTGTGAAAAAAAATCAGATCCTCTTTTACCAGCACAACATTGAATTCTAGCTTACCCTTCATGTACTTTAACCCAAAATGATTTTTTTTAAAAAAAAATGGGTACATTGTTGGTCCTGAGGAAAACTGTATTGTGTGGTCTTGTCCTTTTTGGGGAATGTCTCCTGGATCATCCACCTTACCAGTGTATCTATCAGACCTTCCTTATTTCTGGCAAAAAGTAACACTAAGTATTCTTCTAATAATGGGCATAATTATAATTAAAATTGACAACTAATTTGATTTGATCACCTATGCCAAGGATGAAGGAATGTTAATTTTTAGTTCCATGCTTTACTAAAAGGCAAATACCAGCCCTGCTCATGACTTTGCAGGTAAGAGAGAACAATGAGCTAGCTGGGTCTCCCTGTGGCCTCTTAAGATGTTTCCCTCCAAATTTCATTGTTGTGAACAATAAATTGAGTTCATCAGCATCAACAGCTCTTTTGCCCTTAGCCAGGACTACGTGGCCTTGGAGATGCAGCGTCTAGGAGCAGAGCCTCCTTAAGTTCCACCTTTAAGTGTGGCAGAGACAGTGTTGAGAAGCAGATGCAGGGTTTTTGGTCTACTCAAAATAGAAAAACATATGAAATAAAGATCACTCCTGTTCAACTTCATGGCTTGAATAATGAATACACTGATTTTGCTAACTCTGAAAGAAAGACTGGAGCCATCATTCCCATCCCTGAAGTTTCCTTGACGGTTCGGCTGCTGCTCCGGAGCAGCTCCAGTGAATATTCCTACGGCATGATGACAGGGTGAAGAGACCCTCTGCTGAAAACTGCCATCTTGTGGTAGACTCAAGACACCTCAAGTGACAAAGCACACTGCAGCTGTCAGTCTGGAACAGTGGCTCTCCAACTGTGGGGTGGTCATATATCAGATACCTTGCCTATCAGTTCTTTACATTATTATTCAAATCAGTAGTAAAAATTACAGTTATACAGTAGCAAAGAAAACAATTTATGGTTGGGGTCCCCACAACATGAGGAACTGTATGAAAGGGTTGTGACATTAGGAAGGTTGAGAACCACTGTCTTCAGACAATCCTATGACTTTATGAGCAGAGTCTCATCCTAGGATAAGCCGAGAATATAGTAATGAGATTGCTTCAGAAAAAAGCAAGTTCTATGTCTCTGCTATTCCTCTCCCTCACCTGACTTTCTAGAGAAGAAAGAATTTCTTTACCGAGTGTAATAAATGCAAAATGTGGGGCACTAGGAATAATGAGAATGGAGTGAGATGTTTGCCTTGCCTTGAGACCCTGGTACAGGTTCAGCCTTTGCATCTTCTTTTGTCTCCACAGATGATGAGTGTACCGACAGCTTCACCCCTAACCAGGTGGCCCGGATGCATTGCTATTTGGACCTTGTATACCAGCAATGGAGCGAAAGCAGAAAGCCCACCCCCATTCCTATCCCACCCATGGTTATTGGGCAAAACCACACGTCCCTCACTATCCACTGGCTGCCTCCTATTAGTGGGGTGGTCTATGACAGGTGAGAGGGGTGCTCCATTGTCTTGGAATCATTGCCAAACAGGGAAAAAAAACTATAAAATGAGGGGAATGCCTATTGGGATGTAAACATGTACAGGGCTGTCCAGGGACACCTCCTGAGCCTGCTCTGGGCTCAGCTCCTTAGCAATGCGCTAAGGGTGTCTCATGGGAGCCAGAGGCTCGTCATGTGTGTTTATACCACACAAGGATGGCCTGGCAGAATTGGCAAAGCATGGTCCATCTGTCTTAACCAGGTGTTCCTCTGCAGGGTAAGGCTTGCTTCTTGGACACTGGTGACTGGGGAAAGGGAAGCAGATCATGTTTCTTCGGTCAGTTCTTGGGTGAAAAGAGAAAGTGTGGGTGTATACAAACTCAACTCAGCATTTCTAATGCTGAATCTGCCTCCAGCTGAACCCTGTGGTCAGCCTGAGGGCCACTGTCTAGAGTGGTTACTCTCTGCTCTTACTTGCCCCCTCTACTGGCAACTAGTGCTTTTGTATTTTCCCCTCTGGGACTGCCATAGTAGACACTTAATACATACTCACCGAAGAAAATCACAGCACCTGAAGCCAGCTGTCATTCTTCTTCTGTTTACTTATAGAACTAAATCTCTGGAATTCTTTATTAGAGAGAGAGAGAGAGAGAGAGAGAGAGAGAGAGAGAGAGAGAGAGAGAGAGAGAGGATGCTGACAATGAGGCATATGGTTGAACTGAAAAGGTTCCTTTGACCCATGTAGATGTGGCTCTATGGAAGCCTATACCCAGATGCTAACTAACAGGAGAGCATCTTTCCCCTGTTACACGGGGACACTGTGAGACATCTGGCTTCACCTGCCTTGTGTAGTCCTCACAAGTGAGTGAGAAACTCCTTTCAAGACCCCACAACAGGTGTTTCTGGGGGAAATCCAGAAATGAGGAACACAGACAGATGAATGTTTGACTTTTATGCTTTCTTTCCCATTTAGCAGGTAAACATCTACTCTTTAATTTTTCTCAATTTAGTGCCTTTACTAATTATTTTAAAATAACCCATTAGGTCCAGTTAGTATTGTCCACATACTCACAAGTGTAGGGCCATAGGACAGTGACTCTTCTTCGTACAACAGTTCACTATGACTATCTGGGTCCAGCGAAGGAACGAATGGCCCTGGAGCATGTCCTCACACACTTTGGATTTAATGAAAGCCTGGGGTTGGGGCAGATAAGGAGAGATGAGGACACAGCGGGTTATTTTTCAAAGTGAGAGTCACAGTTTCTTGAAAGCTTCATTCCGTGACTCGCACTTAGTCATGACATCATTTCTCACTCCCAACACTGCAGAATAGTTTGCACCGTTATCAGCACCCAGGTTCCCGTGGGCCCCCGTCAGTGACTCGGCACGCATCTACGCAATGTGTCTGAGAGTCATCTTCCTGCAAGTGTGACCTTGTGCAGCTCTGGCAGGACCGTCCTGTGTGGGTACATGCAAACCCGAGTTTTACATCAGTTTATGTAACACGTGTAAACAATTTAATCTTTCAATTCTCTCTCTGGTACAAGCCTTACGATAAAGCAGACATCAGAACTGGCTTGCTGAGAGTCTGCTGGCAGCAAAGAGTGCACTTTGCTCCCTTTTCCCACCTAGGTGGGCTAGTTTTGAGGCCTCCTAGCACGTGTGTTGGAGAGACTCACGTCACATGCCCAGCAATTTGTGTCATGCCTAGAGTTATGTTTACTCCACCCTTGTAGGTATTTGGAATCCTTATGTCAGAGAAGAGCCCCAGCTACGCACTCTGCAGCTGCCCCGGAAGGGCAAGTGCATCAGGAAAATGTGGTTTGGAACTGTGTTCACGCTAGAAAAAGTACTGATGGGATCAAAGGGTGGGTCTTAACTCCACCCTTTAGTTGCCAAAATACTGAACACTAACGAGATGCTATTTGGAAACTTGCTCAAAGGGATAAAGCAGCCTGTGACTTTGGGCAACTGACCTCAAGGTTTCTGAGCTCCAGTCTTCTCATTTGTAAGCATGGTGTCCTCACAAGGGTTAGGAAGAAGTTGTGAAAAACACAAGGCCGGGTTATGTAAGGTGCTTCCTGTCAGTATTATTGCCATTGGGTAATAAGATGGTTTTAGTAGTGTATTGTAAGATACTAACCTGCTATTCATATGTTCTGTTGGGATACTGCCTTGATTTTAGGTTAGCATTTCAGATATGCTGTTCACAAGGGGGCTTCTGAAAACATTCCAAGTATGAGAGAGAGAGAGAGAGAGAGAGAGAGAGAGAGAGAGAGAGAGAGAGAGAGAGAGAATGCTCAGAAAGCAGTTGGCCTTGTTACTCAGTATAGTTATCTCTACATAGTCTGGTTACTCCATGTGTGATGCTTGTAAAACCTCTTCATAGACTGAATCATCTCATAGACATCTCCAGAGGGATTGCTGAAGCCAGTCATGTTCTCATTCTTATGGACACAATAAGAATTGAGCAGGCAGGCCCAGATACACTCACAGACCCGGGAGTCGAAAGAGGATGGCTGTCAATTTGCAGCATGACATAGCAGTGTCCTGAGAAAGAGGACAACTATAGGGGTGTGTCTAGAGAAGCAGGGGCCAGAGTCTCAGAGGAGCAAAGGTAGACACCCCGGCAAAAGCCACATCTGAATGTGTAAAGTAGGAGTTTGCAAAGCAAGGATGTTTGAAAAGCCCATTGGATCGTTGAAAGAACACGTGTGCTGTGGAGTTATGTGAAGAGCATGGAGAATTTGAATCATAGTGTGTTGGAACTTGTGCTAGAAATATAAAGTGTATGAAGAAACTGCAGGATGTAAGGCTGGAGCTACTCTGTGATGCCACCCAGTGCTGGTAAGAATTACCATCCATTGCTATGGGCAATGGAGAATCAAGGGGTATTACCCGCCACACTCTACTTTATGCCTGTAAGTAAAAGTAGGGGATTAAAAGATCCAGAACACATAGATAGTGAATTCATCCTGACACCCATTGTTTTATTAGGCAGGTATATTTATTCTGTACCTTTCTTACCATAGAAAGGGGGTTTATATGGTTCAGGAAAATAAGCTTGTTTTTTGGTTAATGATTCTGGGACAAGAGGTCCCTTGCATCTCAGAGGTTTCTTCATGACCCTGTTCAACTTTCTTCTTTTCTGACCTTGAACTTTCTTATGGCTTGTCTAAAAGAAGAACATGAATTGCAATGATAATTGTGCTCTGTTGTCCCCCTGGGTCTGATTCACCAGTGACACCTTTCTTCTCCAGAGTCTTCCTGGTTTCTTTTCCCTAGTTCAACAGAAGAACACTCCCTTCTTCATGCTTCCTCTTCCCAGGGCCCCTGGCAGTACATGTGATGCCTGTACTGAAGATGGGACATTTCATCAGTATGTATACAAGGCTTCCTCGGGGCGGGTGTGTGACTCTTCAGGTTACTGGACTCCAGAGGAGGCTGTAGGTAAAGTACCATGGATTTTTGCATAAATATCTTTGTGTCCACTGAGCATGGGTATTGGATAAATCAATGGTTTATGTTTGTGTGTTTTTGTACATGGGTGAAAGAGGGTTTGCTGAAGATTTCCAAGGTCTTGGAAACACTGCTGGTGCTTCTGCATGCTGAGTGTCCTCTATTGGTATAATATGAACGTCCCATGGCTGTAAGGAATGGAAGACTTAACACAGAAGGACTGAGAAGTCAGTCCTTCTCAAGAGTAACCTCAGGGTGAACTAGGGCCAGAAATGTTGTATGTGTCTCCTAGTCCCCGAAGCAGCTTTGGTGCATGATGCTGCAAGCTAAGTGCTTACTCCTCTTTATCAGAGAGTAATAGAGAACACATTGCAGAGCACACTCATGAGCTGGCTGAGCAAGTCTGGGTGGGGGCAGGGTGGACTAGGTGTTCCACACGGATCGTTCTCATCTACGCTATTTTATGAGTCTATTAATCACTGGTACTGGTTGTGCTGTGAATGTGATCTAAGCTAAGCTCTAGAAGGGAGAAGATGTTTTTCGTTATTTCATTTCCTGTCCCTCCCCTAAATTCTCGAACAGTCACATACTCACTCACATACGTATATCAGGATCCAGAAGACAAATTCCAACAGCAGGCTTTTCCATACCAGTGCAGAAAATGCTATGGACATGGCTTCTAGCCTTTCTCAAGAAAGGCCTTGACTTTTGCCTTCCCCTGTTTTTGTTTGTTTGGTTGATGGATGGGTTTGTTCTGTTGCTGCTGTTTGTTGTTATAGTTAATTTTTTCAAGACAGGGTTTCTTTGTGTAGCCTTGGCTGTCCTAGAAATAGTTCTGTAGGCCATCATGACCTTGAACTCAGGGATCCACCTGCTTATGCCTCCCAAGTTCTGGAATTTAAAAAGAGTGTTTATTATGCCTAACTCCTCAACATCATTTTTGATGCATACCTAATCATAATCTTCTGGTCATCCTCCCCCCCGTAGGTATTAAGATCCACAAAACTGCTGAGAAATGTGTATTAGAAACAGTCGATTTGAATTAACTTTAGTCCTGATTGTGACAAGAAAAACAACAATAATGATATATGAATCTGTAATGATCACCTAATGTCACCTTGGGCTTATAGTCAGTTATTCAAGTGATAGACCCTCAAGGAGAAAGCCAGGTAGAAGTGATTGACAAGACTGGTTATAAATGAATCTTTTCAAAAGAGAGCACTTAAGAGAAAATCCACAAAGTGATGAGCTTTCTGTTAGAATTCTGAAGTCTCCTTCATCCTCTGACTGCTGAGATGGACTGTTCTTTTTCACTCTTTTAATGGTTGTTCCTGACATAACTTTTCTCTCATCTCCCTAGGGCCTCCTGATGTGGATCAACCCTGTGAGCCTAGCTTGCAGGCTTGGAGTCCTGAGCTCCACCTGTACCACATGAATATGACTGTGCCCTGCCCAGCAGAAGGCTGCAGCTTGGAGCTGCTTTTCCAACACCCGGTCCAAGCTGATACCCTCACACTCTGGGTCACTTACCTCTCCATGAACTCTTCCCAGGCACTCTTTGACATAGAGATCTTGCTAGAACTCAAGGAATCTGTACACCTTGGTCCCTTGAACACTTTTTGTGACACGCCGCTCACCATCAAACTCCACGTGGATGGGAAGGTCTTGGGAGTGAAAGTCTACACGTTTGATGAACGAATGGAAATTGATGCTGCTCTCCTGACTTCTCAGCCCCATAGCTCCCTGTGCTCTGGATGCAGGCCTGTGAGTTATCAGGTACTCCGAGAGCCTCCTTTTTCCAGTGGCCTGCCCATGGTGGTGACACACCCACACAGGAAGTTCACAGACATGTAAGTTGGGCAGCAGAATCTCCCAAACCATGGGACTTCCAGGATCTTGTCTTCAATTTGGCTATCTCTTCTTCTGCTCTTTAATATTCTGATATGTATGCTTTTAGAGAAAATATTTCACAGAAAAGGGAAAGCAAGTACTACGACTGCTAAAGTCGTCATTATGCTGATGGAGAAGCTAGTGCGTGAGGGCTTTCAGTTGACCTATTGCTATTGATACTAAAGTTGATCAGAATGACACATTTCTGTCTTGAAGCAATTCTATTCTAGATTCCTTCTTGTAGCTTTCCAATAATATAGCGTAGCTCTCATAATTTCTAAGTTATAGCCAGTTCTTCCATAGCTTCACTAAAAGGTCACAGGTCTCTCAGATGCTAAACACAGCTTCATGATTTATCCATATGTATGTCCACATTTCCTTCCTTTTCTTATTCTCCTTCTCCCTTTCTTCTTTCTTTTGTTTCTAGTTTTCACTTAATTTATTTGACATCTTTCCTTCAACATTTGTTGAGTTCTGCTGTACTCCTGGCACAGTGTGCTTGGTGTTGAAGACACAGTCTAATGTAAAAATTGGGTGCCTGTCTTAGATGCTGGTATAACCAAAGGCAAATCCCCCTACTTCATAGTCTTCTTAGAGACTTCCTAGAGGGCACAACAGGGTACAATAAAGTTTTATCAGAGGAGATCCTATTAGGTGATTTTTCCATCTTAGAAATGATCAGATTACAATAAAAATCTTGATTGCATTGTTCTATGCATGGGCTGGGTAATGTCCTCTTGATTGTTTGCTTAATCCCAGGATGACATCATACATGTACTGGGGTCCTTGTGGAGGCAGTTGACATGACTGGGAATGTGAGGATCCTTTCCCTCACACTCAGTCCTGACCCTGGGCTTCTCATAGATGAAAGGCTATTTCCAGGAGTGTTCCTTGAAACAGGGAGGGCAAATTCCACATCATTTGTCGTTTTCAAGTCTCTGCTGGAAACGACTCTTGGTAATGTTCTGTAAAGTTGCATGAAAAGTTTCAGACTCAAATAATGAACTCTCTTTCTTCAAAAGGAGAGATAGCCATCACACAGACCCTAGATGTATGCATCCTGGCTGAGGTAGACATTCAGCAACCCTCCACTGCTATAAAACCTAGAAAGCTTCCAAATGTCCAGTTCACGCCCCAGTGCATTTTTCTTTTCATGATTGTTTGCATCTTTGCCATCAGAAGATTGAAAAGTGGTTAAAAATAAATGTAAGTTGAAAGCAATAATGAGACAGATTAAAAAGAAAAGCAAAGCATGGTTTCACATCTATAGCCGGGCAGTTGATATGGTGCTTGGAATATAGTTATAGCCACACACAAATGTTTAAGGTCAATAATATCCTGTTTTGTAGACAGAAAATTAAAGCTTGCCCTACCCTTAGTTAGGGAGCTAGTAGATGTAAGTCCCAGGGTTCAAACTCCATTTTCAACTGACTTCATCTTCAGAACACTACCTTTCACAGACTCAGGGCATGGGAGGCCTGGGGTACTTGCTGCCATGTTCTCCCCATAAGAAGAGTAAATGCCCAATAATATTTCCATCCAATCCTTTTCCCAGCCACAGAGATGCGTAAGACGTTTAAGTATGGTTGGACAAGAAGAAACCACCCAAAAAAGGAAACCAACTGCCAGTATTGATTGGGATAAAATTGGGTTTGCTTTAGAAACAGCAGTTGGCATTCTGCAGAGAGGGTTCCTTTCTCAAAAGGGAAAACTAATTTGGAAATTTAATAGTCTTTAATATTTAGGTGTTTTTCCTATTAAAATGCCTAAAAGCCAATATAAATGATTTGAAAGGTATTTTGGAAACCCCAAGACATTTCCTATTTGCTGGTTGCTGCATCAGATTGTGGGGTGGTGACTCTGTGGTTGTTTTAAAGAGTCTGTTAAAGAAAAGAGAGTCTTGGCAGGAGATTCACACTGGCCACTCATGGCAGCCTCAATAATTATTTGAGATCGTGTCATCCTAAATACTTGTTTCCTATCTTGACTTGGGGGATACTTTTCCAATCAGGACAAGCACTGGACAAAATTAAGATGAGGCAGAATTTATCTTTGAAATCAGCAGCTCCATTCACGAGCCCCTTTCCTACTACTGGTCTGTATTAAGTGTATGATAAATTCCTTCCATCTCTCAGGTCAACTGTACCAACTCCATTCTTGGTATTTGGAGATAAAGTTCAGTTTAATGTGTCTCTGACTGGGAATTTTTACCCCTTCCATGAGCAATGAGCTGTATCTTGTGTTCTTCTATGAAATTCTTGGTGCAGCATCTTCAACGCAAGAGTTCTCATTTAAGAAAAGTGGGATGGGCAAGTCTGAGAAGAAACTTGACAGAGCCCACACACTGTAATTCTCAACTTCACTTAGTTTGGTTACTTTAAAAATATAGATTACTGGCTTTTCAAAAATTGCTCTATGTTACCATGGTTGAAAACACTACATGCCATCCTCCTAGGTTCTCATGAACAACTACCTTAAATGTTAACTCACCAAACAATTACGAATACATTTGCTAACTTAGAACATATGGGGCAATAGAAATGAGTATCTATGCAAACATGGGGCTGCTCATAGGATTGAACCCTGATCTTTGTTTCAGGCAATTGGCATGTCTCACATTTTGTTTCTCATACTAGTTTCCTTAAACTCACGTGAACTAACTACGAAGGACACAGGGCATGCCACTTTGCAGATATGATTGTCACAAACCCTTTGGTTTCTACAGGGAGGTCACACCTGGGCAGATGTATCAGTACCAAGTACAAGCTGAAGCTGGAGGGGAAATTGGAGAAGCTTCACCTCCTCTGAGGCATGTTCACGGAGGCCCTTACTGTGGAGATGGGAAGGTGACAAGGTGAGTCCTGTGAGCTGGGTTGTACTCAGCTGCTCAAAGAAGCTCCGCCCTCCATTTGATACAGGCAGCAGGGAACTGTGTGAGTCACATGGAGAAATCCCCAAATCTGGAATCTCTGCATAGTTTGAAGGGTACCCAGTTTTATTCAGCACTGGTCCCCAGAGTGTTGAGCTATTAGGACTGATTCTCTGGGGCCCCCTTAAGGCACCAGTGAGGAACTTCAGGGCAGTGAGGTAGGGAAGGAATTAATATAGATGATAGTTAAATAATGCTGAAGGAGGATAGAATTTAGATCAATGTCTGTTTGCTCAGTTTTACAAAGTGGGTGTGATTGGTGGGCAGGGTGACACACCACCCACTGTGCAAATTTCTGTAAACATCACCAAAGGAAGTGTGGAATGATTCCTTTGGTTCCTTAAACATCCTGGGATCCCTTTTCTATTGACCTATGTTATCAGACGAGGAAACTGGTTTGTCTGGAATTTGTCCAAGTTCAGCACTGATATATATCCAGTCCCAGGAAACCCAGGACAGCTGGTCAATTCTTATCTAGCTACCCTTATATAAAGGTTCTGAAAAGTGGGAATTTGGGAGGCAAAGTATGATGCATTGACAAATTCTGCATCTTCTTAAGATGACCCATTTTTTAGTGACCAGGAAAATATATGCTCAATTCTGTATCCTTTTGTGGGACTCCATCTGACTAGTGATCACCGAACATTGTTTATCTTTGTCTTCTGAGATCCTGAAGCTACGGGATAGTTGTGTCCCATCACACACACTAAAGTGTAAACCCTAAATATTCTTTCCCATATGAACACAGCAGAAGTCACCTAAATATGGAAATCTCATTCATGTGTCCTCACTCCTCCCTAATCATCCTCAGCGTGATAGCTCTCTTCTTATCCCACTCTCCAACTATGGCTACCACAAGGCCTTGTGGTAACATTTGCCTTGGCATATGTAGCAGAGTGTAGTTCAGGGCCATCTTCCTAATCGGCAGACATGTTACTGCTGTCCCTTGAAGCAGCCTAGCTAGAGGCAGCAGTTCTCTGTCACTGGGTCTCACAAAATTCCACGCCAAACTGTACTGCTCAAGCTTCCGTTTGTATTCCTGACTGTCTCATCAGTGCTGTTGCCCAAGGGTAGACATTTCTGAACCCCAGCTATGCTTCAGTGTGGGGCACCCCAAAACGCAAGACAAATAGGAGTCAGGCAAATTGTTTAACCCACTTGGTTCCAGACAGAAGACTATCAGGCTAAGCATGGGGGAAGGCCCTAAGATTTTGAGCAATGCCCATTCAGAAGTTGACTTTCTCAAGACCTGCTGTCCACCTACCGTCTGAACCACGCAGCACTCGAGACTTCAAAACATGGTGAATGCGAATAAGAGGTGCAATGATTATTTTAATGTAATTTAAGGCAATTCAGTTTTCAAACTGAAACTCAATTTAGTTGCTGGAAACCCTTGAAGTACAGTTTGAAAGTTTGGAACAACTTAGATAGATGAATTGACTTTTTTGACTATGAATACAAAATTGAAGTAAAGGTCAAGTATTTGAAGTGAGATTGAAGTGAAAATGAATTTTAAATGCAGTAGATTTCGGGTGTTTGGGATACAAAAGGAATATTACATGTCTCATCAATCATTTTCCATTGATTAAAAATTCAAATGGTAATGTTCTAAGTACCCTCAGTTGAATGAAATAGTTATTGTAGCTACTTTTATCTGTTTCTTTTACTTTTTAAGTGACCATTAGAAATTTCAAAATTTGTATGGATGACTCTCATTAGATTTCTTTTGGGCTGCACTGCACAAAATGATATGTAATCTGCTTATGTTACTTGCTTAAATTTTCTTCAAAATAAAATTGTCAAGTTGTCTCTTTCTAAGACTATGTCCTAAAAGCCAGACAGGGAAACACCAGTGTAGACCAGTGGTTCTCAACCCAGAAAGGGAAATATCAGTGTAGACCAGGGGTTCTCCACCCAGAAAGGGAAGAATCAATGTAGACCAGGGGTTCTCAACAAAGACAAGGAAACATCAGTGTAGACCAGGGGTTCTCCACCTTCCTAATGCTGTGGCCCTTTAATACAATTCCTCGTGGTGTGTTGACCCTCAACCATAAAATTATTTTTGTTGCTACTTAATAAGTGTAATTTTGCTACTATAATGAATCTTAATGTAAATATCCGTGTTTCCTGATGGTCTTAGACAACTCCTGTGAAAGGATTGTTAGATGCCCAAAGAGGTGTGGCCCAGAGGTTGAGAACTGCTCGTGTAGACCAATCCTCTATCCACACACGAGGAAACCTAAGAATTGTATTTTGAAATACTTCCCGAATATCACACAATAGATTAGACACCTAAGATGAACCATATTGCCTTTGTATGAAAAGATTGTAAAGGGGCTAGAGAAATGGCTCAGTGGTTAAGAGTACTAAATCCTCCTTCAAAGGACCTGGTTCAAGTCCCAGAATCCATAAACTGGCTTACAGCTGTTCCTAACTTCAGTTCCAGGGTATCTGACTCTCTGTTTAGGCCTCTGTGGGTATTAGGTGCACAGACATAGATCCTGGCAAAACATGCATGTAAGTTAGAAATAAATACATCTTAAAAAGATTATTCAAAAATCTATGACATATATGTATGTATAGTGTAGTTTGGGGAGAAAAGGAATGTGAAATTTTTTAATTTTCCAGTTCTGAGGATTGAAAAGAGGCATTCCATAAATTGGGCTAGTCTTCCATCACTCAACCACACTACCATCCCCTCATAATTTCTTCAACTATGTTTCCTATGTTTTTATTCCTGTCTCCAGTTTCATCTGACAACTTAAAATATAATTACTATGTTTTTGCATCTGCACCATAGTTTTAGTTTATTTATAAACATTCTCATGTCTAACTCATTCTTAATCCATCCGCATAGTTACCTTTGAATAATGATTGGAGCTATTTGTGATATCCTGGGTCTGACAACCTTTTAGAAATCCAAATTTCTCTGTATATGGAGCAATTGAACATATTGAAAAGTAAAGGAGAAAAATTGCAAGTCGTAACCACTTTATAGTAGCCAAATCTTAATTTTTTCATGGGAGTTTCAACTGCAAGGGTTTTATTTGTTTCCATAACAGGCTTTATGAAAGAAATCCCATTGTAGACTTACTTAGGTACTTCATCCTACATTTACTCATCAACTAAGGATCAAAAATGACATTTGGAATTGATATGTAAAATAAAAAAGACTGTTTTTAAAAAATGACATTTTTCCTTTTCCCTGTAATATATGGTGTTTGCCACTAGATGGTGGTAGGAAATAAGAACCATAACTTGAACCCTGGTCGAGCCATTGACAAGCCGTGCTTCTTGAAGCTCTTAGTTTTATGTAAACAGGAGATTCAACTCCACAAAATTCTGACTTTTATAACTTCATCTGCATAAAGGTAAATGATTAAATGAAAAAAACGATAAAATGAATAGAAAATAAAATGACGCAGATGAGCAGGCCTTCCTTCTTACTGATGAACGTTTCCTGTTTTGTCGGCTTTGTTTTATGAGAGGGGGTCTGACTCGGGATGTTCTATGTGTCTCTAGAGTATTGTGCTCCTCTGTGCTCAGAAAAATCAGCTCCTGTTTAAAATCGCCAGTGGTTTTTATTTAAATGTATTAAATTCTTTTATGTTAAAACAGTTAAAATTGCACACAATCCCATGTGATGTTTTTGTTACATTGTATGATATTTAAACAGATTAAACATATCCATCTCTTCATATATCATACTCTTCCAGTAAAAACATTTCAAATTCTCTTTTCTGGCTCCTTGAATTTTTTCCACGTTTGTTTTAGTCAGTCCATTGAGTGAAAGCACGCCAGGGCTTGCTCCTATATAATTATAATTCAGAACACATCAACAAACCTTTCCTTGTCACTCCCTTTTCTCTGCTCTCCTCAATTTCTGTTAGCCACCATTCTACTTTCAATGTGTGTGAGATCAACTTTATGTATCCACAATATGAATGAGGTCACAGGATACCTCTCTTTGTGTGGCTACTTAATTTTACTCAACATAATGATTTCCAGTTCTACACATGCTGTCCCAAATAACTGAATTTCAATTTCCTTTGAGGCAGGATAATATTCTACAATATATATGCTGCCTTATTTCTCTCCATCCATCAGGTGACTGACACTTAGGTGATTTCCATTTCTTAGCTATTTTGAATAATGCTGCAATGAACATTGTAGTACCTATGTCTTTTTGATTTACTAATTAGATTTCTTTTGGATATAACCAGGAGTGGGATTTCAAGATTACATACTAACCCTTTGTGTGTGTGTGTGTATGTATGTTTGTGTATGTTGTCCTACTCTATTTCTTTCATCCATGTTTTATAATTTGCATTGTAAATGGATCATTTTTTGATTTCTATTTCCTATAATTAGTTATTACCATATTGTAATGCTACTGTTTTGGTAAATTACTAGAGCTAATAAATAAATTAAGCAAAATTGATAGCTACAAACTATTTTTAAGCCCCCACTTGTCACAGGTCTGATGAAGATCCTGGCCAGGCACATTCTTGAGTCTCCCACAAGATTCCCCCAGATATTCCCGTGCCACAATACACTTGATTTCTAGGAATTCCTACAACCCACTGACCTAGCTAATCTACCATTTTGCTAAACTCCCATCTACCTTAAATATTTATTTTTTAATATTTTCTGTAAATTATTAAGCATTTGCTTTTTGTACAACTTTCGATTTTTAAAGCACAGTGAAAAACTTAAATGGATTAATGATATCCGAGAGAGAAAAGTCACTTTATATGTGCCTAAATGTATATTTCTAGGAGTATTGGAGAAATGTGTGACGATGGAGACCTGTTGAATGGAGACGGGTGCTCCCGAGTGTGTGCACTGGAGGAAGGCTTCAACTGCGTGGGTGAGTCCAGGGGGAATGTGTTTTATGTTTAGAAATATATCAATGTATTGTTGTGTGAATTCTTAGTGTCTTGTGGCTTACTGATAAAGCCATAACACCAAATACTACATATATAGTCACTAATTTCTCACTTTAACCAAGAAGAAACTAACTGAAGGCACAAAAGGATTAAGTGATTTCTTTTCATTTATTTACCTGAAAGTGCTAGGTAGAATTTGAGTCAAAGAAGCACAGATCTAGAATTTCATGCTTAACAGATTGTATTGCTCCCTAGCTTGATATTACCAGGACATTCTCTCGAGTCCTCACACATATGCCAACATGCTAGATAAACAAGCAATAATGCAGAGTCTACATAGAAATTAGGGTCAGGAAATAATCTAAGCCTGAGTAGAAAAAAGATATCTTTTGATATCTGTGTTTAACAGGTGAGATCATAGAGGCCAGCAGGGGGTCCTGGTGTTTTCTGTCCTGGGGAATGAGTGGTTATCAGTTAGAATTAGATGACTTCATATCTAAACCCTTGGCATTGAGAGGTAGCACACAAGGCTCACCCTAGTTGTGATGAACGCATCCGTGAACAGGTGCTTCAGAGGTAGACTACTTCTCTTCCTGTGCATTGAGAGTAGAGAACCCACACCAAAGTTGTTTTAAGTAGCAGTAACAACTTCAGGGGCCTTAATTCTTAAGATACTATAGTGTATCACAGTGCATAAAACTTTTTATGGTGTCAACTACTACATAAAACATACAGATGCTTCTGCTCTTCACAGCCAAAAGTGAAACACAAAATCTTAGTATCACCTATCTGTCCGTCTGTCTAGCTATCCACCCATCCAAACACCAATCTGCTGTGTATCATATATTAAGTAGTATCACATTTTATATTTAGTATTTATGGAATACTGACATCTGCTAGATTTTCCCCCAGGTGTACAGGACAGTCCAGTTTTGCTTTTAGAGATGTCTCTTCTACCCAGTCCTGAGATATGGGCATGCAGCTTTGCTTACATAATTCCGGCAATGAAAAATGTACTTGAAACATACAATTCTATTTAACAATGGTCTTACCTGTTAAAATGTTCTTTCTCCCAGTTTTCAGTTTGTAAAGTGAGTCTCAGACCATCTTAGTGACTCATCTAGAGGCATACAAGGCCCCTGCCAAGCCGGTCCTGAAACTTCACTTTCCTTCTATTCAATCAAGTGAGGTTTTCTTACTCCGGCGCTTCAGAGGATACATTCTTTCCTGTTTTATTTGACTCCCATTCAGATATTTGAAATGCCTCTTCACTATTCTTCTTTCCAATCCAAACATCCCCGCATGTGATTAGGTTTCCAGACCTTTCCTACTTACCCCAACCTGGCACGCTTTGTTTGGTCGATGCCCAGAAAGGAATCCAATCCCCCAGATGTGGTCTGGCTGTGCGGAGTTCACCGAACCAATCGACCCCCTCTTTTGTGCACAAATATTTGTTAATGCCACCTCTGTTTGTATCATTTCTTCTCGGTAGCCACACAGTGGTCACACACTGAAAATAAACACACAGTCTCCGAACACCGTACCATCTCTAATGCAGCTCAAGTAGCCTTTCACGTAAGAACAGCATTCCCGCTGTTCCTATCACATTTGATCCTTCGACTCATTTTTCTCAGCCTCTAACACCAGTAAGACTATATCTCAATTACTTTAACTATACTTAAGTACTATATTTAAGCTTATGTTTAAGTTACTGACTGGGTTAAATTGATGTGGTATATTTCACTATTAGACATCTTTTTCGATGAATACCTTTATCGTATGCTAAGTGTATGATTTTACCCCATTGCTTTTCAAAATATTAGATTGGAAGGAATCACTGGAAGTGCGATTTTAAATTGTTCTATTATTTTCTTATGGAATTGCAAAAATACATAATGTTTTTTTGTTCTGTGGCTAAAGGAAAAAAAAAAACAAGAAATAAGATGGAGCAGTCCCTGAGTTATAGATAGAAAATATATTATCTATGCATATAATTGTCATAAATAATAACAAAGGCAGAAAGAGAGAGAGCTTGCTCTTCTGGGAATGTTGTTTCAAATGCACACATGATGAGAGGGTGCCATAAATTTGATAGACTACAGATGAAAGTCTTAAATGAGCTTAGAACCATGTTCTATAGCGGGTGGCTTACACTGGCATGAAAGTAAATTTACCATGGAAGGGTCTTACATATGAGACAGTTATAAAGGAAAATAATAAGGATATTGGTGAACAGCTGACAAACTACCAGGATATCTTTGTGGGGTTTCTGTGAAGAAGAAAAAATGAAAAAGCATGCTATAAGAACAATAAATCTTAGAAATGGTTTTACTGAGTCAGTGCTGGATAGTGTGGATTTGTTTTGAATCATGATTCTATTTCAGTGTCCTATTTCTTTAAGTAGAAATGAGAAATTGGGTTGTGCTATTAACACTAATTATTCTACACTTTGGTAGAATTTCATAGATAGTTTTATTAGTGTACCTAAGCTCTCTACACTGAAGGAAACCAGTCACAAAGGAGCAATGCTGTTCACCTAGTAGGAACTGCCCTGTGTGGACGGATGGGACTTGCCCAGTGTATCCAAACTCATCTTCCACCTCCAATAGTTGCCCGCAAATATTCCTGTTTTGTTTGTCTTCTCTGTTTCAGTATAGGTGGTACAGGGTACAAGGCTGAAAGAGGCGCGGGCCTAGATTGTCTAAGTCTCGCTCAAACCAAGCCCTATAGTTTGTGAGGGTCACTTCTCAAGTCACACAAACTCATTTAGACTTGCCTATCTCATTTATAAAACAGGCAACAATAATAACAAGAAAGCTACAAACCTCATGGTTGCTGTTAGCTGAAAGAACTGATGCCTATAGACCTGGAGTCTTTGCAGCACAGTTTCTTACAGTTTCTGAGCAGTTATGTGCTCAGAGAAAAATGTCTCAGTGGTAAGAGTAATTTTTTAAAAATCATAATTTGGTGAAGAACCCCCTTAAACAATTGAACATTAAGAAAACCCATGAAGGGGATTCAAATATATCTATATTATATTATTTATTTAAATTCTATTTTTGTAGGCTGGGCGGTGGTGGCGCACACCTTTAATCCCAGCACTCGGGAGGCAGAGGCAGGTGGATCTCTGTAAGTTCAAGGCCAGCCTGGTCTACAAGAGCTAGTTCCAGGACAGGCACCAAAAACTACAGAGAAACCCTGTCTCGAAAATCCAAAAAAAAAAAATCTATTTTTGTTTTTTTCTATGCTTCTCATATTTCTAACATATTCCATGTTTAGTTCAACATTCCCTCAAATACCTTGGCTGGGCATGGTAGCACATGCCTATAATTCTAACACTCAAGAGACAAGAGAATCAGGAGTTCAGTGTCAGCCTGGGCTCCCCAAGACTTTGTCTTATTAAAATAAAACAGCACAAATAAGATGGAATCAACTTTCTTCCTACGACCAGTTCATAGTGTACTTCTCTCTTTATCCTTCTCTCCCAAGTCCAATATTTCCTATGACTTCATTAGATTTTGCTTCTTCTCCAAGAGTATGGTGGTTGATGTTTTGGTGAGTACTGTGCGTCCTGGTCATTACAGGATTGTCTTTAGTGGACTGGAGAATAATTGGGTGGAACAACCATACTACATTTCTCCAAAGACATATTAAAAAAAATCCCTCAAATGTTATACATATTTCTTGGCAGGAGAGCCAAGCCTTTGCTACAGGTATGAGGGAGATGGGATTTGTGAGCCTTTTGAGAAGGAAACCAGCATCATAGACTGTGGCCTCCATACTCCTGAAGGACACTTGGACCAGTGGGCTACCCAGGCATATTCCTACCATGAAGACAAGAAGAAGTGTCCTGCTTCTCTGGTAACAGGAGAACCTCATTCGATGGTAAGTGAAGACAGATGAATGGCATCCCAGCTGGCCCTCAGTGTTTAGGGATCTTACATTCTAGTCAAGATGTTAGCATTCAATTTTGCCATCACTGAGATCAGAACATGTTGTGGGATGTTTTACTCTTTTGACTTTTTTGGGGGGTGCCCACCACCCAGCTTCCAAATAAATCACACACGGAGGCTTATTATTACTTACGAATGCCCAGTCTTAATGTGGCTTGTTTCTTGCCAGCTTTTCTTGTCTTAAATTATCCCAATTAACTTTTGCCTCTGGATTTTTATCTTTTTCTATTTCTGTAGACCTTTTCCCCTTCTTTCTCCATGGCTTGCTGTGTAGCTGAGTGGCTGGCCCCTGACATCGTCCTCTCCTCATTCTGTGGCTCTTCTTTCTCGCCTTGTTTTTCCTTTTATACTCTCTGCCTACTAGCCCCACCTAACCTTCCTTCTGCCTCGCTATTGGCTGTTCATCTCTTTATTAGACCGTCAAGTGTTTAAAGACAGGCAAAGAATCACAGCTTCACAGTTATTCAAATGCAACATAAACAAAAGTCACACACATGAAAATAATATTTCCCAACAAGAACAAGATAGTGTTAGCTGAAAACCTAGATTAATCATAAAATCCTGTAATTCACATGCACACTGCTTGATCTCAACAACTTTTATTCAATAACTCAGGGCATATGCAAGCATTTCAAAGTTTAGCATAGTCTTGGAGCTGTTACAAACTATATTTGGGCTCTATGTGTTGGATGATTTAGTGTAAAATGATCAAAAGCACCAACTAGAAATCAGAAAGTTTGAATTGGACAGCTGGCTACACTAGTATTACTGTTATTACATGACTATGGACAAGTCCCTTAACCACTATGGATTTTTATTTGTTACTGTCTTTTATATTTAACAGGCAAATGTAGAGTTAATTGAAATTTTAAATATATATAAAATGTAAAAGTGTGACTTGATTTAAATTAGTATTGAAGGAATGCCAAAGTTAGTAGTTAGAAAATCAGGTGACTCTTTTTCCCTGACCATCTGCCAACATAGTGAGAGATCTTGGGAAGATTCGAAGAGGCTATACTAATAACATTGTTGAACTGAGGTTGAACACTAAAGACAAGATAAAGGGCAGTTGGTTCTTTGGGTACCATTCCAGATGCTTTCATTGCCAAATAGACTCTTCCATCCGTTGTAACAATGGGCAAGATGTCTACAGAAGTAAAAGCTAGCAGCCCTCTGAGTATTGTAGGCCAGGATGAAATATATAAGTGTATTTTAAACTCCTGCTTTGAGGAGTAAAGGAAGCTAATCAAGATGCCTGTCTCAGGTGTCTTATCAAAGATGCAAGTATCCAGATTCCAGCACTTCCATTCTTTGTTTGTAGTTTTCTTTTTCTTGCTGTGAACACAGCTGTTGCCTCTGTAAACATGAAGTCAGCAGTGTGTGTGTGTGTGTATGTGTGTATGTGTGTGTGTGTGTGTGTGTGTGTGTGTGTGTGTGTGCGTGTATGTGTGTGTGTGTTAGTGGCATTTCAGAGCCTTGCAGTCAGCAAATGTTCTGTCACTGAGTTAGGCTCCCAGAATCTTTTAACCAGCTTTTAAGAGAAGAAGAAGAAAGCAGGTTAAAGGGAAGTTGGTGTGTGCCAGCTGAGTGTTTGCTCATGTTTATTGTGAAAAAAAAAGCAAATTTTCTGGAAGCTCCATACTGTAGATTTTCATCTATCTTATGGTCTTCTTAATCAGCCTTATTTGTGGCAAACCTTGAGGAAATGAACATTTACATAACTGGATAACTTTGAACAAAGTTGGCGTTCGTTATTAAAAAGGTGATGGGCAAGATACAATGAGGCAGCTAACCTCTTGGGCCACACTCTCTTTGCCAAGTCTTGGCTTCTTTCTCCTTAGAGTTCTGGTGCCCAGTGACAAAAAGCCAGGAAAGTTGGCGATTCTGAGTTCACGACAGCTCTCTGAAGTGGCTTTTAGTCTAGCCTAAATGTCTTCTCTAAGTGAAGGAGGAGACATTTCCTGAAGTTCTGCTTCT
The DNA here is from genome assembly GCF_982192425.1 of Myodes glareolus. Classification (NCBI taxonomy): domain Eukaryota; kingdom Metazoa; phylum Chordata; class Mammalia; order Rodentia; family Cricetidae; genus Myodes; species Myodes glareolus. The sequence continues at coordinate 65,501,694 of NC_142030.1, forward strand.
TGGGGTTTCTACCCGGCCAAGTACTCCCAGTCTGCCTGACTCAGTAGCCTTCTGCTTAGGCCAGTTGATGCTGATTGATAAGGACCTAACCATCACCCTAAAAAGACTTGCAAAGTGAATTATTGGATCAGTCCCCTGAAGTGCACCAGAATAATTCTTTGGGCAAGACTCCATGCTGATGGTGGGCAGAGAGTTGTCCTGTGTGTTTTCTACCCTAGAAAGATACATTTTTTTTAAAAAAATGATTTTTATTGAGCTCTACATTTTTCTCTGCCCCCTCCCTCTCTCTATCCTCCCCTTCAACCTTCTCCAAAGATACATCTTGAGGGTTACAGCATTGAGAAATTCTTCTACATGAATTGGGGGTTTTCCCCATTCTAACATCCGCATTCTGTATCTAACAGTGTGGTCATTAGGCAGAAAAGTTGGCTCTGTGCTTGAGAGTGTCCGACTTTATTTGCCTCCTGCACTCCAGACTTAATTTGGGACTGAAATTGCTTTTCAGAATTGTACTACGCATCATCCAGACTCATCCCCCCACCATCTTCTTCCTGGATGGTTTCCCTGTGTCTTCAGTTTGAAGAGAGCCCAGAATGAAGGCAGTGAGCAGTCTGAAGACAGCCTGCAGAAAGACAACGAGATTTGGCTCGAAGTAAGTGAGCCAAATGTTTATTTGGAAAACCTGTAAATAGGGATATACTTGTGTGCACATGTATAGGTAAAATGGGACATTTGACTGACTTATTAGAGTTTTTCTTTCTGTTACCTCAAAGTATTTATATCTTAAATTTATTTAAAATTGACTTTCTTTGAAGTTTGGTCTTCCATATGGGTAATCACTCTAGGGAAATAACGTGCACCATGACATGTAAAATTAGAAATACCATAATTGCCATAGAAATCAAGGAATAAGGCTTTTAATATCACTGTCACAAGACTTTTTTGTGTGTTGTATCACAAACATATCTTGTAGTTTTGCTTCTATTGACACAGATTCCTTTTGCGAAATTGTTGTCTGTTTTTGTTACTTGAGATAGCGTCTCATGCAGCCCAGGTTGTCCTCAGACTCTGACCCTGAGCTCCTGATCCTCCTACTCCACCTCCCGAGTGTTGGGATGACAGGTGTGCACCACCACAAACAGCTTATGAGGTGCTGGTAAGGGATATCAAGGTTTCACACGCATCGTGTGAGGTAGATTCACAGTTTCTGCCCCATGGGTGTTCAGTAGATCCAGAACCAATCTAATCCATCTTAGATCCTCTTTGCTGTACGTCATTTTTGTCAGAACCCAGCTGCAGTATGCATGTGTTGGCTTGTGTGTTGACTCTATCTTTTATTTATTAATTCTGCATTTTGCTCTATTAGATCATATGTTTTGGGGAATATTAGTACACTTTTCAGAACTAAACATTTTATTCAATCTTAAAATTACATAGTGTAAGTCTTAAAGATTCTCCATTTTCTTTAAGAATATATTGGCTATCTCGATATTATACTTTACATTTTATTTGAATTTTATAATCAGCTATTAGTGTTTTAGTCTTACTAGGGTTTATCATTTCCTATAATTTTTTCCTTATCTTTTCATAAAACAAATCAAAGAACTGTAAAGTTTAATTTTTCATTATTTTCTTCATTTTTATTGTTTGTTTTCATGGTTGTGAATATTCTAGACAAGTGTTCAACCATTGAGCTACAGCCATGCTTTTAACTTGTGTTTCCTTTTCTGGTAACTTAAAATGATGTTTTGATAATTGACTTTTGTCCTCTCTACCCACCCTCACACAGAGATAGTCCTCACTTTATGTAGTCTTGTGAGATCACACAATGATTATACAAAGTGAGCAATAATCAATAAGGAGATTATGGTTGCTTCATGACCCTTAAAATATTTTTATTTTTACTTCAAATGCTCTTCCATTTTAGTTATGCATTTGTGGGAAAATAAAAGTAATAGAGCTGCCTTTTGTCTCTGGTTCACTACTACTTAGAACATTGGCGATATAGAAGATCAATGTGTTACACTTCTTTGCAAAAGCTGCAAAGATACCAAGGTAGTTTTACCCTTGCTTGCCTTTTTTTTATGTGACTTCTATGACAGAGCTGGTGTGTTTTTATGACTTGGTGAGTTTTTTATGCCTTGCTTATACCGCTAACCATAGACCAGTTCCTGAAAAGTATTCCTCACTCTTCGATGACATAAAATATTCCGGTGAAGTTCTTTAGCATGAACTTTTTTCTTGATAATGGCTCCTCTAGGAAGTCTTGTTTTTTTGATCAAAGCTACATTCCCTACTGTGGGGGCACAACTTCACTCCACTGCAGTCCTCTGCCTGCGAGTCTGCACTCTTGAACCCCCACCATTCTTAGAGCTGGTTACTCCTTCCACAACACCATTGTCCACTGGTCAGGTTTTGCTTCCAGCATTATCATGTTTCTGTGCTGCATTTTCATCTTGTTGACTTCTTCTTTTGATTATCTATCCTGGCAGATTTTCACATGGGTTTGTCACTGAGGAAAACGTTGAAATCCCATGTGTATTGTGTGTGTAACCCAAATCAAAGCTTCATTCAGGCAGTGAGTGTAAAGAGGAAATGTTTCATCAATATGAAATAGTTCTAGTCACTAAGAGATTACATTATTAAGCCACATTAAAGTCATGACTTTAGCAATGATGGGATTAGTCTATTGGTCAGAATTCAAACATATTACTGGTGTGGAGTTTTTTTGGTTGTTGTTACAAGATTGGCAGTGAAATGTTTATTCAGTTGCTATTAATATATTGTATCAACTTGACTTGAATCACATTGGTGAGTCAGTAGTTTTAGTTAAACTAATTTAATGACCATCATTTGTAGTATGCACATTGGAAATTGCCATGATATTACTACAAATTCCTGTATCTTTCTTCTAAATTATCTTCTTACCTAAAAAGTGTGTTTTTTCTCTCTAGTAATGTTTATTCAATCCTTATATATTTCTATGTTCTTTGATGTACTCCTTCTTACAGTATATTTTAAAACATACTTATCACAATCACTTTAATGTGTAGTTGATACCATCAGTCTCTTTAGTGACGCGAACTGTTGTATGCAGGCGATCTTTTCTCTCCTCACTCACTGGCTTCTCTCTTCTATCACAATGAGTGAAGTCTTAACTGAACATCAGACGCTGAACACCTTGGAGAGATATTGGCTGACACTCTCTTTATTTTGAGATAGCTTTATTGGAATATGTACAAAGATTCATGAAATATTACCTCAATTAAGTAAACAATTTGAAAGACTAGTCTCTGTTCTTATTTCTGTGAGTCCCAATCTAATTTCTTCAGTTTTTTTCCTTTGTTCTAAGAAATTCCCCTTGCAAAACTTAAACTGGGCCCTCTACTTTGAAAGTCTCTAACTTCCATGGCCTCAGCAGTATATGTCTGCCAAGGACCCCTGCAGGGTTTGAGCCTGTCTCTGGACAGTCTTTGCTTCATTTATACTCTTATTTTGCACTGCTTTGGATATTATAACTATTTCTGAGACACAGAATGTCTGATTTCATTTAATGTGATTTATTTCCTTTGGAGTTCTTGAGTCTTGAGTCCTGAAAGATTTGCTTGTTCTCAAACATCATCTTCATCTCACTTAATTTGTATTTTTAAAGTCATCCTGCTAGAGAAATCTCAGCCTGAAACTGTTAATACCCATCAGTTAGCTGCCTCTTGTAGTTTAGGTTTGTAGCCTAGTCCAGCTCAACAGCTAATCTAGAAGAAGAACCTTCATATTACACAACAAAATCAAATCAGAGGTTATATTAGTGTGTAAAGTGTGCTAGTAAAATTTGATTTCATGAACCCATATGGTACCAAGTAATTTAGGAAGAGTATTTTGAAAATAAGCTACATTAAACAAAACATTTTCCAAGCACGGCAGAATTTCTGGCCCTTTACTCTTCATTTTAGTATAATTTAATCTTGATTTGATACACAGATATGATTTGTATGCAGTGAATCAGAGACAAATTTATTGCATAAGTGAAAAACAACAGTACTGGAAAACATTAGTTTTGAAAACTGATTTCCAAAATCTTTCATTCACTTACATGCTACTTGCCAAAATAAAAGTTCTGTCATTTTAGCCAGTTTTACTGAGGTAATATTCTCTTGCTTTTCTTTATTCTAATCTTCAGCCAAAAGAGCAAGAACAGAAGAATTTTTTTACAGAGTATATAATATAAGCCTTTATTGTTTACAATGAGAAGCACATATTAAAGTCATCTATGGCTTATACAATGTATATTCTTCTGCTTTTTTCTGGTATCCTTGCAAATCTTTATGAGTAACAGGAGAGATGTTTTTCTATTTCACAGATGAAGAAAGCATCCACGATTTGAAGTGCTTTTTCTACACCACTAAAGGATAAAATGGTAGTTAGGAAACCATATGCTTACATCTTGACAAAAATCTCATGAATACCCCCCCACACACACACCAAACGCTGTTGCTCATTCAATCAGCATTTATTAAGCACCGGTAGTATGCCAAACCCAGAATTGAGCACTGGTGATGCATAGAGCAGAGCAGAGCAGCAATAGGAAGAGAGCAAGAACACAAGTGGAGACAAGCAAAAGGTGCCCTTCCTTGTTTGGTTGCAGTTCTTCTAAAGTTTTGAAAGACTGCATCAGTGAATCTAGGTGAGAGGATAAATTTTTGTAAACTTACATGCAGGAGCAGGTGAGTTCCAGAAAGTGTGGTTTCTTTAAGAAAGTGCTTTGAATCTAAGTAATGTAGAAAACAAATGCAACTATTTGAGATGCAGACACTCCATAGACACGTGTTTGGTTCCTAGGGAGCTAGTCACCATATGCAAAATCGTATGTTCATGTTTGTTTCTGTGGTTATAAACTGTCTCTAGTTTGAAATGATCTCACTTAGGCTGGACTGGTTAGCAATCCTAACAGAAACCATCGCATGTTCACAGTATTTTAAAAACCAGAGTCCCCACATCAGTTATAAACCATGGATCACTGCCTGGAAATCCTTTCTGCACAAGCCTAAAGCCTGTTCACCATAATTTATCTCCTTTCTTTGTTTGGTATCAACTAGCTAAACACTGAACATCAGTCTCTAGGAACATGCAATGTGTATTAAATTGGTTAGATTTCAAATGAGTACCCCTAACACCATGCAAACAGGGAAAAACACACTTGTTGAACTGTAATCTGTTCCACATAGTTTTTATTATACACACTTTAAAATGATTATTTTAAAATTCAGAGATGCTAAGCATTTAAATGGTGTAACTGGTAAGTATAGATAGGATTATAATTCAAATCCAGTATATACCAAAGACTGTGGTCCTCTGTTTCCATAGCAGGAGTTGGGAATATTTTCTATGAAGAACCAGTTATAAAATACTTCAGGTTTATTGACCACACAACCCATATCATAACTGCTTAACATGGTTATTAGCATGAAGATAGAAAGTATAAATTGTCTTTTTAAAAACAGAACTTCTAATTTTACATACTTTTCATATTATATTTATTTTCATTTTCAGCTATTTGAAAAATATGTGTCTTAGATCACAGCCATATAGAAATAGGAATTGGGTCAGGATTGGCCCACAGACTGCTCTACATCACATTTCTAAGTTACTACTAAAGATATCCATGACTGTTTATCTTATTTCAGCACTGCGTTATTCAAGCTTTTGCTACTGTGACAAAATGCTTGATGTAAACAGTTAATGGAAAAAGAGTTCATTTTGGATATGGATTCAGAGGTTTTGATCCATCTTGGAGTGGACGGAGGGGGTGGTAGAACAGTTCACACACAATCAGGAAGCAGAGGGAGAATGTCTATGGCGCCATCCTCCTCCTGCTTTGGCTTTTAGATTCTCAGTGCTCCAGCACATGGGATGATGTAATTTCAATTCAGGGCAACTCTTCTTCTCAGTCAGCCCTCAGTGGAAGGATCCTCACAGACAAATGCAGTGGCCTGCTTTAATCTAAGTTCCTCAATCCAAGCAAGCTGCCAATCAAGGCTAAAAGTCTTACACATGACAAAATGCACATGTGTGTCTCTGTGTGTATACATGCCTATGTGTATGCTCATTATTTAAGTGCACATACATACATGTGCTTATGTGTGTGGAGACCATATGTTGATTGGTGTCAGCATGTTCTCCTCAGTCCCTCTTCACATCAATTTTTTAATATAGAGTCCCTAACTAGACCTGAGCTCACCAGTTCAACTAGGCTTCTTACTAGCCAGTGAGGTCCAGGGATTCTCCTGTCTCTCTTTCCCCGTGATTGAACTACAGATGAACACCCAGGTCTTCACATAGGTACTGGAGATCCAAACTCAAGTCCTCATGTTTGTGCCGCAAACACTTTCATAACTGAGCCATATTTCCCATCCCAACATCTACTTTTGGGTCTACACAATAAACTGCCACATATTAACAACATATTTGTATTTTGAGAGAACTAGAGAATGAATAAATTACCATTTTCGGCCTGTAGTTACATATATGGCAGTGGTAGCATTTGCACTCATATTGTGGAAACAGAGTATCCTAAAACATGTGCTACAAATTCAATAAAATACAACAAGAACTTAAAATGTCCTGATTAAACGTAAGGCATTTAGCTTAGTTTTATCATAAGCATTAGTTTGTGGTACAGAGCTCATGAGCTTTATCTCTTAAGCTGAATTTTCCTATTTATCTCACCTTCCATATCTCTCCATACACATGACACACAGCTTTACTCTTTTTGGTTGTAACAGAATGCTTTCAGTATAGGAACTTGCCAGAATTTTCATATATCTATAACTTCCAGACCGAAGGTTTATAATTTTCCTTCTCTGGTAATGCCTCCTCTTCTTTGTCTCCCCAATAAAAACACAATTCCTTCCGAATATTTAACTCAAAAATTGTTTTCATTACAAATTGGAGTCTTTCATGAATTTTGCTCCCAATCCCTAGATACCACAGTCACTTTCTCCTTAGTGCACCCATCTTCCATAATGTCTGCATACTTCACTGTTCTATTTAACGATTTGTCTGTCTTGTGAACTATCCAGAGCTTTTGAGAGAAGCAATGTGTACTCCTGAACTTATGTCCCAAGCTGGAGGAAAAAAAGCCTCCTTTGCTGTTCAAAAACGTTTGGCGATGGAGCGTTAGAGCTCACCATTTGGGAGCATACTCAGGACACAGGACAAAAGTGGACAAGGATTGTGACTTGTGATGTGCTGGAAAAGAAGAGATGACAGAGGCCAGAGATTGAGGCAAGCACTTCATCTTGCAGAGACTGAAAAGACTGACTGGCTAGAGTCTGAGTGAAACTCACATCAAAGGAGGTTTCCAATGGTGGAAAAAAAAATCCACAGCTATTCTTTGATTTGCCATATGGACTCTCTAGAAAGCAAATGCCAAGACAGAATTCAGTATTCAGGAGATTTATTAAACAGTGGCTTAGAAATCAGCTTCTGTGGGACAGCAGGGAAGGAAAAATGAGTGGATAAAAAGAGAAACTATATATCACTGATAAGGTCATAGGAACACTCCATATTATCCCACAGGACTAAGCCATGGTGAATACAAAATCCTGCTACATTAACCTTGAGATAGTGATGTTTTTGAGTAAAGACTGAAGCCAGTTAGATATGTACCTTACAATCTTTAGAGCAACCATGAAAGTACACATATATACAAGTAGTTGTAGGTAAAATGTCAAAAGATGAAATGGAATAAAAATTACTTAATTCTCCAACAAGAAGGCAGAGAAAGAGAAATCAAGAACCAACAAGATTTACCCAAGAGGAAAACAAAAGCCAAGATGGTGTGCTTAAATCCAACTAAGTAATTTGTTTTATTAAGTAGAATTGTTTCAGAAAGTCATGAAAATACAGATTATAATTTTTAGATTATATACTGTTTATAATACACACACTTTAAATATAAAAACAAGGAGATGAAAATTAAAAGCGTTAAAAATTATGTGCTATGGAAATTATAAGCACAAAGTAATTATGTATTGTGATATTAAAACGATAAGTGTTCAATTTATGAAGAAGACTGGCAATTTGAAAAAAAAATAAGTACTTAATATTTTATCCTCAAAATAAGTGAACTGAGAATTTGACATACCTGATGGAGACACTGCCATACTTATATAATTATAGCTGAAATTTTCATCACCTCCTTAATAATTTATGTAATAAGTAGATTAAAAACAAATTAGGACAAATGCATAAGATTTCAAAATAATTATCCAATATTGTAATCTAATTGATATTTTTAGAAACATTGCACTCAATAACTGAAAATAATACATAGTATTCTCCAAACTAGAACACTATAAAACAAGTCTCAATATATTTATGATTAAAATCATACAGTGTAGGCTTTTTTAACCTCAATAACACTAAACTAAATGGGAATAACAAATTATCTTAAAGATCCACAGTTGTTTTTTCAATTCAATAATATTACTAAATAATCTGTGGGTCAGCCAGATATGTTGTCTCTGTCTCTTGAGTGTTGGGATTATTGGTTAAGACAGCATGTCTCAGCTTGGTGTCAGGCCATTTTAATGGAGATTCTGTTGCAATAAACAAAAACAAAACAAAACCAAAATCATTTTTAAAAAAACTCAATCCATAGGTCTTTATGATGGAGATTAGTAAACCTTTGAGTGGAATGCTACTGGCAACTGTGTGAGGGTTTGAAAGTTAAAGCATGCTTGCAGGGAAATTTCTATCTTTATAAATCTATACAATATTTTAAAAAGATATAAAATTAGTAATAATCAAAGTTCCTCCCTTATGTCATTAGAGAAATGACAAAATAAACAAAAATAAAAATTAAGAAGAACAGAAAAAATTAAGTGGACTAGAAAATAATCCAGTATTTTCTATTAAATTGTTATTAGTTTCTTTTCTCTAGACATGAATTCAGTGAAGTTAGACACTTCCTTTATGCTTTATGAGATATGAAAGAAGCTAAATGTAAATCATGGAAAAGAAAATTTCATTTTCTCACAGATTTAATAAACACACAAGAACAACCTAAAAATCATTTCATGTGACACTGGTTTTTAAGAGATTAAGAAGATATGAGTGTGTTTCTGAATTTCAACAGCTACCAATAAAATGTATAACTGAAGAAAACATCTAATTTACTTTTGAAGTGAAAGTGACAAAATAATTAGTAGGGAACATGAAAAGAAATAGGGAAGAACTCTGTGAAGAAGAGCACTAGATACACGGTGAGAGAGCTTGAGTACATGGGTGTGGACTTGTCCTGCAGAGAGAGAGAATCTCATGCGATTCTCACACTAAATCTTGAAAGTTCATGTAATCTCCATTTAAAAACCCAAAGATCTCCAGTGAAGAACTACGATGCTGAATTTCATTTTTTTTCAAATAGCAAAACACATTAATTATAGTGTGTTGTCGGGGTTTCTGTCCTGTCCGGTTCCCACAATCGTTAAGTTGCAAAGAAATCACACAGAGGTCTACATTAACTATAAACTGTTTGGCCCATTAGTTCAGGCTTTTTATTATATCTCGTAACTTATATTAGCCCATTATTATAGTATATGCTAGCCACATAGCTCAGTACCTTTTTCAGTGGGGCAGTCACATCTTGCTTCTTCTGTGTCTGGGCCAGGACTGTGTCCTCTTCCCAGAATTCTCCTGTTCTCATTGACCCACTTCCTGTCTGATTGTCCTGTCTATACTCCTGCCTGCCTACTGGCCCATCAGCATTTACTTAAAATATAGTTGACAGGATATAGACCAATGTCCCACGGCAATAGTGATTTATAAATGAAGAGTGTAGATAGTTGAATGGGCCAGGTGTTTGGGGAATGTGCATACGGATGTTAGCAAACGTGCAAACACAGGCTTCATCTCTACAGGAGGAGGCCACTTGTTGTCCCGGCTGCCCAGAATCAAAATATCCACACAGAAACTATATGAATTATAACACTGCTTGGCCCATTAGCTCTAGCTTCTTTTTGGCTAACTCCTACATCTTTTTTTTGATTTTCAAGACAGGATTTCCCTGTAGTTTTTTGGTGCCTGTCCTGGAACTAGCTCTTAATTTAACCCATTCCTATTAATCTGTATATCACCACAGGGTTGTGGCCTACCAGCAAAGTTTCAGCACCTCTATCTCTGGAGTCGGATCATGATGTCTCTCTCCATCTTCCTTCTCCCAGCATTCAGTCTAGTTTCCCCCGCCCTACCTAAGTTCTGCCCTATCAACAGGACAAGGCAGTTTCTTTATTCATTTATGGTAATCACAGCACACAGAGGAAACTCCCACATCACATCTCTGCTGAGCAATTACCAGACAGTATAAACGAGTCCTGTGGCCCCAGGTTAGTCCACCCCAAGTGGAATAAACAAATTTCTTACTTTTGCCGCTTTTTAAGTTTTTTTCCTTACTATCGTGAAGTACACCGTCCCATTATACAATAATTGCTGATCCTTTAGTGTTTTCTCTTTAGGTCACAGTATGGGTGAATTCTTTCATTTTTCACCCTCTGGTTAGAATAATATTTTTCATTTTCTTCTGTTAGAGTTTTAGTTTTGCCTTTCAGACTGTCACCTTTTAGCATACTTGTTTTTTTGCATATACTGTATGATTTATACTACTTTTAAAGAAATGTGACAAGCCAATTTCTCTAATGGTATTCATTGAAGTGTTCATTCTTGTCTTGTTTTATAGCATGGCACCAGGTGTATACCCACTCCTAGGTCTGTTTTGTACTTTTACATTGCATTTAATTGGTCTGTTTTCCTGTTCATTATACCAACTCACTGCCTGCATTATTATGAATTTAGTTTGGCTGTACATATTCTCCTTAGTCATTTTTTGCACATTTGTCTTAAAAATTGAAGTTCATTACTCATAAAACATTTCTTTTTTCTGTATAAAATTCAAAATGTAGCCTTGTGATTCTGCCCTTTGTGTCACTGTTCTGTTGAACCAAACAGACAATGTTTGAGACACCAAAACGTTTTTTTCCTTGTGAAGGGATCTTAGATGTTGGTTTTACATGACATTTTATTGACAGGTTTTATTTTTGACGTTTATATTTACATTTGTATATGGAATTCATTTATATATTTCCTTTTGAATATTCAGTTTGCTAATGCCTCATGATTTTTTTCCCTATATTTTATGTTTGGAAACTGTGTAAAACTAGGATTACTTCTTCCCTCAAAAATTCACCAGAACACACCTAAAAACAAAAACAAAAACTAACAAAAGAATCTCAGTTCAGGGCTTATTGGGTGGAAGATTTTTAATTATGATTTGATTTTTTTAATTTAAAAATATGTTCCATGTTTCATTTCTTTTCCATCTTTGGGTTTTTGGATGTTTCTGGGAAATTGCTGATTTATTCTACATATTCAAATGTTGTTCTGATTCCTGTTCCTACTGTGCTTTTATTACTTTTCCACTTCTAGCCATACTTACTGTGCCTTTAGAGATACATGGTTTGGGGCATTGCATAATTACATGTGATATTTGCCCACCCTTCTGGAGTCTTCAGGGACAGTCTTCTGTCTCGCTCAACTTGCTTCTTATACTTCTTTTGTCAACTTCATTGACTTCATTTTTTATTGCTATCCCTTGTTTTTGCCTTGGTTCTCTGGATTTACACTGATGTTCTGACTTTAGGTTTCTGATGCCTAGCTTGGTTATTTTATTTTTGGTGGTGGGTAATTTTTCTTTATATTTATAATTACTACTTTAATTGTGTCTCATAAATCTTGATGTATAGACCTTTTGTTCCCATTTGATTCTAAGAATTTTGTAATACTTTATGACTTGTTTTTATAACCTTAGACATTTTTATAATTGTATTTGTTTACATCATTGATTTTTCAGAGCATAAGAACTTTTTATTGTGCCAGCTGGGATATTAATAGAGGGTGTTTTTTCTCCTCCCTTTGGCCCTATGTTTTATTAGTAAACCCTTAAATTTCAAGTTTTTATTCATTTAGGAATTAAGAGCCAATCCATAATAAGAATTCTTACTCTGCATTAATTTGTCAAAAAATGTCAATTATTCTTAGTTTTCTCTCTCTAGCTACACACATATCTACAAAATTTGTTCATCCTTCTCACTTTGGTTTTGTGTTCCTGATTACTTGTTCTTTTTCTCTTTATTTTTTGTTCTGCTTATAGTACAGTCTTTAATTTCCATTTGATAAATTCTTGCTTTTAAGTTACTGTCAAATACAGTTTGATTATACTCACAGAATACCCTGAAATATTTTGATGCACTATGAAACAGTTACCACAGACAAGCCTAGTTAAGGGCATTTATGTTCCTGACACTGAGCTGGAGAAAAAAATGAACTTTCTAGTTGGATTTAGATTTTAGATAAGCAGCAACTAATATTTAACATCAATATTTTCATGTATTGTTTGGGCATATGAAAACAAAAAAATTATTGTGGGTCAGATATTTAAAGTTAAGCATACATCCTGTATCCTTGTTGGTTGGTTTTGTGACATATGACAAATTTTCAGCCTTTTTAAAAAGCCAGTCAGATGTTAATTTGTTATTTAGAAATTATTTCAACTATCCTGGATGCTGTGCATATATCATTGTTTGACCAAAAGTAAAAAGTACATGTATATAAGGCACTGGGGCTGAATACTACTTTGAATATTTGGTTAAACTAAAGCTCATATGATTCTAAGTGAGTATGTGGGAACATTTACCGTTGATCTGGCTTTTCAGTCTACACTAGAGATAGAACAATAGATTAGTAGTCTACACTAGAGATAGAACAATAGATTAGTAGTCTACACTAGAGATAGAACAATAGATTAGTAGTCTACACTAGAGATAGAACAATAGATTAGTAGTCTACACTAGAGATAGAACAATAGATTAGTAGTCTACACTAGAGATAGAACAATAGATTAGTAGTCTACACTAGAGATAGAACAATAGATTAGTGGTCTACACTGGAGATAGAACAATAGATTAGTGGTCTACACTGGAGATAGAACAATAGATTAGTGGTCTACACTGGAGATAGAACAATAGATTAGTGGTCTACACTGGAGATAGAACAATAGATTAGTGGTCTACACTGGAGATAGAACAATAGATTAGTGGTCTACACTGGAGATAGAACAATAGATTAGTAGTCTACACTGGAGATAGAACAATAGATTAGTAGGTGCTTTGGAAATTGGAAGAAGACTGAGTACTACAGAGAATGAATGGTAACCTCTGCTATTACTCCAACAAGTAACTTCTAGAAACATGCTATCTCTCTGGGCATCAGGTTTCTTTTGGAATTTCCTTTAAAAGAGGTATTTACATGATTGCTTCCAACTTTGCACATACATATAAACTTGATAGTGAATTTTTTAAAAGGAGGTAAGTAAATAGGGTGAATGATAGTCTAGGCCTGGGCTGCTAATGGCCAAGGCTGAGGGCAAAGCCTGCAGAGGGTCTCATCAAAGCCTCAGCCCAGGAAGTATGCTTGTTCCCAGAAACCTCGTTTGAAAGGTGGAGCCTCAGTTCTACTACCTGAGAATTTGCCTTGTGGCCAGTTTCTCGGCAGCTTGCATGCATGTTGTTTGCATTGTAGCCAGGTCCTCGGCAGCTTGCATGCACGTTGAAGTCTGAAAATCGCTGCTAAAGAGGATTGTTATCTCAACAGTGAAACAGTTGATGATCAGGATGGTTCATATCTACTCCCAGTTCTTCAAGTGGAAACTCACTTACAGGATTTTATGCTTAATAGGACAGAGTTTCCTGAAGTGCATTGGAATTACTTTTCTGTATATAGTGGAAATTTATGAAAAATAATTGTCTTTAGAAGAAACTTTTCAGTTGTGTGGATTCCTGCATGCCTTAGGGATCCCAAAAGAACAAAGATGACTGTGTGTATATAATTTTCACTTCCTTCGAAAGCTAAGCTAGTGCTGTAACAGGGCAGGCCCACCTTCCTGTTTATTTCTAGAGGGCAAAACTTTATTTCCCCTTTTCTATTTGTTTGTTGCTAATCTAGAATTCAACTGGTTTCATATGAAAACATTTGCTTGTCGCAATCAGGGTTACTTCACAAACTCTAAGCTCCGTAAATATCTGTTTCTAATGAAGAATGAACACTTACCACCTGGTCCATGCTCCCATCTCTTCCCTCGTTTCGGTTTGAAAGAGGACTATTTCTATCTGCATTCCATAAGAACTGTTTCTATCTGTATCCTGTGACCCCTTTCCTTGCGTTCAGACTTTACCTTTGGTGGGATGTTCCCTGGGATTCAGGGTCTGAGATGAAAATCTATATGCAGAAAGTCTGCTGAGGATTCTTGTTAGTGTCAGTGTGTTGGGGAGTATAGGAACTAGGATTTGTCCATGGGAGTGGCCTGAAAACAGTGTCAGAATCATGTCAAAGCTGGGAAGACCATTCAGAGCAATCTCACTCTATTACACAGTATTAGCAAATGTTGCTTGACATGAGCTTCCTGCCCTTCCCACTCATTCTCCAAGAAAGCAGCATGACCCTGTATGAGGAGGTCACCAAAGGGGTGGTTTCAAGAGAGACATTACTTTGTAGTGAGTGTCACAGTCATAAAGGAGGTGATGTGGGAGCCACACCACGGCAGCAACTGCTACAGATGTGATTCTGTCCCTTCCTGCTCCTCCACTGAAGCCCCATCAGTCCGTGTAGCCCAGTCTTCACAGACTTGGCCTTGTCTAAAATGAACTTGAGGAGTCAATCTAGATGGATTTGTGCTGGCCATCTGAGCAGATTTTTGCTTCTTCCACAGACTCACCAAAGCTTACATTTTTGAAAGTTTAACTAAGAATTGTGGGAGCCTTGAGAGCAATTGTACATAATGATAAGCTATTCCAGCTCTTATAAAAGCAGCAGTATATAAATTCACAGTGGTTAGAGTCTATAGCTCCATAGAGGAATAAAGCTGGACCTCATCTAGAGTGTGACCAATACCAAGAAGAACAGGAGCCTAGACATGAGGAGGAGTGTAACGGGCAAAAGTGTAAAACTCACTGTCTGGAGTTTAGTCGTCAACTAAGCCCCTTCCTCGATTAGGCACAAGCTTCGGGAAAAATCATTTGCAACTCGAAGCTAATCTCTGCCTTGTCAAAGCTTCTGATGACAAAATCCTTAGATTGACTCACCTGGAGTCATGAGCGTTTGACAATTTTCACCTACAAAAGCACACATGGTTTCAGCCAATAGTAGAATAATTGTATTCTGAGTTTGGGTGGGCCCTTGTTAAACTGCAAGTGACTTTTAAAGGCACCTCTCTGGTCCCTAAAACTGTAGGAAGCCTTGATGTTTTCATGTTCATTTGACTCCATAGATGGAGAGGGAGTCCTAAAAATCCGTTTGGGGAAGGATCTATAATCCCCACGTATCTAAAACTAGAAGTGCTATAGATTAGAATATTGGGAAAGCGGCCGTCCTCCTGTGTACAATTCCTGGGGAAAAAACTTGGTTTGCATTCCACAAGCAAACTTTTATGTACTGAAGATATCCTATTAAAAATCCTCTGTAAGCATAAAAGTCAGCTGAGTTTGGTGAGGGCTCCAAGAAAACGTGTTCTCATGCTGTACAAATAGTAGGCGGTACCTGCCTGCTTTCTTCTGACCCACGACATCCATTTTCCCTTTGGAGAAGTGCCATAGAGGAGTAGAGATGAAATGGTGTGGGGAAAAGCCAGGAGTTAGCCAGAAGCATTTTAAATGTTCTTCTTAAGTCTTCTTAAGTTTCAGGGTCTACTGTTCAGCGACCACCACAAAGAGTTACCTGTACATTGAAGTATTTGAGTGTACATTACATCCATGCCTAGTAGGCATGGAGATGGGGGTCTACAATTCTTTTTTTTTTTTTTTTTTTTTTTTTTTTTGAGACAGGGTTTCTCTGTAGCTTTGGCGCCTGTCCTGGAACTAGCTCTTGTAGATCAGGCTGGCCTCGAACTCACAGAGATCTGCCTGCTTCTGCCTCCCGAGTGCTGGGACTAAAGGCGTGTGCTACCAACGCCCAGCGGGTTCTACAGTTCTAATTAGAAATAGTGTCTCTCGATCTTAACTCTTCTTCAGTGGCCAGTGATTAGGTTAAATTTGGGAGTTCGTATGCAGTCTCTGAGTAAAAAGCATCTATGCTGCCTCTCTGTCTCCTGTTTCTGTCTGTCCCTCCCTCTCATCAGTACCGGCCTATATCCATCTGTCATCAACCTGTCTCAGTCTTCTGCCCCCTCTACCACCTCTCTCTGCACTATTTATCTTCCATCTACTTACCTCACGTCATCCCTCTTCCCGCCTTTCTGTCGTGATCACATCTGCCTGCGAACCTGCTGATACTCTCTCTCCTTTGTCTTCTCGTTGTTTCAATGTTCTTTGTGACAAATTCTTTTCCCAATCCTCTGCTTTGAAAGTGATCTTTACATTTCAAAGTTGTTCATATTTCTGAAAGATGTTAGCTTCTTTCTGGAATTTAGCTGTTGCTTTTCATCTTTGCAAGAGCCAAGTTCAACTAGTTTTATAGAACTCCTGCAAGGCATGCGATCTATGCAGACTCTATCAAGAACTCAAACATTGAGAACACCTATGGAACCCAAACAAACATGGAGAACCAGTTCATATTCCTGCGGGTCAGTTTTATTTTTGGATTGTACATTTATAAGAGCGTAATTTTCTGTGTAATATATATTTAACTTTAAATTTTTATTCCTTCTGTTTTTGTGCCATTGCATAAACTGAATGAGGTGTATTTCTTTGGGGGAAATAAGAATGGATGAACTTTGAGTCCTTAATGTTCATAGGTGTTATCTTGTCTGCTTTTGTTTGATATCCCTTGCTCTACCTTGTATCCATATGATATAAGTAATCTCTCTATTACTATCTTTGGGAATGAAGAACCCCAGCTTCAGACAGAGGCAGACTGCTTATGTTTACATAGCTAGCAAAGACGTATCTAAGAGGCAAACACAGGGCATCTGCCAGGTTCTCTTTCTCATCAGAGAAACTCAGTCTCTCTCCATGTCTCCGTCTCATCTCACTTTATCTCTCCAGACAGTGAATCCTGCTTTCTCCTTATGTGAACTCAGATTGATACTTCTTATATGTAGAGATTCAAACTGATCTCTGCTATTGATGTGCAAATAGTTGTGAGGTAAAACATGTGCTTTCTATGCCTGTAGTTGCTGCTGTACTTGGATTGTAGTTGGATATACTCGGACTCCATTTGGGAATTAAGCTCACCTGTCTTTCCTGTGTCTCTGTGAGGGGGAATGTCCAAGATGCAGCCTCTCAGGAACCAATCACCGCCAGTCTCTCTGTCTGTGTAATCCAAAGTTTTCTGCCTGTGTGCCCTTTATAAGTCTCACCTGTGGTTTTCCTGCTTAAGCTGTGGCCTGGAAATGCTGCTGTAACCTCCCCCTACAGAGCATGGCACGGAGGCGCTGCCATTGGAACAGGCTTGAAGTTTCACAGTGACATGGTATTCAAACTGCCACAGAACAGAAGTCTATGTTGTTAAGAGATGCAAACGGCGTTAGAAGGTTTGGGTATGGACCCTCGGGACAGAAAAGCCCACACCCACTATAAATCCTACCTCTGCTACCTAATTTGGGATGGGTGGAAGACTGAGATGCTCTGTGTTTTGATGAAGCCACCCCACTCTCGAGTTCTGAGGCCTTCTTGTTCCTGGCTGAGGAAATGAGCTGTCTTCCAGTCTCAGGTCTCTGTTGTGGTACATGGAAAGGAAGAGGCTATGGGGAGGTCCCAGGAGGCTTTGATGTCATTTGCTACTGGGGTCAAGAGCTCTGAGTTAGACTCTTGGTTTCCTTGGGATGGTTTTATGTCTAGCCCTTGGCCATCCAGGGATAGAAGACTTCATTTTCATTTTAGAAGCTGTAACTTGTGCGACTGGATGTTTTTGAAGTTGTGAAGGAATATTTATTACTTCAAAGAAGGGAAATGAAGAAAGAGTAGGGGAGACACTGTGTAAAGGGAGTGGGGCTGGAATTTCCCGCAAAGGTGGGAAGGACGAAGGGAGAGCTGTGCTGCCTGGACCACTGAAAATCGTTAAATCACTCTAATTAAGACAGCAATGCTAGTGAGCACTGGAAGCGTGCTGCCAGGACTCAGGAAACCCGAGTCTGTGGACAAAAAGAATTCTTGTTAAAATGGAAAACATGTTTTTAGTCTTTTCCCCACTCCAGAGGAGGTCCCTGCCAATTAGATGTACTATGGTCTATACTGGAACGGCATCACGCTCAGAACCCAAGGAAAAGCCACAGCGGAAATCCCTGAAGACATACATACAAGGAACATTACACAGACTGAGCACGTCGAGCACGCACACCCTGCTACACATGCATATACATATATATATATACATACACACACACACACACACACACACACACACACACATATATATATATATAAATATATATATCACATTTCATATATTTCACAGTGTCACCTTTTCTCCAACAACGCCACACCTCCCTAGCCGGTAAATAAGCATCCAAATATATGAGCCTGTGAGGCCATTTTCATTCAAACCGTTACAGCCTCTCTCCCAGCGTCATAGTTTTCCTGGTAAATGAGAGGATCTGAGAATAGAGAGAGGAGGTGGGGAGACTGGGAGGATAACTGATACCTAGTCTCATCTTGGGACAGATCAGAAGAAGCTAGCTTTTGTACAGATGTTGATTCATTAGTCATTCTGTCTATTTCTCGCCCTTTAACGTAGAAGGGGTATTGATTAGTTTATAGAGGATTATTACCTCTACCAGTGGTCTCTTGAGAAATTAAAAATGACAACTTCAGGCCAGGCACGATATTTCACGCTTGTAATCCCAGTACTTGAAGTGTGGAGGCAGGATAATCAGGAGTTCTGTGTCATCTTTGGGAAAATAGTGATTTCGAGTGTGGCCTTATCTACATGAGAATTTGTCTCGAAAACCAAGCAAACAAACAAGCACAAACGGTAATGAATAGAACAGCAGGAAGGATGCTCAGTCATCTTTATCTCAGGGATCGCATTTTGATGTTTGCTGTCACCTTGGTTGCTGCTGTGTTCACTCCATGTTTTCCATTGCAACGGAGAACAAGGTGCTTATGTTCAAAGAAGAAGTGCTCAAGAATGACAGAGATAAGATGGGCATATCCCTCGATTGCCTGCGGAAGCCTATTGCTCATGGTGCATGTGCTTATACCTAGGTGTGTTTTGCTAGACCAGGAGTTGCAGCAGCACTTTTCCTTTTCTTGGCATCTGATGGCCTGGCCCCTGGGAAGCATCAGCAGCCAACAGTGACCGTCTACCTGGTTGATGTCAGTGGAAGCAACCACTCGCTTGGTGAGTTGAGAATTATTTCTTTAGAGTCCTTCAGGGTTATTTCAGTAGACGTAGGAATCAATCTGATGTTGACCTCTGAAATGTTTGTGGTCTTGTATGCTACATAGAGAAAGGATAAACAGGTGCTAAATGGTTCTAAGATAATGGCTCAGCACAGTGTTTATCGTCTTATTTCTCCGCAGGAACCTATGAACTGTCATGTCAACATAATCCACTGGTTGTCAATGTGAGCCACCATGCGAGTATCTACCCCCACCACACCTCGTCCGTGCTGCTGAATTTGTCATCCCCCTTGGTGGGGATCTCAGCAGTGGCTCTAAGGACATCCTCCCACACCAGTTCTTCAGCTCCCAGTAACTGCAACCCAGAGCAAAACCATCAGGGACAAAGGTACCGAGCTAGCTTCTAACATCTCCCTTTCTCCCGATTCCCTATGAATATAACATACTGCTACTATTTAGGTTTATAGTGCTGTACAGCAGTTGCTTAATCATTAACAGAAAAGGATTTAAGAACTACCAAAAAAAAGACTTAAGAATCAAGCAAAAAATAATGTAGAAGTCAGATTTGGGTTTTCAAATTTTTTTTTTCTTTCCTTAGTTGACTATAACATTTTCTTTTTGGTAAATATTAACATCTTTACACAGTCTTAACATCTTTTTTACATATAAAGGCACTGACTTCAAATCAACATTGTTATATAAACTGCCAAAAGTTTTGTGCCAAAAACTCAATGTTCCTCAAGCAATCTATATTTATCCACTTGTTCCCACCTGGACAGTGTATACAGAAAATTTAAGAAGTACTTGCTAAGGCGGCACATCACATAATCATTTAGAGTCACATATGGACGTTGGGAATCTATGAACTGTATGTACCTTTCTGCAGACATTTGTGATTTTCATCATCGAGACAGATGAGTGTCCCTGGATCCTTTTCAGCAGCTAGGAGAAGGGCTATACTTCAAAGTATTCCTACCTATTCAAAGTAACACTTTGAATTAAACAATCTGTGCTGCAGTTTGGATATAATGATTTTATCAGTAGTCTAATAGATTAGTGGAACCAAAGGGTAACAGATGTGTTTCCTCGGAGAGAGATGTGGAACCACCTGCTAGGTTACTCAGAACCCAATCACAAAAGCTGGAGTTCCAAGCAATGTTCCATCATCTTCTACAGTACCTATAAGGGAGGTTATCCCCCCAAGAGTTGGTACAGGACACATCCAGACATCAAGTCCTCAGCACAAAAGATATTTATTAGCCCCCCCGGGGGGGGACAAGTAGGGTGGGGGAGATGTAAAGGCAGACAGCAACAGCAGCAGTAAGAGCAGGCATTTTTTTAAAATTGTTCTCAGGAGTGGATTTTTAAGGAGAAAATTGAGAAGTCTGTGCTACAGTGAGATGGTAAATCCTCATTGGATGCGTCAGCCAAATACTGAGATTTGATTGTTGGACCTTGGTGTTTTGTCTTGGGAATGAATCAGTGGCCAAATAAGAGAATGGACCTTGGGGACTAGCTTTCAGAATGTAATCTAATGATTTTTAGCAAGAGACAGAAGGGTAAAATACAAAACCTGTTGGTGCCACTTTTGCCATTCTTAGGTCTGTGTTTACCATGTTTTGGCCTATTAGAGAGCCCTTCAGTACCTCCATATCCCTTCCAGGTATACTACAAGCCATACCTGAGATCATTGCAGAGTAGATAATACCAGTAGAATACACTGTTTTTCTATTGTTGGATAGCAAACCATACCAAAATGTAGTGAATCAACATTTTGATATGACACAGTTTTGTGGGTGATAAATCTAGATGCACTTCAAAGAGGTGTTTTAGGCTTAGGCTCTCTTCAGAGAGGAT
The DNA here is from genome assembly GCF_982192425.1 of Myodes glareolus. Taxonomy (NCBI): domain Eukaryota; kingdom Metazoa; phylum Chordata; class Mammalia; order Rodentia; family Cricetidae; genus Myodes; species Myodes glareolus. Next base: position 65,522,933 of record NC_142030.1, read on the forward strand.
AATTGAGCAGTTGGCCAAGGCTACAGTTACCTGAAGGTTCAAAGGAAGTTGAGGGATTCACTTCAAAGTCCATTGCTGTGACAACTGGTAGTCTCAGAAGATATAACCCCAATAGATATGAACAGTGGGCAATATCCCATGCTACGGTGAGCCAATTTGCTTCATGTAAGACTCCCCATAAACTGTTAGAGTGTCTTAGACATGGTAGCTAATGATCCAAAAGAAAAAGAGGCCCAGAAATGGTAAGCATTACAGAAATTTCCCAAGAGGGAAGCCACATCATTTTTATAACCTAATAATGGGAGGGATATCTCACTACTTCTTACATATTTTATGAACCAAAAATTAGTCAACAAGTCTAGCTGGTAATCAAGGAGAGAGTTTGTATAAAGATACAAATCCCTGGGGACATCTGAGAGTCTATGTACTATTTGCGGTGATTATGGCTAGCATTAGTTGAGCATTAACTAGATTCCAGATACCATGTTAAGTGTCAGAAAGCAGAATACAGCAAGAGACAATCTAGGTGTTGGACATTATGTCATTAGCTCACTCATCCATGATTTTTATGTCTTCTTAGTGAGAAGATACCTTCAATCCTCAACACAAGATGTATACAATTCAAATATAGTCTCTCATAATCCTCAACCCTTCCTTGTGTATTTTCAAATTATCTTCTGGATTGGCTCTATGTCTGCCCTGAAGCCACATAGCATTTCTTTCAGGTCTTCGAATCATGTGTTCTCAATGAGTCTGTGCACACAATGTTCCTACTCTTTTGAATACTGTCCAGCCCTTGTCATCTCAAACTTAGTCATCAGGAGGCCCGTTCTGTCCAACTCTTCACTGTTTCCATAGGTCATAATATATAACATGAGCTGTACAAATGGGACTACCACATTACATGGGAACAATCTGTTTACTGGGTAATCTTTCACACTGAACTTGGGGCTCCTTGCAATGAAAGTCCTTCTGAGTATTGTTAGTCCCTAGCAGAAGGCTCCATACACAGGAGGTAGCAGAAACTTATGTTACACAGCGTTTGGTTTGTCATGCTGTGGAACAGAATTGAACAAGAAAAGCTACAGAGCAGAAGTTGCAGTCTCTGTAAACATGAAGGACCAGAATTGCCCTCAGCATCATAGCTGTGAAAGTTCAAGAAGGAAGTTAATTAATTGTGATCACTGAGGCTCGTTCTCCATGTATTTTCATGTGGCACTGTGAGAAAAACAAGTTTTATATGCGTGCACGCAAGCCAGTGGAAATACGATATGATTCTCTAGTTTACACTGAGTACATCTGGAATGCATAAACATTTCCAAACCACATGTGACTGACAGGAGCCATGGAAATTGGCTTTTCCTTCGCAGCCAGTACGATATAGTAAATTTTTATACACAAGAAACCTAAAGAGTCTCATGTATTTTTTATCATGAATATATTTTAAATTTTTATGCACTTATAAAATAGCAGCCTTTGGTGGCAGAATTACATCAATCATTGCTGTATGTGTAGATACCCCATCACATGAAACCCTCAAATTCTAGCTATCATGAAAGGAATTTCTAGCTACCTTCTTCTTACTCCTTATGACTCAAATTCCATTAATACTTACATGGATAGGGGAGAGCTGATAGATGCCTAGAATATAAGATGTGTCACCCACTTTGTATTTGACTATTAATGATCCATAACCTGTCTCTCCTTCACTATAACTCTATTCAACTTGATTGATGCATCAAATCTCAGTTGAAATCCTGAAATCCAAAGTCTGGCTCAATGGTGACATTTAATATTTTTTCTATGTACAGAGAAAATTTTTTCTTCTGTATCCCACTGAAAAACCAACAGTACAGAAAAACAAACCATAAAAACTCTTATCAAAATGAAAACCTGAGTTTAACACTAAGAATCTAATGCCAAATGTGTAGTGGAGTTAAATTAAGAAATGACATTGGAAAGCAAAGCAAATACTTGTTACATTTTTCAAGAATCAACAACAGGGTGAATGTGGAATATAGTTTTCCTGATATAGTGCTGGCCTAGCATCAATAAGTCCAAGTTTTATCTCTAGCACTCTATATACAGGGCATGGTAGCACAGGCCTGTAGTTCCAGAAGTGGGAAGGTGGGGGCAGAAGAATGAATATTTGAAATGAAGACATATGGGCTACTTTGGTTTTCTTCTATGTGAACGGTCATATTGTTTGTTTGGAATAGAAGTCAAGGTCATAGACAAAGTTGGTAAAAGACCTTGAGATTTTATAGTTGGATCAAGTTAAGTCTACAAAGCATTCAAGTTAAAAAAAAATAAACCACTGTAAAGCTGTCCACATGAATCCAGGATGAGATATAATATAGTGAAAATGTAATGAAGAATTAAAGCATTGGGAATGCTTTAGGTAATGCAAAGGTTTAGAAAGAAAGAAAGGAAGGAAGGAAGCTACAACGGTAGGGAGAGGGAGCGCCTGATGGCTTGATGTCTCTTAGTCTCATTTTGCATTATGATGGCTGCCCAGACTCTCTTCCATCTTCCTCTATGGATCCAGAGCCCATAAATCTTTGGGCTATGAACTGTCCGTAAGCACTCAAACCATTCTTGTTCTCCTACTCTTTCCAGCTCTATTTTAGAGAAAAGTCTCATGTAGCCTGTCACATGCATGGAAATCAGATGGACCCCAAGTCTTTCATTTGGACTGTGTAGATGACGTTGGGAAACAAAACCATCTTTATGTTCATATAAAGGGATTTGGCATTGTTCTGCTGTCTATGTGAGTGGATTAAAATGTTGAGGATCAGAACTTTAGAAATTCACAAGGTGAGCACTAGGAGAATTTATCAATAAGCAGGAATTGCTGTTGAGCATGGTACTTCCCCTACACTGGACGTTTGTTCTTCCAGTAACATGGATACAGTAGAAAAATTGATTGCAACCCCTCTGATCCTGCATGACAGCATATCCTCAGTATCCCCCGTGCTGAACTTCTGGAGATAAAACATACTATATCATTTCTAAAGCCATGGACTGACATTGATGACAGCATTGAAAACCTTGATTATCTCTCTGCAGCTTGGACTCCCCTTCTGCTTGCCTAGGCTTCTCTCTCTGCTTGTCCTACATTAGGTGACAAGTTAGTACAAATCTTCCAAACAACTGCTCTTCTTTCTGTTTTCCTTGACTTTCCAGCAGTGTTTGCTCACTCTTATTTGATGTTTCATAATTAGGTGTGTGGCTTCTTAGGACCGTTTGGTCTTTGTTAAGCCCCTACCTCCTGCCAAACCTTTTGGTTCTCCTGCTTTTGGCCTTGAAATCTACTTTGTCTGGAATTAAAATTTCCGTTCCTGTTTTCACTCTGTTTGCATTTGTTTGATAAATATTTGTCTCTCTTTCATTTTCAACCTTTCTTTATCTTCACTGCCAATAAGCCCAGGGCTCATTGCTTCATTGTACTGTTTACAAAGACAGTAGTACTATGTCAAGGCATGCCAAGATTTTATTCTGAAAATCATCTACTGAACTTAAGCCTCGAATTGCCTTTAGGAAGCTATAGCATCTTGCCTTTAGACCATTTATTTCCCAGCATTCAAAGGCATCTGCCAGTGGTTTAGTGCCTCCGCTTACTCTGAAATGTTTGAACTTCCATACCTGGAGGATTGACCTACGCAAATAGAGGGTGGTGTTGATGTGTACGATGGGCAAAGAACAGATCTCTGATCAATAGAAAGCAGCACTCAGTTGTCTTGTCTTTAGGGCAGGGCAGGTAAGAAAGAAAAGATGACTTGTTTAACTCTTTTAACCTCTATGGTTTCTTTTGCATGTTTTTGTGGCCTTTGACATTGAACCAGAGCCTAGCTCATGCTAGGCAAGTGCTCTGCCATTGCTCTGTATCCTTAGCTCTCTTCACCTCTTTTGGTAGAGAAGAAAATACAAAAGAATTTTAAAAAATGTGTTTTTTTCCTTTAATACAGTTCTTATCCACTCTCTCCCTAAAAAACAAAGCATAGCAAAACAACAACAAAACAACAAGTATACGCTTTAACTGCCAGTGATGTTTCCGCATTGAATTCCAGCTTGTTCTTTGACTGAGAGGAAATGCCCAATGACTCTAGTTTATTAACAAGACTTTCACATTTTCCTGTGTTGTTGCTATTTCAACAGGAAGCTTGGACAATGCTTTTTAGTATTTTGTTGCATGACTGAAAGCAAGGTTGATAGAGTTTGTAGGACATGGTGACACCAAGTTGGAGCAGCACCCATGGAAGCTGTCTCAGTATTTCCTACCTTTATTTTTATTTATTTTGTGTCATTATCATCTTTGGAGGTATGGTAGTTTCCAAATCTGTTGGTTCTCCTGTCTATAATTACTCTCACTGCTTACACTGTAGAACCACATCTGGATTTTGTTAGTATTTGTCCTTTGATAGATAGCACCATGTTTTCTGAGCGTGTGAGGGAGGGGTTTCTCCTTCTGACTTCTCCATGCCCTCTTTTTTTTCTGTTGTGACATGCCTAGTCACAGGTACCTAAGATTCATACATAGAACATCCACTTAGGTCCTTAAAGCACCAGTTTGGACTGGACAATGGTGGCACACACCTTTAATCCCAGCACTCAGGAGGCAGAGACAGGCAGATCTCTTTGATTTTAAGGAAAGCCTGGTCTACAAGAGCTAGTTCCAGGACAGGCACCAAAGTTACACAGAGAAACCATGTCTCGAAAAACCAAAAACCAACCAACCAACCAAACAAACAAACAAACAAAACCACCAGCTTGGTTTTTTTTTTTTTTTAACCACAATGAAGCCTTGGTATACTGTGATGCCATTCCATGCCATGGGGAGTTGGTGCAGGAGAATTGCCTGTATTCTGTCAATCATACTTTAAATAAATGCTGATTGGCCAGGCAGGAGGTGTAGGTGGGAAAACCAGACAGGAACTAGAAGTGGAGCAAAGAGAATGGGAGTATTCTGGGAAGCAGGAAGCTCCCTCCACCATTCCTGCCCAGACCACTGAAGAAGTAACATGTGAACTGACAGCTGAAAAAGGTACCAAGTCATATGACTAACATAGATAAGAATAATGGGTTAATATAAGCTGTAAGAGTTAACAAGAAGCCTGAGCTAATGGGCCAATCAGTTTATAATCTTATGGAGTCCTCTCTGTAATTTTCTTTGGGACTTGCTGGTTGTGGGGTACTGGGCGGGACAGATACCCCAACAAGCAGGCCCTTTCATGTTACAGGGAATAAATTAGTTACTTATTGCTTGCTGTGGTAAAACACCATGGACAAGAAAAAAATAGGAGATGGGTTTTGCTGTTGTTGCTGTTGTTGTTGGCCAATGGTTCCAGAAATTTCAAAGTCTATGATGGTGGATTAGAAGCGTGGCAGCAAGTGGCAATCGTGGCAATAAGAGCAGGGTGCTGGGATCTCGTATCTTGACCCATAAACATGAAATGGAAGAATGAACTACAAGTGGTGTGAGCCTTTAAAAAAAGGCTCATTCCTACTGACATACTTCCTTCAGTAAGACCACACCATCTTAAGCTCCCCAAGAAGTGTCACCAATAGGAGAGCAAGTGTTCAAATGCATGAACCTGTGTGGGACATCAGCATTCAAACCATTACATTGTATTCCTGTTGACAAGATGGTCAGCATGGCCCTGGAGTCCAGGAAAACAACAAAATCATTTGATGCCTAAGCTGCATGTTTGTGGATTTGTCTTCTAGTATCATTACTGAAATCATTCTGTGTCAGTTAGGGTCCATCCATGTTGTAGTGATTAAAACAGGGACAGTTTAACATAGTTACTAAGTCCTGAGGGACAAGGAGAACTCTGGATAAATGAGGCAGTTTTATGACTGGCGGCAGGATACCTAAGGAAGTAACGAATTTGAGAAAGGGTCCCCATTCAAAGCTGAGGTTTGTTTGTCATGGCAGAAGATAGAGCTGTAGCACAAAGGATTCAGAGAAACTGGCTAAAATTCTACAGGATGGATCTGAAAACCAGAGACTTCCTTAGATTGCATACTAGTGCCAGGGAAGGTAGTCTGTTACTAAAGTGCATCCTGAGGATTTGCTAAGACTTGTTGGAAAGATACCATCAAGATTCTTTTGGATTCTGGAAGGTTACCCTTAGGAAATGACAGATCTTAATGGGAAGCCCCCATAGGGGTCCATGGAAAGTTGAAAGAAGCTAGCTGAGGTGCGCAGAGTATTAACGTAACTTCCTGAGTGGTGAGTACTCTGGGCTGTCCCCCACATTGCTACCCCTAGAGTGCAGAGGAATTAGAGAAAGGATATCGTATAATAGGGAAGAGGTAAGTCCCTTCATTCAGAACTATGTTTTTTAGTGTTCTCTACTAAAGAAAACATCATGTTTTTGCGTGCTAGCAAAAGAGAATATTCATAGTCCAGGTCTGCTATCACAAACTAAGGCAATGAAGCATTGCTTTGCAGCTGAGCAGTGAAGCAATAACTATTGACAGGAAAAGTCAACAAAGAACCACAAATACAACAACAATAACAGCAACAGCAAAAAAAAAGCCAAAGTAAAAAATGAAAATTCTCTTTACTTTTCATTTGAGACTCAATTCCCTTCAGGTTACTGACTTTAATATGATGACAATTTTCAATGCAACTTCTAAGTAGATTGAACTAACTAGAACTGTATATTTTAATCTTTTGATGCTTTCAATATAAATCCAAGTCAAATATAAATGATTAAAACCTCATTAACTTATTTAGTAATAAAAGTACACATTCTGAGTCTGGCAGTTGTGGTGCACACCTTTAATCCCAGCATTTAGGAGGCAAAGGTAGGTGGAGCTCCAAGTTCAAAGCCAGTCTGGTCTACAGAGGCAATTCCAGGAGAGGCAATTCCAGGAAAGCCAGGGGTACACAGTGAAACTCTGTCTCAAAAAGAAAAAAAAGTACACATTCTGAGTGAGATAGAAAACAAGTAATAGATACTGACAAAATGATAGTGAACTCAAACTTTCATTTATCAAGAACAAATATTCTAATATAAAATTGAATCAGGTCATTATTTTTTCAAATAAATATGAATGTGGGAACCTGAGTTATTTTGTCTATTTCTTGTCTACTCAGCATATGAATTATAGATAGATAAGTAATGGATAAAATTATTAATGTTTTCATCCTTTTATCATTTTAAAAACTGGAAATTGTTTTCTGTAACAGTTCAGGACTGACCCATTGAATACATGTATACGTGCATGTATATGTGTACGTATATGTGTATGTATATGTGCACGTATATGTGTATGTATATGTGCACGTATATGTGTATGTATATGTGCATGTATATGTGTACTTATATGTGTATGTATATGTGTACGTATATGTCTATTTCCACACGCCAATTAAAAGAAGAACTATTGCTTCAAGCAGCTCTCTGAGAATCTTAATGTGAATCAAGCTGCAAATTGAGTTCCTTTTTATGGTGAGCATAGCTGTTCACTCCGGGACATATGCATGTCTATACATGTATGGATGGATAAAGAGATGGAATACTCATCTTCCAGAATATTTTAGGTGTCAAAATATGCCAGAAATCATTTTTCCATTGAAAATTGAAGTATATGCCTTACAAAGACCTTATTTCAAATCAGTAAAACTAAGACTAGGATCTATGTAATTCATTTCTAATCAGGAAAGATTTACAAAGAGGAATGATGACCAATTATTTTTACTAATTTTCAGAAAATCTGATCCCTATTGAAAGCATATTTGATTTAATGTAATTCTCAGGGGCCTCAGAATAATCAGAGAGGACCCATCCTTGGGGTGCACTGACATAACTGGGCATGTTGTTTTGAGGATGTGATATAATTCCAATGACGGCTCCACACAATGCAAGTAGCTGGAAATGTTTGGAGGACCAGGCCACTAAGAAGGAGCTATAAAGATTCTTTGGGCTTCAAGGGATGTCTAGTGACTGCATAATCCAGATCAGAAAAATTTTACAGATAACATGAAGGGGATTGAAGGTTACTGGGAAAAGAGAAGTTTTGACCCAGGCCCTATAGAATTCTAGCCCAATCAAAAAGAACCTACCTTCTTGAAGAAGAGAAAAGTCTGATAAAGAATACCCCACTCTTAGCTATAAAATTTGCAGGAATGTGGAAAGAGGAAGTGTAGTTTCAAAAGCCTAGTTTTTGCGTCAGTTTCCTATCGCTGTCTAAGGTATTAATACCATAGTTTATACCAGTATGTTGTTAACCTCACAGTCTCTGTGAGTTAGATGGCCACACCACGCTTAGATAATTCCTCGTGGAGGCTGTGATGAGGTATCAGCCAGAAATAGGTTCTTATCAGTTGACTTGACAGGGAAAGATGATACCCGTGCTTCCCATTGTTGGCAGCTGATTCCAGAACACTATCTGATGGGGGCCTCCATGTGGTCTACTTCCTTGCCACAAAGTCATGTGTGTGGTTCAAATAGTAAAAACCCAGAGACAGATACTGGGGTTTATGCTGAAGATCAGAAAAGCAAAGCAACCAGCCACTGGCTCTTACCTGTACATCAGACTGAAATGGGCGATCCTGCCTCCATGAATGCTCAGACTGAGACTGAGCTGAGACCTGTCTCCTCCTGCCTTATATTCCTTTCTAGTGCTGGGATTAAGGTCATGTACCACCACTGCCCAGCTTCTATGGTTAACTAGTGTGGTTGCTGGGATTAAAGGTGTGTGCCACCATTGTTTGGCCTGTATAACTGACTAGTGTGGCTACTTTGCATTCTGATCTTCAGGAAAGCTTTATTTATTAAAACACAAATACTATACCATTATTTTGTATAAAATAAAAAGGAAGGCTATAAATATTATAGGAAACACTATATACAATAAGTACAATAACTATATACAAGCAATAAACACATCAGCAATATTAATATATTTGCTTTTGACAAATTCGGATAAAATAGTCCATATCTATCCTATCTTATGAGTCCAAAAGGTTGTACCTAATTCATTTTCTATTCTAATTTGCATTATCAAATTATCTTTTTTGTTGTCTCTCAAGCTTTTACACTTTATACCTCTTTAGTGAGTATTTTTTCTGAGTCTGGTAAACAAGGAAAACTGTAACTATAACTGTGTAGCCTCCAGTTCCCTCAGAGATCCAAGAAGGAAATAATATTAACTGAGTAAGCAGAAAGTACAAGCAAGTGACTTTCAAAAAATGTGAGAAATTACAGAAACATCCCCTGCCTGGACACTTAAGCAAAGTTCCTCTGCAATGTTTGGGCATATATCTTCAGCCTACAGGCAAGAATATTCAAAAGAATTTTCTGTAAAGCAGGATATTCTGAAGGGCTATCCCACTTTGTCTTGACAATGTTTGACAGTCACTTTCTTTTGTGTCCTACTTGTCCAATTAGGACAGTATTCTATCAGCAGTTAAGTCAGGGGCATTATTTGTCCAGTGCCTTACTTCTATACAAAGAAAGTAAACTCCATGTGGAGTTTTTAGATGCCCATCTTCTTTGAAGTAGATTAGTGTTACCAGGAGCAGATATGTCTCATTGTCATAAATAAAGAACCTATGTTATTAAAACATCTTAAATGCCATATTCTGTAGATCTCTGAAGTGTTTGAAGATGACCTATCTATTTAAAATATATCTCTGTTTGACCTTGAAAACATACCTAATGTGGCTACAAGTCTGATTGTAATAGATGACTAATTACTAACCTGCATTTCTTTATTATCCTAAATAGTTGGTAATTATAACTTTTAATAGATAGAAATTTGTATTACATTGCTAAATGAGTTGTATAGGTACAATACCTTGAACAATATTAGAAATGCATATATAGTATGTTTTAACAAAATTGATCTCAAAATTTGTATACAGTATACAAAAATCCAATCCAATATAAAATATTTAAAATTAGTAGTTTCTTTTTAAAAGTAGATTCAATACTCTACCTTTTTATTTCATTGTATCTATAGTCTCCCTTTTTTCTTTTCAGGGTAGATTCAATAATCTACCCTTTTATCCTATCATATCTGTATCCCCATTTTTCTTTTCAAAACAAGAATTCTGAATCTACTCTCCTTTGTTCAACTTTCCTCCTGGCCAAAAACAATAGCAACTTGTAACCAGCTCCCCTAAAGAATGACAAATATCCATAACATAATGAATGACCCAAAACTACCACTGTACCTCTTGGGAATGTGGGTATTATATTCTTAAATTTTCTTACTGGTGTCTGAAGCAACAGCATCTTTAGGGAATTCTGAAAAGAAAAATTTGGGTTAATTGTCAAGTCCTGGGAGAGGTAGCTTTATCATTTGTTGTCCAGTCTCTGTGTGATGAGAAAATACAGGGCTTTTCTCAAGTCCTGGTTAAAGTAGTCTCTGAGACTGAATCATCGAAATTGTTCTCAACTAGCCACTTCGAAATGGTTCTGAGCAGTTTGTAGTTCAAATGCAGATCTTTAGGTGGTGTTTTTCAGTTTAGTGGTGTTATCACAGTCCTAGAGGGATCATTGTTGTGGGGTCCTATCTTCCTTTTGGAGACTTCAAAGGTCTCTGTTAGGCATGCCATGGTTCACTACAGAAAACTGATAGAGACTCAAACCCAAAACCATGTACAAAAAGGTAGATGAAACTTTTTTCTAAAATTAAAAAATTTAACAGATTAATAAAATCTGCTAAAGAGTTAATATAAAACCAAAGGATTATGATATTAATGGCAACAAAGTAGTCCTTAAATATATGTTTTTCTTCTGTTCCATATTAGGCAAATCTTCTATACTGAGACAGAGATTTTGGATTTTACTTCAATAAACATGCTTGGGTTTAGAGAAGGAAAGCACCACCTCCAACTCCAAAGCCAGCTTTAATCTTTAACTGAACTGGGACTACAAAAAGGCCATTTGCATTATATGTCTGTAGAGAACAGCAGAAGCAAACATTAGGGAAAATTTGTGAAATTTTATTCCGTTGGAAACATAATATACCAATAGGCCAATTCATTCTTTTTCTTGAGACTTTTTTTTCTGGATGATTTGTCCTTTTTCTTCAGATGTATCATTTGCCCAATGGTTTTCAGATTCCTTAGCTGGAAAACTTTATCCTTCTAAAAAGACAGAAGCAGAACCTTTCCCCAACCTTAATTTTGTAGAGATTTTTCTTTTGAAAAGTTATAACTGATCAAATAAAAAGCATTTGTTAGTTTTATATGTTAGCTTTGATTAAACAGTCATGCTGTTTGATGAACTATCATCTCTTCTAATTAAGATATGTCTCTTTTCAAATTGAATCTTTATCAATTTTGATGGTATCCATAGTTTTTCTTCTGTGGAACCACTGCAATTATACCACTACATTCATGTGTGGCACTTCAGGGGGCAGCTCATACCTGGCATCCATTTCTTCAAATCTAGTGTGAGATAAAGTGTCAGTAATAAGACCTTAAATGGCTTGGGATGTGTTTCAGTATGTAAGAGAGCTTGCTAGGAAATCACAAGGACCCAAGTTTGAATCCCCAGCACCCATATAAAATGTCAGGTATGAATTCGTGTGCCTGCAACATCAACATTGTAGATAAGGACATTGGATGTGGATCTCAAGAGTTTCTTGGACAGTCAGCATAGACAAAATGGTAAGATTATGATTCAGTGGAAGAATCTGTATTAGGCAACAAGACAGAGAATGATAGAGGATGACAACAAAAACTACCCCTTACTTCCTAATATGCACACACACTCAGGTGTGCATACCTGAACATTTATGTTCATGCAGTGCACACACACACACACACACACACAGAGAGAGAGAGAGAGAGAGGGGTGTGAGAGGGAGGGAAGGAGAGGGATAAAAGACAGGGAAATGGAGGGAGAGAGCTGAAGGGCTCCATGAGGAATTAGCATGCAGGAAGAAAGAGAGGGAACATTTTGGAAGAGCAGTGTCTTGAGAAGAGAGTTCTTGCCATAGTTCAGCCCTAGTGACTGGCAGGAAGGTGGATTGTCTGAGCTGCCCACTCATTGGTATGTTTCTCTCAACTCTGCTGGCTGATAATAACAGATCCATTTTATAAATGGCCCCTGTCCAGAATTTATTTACAGGCTCACTTCTCTCTATTTCTCAACCTGCTCCAGAGCCACCTTCTCTGTGGCTCGAATGGAAGTGTTAACATATTCATCAAAGTGAAATTGAATCAGTGATATCGGGCATTTTTTTTCCTAGAAAATAATGAAGTTATATAAAAATTCAAACATGGAAAAGGTTTTTGGTTATTTTTAAATTATATCTTTGCTTTTATTCTTTTCATAATGATGGATGAGAGTGTTTCACATTTATGCAAAGCAATCTTTCAGAAAAGGTTAATGTAATGTGCATTGAACTATAAAACTAATTTTAAAATGATTTAACTGTTTAAATAATTGTGCCTTTCAGAAGAGCATTGATAATATTAAAAAGATATTTTAGATTAGTTTTAGGTTCTTAACAAAGTTGAAAGACAAGTACAAAGATTTCTAGTATGTCCCTAGCCCCCACATAGGCATAATAGTACCCATTATCCCCAGCGAGCATCAGAATAGTCCATTTGCTGAAACTGATGAACTCATATTGCAACAGCGCCATCACCCAGATGCTGCATTTTATATTGGTGTTTATTCTTTCTAAAATTTTTAATTGACTCTCTCTCTCTCTCTTTCATGTGTGTGTGTGTGTTAGTATGTGAATGTATGATGGTGGGAACATGTACTTAGGTGAGTGCTTGGAGGCCAGAGAAGGGTGTTGGATGGCCTCCCTCCTATTCCTTGTTTACTTCCAGCTGTTGGCAGTTATGAAGCAAGCTGCTCTAAGTACCTACTACCTGCTTTTGTGTGGCTGTAAGTCTTTAATTCCTTTGTGTATTTACCAAGGCAGGCAATTTCTGGACTATATGTCCAAACATATGATTAATTTTGTAAACATATGTATTAGTTTTTAATCACCAATAAATATTGTTGGAAAGACCAATATCACCCCTTTTCCAATTCATTTTTACTATAAATCAATAATTTTTATTAAAGCAAATTGGGATTGAATTTAGAACATTTGGGTTGAGGAAATAATGCAGATATTACACAGGTGTGTGATTCTTCCTCAAGTACACAAGTCTTATACTGTGAATTTATCTTCTACATTAAAACATTTTTATTATGTTTGTATGTTCATATCAATTGGAGTCAAATATCTAAATAATGAATATTTATTGTGAAAATGTTCATGTGCAAAACCTTGCCACACTTTCCTAAGCATGCTTATGTAACAGAGAGAATCAGATTTTTCAGGAAATATTTTGTTTTTTTTATTTCATATGTGTTTTGATAGCATTTACTCTCCACCCCTGACTCTTTTCAAATCCACTGCCTCTTTCTACCCAAGCAATTTTGTGTCCTTTTGTTTTAAACCCCATCAAGACCAATCTGTACTGCCTAGATATTCTTGAATATGTGGCTTTTTACTGGAGTATGATCAACTTACTGGAGACTATATTCTTAGAGAATCCTGTCTCTCCCTCTCCTAGAAGCTAACATTGACAACAGTTTCCTGATTAGTGGTGAGACCTCATGTCCACTTCCATTCTCTGTGCTGAGGTTTGGTTTGTGTTGTACATGCATATATGTCTTGTGTATGCTATCACAGTAGCTGTGTGTTCCTGTGCAGCTGCCTTAGTGTACCCAGAAGATACTGTTTGCCTGTAGTTCCCCCACCACTTCTGGCTCTTACATTCTTTTCACCCCCTCTTCTGTAATGATCTCTGAACCATAGAAGGAGGAGGTGTGGTAGATAGGGTTGACCATTCTACAGTCTTTTGAGAGTCAGATAGTTTTAAAGAAAAGACTAATGAGGGAATAATACATATATGATTGGTTTGATTATCTCAGGATCCAACTAGAAACCTACTAGTGTATGTACACATACACTACGTAAGCCCCCTTCGTTACTTTTATGTAGTCTTGTACCTTCGGGTTTTTTGTCTCTTAAGGTAGGGTCTGTAAGATAAAGAATCAAGGAGATAAAGTAACAATCACCCACTACCAAATCACACAGCTTTCTGTTTGTGTTCACAAACTCTGGAAACATGGAGAATTAACACTCTTGCCAGTACATTCACTGGTTGCCCTGCCTCTTCAGATCCCCTTTTAGCGTCCTCTCTGTGATCATGACACGAAAGATACCTTAGCCTAAAAAGCTCTTCTCAGAAAGATTGGCCTGCTGATTGCAGTCATATAAGTCACATAAGGATTAATCTATGTGTCACTGTCCCCTTTTATTGCAGAATGCACCACAGACACGGGATATGGGATGAGAATAAAAAGATCAGAAGGAAAGAAGGCAGTTTTTCTATGACTTCAGTGATCCAAAGAGAATGTTTAGGAGAAGTGGCTGTTTTCTGTTTAGGACATGTAGAGGCTCAGTGATTACTGGTAGGACAGTGGCGAATTCCTAGGGTCTCTGCATCATAATCCAAGGCTGGACAGCCCAAGTTGAGCTCAGCACCTTCACATTCAGTGTTCGGTCTCAACAGGATCCCTCTAGCTCTATCATCCATCAGGCTGCTCCATGCTTCCTTGTCCCCTGGAACCCTCCCTGCTCCTATCAGTCTCCGCCGTCCATTTTGGGAGCTGAGATTTGAAACCCCAGCCTTTGCCCTTCCTCCTTAGGCTGCATCGGATCCTGAGACACCACCTCTGCCCATCTCTGCAGAAACTGCATATTCCCTCTCTCTTGATAGCTGCACGGAACAGAGGGTTCCTCTTTCCCCCTTTGCTTGGGGGCTGAAGCTAAATTGTTTGCTTATTCCTTGGCTCCTCATCTTTTAGTCTTAGCAGAGGCTTCCCTTTTAGTGCTCCAGGGTGATGGGAAATGCTCCCCTTTCCTGCTGGGAAAGGCACTATAGAAATGAAATATGGATCGCATTTCTACTCATTTGATTATCTCCTTCCCCAAAGCAGTTTAGCAAATTAACGTTGAATTTGTTTTTGTTTCTGCCCAGTTTCTTTTGAGCAAGGAAAGAATTATATCCACTCAATTGTTCCCTAGATTTCTTGCCCAACTTTCTTTTCCCAGAATGATTTGCCCATAAAATAAGAGGGAAGGATGAGAACCCACTAGAGAAAATTCTGGGTCCCCTGGACAATGAGAAATGGCTGGGTGGACAACAGTCCGTACTGGGAGCCGCAGCAAGCGATTTGAATCTTTTTGACTGCCTTTTCTAATGGAATTATAGAGGAAAAAGTAAAAGGTCATGTACGTGGTTCTCAGTTGGGAGCTTCTTAGCATGTAGAGAAGACTATTTTTTAATAGTTTTTATTGCAATTAACACACAACTGTGTAGGAGATTGTTGGTGGTGGGGTATTTTCTAAGGATCATTTAGGTGACAGCTTTCAGTGGAAAGCTAAGATATGATCTGCGTGTATCTTGCAGCAAAGAGATAGCAAGGCTGGATTCAAACACTAAAATGAGACTGACGTCGAAGCAGTGCCTTTGAGACGAAGTTCGTAGTGGTTCATCATGGTGTCTGAGAGTCAGCCACTAGGAATTATTTTCATGAAGTTCTAACAATCCCCAATGGTCTCTATAAAACAGAAATCAACTATGTATCAGAAGTGAGCATGTTTTATACAACACACATTCTCTTTCGGAGAATGCAAAATATTGAGAGGAGCCCTGCTGGAACATCATTTAGTGGAGGCATTTGTTAAGTTCTGCTGAAAGATGAAAAGAATTGAAAGAGTGTGGGAAAGCAGGGAGTGAACTGAAAATCTTTCCAATGCCTCAGCGCTTTACCCAGCACTAGTCTTGTTAGTATGGCTGGGTTTCATGGCAGCTGTGGAGAAAGGTACAGAGAACAAACGCAAGCCAACATTTCTAGAGTTCTGTACCATTTAGGCAGACCCTGTTGACACGTTCGTGCATAAGTCTTGTTTGAAATGATCCTCTGGCCGGGTGTAGAATTTTGCTCAGCCAGAATCACAGAGGTCTAGAAAGTCTGAATGTGGAAGTGGCAGCTAATCCAAGGTGTACAGGCGGAGATCTTTTAAGTTGGGCTGCATCACCTAGTTTTACAACATCACCCCATCTTTACAGATCACCCCAATCTGTCTTTACCTCCCCACACAAGTGAGTTATTAATATTGCAAAGCTCAACCATTTTACACATTAAAAATCAGAAAATAATAGTACAAGTGTGATGTCAGTTTAAGACTAGCAGGTTCTGAGCTAACATAGGAAGCGTCTGTTGTAGACTCTGGGAAGTGTGGAGTGGAAGAGCAGGAGTCCTGAAGGGCTCAGCCTGTGTTTTGTGTTCCGTGTCTTGTTGAGGACCCATTTAAGGCTTTAGGCCTCCATTTGCCCATCGTTTATACATAGGCCACAGCCAAGCTAAGCTGATTGTGTCTTCTTGCTTTGTAGGTTTCTTTCTACTAGTGACACGGTCAACATTGTTCCTCACTTAGTGTCACATGTGTCACAGTGCCCAGGCTTGGCCTGCGAATATGGCTGGGTGGCTGTCACTCCTGGTTTAATAGTTTAATTGCTATCCAAGGGCAGATTGTGGGCAGGGAAGTCATCAACAAAGCAATCACTTGCAGAGCGCCAGTAAGTCATTCCTCATTAGGAAATGCCCCCTGCAGAGAGAGCGACAGCCTTTGGAAATTGTTAGGGAATGGAGCTAGAAATCCTGTGGCTACTTCAGATAAGCAGGTGCTGGGGTGCAGTCTGCCTATTAGTCGGTAATTAGATTATTTTGACTCCTTCTTTGGTATTCTTCATATTTTATAATCCACATGAAAATCATGAATTTTGAAACTTGGTGAGACAGGGCTTTTGAAAGGGAGCACTTTTGGCCGTTTGATGCAAATCTGTTTCTTTTTAGAAGGACAGGGGCATTTGGATGGGACTTCTGGTGTTACGGCCAGACATGGTAAAATCTGTGCCCAGAATTAGAAATGAATAAAATGAATTACCAAGTGCTGGGGCCACCGGAGTCTACTTCTAATCTTACAAATAGGTCACATTCTAGGAAGCAATGACTCGGCCTGGCGGGACCAGTGGACTGAAACGGAGAGCCAGAGTCAGTGTTGAGACTTGAGGGGTCACAGGCAAACTTCTCTTTCTCAGAATGCAGGGCTGGGGAAGTCTGCTGGGTGCAGTAACTAGTCATTTTTCTGTCATGTGGCTGAGAAGCTAGAACTGCTACCAAGACTGCTATTTCGCTCAGATGAGAATCTTCAGGGACCAGAAACTTTGAATCAATTTCCCCTTTCCAGTTGGTATGATCCTGCCATAAAATACTTCAAAGTAGCAGAAGGAGGTTTCCCGAGAAGGCTGTTAGAAATATACTCTGCGTTTAACCTGGTTCCTATCCCGGAAAGCAAATGAAGCCAGAGGTGAGAAGGACATAGGTTGGGAACTCACATACTCTCTAAGAATGGCTGCTATTGTTGCGTTTGTTTTTGCAGACGGCAGTGAGTAGATGAATGAAGACTCTGTCTCCACGAGTCCTTTTCACACACTCTCCTCCTGTTTGCTGCCAAATGCCAAGTATACATTCCTTTTTAGCCTACACCCTCTTATTCCAATAAGAATCAATAAAGCAAAGTGGGGGAGGGGCATCTGATCCTCCCTTTCTGTTTAACCTTAAATGAGGCCCTCTAGGGAGTGCTCTAGGTTTGCTAATTAGTCGATAGCATCACTTCTTGGGTAGCTGCATTGCACTAGGTTTTTTAACTAAACAACAAAAAAAGTGGGATGGGACTTAAACACAAGATTTCTTCTGGGCAAGAAAGATTATGACAAGTTCTTTCTTGCATTCCCTACCACATCCTGTCTGTTCCTGAGTTTTCTGGTCTCCCACCCCAATACCACCATCACCTCATCTGTGAAATTAAATACCATGCTAACGCTGGCAGGGCCTTCAGTGGAACCTATTTCAACCCTGTTATTTTACAAATTTGCCGATGGAAAGCCAGAATGGCTAAGAGATTTACCCAGGGTCATAGATGTCAGCGGGGCAAACCAAGCTCAGAACGCAGATGACAGGGTCTACTGCTTCCTCTACCATCCGGGGCTCTTTCTCAAAGAGTGTGATATGGGTATCAGACAGTTTCTTTGAGTATCGATTCTAGGAAAAGAGAAATATTGTGGTCCGCTCTTCTGGATGCCTCAGTGAGGGTAGGATATTGACTTTAGGAAAATTCATGAGCTGAGGTCAGTCTGATTTTGAGTTTAGATAAAAATTAATGAGCTTTTTTTTGTTCTTCTTTTATGATACAAGGACCGCAGGAAGTCCTTCCTGGAGTATCACACACCATTCCTTTTGAGTTCAGTTTCTCCATCTCTACAATTGAGGGATTTGGGTTGATTTATCTTTCAGATCCATTTCAGTTTTAGCAAAACCTAGTTCTCTAGTAACTGGTATATGCCACCCCACAGTTAGCACACAAACTTTCCTCAGCTCAATATGCGGGAACCGGGTTTTCAGTACTGCTTTTGATTGGCTCCTTCAAGGTGAGCCAGTACTGGACATTGGACCAATGCTGTTTATTAACTGACAATCATGACTCCTCATCTACCGGAACTCTTTGACTTTCATAATGTGAACATCACCTGGAAAAGAGGGCAACATCCCTACAGTGCCCTGAACAACTGAAAAACTAACAAGCAGTGTCTGCCTTGGTATTCTATAGTTCATGGCAAGCTTGTTTGTGGGTCTGGCTACTCTAACTGCAGAGAATGATATCCATCCTCTGGCCTCAATCTCAACCTGTTTGTCACTCACCAATGAAAGAGCTTCCCTCTAAAACTGTCTTCAGGGACAGATATTGATTCCTTTTAACACAGAGATTTCTCTATGTGCTGGTCAGAATGGAAGAGATCCAGACACACTGAGTGTTGTTCACACTGTACAGTGACAGCAGAAATCATGATTTCCTCCATGCTTTCTTCACGGTGCTCCATTTTGCTGTCTATAAAGCCTCAGAAGTAACTCCCCAGGACATGTATTTAGTCCTTCTAAATCTTAGTCATTCCTTAAAGTCAAATCAATGTAATGGTAAAATTATCTCTGAAGGAGCCTTGAATTCATAATGAATAGCTCATGATTCATTTTCCCTCTTCAAACGTATTCATTTTTTTTTTGTCAGAACTGGAGGATATGTTTTTGGCCTACTCTGAGGCTTCTTTGTGATAATCACTAAAGCATAATGATTCAGCAGTGAAATCTATTTATCTTTTTGGAGTCAGTTTTGATTTCATTCAGTCTAGGCCTCTAGAATTTATCAAACTTTCCATTAGACTATAAGTATCCAGACCTTTCCCGGAATAGGACTGACTCCTGGTGGGTAGTAAAAATGGAAGCAGCTGCTCATAGTGGTACATACTTGTAATCCTAGCATAGAGATGAAGATGCAGGAGGCTCAGAAAAATTTTAACTCAAATCCTGCCTGGACTACAGAGTGAGACCCTGCCTCAGAAACCGAAACAAAACAAATAACCATTTGAAAACCACCAGAAAAAATAAAAATCACTCCAGTGATCAGGGGTGGAAATAAACATGGATTAAAAGCTACATGAGCCTGTGACGCAGGTACAATGAGAGCCTGCATCACAGAGCAGAGGACCAATCTTTTGTGGGATCATGGTAGCAGAGGTTTCTCACCCCTGGGCATCATTTGCATGTCAAGTCACTTGAGGAGAAGTGATATAGTGAGAGATTGTTAGGACTGAGTGTGGAGGGCTTCGGAGTTAATTCTATATAACAAGAAAATAGACTGGGGTAAAAATGGTTCCTTTAACTGGGATTCCTGAATTCAATATCTTAGTTTCAGTCCCTTCTACATAATGGTTTTTAGAATCAGAACCAAATAAAAGATGTAGTGGCTTTTCAGAAAAGGGAGAGAGAGAAAGAGAGAAAGGGAGAGAGAGAGAGAGAGAGAGAGAGAGAGAGAGAGAGAGAGAGAGAGAGAGAGAGAGAGAGAGGACAATAAAATAAAGCTAGAATAATGGGTAGATGGCCATGTTCATGGTGTGATTTCTAAGGACCCATTAGCTTGAAATTCAATTTTGAAAAATTCAATCCTCTGACTTAAAACTTAAAACTTACATTTGGCTGTTCTCATCATATTCCTGCCTGAGAAGACATTGTGATGAGGGATAGAGAGATCTGAAAAAGTAGCTGGGAGAGAAAAGAGACACTGCCAACGGGGAAGCATACTCAGGGGATTTTTACAGATAGCACCTGGCCAAACACTGTTGTCTTGGTTTACCACATTTGAAAAACTACTGTTCAAAACTCAAATGAACTAATAAATATTCTATGCATCCCTCTTATTACCCTACTAAGGAACCCTTTGGTTCATGTAGTCAGTGCTGCTCTTTCCTGATTGGACAGAAAATAGCAGGAGAGCAACCCCATTCCTAAAGCCTCGTGGTCTAAGTTGGCCTAGGAAGGAGGCCCAGGGGGTGAAGATTTTCCTCTGACTCTATGTGTGGCCTCTAGCCAGTCTCCAAATAGCTTTAGTTTCCTTGTATGTCAAACCAAGATAAATATCTTCTCTTGCCTTCCCAGCCTCACTTCATTGCAAAGCATCACTTTTGCCACCTTCATCAACCTTTTCCAGAGACCAACAGAAGAAAGCATTTGAGAATTTTTAAGATGAGCTATTTAAGCTATTAGCACTGTCTTCATACTACGGGAACCAAGGTCACATTAGGAGAAAGGAGAATGTAACAAGGTGCGATAATAGTGAACACAACACACTTACTCGGAAGGCAATGTTTGTAGTGGAAGAGAAACCCCCAAAAGGGTTTGGGATTGGGGTGCAAGGGAGACAAGTCCACAATTGGTACCAGATGCCATCAGAAGCTAACGACCTGACAAACACCACCCTCATAAAACAAATTTTTTTAAAAGGAAGTAAATGGAAATATAAGCTAGTGAAGAAATTTGCAGCAGCTGCCACGAAACCGTTTCTCACTTCATAAACAGGTTTGGGTTTGCTCCCCCCCACTCATGGTCTTACTTCATGACACCTTTCCCTTTTGTGTATTCCTTGTCTTATGTTCTTCTCTGCTGAAAATGCTGGATACACTCCTGGTGCTAGATGCTCATAACACCAATAAGAAATGTGGTCCTAGCCTTATCGATGGATAGATGCTCATGCATGGTGCTAACTTTTGGTGCTAGTCCTTCATGATGATGTGGGCTCATCCCATAAAGTCACTTTAATAGTGTGTGTCCTTTCATACAAGTCCCTTGGCAATCAGCTGACATGACCCAGAGAGTTTTCTTTTCTTGCCCTTCCTGCTCAACATGCTGAGGAAGATACAGTGGTTTGGAGATGAATAACATGTAGCGTTTATGGATTGAAAGTTCTTTGATATTACAGAGGAAGTATTCTGAGCTCATCCCATAGACAGTCAAGTTTTGACTACCTTATCCAAATGTTAGGTAAAGACTCAGACACAGCCTCATTCTTTATATCACATACTCTCTGGTCAGCATGGGATTTGGGAAATTCACATAGATTCATTAATGATCCTGATTTCCTCAGCTTATGTTTTCCTTTATTTCTTCGGGTGGTATGGACGTTACATCATCTAGAGAATAACTATGGGATAAGACAGCAAAAAGATCCCTTCCCATCATGCATCTCCACTTCTTCCACCATCTCAGGCATACGTAAAAGAAATTAGAGTGTCAATGAAATAGTGTTTAAACCCCATTCATCAGGGACATCTTTTTATCACAGTCAGATCAAATCTGCCCCTTTTACGGGCTACTACTGCTTTTGGAACCAAGTCTCAAATACAGTTGGACCTATGTACATATTTAATGGCACGCTGCTTCCTACATTCTTATACTTTTATCTAGTCATTTGATAAAGTCATCAACTACTAATATAAACCAAGGACAAGTAGAGCTCATTGTTGGGGATGATGCTAGCTACTTTCTCTAATGATTGTCACCGCTGGCAAGAACATCAAGAGTAAGAAAACACATTGTTAGTCTCTCTCACTAGATTGAGTTCCTTAAAGACACTATCTTTGTTAAACCACCAGTGCTCAGTCCAATGTCTCAAAAAGCATAGTCTTTGTTGTTGTTGTTGTTGTTGTGAGATAATTCCACTGGAGCACAGATACTCTTGCTGAATAGAAAGTCTGTTTTACCATCTGTTGGCTGCATGGGGA
The DNA here is from genome assembly GCF_982192425.1 of Myodes glareolus. Classification (NCBI taxonomy): domain Eukaryota; kingdom Metazoa; phylum Chordata; class Mammalia; order Rodentia; family Cricetidae; genus Myodes; species Myodes glareolus. Next base: position 65,545,152 of record NC_142030.1, read on the forward strand.
ACTTGCTCAAATCATGCAGCCCTGATCTTATTATTCTTTGTCTTTTATGTACAAAAGCCACATCATAGTTGACACACTTTTGTTAGCAAGAAACTAAGTGAGAAGTAAAACTATAGAAGTCAAAAAGTAAGGTCAGTCCATTTAGGAACTTTTCTAGATCCTGGTATATGGACTAGGTCTTGAATGGATTAGGTCTTTATCACTGTTGGAGCAGGTGTTAGGGGTCTACATGCTGGTCAGAATGGTTCCTCTGTCATGGCATCAGTTATGCTAAGGTCTTGGGAAATATTATACTTTATGTTTATTGGTGAATGAGTGATTGGGTGTTTGGGGCAGAATGGTTGAATCATAGCAGGATAATTTTCTTTTATGTCATTTAATACATTTCAGTAACACTGATTAGCTTTACTATCTGAAATAGGAACAAATTTAATTAAGTAAGTTTTCATTGTGGTTGCTATAGTCAAGAATATGGTTATTTAAAATTGGGCAAGAATAAGTATTGCTCTTCAAGAACTTCAAAGTCCAGTTGTGAGATCAAGGACACAACAGATAATTGTCTTGTGGGTAAATGGATAAGTAACTCAGCAATTTAAGAACAAGAAAGTGCATATATAACAAGATCAAATAAATTATTAGAAGGCAGTTATTTTTATACTTTCACTAAGAGATTTGAAGGAAGAAAGTAAATGGGGGAGGGTTGCTTCTTGGAAAAAGAAGGCCTTTTAGAAATCTCATTAAACTGAAAAAAGTGTGGAAGTGAGAGAAATGAAAAAGAAGGGAGCCTGATAAGAAACAGATACTGAGATGGGATCGGCCCTTTGGCAGTAGGACAGCAAAAGGGATTGATTTGGGAACAGTATCAACCTTGTAAAGTGTGTACCCTATAAATCTTCTCCTATAAGGGAAGAAACTGAAACATCAGAGTGTGAATTCCTCACTCCATATTATTCAAGTATTAAATTCTAGAGCCAGGACTGAATTCTGGAACTAATGTTTTAGTTAAACATATTTCCTCGATGTCTGGAGGCTATACTCTTCTTGTCCCACTGCCTCTTGTGTCATTGCTTCTATTAGAGTCCAGGTTCTATCATCTCCTTGAGCCCTAGAGAGTTTATGTATCTCTCTGGCTTCTGTTTTAATAAGCAATTCTCTGCTAAGGAGAGTGTCTGGCATGTGATGGGGATTCAATTCATACTGGTCGGTTTCCTTAGCCTATGCCACTCTTCAGTGGTACGTACCCATAGTAAAAATGTTTCAAGTTCATCAGTCTGGGATCTCAGATACTCAACCTCGTCACAAGGCACTCTGGGACTTTCTTGTGATCAGTTATCTAAAGAACCAATGCCTGATGAAACCAGGGGTCTCCAGGATCTATTTTTGAGATTTGTTCTGGGTTTATTCTGATTGCTTGGGACCTAGAAATGTTGCTATTTAATGTTTCGAGCATCATTCTTAGGTCAATTAGTTTCTGAGAGTATCTAGAACCTTGGGAACCCATTGTCTACCTTACCCCATTATCACTGTCTCTCCTAGAAGGGTCACAGAAAGTTAGCTGTCCTGTTTTAAGTTTATCATGCCTCATAATTCATAGGGAGATGGAAGAAAGTGATGAGTCACACTTAGACTATGAAGAAAATCATTCTGCTCTGTAGGTGTATTGTTCAGATATGTATACTGTTGTCATTTAGCTTTACCCTAAGATGCTTCCATTTTTGTTGTCTCCAGCTGTGCCCAACGACCATGTGGAGAACAGGGAAGATGTGCACCATTGCAGCTTGACCATGCAGACATGGTAAATTGTACCTCCAGTGGCCCAGGTCACATGAAGTGTGCCATCACTTGTCAAAGGGGGTATGTACTTCAGAGCAGCAGTGGGCAGTACTTCAGGCACATGAAGGTGAGTTGAAAACTGAGGATCGGAAGGAAAGAGTTTCTAGGGCGGGAAACTCCCTATCTTCTTCTTTCTCACTAGACTAGGAAGGGTGGGAATTCTTAAATCCTCAAGAACAAAAACTGTGATCTCCATGAAAGCAAAGGAAACATGGCAATACCACATTTTAAGGTGTTCAAACGTATGAAACTGAGCCCTTAGGGTGTTAATGTATTCACTGTGTGGACAGTAGGATTTGAGGGCTTATTCAGTGTTCCCTCAATTTGTCTTCTTCACAGATGACAATGTCTCAAAGTAGACTTTCTCATAATTTATAGCAAAACAGATTGCTGTCAACTTGTCTGAGGTTCAGTGTCAGCCTCCTGCTCTCCTGATTCCCTTTCAGGATTGTTGGAGGAATATAACAAAATTGCACCCCAAACCATTAAATCTGCAACCAAGGCAGGATTGTATCATGGTACTGAGTTTTTATATACCCCACTCCTCATTTCAACTGCACCATTTTCAGGATTTTGGGTTGCCTGGAGATAGTAGAATGTATTAGTGAAGAGCATGGTTCAAGAGACAGACCTAGACAAATTTTTTGCCTCCATGATCTTTTAGATGTACAACAGTTAGAAAAAAACAAAATAAAATAATCCCTTTAAATTTGCTTCTGCACTTGTAACTATTCCAAACAGAAGTACTGAACTTGTTGAGTTATTACAATGGATGATGAACATTATTTTAAGCTTCAGGTGAAATGATAGACATTGGGTGCTCTCATAGCTAAGCTTCAAGTATTAAGACTAAGATAACCTCTCTCTAACTTGGGCTTAGTTTCACATCTCCCCTTGAGAAAGCTTGCAGGACTCAACAGGGGAGTTTTAAGTATAAACGAACCATTGGGAAGCAGGATCACACTATGAGATAGTGGAAGTATATACAAGGTAAACTGCAATTAGCTTGAAAGGAGAGACAGAAATATGCATGATAGTGGAAAAAGAATAGGTACACCATTGCTAGTCAGGCATTAATTGTTTGTGAAATGGTAATGTTTCGGTTTTCTGCCAATTGATTCCTTAACAGTTTGTGAACCCATGGAAGAATTTCACTTTCTTAGACATGGTCAGAATTTAAAGGCACTATTATGAATTTGAGAAATTCTCATGAAATCACCTAGACAGAGACCGTTTTAATAAAGCTTGAGGCATCAAATTCCTTATTTAGAAAGATCTTCTATCACCTGTTTTTAACTCAGGCAAAGATACTTTATGCTGAGAACACAGCAGAAATAACTCAACAAGTTAGGAATAAATACATGTATGTGGTACGTCAAGAAGAGCAGAGAATAAAGGCTGTGTTTGTCATGCATTAAAGTTGGACAAATTTAAAACAAAATGGGCAATACTCAAAAAGCCAAGAGAAAAGCCAGGCATTACACATGGAGTTTAGAGACAGTCTTTAAATGATTAGTGGTTTGCTACAGTTTGAACCAGACCTCCCAACTGTGCTAAGTGTGAGAAGAACCTGGTTAGAAGGAGGATGGGAGATCGTATTTGCCAAACACATGGCAGAGTAGCAATGGCACCCTGCAGCTGACCAGCCACTGTCACCCGACTCTGGCCCCATGCAGGAAATTGTACAATCCAGGCTCATGATCACAAGACAGTGAGGATATTTGCTTTCTGTTGACATGAGAACTGAAGTTAAATAGAAAAAATGTGTCTGGCTTTAACTTGGATCCTTCTGACTGGCAACAGGAACACACTGGAAAGCAGAGAAAAGCCCTAAGCTGAGATGTAGTGTCAGGGGTGATAGGTGCCTTCAGCCGTCATTGGACCTTTGGCTCGTGTGCCAGTGTGGTCACCTGATGGGATGACTGCAGTTTCATCATAGAAACTCTTCTGCTGTCTTTGATCTTTATCCCCACAGCCAGATGCTTGTTTTTTCCAAATAAGCCACGAGTTTCACAGTCACTAAGTGCCTGCTCATCTCATACCTGGCTGGATGCCTTCTCCCACCTCCCCTAAGCGGTCCAAAAGTCCTGATACTCTTTCAAGTCCTGTACCCATGTCAAGGGTTTTGTTGTTGTTGTTTTGGTTTGTTTGGTTGGTTGGATTTTTTTTTCCGCCTGAGGGTGGCTGTCCCTCTTCCTGGCTCCTTGGGTACTGCCCTCCCCACTCCTGCAATACCTGATGATAAGCTTTCATTTCTCTAGTGTTACTGCTTTCTTCTGGAATCTTTTCTATTTCTCTCATTTCTAATTTATTTTCTTTATGTTGTATTCTCTCTAATCATTAGGGAAGGCTGTCAGACTATATTAGACCAAATTAAAATGCATTGCTAGCATCTATGAGCTTCTCTTTTCCTTTTTGTTGTTAGTCACTGACTCAGTGATTTGCCCCACTCTTAGACTTTCAGCCTCTGGAAAGTATCTTGTTAGTGCAGGACCAGGCCCTTCTGGGTACTCCATGCATCTTTTCTCATTTATATAAAGGCAATGCACTCTAGGCCTGCCCACTGAAATGGAAAGTTTGGGAACAAGGCTAGACGTACTCCCACTTACCACAGGTTGGATAGAAGCACCTGTGTGTATTAACTCTCTTAGGTACCGTTCACTTTTCTTGACACAGGTAGTTATTTTTAGTATCAATCAGTGTGTTTATTAGTAAGGGTGCCAGTAGGAAACAGTTGCTGTCTAACTTCTTTGCATGGTAATGAGCAATCTAGTCAACATCCATGTGTTCTAGTGTTTGTATCCAAAATGGAAAGGATTATTTTGGGTATGAAAGTTAAACAATGTACTAAAAGTATTTTTGTCAGTTATGAAACTCAGTGCATATACTAGGCAAGGTGTTGCCCTTTTTTTCTTATTAGTTTACTTTGAGTTTTTGAGAGAAGATCTTACTCCTTAGCCCAGTCTAGTGCTGGATTCATGGTACCTTGCTCCAAAGTAGGTAACAGAAGAGAAGTTTATTATCAGATGGCTTTAAAAGACGTAGGCAGGAAATAAGGATATGCTGTGCCATGTGCAATAGCCCAGAGTGATGGGCTCTGCTCTCACCCTTAAGCCTGAAAAGTTGGGTCTGTGCAATGGCAGATCTCACAGGATCAAAGACTAGAACAAGGTAGAGAAGACAGCCGCTGGATGAATCAGTCTGCAGCCAAGCCAACCCTTCAGGGGGGCACAGGGAGAATAAGCACCTAGGACTTTCTTTTCTCTTGTCCTCTTCAGTTTGTCTCCAGGTTCTAGGGCAAGCATTCAAGCACCAGTAAAAAGCTTGAGAGCCTGGATCTAGAGCAGGTTGGATAGAGAGTGAAAATAGATAGATCAGAGCGAGGAATGGGCAACTCAAATACATGGCTTGGAAGAGCCATGCCCCAGTGACTTCCCGGTACAAACTGGCTCTCTCCATCAGCATCTCCACCCCTCCCCCCAAGCAGTGAGTCAGGAAAGGACAAAGGCAGAATGGTCGCACAAATGACCACTGGGACTCTTCCAAAGGCAGGAAGCAAATCTGATTGATAGTCATTCTATGTAATTTTGACAGAAGGAATCTCTGTTTCTAGAAAGGGATTCTCCTCACTTGTTCCTCTGGCCACTGGGACAAGGATGTGATCTGCATGCGCATTGACTGTGGTGTCCCCGAAGCATCCTTGGTGAACTATGCAAACTTCTCCTGCTTGGAGGGTACTGACTTCCTGAAACGCTGTTCCATCTCGTGTGTCCCACCAGCCAAACTCCAAGGTATCGTTGTGCCAGCCAGGGAACTAAATGTGAGCCCCTTGCATTCCCTCGCTCTGTAGGGGGACTTTTGTACTGTTTTTACACTCACGTTTGCTTCGAAATTGCTATTCTCTGATATCCTCTTCAGATGACACAGAATCCCCTCAGATACCACTATTTTTTTGTTGTTCCTGAAATGTGTAGAGATGGCCTGGATTTGGGTGTCATTAATAATGAATGAAATTTAATCTTTGTTTCTTGATTTTATGTGCATTCTCAGAATAAAGTCAATAAGCATAATTGTTCTCATAACATTAACAATGGAGATACATGCTGTTAAGTTTTAATACCCACAGACATTCTGTAGTAGATATGCTTTCTTTTATTTTGTAAGTTAGGAGAACACAGTAACACGATGTATCCCGGTTGTGGCTGTGGCTACTTGAGATGAAGAGGTGCTGGACCAGGCTCTAGCTAACCACCACATCTTACTCTTTGTCTAGACCTCTCAGCCTTCAGTATGCCACACAATGGCTCATGGCCTAGGTGGATCCTCAGTCTTACTCTCAGATGTGGTTCAGTAGGTTGGCAGGCTAGTGATGCTAACTCTGGCCGTTCTAGTTTACCGTGGGAGAAACCAGATTGTAGAGAGTCACGTGGCAGGGTATTCAAGCTCAGAACTCTATACCAAGACCCTCTCTCTCAAAACCAGACTGCTTTTGAACAGACACCATTTCCTTATCTCCCTGGTAGGGGATAGCCAAAATCTATTTGATAGGGTTGTTTGCTGTTTGGAATTTACATGAATTCACACAAGCAGAACCCTTAGAATAGTGCCTGGTATTTAATCACCATTAAAGTGCCAACTATCACTGTTTTAATACCACCCATATTACTATTATTGCTGTGCATTTGCTACTTATAGGTAGGAAGAGAGGCAATGATTTGATGGGCAGCTCTTCTTCCATTGAGACTAGGGTATCTTTATGCGGTGCTATGGTATGTGAGACCTCACTAAGAGCTGTAAAGTAAGAACAGACGGGGTCAGCATTTGCTGGGAGGTTTTAGAGACACTGCTCAACAAAGACTAATCGGACTTGAAAGTCAGTGCATCTGTTCGTTACCTAGGTTTCTGTTCTTTGTCAATGTGTTTTCTGTTCGGAGCATCACGTGATTCTCTTTCCTGGAGTCAGGACTGAGCCCATGGCTGACCTGTCTGGAAGATGGACTCTGGTCTCTCCCTGAAGTCTACTGCAAGTTGGAATGTGATGCTCCTCCAGTTATTCCAAATGCCAATTTGCTTCTGCCACATTGCCTAGAGGGCAGCCACGATGTGGGCACCATCTGCAGATATGAGTGCAAGCCGGGCTACTACGTGATGGAGAGTGCAGGGAGCCAAGGACGGAAGTAAGTGTCATGTATTTGATTGCATGGTTTCCTTGCCTTGCGCCGTGCGCTGTTCCCTCAAGGCAAATTGCAGATCCTTTCTTTCTGGGATACCCACTGTTTATTGTGTTTGTTTTTTTTTTCTGTGTAATTTTTCTATACCTACACAGACACACTCTTCCATCAAGGCAGACTGGGGTCCAGGTGTTTCCTATAAAGTTACTGTCTCCCATGAGATATTCCATAGGCTCATGGAGGTGCTTTAGTGGGGGAACATGGTGTACTGGTCATTTTCCTTAGAGTTAAAATAATGAGCCTCCTGAATATTATTTAGGCTATCTGAGCCCAGCTCAATGCCTGTACAATTTTATAGGATAACTTAAAACTGAGGCTCATGGAGACAAACCTAGCTGAGGCCTGGGGTGTTTATTATATATGTCGTGTGTGGAACGTTTCTTTCTCTGCCTCAATTATCTTAACTGGAAAATGGGATAATAAACAACTACCTACAGAATTGATGAAGGGGCTTCTTGAATGAGTACACATTAAACGAGACTTAGTAAGTTTTTTTTTTTTTTAACAGAATGCAACACCTTTAGCTATCTCATTGCTATTCCCATAGTTCTGCTCCTTCTTCCATGAGCTCTGTGTGAGGATGGCAGGGAAGTGGCAGGACAAAGTGGTCAGGAATAACTGACAAGTGGAGAGATGGCTGACATGCATGGTGGAAAAAAAAGAACAGAACATTTGAGAATGAGAGAGTTAAAGGTAGAGAGGTGACAGCCATTTCTCTGAGCTCCTAGCTAAGCTTTATGTTGTGAAAATGAGGTTTCCATGGGGGATTCTGGGTTTTCTGCCTCCCACATTCCTGTCCCTGGGCAGGGGTACTTGAGACGCATCTGTGGGCACAGCTTTCCTGGCTGAGAAAGTGGACACTTAGACCAGAACGTCACCATCAATTTGGTCTTGAACATTTACGTTTGCAAGCACCCTGCTAAGGAGAGATTAAATTATTTACCATGCTGTGTAAACTGATTAAATCTTAGTTTACACCTGTTTATATAGCAGGCGACGAATTGGTAATCAGAAGTTTGCAAGGTGAGCATAAATCACTGTTGCCTGCCACTTGTGTTTACCCAGTGAACTATGTCCGCCTTGTTTTTTACTTGTGTGGAAGAAGCCCAAAGCTGGACAGATGGGGCCCTAAAGTTCTTCTTAGGACGTACACTTCAGAAGAAAAGGAACTGAGAAAGGCAGACAGGAAACACAATTCCAAGAAAATACGCACAGGGTGATTTTACGTAGTTGTATGAAGTAATGTCGGGGTAGGGCAGGGGCAGTTGGGCACAGCTGCTTGAGGACTCAGGTTTGCAACCTATTTGCATGGTAATGAGCAATCTAGTATATCCACACGTCTTCAGTTTTGTATTCACAATGGGAAGGGGACACGTTATTTCTGTGACCTTGTTTGGACAATGTACTGAAAATATTCTATATGTTATGAAGCTCAATGCATACACTGTGCTAGCTGTTGCTTCATATTTCATATTCATTTATTTATTTTGCTTTGGGTTTTTGAGACTGGGTCATACTTTGTAGCCCAGGCTTACTTTGAACTCAGAGCAATCCTTCTGCCTCAGTCTCCCAAGTACTGATCTATTATTTTTTTAAAAAAGAAAGAAACAACTATATAAATTTCAGCTGAATGTATTTCCTTCTTGCTTGTGTGAGATATATTCTTACAAAAGAAACACAGCCAAGGGCTGACTCCGGCTTCTGGACTCCCCCTCTGCTATAGTTTCACTCCGTTCTGCTCGCCCTGTGCCTTGTTATTTAATAACAAAGACCCAGGCACCATACCCAGGCAGTGACACCTCAAAGACTGAATCAAAAGCCATGGATAGTAGCCCTTTCCTGAAATCTCCAGTACTTGTGAGGTGAAGGCCAGATGATCAGGAGTTCAAAACCATCTTTAGCTACATAGCAAGATCAAGGGCATCCTGAGCAGCATTACATTAGTTCTACAAAAAGCAAAGAAAAATAAGTCAAAAGACCAAAATAAAAACAAAAGCAACACACAAAAATTATTAAACACTTCTAAAGATTAAGCAGGCTTCATGTTAGGACACAATAGCCACACACTGTTTCCTGAAACCCTTCCTTTTCAGCTCCATTGACCTCCTGCCCCAATTTTTTTCTTCCTTCTTTCTTTCTTTCTTTCTTTCTTTCTTTCTTTCTTTCTTTCTTTCTTTCTTTCTGTCTCTTCTCAGTTTCCTTCCCAAGTTTCTTCCCTCTGACTGGTCCTCCAATGACCTAGCTGCATAAAGGACAGTATACAATAAATCATTTGGAATCTGCACATCTCTCGGCCCTGTGTGATGCTGATGGACCCTGAACCCTGCACAGCATACAGAACAGGACTCTGTGGTGTCTTGTGCTGTCTAGTTAGTCAATTGACAGCAAGTTATTAACAATTTGCCTCCACGCAAATGAAGGCATATATATATATATATATATATATATATATATATATATATATATATACCAGAATTTCTGGGTGTGTGATCTAGGCACTAGCATTTTGAAATTTTCCTTGATTTCATTTGGCATCCATTGTGCACTGACCTACAAAAAACTTTGCCCTTGTTAGAACAATTTGCGCAGTGGAATTTTGGTAATAAATAAGTAGATGAACAACCCATATCTTTAAAAAAAAGTATTGTCTTTTGACATGGAGGACTTTTGCATATAATTTTGTATATTACTTATCTTTAAAGATAATAGAGAAAATATAAACAGAATTGTAACCCCATGAGTCAATAATGATTACAAAGTTTTAGGACTTATCACCCTTTTGCATTTTATTCTCTTTTCATCTTTGTCTCGCCATTTCTTCCACCTGCATACCACCATTAATCACTGCTCTGCTATTTCATTAACGTGACTTCCAGGAAAGCTAAAATAAATGTGTCTGCATTATATTTTAACCAAAGACCATATTATAGTCTCCATTCTCTTTTACTCCCATGGGTGCTTTTTTCTCATTACACGTTATCCTTCTGTGTGAAGGTTAGGTTAACCTCATTAGAGGTCCTAATTAACTTAATTTTAGATCATTCTGGCCTTCTAACTTTGCTTGACAGTCTCTCCTATCCATCATTCATCAGCATACCATTCATAAGGTAGTGTAGAAGTCAGATCTTCTCAGAGGAGTAGTAAATAGCCAACCGAAATGAGGATTTCTCATGATTTCAACTTTTCCAAAGTGCACACACACACACACACACACACACACACACACACACACACACGTTCTATAAATGCAACTGAAGATCGAGACTGCAGGCCTCACATTGTGATTGCTTACATTGGATGGTAGTGAACACCTTCAGTGGTACTTTGTCCAGTCTGACTTGTGGGAAGAACCTAAGGGGAGGTAGAAATTAGGTTTGTATTTGAGCCTTCTCTATATTTGAAGATGGACCACTTGGTATAGCAGCAAGTCCAGAGTATTCTCCTTTCGTTTGGATAAGAACCATGGAGGTGATGATTATTTCTTGCTTTGTGCTATAAGAACTAAGAATTTTGGCTACTTCACTCCATATATTTCTCATGACAATGATATGTTTTATTATGAAATGCTAGTACAATATCTTATGTTAAAGTAGTATATAAATTGATATATATATGCATCAGATATATTACATATTATTATCTATTATATGTGTATGTTGTATATTATTATCTCCCATTACAAAAGCAAAACAGACTGAAAGTTATATGATCATTTGGCCAATAAATGGCCATGTTGAGATTAAAGCTATCTTAACATTGAAGACTATGCTCTGGCCCGATAATATTTTTAATCATGAGCAAAGACCTTCATTTTTCTGGTCTATTTTTCATGTTTGTAAAATAAACTTCAAAATTATTTCTAGTGCTAAAAGTTTGCAATCTGTTTCCTGTCAATAGAACAAATATGACAGTCTAAGACCTTGGTATACTACCATCAAAAAAAGTAACGTATAGTTTGTTAATACCAAAAATCAAGGTTTATTATAAACACAAGTACTGTACGACTTGAATTTAGTAGAAAATACTTTGGGTAATCTTACAGTAATTCCCAAAGAACTTAGTCTGAATGAACAGCCAAAGCTTATAGTGGCTTCTTTATTAACCAGTGTAATACAACATATTTACAGCATACAGAGGGGAATCCCACATCAGATCACTGTTAGCTGGGTTTGGATGGTCATTCCTCATTCACAACCCACAGGACTGAATGCAGATGTCATTTGAAAATGGAATGCTAGAATATTGTCCTCTTTAGATTTGTAGACTTGTAAGAACCCTCAGAATGTTAAAGATCATTGAGCCAAATCTACTAAAAGATGTTTCTGCAGCCAAGTTTTACCTCATGACAGGGCGTGAGCCTAGTGAGACTTAATCTTGAATGGCAACTCTGCTTGCTTTTTTTTTTTTGACTTGAACAGGGTACCACGCTACTATTGTTAGAGTAGACTATTCTAAATCACAAGATAGAATCAAGAGGAGCATTGGAAAGTCTTGCAAAGATGAAATGATTAAAAGCTGACACAGTTTCTGGTTATATTTTCTTGGCTTAGCAATGCCTGCCGCTGTTTGCATTCATCATCACTACTCCCACAGCGTCTCTGTTACCATGGTCACCACTGGATCAACTATTGCCACCATCGTTACAGCCACCATCATAACCACCACCACTCTTGTCACTATCACGACTACCATCATGACTGTCATCTCCACCGCCATCATTATTTCTATCACCTATCATCATCACTGTCATCACTACGACCACCAACATCCTGGTTTCCCTAACACAGTAATTCTTGTTAAGTAAGGCACCCTGCTGAGGTGTTAAATGAGAATGCTATTTTTTAACAAGGAATTTTTTTAGATGCCTTTTGTTTTTGTTTTGTTTGGTTTAACCAGTGACCATTCTTTTCCTTCTATAGTTCCTATATCCGCCCCCCCCCCCCAAGAGCCTAGAGGCTAAAAAGATTGGAATTGTCTTTCAAGAGACAGTTCTTCAGTTTCCAGGAGGGAAGGTGCATTTTCCTGTCTTTATAAGAAACACACACCGAGGGCTGGAGAGATGGCTCAGAGGTTAAGAGCATTGCCTGCTCTTCCAAAGGTCCTGAGTTCAATTCCCAGCAACCATATGGTGGCTCACAACCATCTGTAATGGGGTCTGGTTCCCTCTTCTGGCCTGCAGGCATACACACAGACAGAATATTGTATATGTAATAAATAAATAAATATTAAAAAAGAAAAAAAAAGAAACACACACCGAAACAAAGTTTGTTGAGCTAAAACGATCCATTTCCCTCCCCTAACCTGAACCTTCTCTGCAGGCCTCATGCCGTCCCTCTTCACCAAACTGACATGAAAGTGAAGCATGAAACAATAAAACTGCATGTGGGAGAAAGTAAGTGGAAATAAAATAGTAATAGAGTGCAGGTCAGACTTCAAAATTAGTGTAGCATAAAATCAGTCTGGCCTGGAGGAAGAGGGGCCATGGCATGGCATGGAGGTCTCACCTTGAGTTTTATTTAACTTTCTACATCTTTCTGAGCCAGTAGCTTGAGCTTCAGCAAATTTTATTCTACCATGAGATGCGATAGGAAAACTTGACCAATAAACTGCCAATGTGAAGAGAAACAATATTAAAATTCCTTAAATATGCTAGATTTACGACTTTTCAAAACAGTAATATATCTGATATATAAACAAAATGTCATAACATTGCATGTACACGAGAATAGGTTATCTCTTTCTCTCTCTCTCTCTCTCTCTCTCTCTCTGTGTGTGTGTGTGTGTGTGTGTGTGTGTGTGTGTGCACGCACGGGTGCTAGCTGTTCGTAGCACTGTAATCTCTGTGTACACTCATGCATCTGTAAGACATAGAAATTTGTTTTCTTTCCATTAAGTCTCTGTCTGGCTTTATAATTAGTGTTTATAGTAAATACATTCAAAGTTTATCCTTAGAATCCTCAATTCTCTTGCCATTGTAGTATCATGTGAACCTTAAACTAATTTATTACAGCTTCTTTTGGCTTCAAAGTGACTGAACCTCTGCTGTAAGCTTTGGCCACTCGTGGGCCAACTCCTGCCTCAGGATTTACAGGACTGGCAGCTGATGCTTTGGCTTTTGCTTAGAAGAATACTTGCTAGACTTGTAAATGTCCCTGTGACCTTCAGTCCCAAGCAAGGGGCGTCTTACTGTAAAGTTTGCTGTTCTGTATCAACTGCCAATTTTTCTATTAATTGCAAAAAATAAGTATAAACAATGCTTAATTTTAACAGATAAAGCAGTGAGACTTTCAGCAACATACAACTTCATACCCCAGTGTTGTTTCTCATCTGCCTTTGGCTTGTCCTGATTGATTTTCTGGCCCTACTAACTCTTACTTTGGGTGGGTGAGCATTTTGGTAGTGACCTTGCCTTGTTCTCTAACAACTGGGGTCAGGGCAGGCCAGACTGATTCATGAATGGTCCCCTAGGGGATTCTGGGTGGGACAGTAATATGAAGAATTAAGTATAGTTAGAATACTGAGTGGATTGTGGACATATACACACACTTAGGTCATTAGCACTTGCTAGTCATTTGGGCCACTTAGCAGATACTCCTCATTGTGTTACGTGGTTTCTTAGAATAATGGGAGAAATGTGTGATCTCCATTTTTTCAAACAGGAAAACTGAGAACAAAAGAGGCAAAGTAATTGATTTCAGGTCAGAGGCTTATTAAGGACCAAAGTTGCAGTTTTAACACTAGTTATCTGCTTCCACAGCCTCTGTTTTGAGTCACTCTGTCACACTTAATGATAGTGATCACTCAGTGCAGCCTCCAAATATATCCTGGAGGCCACTGTGACTGAACTGTCCACCTCTTGCCTTTTTAAAAAAAAAATTTCTCTCAAATATTACAACCTGATAACTTTCACCTCCCTGCTCTCCTCCCGGTCCCTTTCCCTCTCCTCCAGACCTACACCCCTCTGTTTCCTTTCAGAAAAGAGAAGGCATCCCAGGGATAGCAAGTTACAATGAGACTAAGCTCATGCCCTCCTATCAAGGCTGTGTGAGGCAGTCCAGTAGGAGGTAAAGGGTTCCAAGAGCAGTCAAAAGAGTCAGAGACAAGACCACTCCAGCTGTTAGGATTCCCACAAGAAAACTCAGCTATATAGCCGTAATGTATAAGCAGAAGACCTAGCCCAGACCCATATAGAATCACTGATTGTCCCTTCAAGCTATGTAAGCCCCTATGATCCTCACTTAGTTGATTCTGTGGGTCATGTTCTTATCATGTCCTTGACCCCTCTGGCTTCTATAGTCATTCCTCCCTTTCTTCCTTGGTTCTGCCTAATGTTTGGATGTGGGCCTTTGCATCTGTCCCCATCAGTTGTTGGATAAAGCCTCTCTGAAGATGACTGGGTTAGGCTCTGGTCTATGAATATAGCAGAATATCATTAAGAACCATTTCATTGACTTTCTCTTTTTCTCTCAGTCATGTTTGATTCAATCCTAGGCCTCTGGGCTGTCCAGCCTTTGGTTCCTGGGCATCTACACAATGTCAGGCATGGTCTTCCTCTCATGGCATAGGGCTCACGTTGACCCAGTCATTGGTTGGTCACTCCCACAAGTTCTGTGCTACCCAGAACATCCTGCAGACAGGACAAAGGTCAAAGGTTGTGTGGCTGGGTTGATGTCCCAATTCCTGCACTAGAAATCTTGCCTGGTTACAGAAGATGGCAGGTTCAGGCTCCATATCCCCCAATATCAGGAATCTACATTACGGTCAACCTTATAGTTTCTAGTGAGTGTTCATTGCACTAGACTTTTACATTGTCCCCCAAATACCCCTCTAATTACTAATTCCACTAATCTCTTTCAGTCCTCTCTCCCTCCATCCCCGTCCCTCCTGCTTCCATTCCACCTGCGAAATAAATTCTATTTACCCTTCACAGGGAGATCCATGAGTCCCCCCCCCCCCCGATCTCAAATTGTTATTTAGCCTCTCTGGGTCTGTGAATTGTAGCATGATTATTCTTTATTTAACTGCTAATACCCACTTATAGGTGAGAACATGCCATATTTGTCTTTCCAGGACTGCAGTATCTCACTTAGGATGATTTTTTTTCTAGCTCCACCCATGTACCTTTAAACTTTGTGATGTCTTTTTTTTTTAAACAGCTGAGTAATTGTGTACATCTACCACGTTTTCTTTATTCATTCTTTGGTTGAAGGACTTACAGGTTGTTTTCAGTTGCCGGCTTGTAGAGTGAATTCTCCTCAGTTCAGTTAGAATTCATGCTACACTGGCTGTTATAAATAAAGTTGCTCTGGACATAGATCATATCTTTTAGTAGGATGCAGCATCTTTTGGTTATATGCCCAGGAGTGGTGTAGATCTTGAGGCCCATCCAGTTTCAATTTTCTGAGGAATCTCCATATTGATTTCCAAAGTAGCTGTACAATTTTGCACTCCCACCAGCAATGGAGGGGTGTTCCCCTTACTCCACATCCTCACCAGCATGAACTGTCACTTATATTTTTGATCTTAGCCATTCTGACAGGCGTAAGATGGAATCTCAAAGACATTTTGATTTGCATTTCCCTGATGGCTAAGGATGTTGAGCATTTCTTTAGAGTTTCTCAGCCATGTGAGATTCCTCTATTGAGAATTCTCTGTTTAAATTGATACCCTATTTTTAAAATTGGATTATTTGGTTTGTTGGTGTCTAGTGTTTTGAGTTCTTTACATATTTTCAATATTAGCCCTATGTCAGATGTGGAGTTGGTGAAAATCTTTTCCCATTCTGTAGGGTGCCATCCGTTTTGTACTATTGTTGATGTCCTTTGCCTTACAGAAGATTTTCAGTTTCATGAATTTCATGAATTGTCAACCTTAGTGCCTGTGCTATTGCCGTTCTGTTC
Source organism: Myodes glareolus (assembly GCF_982192425.1). NCBI lineage: Eukaryota > Metazoa > Chordata > Mammalia > Rodentia > Cricetidae > Myodes > Myodes glareolus. Next base: position 65,561,116 of record NC_142030.1, read on the forward strand.
AGGAAGTTGTCTCCTATCTCAATGCATTCCAACTCTTGCTTTTTACATGGAAAGAATCTGACACAGAGGGTGTTAACTAGCTCTCTCCTCTCATCCATATCCAGGCATGATGGACCAGGCAAGTGGCATGCGTAGGTATTCCTATCCACCTTCCAATACACAGGTTCCTATGGCTTCCCAGATGCTCACATTACACATTAGTAACTCAGATCTTATTGCTGCTATGGCTTCTCGACAAGGGATTGTCAAAAGCCCTTTACTTCTGAAGGAGCTAGAGTGACAGAAAGTGGCTCATCAGGTAAAGCCCCAGGCAAAAGTGAGGCCATGTTTTGAAATTACCTACTTATTATGAGTACTTACTGTCACCCCTGTCTGTAGTTGAACAGACAGACTGACAGAGGCAGGGCTATAGAGATGCCAGGAGGAGTCTGAGGATTTCATACTGAAACTTTTGAAGATAAGAAGATAATTAGTAAAAAATGAGATAAACTTCAAAAATGAGTATATGCAGTTTTTTATCATTATTAAAAAAAATTATTCTTGGACTCACAGCAGGCTTTCCCCATTATCTGAGTCCTCACTACTATAGGAGAAAAAGAGAAAGATACTTTTCTATATGTATGTATACATGTATATATGTATGGATGGATGGATTGATAGATGGAGGGGGGAGGGAGAGAGAGAGAAGAAAGAGGGAGGCATGCTTCTCTTATAACTAGCCAAGATCACTAACAATTCATCTTTATACCTGTGGGGTTTTTTACTTTGCAATAACTTAATTGTATTTCTTCCTTCCCTTTCCTCCCTCTAAATATGCTTCACTTTCTTTTTCAAATTTATGGCTTATTTTTTCACTAACTGTTATTGCACACATATATACCACATACACAACACACACACACACACACACACACACACACACACACACACACACATACCACACTCATGAAGAGAATCTGATCAGTCTCTGTAATACTACCTATATATGTTTTCAGGGCTAACCATTAGGTACTGGGCAACTAATAGATGTACTCTTTGCTCTTCCCTGGGAAAGGCCACTTTTCCCATTCCCAGCCTTCCTCCATTGCCTGCAGTTCTCTATGTAGGGTTCATGCCTCATGGACTTCTCTCTGTCCCATTTGGCACGCTCTGGTTGTTCAGTTCATATTGGAGCAGTCATGCTAGTGAGAGTTTATGTGTGTAGCTTCTGATACAACTAGAAGACCCAATCTCACAGCAAATTCCCTGTTCCTCTGGCTCCTACTCTTTCTTTCTCTCTTCTGCAATGCTCCCTAAATGTTAGGGATGAGATAGTGGGTTCTACAACTTTGTATTTTGCTTAGTTGTGGTTTTCTATTTGGTGCAAAGGAAATTTCCTTGATGATGTGTGGAGACTATGCTTGTCTGTTTATATATTGTTGCTAGGAGTTATGCTGGTTTGGTAAATTAGTGGTTGTAGATTCTCTCCATCAATACCTCTTGGGTCTTTCATGCATGTTCCTTTAGTCTACCTATTCTTCTCTTTCTGGACCAAGCAAACCTACCTCAAAGCATCTCTTTCTTTATATACTTCATGTCTTCTGGTAGCTTCCTCTTAGGGCTGTTAGTTTGAATAATAATGGCACCTGTGGGCTCATATATTTGAATGATTATTCACCAGGGAGTGGAACTCTTTTATAGAATTTGAAAGATTAGGAGGTGTGGCTTTGTTGGAGGAAGTGTGTCACTGGGTGGGGGGGGGCTTTGAGGTTTCAAAAACCCACATAAAGTTTAGTCTCTCTTTCTCTCTCTCTGCCTATGAACCAACATGTGAAGGTCTCAGTTACTGCTCCAATGCCTGTCTGTGTGCTTGTACACTGCCGTGCTTCCTATGATGATGGTAATGGACTAAGCCTCTGAGACTGTAGGCAAGCATCCAATTAAATGATTCTTTTCGTAAGAGTTGCCTTGGTCATGGTGTCTCTTCACAGCAATAGAACAGTGAACAAGACAGGGCTCCTCTAAATTAGTATTCTGGCATTATTACCATACCAAACTGTGGGACCCAATGTAATACACACACGCACACACACACACACACACACACACAATATATATATATATATATATATATATATATATATATATATATATATATATATTGATGCTCAATGAATAATTGTCCAATGAATGTGGAAATGAACATATGAATATACAGGTAGATGATGCAAAAATGGTAAAGACCAGAGGTTCCTACTAAATGTCTCCATGTTTTAGGTTTCATTAATCCTTGCCTCTCAGTGTGATTTCTAGTTCTTCAGACATGCACCAATGGGAACAGATATGAGGAATCTGAATAAGTGCAATAATTGTGTGCATTTAGATTTACATCACATAAGACATCTCAGGTTTGGGGAAATAACTCAAGCATGTTCTACATAAAGAATACCGTCAGATGTATTGAAGTGGGCCAGAAACATAAAAAAAAAGATTAAATGTCATTGAACTTAAAAATTATAAATGCTGAGGGATCTAGTGAGAAAGGATGGAGAAGTTATTATAAGCTTGAAGATGTTCTGGCTCAGAGAGAGGGTGTTGCTGCACCTACCAGCCTGGGGACCTAAGCTATTAGTAAAGACGGAAGCACAGCATCAGGCCTTGACACAGAATAAATAGTTCATTCATGTGTAGGCTTTACTAGGATCTTTATGCTGACAGAGGCCCCACTTTACCTAGGATTACTTAATAAAAGACACTCTTGTTTGTTTCTTACTCCGAGAAGAAACTTTTGCCAAAGCCAATACCTCTAAGTGGATACTAGTGGTTCTATTTCTTCTCTGGGACAGGACATCTGGAGGTCTGATATTACACAGGACAGAGCAACTGTGATCAGCTGTGAACTGGTCACAGCTGAAGTCTTTCTGCTCCCCTTTAAGGATATTGGCTTGAGAAACCAGGCCTGCAGTCTGTTAAAATGAAAACTGGTGTAGAGTTTGGAATTGCTATAATATTCTTTGGGGTGGGGTTGAAGACTGTGTCTCTCAAAGTGGCCTTGATCTTTCCTTCTCCAACTTTAAAATGCATGGGAATAGTTGGGGAACTTAAGATTCTTATTGAGTCAATCTGGGATATATCCTTGTATTTATTACTAACAAGCTTCCATATTCTGATTGTAATACTGCTGTTCTAGGTACCACTCTGTGGGTAGTAAGGACCCAGAGTATTCTGAAGAGAAAATCTAGTCTATGTAATTCAGTTTGAAAACTGAGCGTGTGTCATGTAACAAAATTGAACCAATTAATACTTTGGGTTGTTGTTCTGTAATAGAAACAATGTAATTGCTTTCTCTGTTTACATTTTCTATTTAGCATAGGTCAATGGCAAATGCAAAAGTAAAAAATTAATTCCTTTATCTGCTCCTTTGCAGGACCATAGGTCCTTTCAGATTGCAATATGGGCATTAGTGTTCGGTCAACACAATACATTGATCAATGTGATAATACCAATTTAATTAATGGAATTTCTAATGGTATTTCAGATATAAAGTAAATATTCGCACATCTCCTGAACAAAAACCTATTAACACCTAATATGAACCAGACATAATGCTGAGTATTGAAGATATCATGGCAAATAAGGCCCAGGTAGGAGTAAACAGACATCACAGAAGCAAGTATATTAATAAACAGATAGAAAATAAACAAGATAATTACAGAGCATGCACTCTGTGAACGCAGCAAGGATGCTGGCTCTTAAGGTGACAGAGGGCTCTCTTGGTGATAAAACTGTTCATAGATAGGAAGTGAGGGATTCAGTAGGAAGAATAGCACCACAAACCGGAAGAGTGGCATCCGAGTCCCCATGGTAGGGACAATCTTAAGCTGCACTTGTAATTCTCACCCCAGAGTAGATGAGTACATTTAAAAACATGACTAGTGGGGTGCATGGTATCAAAGAGAATGCAGTAATGTAATACAGGACTTTGCAGGCTAATAGGAAGCATTTGGACTTTAATGAATTCAAATATTTTGTTTTGCGGACAGAAACAAATGAAATGCTTTGCACAGGAAATGATACAACATAATTTATTCACTTTTATGAAAATTTCCTCTAATTAGTCCTCGCTGACAGGGTATGAAAGGGTCCAGGAAAGGGGAACATCTAGCTGAAATATAAGAGAGTGGCTTTGGGTCTGCAGAGATGCTGAGGAACTGGGCCAAGCTCCAGGAATACCTGCGTGAAGGACCTCACAGGGCTTGCTGATGGATTGTGTGAGACCAGATGGGGTTGGGGAAAATAGAAGATTGAGAGACTGCAACCAACGATGTCTCCTGTGTTTCAAGTTGGAGCAACAAAGTAGATAGTGATGTCATTCATTGTGTGGAGGAAGTCTGAGTACATGCAGAGATGTGGTAACCAAGAACTAAGGAATAAGAGTCCTTACCACGCACGGACTAGTTTCTCACTCTTCCATATCTCTTTCTGTTGATATTATTTCTGAGGGACTCCCCACTGTACACAACAGATGCCCTGGATTGGCAAAGATGTGATAATTCTTTTGGACCCAGAAACCATACTCTTACTTTTCTCCAAGGGAACATAAATATGACTTTTGAACAAGCCTTCAGTGGTGGTAAAAAAATGGAGTAGACTCGTGTGTGCCTCGAGTAACATCAATCAAATGTGCGGCCAAGTTTTGATTACAGGCTCTTTATTTCTGGCAGGAGTGTAAGAAGGAGAAAAGGCACAGCTGGGGTTTCGACAGTAGGTGGGTACCACACGCTCTGGAAATTGGGAAAAGGCACCTTTCAGCCTGGAAATTGTGGTGATTTGTCTGGGGAAGTTAGAAAGAAAATAAATACAAACCTTAGCCTATCCCCAACTCCTCATGATGTCATTTACAAAGTAAGGGACAGAGAGCAAGATCACCTGGCTAACAACCCTTGCCAAAAAGCTGGATGCTCAGCCAAGACCAGATGGGAGGGCTGCTGCAGGCTCCTTAGGTGAATGATGTTACTCTCCTTTTCTTGTATTTATGGCTTACTTTTACTAGCATGGGAAGGAGAAGAAATTGTAAGCATTTGCCAACCTCATTGCATTTAAAAAAACTATAGGCAGGATTTTAAAATACAGAGTTCAGACGGAGAGATCTAGTTCAATGATAGAGTTCTTGCTTAATATACAGAAGGCTCTGTGTTTGATTCAAAGCACTACAGAAAAAAAGGGAAGAGGGAACTGAAGCAAGAGGGAGAATAGGGAGAGAAGGAAGTTATTGTCCTCAGCTAGTTCCAGGAAGTTTAGTTCAGATGGCCAGGTAATCTGGGTTTTCAAAAGAACTCTTACTTGATTGTGATAAGTTTTCCTACAAATTTCATCTGAAACCCATTTGTCTAACGGTTGGGGTGTTGTCTTAGAGCTTGAAAACCTCAGAATCTACTCTGTCTTTAGCTGGTAACTCTCTTACTCTAGGGACATCAGGAAAGTCACCAACTTGTCACTAGTATTAATTTCCTATAAAAGACAACGCCTTTCCCTTACTTTACCCACTGGCATGAAGATACTACAGAGAGGGGATAGACGTGAGCAGATGTTCTGCAGAAAGGAGTGGAAGGAGGTTTCCAGCAAGCCTTGGATCCTGTCTTGACAAGGACTTGTCTGCATGATTTGGTTCAGTGCTGACAGTTATCCTTCCTTGAAATGCAAATCCATTCCTACCATGACTTCAAAGAGTTTCTTGGCTCCTGGTTTGCACTTATTGCCTGAAGGAAGTGGACCATTAGGAGTAACGCCTTCCCCTGCCCCCCAGGAATAATCCTATTAGAGTGAGAGGTCAGTATGCGATATCCCCATGTCAGGAGATACGCAGAAGCAGTTATCCAGATCATGCCACAGAGGTGCTATGGTCTTGGGAGTCGCAGAAACAGTACGGTAGACTGAGTATCTCAACTGACCGGCATTCATGCCTCGCAGTTCTTGATGACAGAATTTGGTAGATGTCTTCTCGGAAAACATGTTTCCCTGTATGCAAACGCTCTCCTTTCTGCTGTGTCCTCATAGGGAAGAGCGTAGACAAGGCAGGGAAGCGTTTGTGCCCCTTTGTCTAAGGACACTAGTCCCGTCCTGAGGGTGCCATCTTATGCCTTAATTATCCCCCCCAATGCCCTCCCTCCTAGTGTAATCACACTGAGGATGAAAGTTTTGACATAAACTGGGGAGTTGGAGAAAGAACAATCATTTTGTGTACAATAGTAACTGAATAAAGGAGACTAGGAGGAATGTTTTAAGTTTCAGCCCCCCTCAGACAGGCCTTAGAAAGAAGCCAAGTTTTATGGAGCTAGAACTAATCCAAGGAATTCTTATTTTCTGATATAATCATGGTGTCCTTGGAATGTAACAAAACGGCCAGAAGGGCCCCATGGCACACAAGCTCCATACCATGACGCTGAAGACTCAGGCCATTAACTGTGAATCCACACGTAAGCATGATCAACAGATTGAAGCATCTCATACCACTAGGCCACTGGGAACCTGGTGAATGCTTTGGAAGTGGTCTGAAGGTGGGGCCTTAACAATATCATCTGATGTAGAGGTACAGGACCTGAAAAACAAACAAACAGAAACCCAGGAGATGGCTGTAGCAATGGTTCACTTGTGTGGTCTCTTTGGTTGGATTAAGAAGCACATAGAGCATTAATGAGGCACAGCTTTGCATATATCTGAGTATTTTCAGAGAAATTTAACTGAGGAGAGGCTTGAAAGAAAGACACTCCTCAAATGTGTATGGCACCATGCCCCGGGGTGGAGACCAGGATGAATAAAAAGAGGAAAAGGGAAAAGTCAGCAGAGAGCCAATATTCCTCTTTCTTGCTTCCTGATCTTTGGCAATATATGCACCATGGACAGTCTTGGTCCTATGCCTACACCTTCCCTGCCATGGCAGACTATACTCCTCTGGACTAACAGTCAGAATCTTCCTCCTTCAAGTTGCTCTCTGTCAGGTGCTTGGTCACAGCCATGAGAAAAGGAACTAACACAGCTACGTAAAATCATCTACTTTCCAAAGGAAAAGAAGCATGAGGAAGGAGAATTCATGAAACTGGGAGAAGTGTAGGAAAGGACTGTTATGAACGGACCCTGGTTGCCTAGGCAACAACGATGCTCCCACCCCCCATGCTTGCCCAGTTCAGGGGCTGCGCTCTCAATTGTGTTTCTTCTCTTGCTACCACACATCAGTCCTCGTCTCTTGCTGTTGCCGGTTTGCAGCCCAGGTCCTGTCATAGTGTGTGGGTACAACCCCAATACCCAAACTCACTCTTCCCCATGCAAGTTTAATCTGTCTACTCTCACCTCTGAGGTTATTAAACTGGCAAAGAAATGCATGAACTCGACATTCTTGAATAATTCCTCACTCTGGGCAAGGAAAGGGGAGACTGTTTCCATGGTTAAACTATTTCAAACCAATTCAGAGAAAAAGAAAAATACCACATGAAGTAAAAATATTATCATCCTAGCCAAGCAAGGGTTTTCCTTTGCAACCGTGCTGACAGGCAAGGATTGTACAGCTTTGCTTCCCTCTTGGTGTCAGTGGTGTTGCTGACTCTCTCCTTTTGGGAAATGTCATTCGGCAGAGCCATGGGAAGGGTCTCAACTGTGGAAGGGGGAGGGTTCTCCTGGAGGACTTAAAATCTGCAGAGCAAAGGAAGAGAAAATGCTGAATTTAAGGGAGATTTCAAAGGAGCCTCATTAGAGCAAAATGAGCGCAAACTCTTTGCTAGAAAACAATTTTCGAAGCCATCTTTAAGTATCATCTTTGTGAGGGAAGAATCCTTGTACTAAATAATACATAGCGTGTTCTTTCATTAGCATAGAGTTTCACAATTGACACCTCTAACCTATGCTAGTGAGATCCTGGTGCAACACACACCCTTCTAAGGAGATAGTATTAAAAACATGCTATCCAAATTGTTTGAAAGCAAATGCATCCTGTGGTAAAAGATCCTGGGAAAAGGACTTAACATCACGGTGGGTTCTTTTTCTATATAATTGAGACAAAAGCAGAGTTTTATTCTTAGAGCTATGATGAGTCGATTGATTTGTTTGTTATGAGTCTTGCAATGTACCTGATGTTGTTCATTGCAAATCAGTGGTTTAAAAATAAAGTATTTATTTTCTTAGTTCTAAATATAGGCTAAATACTGCATCCTAAAAATTGAAAACAAGAAAATGAAACAGCTGGTGCCTTCTGCAAGTTTCCAACCCAGTGGAAAAACCTGACTTCTGCATGTACCAGGGAGGTCTATGTTTCTCTGGTAGAAAATGGAAGAATATTACAAGCACAGAAAAGGCATTTTATGATGTTGGTTAAAAGCATATATAGGATGATGCACATATTTTAAGTGTTAAAATGATATCATGACACTAGAAAACATCATTTTAATGTTCTGGGCATGTAGCATAAGCCTGTAAGCCCAGGCAGTTGGGAAATATTGGTAAGAAGATCCATTAGTTTAGGGTCACCCTCAGATGCTAAGAGGCCAGCTTGGATTACATGAGACCCTGCCTCAAAACATACTTGCACGTGCGTGCACACACACACACACACACACACACACACACACACACACAAACACACACTCACTCACTCACAAGCGAAAGCAAGCAAGTTAAAACCACCAGCTACATGGTGGAGAGAGCCAGTGGCCAAAGGATTATTTATACTTTCAATGACAAGCTTATCTGTAACCGCGAGTTTTGTGAATCAGAAGAAGGTATGCGAAAACAGCCAAACTGGAAAGCACCTCCTGACTGCAGTGAGTCAGCGGGGAGTGGAATGGAATCGGCAGTACCAAGAACTCTGGTGTTTTTGTTCCTGTCCCTCTCGAGCACAATCTCTGCTCAGGGGCCATGTCTGGACATGAGATGGAGGGCCAGTTCTTCCAGGCTGTACTGAGTCACATCAGCTCACGGATCTGATGAAAGCTATGAACATATTCCAAGAAAAAGTGAACTTGTAAACAAACAAAGCAGCCATAGTGATGTCAGTGGAGAGACTGTCCTTTGAAGGTCTGGTGGACCTTTGTTCTAGACCAATACATAGCTGGACTCTTTCTCCTCAAAGAGCTAATGACAATGAGCATTACTAATTTCAGCAACTATATCACCACAGGACAGGTGATCTTCACGTTGTATCTGGTGCGCCCTGAGTGTCTGACAGCTCTGCTGTACTCTGACTGTACAGCATCTCTCACTAGGCACAGATGTGAGACTGTGCCCATCAACAGTCCAGTTGCTATGCTATTTATCAGCTCTCTTGGGAGTAATAAGGCAAATGTGCAAGACCTCCCACCACTGTCAGTCCATAAACACCACTAGTTTTGGCTTAATGAGCCACAATGGGACATTTGGCTAAATAGAACCAATTGCCCTACCCTTTTTTATTTCCAGTGTGTGTGTGTGTGTGTGTGTGTGTGTGCATGATGTGTGGTCCCATACATATGACATGGCCTGTGTGGGGGTCATAGGACAACTTTGGAAGTCATTTCTCTCCTTCCAGCATGTAGGTTCCAGGGATTCAACTCAGGTTTGGCAAGTTTGCCCGCTGAGCATGTCCCCATTCCCCTTTGCTAATATTTATCATATCTTTCTGAGGGTTCAGTCTTCTCTGATGGACTGTTCGGTTTTGTGTCTCATTAGTAAGTTCCTGAAGATCCAATGCCTGGATGATGGAACCTGGGAACAGAGGAGCTGCAGCCCAGTGGTGTGCGAGCCTCCTTCTCCTGTCTTTGAAGGCATGTATGAGTGTACCGATGGCTTCAAACTGGACAGCCAATGTGTACTCAACTGCAACCAGGAAACGGAAACGGTAAGGAAGATTCTGTGAACTTCATTGTGGTGTGACTCTGCTTTCTTCTCCATGATCATGGCCATGACATGAATACTGGGAAGAAGTGAGCTGAAAGAAACACAGCAGGCAGGTCCTTACACAGCTGGGTTCTAATGAGAGGCATTGATAGTATTCCATAGAGAGTTCCGAAGAGAACTGGTGTTTTGGAGCATTCCCTTCCAAATTCAGTTTCCTTTGGGATAAGGAGAAGACACTAGTGAGTAGGGTACCAGGGCCCTTTTCATGCCAGTCTAGGATGCAGATTTGGCAATGCAGTCAGCTCTCATGAGTGCACTGACCTAACGAGTAGGAATGCAGGAGTCGTGAACTTCTTTTATAGTAGAACAAAGCCCCAAACAAAACCACGAATTATTCAGCAAAGCTTATTAAAGTGCTGTTTGACTAGTCCCCTCCCTAGGATTCTGGCACAAGTCTGAACTAAAAACCACAGTCTTATCATGCTTGTATGACTAAACTCAAGTTTTGTTTGAGATGCTTTTTCAAGTATCCCAGACACATACATGAGACAGGAAGTCAAGCAGACTTTGGTGACAAAGATCAGTGGCCTTTCCTGCTCCCTCGGCATAACTTGAACTTAGTGTCCAGTATTCAAAGTAATATTGCAGAACCAATGTGGAAGGAATGGGACACAAAATGAGATCGGAAGAGGTCAGACATGCTTGTGTGAACTGACTAGTTAAGAAAACACAGAGTTTGCCAGACAAAGGCGGAGTTATTGTCTCCCCTTGGGGTTTATAGCTATTAATTTTCTCTTTGTTCCATCCAGGTAGAGTATACATTGATGGGGGGGGGGTGAGCCAAGAGTTATACCGGGCAGCAGACATATGGAGAAAGGGAACAGACTTCAAGCAGGGTGAAGGCAGCAATAATGTGAGTGTTTCAGTAGAGAGGAAAAGCATACCTTTAGGAAAATTGTTAATTGCTTTTGCTATACAAAACCCGCCTGGGAAAAAAATCCACATTTGCTACAAGCAACATTGGTGTAATAATATGTACAAATCTTGGTCAAAGCCACACCATCTGTGGGACTTTTCTCAAAATTGATCAGAATATATGGTTCTGGTCAGTTTATTGTATCCTCGTTGCTGAAGGAGAATGTAATGGTAATAAGCTTCACGAATGGACAAGTTGTTCCTGATTCCTTCATGTGGCAAAAGAAGACATTGTCTTGAGTTGTACTGTTAGTTCTTCATTCCTTCCTCCAGTCCTTTCTTTTCTCCTCTTCTTCCTCCTCCTTCTTTTGCCATTTTTTACTCAACTTACTGCTTTAATCCTCGTTTAGCCCGAGTTCCAGAAGTTAAGGGGTATTGTCACTAACCAGACCACTTTCCCCCTTCTTACCATGAAGTTAACAAAATAACAATAGTGGTGTTTCTTACCTTTGATGTTCTAGACTCCCATCCTCTGCACTAAAGAAGGGCTGTGGACCCAGGAATTCAAGTTGTGTGAAAACCTGCAAGGGGAATGCCCGCCACCCCCTTCAGAGCTGAATTCTGTGGAGTACAAGTGTGGACAGGGATACGGGATTGGTAAGAACGGGACATCTGCTCATATTGCCTACTTTGCTTTGAGACTAAGCATGTACCTGTGGCTGGATTGTAGCTCTGAACGGAATGATCAGCTGCATCCCACCCCATGCTGGGCTCCTGTATTACCTCTGTTGGTGTGGGCAAGATTGTTTGAGGCGGCACCGCTCACGTCGTTCTTCAAACTTTCTCTACACAGGACTGGGTTCCAGAGCCCGTGGGCAAGCACTTAAGTAATTGCAGTTAAGTTGTTTGGGGTCAGAGCCCCTTAGAGTAAGGTTGAGCCAACTTTGTCTAAACTGGCCCTACACATCACAGAAAAGATTTGTAATGTGAAACCTTATGAGATTGTATCTAAATTCTGAATTACATAGACCTGAAAATTTCTTGGGAGAGTCTAACCCATGTGATGGAAATGTGCGTAATATGAATTAATTGGAAAGCCAGTCATTTCTGAATTGATTCTTCACTGTGTTCTAAGTATTATTTGTATTATAATGTCTTGTGCTGATCAAAGCACACAAAGATCTGGATTATCAGGAATCTCAGAGGTCTCTTCAGTGGTGTTCCATGAGCAAATTCTCACCCTCAAAATTTCTGATTTCTACATAAAATATTATACATGTATGTTGGCTCCTAAAAGCACTGTATTATTTATCTAAAAACACAGACAATAAGAAATGAAAAGAAAATTAGAGACTACTTACATTGTAGGAAAGAGATCCCCAAGAATGAGTTTCATTTGACTAGGCTTTGAGGAAGAGGCACTTGGGTCTGCCATGTAAGCAAACAGAACAAGATTTTTCTTTGAGAGACCAAAATCTTTGCTTCTTATTTGGCTGTTCCCTCCCTTACTCAAATAAGTTTCTTGGTTGTGTTTGTAATAATCTTCAGCATGCCAACTGGCCGAATAGGACAATCCCTGGGGTAGTATAATAACCTCTATACCATTTCCTCCTTGTATTGAAGCTACAAGGTAACAGGAGCTATCAATATAAGCTATTGGGAGATCAGAATGATTAAATATACTAACAAGGCATCTGTCAATCAATACAGAGTTTGACTAGCTAGAGCTCTGATTTGGGGATGTGGCAATCTGCTAAATCAGAAATCAATCTTTTTGTTTAATGGCTCAGAGATGTATCAATTCCTGAGGAGAGAATATAGTGGACCAGGCAGAGGAGGCGACACATGGAGAAAGGAGAGAGTTAGTTGGTCACACTGGCTCTTTATGACCTTATGTAACAGTACCCTACAAGTACGCAAGGGGCAGAAGTCAGTCCTGCCTATAACTGCCATGATGTTATAATTGATAGTATAGACTTCTCAGTGTAGACTAAGCAAGCATTGAGAACGAGTGTGATCTGGGAGGTCCATGGCTCTGCTATACACTTCCATCCTTCAGGTGCGGTGTGTTCTCCATTATGCGTCATCCCCCCTAGTGATCCTGTGATGCTGCCAGAGAACGTGACTACTGACACTCTGGAGCACTGGATGGAACCTGTCAAAGTCCAGGTGAGGAAAGGGTCAGTTTTGTGTATCGTAAGTACAGAGGCTGCCAACTAAGACTCAATTGGCAGGACATTCCCTGAAGGAATGATAGATGCTCTCCAAATATCCTGCTATCAAACATCCCTGCGAATGATTCCCATGATCAAGGACAAGCGATCAAATAAGAAAGGAAGAAAAGTAACTGGAGGAACATTCATTTAAAGCTAGATGGTGGTGGCGCACGCCTTTAATCAAAGCACTTGGGAGGCAGAGGCAGGCGGATCTCTGTGAGTTCGAGACCAGCCTGGTCTACAAGAGCTAGTTCCAGGACAGAGAAACCCTGTCTCAAAAACGTGGGGGTGGGGAGGATGGAAGCTAGAAATAAGGCTCAGAGACATAAACAATGGGGAAGAAAGTGAATAATAAAAACAAGACAGGAAATGTGAGGATAAACTGAGGGAACATACGATGGTAAGAGGAGGAAGGAGGAAGGCTATATTAGAAAAGGTTTTGATTTTGTTTTGTTGTGAAAGCTGCTGATTTGGCATTCAGAAACATTGTATAATGCAGTGCGAGGAATGGTTTGGTTTATGACAGAAGGTCTTTGGGAACACCTGAGAAGCAGCGACTGTTTGGTATCATTGTCCTCCAGAAGACACCCAGGAAACTATTACAGAAACAGACTCTTTCCAGAGTAGAGAACCATTTGCTCTCTCTTAATGAAGCCTCCCTTTCCTCCTCTGTCCTTTAGGAGGGCCATTATTTACTTAGAGTGGTCCTAATGCATTTTGTTCATGTTTGGGTGCCTGATGCCCTGTTCAGTACCTGGTGCTCTCAAGCATCTTAAGAGCATTGGCTGTATGAGTAAAGAATTGTTAGAATACCACTTTCTACTTGAGAAACAAATATTTTCTCCTCACACAAGCCAAATCTGAGCAGCTTCTTGCTGCTATGGGTAAACACATCCTTGCTAATGTGGGGTTAACTCTGGTCAAGAAAATGCAGAACATTCATCTCCTCTTAAGCCAACACATTGAACAGCATCATCCTTTTTTTTTTTTTTTTTGCATTTGCCATGATTATAGCCTGATTAGTAAATTTTTAGTTTTGGACACAAGTTGTTTATATGTGATATTTAAGCAACAATGAAACCCTGCAGTCTAGGCATTAAAAACATATAGTTTTTAAAGATGTGTTTTGCATTCATGTGCATATGTATATATGTATGCTAGGTGTGTAAGAGTGCATACAGGACCTGGAACACAACATTGGGTCCCCTGGAACTAGAAGTATACGTGGTTGTGAGCTGTCAGGGGTGGGAGCTTGGAACTGACTGATGATTCTCTGTAAGATCAGAAAACATTCTTAACTGTTGAGCTATCCAGCCCTGAAAATGTTTTTGTTTCTCGTAAGGCTGAACGAACTCCCATGAATTCTGCTAGTCACCAGGAGAATGGCCTCAGACAATCTGCTCATTGTTCTGGGTTTCTATTTCTTCAAGTAAATGAAGATCAAAGACATCTTCATGGGTTATCTCAGAATCAGAGGACAGCCATATGAATAGAGTTTAAATTGATTGGTCCCTAATAGTCTTTCTCAATCAGTTGCCAAGCAAGGAAGCTTCATTTGCTCATGCCCATTCCTTATCATCTGCTGTGACACTTCCCTGTCTTTATGATTAGGGGATATGTGTCCCATCACAGTGTTCTGGGACACAGATGCAGTAGCGGAAATCTTGAGATGGGTGTCGTGATGCTGTGGAAAACAAAATAAAGTAAATTAGATCCTCCCAACAATCTAAGGGAAGAACTGAGATGATTTGAAAAGTGTATAGTATAAGACCAATTTACTTTGCCTTGTAAGAATAATTTATTCTCAGAAAATAACCCAGGAGTTAGAGTTTCACAAGTTAAAAGCATAATAAACAATATTCTATGTGTTTCTGAACTCCAAATCAGCATCTTTCACACCAAAATAAAATCAAAACCAAATAGCAATCTAATAGTTAATAGTAAATATCCCAGTGGGGCAAAGCAAGGCATTACCTAGGCTCTTTATTTGATTTGATATTTGATTATCAGTTCTTCCATTGATGTCATATTAGGGAGTATTGCTTGCAAAACACAAAAGGATGCCCTGCATGTAGGATATCAGAACTGTATTGTAAAAGATGAATAAGAGAAGTCAATGGAAGTAATGAAAATGATGAGATGATTGACGTATTGTCTCTGAAGTTATCTATTATGAAACTATGTTCTAGCCACTGATGAGCTCATGAAGACTATCATTTTGGGGCAACCAAGGGACCATAGGGGGTGTAAAATATAACCTTCTATTCATAAATAAGAAGAAATATCTTATAAACCTAACCAACTATCTTAGAAAAGCTCCATATTTTAAGTAAAATCCTGTAACTCAAACTATCTTGGAGGCTGTTCTGTACTACATCCAGTCTTCAGTTGGGTGTCTCTTTGTATCACTTGGGCAGTATAAAAGAATAAGAGACATTGCATCCTCCTAAAAGCTAGGATGCTTGGAATGCATAAGGATGTGTCTTACACATATCCCAGCTAGCTCACTGAACGCTTCAAGTCTAATAAGTCATTACACTTACAGGTAATTGCAGTGTAAATATTAAAAGTTCAAGAACACCTATTTTAAGTATAGTTCAATTGTTTGATAAATAATTCTCATCTCTGTAATGGAAATCTCTGCTGTCTATCATATTTCAAATCGTTTTGTACCCAGTGAGAACACAGAGTGAAGAACCAAATTATATTCTTCTAAATTCTGCTTCAAATGACTTCATTCTCTGTAACAAGAGTGATAGCTTTTATCACTCTTTGAATAATACTTTGTTTCCAAACTCCTGTGTATGTTCACTACCACCACCACTACTGCTACTATTACTACACACACACATATATACATATATATGATTCAGATTATATATGTAACTACATATATGCAATTATGTATATAAATATGTTTTCTATATATGATCTGAATCTCATCACAAATTAATAAACTTAGAAAGACTTTATCTCTACTTTACATATACATAGGCATTGCTTGATAATCTGCCCAAAATTCCACAGTTGTCAAGAAGTCAAGTGAAGAAAATGTCTAAGCAATCTTCTTCTTTTTCTTCTTCTTCTTCTTCTTCTTCTTCTTCGTCTTCGTCTTCGTCTTCGTCTCTGTCTTCGTCTCCGTCTCCGTCTCCTTCTCCTTCCTCCTCCTCCTCTTCTACTTTTGTTTTCTGTTTTTTGTTTTTTCCAAGATAGGATCTCTCTGTGTAACAGTCCTGGCTATCCTGGAACTCACTTTGTAGACCACACTTAAACAAGGTCCTTGACTCTAAATTGTGTGCCAATGCCTGTATCACCACAACCACAGGAGTCTTTCCCCCTCTAGCTGTCTGCTTGGGATAGTTTTCCCATGAAACAGAAAATAGGCTATTCTTTTGAACCATGAAAAATACCAGTCTCCACCTTTCCTTCCCTTACCATAAAACCTGGAGAAAGATCATTGAAAGAGATTTCCCTCTAACACTGCTTTTCTTTCTGTGGGATAGAATTTGGAGTTTGGTTTTGCTCTTAAAGATCAGTGAGATATGCTTTCAGATGGCTATTTACTCTTCTCTAGAGTTTATTTACCCTTCTCTAGATGGCCAGTTGGTTTGTATTCCTGCAAATGATGGCTGAGATTCAGAATACTATGCATTTTATTAAAAAAAAAACAATTTCCTAAAATCTAGATTGTCCGTGGGTTTTGATGAAAAATACCCCTAAGAAACAACTGAGAGAAAGAAAGGTGGTTTGCACTCAGAGCTTCTGGGCGTTCCCCTTCAAGGCGAAGGAAATACTACTTCTCCTGCAGTATTCTTATGAAAGTTAAAAAAAAAAAACACCCAGCACACATAAGAAACACCCAGCCCAGTTTCCATCATATAAATCTTAAGTTTAAGTGATATTTTAATTTATTTAGTATAAATTTATCCTTTTAAAATCTCCTCCACCTCTGTGAAGATTGTGCCACTTAGCTCCATAGAACAAGAAAGCATTGTTTCATGGTTTGCTTGTGTGTGTATGTATAGATAAATATCTGGATCATTTGCTCTTCTTTCTTTATCCTTTTACAAACATGGCTTGAAAAACTAGAGAATCAATACTTCAATAGGAAGTACAATACTTCCTATTGTACCAACTTTGACTAAGAAGGCCATTTCTTAAAACCTCTTGTGATGCATAGGATAGAGTGATAACACCACCACCCCCGACACACACACTCACACACACACACACACACACACACACACACACACACATACACACACTATTCTGCTTCAGTTTTACAAGAACATGTTTCCTGTGGGAGACAGTAGGCCAGAGTACAAAATTCCCAGGTAAACATTGTGGATCTTTGACATGATGACCGGGCAGTGGGATCTGACAATAAGGAGAGTTAGGGTGCTTTGTGCTGAGTCAGTGTTGATACCATAGTTCACATCCTTACTCTCTGGAACCACTGCTGCTGTCTCCTGACATCTGCCTTTATTTCCTAAGAGTTCAGCATCTCCACGCTGCTGAGAGTGTGGGATACACTTCTCCAGACCAGGAGTATGATGTGATTTTCAAGTCTCCATGTTTTATTCTCTTGATTTCTTTCTTTTTCTTTCATTTGACATGCTATCCCAACTTCATACTGAGCAGAAAGGTCCTCAAAGTAGGTAGACACCTCACCCTTCATCCAAGTGTCATATCCTGTATGATCATAGAATGAACATAGTGTAGGAAAGCAGAGAACCTGCAAGATGGAAGCCTCTACTGAGACACTTCTCAAAGCTTTGTTTTTCTAAAATCCTATGTCGGGGTGAGGTGAACTGTTTATGGTTATCGTCACCTGCCCCTTCCTGAGGTTGGCTTGTGATAGCTTGACTTTAAAATGGGGAAATATATATTTTAAGGTGGAAAGATGTGGAACCTTTTTTATGAGCTGGTTTGTTTTTTTAACACAATGCAGCAGTTGTTTGACTGGAACTACATTTCCCTAAATTGTATTTGAAAGTGATTCCTTCCGAAGCACGAGGCATCTACCATTGCCTCTCATTCTCCAACACACTCCCATTATTCTGCCTCATAGATTCCTACTTCACAGACTGCACAATGCTTTCCCCTCTGTCTTTAAAGAATGATCATAATTATGAATTAGGCAGGTGCGAGCTAGTGAGGCTTCCCCAAGGGATGGATTTGGAAGGACCATTTGTAAGACTATCTGTGAACTCCCCAGCTCTTCAGTAGCATAGTGACGTCAAAGCTTTTTATCTTTATTTTGATTTGCTTTCTCAAATTAATCATGAAAGAACTAGTGGTACTTTTAGTAAACAGAATAGTTTAAAGGAAAAGAGAAAGAAGGGGAAATAAAGAGGTCTTACTGTGTGGGAGCTGTGACTTCTCAGTATGTGGTCTCATCCTCCTTTCTCGCTCGCATTTGCTCCTTCCTATTTAACCTAATACAAGTCGAAAATCAATTCTGTTATTTCATTCCTTTTGCTATAACTAAGTATATGTAAAATCCTTTCGTATGTGCAAATGTAAGATAAATCCATCATAGTGATACTGACAATACTCACTGACCTTTAAATGCTAACTCAGTTTTCAGAGTAGTTCAGACTACCATACCTTGTTAATCTGTGTAAGTTGCTAAAAGTGCATAGTATGTCTGTTTTACCCATCCTAGATGCCAAATCCTTGAGAAAAAGACCCGGTCTTCCTGTACTATTCTTTATGTCACCTTTCAGGCAGGTGACATTACCAGCACTGGACAACTGCTAAATGCAATGCTGGGTCCCCAGGCTTCTCCTGAATCTTCCGGCTTATGACAGCCATCCACCCATAAACACAGCACTTACCTCTAAGGACGTGGTGAGGTGAAGCTACTGGTCCCTGATAAAAAGACAATTGCAAGTGTTCCTCAGAAACTGCAAGAAGGAAGTGAACTGTGGTGAGGGTGGGGGCAGTGAGCCAGACAGATCAGTGGGAGCGCCTGGTGAGAAGTGAATTTGATTCTCTTCTAGGCCTAGGGGCCTAGCATCACCTTTAGCAGTTGTCCACTGTTTATAATGTGTCAGCTGCCTGAAACTTGACATAAAGAATAAGTTGGGGAGACCGGCCCTTTTCTTTTCAAGGATTTGGCATCTACAACAGACATACCTGTAACATGAGGGCCGGCTTGTTGGGGTTTCTGTCCAGCCCAGTACCCCAACAGCCGGCAAGCAACAAAGAAAATAACACAGAGTCTACATTAGGTTATAAACTGATTGGCCCATTGGGTCAGGCTTCTTATTAGTCCTTGTAACTTATATTAATCCATTATCATTATCTATGTTAGCCATAATGGCTCAGTACCTTTTCCAGAGGGGGCAGCTTACATGTTGCTTCTTCAGTGATCTGCGCAGGAGTGGCAGAGGAACTTCCCTGCTTCCCAGAATTCTCCTGTTCTCATTGCTCCACCCCTACTTCCTGTCTGGCTTTCCTGACTATACTGCCTGCCTGGCCAATCAGCATTTTATTAAAATATGATTGACAGAATACAGACAATTCTCCCACACCACATACCACCCACTTTTAGCAATTTACACAGTTTAAGGAGAAATGGCAGTCTGAACGACTCTGAAAACTGAATTTGCATTTAAAGATCAGTGAGTATTGTCAATCTTACTATGATGAATTTATCTTACACTTGCACATATGAAAGGATTTTGCATATACATAGTAAAAAGGATGAAAATAACAAAATTGGCTATCCATATGGGCTAGGTCAAATAAGTTAAAAGTGCACGCAAGCAGTGGTGTGCTTATTATCACCAGTTCCACAATTTTGAGCCGCATTCGAAGCAAACTTTAATTAAATACTGACCAGGATGAACTCTAGTCAGGTTCATTCTGGGATTTCCAGGCAATGGTCATAAGTCACATTTTGTGGGACTTTAAAAAGGCAAAACCCGTAATTCATTGCATTTTCCATGAGGTCCAATCAGGGGCAAACATACATCTCAATGTATTTCCTGTCTATACACTTCCCACCTATATGTGATCGAGCACATCTGTTAGTCATTCAAACAGATTTGTTGAGGGCAGTGAACATGAGGCTAGATATTCCTCAAGAATTGCAGCTCTCTGCCTTCTGGAAACTTATCTTGTCCTTGGGCAGGTGGGGCTTAAAGGTTTAGCTTTGGCTCTTAAAGTGCTATGCATTCAAGAATCCTAGGAAAGAGAATTTTTTTAAGTCATGGCTCTTCAGACACAGCCATGTACTAATTTCTTAGAAATTACTTACAATTTTAGTATTCTTCCTATGAACGGATCACACTCATTGTGTTGTGATTGCCTTTTCAAATACTCCCTTCAGCACTCTGAAAGGTCTGATACCTTAGGGAAGGAACAAGAAGATGAAGGCGGCACCAAGTTCCCACTTGGAGAGTTTCTTCTGCCTTCACACTACCCAGCAGGGTTAGTGGCTTCCGTGAGAAAGACCAGGTGCTTGCCAGGCACATGGAGAGGAGGCTTGCCTTCAAAGCACCAGAGTTGGCTGTGGGGCAAACACGGAACTGACCATGTCTCCCATAGACCTAATGTCTCTGTTTCCCGTGTTTCTGTTGTAGAGCATCGTGTGTACTGGCCGGCGCAAGTGGCACCCAGACCCCTCCCTGGTCCATTGTATTCCATCATGTGAGGTATGACGTGAGTTCCTCCAGTTCAAGGCCCTGTTTTTCCTGATCTCTCTTTCCTTCCTTTAGTTGTTTCTTAAATGTACCTACCTCCTAATCTCAGATTTACAGAATTTAGGATTTCTGAAGTCAGTTTTATTTTAGTAAAATCTTCAGTCATTTAAAAAAGCAAGCCAGAATTATTTATGGTTTTTAGGATTCTGTAACTAGGCCTTGGTTGAAATTAGTTAAATAAGATTTTACTGTAGACAATTTTGTTCAGCCGGCACAGTGTTTAAGATCAACTTTGGTGTGTGTGTGTATGTGTGTGTGTGTGTGTATAAAATTGAGTTTGTGTGTGTGTGTGTGTGTGTGTGTGTGTGTGTCTGTGTGTCTGTGTCTGTGTGCATTTATGCAGACAGAGTATTACACTGTAGTCACAATAGCCCAGACTAGGCCTTGCAGTAATCTTTTCGCCTCAGCCTCCTGAGTGGCAGAATTATTCATAGGTAAGGGCCACCAGGCTTGGTTTAAAATTGAGATTCATATGTACTTATATAATATCACACACATACATATTACAAATTAAAACAAATACAAAATTATTGTGCAAAACTTTTTTTTCTTACAAAACAAGAATATCTGGAAGTTAGGGCCATAATTAGGGACCTTGAATAACAGGTATAATCTCAAAGCAAGTATTACTCAAGTGAGCATGTGGTTCACTTCTTCCCTGTGGTCACTTTTCTGAGGCTCCCTCCTTTGCATCAACTGCAAAGTCAAACAGGTGTCCAAGCAACCTTCTAGGTAGATGTATATTGCATCATGGAGTGGTCTGACCTAGATATTTACTATATCAAGAAATCCTGTCATCCTCCCTCCATAGTGGATTTCCCTTTCAGTGGTCACTGCTGGTACGATGACTTTTTAACCTGACAAAGAGGAGACTAGGCTGAATCAGAGCATTGCCTAGAGAGTTGACGTAAGAACTGTTGACACCGAGAAGGATGATACATATGCAGCCCATTTATGCAAGCCCTCCAATCCTGGGAACAGTAGGTAACAAATACATATATTCTAATCTAGGCACTGTCCTGCGCAGTATGGCTGACTCTAGGGAAAGTCCTGACTGAGGTTGGAGAAAGCATGAAGAAAAGACAGACAGACGACAGATAGCCAGGCAGGCAGATACATGGAGGCACAAAAAAAAAAAAATGGCATCAGATGGGTGAGGATCTGTGTGGAGATCCTGCGGCACACAGAGCGACTTTGTGTGTTTCTTATATAGAGTTAGTTATATAACAAAGAGGCGGGGTTATTGCAACTGTACAAGGCTGAGTTGATGATAAACAGTTGGATCAAGGGAACAGGTTTAGCTAATCCTAGTAGGAGCAGTCTCTGTAAGGGAGCAATCTGCAGGCTCTAGATATCAGGGGAGAGAAAGCTAGGGTGAACATTTCCTATAGACAGTCAACACCCTACTTTGTCTGCCCTGAAAGGGTTTGCTACCCCTGTCAGTGGCCATGGCCGTGTCCACAGCACCCATTCTCTCGGGACTCCTCTTACTCGTGGTTTCTCCACGTCCCACAAGCCACTGCAGATTTCTTCATCCAAACCTCTCTTTGGAAGCTAATACGCCACTTTGTAGCACTGCCCAGATATTTTTGGCTCTTTGGAGTGTGCTAAAGAGAGCGCCTTTAACGGCCATTGATTTCCAACAATCTCTTCAAGCACACCCAACCTGCAGGCAGGCATGCGTGTTAATCTCCTATTCGGTACCTCAGAGTCACTTGAGCTAGTTCTGGGAAACTGGGATCCACATGAGACCAGAGAAAGGGTGGGGTTTAAGAGAAAAGAGAAATCTTAGCGGGGAAAAGATACCCATAAAACAGCATTCTGAGGATGCATGAGGGCTAATGCTAGCGTGGAGTGTGCTGGGTTATGGTGCGGGGCCAACAGAACAGCTCATCTTCTGCCATCATTAGAAAAACAGATGGTAGTGGGGTGGGGTGGGGTGGGGAAGCAAGGGGAGGCAGTGAATCATCCACTGGGCAGGGGGTGATGGGGAGAGAGGAGGCCAGGGAAAGAGGGAGATAAACAGACAGAGGGCTTAGGGAGCTGGACAGAGATCAAACAGATCCTGAGAGTTCCCTTCTGCTGCTTCTATGCATCATCATAAGTACAAGGGTGGATGTCAGGGTTTGGGGCTGGCTTTCCAGAAGGTTACGATACAGAGCTTTCCACGCTTGTCCTTTCCTCTGCCCTGCACCCAAGCCTACCCTCCAGACTGACCTATTAGTCAGAGCTTCCTAGGTAGCTTTGTTCTCTTTGAGGATGCCACCAGAAGCAAAGCGCTCTCCTCGCTGGTTGCTTCCCTTCTCCCACTGCTATCGTGCACAATCAAACCCAGACCATCTGACTGACAGTTCAGTGGCTCTGTGTGGCCCCTGACTAGTGTCTTTGTTATTACTTGGGGACTCAGTAGATCACACCTTCTTAGGATAACCCTACACCCATTGTGTTAGAAAGT
The DNA here is from genome assembly GCF_982192425.1 of Myodes glareolus. NCBI lineage: Eukaryota > Metazoa > Chordata > Mammalia > Rodentia > Cricetidae > Myodes > Myodes glareolus. Next base: position 65,584,254 of record NC_142030.1, read on the forward strand.
GCACAAGGGGGCAGCAATCTATTTTATCCAGCAAGGGATTCTGAAGGTCTCGGTGGAAGTCTAAGACCCACTATCCCAACCCCTGGGAGGAAAGTAAAAAGTTACTTGTCTGGGCTTCTCCATGTTGAATCTTTCTTTATTCAGAAATAATTACATTCTCCCTCCTCTACCCAGCTCTGTGCATGTGTGTGTGTGTGTGTGTGTGTGTGTGTGTGTGTGTGTGTTGAAGAGTAGTATATGTGTGTATTCGTGTGCATCTGGCTACACAAACAGATGCAGGACAGAGAGTAGTATTGAATGTCTTCCTCAGTAACTTTGCACTTTACTTTTGGAGACAGGGTCTCTCACTGAACCTCAAGCTAGCTGATTATGCTGTCTGGCCAACCCACTTCAGCTATTCTCCTCTCTCTGCCTCCTAGATGCCAGAATTACAGGTGCCACACATGGTTTTTTTTTAATGGGTGCCAGGGATCTGAACTCAGGTGTTCACACATACATAGAAATCTCTGACTAAGCCATCTCAGCCTCAGACGTAATTCTATACAGCATTATTTACATTCTGATTGTCATACACTACTATGTGAAGTCTATACTGTTATTTCTAGGTTCTCTGGGTTAGGAGAGGTCTTTGGTTTCTGCTCTTTTGAAAAAAGCAAGGGAGAAGAAAGTCCATCTAAAGAGAGGAGGGAAAAGCAGAGATAAGCAGAGTCGGCAGCACCCACAGGAAGGATACAGCACAGGAAAGGAAAGAAAATGTCCTTGAAGACACGAGCAGTGAGAATTGCAGAGAGGGAAGATGGGGACCAGGAAAAAAGAAGATGGTGAAACTGGCAAGTTCTTGATGCGACTTGGCCAGTTCTTAATACTTTCCTGGAAAAGACTAAACATGATAGCATCAAAGGCAGATAGAAGGAAAACAGACCCAGAGGCACGAAACAGAGGGCCTGCTGGGTGAGAAATTTTGCAAAGCACAGTGTATAATCTGTACTGAAATTAAATGCATTGTGACCCATAATCTAGATGGACTTCCATTTTGCAATCCAGTACTAAATATTTGTCTCGACTGTTCCCTGGAGCCACTCAGCCTTGGGCAAGTGTGCCTTGTGCATTATTTCTCCTAGTGACTCAAGGCAGTAGCCTCATTCCACTGCCTCATTGTCTCCAGCCTGCCTTGCATCAGTGCTAACAAAGTAACTTACTAGCATCATTTCTCTCTCCTGTACCACTCTTGTCATCCATCCTCTACCATTCTCTGCATCTCAGATTCTTAAGAGGCACCTTCAGGAATTCCTGTAAAACAACCAAGCCATTGGCGAAACCTCTCAAAGCAACTCCTCCTCCTTGTGACCTATACTGACACTATCTCCAACGGAAGGCAGGTACACTGCAGATCTGTAGCCCAGGTTTGTTCATCTTCAAATTCTATTATTCTAGTTGCTTCTTGCACTTGGTCTTTTTGACCTAAGTTTTTTTTTTGTATTTTTCTATTTTATTTCATGAGTCATAAATGAACGAGAAATGGCAAGCTGGTTAAAGGAAAAGGAGGCAGACAACTCAGGATTCAATTTCTGGTCAGCTAGTGGTATGAACTTGAGAGTCTTGATCTGAAGTAGCAAGTGACCGACAAAACTATTTCAAGGTCTTGTTGACGACTCATAAAATACTGTATGTTGTGTCTGACCGGCCCATAATGCATTTTTATGGTAGTGTCATTGTTTGTAATGTATTCGCTACCCCGTTAATACTTGTCCAATGAGCAAAGCCTAAACCAGGGGCAATGCTGTTTCTATGATCTTTACACAATTAGGTATGAACCCTGAAGCTGGGGAAAAGGTAAGCAAGGGAAAACAGGAAGTTCCCACGAAGATTCATTGAGATGTGTACATCACAGATCACTTGGAGACAGTTGGCTATTGTATCCAATCAGTCACTAGATCAGCTTGTCGTCAGATCATTCTGTGGGTCACTCTATTTCTTTAGTCTTCATCTTGTCCTCTTAGCTGGAGTCTAGCCAGTTTTCTCAAATGGGTTGCTATCATAGATTCCTCATTGTTCTTCTGCCTCCCAGACCTGTGCCAAACAACCGCCTTCACACCCTCCACTGCTACTATGGTATTAGTTTAGTGTTCATTTTTTCCCTAAATCATTCTAGAAAGTCCCTGGCTTTTCCACACTTCTGTCTATAATGAGTGGGTCTATAGTAAACAGGCCTTTCTCTTGCAGACCTGTGTCTGTTCTAGTCCCTATGTTGTGCCCCGACATGAAAAGCTTTATGTCATTTGGTATTCTAAGATGTGCATGGGCTTCGCACTCTGACTTCAATTTTAGGATTGGAAACCTGTTCTGCTTGCTGGGTGACTCTGGACAAACACTGTTACCTTTACTACCCTCAATTGAGGCTTAATAGGATTTTTCAGAAGAGTTTTCATGTAACATCTATCATACAGTTGTTGTGAAGATAAATGAGAGGCCATGGGTGGTGAAGTCAGTCAATGCCTTATGCATAATAAACCCTACTCACGCCAGGTGTGGTGGCACATGCCTTTAATCCCAGTTCTTGAGAGCAAAAGCAGAAGGATCTCTGTAAGTTCAAGATCTACATAGGGAACTCTAGGACAGTCAAGACTACATAGAGAGATCCTGTCACACACACACATACACACACGAACAAACGACCAACCAGTCAATTAATCAAACAAACAAAAATCCTCCCCATTTTTCATCTTCAGATGTAGCAGTGTTGTCCCATATTATTTCATACCTGGTCCTTTCATTTATATTTAATTGTGTTCCTGATCCAGCTTATGTTTCCCCAAGGCAGGGATTTTGAGCTGAGATCAATCTTATACCCCACACTTCATCATTTGGCAATGCCCAAGACAGTTTTGGTTTCACAGATAGGTGAGTGGAGGGAGCTACTGGTATCTAATGGGTAGAAGCCCAAGATGCTGCTAACCTTCTCACAGACTTAGGACAGACCACAGTGGGATCCACTGCTGCCCTGCCTGTCAACAGGACCATTGAGATGAGGCTGTACATTATGCTAATACAGATCCTTCAGTGTGTTTCCCAGACATTTCTTCTACATGGATTATTTAATGCCCAGCTCCTACCTAATACCCCCATTCCCTAATCTCAGATAAGGTGTATACCTTCTCTGATACCTCTTTTTCCACTTATCACCTTAGGAGAAATGCTGGTTGTCTGGGGTCTTGCACATTGTGGCTACCTGCAAGTTAAAAACATTGTTTTTTGCATTGTCATGCATTAGCTACTCAACATAGTATCTGGAGTATCTGGAACTCAAATTATTGATTGAAAGTATGAATCAATTTATTTACTTCTTGTCAGATCACTCCATACAAATTTTCTATAATATATATGTAGGAAAATAATGTTTATTCTGTTAAGTCCTTATTCAATAAAATTCCATGTAGTATAAAGAAAGAATGGAGAGAGAAGTGAGTGGTTGGAGCAAGAGAGAGAGAAGCAGAATGATAAAAATATTTTTCTCTCATTGTATAGTAATAAATCGAAATGATTCTTTATTATAGCCTTGAATTTTGTGATATCAGACACTATAAATATCTTTAAAACAAATCCCCTTCCTCTTTCCTTTCATCCCTTCCTCCCTCCATCTCCCCTTTACCTCTCTCTCTCTCTTTCCCTCCCCATCTCTTTTCCTGGTCATTCTTTTACCTATTTCTTTCTTTTTTTTTTCCTAAAGATCTATTTTTCAGTTCTGTCCAAGTTCGCAGTTCTACGTCCACTTAAAAAAGTAGTTTTCAACCTCCCTAATGCTGTGATCCTTTAATAGAGTTCCTCATGTTGTGGTGACCCCCCAAACCATAAAATTCTATCATTTCTACATCATAAATGTATTTTTCTCTGGTTATAAATTGTCATGTAAATGTCTCATATGCAGGATATCTGATATGCAACCCCCATGAAAGGGTCATTCAAACCCCCAAAGGGGTAGTGACCCACAGAATGAGAGCCTGTGACTTAAATGAAGAACAACTCTCTGGGAATGCATGGAGGGAATAAGGACCCATATTTATCTATCGCTTTCCGACATGTTCTTTATTAAACTTGATTTAGTGAATTCACCATTATTTCAGCTTATTAAACTTGACCTGCTGCTTGGCTTTGCATTTGCTGTGGCCATGTGTCTGTGTTAGTTCATCCCATTCTTCCTTCAGTTTCCAGGTTGGAATAGTGTCTGATCTTTAAGTCTTCACTGCCTCCTGTAGAGTGGTTCCTTTTTTGTTTTCTTTTTGTTTTGAAGAATCAGGTGTGGGGCTGAGGAGTTGGTTCATTGGGTAAGCATTTGTCATGTGAATGTGAAGATCCAAGTTCCAGTCCCCAGAACCCATATAAAGCAGGGCGTGAAAACATACATTAGGAATTCCAGTGTTCCTATGGTGTTGAAAGCCAGAGGAAGAAAACTTTCTGGAAACTCGTGTGTCCTCTATCCTGGTATGTGCAATTGTGAACAACAAATAGACCCTGCTTCAAGCCAGGGCAAGGCAAGAACCAACACTGTAGGTTGTCCTCTGACCTTAACATGTGTGCCAGGAAAACACACACACACACACACACACACACACACACACACAAATTAAATGTACATTCTGACTACACCTGTTAGCTATGTGCAGAACCTATCCAGCTCTTTCAGGTGAAATGACTAATGGTAAAGAATTGTATAAACTGCCAAAATGATGTTAGTAGTGATTCCCTGAGGAATGATACTATAGGCAACTAGGGGTAACTATGCTCAATTAATATTCTTGGGAGCATTCTAAAGCCTTCAAAAGGTGCTTGGTGTCACAAAACATCTCTCTGAACCTTAACTGGCCTTTCTTCTATAAATTCTTATTCTTGCCCTTATAAATGCCCACCGTGCCACTTAGCAAATGATTTCATGCTTGGCCAGTAGGTCTAAGTTTCAAGCCATCTCCAAATCCCCATGTTTGAAGAAGTGTGCTCTGATCAGTTTCATGCTGTCTTTTATGTACACCAACCTAGTATAGTATCATCATTACTCTTCTGAAGAAGGGAGTGGAGGAATGGAGGTAAAGCCTAGACCTGGGAATCTTAAATTGAAAATCATTGAATCAGCCCTCTGTGAGACCACCCAGTGAACAGGAAGGTTGAACTGGAGCAGACAGGGAAGGAAAGAATGCAAACTACATGAGGAGTGGAATCTGAAGGCTCTGGAACTGTAGGAAGATGCATGGCATAGGAGGAAGGGGCTGTCTGGGAGGCAGAGGCAAGCTTGGTTCTAGCCTTTGTCACTGATTTTTTTGGGTAATTCCATTAACTTCTCTAAATTTAAGTTCCCATGGTTTTGAAATTAGACAGATAAAATGTATAACCAATAGTTGTCAGAATCAAGATTCAGAAGAACAATGGAGACACATCCTTGCAAATATATATCGGGGCTCACCTCAGCAGAACCACTCAAGAGTAACAACAAAGCCACTTTTGGGGTGCATTTTACATATTACATACATAGATCTGGGTCCTCGTTGCAGCTACCAATGGTTGTCTCCTGCAGATTTGAGGCCCTCTTGGTTTTTCTTGACTTCTTATTTATAAGGTGTTTTTTATTACATATGACAACTTTTAGATCCTGCCCTTCCTTGCCATAAGTTCAAAGAGAGCTATAGGTTTTATCTAATGTTTCTATCCTGGCATTGAGTTACAAGAGAAAACTTAGTCTATGACATCATGATATGAGAGTTGGAAAATAAAAAAAGAATCTTTATGAACCTACTGAGTGTTTGTTAGTAAGCAATATATGTTAAGGACTGACCAAACTTCATTTATTACTAGCACCGACCAGCTTCTGCCATTCAGTGTGATAGTTGTGCTTTTTCAAACTATTATTTTCACAAGGTGGTAAGGGGTAGCATCTATGAACCAAGCACATATATATTGAGATGGGAGAAATCTAGCCAGGATGAAAGATAAGGAACATAATCTCCTTGGCTGATGTCACATTGCACGACAAAGCAATTGGCCAGAGAGACAAAGAAGCCCTTTTTCGATTTAGCAGCCACGTTGCTTCAGTCTACGAGGTGTATCATGCATCATCACTGGAAACTCTGCTGAAAGGGGGGCCCAAGCAGCGCAACAGGCAGGATGAGCAGCCACGCCTCCAGCAGACACTTCCCAGGCAATGCTTTACCTGGGACCTCCTTTAAAAGCGGTCTTAGGAGTACATGGCAGTAATTGTTTTAAAATGGAGACTATAGGGTTCTTTTTTTTCTTTTTTTTAAATTTTATATCAGTCTTGGCAAGCTGTTCAAGCATTTGTTTTTTGACAAAGTACCCCAGGTACTTCTCCTTCAGATGGTCTTCAGCTCCAGGTAGAAAGCACAGGGTCAGGCTCGTTCATTCACGAGCAGATGGTTGTAGACATCATAGTTAGCTCACATCTTGGAATAAAAGGATGTGCCTTCTGGGAGTTCTCGAACCAATGAAGAAATTACTCATAATATAGTTGAAAAAGGTCAGGGTTAGAACTTAAAAACATTGACAGAGAATGTCAAGGTTACAATATTTCTAAGACAGAAACACTGGCATAGAGTGTCAAGGTTACAATGCTTATAATACAGAAAGGGTTCAATTGCTGGAAAATAATAATTGTCTTAAAACAAAGATAAATCCCTCCAAAACTGTCATTTATTTTAGAGTAGAGAGCAAGATGCCTCTATTCTTTTTATTACTTAAAAAAATACCAATCCAAATTCCCACTTCCTCCCCTCCTCCCACTCCCCTCCCTCTCTGTCCACAGACCCTCCCCCACCCCTCCAACCCTAAGGGAGTGCCATGCACTCTGCTCTGTGGAAAGTCCAAGGCCCACCCTACTACATCTAGGTTGAGCAAGGTTTACATCCAAAAAGAATAGGATCCCATGAAGCCAGTATATGCAAGTACAGACACATCCCAGTGTCACTACCAGTGGCCCCTCAGTCAGCCCCAGCTGTCAACCCCCTTCAGAGGGACTTGGTTATTCCTATGTTCGTTCACTCCAAGTCCAGATAGAGTTGGTGAGCTCCCATTAGAAGATGCCTCTATTCTTAAAGCCACCATTCAAACAAGTGTGAGTGAAAGCAAGACACTTGGGAGTTTTCTTATTTTATCACTTTCTTACCATTGATCTGATCCTATTTTCTCTTTGGGTATAGCCTTCAGAGATATCAGACAATGCAGATCACAAGGGTAACAAGAATGGCATAAAAATCTAGCTATTGATACCTTTTGGGGGAAATCCAAATAAATGGGTTATCATTAAGCATAGACTGAGGAGGAAAATGGCTCAAGTAATAAATACTTTTATTCATTAAATATTTCATAGAAAAATTAAGATTCACCCTCACGAGAGCCTAACGGAACAGAAATAATGGACATAAATACTGAGTGAACTATTTAAAGTAAAGATGTCCAGGAATAAACTGGAAGTGTTAACCTTTATACAAGGTTATAAAGAGAAGTGTTTAAAAGGCATGCTAGTCTTTCCAGAGTTTTAAAGGCCTGTATTTCTCCTCTTTTTGACAGGGTGAAATATTTTCTCCTGTCTCAAACACCAAAGATGGCTTGGTATTCTATTCCTCTGTAAATCTAGCACTTTGTGCCTTAAATGTAAATATATCTATGATTTTTTTAAAGTAGCCAGTGAGATATTTTTTTTCTGTCACTGCCCTAAATTTATTCTCTATAGGAATTATGTAAAAGGGAATTAGGAGTGGAAAAACAAGACCCTGGGGACAAATTGAGTTTCATCAGAGTGGCTGCATTTCTGAAATGTAGGTAGGACGTGGTAGTGCTTTTATACCCCTAGTAGTGAATACCAACAATGCTTCCATCATTAACTCATTCCATTTTCCAACCCGTTCCTTAGATTCTTTCTCCCCCATTGTCTTGGACTTTGTTCTTCTTCTCTTTTATTATTTATATCTCAGATGGTACTCCTGTTAGCTGCGCCTGCTATTTGTGCCTTTTGATCCCTCTCAGGCACTGTGTGTAACTCCATGGGACAAATGGGCCAATGAGGAAGAAAATAAAGGCATGAAAACTCAATTTTATTGCACAATTGTTTTCCTTGCAAAGGAAGGAAGCATAAAAGGATCTGCTATCATGAAAGGTAGAGGGTAGCTGAAATTTGACTTATAAGCACAAATTTGGGGGCTGAGTTTTATTTGAGAAAACACAATGCCTGTATACAGACACGGATGGACACTCAGAAGAGAGAGAAAGGGGAAACACAGGTTAGCCTGTCCGAGATGAATCATGGGCTTTTCCATCCAGTGGACTCTTTTGCTAGGAAGGTTGTTTACCTTGTTAGACTGCTATTTTCCTATTTTCCAGGATGGGATGAAGCATATACATGTGTGTGTGTGTGTGCGTGTGTGGTATGTGCATGTGTGTGTGCGTGTGTGTGTGTGTGTCTATGTTTCAATTCTTCCTGTTTGAACATATGAGGAGCCACTGTGGGTAGCTAAAACCTCATTCTCAGTGCAGTTGTAAATGTGAAGACACTGTTCTAAAAGTTGTGAGTGCCCAGGGCTGTAGTGAGGGCTCACATTCCTTAAGGCAGTAGAAGTAGAAGCAGGCTTATACTCATCTCCAGGAAAGCAAGAAGGGAGTTTTCTCTCTAGATTAGCAGTTCTTGACCTCTTGGTCAAGACCTCTTTGGGGACTGAATATCAGGTATTCTGCATATCAGATATTTACGCTCAGTTTCAAAACAGTAGCAAAAAAGCAGTTATGAATTAGCAGCAAAAATTTTATGGCTTTGAGAGGAACTGTGTTAATAGGTCACAGCATTAGGAAGGTTGAGAACCACTTATCTAGATGAAAAACTCCAAGAGGCACAGGGAATGTGTTGACAGCAGCCTTAGCTGGGAGCCTGTTAGTGTCTCAGGAAGCCTCCTTCCACTCAGTGATTGGAGCCAAGGTCCAGTAGTCACTCCTACCAAATACTCTAGGGGGGTTTGCATGCTCAGATCTAAGGTCCTCTGGTATAGCATGGAAAAAATAAGGGTAAAACCGTGGCAGCTTAGAGAATATATTAGTGCTAAGTACACTTCTATAGTAAAAAAACAAAAAACAAAAAACAAAAAAACTTGCTCACTTCTATTCCTCTGTTCAACTGTTTCCCCATCTCAAGCATTCTTATCTCTAAGATTTATCCCTATTACTGTTCTTCAGTAATGTGCTTTTCATCACCAGTAGCACAATTACTTGTAACAAATGCCAAAGGCTTGTTAGTATTAAAACAGTCCAGTAGGGACTTAGAAAAAGATGCATGGAATTGCTCCTGATCTTTTGTAGAGCACTCTCACTAGAGTCTGTCCTGATGAATTCCTCATTAAAAAGAGAAAAGTAAATCGTGTTTATGATACAAGATCGGGCACTTTCTTCCATCTTTAGGACAGCTCCGCCGCATGGTAATGAAGTTAGCATCTCTAATCTCCCCTTTATTTACATGTTGTTATTTAACTAATAGCCAGCAATCAAAATTTCTCTTTGCCATTTTTTTTTTTCCGCGGTTGGAAACCAGGTATGCTAATCGTCCCCTTTTCTCTGAAGACACATCCTTCAGGCTTCACTTGAGTTGTTGCTAAGTCTGGTAGGATCCATGGGAGGAAGAGAATTATGAAACGATCGTTTGGGTAGAGACGGCAGTGTCCTGGAAGCCGGCGACAGCCACTACTTTCTGGTTGGAATACTGTCGGTCCTCGCAGCTCTAAATCTAAAGATGTGTTAGACGTGTTAAAATCCAGAGAGGAATTGGAAATTAGCTTAAGCTGGAGCTGTCTTCCAGGCTTACTAGCTGCCAAATTCCAATCCCCTCAAGAGATTTGTTTGTGAGTTTCTCCGCCAGTTTTGTGCAATCTCTGTACCAGCCTGGAAATCCAGGCATGTCTTTGGGCTTGTCCAGAGTCCCATTCGGTTCAGGGCTCAACTTCAGAGTCCCCAGCTGGAATCGCCGAAACTCAGACTCCAAATGTTAATTAGGACTAGGTTTTCACTTTGTAAGCTAAAACCATTGTTGTTGTTGTTGTTCTCCCTGCCTTTTAGAAGAGCAAAACATTCAAAGCACAACCTTGCAAATTGTAAAACCTCATTTAGGGTAACATCACGCACGAGAGTTTACGCTTGTCTAAAACTCTCCCAGATCTGCGCTCTGCCAGCCTGGTGGGCTTTCAATCCGGCTGTGTTTTGCTTCTTTTGTCTCTGGGCCTCCTGGGTGGGCCCCTTTCCCACTCAGCTCATTCTCTTTACAGCGTGGATTTCCCTTCTTTCTGTCTCTCACTTGCCCTTTGTCTAATGTCCTCTATACTTTTCCTCCATGGCAGATGATTGACAGTCCTCATCTATAAAATGGCAATCAACAGAAGTGAGTCTTCTTTTCTTTCACCTGCCACAGCTTTCCTCTGCTTCTGGTCTCAGAATTAGCAGGAAGCAGCTCTACTCTCTCTTGTTTTCACTGAGACTTTGCTATGTCAAGATCTGTGCCTTAAAATGTCTTTTAATGCATCCCAACTAAGACACAAACACAGTCATTGAAACGATCCTATGAGACATTGATCATTTCAAATTTCAAAATCTACTTTCATTGTAATTGTCATAACCCTTTAAGTTAATGATCATATGTATGTTTTCCCAGAAAATTCATGTAACTGAATTTCTAGCTCATCCTAATAAAATCGACTTCTTTATACTGAACATTCTATTAAGTGTTGATTTTAATAGATAATTCTACCTGGAAGCCTATTAAATTTCCTATACTTTATTTTAAATATATAAATTATTTTAAGCATATAAATTCCATATAATTATACATGTGTTTATATATCTTCTCTTTTGACTAATCCAGCAATGAAGTGAAGACAAAAAAAAAGAAAGAAAAAAAAAAAATAAAGCTGACACTCCTAAGCTGATAACATATTTACAAATTGCAAAAAAATAGCATTTGTAGTTATATATTTCAAATTTTAACTAATATGTTTCAATCTTAGCCCCAGTCATATTAATTATACATATTTCTCACATTTTGACTAATTTTAATTTTACAGAAGAAATAATGTAGTAAGTTGGAAAAGCCGTTAGTGCTCCCAGGCTGATTGAGCAGGCTACTGATGCCTGGTCCCCTGACTCCCACCTCTCCCTGAGCTTTCCCCATCATGATTTTTCCTCCTGTTTCTCATTAACTTCTTCTGCACATACTCAAAGTCCACTTCTTCTCTTACGAAGTTTGATTATTTGACTTAACCCAGTGCAGAGTTCGTATTAAAAGAAGGCAGTTAGGTCGGACACCATCACATGTACGTGTGATCATGCACAGAAATGTCCCTGCTCCCACAGGCTGCGAACATACACAAGCCTGTATCTGCCAGACAAGCACCTGAACCTTCTGGACTCATGGCATTCTGAGCACTCGGCTTTCTGCTTTCTTGAACCTGCTGTTAGCCATGTGTTTCTTTTCCGGTTTCCTAAGTATTAAGTTTGCTATCACCTGCCAATGTCTTTGTAGTTTTTTTTTTTTCCTTGAGTATTTGCACTTTGTTATTCCTGTACTATCATTTTAGTGAAACTTCTGGAAGGAACAAATTTAAAAATGATTTTAGTAATTCTCAAATTTTCAGTTCTAAGCCTTGATATAGCAGACGCTTAGTGACCACTACACTGTAACTCTTCCCTTCAGAAGAGCTGATGCCCATGGGGGGAAGAGGAGGCAGCAGGCAGAGAGAGGGCCTAGAGTTTGACATTCTTCTTCTCTCTTTTACTGCTAAATTCTTATTTCTGCCTAGAATCAAGCAGAAATCTGTTCAAGTTGAGTAACTCCAGAATTAAGTTTAAATAAGGAGCGCCAGTGACTCAAGGGAAATAGACTGTGTAGGGCATTAGACCTTAAAGACATAATGATAGATAAGTCAAGGCCCTACTTACTCAAAATCACTGCTCATCCTGATGCCAAAGTAGGTCCAAAGTTCCCCAGAGTGGGGAGAAAATGTTGCTGTAGTTGTGGATCAAGCCAGAAGCAGGTTCTTGGGAAAGGATTTCTTAGCAATTGCCACTTACATGGCGCTTGGAAGGGCAGGATATTTTCTCCAGTAGGAGACAAAACACAAAGCCCACAGGCAGCAGAAGGATACGAGAGGGAAGCACTGGGGTCTGAAAACTCCATGAGATAGATAGTCATAGATTTACTAGACTATGTACAAATAGAGGCTCGGGCACAACCAAGAGACGGGGGAGGGGCAAGTTAGGAAGGGTCATGAGATAGAGACTTTCTTCTAAAAACGTAGTAGAGTCTTACACATTTCCCCCACCAAGAAGTGACAAGATCAGATGATACACTGTTAGCTATAAAGGAGGGGCGACAGAAGGTGGAAAGCTCATGAGAGTAGGAGGGGGACAAGGGTAACACATAAAATGGTTAGGAGACTCTTTCAAGAGATAGATGATGAGAGTCAAGATTGGACATCAGAAATGCAGACAGAAAGAAACAGTACAACTCTCAGGCACATGGAGGACTAATGCTATTAAACTCTATAAAGAAAAGGAAGCAGAAGAGAGTGGCTTGATTTCAGAATGAGTTCAGGAAAACTCGAAATAAAAATCTGAAGTTAAGAACACAGTGACTTGTTCTGAGAGATCCAGAAAGTGAGGATGACAAATGACAGTAAGTAGATAGAGGATGAGTTCATGCAGGGGAATATGAATGAAGAGGGGAGGGAGGAGGAGGCTGGAGGGCGGGGCAGGCAAAGCCAATGCAAAGGAAGAATGTAGGAAGTAAAACATCAAAAGTAACACATGAAATGGTTAAGAGAGTATTTTTGGACAGGTGGTCTTCATAAAAAAAAAAAGGAGGGGAGGAAGGTTTGGGGCATCATACATGGGGCTGGTGTCAAATGCAGCAGAACGGATAAACAAATTGAATGTTAGCAAGAGTCCCTTAGGTTTATGCATTACCTGAAGCCTCAGTGAGTCTGCTAACAGCAGAGTTTGGGAAAAGCAATGAATTGGCAAATAAAAAACAGAACGAAGCAAATAAAAAGCATTACTTCCCAAAACACGAGTGGTGGTGATCTGAATGAAAAGTGGCCTCTGTGGGAAGACTTCCCACAGAAGAGACCTGGGATATTAAGACTTGGATGGCGGTGTGGATGTAAAGAGCGAGCAGGTAGGAGGAGTTGCAATACCATTGCCTCTGAGCCAAGTGGGAAGAAAGTTAAGACAACTACAAGCAAGGTTTGTAGGGTTTCAGATAGTTCCCAAGAACTCATGGTATTTTTCTGTGTAGTTTCCTATTTCCGTTCATGGCAAGTTCTTCTATCTAGTTGCTCCCAACAAAATCTTCATGTTACTTTAATTCTTCTCCTTCTGTCACATACAGTTCTTTCAGTCACCCTATTAATACTTTAATTATTATACTAATACATCCACAAAATAGCCCTCTCACTCTCACCACCTCTACCACCCTGGTGTAAACCATCATCATCGTCTTCATCAGTGCAACATTTCATGGCTGGGCTCACTCCTACATCTGCCACACAACAGTGTGTTTTAATCAGTCTCCCGAACATATTACTAAAATACAAACCGTTTCACAGCTGATCCCACTACTGTTTGAGTTTGTTTTCTATTGCCGTGATAACGCCATACCCAGAAGCAGCTTAGAGGGGAAAGGGTTTATTTTGCTTACACTTTCAGGTCACAGCCCATTATGGAAGGAAATCAAAAGCCATTATGGAGGGAAATCAATGAAGGAACTCAAACAGCAGTGCAAGCAAGAACCATAGAGAAACGCTGCTTCCTGGCATGTTCTCTGGCTTGTGCTCTGTTCTCATTGTTATAGAGCCCAAGCCCACCAGTCTAAGGATGGTACCACCTGCAGCGGGCTGCCCCACCATCCATCCATCAATCATTGATCAAGACAGTCTTTCACAGACATGGCTATAAGCAGATTGCTGGAAGCAGTTCTTTAAATGGGGGTTCTTTCCCAAGATACCTCTGGGTTGTGTCGTTAGTAGTAAAAATTAACTCCAAGGTCTTCACATCACCAGAGGAAAATTGGGAGTCTTTATCGTCTTTATAGCAGCTTGCATTTTCTCCTCCAAATATTGTCTCTCTGATCATTTGATTGAAAGTCACAATTTTCCTCCTTCTGTCTTTAACTACCCATTCCCTACCATATAGCACTCTTGATTTCTTTACACGGACACTATTTCTTAGTAGAATTTTTGTTTCCTCATTTACTATATATTTATGTTTTTCTATCTTCCTTTCTCCACTAGAAACTCCTGGGAGTACCTATTTATTGTATTTGCTACCAAACCCTGAGTTCTTAGGACAGTGACCCAGAGAATGGTAGACAGTTCACACTCATCACTGTTCAGCTAATGAGTTAAGTAAGAAGTTAAGAGTATCACGGATTGAAGAGAGAAGTAGCGGCTGGATAAGGATAAAAACATGGTTTGACAATTTTGGTAAAAGGAACACATTACTCACACATGAATGAGAAAATTACCAGGAATCCCTCAACTTTATGACTCATTTGAGAGAGCCTTCTACACAATTCCTTTTTTGTTAAGCCTATGGTCAGTATCTGCCTGTACTGTGACTTTGGGGGTAGGTGAAATTTGGACTCCTAGTATTCTGTCATCCCTTGGAAGACTCTGTGCACTAGAGAAAGAAGACTAAGCGTCTCATAACGCCTTTCTTTTCCTGGCCTCATAAAGTTATTGAGTGCAGAAAGAGGACAAAAAAAATCTCCCTTGCTTGATGCATAAAACCCTTTTTGACCCTTAAATGAAATATCACTTTGTGAAGGTGTTCGTAAATATTAAACTACTGCACCTGTGTAGAAGATTGTTATATTAGCCACCACCCATGTGGGAAAAGCCTTCTGATGCAAGCTCGGGCGGAGAGGCAGAGCAGCTCTGCAGGTGACGTATATTCCATGTGCTACCAAGTGGTGGGTACCACCAAGAAAGCAGGGTGCGTGTTTTGAAACGGGAGACATGCCCCACGGAGCTCCTCTAACTCAGTCTGGTTTCTTTCAGGCCAGCAGCTTTGCCTTACTCATGTATGTCTTTGGCTGTACCCCTCATGTTTAGGCACACAGTTGAACATTAGATCCTTGATTAAGGACCGAAACCACCCAATCCTGAAGCTTTTCAGCAGCCTTCCAACACCAGGGCAGCAGTTAGAGGTTACCTTCCTTCAGCAGCGCCCTAGAAGAGTGCCTCCGTCTGCAGAGGATCCCTGCCCTTTGCTTTGCCTGCACTTCCCCAAATAGAGTAATCAGAAGAGGAGCACAAGGCTCTAAAAGCTCTTCCAAACCCAAGAAAAACTATGTATCAAATTGGCAAACATAGACTTGTTGCCTGACACGTGGCAAAACCTCTAGCCTAGTGACCCTGAGTCATTATTTTCCCAGTCTGTCATCTGTTATCTCTTCAACCTTATACATCCTTTTCACTCCTATTTAAGATCAGCCCATACAAACTCAGCAGGGGAAAGAGTCTAAGGTGTCAGAAGGTCCCCGTGGGTTCTCTCAGGCTTGCTTTCCACAGCCCATCTTCGCATCCAATATACTTTGCAAGAATAAGTTGCCTGGAGAGCTAACCCATGGAGAGAGGCTGCCACAGAGACAACATTTCAGACTAGTAAGGCCGGAGCCAACAGCAGGTTTCCTACAGCACAGGGCTTAGTGTTTCCTTACACGTGCACATGTACACACATCTGCGCAGCCTGGGGATCCTCATCGAGAACAGATGTCACTACCCACAGTGCCAGCCACGTGGCACACATGGCATTTTCTTTATTTCAACTCCTGGCAACTATGGTTTTTCTTTCATCCCTCCTCCCTCTGCCCCACCCTCTTCCTCCACTCCCTACCTCCCACTACATTTATAAAATCTCCCCCAATTCGGACTGGGGCAGCTTGTGCTTTTATTGTTGTTGTTGTGCTTATTGTAAACATCCAATGCTTCCAATGCTGGGGAAAAAAAGAAAGAAAGAAAGAGAAAAGAAAAGAAAAGAAAAGAAAAGAAAAGAAAAGAAAAGAAAAGAAAGGAAGGAACCACAACAACTCCCAAAGAAAACATGTTCTAACCCAGGAATGTACAATGCTTCATGCATGGGAAGGATCTTCCCACTTCTCTAAGTTTAGCTACAGAAAGCAGGGCTCCAAATTCCAAAACACATACCAAAGATTTTTTTCTGCCTTTTTTTTTTTTTGTAAACCTCATACCATTTTACAGTGTCCAAGTTTTTGTCCCCCTTCTCAATGACAAAGATTTGCAGTACAGCATAGCTTCTTTCTGTGGTTACAAAACTATGGTCACCTCCTTCAAAAGCATTTATTAATTTCTTCCCTCAAAATGATATTTTATAAACACATGCTATGTGCTGAGATTACCAAGGAGGCCTACAAGTTCTCAGCACAGTGTATCCAGTAGAGATTTTTTGAAAATCAGATTGCTATCCTGAAGGTAGTGTTACAAAGAGATGAGACAAGGATAACGAATAAAGTAAAGAATTAACTCAGTTACTTGATGAAGGACTTACAGACAGAAACCATTTGAAATGGATCTGAAGGATACATTGGAACATATGAGAATTCAAAGAGATGACAGAAAATGACACGTAGACTTTTCCTGTTTAAAAAGTCGCATAGTAAGTAATCCACTAATATCTGTGTTTTAGTAACAAAATGCCATTGTTGTTTATGCTTCTGAAGGTTGGATAATGTGGCTTTGCCTTAGTTCCCTGCCTCAGGGACCCAGGCTTAGGGCTTCAGGCTCAGCAGCTACCTTCATATCTACCTGAAATATCTTGGGATAGAAAGGGAGCGCTGCTCACCCAGTTGGAACGTTTTGTTGAGTGCATTGTGTCGCATACATTCATCTCCCATTGCTTTAAATAAATTCTGTGCTTAGGCCGAAAGATCAGAGGAGGAATTAGACTTTTTTAACCATGGAGTCAGGACAAAGAAAAGGAAAATAAAAAGAACCATAGTCAATCTTTCTTGTCAAAATCGTTGATCATATTTTTCTACGCAGTGCGCTTCACCCCAAGACACAGTAGAAGTTGACCATCAAGTTTGAATTCTGAACCTGAATTTTATAGCAGGTTGTGATGTAACTTTCCTAATTCTGGAGTCTCACACAGTAAAATCACAGACTCTCTGTGTCTCACTCACCCTAGGCACAAAGTGGAGCAGAAAGAGACAAACGTAATAAACATTCCCATTCAAGGAGAGTAATGAGACTCACATAAAAGTCACTGATCCATAGCAACTCTGAAATCTGTCAAGCAGAAGTTACAAAAGCCTGTGCTGTGAGAGCAAGGATGGCTCCTTTGGTAGTAATTTGTGATCATTCCCTGGTGTAGCATCCAGTAGATGTGGATCGTTCTTCATGGTTCTTGGCTCCAGCATTTGCTGTCTTGGAAGCCTCTCCCTTCCCTTTATCCCCTTTGGTCACATAAAGGGAACATTGAAGAACATTTCTTTTGGGAAATCTAAGCCCCTTTTTTCAGTCTTCTTTCTCTTGGTAGAACTCAACCAGACCAAAGTTCTTTTCTAAGTTCTCCATATGTAAGTTTTGTTCTTCGTCCACACTGATAGTGACTTTTGACACCATGTTACTTGCAAGCTTTATGGTTTTGTATATATTTAAATCTGGTCCAATTGGTATGCTAAAAGCAAAACTCTCCAGTTGTTCATACACTTGACCAGGTCTGTAGGTCCATTCTGAACTAATGTGGCTTCTTTTTAGATGAAAGACTTAGTGTTATTTCTAGGATTAGTTTTGTTACCTGGAATCATCTCCTTCGTGTCATTTTAACTTGATTAAAGGTTATAATAATTAGTAAAAAGGTCTGTCTTTGACGTGTATGTCCCCCCTCCAGGTATTGTTTTACTTTCAGTCTTAGACAACCTTTCCTTTTTTTCTTCCTTCCTTCCTTCCTTCCTTCCTTCCTTTCTTTCTTTCTTTCTTTCTTTCTTTCTTTCAAAGATTTATTTATTATGTATACAGTGTCTGTCTGTACACCAGAAGAGGGCACTGGTTCTCATTTTAGAAGGTTGTGATCCACCATGTTATTGCTGGAAATTGAACTCAGGTCCTCTGGAAAAGCAACCAGTGCGCTTAACCTCTGAGTCATCTCACTAGCCCTTAGATGGCCTTTCTAATAAAACACTGCAGTTGATCATCCATACCCAGGAGCTTCAAAACATGTCTTCAACTAACGGTGCAGAGAAAATGCTTTACACAATACTTGATCTGTGATTATCACGTGCAGGCTCTTCCCGTGTCATGATTCACTGAACAATACAGCACAACTATTTATATATCACTTGCATTTTATTAGGAATTGTAAATAAGATATTGATGATTTAAAGGATATAAGAAAATATGTGCAGATGTGCAAATACTACATCATTTTACTAAAGAGAATTACGTGTCTGCAACAGTCATTATCTCTAGGCATTTTAGAGCCCGCACCACACAATACTGCAATACAGGCACTATTGCAATGGGATCTAACTTTTACTGGCTGAAGGAGAACAAAAAGTCCTGGCTCCTGTCTACTCAGTTGGAGATGTATGCTTTTTGTTGCTGTACCTATTTTGAACATCCAGGTAGTCCAGCTTCCAGAGGGTAAGAGGCAATGGATAATCTTTTATATTTGCAACAGAATGTAATATCAATTTTGATAGATGTTAATATTCACTTTTGGCTTAGTAATACCCATTTTAGCTAGTTTTTCTTGTCATCCTTTGATAAATTTCCCTACTTACTAAATGTGGAATTTTGGGTTGTGAACTAGAATTAGTACTTTATTTTTAGATTACAGAAACCTGATAGCAAATGAGTCTGCATCATGCAGACATGAAGAACCTTGAACCAACATAGATGAAGCCTATTCTCAGTGTCCTCTCCCTTGCTGCTGTAATGTTTAAGTTCAATTTTCATCTCTATTGCTCATTCCCCAAGTGACCTTGGAGCATGGACTTTGGTTTCATTTTCCCCATCAGTGGAATTTGGATGATCATATTAATCTGCCTCACCGGGTGATATGAGGACTAATTAAAAATGAGATTAGATTCAACCAAAGTCTTCTAATGTGGGAAATGTTAAACTTGGTGACGCATGACTGAAATGTTATTTGGTTTCCAAGAATCATCTCCATCTTTGGAGCCTCCTGTGACCTTGAGGATACTGTAGCTAAAATGTGAGTGCCTACACATTCCTGTGTTGTTCCTGTCTCATTTGCTCTGATATGGTGTACTCTGTGTCCATCATGATGGCCAGGCCTGTCCAGACAAACTTGGACCTGAATAGCAGAAGGCATGAGTCTTTTTACCCTCTGAGACTTTCTTCCTGTGTGTCTATTTTTCTCCTTCTCCCTCCTCCTCCTCTTCTTCTCTCTCTCTCTTTCTCTCTCTCCCCCCATGATATGCATATGGCATATCTTTAGCCACATGTGCATATGCTTGGAGACCAGAGGAAGTGTCAGTATCTTGGCCCTATTATTTTGCGCCTCATTTCTTTGTAACAGTGTTTCTCACTGAACATAAAAACTACCTGTCCAAAAGTTACTATAGGCAGGGAATTATTAGGAATACAAACAAGTCCAAGCCATCCTCCTGCCTCTGCACCTCATAACATGGGGCTTACAGGCTCTTGTGACCACACCTGGATTTCTTCCTGAGCACTGGGGATTCCAGCTCAGACCCTGTGCTCATGCAGCGAACAGTCTTAGCCACTGAGCCATCGTCCCTGTCCCCACCTTTCACACCTTTTCATGCATCTTCTCTTTAGAGAGAAGTGCTTTAAATATGAAAGGGCTGAAATCAGTAAAAACTTCAATAAATTGACTAAATAACATGCTTTAGTTCATGGTTACCCTCTTTCTCTGTCTTTCTCTCTCTCTCTCACACACACACATACAGGAGCAAGTTATGAATACGATTTCCAATTTTTAAAAAGAGCTTCAGCTCCACTGGGTTATTCTGAGAAGGTTTTGTTTGTTCTCATTTCTTCTGTAAATATTCATTTGTCAGTATAGATCATCTTATATTTTATTTAGTTGCAAATACCTTGTAGTCTTTGGTCTCCAGGGTGTCAGCTGCTTTCTGAAGGTTGAGCATATACAGATACTATGGTAGGATAATGAGGGTCTTCAGAGGGGTCAGTGCAGCATGAAGATAGGATGGGGGAAGAAACATTGAGTGGCTGGATAAATGCTGACACACTGGTGAGCATCTGCTCTCAACAGTAGAGTAAGCCAGCTATGAAACTGGGTATTTCAGATATTGTGGAGGTATCTTGCTAGTACTGAGGTAATTTCCTATATTGTTGTTCTATTGTACTGTTGCTAAGGTAAGATCCTGGGACTGCAGAATGTAAAGAGACAGAAAGAATAATAAATGATTGAGAAGCCACCCTAGCGGTGGGTGACTGTTCTCTACTTTCACAGACAGGGAACTAACTATCAGGATTCAGTTTTCAGGATTATCATGTGCTCAGGAAATAGCAACAAAGAAAGAGCTGTTCATCCCAAGTTATACAATAATGGCATTATTGATTACATTGCACGTCAGGTGCACTTATTTTTTTTATTTAGTCATTACTGTTTTATTAATGAGTAAATGGATGGCTGATTATGCATTTAGCTCCAAAGGTAGCAAATGTAGAACCAGTAAGTGAACTCATTCTTATTCTAACATAAACCAGTTGATAAGATTAAAATCAGCGACACAAATATATGACGTCAAGTAGGAAGAAGGGCACTAAAAGGCAAGCGTGAGTTGCTGACCACCACCTGTTAGGCCAGCTCCCTGGGCTTTGCAAGCACTGAGCCCAAGGAAGACTGGGCAGAGGAGGTATGTCAAGGAACTAGCAGTACTCAGAGATCAAAGAACATGGAGCGAAACAGATGCGATTGATCAGTGGATGAGTGGATAAGATACACAGACAAGCGTCCCGTAGATAAAGAGAATGTAAACAAGACACTTTTACAAAGAATAGGTTCCATACGGGGTGAAAGTGAAATGTGATAGACGGACCAACTAACAGAGAACAGAAGAGTCAGCTGACAACCAGGATGGCGTGACAGGTTCAGAATGAGAACCACAGCAATTAAGCACACAAATTGAATTGTTCAGAGACACAAGAACTTAGAAACTAGACTGAGCTAAAAGAAACAAGAGTGCTGGCAAGAAAGTATTCTAGAATAAACATGACCCATCCCTCTTGCCATTCCTCAACTTAACTGGACCTGGATATTCCCAGGAGGTCATAAAGTAGTTGTGTTTAAGTTGTGGAGAAAGGCTGGCAGAGATTGGACTGAACAGAAAGTGTCCTGGGCCCCTCTAGACCTGTGTTTACACAGGAAAGTAACATGTATACAGCTTCTTATTGTCAGTGAGGACAGGCTTGGCTGCCTGATTGGGCTGTGAGTCCCATGACTCAGTCCCTGGAGGGTGGCAAGGAGGATTCTTTCTAGCTGGGCTTTCAGTGAGCAAATTGTTTAAGAAAAACATATCGTGATTCAAATAGGCAGAATGTTATAAACCTTTATCTCCACCAATCTTCTCTTCAGATCTAAGCACTCAGCTATTATTGGCAATCTCCCTCCATCACACCACTTCTGCTTGCTTTTATCTATCTACATTACAAGCGGTTGGTCTGTCTCCCTCAGCCCAGGCTGTTAGAGCTGAACTTCTCCAGGCTCAGTGTGCCCCCAGTCCTCTCCCAAACACTCTGGGTACTGTCCTCAGATCCACCCTATAAAGGACAGCTCTTGTCATGCTCTTCTGCTCACAAAACCTTTCAGTTGTTCTCTGTTGTCTTCAGGATATGGACCAAATTCCTCTGGATAGAGATGTTGACACAGTTCCAAACTTGGATCATTAATTCTTGAAGCAGAAAACCACAGATACATCTTTTCTTTTCTTTTTTTCCATCTCAAATCTTGGCTGATCTTTAGTTTTCCTACTGGGATTCTTCTCTTTAGCTCTCTGCTCAAATCTTATCCATTCTCCAAAGGTTAAGTCTGAACCCATAGACTCCTTAAAGCTTTTCTAAACACAACATTTCCCACCTTTTCCCATGTTGACACTATAATTAGCGGTGCCATTGTTTGCTCAGGGAATTCTCTTCCTTTTCTTCCAATTTCTTTTCTGTTGTCTCAGATGATTCTGATATTCTTACTTACTATATGACCAAGCAACAGGAGCCTCTTTAAGGCAATAACTTTGTTATATGTAAAACATGCTATGATATCCAGTATACAGGAGATGCACAAGATGTATAAATTAGATGTGGCAGGATCCTAGCTCTGAGTCTTACACTTGGCTCATAATAAATGTTTCGGCATTCAGTGTCTCTTTAAAGTATAAAATTTGTATTTAGCATTGTATTTATGTGTATGTGTGTATACCTACCTGTTTATGCATGTACCTTGGTGTGTGCAGTGCCCAACTAGGCTAGAAGAGAACATCTGATTATCAAGGATTAGAGTTACAAGTTGTTGTAAGAATCCTGATGTAGGTGCTGGGAACCGAATCCAAGTCCTTTATAAGAGCAGGAAGTACTATTAACTGCTGAGTCATCCCTCCAACCAGACATTCAATAACTGATAAGATACATTTCTCATATATTTCCATGACATTGTTCTCTCCTGAAACAGAAGGGGGCTGCCAATACTGATGGCCTTGCTGAGGGACTGGACTAGATATGAAACAGTGAAGAGGGGAGTGAAGAATGCTTGAGCAAGGTGATCACAGTGTCGGAGGTGTTGTGAGCCTGACAGGCCTGCACCTCAGACAGTGGCTCTGTGCGCTGTTATCAGTCACATTCTCGGAAAGTTCAAGTCCTGAAAACTTTTTTATTTTAAAATATGTATAATAGTGCCATCAGTCATATTCAGTTACAGTAAGGATTTGTGTGCATACAGTTTAGCAGACACAGCAAGCACCACATGAAAGTTAGAAATAGCCATTAGTGCATAGAGAATAACTTTGTGTTTTATACAGATAGTTTGATCTTTAGGTTTGTTTACTTGTATCTGAGGTGTCTAGAGGAATTATACTGTGTGTATGGGTGCATACATTATATATCTATGTCATAATTTTGTGTTAGTAATTATATAGTATGTGTCTCACAGATGTGAGTGGGAATATCTGTGCTGTGTCATATATGTGTACCATAGATGGGTTTGTATATATGAGTACATGCACTTACATACACACATTCACTTACTCATGCACATACAGCATATATACACAAGAGTATATATGAGTACATGCACTTACATACACACATTCACTTACTCATGCACATACAGCATATATACACAAGAGAGAAAAATCTGTGGGTTCTGGTCCACAACTAGAAAAACTCAGAAAAAACTAACTGGGGTCCCATTCAGAGTGAACCACTGCCTTGACAAGTTTTTCTCACCTACTGTGGTTTTTCCCTAAACATCTTTATCTCTGGAGTCTTCACTGCCCTCTAACCTTTCTTCATGGGCTTAACTGCTGAGGAAAAGAGGGAGAGGAAGGGAGGAAGGGCAGAGGAGAAGAACAGAATGAGAGAAAATGGGAAATGAAAAAATTAGACACTCAGCAAACAGCAGGAGAGCCAAGAATAATATTTAATCCAAACAATGAATATTGTCATTTCCTCCCACAGTCTGCATTCCCAGTCATCTTCCATGGACCGTCTTGGATAGCCAAGAAATGCTGAGCTGCCTGGCATGAGTGCGTGCATT
This sequence comes from Myodes glareolus, assembly GCF_982192425.1. Classification (NCBI taxonomy): domain Eukaryota; kingdom Metazoa; phylum Chordata; class Mammalia; order Rodentia; family Cricetidae; genus Myodes; species Myodes glareolus. Next base: position 65,608,065 of record NC_142030.1, read on the forward strand.
GTAGGGGGCAGGGATGAACATCCATGTTGGCACTGTGGTGTAACATTCTGGTGGCCAGCTCAGCCTGCCTCTACCTCCCATGAGCTGTAGACTAGCCAAGGAGCCAGAAACCAGATCCAGAGGGAGGAGCAAGCTCCAGGGCTGCACTGAACCCCAATAGCTTACCCAGACTCTCTAGGCCCTAGAGTCTAGGGTCATATCCTGTGCTTTCCTTTCTCATCTTTGCAGGATTTCTACCTCTGCCCCAGACCTGCTTCTTTTTATTTCCTGTCCTCACCTTCCACAAGAATGCAAGCTCCCAAAGACTGGAAACTGAGCATTAAATGTTCCATTTATAGAGAGAATGGCCTATCAGGGCAGCTGATGGAGACACAGAGAGGAGGAACTGAGAGAGTAATCACTTACTAAGGTGACCAGGGGAAGGCACTCCAAGGTCTCATCCCACTTAGCATGATGCTCAGATTGGTCTGAAATTCTGCTATTTTCCCTGAGCCATTTAGTCTGTTGTCTTAAAGACCCTATTGTGAGCATACCTATACCTAGAATGTTACATTAAGCCACCATGATAGCCAAGTCTTCTTTCCAGCCCCAAGATACCTCTTCATGACCCCATCCATTTAACTGTAAGAAAGACCTCAAGGCATATGAAGAATCCCTATCCAGATACACCAATCGTCTCTCCACCCAGTTTCTCCTCTTCATGCAAGGTGGTCCAATCTTGGGGCTCTTCCTTAGATAAAGTAGGAGGATCATAGTTGAGGATGGGAAAGACAGGAAAGGCATGGAGTACTCAGTCAGAGTACACATATATCTGTGCCAGAAAATAATTTCTTCAGCTCTGTAGTCAGAAGCTGCTCATTAGTTTCCCTGCTGCCCAGACCCAAAATAATCACATAGAAACATTATTAATTACACCACTGCTTGGCTATTAGCTTGGGCTTCTAATTAACTAACTCTTGCATCTTAAATTAAACCATTTCTAGTATTTTGTGCATCGCCACAAGGTTGTAGCCTACCAGCAAGGTTCCAAGTGGCAGCTGGTGTCTTTCTCCTCCAGCAGCTACACGGCTTATCTTTGACTCCACCTACTCTCTCCTCCTCTATCTGCTTGAAATTTCTGCCTTGCCCTATTCTGCACTGCAATACATCCAAGGCAGATTCTTTATTAACAATGGTATTCACAGCATACAGAAGGGAATTCCACATCACCTCCATGTTTCTGTCTAAATAAAAAGTAAGGTTTTTAACTTTAACATAGAAAAATTACATATAACAAAACAGTTATCAAGCAAGAATTATAGTTATTCTATTTAGTTCATTAACATTTGGCAAATTAAGGAAAATCCTCTATCATTTATCCTATCTTTGTGAGTCTAAAGTTTTATATCTAATCTATCTTTTATCATGACTAAGGAAAAGTATAACTATAACTATCTGTTCTTCAACTCCATCAAAGTCTCCAGAAGAATATATTACTTAAGTAAACAGGAAGTACATTGTAAGCAACTTCCAAAACTCTAGAATTGACAGACATATAGCCTACTGGACAGTCACCTAAAGTTCTTTTGTAACATTGGAGCATCCATCTTCAGCCTTCAGGCCCATAGTATCTGGCAGACTTTCCCATGAAGCAGGAACTTTGAAGATCTCTTTTGCCTTGCACTGACAAAGTTCAGCAGTTGCTTTTTTCTGTGTCCTGTAAAATGTCTGACAGTTCTTTCATGAAACAGGAACCCTGAAGGACGGTCTCACCTTCTTTAGGCAACTTTAGCGTCATTTTTCTGTGGGTCCTGCATATCCAGTTTATACCACAAAACATCAAGCAGTCTAGGCAAGAGCAATTTCCTTGTCCAAATGGCTAATAAGCTCAATCAGGAGCCTCTTTAATGGCCATCACCCTCTTGAAGTAGATTGGTGCTTCCAGGAACAGATTTGTCCCATTGTCAAGAAAAGTCCTAAGTTCTTAAAACATTCTAAATGCCATATTCTGTTGGTCTTTGAAAGGTTTGAAGAACACCTCTCTAATTGAAATATATCTCTATATATCTAGAAAACCTAACTAACATGACTACAAGCTTGAAGAATACCTAGCTATCTGAAATATATCTCTGTACATCTAGAAAACCTAGCTATTATGACTACAAGTTTGATTATTATATATACTACCTATTAACCTATATTTTCAAATTATACTTTACATTTTTAAATGAGCTGCACAAACACAATACCTTAATTAAGAGCAGAAGTATAATATAACAAAATTGACCTTAAATCTGTATCAATAAACCAAGATCCATACCAATGCAAAGAAGTCATCTCTATACCATATTCCTCTTTCAGTGTGAACAAACATTTATAAACAATATTAAGGAACTTGAGCATAGTTCTCTCTATACTGCTTCCTGCTATTTATTGGTTTAGGTAATTTTTAGGATTTTATGGTGACCTCTCAGGGGTCTTGGTCCATCAAACTATATTAGTCTGAAAGGAATCCACAGGTTCTCATCCTCTGTAGAAACAAAAGTGGAACCTTTTTTCCAAAGCAACATATCCTTAGACCCAAATTTTGAAGTCAAGATACCTTTAAAACATATATGTTGGTTTAGTTTAGAATCAAATATCTCTCTGTACTTAGCTCATTCACAGCCAAAAAATTCAAAGTAAACACAATAATATAGAAAATCCAGACTCTCTGTGTATATTCTGTCTTTACAAGGCTTATTTTTCTTTACTCCTTTAATTGTTGACTGTCTGTACTCTGTCTCTTTAAAGCCTTTGTTTTATTTTTTAAAACTATTTCCTTTTTATAACTGTCTATATTCTTTTTCTTCTTTCTCCCAAGCCTACGTACATTTATTTAACATTGTGGCCCATTTAGAGGTCTTTTTCATCTGAATCTGCCTTTATTGTGTATCTGTAATCTTTTTTTGTACAAGACTGCTTCTAAAAATGTTAAGCAGCATGGCTAAGACTAAGGCTGCTTTGCCTTTTGGCTCTGCCCAGTCCAACATGGCAGAGGTCCGTTCAGTGCCATCTCTGTGAGCTGTGCCCACAGCCCTATTTTCAGGCACACAGCAGTCTATGTTGCCATTAAGCAAGTTGTTGCACTCTACTCACAAACCCCATTCAAATGCTTGATCTTAAAGAGCTAGAGCTGTTTGTACAACTAGCACAAATGAGGAAGCCCTTTTACAGGAGCAGCTCAGTTTTGATTGCTACTGCTGAGTCAGGAAGCCTTCTCTTAGAGGAGCCACACCTCTGCTTGCAGCCAGCAGATAGAGCCTATCTGAAAAAAAAAATGTGGCCACCAAGAAACTGCTCTTAATCTGTTCTTTTGTGTCTAGAATTCCTTTCCAAGCCTTCTCAGGTTTTACATGGATGTAGCTGACCTCATTGGCACCAATTTGTAGGCGGAGGCTGTTCATTAGTTCTGATTGCCCAGACCTGAAATAATCACACAGAAACTAGGTTAATTGCAACACTGCTTGGCCTATTAGCTTAGGTTTCTTATTAACTAACTCTTACATCTTAAATTAACCCATTTCTATTATTTTGTGCATCACCAACAAGGTCATGACCTACAGACAAGGTTCTGGGTGGTGGCTGGCATCTTTCTCCACCAGCAGCTACATGGTGTATCTTGACTCTGCCTACTCTCTCTTTCTCTATCTGCTTGGAATTCCCACCTTGCCCTATTCTGTGCTGCAATAGGCCCAAAGCTGATTCCTTATTAACCAATAGTATTCACAGCATACAGAGAGGAATCCCACATCACATCTCCAACTGTCTCTAAGGTACAGACAGAGATGCATATCCCTCCATAAAATCCTGTCCAAGCCACAGCACTCCTGCAAACTTTCCATCCACATTTCTGTTGAGAGCCATGGTAGTGGCTACTGTTAGTTGGAGATAGAGGTAGGGGTGACTCTCTTCCCACCTACAGGCCTCACCTGAAGACAAAATATTCTGTGACTCTTATTTATCACCAAACTATGCGGCAAATACTTGCAGACTCTGGGAGTACTGAGTTCTTTACTTCAGTTCACTTTATGCCACCTGTACACTCCACCATCACTCAGAACTCCTCCTTGGGCAATCTAGGTATCTAAACCCAATTCCATGTCCTAAAACTATAAAAACTAACAAGTAAGTTTTTGCCCATCAACTCCTTGCCTTCCCTGTGACTTCCCTTTTTCTGGCGCATCTGTTCCCATGTAACCCACTAGTCTAGATTGTTATCAGGTATGCCCTGAAATCTGGTTGCACACCAACTGTGTCCTCCCTTCTTGATGCACACAACATCATGAATGCTATTTAGGGTTTTTTTTCCTCCTTTTGTTTTTGGAGTCAGGGTTACTCTGTGTAGCCCTGGCTGTGCTGGAGCTCACTCTGTTCCAGGCTGGCCTTAAATTCAGATTCGCCTGCCCTTGTCCACCTAGTGCTGGATTAAAGGCATATGCCATCACTACCTGGCCTAAAGATTTTTTTTTAATTTATGTATCTATGTATGTATGCACATGTGAATTTGAGGGATTTCCAAGAGCTACAGTGGAGGTGGGTACTGGGAAGTGAACTGCAAGCCGCAAACCTTGCTTGGGTCAAGAGTACTTATCTTAGTGATACAACCCAAGTCTGAGTTCAAAATTCTCCAAAAATGAATACTGAAACAGGCCCGGGTGGACCGACTGCTCCTGCTCATGGGGTTTCTTATTTTCACTCCTGGAGTGTGACAAGTGGCCTGCACAGTCTCCTGACAAACTTTGCTGCAGGGTATTTGGCTTTGTTCTTTAAAAGAGAAATGAGTTAGCAGCTGTTTGTTCAGGGACTTCCCAGTCCCCTCCTTAGTTCATTGGTGCCCACTCTGTCTCAAGGTCAGAAGTACACAGAAGAATCCAGTTCTGTGAGGATCATACAAGCAGGGGTACTTCCAGGTTACTCTCCTCTCTATCTTCCTCCAACTGGGTTTTTGGGGATCAAGCCAATGCGTCTAGGATGCTAAGTGATGGCTTCACTAGTGTGCTCTATCTGAGCTCTCTATTCTCTGACGCCATCAACCCGATGTCTAGTGAATCAGCACCTACGTATCAGACTAAGCTTATGTTTGCTGAATGCTGAGAGGTGACTCCCATGGCTGCTCATTTTGCCTTCCCTCTCAATTAAGATTGTCTTTCCGCCATTTTGTTCCTAGTTCCCAAGGCCTTCATTTTTACTGTCAGAGAAGAGGAGCCTGTGATAACTGAGATGCCCAGGTTACTGTTATGTTTGAAGGATTTTTAGAGCCAAGGCAGGCTTTCCTCTTTCAGTTTCACATATTCCAAACTCATTTCCCGTGTACCTGACCCTCACTCCACCACAACTCAGATCCTTCTGTATGTAATGAAGGTGAAAGTGCAGGAATTTGTTAAAGATAGGAACAACTGTGGTTTATCCCAAAGGCATTAGTAGTGGAATCTTGAGGTTTTGTTTACCAGGACCTTGATGCAGAAAACTCATTCGTGAGCCTCTGAGGCCTACATGGTGGTATCCTCTCCTGTATTCATGAAACTGAGTTGCTTGGTGTTTGCTGTGAGTCTAAAACTATCTTAATCACTCTGGTTCCATTGGTTCACCTATACTGTACAGTAATCTGTGAGTGGGCACTGGCATTATGTGTTCAAACAAGGGTGCTATGACTTATAGCAAAGTGACATGCGCAGAAGGTGGTGGGCTGGGGGGAGGGGTTAGCAAGGCATGGCTCTGAGCATTTATGTAACATGCTATCTGTGCTCGTAGTCCTCATGCAGGCTCCATGGTCTTTATGTTTTCTGAGACAGGATTGCTAGAGCTCTGGGTTCTTTGAAGGAGATGAGACATTGCAGAGAAGGAAAGAAGTCATGGGACCTTATTTTGCTTGTTTTCCTTCTTTTATTTCAATTTATTTAAACTACTTTTCTCAATGGATATTGATTTCTTAGGCATTTATTAGAAGTTGCTCCATTCCTGATGTCAGGTGTAAGTAAACAGATTATGTTAAGTCTTTCTTTCAGTCCTTGTAAAAGGGCATGTTTACCTTCTCTGTAGGTCTGGTAGATTGCACCAAAAGAACTTGGAGGTTCCTCTGCAGAGTCCATAAAACTGCGCACGAAACATCAATACTTTGTAGACTAGAAAACTAGATCCCAAGCCAGGCATGGTGGCACAGACAGACCTGTGATCTTAGTCATTGGGGGGGGGGCTGAAGAGGGCTACTGAGTAAGTTCAAGTACACCACTTAGCAAGACCGTCAGGAAAAAAGGCAGTGGGTACAGTTCAGTGGTAGAGTGATTTCCTAACATGTTGAAAGCCCTAGATCCACTCCCCAGGTCTGAAAAGACTAAAGACTAAACGACTAGAGCCTGTGTCAGCATCCTCTGACAGCCAATAGAATGTGTCTTTTCATGACTTTCTTACAACTGCTTCTTGCTTACTAATGATAGAATCGAGCCTTGGCTTTCAACGTGCTGTTCCTTTAAGCTGAAAAACTAGAGGTTCTTGGCATCTTAGTAATTCATGAATTTAGCAAAAGGTTGAGTTTGAGTTATGAAGACTTCAAAGCTAATAAGCAGAACCACACCCCAGGTCTTCCATGTAAGGCACCCTGTCTGTGCATTGTCAGCTATGGCTGTGACATTCTTTACACTCCTAGTGAGTACTCTTAGCAGAACATTGACAGTGTCTGTGATTCCTCCACACTTGGCAAAGGCCTGTGACCTCATCCCCTATTCCTACCCCACCTTGGTTCCTGATTTGCAGTCACTCCTAAGATGTTCATGATTTACTGTCTTTCTGTTGCAGTTTTCATTTTCTTTCTCTTTTGTTCCTTGGAGAATTTTTCTTCCTTTCTTAAAATCTTAGTTGTGAAACTGAGAGAATGTTTTTAATTTTCCTTTAATTTTTAATTAGTTATATTTTCTTACACACTTAAGTTTGGCTGCCCCTCCACATTTCCTTTCCCCTGTTCTCCTGCCTCACTCACACTTCCCACCCTTCCTAATTCCCCCCTCCATTTTCATTTTAGGTGGTTTATACATAGAGTTTACATATTCTTTATTTGACTTTTGCCTGCAGAAATTGATACATATAATTGCTAATATACAATAGAATTACTAGTACATTACAATATTAATATGCTAATATAATTGATGCATATCAATACTCTTAAAGATGTACTATGAATGTAAACTTGTGTAAGTGATGTGAATCTCATAAAGCAACATTTCTTTTTCATTTCCTTTTGCTTGAGACAGGGTTTTTCCGTGTAGTATTGGGGCTAAAGCAACTTCTCTACCAAATGTCCTCTCAGCGGAGGAATAGTGAAAAGGAAGGATCTGGTCATAAAGTAGGCAAATGAAGTTAGCCTCTCACTTTTAAACAGAGAGATCATATAAATTTATTTGTTGAGAAAGTACTGTGTCTAGATCAAACTAGAGGCTGGGAACTAGAAAGGTTATAAGATCCCAAGCCTTTGCTCAAACATCCAGAGTGTGAAGTTCCATGTCGTACATGCATAAAACATGCCATAGTAGCTCTAACTCAGGAAGAACTGGGGATTCAGAAAGCCAGCTAAGAGATTCCCGAGAAAGATGTATCTAAAAGCTTCTAAGATATTCATTTTAATATCCCATTTCCAGGAGTATTGTAATCCCACAGCTGTGACATGCCTTCTTTCACACTAAGGGGTGAGCACTGGAAGACAAGAGTGCCTTCCTTTCCTCATTGCCTCTGATGACCACAGGGTAACATCAAACTGTCTAGATTAGGCACCTGGAGCCCAGAATGCAATGCTTCTGTTGATATGATTGGAACACACCAGTACTTCCTCCTGTGGGGAGCTATCTTCAGGAAAAATGAACCAGCAAGCGTAAAGTCTCAAGGAAACTACAGTACTAGGGCACTTATTTGGGACAAACCTTAGTCTACAACTGAGAAACAGAATAGAGGCAAAGACATGGGAGCCCATGAAAACTTACAGCTATGACCATTTCTTCTTCTCTATGTGGGACACTGGGTTTATTTTATATCAGTGTACACCTCAGCTCCTTTTGTTGAGATACTAAAGGAAGCTAAATATGTGTGTACATACATGTGTGTGGGTACATGTACACATGTACTTGTGTGCAATTTCATCTGGAGGCCATCGATTAATGCTCAATGTCTTCCCCAATCACTCTCCAATTGTTTTGTGAGACACGGTCTCTTTCTGAGCCAAAAGCTCCTTAATTCAAGTAGACTGGCTGAACAACATAGATCCTTCTGTCTCTGTCTTCTTAGTGCTGCAATTACACTATGAGGCACCACTTGGCTTTTCCCATGGGTGCTGGTAACCAAACTCAGGTCCTGTGACTGCACAGCACGTACATTACTGACTAAGTCATCTCTCTAGAACACGGTTTACTTCTTAACTTAAGGCCCTATTTCATTTGTAAAGTGCACATTTTACACTAAGTAGTCTTTAAGCCTACATCTATCCCTGGGATTTCTTGTTTCTATGGCCCTTATTAAAAAAACAAAACTAAACTAAACTAAACAAAATTCAATTAAACTAAAACATTTTTCACCGTTCCTTTCAGTATGTACCCAACAGAGGAGTTGCTAGATTATATTAATTACAGGAACAACATACTTTTCTATAATTCCACTAATTCATGCCTTTACCTTTGGTCTTTATCATGGCCAATATATGGACTGATTATCTTATTGATAACCAAGTGGAGTTCTCACAATATACATGCATGAAAGGCATCAAAGGCCTTCTAAATTTTGTGTACAAGATCATAAGGGAAGATTTGGAATGGAACCTCCCATTTTCTGTCCTTTAAAGAGGTTTCGTGTAAAATTCAGGCCTTATGGATACAGAGGCCATAGCTGAGGTGTCTTGATTTATTTGTGCTGTTGAAAAAGACTACTTAAACCTGAATAATTTCTAATGAATATAAATCCATACTCCCATTTTTGGAGTCTAAAGACATTTAAGGTCAAATTTTCATCTGATGGTGAAAGGTAGGTTATAAATGAGGGAAGGAGAGAGACAGGGTAGCTACGGAAAGGGAAATAAGCCAAGCCAATCTCCCCTTTTACAACAAACTCTCTGCTGAGACACTAGCATTTATCCATTTGTGAGGACAGATCTCCCATGGCCCAATTCCATCTTAAAAGTCTCACATCTTAATATTGTTTAATAGCAATTGTAGATTTACTTGAGCTGGGAATATACAGGCATTGAAGCCATATAGTACAAGGTGAAGTTGAGAACAAGCAAAATGTCATTATTATTGAAAGCAAGTTGGTGGGGCAACTTGGTCCACAGATCAGTCTACTGTGTGGAGCTTCGTGTGGATGTCTTATCATAGCTTCTCTGGAAAGAGGCATCTTAGGAGTTCCAACACATCCTAGAGAGTGTTAGCGAATGGATGCTCTGATTTCTCATGTGAGTAACAGGAAAGCTTGTTCAGAAATGAGACAGAGAGAGAAAAGAGTGCTTGGCATGAGGCCAAGCTTGAATGTCTACTCCTGGTTTAAGTCATCCTTGTAATCAGACAGGAATTTATGCCCCAAGGTTCCCGGAGGGAAAGTCCCTTATGGTTGAGATTCCAACCTTTATATTAGCAGAGCAGGAGGATGGTGGTCGGAACTGCTTTCCCAGAACATAGTTGTGGTCTTAGGCTCTATTGGAAACTGCAGAAGAAAACAGTTCTTGATCTTGTTCATACAAGGTCTGGGTTGCTAGCCTATCAATCAAAGTTTTTGGCACTCTCTTGAGGGTGAACTCTGTAGCTAGCTGATAGGCCTCCTCTATTGTTGTCTTTCTTCTCCTTTCATAGTTCTTTCAGACTCTTCCTCACTGTAGAATCATCTAGTCCGACATTATTATCCATTAAGGATATAGCAGAAGCCCCCACAAGTAGATCCTCTCATCCCTAAATCTGAATCAAGTTATTTCTTGTCCACATTTTGATTTTGATTCTAGCACTGGGCTAGCCCATCAGACTGAGACTACTAACAGTGGCCTTCCCCAAGAGGGGGAGCCATGTTTTCACTACCTCTGTCTTACACACACACAGATACGCACATACACACGCACACATACATAAATGTATATGATATATATATAGTAGTTCTGCGATATAGGTACAGTTTATGTATACACATATGTGCATGTATGTATATATGTATATATATATGTATGTATAGAGAGATAGATAGACCCTTCATATATAGGTATAGAATCAAGAATGTTGACTGGTTGGCTAAATAACTACACTACAGCCACAGACAACAGAGCCACCATCTTTGTGGCTCAATCTTTAGGGGGAGGAGCTGCAAAACAATAATTATCTTGGACACAATGAGACTAATAACTCATTCTGTGTACAAGGAGCCTCCTATAATAATAGCACCAATGAAGAAGAAATTATACTTATTTTAGTGAAACATCCAAAGCTATACAGACAGACTAGACTGGTGTGTGTTACAAGTGCATTCTCATTTATGATTTATCTGGTCACCTCACCTTCTTACAATACAACTACCACTAAGAGGTCAGCAAGATAAACCTTTCTGTAACAATCAAAATGGATACCATAAAGTGGTGTGGGAAGTCATTTTGTATATGTGTTGCTTTTATTGGTTAATGAATAAAGAAGTTGGCTTGGCCTGTTGTGATAGGGCAAAGTAGAGGTAGGCAGGGAACACTAAGCTGAATATTGGAAGAAAGAAGGCAGAGTCAGGAGACACCATGTCGCCACCAGTGAGCCATCACTTGGAACCTTGCTGGTAGACAACAAGCCTCATGACAAAATAAAAACTAATAGAAATGGGTTAATTCTAGATGTAAGAGCTAGCAAGTAAAATGCTTATGCTATTGACCAAACAGTATTGCAAATAATAAATGTGGTTTTTTTCAGAGATGAGCTGTTGGGAACAGTCTCCTACAACAATAAAGGGAAAGCGTCATAAGAGGAGCAGCTCCAACAGTCTTCGATTAATGAGTTTACTTTGGCTATGCTCTGCAGGCTTGGATTTCTGTCTCAATGCTAAATAACAGCTGAAATGTGTGTGTGTGTGTGTGTGTGTGTGTGTGTGTGTGTGTGTACAATAGAAAGCATATTTAATAAGGAAATCAATTTTCCTGAACATTGAGAAGAACTAATGTTCATACTGAAGACTTTGTGTTGTATGTTGTATAAGTAGATTATTTTATAGATGTTTTTTCTTTGTCAGCATAGTTAAAATGAGAATCAAAAAGTGACCTCTATGAAATGAGCTTCAAGAGTTTAAAAAATGCACTTCTAGGGTACACCTTATGTTATAAATGAAGCACACACACAGGTGGGGAAACGTATCCTTGTGCACAGGACCGAAATCATCCTAACACCCTTTCTTGGGGAGTAGTCTTGAGAGAGGAGTGTACTGAGTCTGGCTTATGCAACTGCTGCCACTAAAGTCCACTCTGAGTCCAGTCTTTGAATGTTTTCAAACTTTGGATCAATTAGTCATTTTTCCGTCCCTGCTCTTTCCTTTTTAGCTTTGGCTTGAAACTGTCAAAATTCCCAGGCACATATTGCCATAGGAGATTCTGTTGGTTGAGGGAGGAGTGGTTGGCACATTAGGGAAAGAACAATTAATTCGAATAGGTAGATAGTATATTAAACCCATGAGTCTTTCCAAAATTTCTTTATATTTCTACCCTCTTTTTTAGAAATTCTTTCCTCTCCCCATGACCCTTTAGGAGTAAAATTCAAACAGCTTTTAGAAATAATTTGGAGATCATTGCAAGAGACACCCAGTGAGGCCTAGAGAAGGTCGCCTAGGCTGTGACTTCCTTATCATATATTATGCTCTTGAGATGAGAAACTATCCATGGTAAAGATGTTACAATTACCCAGGATTCTTTCCTAAAACTATTCGAAAATGTAGACTGAATCTGGGGAAATGGCTCTGTTTGTGATGTTCTTATCATACAAGCATAAGAACCTGAATCTGATCCCAAAACCCCTGTTAAGAACAAACAACAACAACAAAAGCTAACCTGGATTTTGTGTTACATCCTTCTAATCATAGTGCTGGGGAGGCAGAAATAGATAGCTCTCTAAGGTTCTCTGGCCTAGTCTACTCGGTGAGGTTTAGACCTCATCTCAAAACAACCAAAACCCAGTTGGAACCTGTGTAATGACACCTAAAGTTTGCCTCTCACCTCTACAAGCATGTACACACATGTACAGATGTACTGTCACACACACAAATACACATGCATGCACAAAATAGAAGCTTTATTTAGAAAGGGAAGCATCTTCAGCCTTACCATTCCCTCCATTCCAAAGAGCATGCAAATATATGCAAGGGAAGTAGAGCGATCTGCACATTTTTATAATCATAACAATTATATAGACAGTAAAAAGGGAGCTGACCAAGTGCGGCCAATTAATTAGGAAAGGTTGGAGGAAGAGTAACAAAGCTTAGTATTAGGTGAGTAAATTATCCTCTAAACACTTGAAAAAGGAAGAGGAGCCCAAGGGATCTAAAAAGATGGATCTGGTCCACTGTGCCTGCTCATATAGTCATCGCAAGCTTCCTGGAGCCAAAGCAACTGGCTCTCCTGTGAAAGACGAATGTTCACCTCTGGGTCCTTGTTTGTTCTCTCAGAGAGGTCCGTGCTGCAAACAGAATCCGTGTCCCTTGCTGCTCTCAGCTGGCATTGCTGTACAGCTGTGCAGCAGCTGTTGAGGTCTCCCCTACAAGTAACTCCTATCCAGTGGTTGGCAAACGGGTGTACATCTGGGATGAGATGTTCAAATGACCTCAGGACCCCATAGAATAAATCAAAACACTGAAGTAATGCCTTGGACGAACTTGTTCTGATGTAACTCAGTTGCCGAACTTTATTTCATGGTCATTACTGAGTTGAGTGATCTATTTTATCAAAGCATGGTGGAGTACGGAATAATCTTCATAGCTGACATTTAAGGAAGGTCGGAGAGAGGAAGCGATCTTCCCATGTCTCCGAACGCCAAAGTTCTGTCAATCAAAGAGCTTGACCATGACATGTTTCCTATGAGTTTACATTTGGGCATGAACCGGAGAGGATAAGCCAGTGTTTCAGAGCAGTTAGGCTGGCTGATAGACCCTCTTGGATGCTGTGCGGTTTATTTCCCTCAAGAGGTAACTATCTGGAGAAGCAATGCAGTGGTTGGCTGAAGTGTTTTTTTAACTACCGGTTGCTGTTCTTATCACACATTCCCTTTTGGGGTGAAACAGTCCATTAACTTTGGTTTAGTCTGGGCCCATTTCCCATTTTGGTTCCTGTTAACTGACAGCAGTAACAGGAGTGTATGGAAACAGTTGAACTCCCTGCTCAAACGCTGTGTCTAGCTGCAGTGCATCAGGTACCTAGCTGAACATGTGGGAATATTTTTTTGCGTCAACTATGGTATCCTTAACCTAGGACCACTTTCACCTTGGACAGACAACATAAATGCCATCACAGAAGTTGAGGATTTCTAGGGTCAATAAGTGCCAGGCTTTGAAGAAGGGCCTAAAAATGAAGGGAAGTAGCATAAAGGCAAGATATGTGGTAAATAAGGTCTAGCTCTACCTGACCCTGGTTATGTGATCTGGGAGATTCTTCTCTGTTTGTATTTCTGTCTTCTCACAGATAGAACCGACGTTGCTCAGAACACAGGTGATTTCTAACAAAAAGACAGAATGTGGAAGTATAATATAATACTATATATTACTAGAAAGCTAATGTATCTGAGCAGAAAGCTTAATGAGAGAAGCAGATCTTAGACTGGGCCAGAAACAGGTGCTAGACAGGAATGGAGACAGTGCTTTGGGCACAAAGCTCCTTTCTCAGGGCTTTTCAAATTCTTGAGAATGTCTTCTGCCTTTTGGGTGTTCATCGGCAGTCTCTTGGGTATTTTGTGAACTGGGTTGGAGCAGGTTAAGGGTGAGTTGAGGGGAGGGGAACTGGGGCCTTGGAGCTACACAGGACACTGACCCCATCTCTTCCCAGCCTTTCCAAGCAGACGGCTGGTGTGACACTATCAATAACCGGGCCTATTGCCGCTACGACGGGGGAGACTGCTGCTCGTCCACACTGTCCTCCAAGAAGGTGAGCGAGAGCACCTGGGGTGGGTGGAAAGGTCTTGTGGCTCCGGAAGTTAGTGTGGATCCGGCTAGCCCTCCTTCATGGTACAGTCGTTAAGAGGGAATGGCGATGAGTAAGGAGTATCTGGAGTGATGAGGAGATTAGCTGATTACAAGAAGGGGTGGTGAGTACATCTTACTGAATTACCAATACAGTGACCCACTGGGACAGCAATGGCTTTTGTTGCAGAAAGTCTCCTGCCAGCTTATCATTGCCCAGACCAGAGAAGGTCTTCCTTCTCTTAAAGGCTCCAGATGACCAGTGAAAAAACTTCCCGGTTATTACTTACCTTTGATCTATTATAAGTACATCATAGGGATATAATTACAGGAGCTACCTGAACCAGTCTCTTGAGAAGATCTGCAGCATCCCTTTGTCTGATACCCTTTATTTCTTTATTTCTTTATTTCTGTTATTCTTGGCTCTGTAAAATTAAGAGATAAGCTCCTTACATCTGTAAAGCTGAGTGAGCTGAAACTTTACAATGCTATGAGTAAAAAATGCAAGCGCTCTGTGATATTTGAAGCTAGTTGGCACATTCAATTGGAGATATCCTGGTGTTATTTCCTCCTCTGTATTATCTCCACAATAAAGCCACGATGGGCTATACATAGACTAGAGTACTGCAGACAGGTTCTGCCCCTTCTGTTCACTTACTATGTGCCAGGTACTATGTTCAGCATTACATATGAACGAGGTGACAACACGGAGTGCTTAGGGACTCAATACATCATCAAAACAATTGGCCTTTTTTTTCCTCTCACAACTAACCAGTCTTGAGCTAAGAGAAACAAATTATGAGCGCTGACCAGAAGGCAGAAATCGGGCCGGTTATTTTCTATTCTTACTTGTGGAAATAGCTGCTCAAGGAGTCTATCTATATTCAGGAAGGCATGGCCACCTTGGAAGAAGTTGTTTAACTCTCTCAGCTTCATTCTGTGCAAACCTGGGTCAGCATGCAGAAAAGCTGAGATTATCAAGGCACATCGCTTCACATCTCTGCTGAGTCCTACATCATATTTTATTTCATATGTACAAACAATCTTACCCTTTCTCCAATCTAGATGTGCAATCACTAAACCCACCCCTCAGTGTGTCTGCACTGATATGTGACATTAGTGGTTATCTCATTTAATCATGAGTACCCAAAAGGCATTTACCACTCTCGTGGCTCAGTAGTGGTCATTGTCTTTGATTCTAATTTGATTCTAATTAAAGGAATTGCTTATCTGTTGGCAACAGTACAAGCAGGAACAAAGGCAGCTTTTCTGTGTCATATCTGAAATGGGAGAGGGATAATTATAGAGAACTGAGCTAATAGTCTCACACACAGAGGGTAGGGAGTTGCGATGTCTCACCACCCCAGAGTATATCTTAGGCTCAAGAAAGGCAAATGGTCATGCATAGGAAGATTCCAGAGATTATCCCACTGCCCCAAGAGCACAAAGTCAGAGTGAAGTCAGCTGCGGTGGTCCTCACAAGGAGATGTGGTGACATTCATCTTTCCAGCTAGGAGGACTGCAACAGCAACAGAAACAATCAAACTAGACGTTGTCAGTAATGTTAGGAATTATGCCAACAACAGTTATAGGTGTGCAGCAAGGTATGAACATGTTCCACCATCCGTTTAGCCCAAGAATACAGATGTTTTCTGGAGGGTGGAGCTGATGTCTTCTCACCTTATAGATGAAGAAAGGGAAGCAGTGACGGATTCCATTGCCTAAAATGGCATGGTGTGTCATAAGAGGGCCCAGTGTTAATTGCTGATCTATGATACGAACCCCCCCCACACACACACACACTAATGATTTCAACTCCCTGTTCTTCCCCTAGGTCATTCCATTTGCTGCGGACTGTGACCAGGATGAGTGTACCTGCCGAGACCCTAAGGCAGAGGAAAATCAGTCACTCTAGGACCAGAGCCCAACCTCTCTGCCCTGGAGGCAGATTAAGAGAGAGAGGCTCCCACCGCAGGATGCAAAGGGTGAATGAACAATCCAGGTCCTACGGCTGAAGGAGCGCCTAGAATGGAGAGTCATTAAGACATGCAAGAGAATGTTTGTGGGTGCCAATTAATGCATTACATAGGCCAAGCAGGGAGGAATTAGAGGCAAAGGTGTCTGTAAAAGAAAACAGTTGATTAAAAAAGGAAGGAGAAAGGTGACAGACAGGATCCCTCTTCCCTGTTTGTCCTCTGCTTCACCCTTTTCTCAGCTCTCACTCTCTTCCCCACTCTGCACGCTGTCAGTGGCTCAGCCCCACCCACCGTGGAAAACAGCATCAGAATATTAGAAGATAAACTGCCAGGGACACTCTGTTAATCCCCATTTCAGATGGACTGTCATCTTTCAGGGCTCATCTACTCTAAACTGACCCTTTGCCTTTCTTTTGAGTAGTCTCTCTTAAGTAATGAAGTTAGCTACGTCTTTGTAAGTATTTAAACATAATTATATAAATATATTATATATTTTGCTGTTTACTAAGCTAAAAGTTATTCATTGTTCCACACATGCTGCTGTGAAGTTCATGTCCAGATGGATACTGAAGCTTCGAGGACAGAAAGGTCCTTTTGCCGTCCTTCTATTGATCGGGATTGGCAGTTTGGCAGGTAGAGGAAAGAGGAAATTCAATTCTGGATTCTGGCCTGTCAACTGAGCATCATTTTATGATCTGGGAGCTGGGCCTACTGAAGGGAGGTAGATTTGGCATGCTAAGAGCAAGAGGCATGGAAAGTTACAAATGGGAACCCATTTGGCAGCGGTCTAGTAGAACTAGACAATGGTTTCTAAGTATCAGCGAAAGGAACACACAAACCTCCCCTTCTCAGAATTCTATTAGAGCTGGTGAAGTCCAGGGTCTTTTCCACTCCTTCGTGCACCTAGTCCAAGTGTAGCTGCCAGCCAGTCAGTCCGGAAGTTTGTATTAGGGCTCATTCTCCGAACACCAGGCTTACAGGAACTTACACCCTCTTCATACTTGGCCAGTGGTTGGTGTTTCTCCTTGTTAGAAGTCCCAAAGTCTGGCCGTCATTCACAGCCACATCACCAGCTCTTGACTTTCTGAGAAAAGCAAAAACTTTGGAAACCCAGTAAGGGAAAGGTAACAAGCGATGAAAGAATTGAGAGGGATGGAGGCATCAAGACTGTCAGAGAGGCTGAGAGGTCAGGATTAAAGCAGGGTGGAGGATAAGAGGACAGAATGATTGAGGAAGTCCCTGTTCCAAGGCTCCAGAGGAAGCCAGAGTGATCCTCTGAGCGACAAGATAAATTGTATTCAAGTGGCAGCACCTAAAGTTTGCAGCAACCCAGCAAGGGAACCTGGGAAAATGTGGAGCGAGGGTGACACTCTGTGGGGAGAAAGAAGAATTTCAGCTATTTAGGGTCCATTTTGTTATCTTTATTATTTTCTTGTTCAGTAGCTGTATGGACTACACACAAATCAATCACATTCAATAGCTATCTGAACTACACACAAATCAATCACATTCAATAGCTATATGGACTACACACAAATAGATCACATTAAATAGCTATATGGACTACAAACAAATCAGTCACATTCAATAACTATACGGACTATACACAAATAAATCACATTCAATGCTATATGGACTACACACAAATCAGTCACATTAGCTCTTCTGTTTCCACCCATCTTGGGCTCACATTTCCCCATGAGATCTGACCTAGCTCTGTGTTCTTATAACAGTTTCTGTATCAGACCCAGAAAGTTAGTTTTTCCTGTTCAACATTGGTCTTGTCCTCTTTCAAAGGCTCTGAGCTCTGTCTCCCCCTAATTTTTTCTTCAGTGGAAACTGAGAGCAGACAAATTTTGAAGCCATCTCTGGAATCTCCACAGCCTCTCCTTGTGTTCTCCCTATTTTTTATTATCAGTGAAGTAACTGATCTATAAAAGGAGAAAGGCAACATTATTAACCATCATCAGCACATCACCCCTGCTGTACACAAGAAGAGCAATATTCTGCAATGACTGTGGATGCAGCAGTGTACACATGCTTACTTATGGGTGAATCAAATAAGGACAACAGAGTCACCGAGATAGAAAAGAACAGAGTTTATTAATCCAAAAATCCTTTATTGCCTCTATTTCTAATTACAAGGTACACAGTTGCTTAAATACTGTTCACTGTCTGGGTCACCCTTAATGCCCTCAGTCAGGAGAGACAACTCATGTATTTTTGGATCCTGATACATTTAAAACAGAAAGAATTATAGAAAAGTTAGATTCTCTATTAAATACACACACACGCGCGCGCGCATGCACGCACGCACGCACACACTATAAAATTGTTTTCTTGGAGAAACATCCAAATTCTAGGATGCCTTGGGCAATCATGACAGATGAGACAGAGGCAGAGACAGGATAATAGCTATCCTGGGCATAGCCCTGCCCAGAAAGGCTGTGGCCCTGTGAGTACAGATAAGCTCACAGTGCTCACCAATGTGTGTCCACACTCAGCCTCTTTGTTAAGCCATTAAGAGTAGCAGAGAGGGCATTTCCACTCCATCCTTCATTTGAAGATACTTTGTTTTTCCCTTGGCAACATTCGCCATGCCCTGGGAAGGCAAGAGGACTGTTTCTGTGGTGTATAAAAAGCTCCTCAGCCTGAAGGCCACTTAGCCATAATCAGCTAGAGACAGCAGCAGCAGTCTTGTCTAGACTTTGTCCCCAGGCTTCAGTGTTAGGAGCAACACAAATCCCTAATAAAGAAAATGATCATAGATCCCAGCGACAACTCACTCATGTCCCCATGTATGTGTCTGCATCTTGCTTCTCTTACACATCCACAGCGTCATCCAGGACTCGTCACAGAGGCTCCTCTGTCTGGATCTTTGTCCCAGAGTCACCTCTCCGTTTCTTCCTGTTCCTAATAACTAGAAGTCTGAGGTTCACATGGCCGAGGGGTGGCTGACTTCAATGGGTAACGTGGCAGTCTTCAATCCCAGAGATAGGGAAGAGGTCAGCAAGGACAATGTGGAGATTCAGGCAGAGAACGCAGTGAGTGAAGAGTCTCCTTGGTTCTTCCTTCCCTTTCCAACATTCAAAGGCATTGGTCTTGACAGTTCATCTATTCTGTGTAATTGATGTTGAGTGTGTCAGTTAGCACCCAAGGGGATGGTATGATTGGAGCACAGCGAAGGGAGCTGATCTACTGTATTGTAATGTAAAACAGCCACCACCCGTTATTTTATAAGATTATAAAATGTTCATTAAAAAAATCAGCACACAAAATATGAAGTGTGTTTGGTGTCTTATTCTTTGTTTAAACGATTTATTTCTGAGTCACTTTTCATTGGCCTCTACCAGATCCACAATTCCTTTATTGGCTGATCATACCCCTCAGTCACTTGAAAACTATGTGTTATATAAATAGGTTGTGAAAGAGAGATAAACACAAAAGCCCACAAGAAGAGATGACATTTACAAAGGTAGGGTGTGGGACAATGATGCCAAGTGCCTTGTGAGCTGTGAAATGCTGTTCAAGAATCATTTGCATTTCAGAAGTGACAAGCATCACCTCTGGGGACTAACAGGAGGTGACCTCTGAAGGATGCTTGGTAAAGGTTGCCTGTGATTTGATAGGCAGAAGCGAAGAAGTGAGCAGAGAAGAGAAGGAAAGATGCGGAGATAGTGACGGGAAAGACTGCCCCTTATTGGACATCAGTGAGGCATCCGGCTTAGCTGAAAGTTAGTACTAAATTAATGTGGACCAGGCATTTGGTTAACACAATCTTATTTAATTCTCATGGGGGGAAAGTCTGAAAATTACATATTCACGCTTCCCAGGTGAGAACATGATCTGTCAGTCTGGAGAAGAAAGTTCTTTCAGATCACATGACTAAACCAGCTTCAAGCCTAGTTTGGGGGATACAGGGGTGCAAGAAGGAAATAACTAGAGATCAATAAGAAAGGAAGAGGTGGTGAAGTGTCCGAGGTGTTACTGCGTCATCCCATGACACTGTCATCTCGGAGAGAAAGGGGAGTTAGGAAAGCAAATTTTGGAACAAGAGTTTTAATTTGCTCTGCTCTTTTTAC
The DNA here is from genome assembly GCF_982192425.1 of Myodes glareolus. NCBI lineage: Eukaryota > Metazoa > Chordata > Mammalia > Rodentia > Cricetidae > Myodes > Myodes glareolus. The sequence goes on from NC_142030.1 coordinate 65,628,286, forward strand.
ACACTTTCCTTGACGGCCAGACGGATAATTAGCTTGAAATTTCGTATAAAACCTGTGTTTAGCAACCTGGAGGAGGCTTCTGCACCTGGGATCAAAAGGCTAAATTCTCTGCTTATGCTAGGCATAGCTGGGAAAGCCCATCCCACCTACCAAACACTAGGGAGGACGTGAGAAAAAGATAGCTGGAGACATAATCTTGGGTTGTGGGAAATAATAAAAGAAATTATTACCTGGAATTTTCTGTAATAACTTGCAAGGTGCCTTCATGTCATTTTTGCTAACTCTGGGTGAGAGGCTAGATCACTGTTGCTTTTGTTAGTTCACAAGTGAGGAAATTGCACGACAGAGAGATTATTAGAAATCTGAAGTGTGTATATTAAGCTCCACATTGGAATCAGACTCTAGTTTTTGCTTTGTTTCGGGCTTTGCTCTTAAATGTAAAGTGTTTTCTGTTATGCCATATGCAACTCAGTAGACTCAAGAGTGAGCCCAGACCCTACTGCAATGGGAAAGTTCACAGCTTTTCATCTGTTTGTACTTGAAGGTACTCACTGTGGTTTTCCTAGTCTTTCTTCTCTTCTGCTGTAGTCCATGTCAGATGGTAGGAAATCCTCCCTGAGTACCCTCCATCGACCCTCTTCTCGTGCCAGGCCCTGAGTGTAAGCAGATGCCCCTGAACATGCCAGTTTGGACAGCTGGACAGAAATAGCTGGCAAGGTTGCATTCTTCTTAATAGTTTCCCCAGGGAAAGTCCTGGACAGAAACTTTAGAGCTCTGGTTTGCATTGACTGACGAATTGAAATGACATGATAACTTATTCATAAGCTGAGAGACCTGAGCAAGAGACCTGCTTTTCTTTACCGGCCTTGCAGGTGATGAGATGCCCTAGGGATGGATAAGGTAAGCAGAAGAATGCTTTACACCTCAAAATTGCACCAATGAGTCTCTGGACCTGGTGTTCGGTCACGTGTGTGTGTGTGTGTGTGTGTGTGTGTGTGTGTGTGTGTATGTGTGCATGCACATGTATTCATGTATGTGAGTGCACATACATATATTACCATACATGTATATATGTGCATGTGGAGGCCAGAGGACTGCCTTGGATATTGTTCATCAAGCACTACCCACATTTTCCTTTTAAGACAGAGTGTCTCTCTGTCCAGGAACTTGTGCAATGGGTTAGGCTACTTTCTGCTCAGTGAGTCTGAGGGATCCACTATCTCCATCTCCCCAGTGCTGTGCACCACCATTCCCGGAGGATGGCTCCCAGGCCCTTGCACTTGCAATGTAAGTATTTAATACGCTGAGCTCTCTTCTCAGCTCCTGAATCACTTTTCTTTTTACATCACTTATTTGTTTTTTATATTTTGTGTGAGAGACAGAAAGACAGGGACAGAGAGAGATCAAGGGAGACAGAGAAAGGAGAAAGAGTACAGAGTCGGGTGAGTAGGAGTGAGGGATGACCACAATATATTGTATGAAAAACAATTTTAAAAAGAATACCACTGACTCCCACTCTCTGACAGTTTTTAAAGGATCATGTATTTGTAATGATCTGTGCCAATAAACTTTCTGTGTGTCTCTTGCACGTTACTCCTGCACACGAACAGCCTTGGTTTAGAGAGTCCATATTTACCCTCACATCTGTCAAGCTGGTGTTTTCCCGTGAGAATCCAGTCTGGTGATCATTGCATGGGTCTGCTTCATGCACTTCCTCATTGATGGTCATTTTTAGTTTTGTTTTTCCTGACCCTGCTACTCCATCTTAGGCAACATTGTTAAACATTCAGAAGAACTAGTGTGACAATGGTGGGATGCCTTCCCGAAAAAGAAAAACGTCTGTTACTATCTGTGTAACGTTACCAACAAATATGTTTTTAAAAAACTTCTAAGCTCTACAAGATAGTTCTGAGGAACTGCAATTTGCTAATGTTTTCCCAATCAAATTTTCTTCTAAGGATAATTTAATATAGTTGAGCTTCCTCTTCTTTGTCCTTGTTCACATAAAAGACATTTATTTGAATACAAATAAAAACAAATAAAGAGAGAGTGTTGACATTGTCATTACTACCCAACTACCCACAGTATATCAATCTGCTTTTTCTCTCCACTAGGTAACCTACATGGTTTTGCCTTTAAATGTTTGCAAACGTGTAAGTAACATATTTAAATCTCACAGAAACTCTGTCAAAACTAGAAAATGCCCTGATATCACAATCGATAGACAGCTCAGTGTTTTCTAGAGGGTAAGCCAAATTGTTAGGACACAAATGACTTCAAAGTATTTACTCTGCTGGTGATGAATCAATAGCCATACAAAACATCCAAATGGTCTTCACTGGGAAACACTGCTTGTATCTTCCCCACTTTAACTGGGATTCTGTTCTTGGGAATCTGGGCGGGGGAAGGATGATTTTCTTCTGTTCTGCAAAGATGGAAAGTCGAGCAAACAGTAATTTGAATTCTGACTCCAAGCCCCACTAGATAAACGTCTAGTTGCTGACTCTTTCTGAGCATCAGTTTACTGAATGCCCGATACTTGTGGTACCAGGCAAGCAGGGATTATGGAGCATGTGTTGGAGACAATGAGTGTAATCTACTGTCTCAGAATTTGGAAGGTACAGAAGCTCAGGAAACTGCTTTCTAAATACCTTCAAACCCTCACACACCCTGGGAGTCTGACCTTAGAGTACCGCTGGGATGTGTGCCATCATTAGCTCTATGCTTAGAAGAGGGGGAGCATCTGCTGACTCCCAGGTAGCTGGCCAGGAGGTGTTCTAGCCCACTGATCCAAGGAGAAGCAAATTGGATTTGTAGATTAACAGTGGTAAAGCTTACCACTGAAAAGGGGGAAACAGGCTAAGGGGAACTTCTTAGGAGCTGGAAAACTGGGCTTGTAAATGCAAATGGAATCTACCTAGAAAATTGCGTTAGTTATGTAAAAAAAAAACTAGTAATTTTCTTCAGAAGGCAAGTGATTGAATCATTGAATATATCTATTCTATAAAATAACCCTATCCAGTGTGGACTTCCACAATGTTCTCTGAGTTATTCAGTGCATCAGCCACCGCACATATCTTGCTATCTAGTATATGAAAAATGACTAATGAGACAGAAGAAATTTATCTTGTACAATACCTTATGCCAATCCATTAAATGTGAGTGGTTAAATGTGTACCTAGTGGGAACCTTGCTGGAATACACAGTTGTAGAATGTTATACTTATCACTCCACTTGCAAGTCTTTTCCTTGTGTGCTATTTTGTTTTATTTTTGACAATACTTAGCGTTTCTATTGCTGTCATGAAGCATCAGGACCAAAAGCAGGTTGAGAAGGAGGGGCTTGTTTGACATCCATTTCCATATTGAAGCCAGGACAGGAACTCAATCTGGGTTGGAACTTGGAGGCAGGAGCTGATGCAGAAGCCTTGGAGAGGTTGTGCTTATTGGCTTAGTCCCCATGGTGGGCATAGCCTGCGTTTTCATAAAACCCAGGATCACCAGCCTAAGCATGGTACCACCCACAATGAACTGGGCCTTCACCCTGATCAATATCACTAATTAAGAAAATACCTTATAGGCTTGCCTACAGCCTGGTCCTATGGTGGTATTTTCTTAATTGAGGAGAGAATCCTCTCAAACGATTTTAGCATATGTTAAGTTGACATAAAACTATCCAATATAGTCCTGGAGATTGAAGCCAGCACCTCACACCTGCCAGGTAAGTGCTCTTTCGCTGTCACATCTATGCCCTGGGCGTGAAGTTTTAAATCATGTTACTTACATCTCATGGCCGATGTAAGGAGATATTGGGCACAGAGAAGCCTCCAATGAGAAACCAAACAGTAAAAACAGATCCTATGCTAAGCTGTCCCTTCCATGACACCTTTATACAATTTTTACTAGATAAGAAGACAGCATCACTAGATGAGTAATGGAAACACTTAACATGAGAGCTACTCAGAGATAATAATAAGACGTGAGAGCTACCCAGAGAGGTACAGAAAGACCAAGGTTGTCAAACTTGCAATTGTCAGAACCAGAATTGGACCCAGAAGTCTGTTTCTATAGTCTGTTTATTAACAAATCTTGCTACTCTAGAACACTTCATTTCCTTAGAAACCACACAGATAAATCAGTGTTCTGTTTATGGGTTCTCATACCCGAGAGAAACACAAAGGACCCTACTCTACACTGGAATTCCTTTCAGAAATCTGTCCAAACTCATTCTGAGTTGGACTCCTATTATGAAGCTCACTGCTGCCCAGTGCCATGCTTATCGTATTATAACCTTCTCCGGCTTAGGGGAACCAGTGCCTAAAACATTTCTTAGAATATCATTGTTGTATTCAGTGTTGTCTTAGCAGTTCTATTGCTGTGAAGAGATACCATGGCCACAGCAGCTCTTATAAAAGAAAGCATTTGTGGCTCTCTTACTGTTCAGAGATTCAGTCCATTATCATCATGGTGGGATACGGCAGCATGAAGGCAGACATGGCATTGGTGAGGTAGCTGAGAGGTCTATATCTTGCAGGCAACATGAAGTGAGCTGAGATACGGGGTGTGGCTTGAACAAATGTGAGACGTCAAAGCTAGCTTCCACAATGGCACACTTCCTCCAATGAAATCTTCACTCCTTCAATAAGGTTACATCTCCTAGTAGTGCCACTTCCTTTGGGGGCCACTTTCTTTCAAACCACCACATTCTGCTCCATGGCCTCTAAAGGCTTGTAAACATATAATGCAAAATGCCTTTGGTCCAAAAAGTCCCCATAGTCTATAAAAGTCTCAGACTTACTTAAAAGTCTAAAGCTCAAAGTCTCTTCTGAAATTTATGCAATCTCTTAACTATAGTTCCCTGTAAAATTGAAATAAAAAAGGCAGATCACATGCTTCCAACATGTAATGGCACAGGATATACATTACTATTCCAAAAGTTAGGAAATGAAGTAGAGGGAGAAAATACCCAACCAAAGCAAGACCAAAAACCAGGTGGGCAGTCTCTAAACTCTGCATCTCCATGTCTGATGTCAAATTGCTCTTCAGATCTCCAGCACCTTTCAGCTTTGTTGACTGCAGCACACTTCTTTCCCTTGGGCTGGTTCTACTCCCTTTCATCATCTTTCCTTGGCAGGTATCCCATGTCCTTGGCTTCTCCAGCATTTTGGGTTCTTCAAGGCAATCCAGGCTTCAGCTCCACAGCTTCACTCAATGGCCTCTCTAGGACTCCCTCAGGGACACCCCTGACACATGCCTGACCTCAGCATCTTTCCTTAGTAGTTCCTTGATTCTAAAACCAGAACTGTGTGACTGAAGCTGCTACGTTCTGTTGCTTGCTGGGGCTGGGACACGACCCCATTGTTCAATTACATCGTCACCCATTTTCTGTTTTCATGGTTACCTTCACCGCCTGAGCTTGGCTGTCCTTGAACTTGCTCTGTAGTTGGCTTTAAACTAAGAGATCCATTAGCCTCTGCCTTTGGAGTGCTGGCATTAAAGTTATGTACCGCCACAACTAACCTTAAGATTTTCTTTAATGTTTTTTATAAGTTGGAAACTTAGCTGGTTAGGATCTTGCCATGAGGTCACCATTCCTTTTTTTCATTTCTTAATCAGTTTATCTCCTTGAACACAGGGCTTAGCTCCATTCCACTTCCAGGCACTCATTTTCTCCTTAAAATTTACATTTTGCAATTTACCCTGCTCAGCTTACACTTTTTCATTATATATCTTCATTAGAATTTCCATTAATAACCGTCCAGCAAAGTCAATACTGGGATGTTTTGAGACTTCCTCTGCCAATGGAATTAATCCATAACTCTTCACTTTAGCCTCAAGCAAACTCTTTGGACAAAGGCACAAAGGTCGACACTTTATTCCACAAAATATCACAAGAACAATCTCTAGGCAACATACTAAAATCCCGCTTGAGCCAGCCCACTACAGTTCAAATAACCTTCAGCACTGTTTTCTTATACATTCCTACTGATATGGCCCATTAGGCGGTGCTTAAAGCATTCCACTGCTTTCTTAACTCAACGTATCAAAGTACATAACACTCCAAACAAAAGCATGCTCAAGCCTTTTATAGCAATACTCCATTCCTAGTAACAACTTACATCTTAGTTAGGGTTTCTCTATTGCTATTAAGAGACAGCATGACTATGGCAACTCTTATAAAGAAAAACATTTAATTGTGGTATCTCACTTTATAGTTCAGAGGTTCAGTCCATTTTCATTATGGTAGGACGTCGTTGCAAGCAAACAAGCATAATACTGGAGCAGTAGTTGAGAGTTTGATATCTTGCAAGCAACAGGAAGTGAACTGAAATACAGGGCTTGTCCTGAGCATTCATGATATCTCAAAGCCGGTCTCCACAGTAGCACACTTCCTCTAACAAGGCCACACCTATTCCAACAAGGCCACACCTATTCCAACAGCCCCTAATAGTGTCATCCTCTTTGGGGGTGATTTTCTTTCAAACCACCACGGTGTGTTTTTGTTGGATACCTACGATGCTCTATGCACTAGGATAAATTGGTGAGGAAAAGAAAAACAAACACAGGAATCAAGTTTCTGTCCTCAAGGAACTTAGCAAACAGCTGAAGGAGGCAGCATGCTATAGAAAGATAGCAGAAAGGGATCATAGAAACAATGCATCGCATCAGATAAGAGGATGAGGCAAATTTTCATGAACCAGAACCTATGAGTTGGGGAGACGAGTATGTGGAGGAGAAAGGAGACCAGATGAGGAAATCGGCTGAGTGCTGCAGTGGAAGTTCCACGCACTGATGAGGTGCCCTGTCAACAGAACCATGGAGTGTTTGGCCGGAAGCAGTGGCAGCTCATCACCTAAGAGCAGCCATTCCATTCAGAGGAAGAACACCCTGAAGACAGGAAAGCATGGCACGAGGGTAATGAGTGGCCATGGCCAGAGTGAGGGTGCATGAATGCTTCCTGAAGATGTAAAGGAACTGAATGATCAGGCCAAGTGAACACTAGCAGGGGGTGGGGAGGAGTTGGCTGAGCACTGGAAACAGCAGGCAAGGGTGGGAGAGAACTTCTCCTTCACAAAGAAGAGACATGGAGCACAATGAGGGACAGAGATAGGGTTACAGAAGTCAGTGGTGAATAAAGGTGGAAGTGGGTCCCATAGCCACCCCCTTAGCTGTGAGAATGAATCTGGATTTCACTCAGAGTGAATGTCCTTCCTGTATTGTTTGCCCTGTACTTACACACAAGCCATGCTTATACACAATAAAGTATCCCTACTTTTCACACTGGCTTTGCTCTGACCAGAATGGACATAGTGACATCTGCAATAAAGTTCCACTCTCCTGCCCCTTCCCCAGACATTTCATTCAGGTACAGACACAGTCCGTATTATTGCTTTAAAATACGGCCTCAGGAAGTCCTGCGGCTCAAGGAAATGAGCCTATTGCCTAGGACTGTCTATCTCTAATGCTAAATTAGTTTCAAATCATAGCTGACCTTTGACCCTGGACTCTCACTGCTTCTGAACAAATACACATTACATTTCAGAGAGGTACAAGAAGTCCCTGCTGGTGGCATGGCCCCATGCTCTGTGGCCCTATTGATCAGATGCTTCATCGGTGCCTGGACCTTCCCCTGCAAAGTTCAACCCTTCCCTCACCTAGACTCACTTTTTTCTCTTCCTTGAGCCTCCTTCCTTGGCTGCTTCTCACAAGTCTCGTCCCATGAAGCATTGCCTCGTCTCCCTTGTCCTATCTGCTTTCTGTGCCATTGAAAACAAAACTTGACCCAAAAACAACTTGAGGAAGAAAGGGTTCATTTTATCATAAAACATACAGTCTATCATGAAGGAAGTCAGGGCAGGAAGTCAAGGAAGGAAACTGGAGGCAATAACTGAACTGAAACACAGACCATGGACACATGGACAAATTCTGCCTACTGACTTGCTCTCCACAGCACGCAGAACTTGATTTTTTTTCATATAACTCAGGCCTACCGGCCTAGGAATGATAACCTCTACATCAATACTTCGTCAAGAGAATGGCCTACAGGGGCATTTTGCCTACAGACAGGAGGAGGTATTTTTTTCCAAGTTTATTAAATTATAAAAGTTTCCATTTCCGCCCCTCCTCCCAACTCCTCTCTCCTCCTCCCTCTCCATCCCTAAGAGCAGTCAGGGTTTCCTGCCCTGTGGGAAGCTCAAGTTCCTCTCCACTCCCTCCAGGTCCAGGAAGGTGAGTATCCAAACAGACTGGATCCCAAAAATCCAGTATATGCAGAGGAAACAAGTCCCAGTGTCATTGTCAATGACTTTTCAGAAAGACTCCGGGCCAGCCACAGCCAGAGAATCCGGCCACATTCAGAGAATCTGGTTGGATCACGTGCTCGTTCAGTCCCAGTCCAACTGGCCTTGGTGAACTCTCCTTAGATCAGTCCCCTTGTATCAGTGGGTGATCGCACCCCTCACGGTCCTGATTTCCTTTTTAATGTTCTTCCTCCTTCTGCGAGGAGGCATTTTTTTCAGCGGAGATTCCTTTTCTCCAGATGACTGCCAGGTGTTAAATGGATGACAACAACAAAATGATCAGCACAGCACTATTTGATGAGATCTTTGTTTTTTGGTCCCTTCTTGCCCTCTGAATAATCAATATATTTAGCTGATGCTGTGGTGTGGGAGAATTGTCTGTATCCTGTCAATCATGTATTTTAATAAAACGCTGATTGTCCAGGCAGGAAGTATAGGCAGGTCAACCAGACAGAAAGTAGAGTCGGGGCAATGAGAATAAGAGAAGGCTAGGGAGGAGGAAGCTCCCTCTGCCATTCCTGCCCAGACCACCAAAGAGGCAACATGTGAGCTGTTGCACTGAGAAAGGTATTGAGCCATGGGGCTAGCGTAGATAATGATAATGGATTAATATAAGTTACAAGGACTAATAAGAAGCCTGACCTAATGGGCCAATCAGTTTATAATCTTATGGAGTCCTGTGTGTAATTTTCTTGGGGCTTGAGGACTGTAGGGTACCAAGCGGGACAGAAACCCCAACAAGCCATCCCTCTTGTTACAATGCTGTTTTCAGATGTGCTCTTGGCTTTTCCCAGTATCAGCGGTGAACTCTTCGATGGCTGGCGAAGTTAGAGAGCCGCTAAGTCTTTTGATGTCTTCTTGAGAATTTGAAAGATACATCTCTCCATTAGAGTAAAAGCAAACCAGAGTCAGAGCCCTCTTCTTCAAATTCCAGTTAGCAACAGTAAATTTCCAAAAGCATTCACCTTCTGGACCAGGCAGTCTTGAGTAGCATGAATCTCACACCTCTACATGCAGCCCTAGAAATGCTATCCATTCATTTTTTAGGATCTCTGGTTTTGCCTTTGGTAGTGTCCTGCCCTGTGAAACACTGAGGTGTGCTGAATCTATTACCAATCCTTGTTTTATGGACATGAGACAAAGGCAGATCAGTTCTGTTGTTTGTATATTTGGTATTGGCATGAGTAGGACAGCCTAAACCGAGTGAAAAGCATGACCAGCTCTTTAACAATAGCTCAAACAGCAATGTCAGCACCAGGCTAACAAAGAGCACTGTGTGGTTTGACCATATAGTATGGAGATGAGTAATGAATTCGGGCTTGTCTTTTGTTGTAACACTGAGGCAGACTTTGGCCCAGGTAACATAAATACATGCTCAGCTCAGATATAAATGTGTAGCCCACAAGATGTGGGCAAAAGAATTAGCAACTGTTGATCTGGCAAGATTTACAGTCTAAGAAACAGCCTGACAGCTTCACAAATCATTGTCATAAATATATTACCGTGGGTGAACAGAAATGTCTCCGGTGCAGCAAGAAAGACACTAGTAGAGTGGTAAGTGTGATGAGTAGCAACATTTTGAATTTCAATGTGTTTAATTTTCCTACAGTGTATGTCATTCTAATAAACTAAGTGATATTATCTTTGCTTCTTTAATATACATATAAATGGCATACAATTAAATGTTCTATGAGTTTGGGGCTGTGTTTTAAGTTTGACTACATCTAAATCTATGGTCCCAGATTAAATCATTTGAATGTGATCTTAAGTCCAAGTGTCACATGAGGAACAATTTTCATTTAAAAAAATATGTCAGGAAGACAATGTAATTGACAAGGTATTTCAGAAGGGCACTTCAGTGTCAGAGACCAAGCCATCACTTGCCCTAGACAGCATCTATTAATGAACAACCCTTGCTCATGGATAATTTTGGTGTTCAATGATTGACACCATGAAGTGAAGAGAAGCAAGGATATCACTGGGGCAGAAAGAGTAGCAGAGATTTCTCTAGTTATAAATGTGCCCACTGTTGCCAAGGTATCTGTGCTTTTTAGTCCTTGACTCCCTAAAAGTGATCTGCATCCTGAATTCAAGTTTGCTCCTTCACAGAGGAGAGTGTTCACAGCGAAGACCTTGTTGTCCTCTTATCTCAGGGAGGCCATGAGCAGAACAACTGACTCCTCCAGTGTTCGTGTGTCAAGTGAGGCATGAATGTAAATTTATTGGTCTGTTGTGCACATTCACATGGGTTGTATGAAAATAACTCTTGATTGCATTTGGCACATAAAGTGTCTGTACAATTTCCATTCACCTACTACAGCTGGAGTTCAGTAAATACTTATGGACAAGAGATACCTATTCATGCTTATTTTAAAAAGCAATTTCTACGCTTTGTTTTAAGGAAGTATCCTACACCATCTGAAGAACATTTCAGATGTACCCAAAATGTCATCGTGATTTTTTAGTTTCTATTCATGCTATAGCTTTTACAAGATCTCAAGGCTTAGGGTTAGAGGAAACCAGTGTAGAAAAAGAATACAAGGTGACAAGAATTGAAATGAAAGTGAGGTCAGATTCTGGTCATGTCTATTCTCAGACTCATACATGTTTGTGCAGATGTTTATGGCAACTTCACTGTTTAATTAACTCTCATTAGGTTTTCCATGTACCTCCTAGCTGGTGAATACTTCATCTCACCACCGGGCCTCTAATATATGTCTTGACCATGTCTGTGAGCCTTTTTTGTATTCTTTAATTAAAGTTCTCTACATCTGCCAGCTTTAACCCTTCACTGTATTTATAGCCTTGCTTTTTCTGGTTATTTCAAGCCAGTGCCATGTACGTTCCCATTGACAATATACATTTTTTGATCAAACTTCAAGGGCCTTGAGATGGCAGTTCTATTCCCACAGTAGAAATGCCATTTCCCAGAAGACAGGAAGCAAAGCTACTAACAGAGGTGAACATGTACAGGGAAAGACTTCCAAAGTGTCTCTTCATAGTCTGAAGAATGTCAGACTCAGAGTTTGGAGGGAAAGAAATAATTTATCCATCAAGTCTCTCTGGCTCTTTGAAGAGTTTTCCAGATTTCCTTGGGGAGGGCTCCCTTCTGTGGTGAGCAGTAGGAAAATCCACACCTGGGAGGCCTGCTGGCCTTTCCCACTCCTGCCTTCATCTTGAGCATTCCAGAGAGGTACAGGCAGTTCCTGCTGGTGGCCTGGCCCCAAGCTTTGTGGCAAGGAGTACAGCTCAGCTCAGACATTCCAGTTACTGCTCAAACCCAATGGCACATCATTAAGTCCTGGGCCACACCCTCTTCCTCTAAGTGTTTGCTGCTTTGCCATAGCAACCAAATCCCCTTCCTTTATGTTCCCCCTCCTTGCTTCACTGCAGTCAGCTCCATCACCAACACCTCTGTTGTAGGCATTCTCCATCCCTCATTAGTTGCCAAGGGACACAGAGGGTACAGGATGAGGATCAAAGCGTCTTTCCCGGTCCAGTGCCCAAGATTAAGACTGTTTGGAAGGCTGGAGGTCTGAAGGGCAACTGAGCTGTAGTCAAAGATCATCGTGATGTACACATAAGATATCAAAATGGGTGTGTTAGATTGTTTTTGCTCTGTTAGGGACTAGACCTCCAAGCAGCTAGATGGTTTGTGTGCAAGTAAGGTCAGGCCAGATAGTGGGGATGATGGATGTGCCTCGACTCTTAGGTTAGAACACAGTGAGATCAGAGACAAGAGGAGTTCTGGAGTTCTTTATTTTCAGAGAAGACTTATTACCATTAGCCTTGACAATGCCTCACTGTTGGACCTTCTCCATGGCAGCAATGCACTGTGCTAAAGACCTAGAAGAAACAGAAAGACAGAGTTATAGAGATGATTACATTTGGTTCATTGTTTGGAAGACTGCAAGTTTTGCTGCATATAAAACTGTGTGTCTTCCACACCTCCTAAACCAAGCCAAACAAACAAAAACCTCAGTTCAGCCAAATTTCACTGTCAGCTTGATTCTATCTCATCACATTGTACAAATAGAAAGGGAAAGGATGCATAAAAGTGAACCCTTGGCAGCACGACAGGGTGACATAGTTAGCAACTCTGTTACACTGGGAAAGTGACATACCAATGCTAAGTGCTCTGAAAAATAGCACCTGAAAAATTCACCTGAAAAATAGAGGGAGCAGAGGTCACATGTTGGTAGTGAGACAAGAGAAACCATGAAAAGTTTTCCCATAGTGCTGATAGCTGATGGGGGATCAATTAATATTAGTTGCAATTAAACACAATAGAATCTTCAGCAACAAAAGTTGAAAAGATGCTTTATATATTTAGGGATATGTATTTATATACCACACACACATAGACACACACACACACACACACACACGCGCACATATGTAATAACAGTTAAAGAAAAAGAAGTCATGATATTGAAACAGAATGGGAGAAATGGGAAGTTTGGGAGGAAAGGTAGAAATGATGTAATTATATTATAATCTCAAAAATTACATTTTAGAAAGATGCTTTGTGTAACATGGTAAAACATCTTCAAGGAAGTTCAATGTCAAAATTTGAACAGGACCTTTGGCACACAAAAAAAGGATATATAATGTGAAATTTGAACATGTTTTCTTGCTGCCCAACATGTTGTCAAGTGAAGACACCCAGGAAATTACAAACCACTTTAAAGTCTGAGAAACAGTGAAGGGGACCTGAAAGCTTCCAGCATTGTGTCAAGCCCTTTCAAAGGTGTTGTCCTGTGCAATCTTCAAGTTGCTTATGGCAGTTAGTTGCCGTGCCAGCATGGCAACTGTCGCTCTTCTGAGCAAGGGACGTCGGAATTAACATGCAACACAGCTTCAGGTTCTGCAGACAAGCCTTTATTCCACTTTCTCACACAGTATATATAGCCCTCAGCAGGGGAAGCCAAGACAGCAAAAGCAGGAAGCTCATCACTGTAACTCAATGACTTAGGGGTAAACATCCTTAGAAACATTGCTAAAAACAACAGATTGTTCCTGTTTTTGTTCCGGTTTTCAACCAAGTGCAAGAGTGCAAAACAGATCAAGTGGGGTGCTAAGGCCTGTCCTCTAGGGACCCAACAATTCCCCCCTTTTTATTTTAAAAGCATGAGAGCCCCTTTCTTAGGACTCCCCCAGATAGAGACTCTTACCCGTCTACGGGACGCCTTAATCCCTGTCTTAGGTGAGCTCACTATACCAGGAAAGTTGCCTGTCATAGGGATCCCTCATGACTTCTGCAATATCTGCAACCAAACTTGGGGCACTTCCTGATTACCGGAAGACAGTCCAAGCAACACTTGTCGAGTGACAGTGTTCTGTACGTGGGATTGCCACATAAAGCGGCAGAAAATCTAAAAACAGATAACCCCAATGGCAATATGAGTACAAGTGAGCATTCCAGACAATTGCTGGACCCAGCCCCCAAGCTGGGCCATGGCATTCTACCGACAGGATCCAGACACAGCAGGGACCCATGTGCTGTTAATAACTAACAATATGATAAGCTGTCTGCAGGGTGAAATTCAAAAAGGAATTCCAAGGGCCATCCAAACATGCATTCAAGTGTTCAATCACATCAGAAGCATTTATAACATTAGCAGGTGTAACATACAAGACACTTGCTGCAGGAGTCAAAGGGAATCTCCCTGTTCTTGCAAAAGCACAGTTTGTTGATTTAAATTTAAAAGTCCAAGTCCAATATGAGAGTCCAGAGCACTCTGTGTCTGCAGGGACTTGCTAACCCTTCCAGACAGCTGATTCACAGTCTCTGTAGTCACAGTTGTCTGCGAAATGGTAACTCCAGCAACTGTAGCCGCAGTGGCAGTGACAGCAATAGCAGCAACAATTACAGCTGTTTGCCCACTGTTGATAAAGGATGATCTCCTGATGTTCTTGAGACACCAGCACCGGCAGAGGAATCACAGCTGGCACTCAAGCGATCAAAGCTCCATCAGAACCATCCCAGCAATTACTCAGCTTGCAGATCCTGGAAGAACAATTAAGAATATCGTTCCCCCCCAAAGTGTCATTCCACAATACTAAGAAAAATGGGGCAGGAATGCAAGCAGAAGATCAAATAGTCATATTGTGTCCAGCAGTATAACAAATCAGACTCTTGAGTGATACATTCTTCCCACATAACTGTCGGGTGGAGATTAAAATCTCCATCAGCATCCCAACCCCAAGGAGCAGGTTTGGGACCAGAGGTATTATGCAATACTAACTGGTATTAAAAGTGGGGGGTTTCTCAGCAGACTCCCCATCACTCATAATTCTGTTGTTGTTACCAGAGTCATCACCTGAAGCAGAAGAAGCGTTGTGGTCTTCATCTTGGGTCACTGGCCTTACGCACCGCTCTGGCACCCAAATTGGTTTGTCAACTCCTGGAGGAAAAACACATACAGCCCCCCCTCACCTTTGCCAACAAGGGGGTTGGTTCCATCCATCTTCCTGTTTGCAAATCTTTCCAGCGAACCCATCCTAGGCTCTGAGCCCTAACCTGTGTATGACGCTCCATAGGCGAGCGCCCTTCAGCATCCACAGTCAAAAAATTTAAAATAAAGAGAATGGTGGATAATTGAGTAGCTGGGGAGAATATGAACTTCCCCCTTTTAAGTTTTTGAAAATATTGCTTGAGGGTCTGATTGACTTTTTCTACAATTGCTTGACTCATTGGGTTATATGGAATGCCTGTTTTATGGGAAATTCCATAGAATGAACAAAAGGATAAAATTTTTTTGCTGATATATGCTGGGCCATTATTTGTCTTAATAACCTCAGGTTTGCCCATATAGGCAAAAGCAGATAGGCAGTGTGCAATGGCATCTTTTGCTCGTTCTTCTGAATGTAAGGATGCGAAAATTATTCCTGAAAAGGTGTCTACTGATACATGGACAAATTTAAGTTTCCCTGCAGCAGGCAGGTGTGTAACATCCATCTGCCATAACTGATTTGGTCGTAACCCTCGTGGATTAACTCCTAAATTGGGGCTTCTTAGGAAAGGAGCCCACTGAGGACAAGAAGATGTAATGACTTGTGCTACTTCTCGCGTGCATCAAGTATGATGCCGAAGGGAGCAAGCGTTAAGGTGAAATTTATCATGTATTTCTTGGGTGCAGTCAAAAGTAAAGCAAACATGTGTATATTTATCAGCTAAACCATTACTTGCTGACAATGGCCCAGGCAGTCGAGTATGACTGCGGATATGTCCGACAAACAAAGGCTCAGTCCATCGCCAAATCAAATGCTGAACGTAGCTGAGCAAATGATGGACCTTAGAGGTAGGTGATATATATGCAGATGTCTCCAATGGCTTGAAAATGTGGGCCATATACACACTATCAGTATACAAATTTACAGATTCCCCAGGGAAGAGCTGGAGTGCAATGAGGCAGGCTGTTACCTCTGCAGCTTGGGCTGATACATCCCTCACAGGACTTTTCCATACTTTTCCTCCAGAGACCAATACTGCATTACCTTTAGGGGAAGCATCTGTAAAGACAGCATGAGCTGAGGGTATGGGAGATCCTCTAATCACTTGGGGGAATATAATGGGATGATTTTTGAACAGGACTATTAATGGATGCTGAGGATAATGAGAATCAAAACTTCCGGAAAAGGAGGTGAGAAAAAGGGTCCACTCATCATGGTACTGCTGTAATTGTACTAGCTGGTCTTTAGTATAAGGTGTTATAATCTTGTCAGGGTACTTCCCAAATGTCTGGGCAGCAACCTTCTTAGCTTCCCAAAGTAACTGTAATATAGCTTCATAGTATGGGATGACTACCCTTGCTGGAGAGGCAGGCATGTGTACCCATAAAATAGGTCCATTCTGCCAAAAGACTCCTATAGGGGCAAAATTGGAAGCAAGAACTACAAAATTTAATGATTGATCATAATTAATCTGCTGGAGATGGACCCTTTCAATGTTGTCCAGAAGAAGCCTTAAGGCCTGCCTGGCTGCAGGCATCAATATTTGGGGAGAGGTTGGATCAGGATCTCCCAAGAGCATATCATACAATGGTCTTAAGTCTCCTGTTTTGATTGCTAGGGAGGGGCGTATCCATTGTATGTTTCCCAGTAACTGCTGCCAATCATGTAAGGTTGTAAGATGAGAGGTGTTAATATTTAATTTTTTTGGTTTAATTCCATCCATGACCAATTGGTATCCAAGGTAGGAATATGGGGCTTGCATTTGGACCTTCTCAGGAGCTATGATTAGCCCTGCCTTCTCTAAATCCTGTTGCATTTGAGTATAGAACTTTTGACAGCTGATCCCCCCCCCCCCCCGTGGCCTTGTTTGGCAGGGCTTTCCAAGCTTTGGTAGCCACAGTCGCCATCTGGAGATATACGGCAGGATCGAGCACAATTTGATTGGCCAAGTCAGCATAAGCTCCTGCTCCAATTAGCATGTCTAGATTGTGCTGTGCCTGTCCCGCTTGCGCATTTAACCTAGCCGTTTGTAAACAATTTTCTTGATATTCTCCCCTCCACAATAAGTAATCTCCTCCCGATAGTACCGCATGGCATAGCTGCTGCCAGTCGCTAGGTGTAAGATTCAATGGCGCAAAAGACTCTACCATGGCAAAAGTAAATGGGGCCTGAGAGCCGTATACTGCCACGGCCTCTTTCAATTGCTTCATCTCCTTAAAGCTCAAGGCCACATGTTGTCTCAGCATCTGTCCTGGATTGTTAGGATCAGGTACCTCTATAACCAGAGCAACTGTGTGCCGGGGCCGAAAACTGACACCTCCTCTTCTTCCAGAGCCCTCTTCGGCTTCCTTGTCATCTGTCAGTCCTCAATGGGACTCCCTCTTTCCTCAATCAGCATTAAAAGCAGGTGGGGCTGACGGCACACAAAAGGAATCCTTCGCCTTACAGCGCTTCAGCCTTTTCTGAAGTACCTTAATTTCCTGCATTAGCTGTGCTTCCTCATCAGATAAACTATTCTCTGCACTAGAGCTAAGACTGTCTTTCCCATTTTCTGACTCAGAGGTTATTGCTATCTGATTTTGCGCCCGAAAGTAGGTAAACTTTGGCGCTAGCCTTAGTCCTGCGCCAGATTCCAAAGTTCTCCCTATTTCTGTTTGGTCCCAATGTGACTCTGACGATCCTATGGACTGGCAAGTCTCCTCCTCCTGTATTTCTTCAAGTATCTCTTTTGCAGCTACGACCTCCTGTCTCACTTTCACTTTATCAGTAAGTAGGGCATCGCGAACCAGGCGCCATAGCGAAAAGGTAGATATAGGGACGCTATTGTCACCCTCCTTTTGCAGGTGTTTCTGCAAATCTGTTTTTACCTGTTTCCAATCGAAGATGTTCAAACCTCCACCTGTCAAAAACCATGGACTTGCTGTGGCTATAGTCTTAAGAAAATCCTCTATAGTTCTCTCTTTGACCGCGGTTCCTTGTTTCTCTAATAATTTAGATATCTCTCTTACTGTTTGTGGATCCCATTTTACCCCAATCCATCCTTACCGGTCTAGGACTACCCGGTCCGCTACCCCTTCTTTCTCAGATCTCGGTGGGAACCTCCACTTTGCTGTGCCAGCACGGCAACTGTCGTTCTTCTGAGCGAGGGACGTCGGGATTAACATGCAACACAGCTTCAGGTTCTGCAGACAAGCCTTTATTCCACTTTCTCACACAGTATATATAGCCCTCAGCAGGAGAGGCCAAGACAGCAAAATCAGGAAGCTCATCACCATAACTCAATGACTTAGGGGTAAACATCCTTAGAAACATTGCTGAAAACAACAGATTGTTCCTGGTTTTGTTCCTGTTTTCAACCAAGTGCAAGAGTGCAAAACAGATCAAGTGGGGTGCGAAGGCCTGTCCTCTCGGGACCCAACAGTTAGTAAGCTATCGTGTCTGGACTCACGCCTTCACTCTCCATGCTGCTCCTGTTGAGATGCTACAAGTTTTGATTCCTTTTTGTTATTCAGTCCCAGGGCGGGTTTTTGTCCACAGGTGCACTAGAGGGACACTGGAAGGAAGACTGATTCTGCCTGTTAGCTAGATGCCCCAGTTGGCTTACTGCACCAAGGGCTCTTCACCATGGCAGCAGCAATCCGTTCAGTCCCTAGGATCTATGTCCTCAATGAGTCAGCCTCATTGTTCAGAACACAGTTCCAGCACTAAGGGACTGTCCTTTTTCCTTGAAGGGCTCTGCTTGCTGAGACTTCCACACCATCCCTGGGCTTCCAGACTAAGGGATGATGCAGGTTCCTGTAGCTATTGTGAATATTCATGCACTATCTCAGTCTCTAATAGCTCTGCTATGCTTTTCTGTCTGCAGTATATTTTGCCTAATTTCTTACACCAAATTTTTACTTTTCAGACCTAAATTGAAGTTTAACTGATGCATTGCTCACTCATCAAAAATGGAGGCTTTGAAATGCTTTATGTTTTGATGTTCATGATAGTAAAATTATACTATTCATATGCCTTAAAGTTCAGTTTTAGAAATGAAAATGGTAGTTCAGAAAACCTAAGTAGGACAGGCATGATGGTGTCTGCCTTTATTCCTTTATTCCTAGCACTCAATAGGCAGAGGCAGGCAGATCTATGTGAGTTTGAGGCTAGCCTGGTCCACATAGTGAGTTCTGCTATGACCCTGACCCAAACAAACAAATAGACAAACAGAAAACCTAAGGAGAGTTGGGGGGCTCTAATCATGTATCAGTAAGACCGAAAGATCTCAGAAGTGAGTTACTTGCTCTCATTCTGTTTCTATTATCAATAAACAATAAGTTTATATTCACTTTAGTTTTGTCCAAATATATTTATAAAATATGATTCATATGTCATTGATTTCCCTGTGTATATACAGTTTCACCTGTTCTTTGCCTAGTCCATTTCTGTAACTAGGACAGGCACTCGCATGGCATGCATCCTCTGAGTAACCATAAATGTTCTCTTCCCAGACACTAATAGATCTCACTTTTCCTGACCAGGAGCTGATTCACAAGCTCCATTATCTTCAACCCAATTGTTCAGGAAGCAGTTCATACGTCCAAACAAACTCCTGATTCAATTCAGTCCTGAACTGCAAACTTCTTTGTTTTAAAGTTCACATAAATCTAAACTTCGTTATCTTCAAAACTCAATCTCCAAGATGGTCTCCAAGAACTTCAGGACTTCTGAAAATCTTATGTCAAATACTCTGTAAGTAATTATCTTTCAATAAAGTATGCAATAGTTAAGGCCCAGACAAGGAAAAAGAAATTGTCTTAGGTAGTTTCATAGAGGAATTCTGAATTATGGCACCAAGAGAAAGATTGAATGAATGAAAAGGGAAGGTAAGGAATGGTAAGACAACCTTAGGTATGGTAACATCCAGAGAAGCTCTTACTTTGCAGACTCAGTGGACACACAGAGGAGACAGCGGCCACTAAAGAGGTTTTGGAGACACCATCCAGAGTGGAGGGAGGGGAAGTATCCTGGCTTGGTGTCTCTACCTGTCCTCTAAGCGTCTACAAATACATCCCATGTTCCGGTTGAGGCCCAAAGGTCAGAGAGTCTAGAAATGCCTTAGTAGGAGTTCATTGCGTGGCAAAGAATAGAGCAAAGAAGGCCCAGCTATCGTTTCCAAACAAGACTTGTTTGACCTTAGTTTCATCCTTGTGAAGTTGAGTCCTGGGACACCACAAGGGCATGGTTTGAGGATGTTTCCTGTCTGGAGAGTCAGAGAATAGTGTGACTCTTTGGACAACAGCCTCAGGGTCTCTTGACTTTTAATCATTCGAAACAAAGGAACTTGCCCTTATTTATTAGACACAGAGTACAGCTGGGATCTCTTGGTAGGAAAGGTAATAAGGAATGAATTACATTAATTTCTGCCCCATGTGGGTGAGTATATCATAGACACTAACAAAAGTCATAGTTGGTGAAGAAATGTGATGTCAAAACCTGTCCATCTGTAAGGAAAGCAGTTAATTGCAGGGCCCACATTGCAAAACTCCGGAACAAGACGTTTCTTTATTTTCTCAATTTGCATGAGTACAGAAGTGAATCAAGTCCCAGATTCCCACATGAACTCAAAGTAATTTCCATACAATGTTGGGGCTTTATTTGAAATGGAACTACTACCTAATTAGTCTATATGAACTAGAAATACTATAGGAGTTCATGGTGGGCACAGAGATGGTCGTGGCATTTATCAACATCAGAGCTGAATTCTGGGTCTCTTCTCTGCTATCCTGAAGGCTTTCATCCCCTGAGGTCTCTTCCAAGTAGTGACAGGACTCTGCATGCATGGGAGGAAAATAGAGCCAAAAGACCCACAAAGATATGCACAGAGCTAGAATAATATTTCTGTAGGTTTGTAGTACCCTCATGTGGTTAAAAAGAAAATCTAAAATAAAACCACAGTATGCTCAGACTGTAAAAATAGGTTTATGACCCTCGAAATTAATTCTTTTCTTTTAAACCTAGAACTTTTGTGTATACACACACACACACACACACACACACACACACACACACACACACACCGTGAATTTTGGTCATTTCACTCTCCATTCCTCTCTCATCACCCTGCATATCCTAACAATCTTCTTAGCAACAAGAGCCCCTTCCTACCTTCACCTCTTCATTTGGTGTGTGATCCAGGGAGTTTAATAAGAGTTGCTTGCATGTGTGTAGTTGTTCTGGAAGTTATATACCATGGGAAACTTATCAGTATGACATCCCTGAAGAAAACAACTCCTCAGAAATTTATATTTAATGAAATATGAATGTAATGTGTAGAAACAGTACAATATCAGAATCAGAGTAATGTAGGTATTGGTAGAGATGGCTATACTTTCATGTAACTCCTTTCTCTCTCTTTCTTAAGTATTAATTTGTGATGAACATTGAAGCATATGCAGTTAAGAGTTTAGCATAGGACCTGGCACACAGGAAGTGTGGGTTGACACATTCATTTCCACAAAGTTCCAAACGCAAAAGGACATACAAACAAAATAACTTAAAGTACCCTTTTTCATTCGGTACTTTTTCTTACTCCTTGTGGGAGGTTCTTTTCTCATTTTCTGGCCCTAAAATAATGTCTCCACTCTCACAGTATATCTTGAGGTTTGATCTCTTGGCAGCCCTGGGGTACAGTGTCCATCTTTCTTTTGGTAATCCTTTCATGGACCACAGACTCTGTCCATCAATGAGAAGAACATCTTACTAACACAGTTCCCTCTCCTTTCTGAGATGAATTTACACCCAGGACAGTCTTACCTGTATGCTGGTCACTGAACAGATCAAATAGACACGTTATTATTCATTTGATTCCTTTAATCCACAGGATACAACCATTGATAGTCTTATATAATTGGAACAAGTGTCAAGAATTTTAGGCATGCTTGACAAGGAGGTTCTCACTTTGACAGAGGCTCGTGGTCCAATGCAGTAGGTAGGGGAACTATTCTCGAAGGTTCCAGGCTATTTCATTTGTGAGTTCTCAACAAAATTGTCCTAGTGGGTGCCATAGACCAAAGAGGTAGCATGTAGCCTTCTCATCATGGAGTAAATGGGAAGTCCACCTACTTCTTGGCAGACTTTATTTTTTTAAAAAAAAAAAGATTTATTTATTTTTATGATATGTGTAAGAAGTCTTTGCCTGAATATATTTATATGTATGTCTGGGGCCTGCAGCAGCCAGAAGAAGGTGTCAGATCCCCTGGGAACTGTAGTTATGGATGGTTAAGAGCTGATCTGTGGGTGCTGGAAGCTGAGCCCAGGTCCTCTGTGAGAAGAGGAAGCGCTCTTAGCTGCTGAGTCATTACTCCAACTCCAAGTCTTGGATTTCTTATCTGATTGCAGATGGCTTCAAGAGCAGGAGCTCCAGAGCAGGTCAAAATCCCAAAGCCTTTTTTGACTCTGATGTAGAAGTCACAAACTCTCACTTCCATTATAACCTATTGACCAAAACAGACATAAACCTGCCCAGACTTGAGGGCAGAGGCAAAAGAACATTTAGATGAAAGGGATGTGGAAGAGTGTGTGACCAAAATAGAACCCTGCTCCAGTCTGTGTCTTCTTTTAATCATGCCTGCCTATGCAGGGCCTAGGACTTTGATCATTGCTTTTCAGAGACTATATTAAGACCAAACTCTTAATCTCTGACTATTGACGAGTTGAAGTGAATCGTGTGTTTTGGTGGCAGACAAGAAACATCTAAAGTCACACTGTAGAGTGGAAAAAAGAGATTAGGCATTTGAGGTTACCTACCAGAAGGTGTCTCATAACATCCAGCAAATCTCAAAAGACTTTGCTAAACACAAGGACGGATGCAGGGTGGCCTTTTGCAACGTTTTCCTTCCCTCCTTGTCTTAGGCTGTGTGTCAGCCTACCTTCCCCTTGTAAGGACAGGTTCAATGTGGAAGGCCAAGCTTTGGCAGAGGAAGTTTGTGCCTCTCTGTGTCTGGAAAATGGCAAATCTGCTGCAAAGACATTGCACTTACTACTTCCCTGGAGGAGGGAACAGAGGATCAAAATCACTACCACACAAACATAAGCTGATCATTGTCTGTGGGAACCATTTTATGTTCTAGTTAAGATGATGGCTTCAAAACCTAGGTATTTGGCATATAAATTGTAACACTTAGACACTTAATTCACCGGTAGGCCATGGTGATTGCCTAGTTGATGGGACGACAGGAGGCAATACCCACACACTCAACACCTGCTGACAGCTTTGTTTATTATTTACTCAATTACTTCATTTCTCATAATCGTACAGTAATTCTCTTATAACACTGTTATAGGTGAGATTGGTCACATTGTACCATGTCTTCCTTCTACAGTAGTGTAGTGCTTTTCCACACTTAACTTTTTAATAGAACATTTGAATATCAAGGAGTGCAGTTAACTAAAAATAGCGAAGGGACCGAACTTCAAGAGAAACAATTGCACACTCAGTTAAGGGTGTGATGCTATACAGTGAATTGTGTACATTCAAGAGGAAACAATAGAGGTCCCAGTTTGACACAGAACTGGAGGCATTTAGGTGGATGGAAGTGGCTCCCTTAAGACCTGTTTGGCAGCTTGGAAATGAGGTTTAATACTGGCTCGATCGCATTAGCTTTTCTAGAGAGTTCCTCCAGGCAAGAACTGAGAATGGTTGACGGGTGTAATCCTTATCTCGACGAAGGTAAAAATCTTCCAGCCACGTCTATAACCATCTTAAGACCCATTCATGTTGGACTTTTAAACTCAAAATTACACTGCACCCATCATAGGAGTTGCATTCGTAGTGTGTGGGAGTGAGGGTATATATACATCGTCATACATTTGAAGAAAGGAGAACATAAGAGCAGACTGAAAGAATAGGCAGTCAAGGGTAAGCGAGAGAGGAAAAAGAGAGAGAGAGATAACAGAGACATTGGTGGAAGGACTTTGGAGAGCTTTGGAGAGTCGAGGATAAAAGAGGAGGAGGGTGTGCCTGGAGTAAAACAGAATGGGGGAGGCGACAGAGTCGTAATCTTTTTGTGTTGTTTTTGTTTTGTTTTGTTTTCTGAGACAGGGTTTCTCTGTTGCTTTGAAGCCTGTCCTGGAACTAGCTCTTGTAGACCAGGCTGGCCTCCAACTCACAGAGGTCCATCTGCCTCTGCCTCTGCCTCCCGAGTGCTGGAATTAAAGGTGTGTGCCACCACCGCCCGGCCAGAGTAATAATCTTAACCCCACTCCTTGTTTTCCCTCCTGAACCTATAAGCTCCTATCTCCAACAGGGCTGGACGGCATCAGCAGCCTCACTATCCTTCTGTTCAATATCAAGACACCATTTTCATCACAGAGTTGAAGAGAAAAATGGAAAGAAAGAAAAAAAACAGCAGTAAGGAGATGTATACACCCTACCAATGGGGAACAACTTGCCCTTGGATTCCCTTTTCCTAAAGCTCGTGCACTGGCCGAAGGTGAGACAGTCAAGTTTTCATCTGTACTTTGTTCTAAAAGTTAGGGAATCTGTGAGGCAAAATGTACAAGATAAATCCTCCCCACTCACACGGGGAAGCCAGGATGCTGTTGTGTTGAGGGCACCAAATGCACCCCGACTCCAAAGGCTATGGGTGTACTTTGGCACTCTCCCTTCCTGTTGCGTGAGGGGCAATCTGTACATGGTTCCTTAGGAAGGTAAAGCTCTGGGGGAAGGGGGTTCCCTGTGGAGCTTAGTGCCTCGTTGGACAGCTGCATGTTTTAGGCAACACAGAGTGGCTAAAGTCCTGTGCTCTGGAGACACTGAGCTCATCCTGTAGCTCAGGACATACAGTGTTTGAGAGACCTGGGGAACATTGAGTCACCTTCCTGCCTTCATTGCTCATCACTAAAAGGCAGAAAAAAGAATAGAACTTTCCTTAGGGGGTTGGGGATTCAGTAAAACGTTTAGAGTAGTCCCCATCACACAGCAGCTAATCAATATTGTCTGTCATTATCCCTAATTGGACAGCATGAATAAGGCTCGGTGACCATGCTGGAGAGCCTTCCAGACCCTTCATGTGTTTCCATGGGGAGAGTTCCAGGGAAGGCAAGCTGGCTGAATGTACACTGGGTCATTGCTAGTCGACCTGGACCCACGAAGCTAGTCTTCCTGATAGCTGAGTCACCATAGCACTCTCGGGCAGAGTGCAAACGGGACCTCAGTCCCTACTGAGCATGATTGCCAGATGCTCTGGTCTATCCAGAGGCCCCGCTAGTCTCAGGAACCGGCAGAGTCAGGGGGTTGTGGGGAGGCAACCAGTGGCAATGACAGAAGCCAGCTGATTGACATTGGAGAAAGGACTGTCAAAAATTACAATATGATTCAGAAAATTTAGTAAGGGGAGTGTGGAGAGAAGCACTTTTCAGATTGATAAGAGCTTTAGTTCACTGAAATACTGGCAGGAAAGAATCTCATTCCCGGATGAAACCAAACATCAATCAAGTCCTTTCCATCCAGAGGAAGGGGCCCAGGACCAAACAGAATCAAGGCTCTTAGGTCTCTGCTGGTAGTTTCAGAGAGTATAAATATTTTTAGACAAACTCCTCTTATTTCCTGCTAAGCGGTCTGCCGAGTAGTCTTGCACTTAGCCCTCTCTGGATCTAGATTTGATAGGCGTTATTGCACTGCCTCTCAAAGATCATGTTGTTTCGAAGAAAGAATGGAAATTTACCAGCAATTCTGGTCCTGGCTTAACATGGAGAAGGGAAGACCCTCTATAAGACCCCCTGGACCCCTAGCAGAACCTGGGTCCACCTGTGAGGTCTGGAGATAGCAACAAGGGAGCCTGGGGAAAAAATCCATGAGAAACACGCATGGGCCACCTCATTGTCTTCTTCAGCGCATACCTGGGCTCCCAGCATTCCGAGGCTTCCTAAGAAATGCCAGAGCTGGGGCACCAGGCAGGTGAAGATTTATGCTTTCACTTCTGTTCCCAGGTGCCACTAGGAACTCACTAATAGTAGCACCTCCACCTTTGACCTTTCGTGGGCAGCGGGATGGAGCGCTTAAGCATCCCGGTAAATTTCTTGAAGAAAAACAAGTGACCGAAGAAAATAAATGCCAAAATGAGTTTCAAGGTAATCTTCTAAGGAAACAAAATGATGCTGCATGAAGCTACTGGCTGTTGGGTTGAGTGATCATGCAGATGGAGGTTATCACACCGGACAAGTCCTGCAGGGAGCAAGGGCTACTCTCTTCCTGGTTTAGAAGGTACCTGTGGAGCTTTGGATGTCCCATTTAAAAAAAAATGTCTAAAAATCCACAAACCCACCCAGATGTCCCCCTCTTCTCTCCTGCTTTCTTTTGGCAGCGACTCCCGGGCCCCATGATGTTAGATGTCCTTGCTGTCCCCATAGTCATTGTAGGGGACACTCAAGGTCTGCTCTTCACAGGTCTTCCTGAGGTCCCGGCTGAGCTCTGACCAGTCCAGTCCATAGGGCTTGATCTCACTGTACCGGCAGCCCAGGTACTTGAGTGAAGCTCGCCTCAAGCTGATCTTGGGCTCCTGAAGAAGTCCATTGCACCAGCTGCTCAGGTCTCCCAGCTGGGAAAGGATGAGGCCTGCTTTCCTGCAGGCCAAAGAGAAAGGATGCTTTCATCAGCAAACAAGCATGCCAAAAAGAGATTGCCAGAAAAGAAAATTACTGCCAGGGCGAGACTCCTGCCTTTAAGAGGGTAGAGCTGACCGTTCTACTCCGTCCTACTCCATGCTTTTCCTCTTAGCACAGCAGACCCTTCATGCTTGTCTGTCCAGTGAATAAATGAATCAATGAATGAATGAGTGCACTGATGGGGAATCTCAGCCAATCACATTCTGCTTAAGGTGTGTCCATTCAGGCTATAAAAGATCGAAGTGCCTTGCCCCCTTCCCCTTTTCGGTTTTACGGCTCCAATGATGTTCATGGGATTTCAGGTCTTGTAAGTTTTCCCCTTTTGATTAAAAGTCAAATCTTTATATAGAATTGGTCTGGTTATTTTATCAATCGACCACGCCCGCTACGTGCTAGGCATGGGCAGGTGAAGTGATGTAGGCACAAGCAAGAAATGGAAGTAACAAATGCAGCCAGGAAAAAACATAAATAAAACTGAGAAAATGAATAACTAATATTTTAGTGGGAATATATAACTTTTTAAATCATGGAGTCTGTTAGTCTTGAGAGAAATCAAATCAATGTTGTATAAAGTCAGTAATTTATCATCACTAAATGACAAGTAATGTATTTGCCTGAGAATTTCTCCTTTCAAAGCTAAATTTGAATTGATAAAAAAAACAGTCAATACAGTGGAATGAAAGGGGTATCTGATGTAACCAATTATGCCCGTGCTGAGGTAATTATAGTACAATAATCCCGAGGACAATAGGACTCTGGCTCACATTGACATGAAGCATATTTTGGACAGAGCAGACTCCCAGGTGCACACACCACCTAATTAACCTTCAGGGGAGCACACGCTCCGCTTCTTCATCTCCTTCATAAAGACACAAGGCCATTGCTGTTGCTACCAAACACCACTGAATAAACAAGCAAGGGAGTGGGTGAGAGGGCACCTGAGCTATTGAGGATCTGGGGAGCAGTAGGAGAGGAGAGCAAGGTTGCCCAGTATTACACACATTGACAATACTGCTATCTCAGCATGTGGAACCTCTGGCACACAGCCTGGCAAAACGGCTGCCACCGCCTGGTGAAATGGCTAACACTGTCTGGTGAACCGGCTAGCCCTGAGGTGACGGCTGTGTCCTTTCTCCTGGAGTCAGACGTGAAGGACACCTGGAAGCCGGTTCTCAGGCCATGTTGGTTTTCTTTTTAAGCACCTAGGACAGGGGATCCTCTCACTTGGTTGTGCTTCTTTTCTACTTTTCAAAGATATAAGTGGTCAGGAAGCCATGAAGATGATTCTCCTACTGGAGCAAGCTCATGAAAGGCTCAAAATGCAGAATAGAAAGCTTGCAGAACAGAATCCCCCGCAGTATTAACTCACTGCTAAGGTAAAAAAAAAAAAAAAACTTTTCTTGTAAAGAATGATCTCTTTTCTGCTTTAATCAACAACTTCTTACACAAATGGGAATTTTCCTGCATCTCTTTTATAGCAAACATTTCAAAGAAGAATAACTACACCCATTTAATTCCTCTTCCTCTGGGCAGCGGAGTGTGTTGTTTGGGATGGGGAGAGCAGTGATATCACTGGATTCCTAAGATGACAGGAAAAAGGAGGGTTAAGCTGGTGTTGGAGTAAAGATGTCAAACTTCAAGCAGCAAAGTCAAGAAACGGAGAGCAGTGTAACCTCACTAAAAAGAAGTTGTATTTTCTCCAGTGATGGTAGGTCGGAGGAACTCAAACCAACGGTCTCTCATCTGACTAAGGAGTCTCTCTGGATGATCTGAACTTTCCCTGTCAGCTCCTCTAGTTTGGTCAGGCAGGGTTCAGGGTTTTGGTGGCCCTTTCCTCTTAATCCCTCTTTTGTGTGCTATCATTAGCTAGCCTTCTGAGGAGTTGGAAGACGTGGGGGTGGGGTATGAAGAAAGAATGAGGACAGCATCTCATCATCTTCCGGAAACAGAAGGAGCACAACCCAGTAGCCTTTCAAAAGAGTGAATTGAATTAGTCTATGGAGTCTTTGTTGCTGTTTTCATTGCTCCCTGATTGTTCTTTAAATAATAATTACTTCGGGTCTGCTCTTGACCATCTCAGAGGCAGCAGCCTTCTTTGTTAGCAATGGTGCAACACTGTTGTCCTCAGTGTTTGCAACCTCAGCTCAGTCTGGAAGCCTCAGGTTTTAATAACTCTACCCAGAACAGTGGGAACCCTTTCTGTTTGCTAACAGGAAGTGTGTTCCCACAGACCCGTCTTTAGTCATTCTCACAATTAACCCTGGAGTGAGTTGATGTCCCTGAAGGCTGTGAACTTTTCCTTTCCTGTGGCTCTCTCAGACTCATGACATTAAAAACTAAGACTTTGTTTCCATGGGCTAATGGAATAACACAATGTTTTCTACTATGAATTTGTGAAAGATCAGTATTGCCCATGTGAGCCTTTGGGAGGAGAGTGTGGAGACCAGAGTGGGCTTTGCTTCACAGTGGCATTCCCATATCCTCCCCTGCTCACTTTCTGCATTAACCAATCTTCCTTCTGAATCTTGAGTCGCAAAAGAGAAATTTAAAGACTCAAATGCCGTTAGAAGTAACAATAAAATTTGCAATGCTAGTGCCATTCAAATTGTGGCATTTCTGCTCCCCAACAAAGAACTGTGTGTGTATAATGGATAAATCTCAGATTAAGGAAAGGAAGGGAGGAAAAGAGGGGCACTAGGAGCAGAAGGAAAAGAAAAAAGGAAAGAATGGAAGAGGAGGAGGTAGCTAGAGGAGAGTATGGCACGTGTGAGCAATAATTTGACCAGAGGTAGTTATAGGGTCTAGAGTGTAAAGGACATTGCTTAATACTTATCTACATTCTAAGTTAGAATTTATTTCTTAAAAAAGACAAGACAGACAGGTTAACTGCCCCCCTACATATTTCCCTTAGACCTACAACAGTGGCTTTGTTTGTTCAAAGTCTATCATTCTTTGTAAATTACAGGTAAACATACAGAGTGTAGCTAGATCCTGCCTGACTTTATACAAACAACTGTTTTATTCCAGGAAGAATAACCTAAATAGTCTACCTCCTCCAAAAATAATAAAGTAGAGCTTGGGAAGATGGCTCAGTCAACAAAGTCTTTGCCGTGCAGATGTTAGTCCAGTTCTCAGAAATCAGGACCCTGGGGTGGGATGCTATTAGAATCCCACATCCATAGAAGTAGAGACAGGAGGCAGTCCCCAAGGCGGACCTCTGGCCTCCAACCACACCCGCACACACCAGCACACCAACACACCTGCACACATATACGTACTTACGTGTATACACACACACACACACACACAGAGAGAGAGAGAGAGAGAGAGAGAGAGAGAGAGAGAGAGAGAGAAATAAAGGGGAAATATCCTGAACAATGGTTTTCCTGGAAACTTTCTAACTACTGAGGTGAGTGCCCTCAGATGTCAGAAGATGGGATGGGTAACTTCCGGGGAGCACTGCTCTGCCTGTTGACTAAAGTATGAGAACTGCTTAAGAGCTAGAGGTAGGAGTAGGCAGGGCTACTACAGTATCCATTTCCCTTACTTTGCCTCCTCTTCCTGACTCTCTCCCACCCTCCTTTTCTTGCTCCCCCACGTCTCTATCTCCTTCTGTCCTCCACCTTCCACCACACCCTGTCCTCCCCTTTCTTTTGCTTTCATTTTATTTTCCCTATTCTCACAGCCCTTGTTCTATCTTCAGTTTTCAAAGGATCTTGAATGATTTATGATACTAAATTTTATGCAACCTGCCTCTTCATTATGTCTAAGATTAACAGAATTTCCAGGAAAATCAGCTATTTCAATACATGGTCATAATAAACAGTCTAAGACAGGAAGTGCTATCTCTCTACACTCCTCATTCCCTACTTTCCAGGAATTCTATCTGAGTTTCATGACCTAAAAACAGTGTAAACAGTGTATATTGTGCATTAGGAAGTGACAGGATTGGGTCAGGAGTAAGTGGGAAAGTGCTATGTCACCTTAATGGAGGCCCCATCTTCTCCGACACCATCTTGAAAGAACATGCAAAAGTCTGCATCCCATAGGTAACGTTCATGTGCCCTGGATGATCCATGATGATCTCCTTAGTAAACCTTTTAGTTTCCTTCAAAAGACTGAGGTTTGATTTCCTGTCAATTTAGCATCTGGAATTTTGTATCAGTGGGATCAAGAACAGGAACAAAGGCTCGGGATGTGAATTCATGACTCAGCTGCTTCAAAAGAGCTGATTCCAAACCATTCTGCATGCCCTGGGCTATGTAAAACATGTTACTTAGTTCTCTGAGCGTTTGAGATCCCTCAGAAAGTCCCTACAATGTCCAGGAAACCGTACAACAGCATAAGAGACACACAAGGCTCCGCAGAGTGTTTAAAAGAGAATGCACAGTTCGCTGAGTACCTGGGACCTAATTCATCCTCACACCGCCAGGTGAATTCCCCAAAACTCTCGTAGTGCTGGTTATAGTGGTAGAGGACTCGATGCAAAGTGGGGGAACCCAGATCCAGAAGGGTGTTGTAGGCAGTCTGTTGCTCCTTGCCGCTGGTGTAGCCATTGAAGAGATTGTAGATCTTGTCTGCTATTTCTAAGAAGGGAAGAAAAGGCAAGTCCAGTTACTCTTTGGGAAATACATCATTAGGAGATTTCAACTCTGTGCAGAGATTATACAGAGTTCCTCAAAACAAAATAGATGGTGCTGTCTGTTAACATGTGTTATATATGAAATACCCCAGGCATAACCGTTGTTCCTGGAATCGTGATGAACACTACAAGATTAAAACAGGAGCAAGAAGAACACAATCAAGAGACATGGTAGACACAGATGTATAAGGCTGCTGCTGTGAAATAGTGTGCTATTTTCAATAAGGTATTTTCTAAGTGGAGTACTACATAGTTTTATATGTAGAAGAGTAAATACATAAACCAGTGATAGTTGTTCATTATCAGGGTCAATATTACTAGGTGCACACAATCGTGTGTGTTATGTGACTGGCAACACAGTGGATTTGTTTACATCAGCACCACAAGCCTGTGAGAATACACTTTGCTCTTCCATCATGACTGCTACATCATTACTGTGTATAGGAAATTTGTGGCTTCATTATAGGCTCATGGGACCACTGTGGTATATGTGGTCCATTACTTATCAAAATATCATTACATAGTATTCAGCCATTAATTATATATGTATAATCATATGCAATGTATGCGCATGTATTTATATGTGCCAGGAAATAAATATAAGCATATTTATTTATGCATGCATGGTGTTATTTTAAAACACTGATCCTAAAATATGAGATTGATATGTGTAATCTACTCTACCTCTATGCCACTGGGTTTCAGTTCTCTTTTTAATAAATTAAATGCCTTTGACTAATACACCTCTAAGGTCAATTTCAGCTGCCATACTCTTTGTCTTACCAAGGTTTGCTAACTAATAACAATAATAATAATAACCTAAGGCAAAAGCTCACATATTCATGCTTGATTGGAAAGTGCAATCCCAAAGAAATAGGTCTGGGGATAAAGGCCAATGAAGCAAGAAATGAGAGAAAATATAAAAGATTATGTCAGGAAGCTGGTAATGCCTTCCTGGGAACCCAAATGTTATATTTTGCAGGAGAGGATGTTTGAAGCTACCGAATCACTTCTGAACCATACAGTGGGAGGAATAAAGACTTGATGTTGAGTTCCCGTTAAAGATTGGTCCAAGTGTGCTTCCATATAAGACTGGTTGGAGTTTACTCCTATGGCACACTGACATGAAAACCTTATATGTGTAGGTAGCATTTACCTGGGTACCAAGTGGTTCTTTAAAAAGCACTGGGGAAACTCAGGCCACAGATGGCAGGCTTTGGCTCAGAGATAAAGTGAGGCACCATCAGAGAATATTTTTGAGTCAAGAGAAGAATTCAGAGAAGCATTGACTTTGGAACACTAAACATTTGCAGGAACCACATAGGCCCGACGTAAAGGTAACATGAGAATCTATATACATTCAGAAACTTAAGCTAGAACACTATACAATCCCAAATGAGTAAACATTCAGTTTAATTTATACCTGTGGTGTATCTGCCTCAAAAGTTTCCATGGCTAAGACTGAGTTCAGTGACATGCTAAAGCAGTTACAACTTTGCACAGCCTTAACATTCTTTTTGTTTTAAAATCTGAGGAGTTTTATCATTACATGTTTTCTCAATATGGCCATCAGAAAAAGAGATGCTTTTTGCATGTTCTTCTTAATATCTGAGAGCTATCATCTTCTGAGCAGGTGAGCAATGCTTGTCCTTTGGTGTGTTAATTCTGGAGTTGAAGAAACTGAGTTCTTGGGTGAAAAAAATCAGAATTATGCCTACTTGACCCCATTAGCCAATCACAGCACGGAATTCCTTGTGCTCACACCAGGTGAATTTCAGAATGTTGGTAAATGTCAGATCCACCAGAAGGTGTTGTGGGTAGAATGATTAAAACCAGTGCTGGCCTCCATGTTCCACTGGTTATTTGGGGGACGGGAGCTAAGCCTTACTTTCTTGATATCCTTGGAAGCTGTACAGTGCCAGATAAAAGAGCTGATCAGAATTGTTAGCTAAAAGAATACAGCTCCTAAGTTTGAGCATAGCTTGAATCTACTTGGTAGCAGGGTTTCCAAATGATCCCTCTCCAGGCTGGTTTGCACAAACCCTGGAAACCAAACCTACAGGCAGCACTGCCCATCCGTCTCCTTCAGAAATTCAATTAGATTCTCAGGTTGTTAAAATTCTCAGGCAGCTGTAATGAGATTTTTAGATAAAGAAGAGAGCAATTTAGAAACTGGAGTCCCATGATATCTCATTTTTATTAAAGGTTTATTCATTTACAAAGCTAAGAACTTTCCATGCTCACACCCCTCACTGCAGATGTGTGCATCTCAACAAATGAGATTAAGAGACAGACAAGGTTAGAGGTTACCAACCGGAGGTCATTTTGCTATTGTGGGCAGCAGTGAGGCTTCTGGATTGTCCCCTCGCCATTGCTGCTTTGCGGCAGTACTCAGTCATCAGTGGCATATAAACAGTGTAAGGTGTAAGAGGCGGTATCTTGGGGTAACTATCTCCAACAGAGCACATGTGGGCAGAGAGTCCTTGTACGTGTGGCAGGGAGTGGGGGCTTCTCTGGAGGTAGGAGAGAAGGAAACAGTGGGCCAATTCTGATGACTGGCTTGTATTATTTGGAAGGCAGGGAATGTTTTGCCAAGCCGAGAATGGTTAGGGAAGGAAAACCATCGGTGCTCATACCGCAGCTTAGATAGGGTGATTGGGAATTCCTCTTTGACGGATGCACTGATGCCAAATAATATTTCTTGCAGTGGGAGATAACGTGTCAGGTTCCAGGTTCTACGTGTTTCCTGTTGAGACATGGCCAGGGCAGTGGTGGTGCCTGGAGCACGCTTCGCTCTCATAACCTAAGAGTCATGTTTAGTTGAACAAGCCAACATCTGCATCCTGTGGGCAAAACCAAGTTCCACTACAAATCTGCTAAAACCAAGATAATCTAACTGAAGAGGATTAAAAGCCCATCAGTAAACAGGATCTTATACTCAGAAAAACCTCTGCTTAAGCTCCCAGAGCATAGCCACATCTGTCTCCTCCATCTCCCCTGAGAGAACGGAGACAGTTTTTTCCTTTAACAATTCTTTCTTTTTATTAATTAATATTTGAGACATTTTTTAACTTCATTAGTTTATATAGATTGTAAGAGTTCAATCATCCAAAAAATGCAGGTAGTTTAAATTATTATTTTACTTAGCTTTGAGCTTCACAGAAGTCTTCAGTTATCCATGACCGGTTCAAGTCCCTCTTCTCTTTAATATGCATGAGTCAGGAACAGTGACATGCAAGCGAGAAGATGACTAGGAGGCTGGAAACAGCATCATTGCAAGAAAGGGAGGCTCGGTTGCTGGAAGGGACCTGAGATCTCTCGGACAGTGGGATAAAATAACAGGGCTGGGCTGAAGCCATTAGACTCAAAGGCATAACTAACAGCAGCCATCAGACTTTTGAATAGACTCAAGTTCCTGTGTATTGGATACACAAGGCCTTGGATACATTACTTAACCCCTTGGGTCTTAGTTTTCCTGTTTTTTTAATAATTGATAGTAACATACACTTCCCAAGATTATCATGAGAATAAAAGTTTTCCTGAATGCAAAACTTTGATTTAGTGCAATATCTGCCCACAGTAACTTTATATTTAGTCATTGATTTTATAAAATGGTCAATGAATGCTAAACAAGTCCTGGAATGTTAAGCAAATGTGCTTGGGAACCACGTAACTGAGAGAATCTGGTAAAAGTCCTCACTTTGTGTTTGCCGTGTTGCGGTGGGAGACAGTCAAGTGAGCAACAAAGCATCCTAAGTAAAGGAAATGAAGTGTGCTAGAAGGCATGGAAAGAAAACATGAATGGGAAGGATGGGAGTATTGAGAACTTTGCCAGTTTAAGTGGGGTGTCTGCACCAGATCTCAATGACACGATAGGCACTGGGATTAGATACAGAAGACAAGGGGGCGTGAGCTGTGTAATATCTTTGGAAGAACATACAGAGACGGGAAGTCCCAGCACCAAGGCTCCCAGATTACAGCAGGCATCCAATGAGCAGGGGAAAGGAGGGAGAAATAGTATTTGTGTTTTTACTGACAATTTCTCAATAGATCGTATTTTCTTTTATGCCAAGACAAAGAAAGAAGACACAAAACATAGCAGCCCAGGAGACTGGGGAAAACAGTATGATTAAATGAGATAGTAACTTCAGAAGCACAAGTGAGTTTTCTCATCCCGCAGTAAGAGCTGCTCTTTTACATGAATTAGAAGGAGTGGGAAACCTCTGCAGCTTTCATTGATGGTTTCCTTGGCTTCATAGAAAAGGTCCCCAGACAAGAAATCTTAATTCATCACTTAGCATTTCTCAGGAGCCACCTACAACCCCAGCCCCACACTGAAGTAATGAATGATGCAGTTCCAAGCAATCTCAACTGGCCTGGTATCTTTGTCCTCCTTGGCACTACACATATTGCAAGGTCCTGTTTTCTCTCTCTGGCTCCATATATGCTCCCCGATCAAGCTTTCCTGTGCTTCCGCTCTTACCAGTGATCCTCACATAGGAAGCATCATTTTCACTGACACGGCTGCTGTTTGTCACTGAAGTGTCTGGTTTGGAGCCCAACCAGAGAACACCCATTTCTGACAAGCTCCAGGGTAACTCCGATGCTGTTGATGTACCACATTTTAAAGGCCAATGTTGTACATGAATCCATTCTCTCGAATCTTTCCTTACTTTTCTCTGGGGTAGAAGTTATCACAAAGCAACAACTCTCTCTTTGCCCGCAACTAGGGTACATTCCCTTTCTTCCTTCCTTATTTTTGTGTTTTTTGAAGCCTTCTCCACAACATATATACTCTTCTCTCATGTCCTTGAAGAGAATGGTCCTTTAGTTACTAATAATCAACTGAAGCAACTCCCTCTCCCTCACACATGTGTTAAGCAGTCTTCACTTCTAAAACTCCCCTAGTTTAAATTTCCTCCCACTCATTCCCTGACAACTAGCTTACATCCACCGAAGAGCCATGCTTCTGGTTCATCTCTATGCCCCTTCCATGCATGGTGGCTTTGCCTCTTGTGAAAGAGGCCCCCTTAAGACAGTCAACTACGAATCATTGTCCCTGAGAACTGCTCCACCTTTGAAATAGCAAATCTTAAACTCACATACTGTGAACAGAACACAACCTCACTCTGCAATTTCTGTATTTTGTAGTGGGACTCAGCCTATTCTTCGATAAAAAAACAAACAACAAACACCTGAGTATTTTTGGCTTCTCCATTCACTCCAGGCATCCTCTCAACCCTTTTTCTTCTCTTCCTGAGATCCAAACCAATTCACATTAGTTTTCTTCTTCTCCCAGTTTCTCTTCTATCATATTTTTTGCAAGCCTGCACTTCTGGAATTGTCAGGGCAAATCACACACCTTTCAACCAAATAAGACTGTTAACATGACTGTTCCTTCTGCCATGTTCCACATATAACCTATTGAGAAATAAATCCTTTTGGTTCTTCCATTAGCATATTGAAGATCTGATTACCTCTTAGCAACTGTCCAATAGTGACCCTGTTATAAACAGCAGCCCATTGCCTATCAATTGCTATGCCCATCTATTTCCACTTTATAATGTTCTGGGCCTGTTCGCATCACAGCAATAGGAATGACCTCTAAAACATCAAGCCTAATGATGTCACTCTTCTGTCCCAAGTCCTCTAGGGCATTACATCACAATGCCAGATATGGTCCCATCCTATTAATGACTAGACACTACTAAATCTGCCCAGAGCCCCTGGGAACTCCTCCCATGTGTCTTCTCCACTCCCCACTCCTCACAGATAGGAGCCAATAATCACAAGCCTCTACTTTCTCTTCTTCAAACATCCTCGAGCCTACCCTGCTACTTTTGAAAATGGTCCTTTCAAAGACATTTGTGTGACTTCCTTCTTCACTTACTTTCCCCAATTCTGGCCTCTGCCTATGCACCACCATGCCCCATTTATTATCTCCACGATAGGTATCATCACTTGAGATATGTATTTTACTGTTTTGTTGCTGTTGTCTGTGGCCCCTGCTGATATATATATATATATTATATATATATATATATATATATATATATATATGGTATTTTTGCTCCTACAGCAGACTCAAACAAGGACTAAATATTTGTTGAAGGAGCTCACAAATCCATGAAATTGATTACAAAAATTGATTCTGTGTCCAATACTAACAACTGATAAATGTCTGCATGGTGACTAATTCCAGGAGACAAG
Source organism: Myodes glareolus (assembly GCF_982192425.1). NCBI lineage: Eukaryota > Metazoa > Chordata > Mammalia > Rodentia > Cricetidae > Myodes > Myodes glareolus. Next base: position 65,665,542 of record NC_142030.1, read on the forward strand.
CACACCTGTGGGAGAATCAAATAAAGGAATGGATGCATTTGTGTATCAACCAGGAAGGAGGGCAGCTGCTGGGGAAACAAAGGACAAGCGCCAGCCTTCCCTTGGTGAGATTCCATGGAGAACTTGCAGGATAACATGACACAACCTTCACACCAGACAACAAGGTTTATCTCCTCACTAAGAAATGCTTGCTTCAGCTCCAGGAGGCTGGTCCCAGTAAGCGGGCAATAGACACTTACACAGTAGCTGGCGTGTTACGATATGGTAAAACTCTTCTTAGAACGTATGTAGTAGCTAGCTTTGGATAAACACAGACATGAGGGATAGTATCTGGGAGCTGATGTCACACTCTGGGTCAAATCCCTGCCTGTCCTTCGCTTTAAGCCCAGACCCAAATGAGTTATATTTACGATCACCATATGGGTTTGCGGAGACAAAGCATATGGGGTTTTCTTTGGAAGGACTATATTAATTTGCAAGGACGCCCTCAATTAGTCTAACTCATTAATCTCCAGACTTGCTCTGAGCAGGACTCCTTCCTGGTTGAAGGGTAACAGGACCTGGGACTGCTATTTTATTCTGTCTGCACTAAATTGTCTTCTTGCACCTCCAGTTCTTTCGTTAGAAAGCAAAACAGGTAGACAACACATTTAGGCCTCCTGTACTAGAACTTACAGGCGGGAGCCCTCCAGAGAAGGAGCTAACTACCCTCTACCACATGTCCTGTAGAGGTCATCATGCTAATTGTCATTTCTCCTGTTTATCTCCTTCTTACTGCTTTCTCCTCAGCCAGCAGTTCCATGGCAGCTGTTGTCTCTCCCCAGACACCAGTGAACACCAGACAGAAAAGCACCTTCTTCAACATGGTGTGGAGGTGCTATGGATCTCCCAGACAGGCTCTCATCTTGAGGTGTGTGACACAGACCCTGTCTTTGCCTTCATGGAGTTTAAGAGACTTTCGAGGCTCAGATCCTGTGAGCCAGCTCCTCTCCCGTTAGGAAGAAGGCCACCTGCCACATATGTGTGGGTTTCTCTTCTTCCACTGTGTCCCACTGGACATGGCCCTAAAAGGGGGAATTCTGCCTTTTCTAAAGTAGCCCCTTTCTCCACCAGTTTGCAGAGACAATGTCCTGTTGAGTCTTTCACCTAATAACACTCTCTGTTTGTCATAATAACATTATAAAAATAAATGGGAATTGGGATCAAATATGGACTGGGCATGTGGGTTCTGTTAGACTCTTTGTAACCTCAGGCACCTTATTTACTTGGAATTTCAATTTCATCATATGTAAAACAAGGACAGTGTTGTGCTTATTGCTTCATATATAGAATATTGAGTTCTATCAGAGAACTATCAGGCTTCATGCTTGGTTGCCAATAACTTATTCCTAACACATTTACTTATTATTCACTATGTACTAAGCACCATTTTGCTTTTACTATTTTAAGTTTAATGATCTCATTCAACTCTTGCTAGATCCTTCACATTGGGGGTACCATTTTCCCCATTTCACGTATGAGTAAACTGAGGCATGAGATAAAGGAAGCTGTTCAAGTTCTAGTAGGTAGATGGTGGATCAGGAATCTGAACTTAGACTGTTGTCTCCAAGGCTAAGTACTTATGTGAGCTGTCAGTCAATTATACTGTCTCCTAGAGATTGGGGACACACAGTACAGAAAAGGGGACTTGCCTCAGGCCTTCAAGACACTCATTGGCTAGGGAGGTCAAAAGAAACTAAGCACATCCTTATAAAAATGGAAAGAAATGTCTTATAAGTCAGAAACATAGTACTGTGAGGGCACGTAACAGAGGAGAAGGGGACACTTGATTTGAGATTCCAGGCTGAGTTGAGTTAGCCATTTGGAAAGGTACAGAGCATTTGAAGTAATAGGGCCTAACATTTGCAATGACCCTATAATAGAAGTGAGACCTGTATAAGAGGTATTGAGAAAGGTAGTAGGACCAGAATGAAGAGATTGATAGGGTAGTGGGGAGTTGGCAAGTAGGTGCTGAAGAAGTAGACAGGGTCACCCACTTATCTCCCAACAGGCCTTTTAAATATTCATGTCACAAGAATAAAGGCAGCCCATTAAGTGATTGTTATTAGAATGTATTTTATTATAGTCAGATGTCTTTGAAAATACTGTGCGCATAACAAGCCAATATGATTAACTATAAACAATATTTCCCGAAGTTGTACAGTACTCAAAGGTCAGTGGTTTGAATTAAAGCAGAGCTAGGTGGGCAGCCCATTTTGGGGACCCCATCCCTGTTGCAGAGAGCTGTCATTTCACTTTCTGATAAAATCCTGCATGTTTGCTCTACAAAAGTTAGACAAAGTGAGTAGGTCTAAATCACTCTTTTCTAAACGATTTTCATCATCGGGCTGTCGCCCTGCAGCATTCTGGGACTATGCCCCTCTTGGTCAAGATGTTATATGCATAGCCAAGAACTATATGTAGGATAGTGAGGGGCATCAGACAATAAACTTAGCCATGGTCTGCCCCTGATTGGAATCCATGGAACCAAAGTGTTCAGTGTCTCTGTTGATAAAAAGGCTTCGGTTTCAGTTCTTCCTAGTAAACTTTAGGGGCCTTACAGTTTCACCTGAATTGGTTCTGGAGTCCCAAGAAGTGGGAAGCCTAACTGAGGAATTCTGCCTTTGGAGGTGTGAAAACTTTATAACAGGGGATGATGCCAAGACCAGTCAGGGAGCATCTCGTGTGTGCTGGAGCATGACTGAGAAAAAGCTTCCTAGTGGCCCAGGACCAAGGCCAGTGAGGGAGCTTACACTGAAGAACTGGCGCATAATAACTTCAAAGTATGGAGTTACTGACTTAGGTGCACTGGAGGAGGGTTGACGACAGATAATTCCAAGTCTGCAGCCTTGTATGCTTTAGTTCAGAACAAACTTTCAGATGTACAAGCCCTACAAAGAGCAAGTGGTCCATCCGTGAGGGCAGAGACGACAGGTTCTTTTTCATGGACCTAAGCACCTACTTACCTGGGGACCTTATCAATGTCTGCTGCTGACTCCTGCCTGGTGGACTGTATGGGACAGCAGAATGCAGTGAAACCCTCTGCTGCAGCACAAGGCCCAGCAGTACTGGCAGAAAACCCAAGCTTCAACCTTGAGCCTGGATTCTTTGTTCCTGTCAAACTCCAGGTCACGCTGTGCACCCTTTGGCTACCGGTTCCTTAGCATGGCAAGGGTAACTAGTTGGGCAATCATGTGTAGACATTGCTAACCTCAGTGTCCCTTACCTTGGGCTTTGACGTCATCCACCACAGGACACGGCGTCTTCACAATCACATCACTTGGCCTGGAACGTCGCCCTGTGTTGTCCACTCCCCAGAGGGTGAACCTTGCAGAGAGGTAGGAAGGTAGCATTATTAGAAGGAAATGTCTGCGGGTTGGGGTTGAGCAACTCTGTCTTGAGGTCCAGTTTTGTCTAAATAGGAGGCTGGTATGCTTACTGCTCCCGTCTAGCACTCTGGTGAGAGAGCAGTGGCATGAAGCCTTCGGCTGGTTCCTGTGGTCTGTGGTTGGAATGTACTGTCTTGAGTGATGTCTGATAGAAAGCATCATAGTGAAGGGCACTTCATCTCCACATGGAACCCCCAGGCCAGCATCATCAGCACCATTGTTGGAAATTCTCAGGCCCAGTTCAGAGCTACTCAATCTGATATGGGGACTAGAAACCTGTGCTTTACCAAGCCTTGAGACTTTCAGGTGGCTTGTTCTCCTTTTTTCTTTCCAAATTATTTATTTATTATGCTACCTAATTATTCTTCCAAAAACATGATGTTCAAAGAGATATGATCTCAAGCCCACAGTTTCTTCCTTACTCAGAATCACAGAGGATAGGCAGAGTGAGGGCCTGCATGCCCCAAGATGCCACATACCTTTCTCTTCCCTCCCCAGTCTCATGACACTGTAGGCTTCATCCTAGCAAAATCCCGGGTCTAGTTAGACCTAAAATGTGACAGCCTGCTTTACTCCAAAAGACATGGACCAGACCAGAGCTGTTGGATACCAACAGGACTTTCTCAGCAGGTGGATCAGGGCCAAGCATCCAGCTTTCTTATCAACAGAGAGGGTTCAGAGCACCCCACATATTTATCTCATGCCCTGCTCTTAAGCCTTGCTCAATGACCTTGCTTGGTAGAGCCAGCACTAAGGGCCCCCTCCCACCACATGCACCTTGACTCCAAACTGAGCATCTTGCCACCTTTCTCCTGCCACGCCATCCTGGAGGGAGCATGGGCTGCACTGACACTCCTGATCCCCACCCTAGTCCTGGCAGCCATGATATGTTCTCCCATTGGACTCTGTGTACCTCATTAGCTTCTTGGTCCTGTTCCTAGAATTGTTCCCAAGACCCTCAAACCTGTAAATGGTACACCCGAGCTTTTTGGAACTAGATTCATTTCTGAACCCATTCTTTTTAACCCAGTCTCGTAGCACATTCAACTATGGTTCTGAAGGGTAGACCTAGAGGTAGCATAGGTACCCCCATGCAAACTTACACCTCATGGTGTATGTGATTCCCATACTAAGTCATGTTCTCTGGGACCTCTAATAGTATGTTTAGTTAGAAATCCCCGGGATTCAGTAGGGAACCAATCTATGTTTTGGGAATCTGAGACCCTTTTAAGGTAAGAGGGGTCTTTTTTTTTTTCTGCTGTTTTGTCTCCAAGGTTTGCTCTTTGCTGCCGACTCCCTCGGTTCTAGCAGCTGCTCTCGGGAGAGCTAGGAGATGCAAAGCCCTGATCCTTGCAGGCTGACACTCCAGACTGGCCTGGGTGTGGTCTCGGGTTACAAGCATAGCCCTGTTCCCCTAGTGTTCCTCTTCCTTCAGCCTACAACTCCAGGTTAGGCTACTGCCACCTGCCAGTAAGCTGAAGGCAGCAACCTCAACTTAATGGCCACTATTTGCAGCCCATCATAATTTAATCCTGGATCCTTAATTCTTAACTTTCTCTGAACTACAATATCCTATTCCTTGGGTACCAAACTGACTGCCAGATGGAGCCTGTCTTTCAGTTCCAGCTAGTCCACACTCCAGGCAGCGTTCCTGCCTATCTTGTCTTGCTATACGTTCCAGCTACACCATATCTGATCCCGGACTGGGACAAAGCTGCCCCTGTTGGCGTTCAGCATCACGTACTTTGAAAGGCCGTTAGTGTGAAATGCAAGCTGCCAAGCTCCGATTATTTTGCAGCACAATTTATTTTTTAATACAAGGCAGATACTAGGAAAGGAAATGCCTCACACAACTTTCCAAGTACAGACAGAGCTTGACCTTAAGAACCATTCCTCAGCAGGCCCAGCCCTTCCCCAATGCCCCCCCTCCCCAAGCCCCCAGAAAGGGAGAGAACAGCCAGGGTGTTTGACTACTGAAGGTTGAGGAACACTTGCCACATTTTCATGTGGAAATGCCACGTGCTGGCATGTCAGGGAGGCCTTCTCTGTTTGTTGTTAGCCTTTTCATCCCGCTGCCGTAGCACCCTCAAAAGACAGCAAGAGGGTTAGCTGGAATTACTGACAGAGGAGATAAGCCTGGCTCTAGATCCAGAGGGCTCATGTGTAAGTCCGTTTACTGCTTCTTCCAACGCTTCTGGGCTCCCTCCCCAGCCACAGGCTGGGACCTCTCAGTGCGTAGTTAGCGACGTGGTGATGACACGGGCGGAGGCATATGTGCGTGGGAACTGACACAGACTGGCTCAGGCCCTGGGTCGGGGCCTTAAAGGTCTGGGGCCTAATGCTAAGGAAGACCGTAAGCCTGTCAGGGGCTGGCTGCATTGCCCGCTGCTTTTCTGTTTTCCTCCAGCCACCATGTGGTGGCTTTGTTGATCCTCTGCCTCAGACATGCTTCTCTATCATCTGTCTGCTGTAATGTGCTCAGAAATGCAAATCTCTCCTCCCGGCTGGCAGTGTGGGTGAGACGGTAGTGGGAGGGGCAGTACCTACCCTAAAATGAAGATGTTGGATCCTGTACACTTTAAGGGGTTCTTAACTGTGTTTGTGCCACTTGGTCCATTGTCAAAATGCTTCTTACATGGCATTAAATAAAATATATGACAAAGAAAGCTGAAAGTCAGATGTAACCCCATAATCTCCCAGGGGGACCAGCGCTCCAATGCACGATAATGCTCCTAGTTCCTGGCAGAATAAATTGGGGTGGCCTGGAAGTAGGACTCAGTGTGTGAAAAAGAGAAACCCTGCTTCAGCTCCTAACCATTGTGTACATCCCTATTGTGTGATTCTGGGGAAGTTATTCAATTCTACTGAACCTCAGTTTCTTCAGTTATGGAATAGGAATAAGTCTTGTCTCATAGGACCAGCTGTCTATATGCGATGGGTACCTTTCTTTTAATCCGAAGTGAAGAAAAACCAAGTGCAGGGAAGCTAAGGGTCATATTTAAAGTCACTTTATGGTTAGACGCAAAACCAGGTTTGCTGGATGCTTTCTTTGTCCCAGGGATGGAAGTACAATGATTCCTCGCTCATCAACAAAGAGAAATATTGTGGCATCTAGGACACCTCACTTTTTCCCCAAACACACTGTGTCTTGTGTTCAGGCTGCCCCAGGTTATTCTGTCAGGATCTAGGAATATCATCTTGCTAAAGCAAGAACTGGCTCCCCCACTGGGGGCTATGAAGTTACAGCTGAGGTTCAGCTAGGTTTTCCAGCGATCTGCACTGCCACCTAGTGGAAGCCGGCTGTCCTTTACCCTGTCTCTCCCACTCCTGTAATCGGCATTGACAGGAAGTAGATGATTTACAAAGCTTAGGAAGTGAACCCCAGCTCAGCAAGGATATTGAATATGGGAGAGGATCTTAGCTCTCGGGTCTTTGACCAGGAAACAAAGTCAAATCAGCCAACTTGAGGAAAGGCCTAGACTTAGTAAGGGTCTTTCTGAAGGAGAGTATTGCCCACCTCTTGCTCCTCTAGACCTTCTGACGTCCTAGTTAACAGGTAAGATGGACTGATAGGGGTTAGCGCACCCTCACTACAGGTGGTCATGTGAGTCACATTATGATACTTTAAAAAGCAGATTGCTATCCTTCAGATGTGTGTTCCTTTGTTATGAACCCTTACTCTGTAGGGCCACAGCTGTCCACTATCAAGAGCGCTTTTATGGATCATGTCATCCTTGTCCAAAGAACAGACAGATAGTCGCTGGTACTGACATTGCCATCTTTGTGTGTGTATCCAGTCCAGTTTCTCAGAGCTCATTTGTCTTTATGTATTTCCCTTTCATCCTGCACAGGCCTGAGCTACATCTCTTATTTCTACATGAAAGATGCACAGCTAAATATCTAAGTTCATCACGATCAACGGCACTCAGACTTCTAGTTCTTTCCATCTTTGAACTCCCCAAGAGTGAAAGTGGGGATGATTTATTCTGGAAACCTTGACTCCATGCCTGTGACCTCATCTGTAAACTGTTAGATGTTTTTCATACTGATGGGGTCAAAACACTTCCGAACTGTATCACTATGAATTCTGTGTTAGACCCTGAATTTTTCCATCATGACTTAGATTCCATCACTGAATCTCCTCTTTTGGCATCTTTTATGTCTTTGCTCACAAATATTTTACAGTTGTTCCCAGGGCTCAGGAAGAGACGGGAAGAGTTCACAGAGAACATAGGGATGTTCCAAGCATGGTGATATAATTCACTCCATTTTCTTTGAAGAAAAATGCTGACCAGCATCTAAACTCTATAAATTATTACAGAACCACTGGAGAGAGCTTTCTCACACATAGTTCTTGGCATTGTCCTCCTTTAGTTAAAAAAGTGGCTTTTCTCTGACATACATCTTTCACTCTGGTGTCCCAGGCTCATGTCCTTCCATTTCTGTTTACTCCCCATCCGCTTCAGACCTCCTGGACACCCGCTGCTCCCCTTCACGCCTCTCTACCTTTGCCTGGGGGTTTCTAACCTAGTGTGCCTTTTCTACTTCACAGTAGCTATTGGATTCTATACAATCACATTTAGAATCTAGACACCAACTCTACTTAGAATAAACCAATTCCTTCTTTCTTTCCAACATGTCCCTGGCCTTCTAACCAACATGTATTCCATTTTGCCTTGGGTCACATTTATCTGTTTATGCCATTTGTATATTGTAAAGTCTTTGATGACAAGACTTCTTCAGGAAGTGTTTCCATAACGTCTACTGAGATTTGACTGCAGAGGCTAAAAATCTCTTGCCGCATCTTTGAAGGAACTCAGGCAACGAAGGGAGCCCGCAAAGATCCCAGAACTTTCTGGGTAAGAAATCGTTTTAAGGTGCACCTACTCACATGTAAATGGTGTCAGGTTCCAGGCATCGGATGATGAGAGAAATGGTGGTTAGCTGCTTGTCTGGCACCTGAGATGGCATGGCACACGGAGCTTTGGCTCCAGAGATGATGTCGTCTACAAAGCTCAGCACTGTTTCTGCACAAATGAAAAAGGATGGGGAAAGTATAAAAAACAGAGATGTTCCAGCAGTGAGAAACACTCTGAAAGCTTGTTGAAACTTCTTAAATTCTCAGTGGACAAAGGAGACCTTGTTTTGGGGGTGGTTTTTTGTTGTTGTTGTTGTTGTTGTTGTTTGTTTTGTTTTGTTTTGTTTTCTGGCCATTTCACTGTTAGTCATTCAGCTGAGAGTCATTTCTCCAGAGTTAGATCAAGGACTACTAAGGCAAAATGTACATGCCACATCTGTGAAACATTTTTCCATGAGACACCTTGACATTGATAGAGAACAGATGTGCTGGTCCCTGAGCCCTAACAGACCATACCAATACCTATACATACAAAGGGAAGAACCCCAGAAACAGCAACGGAGAGCATTCCATGCCCCAAAATGTTTCTCCAAAGCCTCAATCCCAAATTTACTAGAAGCTCTGAGATTGTGAACATCTTCATCCTTAAGGAAGACTGTATTTTATGTGAAAGCCTTAGGATTATTTATGCTGGCTTTTCTCGGATGTGTAGGCAGCAAAGTAGTAAGGCATGGGACTCTTATTTCTGTGGGTTCTTTCTACTCATGTAAGGCTTTCCTTTTCTCTCGGGCCTTGACAAAAGTCAGTTTGCTTTAGGACAAGTCATGGATCAAGAGCATCTGTTTGTACATGCCTTTGCCTGGAGGGGGTTATTAGCAAAGGAATTTTTTTTTTCTGTAATCATGGCAGTGGTTAGCAGAGAATTGTTTCTTAATTGTGGGCTAGGATAACTGGTGTCCTGTGTTGCTGCTGCTTGCGAGTGTGCCTCGAGGCAATGAAATGGACGCCTCTTTTATAAATAAAAGAAAAGCAAAATCAAAACAAGACTGTCAGCTGCTCACTATGCAAAAACTCTTAAATGGACAAGATGGCTGCTGCCTAGAAGAGGCACTAGCTCTTTCTTTTCTGCATCCATGCGCTGCCCTGAAATACCAGGAGCCTGAAGCAGTGCCATGAGGAAGAGCATTCTTTCCTTCTCTTCCTTTTCCTCCCTTGGAAGAAGACTAGGCAGGGGATGGAGACCGCGCTCACCTGTCTCGACTTTGGAGTGGTCCATCCGGTCCGTGACTTTCTCTTGACGGATCAGGTAATCTACAATCTGCACTCCAATGGGTGGCTCCGAATGTTCCCACTCCAGGACCACGAGGGTGCTGCTGGGTTCATGCACCGTGGAAAGTCTCAGCCTGAGTGCAGAAAAGAAGGAAGATGAATTGGGGACCCAGCTGGGACCTGCGTCACCCTTTAACTACCATCTCAACTGCCTCAGTACAAACTCTCTCTGAGGACTGGTCTCCTTCACTAGATGCTGAAGTTCCTGAAGATTTGGGTGCTTTATATTTGGATCTCTTGAATGAATAACAGTCTCCATAGTACGTGTGTTTGGTAATTGAGCTTTACTGATAGGTCCCTTTTATATAGTTGGAAATCTCATTTCTGGCTTTTCTCTTGGGGAATACTAGGCAAACATTGTGCAATGAGCACTTCAAAGCCCACTGAAGGTGGCGTTCAAGAGAATCTTGCATTGATAAAGGCACAGTTAGTGCCTTTCAGTCCCATAACCCCCAGGATCTGGCAAGCCCTGCTTCCCCCTCCTTTTTCTGCTCTGTCTCCTTCTCCAGTCCATCTTCTCAGAACCTCAGAACAGGCTCAGCTTAGAAGTGAGACTCTAAGGTGAAAGTTGGCTGCTGCCACATTCTCTTTGGGGTGATGCCCCGAGTCTGCTGCTTGGAACCTGAACTCCTGTTTCAGTCCCAATTTGTCACTAGTTTCAGTTTGCAGTCACTTCATTCTTCTCAAGCTGTCCTTTGACTCCTGCTTTGCCCTGCTAGCTCACACCTCTCTGCATATTACCAAGAGTCAGTAATCAATGCTGAAGCTCACTGGTGTGGATCTCCTGGCCATCCAAGAGCTATCCATTTACTTCCTTGTTCTAACTTCTGTAGATGGCTCATGTTACCTTCTTGCTTCCAATTCCTCATTTCTTTGCAGACCACTCTACTGTGAGGGGTTTCCCAGCTTCTGCTCACTGTAGCCTTCCTCTCTCCCAATGTCCCTAGCATTCACCCACATCATTATCCTTGGTCTCTCCATCTCAAAAAATGTCTGCAGCCCTAGTCTTCCCACCTCCTAGACAGCTTGCAGATACCCCTCATGGCCTCAAGACCACAGGACAAGAACAGCAGAGCTGAATCACACCAAACAACCTGCAACGTCCAGTTTCAACTCAACAAATCCATCATCATGTTTTTTGGTTCTCCAAGGCTATGCAGTGGTACACAAACCCATTCCAGACCTTCTTTTATGCAATTTAATGAGTATCAGAAACACACAATAATGAATGTGATAAAACTTTAGCATGAAATCAAGGGATGCTGTTTGGGGAATAGGAAGCAGTTTAGCTAGTAGGAAAATAATAGGAAACACATGGTCATCTGTTAGTGGCCACTATGAAGGAGTGCATAGCTTGCATATGACATTAGGATGGAAGAGACCCAAAACAGTGCGGATATTGACAAATTCATTAATTAGAGTCATATGCAGAATGCTATTTTGAAGGGAAAAACGCATTAGGAAGCTTAAGTTAGTAACTAAGCTTTCTGAGAACTCAGATTCTGTGAAAATAAGAGCTAAAGCCAACCCCTATTGAGAAATAGGAGTGTGTATGATTTACGTGGATTTATGTAAAAGTAGAGTACATTTCTATTTCCAACTGCCAATTAAAGTGCAAAAAACTAAGATCTGTTACTGACAGGAAAAGTTTTAATAGACGTTTCTCAGGTATGATACCCAGCTCAGCTTGATCTTTAGTTATCACATTTAATTAATGCATGTTTATATCCAATCAGCCTTAGACACAGTGGCTGGATCTTGTGTCCCTCCATTCGATGGTTTCCGTGTTATTGGGTAGCTTTCTTACCTGTTGAATTGGTCTAACAGCACAAACTCTCTTAATGGCTCCCTTACTACCACATGAAATGACTTTTTATTAACTAGGAACTTGTTTTTATTTTGATTCGGATAGCCAAGTTACAACTACCAGGAGCAAGAAGTCAATGGCTGGAGCATTTAAAGGCACCTGCACAGAGAGTAGATTGGCTTCCACTGATGATCCGTTGGTAAAAATTACCCTCTTTCTCAGTTTCTTCTTCTTCGGGTCTGCTCTCTAATATCTGCCTTTACCTGCAGATCAGCGGGCAGCCTCCATCCTAGGATTTCTGCCAATGGTCCAGTGCTCTTTGTAACTAGTACTCTAGCTGCTGCAGGTCTTGACTCTCACTTTGGGCTTTCCTGAACCTATGAATCCATGGGGTCGTGTGCCCCCACCTTGTTCTACCAGCACTGTTTCACAGAAATAACATTTTGTGTCTTTACCACTGGGAACACCTCATTATAGGAAGACCTGAATTCCTGCATTGGGGCCTGGCTCCACATCTCGGCTCGTTCTGTTTAAGCTTCCCATGAGAGATTAGGAATGGATGTGTTCATTCTCAGGCACCTCTGAAGTACCTCATGCCATCCTTAAATACAGACACTTTCTCATGTCCATGCCAGGCCTCTGCCCTGCATAGTGCATGTTGCTAAGAGAGCAGCCATGTTCAGAGCTACGACTCTATCTACCATTTTTCTGACGTGGGTTGAACGCTTGCTATCACTAGGCTTTATTTCCTTTACAGAGATCTACCTGCCTCTCTACCTACTGTACATCCACACAATTATCCCTCAATAGCTGGAGGCCAAGCTCAAATGGGATGGGTCTTCTCCTCAACTCTACACACTCCCTGATGGGTCCCTTCTCGGCTGTGGTTCATTCTCACAGTAAACAGTCTTCTTGCCATGTTGGCTCTACCTAAACCCATTTCAGTTGTGTGCTTTCTTGTACTACACTTGCTCTCACCTATCACCTGCTTCTTGCTGTCTAATTTTGGATAAAATTCAATCCTCTTGAAGCCATTTCCTGGTCCATTGGTTGGCAGTGTGGTGATGAGAACGTTTCCCTACCCCATGTAGTGCCTGGAACCTACAATGTCTTTGAGACGTAGCAGAGTTGTTGGGCTTACTAAGACCTCCCTATAGGCCTCTAAATCTCCCATAGCAACCATATGTCTATTCGTATGACTCTCTAACCATGTTGTCTTGCTTTGTCCTCCATATGGAAGGCATTTACTAGCTATTTGCTCCACAAAGTCTTTAGTGTTGCCCAAATGCAGGCTCAATGAACAGCTCTTCACGTTTTTAAAATGTGAGATTTGTCACACAACTTCCATTAAATGGCTTGTGTGCCTGCTCCTTCTAATATACTGAAAGTTGCCCGCAGCAGCAACTGTACCACATTCTTCTTTCCAGTCCCCAGCACTCTGGCTATTTTTTGGAGACTAATATCTACTTGATTCTATTTTTGCATAATAGTGTTAAGGCATTCATGCAGGAGGGGGCATGGGAAAGGAACCATACACAGGCTGTGGGAGGGGTGCACAGGTGGGGAGGCCATCCGCTCCGAAAGCAGTGGAGTCACACCGACACCAGTCCTCGATGACATCTCCAGTCCCTGAGCACCAGAGAGAGCTCATGGTGGCCTCCTGTAAGAGCTGAACAAAACAAAAAACAAAGAGTAAGTGTTAGGAAACCATGGCTAGACAGGTCATTACCATGAGACCTAGCATCAAGGGTCTATGTGGTCCTAAATCACTTCCAGAGAAAAGGCTGTATCAACATGATATCACCATTCTTTAGCCTGAAACTGTGTTGCAGAAGATGGAATCTAGGAAAACCGCAGCCCTGTAGAATACCTGGGGTGTCACTCTCCTGTTAGAGTAATAACTCATCTCTATAGTTTGAGTTGTCACCTTATAAACCAAGAATGATGACACATGCCTATAATCCCAACAGTTGGAGGCAGGAGGATCAGAAGTTAGAGGTCAGTTAGATGCAAGTTTGAGGCCTGTCCTGACTAGAAATCTTGTCTCTAAATAAAGACATAAAAATAAATTGTAACATGATTAATAAAAACCCAGAAACAGATATTGGGGTTCAACATGAAGGTCAGAAAAGCAAAACAGCTAACCACTGGACTGAACAGTGTTGTAATTAATATTTTTACATGTGATTATTTGGGTCTGAGTAGCTGGGAGACAAAAGTGCAATCTCCATTTGCAATAAGTAAATAAGTAAGTAAGTAAATAAACAAATAAATAAATAAAGGCTTTTTTTCTTTGAAAGTAAGTCAGCCTCTGCCTTCCCCTCATTACTCTCTTTCACACCTCCTACTGTGGGCATCAGTAACAGGGATGTCTTACCTATACTTCCCTCTACCCAGAGCAACTTTGCCCTTCTTCGAATGCCTCTCTCTGCACTCACACCTGCCCTGTTCATCCTGCCCTTGTCCTTCATGGTGTCTCAGCCCGTTTTGTGATCCGATTTGAATACATATGTGGTTCTGCTTTGGGTTGTGATTAGACATCAAGCATTTTCCTTAGAGTGTGACTGGAAGAAGCTGTAGATTATAGGCTAATTTCCAAGCCTACATCAGTCTTCTGGGGATGAGAACCTCAGTTTTGTCAATCATTGCCTGTGACCTTGGACAAGTTACATACACTCAGTTTCCTTGATGATAAAAATATTACTTTCCTAGTAGGGATGTTGTGACAATTAAATGAACAGTCTGTTCCAAGTGACATAATATATGCTTCACACCTGGTACACATTATTGTTTTTGAATGACAGAGTTGAGGCTCACATTGAGCCTTATACATAAAAAAAAACTACAGTCTTACATAGCTCTTTATATAAAGTAAGTTCATGGAGATGTTTTCAGCAGAAAATAAAAAACAAAGATGAAATCCGACCCAAGAAGCAACAACACTTATGACAGAGGCAATTCTCTGGTGAGAGAGCAAATCCTGAGAGAATGGTGGCCTCTCAGAGGGCTCTTCTCCCTCAACTCAGATAATCCAAGGGTGAAGGTTCCAAGTCAGCTGAGCTCAGAGCCGTGTCTTGGAGGCACAGAACAGCTTCGACCTCGGCTTTCTAATGATTTTCTCCCCTCTGTCTCAGTGTCTTTTGTCCACATTGGTAAGTCAGGGGAGGGGGGACAGCTGTCCTGTAGATTGAAAAAGCATACTAAACAATCACAAGGAAAAGAAGTAAGCTGAAGAGGGGAATGGATGGAGAGGGGAAGAAAGAAAGGGGAGAAGGGAGAAGGATCTGACTCCATGAATATCTATATAAAGAGTCATCACATATATCCTATTCTTTCAGAGTTTAACACTGGTTACTTAAGGTTATGAGCTGGACTAAGGGTTAACTGTCTTCCTCCCAAGACCAAGAGTCTCTGAGAAGCAGGAAATGATTCTCAATCACAGTTATGATTTGCATAGTTTCTATTTAATAAGAACCCCTTGGATGCTAACTCTTGGATAGATGGTACTAATGAATTACAGTGAAGGACTCTGGGAGTGAGAGTTAGGTACTTGCTCAGGATCACAGGCTAGAGAGTGGGGCAGTGCCAGGGACTGAGCTCTGCATAGCTCACGGAACTTCTTAGGCTCCTTCCATTGTGTCCCCTTAATCAGCATTGAGGCCACCAGCAAGTCACTCACTTTATGCTTTTCTGACTGAAATTCAAACCAAAGGGCAAACTTTTTAAAACTAGGAAAACAGGCTCTTTGAAGCAGACAGAATAAGATAAAGTTGTACCTTCTATTTGACAGTGTCTTCAGTCAACAACTATTTGATAACCATCTACAAGGGGCCATTTCCTGTGCTAAGCATGAAGGACGTAATGACGCAAAAGAAGGCAACATGGCCCCTGTCTGCATAAATGTTGCAGCCAGATAATAAACAAGCAAACTGGATTCATGTAAATATCCAAATTTCACAATGGTGTGGCAGGATCTCCACGAGAAGGTGGGGTCCCATGGGTGCACACAGCATCAGGAGGCTGCAAACAAACGGAACCTTCATTGGGGGGAAATGGCTGGAGCTGAAGGACAGCACGTGACAGGAGACAAACAAGATGAGAACACAGGTGTATGTTTTTCTCATATATGGAAATTCCAAGAGTAATGGCCTGAAAAATCAAAGAAGAAATGCTAAGGAAGGGAAAAGGCATGAGGGAGGAAGAGAAAGGAAGACAGAATGGAGGATGAATGTGGTCTAAGTACAATGCAGGCTTGTATGGAAATGTCACACTGAAACACATGAAATTGTATTTATACATATTAGTGGTTTATTTTTTTAAGTTATCTGGTCACAAAAATCATAGCAATATAAGTAGAAAATCTAACATTAAGAAGATTGGACCCTTACTGAAACTGGACTCCTAAAGTCAACTAGAAATACCAATCTGTCTATAAGAGACGCAGTTAGGGCAAAGAAGTTCTTTTCAAGTGCCCAGGATGTAGAGCTGGCTTACGGATAGTCTGTCTGCAAGGAGAGGTTCTATCTCAAGAACAATGATAAATAAGTATAATGTTTTAAACATGGAACATGATCAGATTTTTAATATAAAAATATGACAAGGTATACATGATGCAGTTATTTTAAATGCCATTTCTTCAGGAATTTTAACTCTCCACCTTTGGGCAACATCACTCTGTGAGACTCTCCGTGTCTCCGAATTCTGGGGTGCATCAAACTGCAACAGGTTGGATGAGGCGATGTTGTGGTTTGGGTATGAAATGTCCTGTACTGGAGGCTTGGTCCAAGGTGATGATACCATTGAGAAGTGAAAAAAAAAGACACCAATTTCATTCATATATTAGTATACTGATTGATACCTAACCTAATGATAATGGGAAGTGAGTTCTAATAGAAAGACATAGGTCACCAGGACTTGCGCTTGAAAGTTACATACTAGTCGTGATGTATTCTTCATGAGTTCTTTTTGCTTCCCAGCTAGAGTGAGGTGAGAAGACTCCCATAGCAGGCACCTCTACTATCGTGATCTACCTCGCCACAGGCCCACAGCATTGGAGCTGGGCAACCATGGCTAAATCTGCAGAACTGAGACAGTCCTTTCTTTTATGTTGATTATTCCAGTTATTCTGTCACAGTGATGAAAAGCTGACTAATATGCAATAGAAAAGAAGAATCAAAATGCAACCCCCTGAACTTCCTTGAAAAGGAAGAGAAAGGGACATTCCACTTTATTAAGTGCTTGCAATTTACTAGTCCGTGCACTTCCTGGGGGATACATACTTGTTAACAAATTTAATAGAGTGTAGAAAAAGTCAATGTTGGCTATTGTTTTTATTAAGGAAGAAAAATATGAATTTTAATTCAGGTTCATCAATAGAATATTTCATTCATTTATTCATCTGTTCATTTGTTTATGCAGTAGAGCATCATCCATGTACCAACCCAGGCATTCCGTAGCAGACAAAACATTTCTCATAGTCTAGAGTGAAATAAGTAGCTAAACAAGTATGATCATAGGGGACACATGCTTTAACATGTGTGTCCATACAGTGGAAGTTCCATGAAGGGGTCTGAGTTGGACCAGGAACATGAAGGAAGGGACCTTGAGAGCTAGTGATGTTTGAGTTGAAGCATGACATGACAGCAGGAATTCTCCAGGAGCTTACATGTGACAGAGTACATTCCTGGGACAGAGACTCAGAAGTCTGAATGGCTGAATTCATGAAAGAAAATGTCCTGTGTTTGGGGAGGCCCAAAAGTTAAATTATAGAGTATATAGTACTAACAACCTAACCATGCGAGTGAAGATGAATTGCATCGTGCTTTGCAACAATGTGCTAAGTACTCTAAATTGCTCTCAATCTGAGGAATCATTAAACTATCTTGATGCAATATGGCCAGACATCCATATTGTACAGCAATTCCAGGGGTTTTAATAAAAGGACCAACAAGAAGATTGCTGCAATAAAATGTTTGATTGCAGTGAAGAGTTAGGTTGTGATGGGGTCTCAGGATATACCTGTTGCTTATGATGACAGAAAAGATACAAAGGATGACAACAGGGACACTTGTGCCATTTAATGAGATGAACATAAGTGGTATGGATTTGTGACACGAGGAAATAAGCTAACATTTGTTGGTTGAACCTATTTGTTTATCACAATCAAAGATTTTATTAAGTATGGTATCAGAGGTTATCTAATCCAACACAGGGACAATAGGCCAAAGGGTACAGACAGGAAATGAACCCACATATTAGAGGGGAAGATGAAAACCCCCACAGAGTCACCAGTGTCATGATGAGCCCCTGTCCACCCTCTCCCCAGCTTTTGGAAATTTAAACGGAGAAGGAAAGACAGAGTTACAGAGAGGGTGATGGAGGTAGACTGTGGCACACAAAGAGAAGAGGAGACTCCCCCGGTAGTGACAAAACTCCATCTCAGACTAGCTTGTCAGCATTTAGAAACTGAAGTGTTTAAGACAGGGCCAGAGAGACAGGGTCTTCCCACTCCTCTGTGGAAACTGGGTAGGGAAAATGGGGCCACTGAAGTTGAACTTCCTTAGGTATCCTGGTTTTGATTGACAGTCCCAAGGCCCTTGTGTCTCACTGAGCTCTTCTCCATCTGTATCTCTGTGCACCCCAATCCACAGGATGGTCCTGCTTAGCCCAGACCTCACTGTACCCAGACTGATGACAGAGGAAGTATTTGGTCATCAGCCACAGCAACCTGAGGGAGTATGGTGTTAGGTGGATAAGGGTAGGGCAGCCGCTGTGTTAACATAGGCACACCTTTGCATGTCCAGTGACCTCAGCACACCTTTGAGTGTCCCTGTTCTTCTTTCTTTAAGTCCCTCTCTCCTGACCCTCTTCCCACAATCTCATAACCATCTCTTTTAGACTCAGGATAAATCTGTAGGCCAGCAGAAACCATTTGTCTTTTTGTTCCTATGATAAAAAACCTGTATTTTCAAACACTCGTTGAAATATCTATGGAAGAGGCGGGTAGGTGAGAGAAACACACATGCAAAATCCCTCCTGTGGGTCTGAGCAACACCTATGAAACCAACTGGGACACACCAGGTGTCTCTTCAAAGAGAAAAAAGGAAGCAATTATCACCCCACCTGGATGGGCATCCCTGGCAGTCAGGTAAGCAAGCAGTTCACTGCTTCAGCTCACTCCCCAGCTGCCTTGCAGACAAGCTTAGAAATCTCACTCTTGGAGCCTTTCAATTTCAAGTTTGGCAAGGCCTGTGCCTGTCTGTGTTTGCTTACTCTGTCCTGTACATTGGAGGAGGTAAGGGGGCTAAAGAACGAACTGTCACTCTCTCTGCTCCTCCTACCCCCGTACCTGATTCTTAATGGCTCACTCATGTTCTCCTAAGATCTCCAGGAACAGAGAAGTAAAGATAATAAAGACAGAGAAAGGATGTCTGGGAAATATCATGGTCTTCCAGCATGATAAAACATGGAAAGATGGGCAGGAATGTGGTGTTTCGTCCTGAAAGCCTGTGATGACCAGGGTACCGGACTCTTCCAGTTTGAGGATGTTAGATCCTTCCTTCATCTGGGATGTGTACCTGACATGGCCCTTCTATTCTAGGTGCAGCAAGTTCTAGGTTGGGAGATCAGTTAGGGGAGCCAATGCATCTCCTCCAGGGGCAGACAGAGATGGTTGTCCTCGTAACCACACCCCCTTGGGAGAGGTATCACAGTGAGTTTGGTGATTGCCAATCATGTACCTTTCCTACTTCCTTCCCATCTTTCCATCTTCTTTGCTCGGTTCTGACTCCTGAATCACATTACCGTGGTATTCTGGAATGTATTACTTGATTTGACTTAATATGCAAACATGCAAATCTAGGTGCCCCTCTTAGCTTAATAAAAAGATGCTCCACTCTCGATTGTGGTGCGGAGCAAGTTCTCTGTTTTCATTACCTTCCAGAGCCAAGTGTCTCAGCCCTCTTACCCTCTGGGTCTGGTTATTGGTCACCAGTTCATAGATGGGGGATGCTCTGGTCACTTCAAGCAGGACTGGCTCGGCAGGGGTTTCAGGGCTGGACGTCACATGACACAAAGGACAAGATGAGGGACATCGTCCCTTGCTCTGGCACTCCATTCGGACTCCAGCTGCCATACGCTTGGTGCCAGAGTCTGACAGGCTGGCGATGTATTCTGGGAATGTCAGCACCTTGGGCTCTCTTTCCCGCTCCTCCGACTCATCAGATGGGGAGTTGCCTGCCAGACACAAAAGAAAAAGAACAGTGAGGGAGGCAAGATAGCAGGGACAGCCATGACTCGGTGGCTCCTGCGTTCTGAGGTCTAACACTGAGAAGTTAGAAAGCGCCACTGAGGGAGTCAAATTGTGATTTCTGTCATTCCACTTAGTTAGGGGCACAGATCTTCCCTGTGACACACAGAGTTGGCAATGGCCTTTCAAGAATGAGAATGGGTTGTTGCTTTTCTGAGAATCGTTGGCTCCACTGGTCCACCCAGAGGGATGTGTCTGTGGTACATCCATTGCCAAGAACCCAGATGACAGCAAAGTGACCGTTCTTGGCTTCCTTCATACCATCTATCTCTCCTATTATTAGATGAATGAATGACAAAATGTTTTGAAAACACACCTATGGTTTCCAAAATACATGACGCCCATCATTGGTCATAATTCCAACTGATATTTGTGGATTCTTCCTATGACATTGGGGTTGATCTAAGGTCTCCTTTGACCCTGACATTAGCATCGCAGGCTGCCTACCATTATACCCATTTCTACATATCAGGAAAAGACAGTACCGTCAAGGTCACAAACACCTTTGTGAGATTTGGCATTTGACCCCAGGAGTGTCTCGATCTAAAGTGTTTAGGTCACAGAGCAAAGTCAGCATTTCTCAGCTGTCTAATTAGCCCATGCGTTGATCATGCAGAGGGAATGATCAACAATCATTGAATCATTGAATGAACGCAATCTTTTGGCTTCTTCCAAAAGATTTTCACCGTTGTTTGCCACATAGCAGTTAGCTACACAGGCTCTTGATCTATTTTTGGTGACAAACACGAGAAATGCCTATTAGAGAATAACTGTTTGTTCCCCACACACGAAAGCCCCATTTGCTCTTTGTTCTTCAGTTCCCACGATTACCCATTTTACTCATTATCTGTAAAGGAGCCTGTGGACAGAACCCTCCAGATTTCTTAAGCTATTTCTGACAGTTGGTGTCCCAAGCAGGAAACGATTTTAGAGAGACTGCTGTGCCTTTGGAGATGGTGGGGACACACAGAATGTTCTGGTTTCCTGAGGGTGCATTAAGAATGTCATACTTGATGGGACACAGGGTTAACTGGTTGAAAGGCTTCGCAAAGCGGTTCCCGAAGGTGATTTGGAGCTATGACTCATTGGTTTAGAAAAGCAAATGTTCTCCCCCTCCTGGTGTAGGGGCTCCCCATCCTATCTGTTGCTTTCTGTGTAACATGGACCCATGTGGGGACATGGCAGGGTTCCCAATGCTGTTGGTTCCCAAATGAATTCCATCACTGTGTGGATGAGACACTTTTAACATGGGACTCTGCAAAGGACACGTTCAATGACTGTGGGCAGCACTCTGTTTAACACTTGCATTTCACTGAACCATAGATCCAGGACTGAGCCCCAGTCCCTCCTGGACTGCAGAAGAACTGGACAGCGGCACACACAGCAGAAGTCAAGGATAATGACATCCGTAGAGTCCAGACTAACCAACACCAAATCACTTCACCCACAGGTTCACCTTTATAATGTTTAGGCTTCTGAAGCTCAGTCTTGGTTCTGCACTTTGTCTTAGGCTGAGAAAGGATTACTGGGAGTATCCAAAGGGCCACAGACTAGTCGAGATCTGACCTCCTGTTTTCTTCAGACTGCAGACTGACTAGGTCAAAGTAAGCGGAGGTGAAGTAAGGTCTTTGGGCATAACTTGATGCCTGTGAAAAGTCTTTAAGATGCAGAAAACCTTTCCATCTTTGGTTTTAAATCACATCATCATCAGATGCATTTCCGTACCAAGTCACAACCTTGAGAATTCATTCTGTAAGACTGGAAATCTACAATATGACCACTAGGTGGCGGTAGCGGATCTAAAATGATTATGTGCTGTGGGACAGCATCAGGGAAAATTAATATTCAGAACCCTAAACAAGGTGTAGGTGTCTCAACAATTTTTTCCTAAGACACAACAAAAAAACTAAGAAGTAAAATGATCGCAAATTTTATACTTTATAGCTTAAGGAGAAAAATAAGAGAAACAGGTGATAATGGCAGGATAATTGAAAGAAAACCCATAAGAGAGAATTTTTAAAAACTTCTCTCAGTAGTCTTACTTTTGAGTAAAAGATACTTCAAAGGAAGAAAGTAACCTTTCTTTTCTCCTTGAAACGAACTTTACTGGGTTACTATCCAGATGAATTGTACGGAAATCACCACCAGGGGGCACTGTAATGCGCGAGCCCTGTTGGCGTTAACTTCCTTGCCCTCCAGCTCACCAGCATTAAAGCTTGTAAATGCTGTAAACATGAGGGGCCGCTTCCCTTGCTGCTGTCTTCTGGCAATGCCAATTAAAATCAAGATGCAATTAATCCCTGTCAATACCTATCCACCTTATCCACCTTATCCACCTTACAAACTTGGCAAGATTAAAGAATACAAAAAAAAAATGGCTGAGAAAAAGGATGTAGGAACAGGTGATAGGTACCATCAAACTCTCTTTTCGTTTCTTTCTTCAGGACGTTATTCTCTGTCTATCCCCTCCCAAATCAGGTCCACATGCAAGGTACCTGCTAGAAGTCAAGGCCAGTGTGTCTTGCTGGCCCCGTGCTCACATGAGATGAAGCTGTCTAGAGAGAGGCTGGATTTATACAGAAGCAATGAACAGTGAGTTCCCAAAAGCCATCTATTCAGCCTCCAGCCAAGAATAGACATGTGTGTGAGGGAGATTTTTCAAAGAGAAAATGCATTTTCTGTGTGCAGTTAAAGATACAATTGGGAAATACTCCTTAAAATGATGGAGTCCATTGGTGAGAGGCCACATAAATCTCTCTTACCCCAAAGAGAGTGCCACCATTGACTGCAAACGAATGAATAGTTCAGATCCTAAGCTCTCCAGGAGAGTCTGCTATTTGTTAGTGGGAAGGTGGGAAGAAGAAAAGCCACTTTGTTTCCTATGACCCAGTGGTCCTCTCTTTCTATTGGCCGTCCTATTACAGTCCTTGGCGATTTTCTCCATCCTCTGTCACCTAGGTAGAGACACTCCCAGAATCTGCAGTACTGTAATGCTCCTTAGGAAAAGAAGTATCTACTTCAGTAAACACATGGTCTTTGAACAAAAGAAGCAATCTACAGCGAAGGTCTTGGAAGACGCTGGTTGGCAAGTGTGCCCTCTGACGAAGAGTACCTGGGTGGCCCCTCACCCCAGGGAAGGTCCTCGTGTTTGACTGTGACACTCATCTCTCTTACAAGTAGAGGAATATTCAACCTGGAATGTAGTTAACAACCTCAAACGGCAAAGCATTTTGCAAATACAGCTTGCTATAAATAAGTGCCATTTGCTTTAGGCTAAATCTGTATCCTCCAGCACACAGTGGATGAGTTTCCCCAATAGAATACCATGGTATGAGAATATTGGCATCCTTAATGCTCAGAACCTCACCGTGTATGCGCCCATGGCCTTAGGCATGTACATAGTGACCCACCTAAATTCAGGGATACATTAGGACGATGAAAGTGACCAACCCATTCTTAGGCAGGTTCCGTGCCGCTTGTGTGAACTGACAGGTCGCAAAGGTGAATTGCTTGTTATGAAGTAAATTGGTACAATTCCTGTAGGATCCTGAGGACTGCTTAAGAATCTCTCTCCCGAGTTGGTGCCCAAGGCAATGAGACGCTGGTGACAGCACAGCCAGAACTACACAGGCAGTTCATTAGGCGGCAAAGAAATCAAATGCAAACTAATCGGATCACAGCTTCGGGGGAGAGCTCGGGATGCGCGGGAAGAAGGTTGACGTGGGCAAGCAAAGTCCAGCTCAGCAAGATGCACTGGAAATCTGCCCGCCTACAGCCAGTGTGCGGAACTGAGCCAGAGCCCACCCCAGCCTTCACCCCATCTACAGAGAGAGCCGTGATTCTGGGTTCTCTGATGCACATCTCCCTCATCTCATGTCTTCCAAGTAGAGGAATTCAACCTGCAAAGCCAATCACAATCCTAAAACAGGCTACTTGGGGTTTGAACTGAACCAACAGTCACACCGTGATCACACATTCTCTGGGACTCAAATCTTAACTAGGGGACAGGAGGTAGAGCCTACACTGAGCACTTCTGACTATGCCAGAGGGGAGGAAGTAGTGTACTGTAGTCAGCAAATATGTCTTTTTCACCTCTGAAGTTAGTTCCTTTGTTGGTTTAATCTATCATCTGTATCTGCACGAGCATCTGCCTGTATCTCGATCTATCACCAGCATTTACATCCATATCTGCACCCTGAGGTAATTATCCTAAGCTCCAAGCCTAGTTGTGAATGATTACGAAATGTCAAACTTCAAGACTAGAAGCAAAGCCTTTGCCAAGCAGCTCTCCTGTCCCCTGCTAAGTTCTCTGAGTCAAGTAGAAAATGCAAGCGAGGCATTACTGGGGGAGCAGTTGACTCTGTGACTCCAGCCAAGGTCTCTCCCATAAGTAACAAAGCCTTACATACCTGTTAGGACATCCATTTATACACATTACATGACAGGGTTCTCCTAATTGTGGTCACCATCTCCTCCACACTCTCTTGGCAGCCTCTTTCTTCTCGTGAACATCCCAGCTCAACTGAAAGCACAGCTGATCCCCCAGGCATTAAAACACTGTTCCTCCCCCATCCTGCTTCCCTTCCTTGCTCCCTCTCAATCTTCCCAAACATTCATTTAACAGTAAATTGCTTTCTCTTCGCAACCCATATCCTTTCCTCCATGTTCAATACCACATAAGGGAATTGGCAGTTTAAAAACTTACTCTTTAGATTGCCTAGGTTGGGTTTCTACTTTACCTAGTATCAGCTGTCTGAACGAGGACAGGTTTCATAGCCTTCTAGAGTCTAGATTTCCTTGTGTATAAAGTAGAAAAGTCCAGACTGATTGATCTGATTGATTCTTCACCAACAAACCTATAATACAACTGAGGATGGTAACCCACGACTGTAATCCTAGCACTTGGAAGGCAGAGTCAGGGTCATCCATGGCTATGTGATGACATCAAGAATCTGGTTCAAAACACCAAAACCAAACCAAATGAATTGGCAACTCACAAAGTCCATCTTGAGCAGTCCTCAGGACATATGAGTGTACGCTCAATGTCCTTACTCTGACCATGCTGACCACTTACCTTGCTCTGCCTGCTACCATCACTGTCACATGCTGAGTACCACGAGGGACAAAGTTATGCCTTACCCTCTAGCACAACATCCTACACTACTCACTCAATATGCAACAACTCAACAATTCATTAGAAATGTATTTATTAAATGACAAGAGTATTTGTTGGATAATAAAACGTTTATGATGAATTACATATAAAGTGATTATACTTTGTCTTCTTCAAGTGCTACCTAAACAGCTGAGTGTTACTCAACTCAGAGCACTGCTGTCCTAGGTTTGTCTGAAATAGAATGGCTTCCACTCCTTTCAGGTATGAAGAATTGTTCAGAGACATCTTGGATCCAAAGACTTGGATAGTAGAAATAGTGTAGAAATTTCATTCTGCAAAATTTTAAACTGTAGGCCTGAACATTGATGTGGTCATTGAGTAGTTAATTACTGGGAAGGCAAGGATTTAGACTTGAGGAAGGGAATATCCAGAACAGCCAGCTCTGGTGCTGAAGGACAGTGAGTGGTTTTCTGTGGTTGGAAAACCTGGGGAAGTTATTTCAAATAATGCCTTCAAGTAGAGGCAAGATCAGGACTGATGGCCAAGGCCAGCAGAATGGACCCAAGGAATGGATGGAAAGGAAAATGCCCAAGGGGGAGGGGAAGGGAGTTCTGGATAGATCTGGGGAACAGAGCTATTGTGGGCAGACTGGGACTCTGGCCTCACATGTGCTTCCTCACCTGCAAAGAGAGATACCTGGAAACCTGTACCTTCTGCAGCTGTCCAGTCTCAGCCTGCACACAGAAACCACTCCAGGTTCTCAACCTCACGTCCATCAATACCCTGTAGCT
Organism: Myodes glareolus; assembly: GCF_982192425.1. Lineage (NCBI taxonomy): Eukaryota > Metazoa > Chordata > Mammalia > Rodentia > Cricetidae > Myodes > Myodes glareolus. The sequence continues at coordinate 65,691,179 of NC_142030.1, forward strand.
CCAAGTAAGCAATCTTCTTGGGGAATTAACTAGTGGAAATCATTGGCTCCCATCTGACCAATGCATTCAGAAAGCAGTCCCAACAAGAAAGAGTTTATATTCTTGTCCTTTCCTACAAATAAATTCGAAAACGATTCTTTCTTCAGGGTCTATCCTTTCTTTTGTTCTAACATTAATGTCATTGTGCATTTTAGACTTGGTCCTTTGGTAATTTCTTTAGGAAATTTCTAGAAAGAGCGGGTCTTTGCTATAATCAGACCCTGCAGCCAGTCCCTGGAGAGCTGCATCCAAGGGCATGGTGGAGTGGCTGTCACCAGGTTCCCACTGACCACCTCACAAAGTGTCCATAGCTGGGGTGACCAAGGAAACACATCTTTAGAAGTGGATTTTGGTTTACTTGACTCCTAACCAGAAAAATGCATACTTTTTCTGCAGTCCTTGTTGACATCTTTCTTTTCTAAAACTGCAGTGTTCCAATTTCCTGCCTGCTTCAAAAAGCATTGCCTACCAAACAGAATTAAACCTTTCCCCGAGGTGCCTCCAGGTGATGATTCTGTTCATCAATTATGACTATGCAGATTTAAAAGTTGGAGGAGACAGAAATAAAATGGCATCAATGCCCCAATGGCTTTTAAAAATTGACAGATAACACAATGTTATACTTTCTTAACATAATCCTCTCACCGAAGGCTTGTTTCCTAACATATAACTGTCTATTTGAGGTCCCTGGCTAATTTGGTTTATGTTAAATTGAGATTTGGTATAGGTACAATGCTTAGTCTTTGCCAAAAGCTGTTTGTTAGTCAGCCTTGGCATGAGGACAGTGAATTCAATAATAAATGGTCTTAATTCATCAAGCATTCCATATACCTTCTTTGGTCAATGACAATGACATTGGGTTCAAAGTTCAGTCAATGAAATTTTATGGTAACAGAATCTACCAAAGAACTATAAAAACAAACAACAAAACAGTCTTTGCAATGAATCTCTGACCCAACCATACCTTTTCTGACCCAGCCACACCCTCTTTCTAAGTCACAATCTCTGTGTCAAGAAGAAATACGAGTCAAGCTAACTCAATTATCAGCGACTCTTTGAGAATTCCTGGAGATCATCTCTGCACAACCCATGCATCTCAGGAGGAGTAAGGTTCAAATCCAAGAATTGCTGGGAAGCCCTCAAGATTTTATTGCAAAGGCAGACTCCTCGACTCAGCTGTACTGTTAGTCCCCAGTGCACAGGAAGCTGCCTTAGGCTGTGCTACACTATTATGGAGCATGCCCAGTGGCCCACACTTGAAAATGTTCCAGTCAACAAATGCACAGGAACAGAAAGGAGCAAAAGGAATTATATCCACCCTCTCCCTAAAGCCCTCAAATGATAGGCTAAATTTTCATTAAGATTTACTTCAAGAGCAATGCCAGAGAATCCAAATCCTAACCAGATTATCCAAAAGGGTTTGCCAAATGCCCACATGGGGATGGGAGTTCGGGAGATCGGACTGAAATCACAGTCATTCAGTCCTCAAGTCTCCTGAAACAGTGTTTCTTTCTTTCTCTCTTTTCTTCCATTCCCTTCCCATTTTTCTCCTCTAATGCCTCCCTCAGAGAAGTAATTCTGCTGGAAGTGTGTACAGACATACACAGGAGAGATGGGCAGCTGCACTTGGGTTTGTGGTTGCTGTCTCACTTCCACAGAAAGGACTTGTCTGGAGTCCAGTACTGATGTTCTGGGAGAATCTTGGTCTTGACTGGATTATGGGCCGTTTGTGGAGCTCTGTGAGATGATCAGAATGGAAGCTTCAAGGTTCTATGCTGCTGCTTTTCAGTTGCCACCCGGACGCTCATTGCTTTAATTTCTGAATGCCTTTCGTGCAAGCCAGAGCTCAACACCTAGGCTTGCTCTCCCCGGGTTTTGACTCTCAGTTCCCTAAAGCTGCATTTACAAAATTATCACCCTAGTTCTGGAAGACAAAAGTCAAAACTGAAGGTGCAGTTAGAACCATGTTCCCTCGGAAGGTTCTAGAGAAATAGCCACCGTTGTTTCTTCCTAACTTCGAGAAGATCCCAGCGCTTGTTGGCATTGCCTGCCTTGCAAAGTTGTCACTCCAGCCTTAGCCTTGGTTGTCACATGAGTCTTCTCTGTGAGTCTGTGACCAAATCTGCTGCTCCCTCTTATATACTAGCTAGCCATTGGATATAGGATCTATCTATATTGAGTTCGTGATCATGTCACCATAATGTATCTCCTCTTGCAAAGACTATTTCCAAATCGGTTAACATGATGAGGCATGGATTCTAGTCAACCTAGCACTGTGTCCCTGCTTTTAAGACTATATGATGCAGAGTTAGTGAGGTTTTGTTTGCTGGCCATTTGGGCACTGGCCATCTCTTGGATTCCTCCCTTGCCTCACAAGCATTGGGCAAAGGAAACAAAGCCTTTCTTACTCTTTCATCCTCTTGGTGCCCAGTAGCCACTGCATGCAGTTTCTTGTCAGTGTCAAAATAAACCTGACATAGAAATTCAGAGTCACAGCCCTCAGGATGTGCAGAGCTGGGCTGGATTATCCCTGCTGTTTCACTACAAACAGAGTGGCATGGGCGAGAGAGAGCGGGGAGGGAGGCAGGGCCAGGAGAGAGGTGAAAATGAGCAACACCTGCAGGATTTGCTATTCTCAAATCTCCATTAGCAGGAAGACAAGCGAATGGGTAGACCAGTTCAGCTGGCCCCCAGGAGAGAGCCTCCCATGTGCTTGTCTGGAGGTGCAGATGTAGGCTCCCCATTCCCATTTCTCTCGTGTGGGAAGATGAGTTGAGAAAACAAAGATATACCCCTGTTATACTCCCAGGGCAAGCATTTTCCCAGTTTCTGGGTCCTTCCCAAGGAAGAGTCAAGAAAACTGTCAGAGGAATAGCCCAGAGCAGGGGATGGAAGAAAAACACATGACCCAGAGAAGAAGAGAGAATCATGACCCTGCAGCTGAAAGGGAACCTCCAGCTTCCACCCTAGCTAATGCTGAGGATCCACCCAGCTCCGGGATTAAGGATGCTTTCCTCTACGCACAGCACAACATCCTTCTCAGGCAGGGACCTGCATGTGTCCCTTTGGCTTTCTAGTTCAGCAGTCCAGCCCCTGCTTCTTCCTGATGTTGCTGAACTTTGGAGGATCCCTGCCTCTTGATCCCTCACCGACTCCTCCCCTGTGTGTTTCTGCCTCTCTATCTCTCTTTAAACCTGGACAGGAGCACAGGCCAGGAAACCCTTAGAGCATTCTGAAATACAGCAACCCTGAGTCGGGAGCATGGATCGCCCTGGCTCCACACTCTAAGAGCCTGGCTGCATGTGGCATATGCGGAGTACAGGTGAGGACAGCTAACATGTGTTAGAGGCAGGTGGAGTCTCTGGAGTGAACGCAGATTCATGGTGTGATATTCAAAGCTTCACCAAGATGCTGCCGAGGCTGGTTATAAATATCCTTAACTACCAAATGGTCTAGAAATTTTTAATAAAAATATTATTCAATAATAATACTACTCCAGCCGGCAAGGGAATGTTGTAACGGTCTCCATTTTCCTCTGGATACTCATCTAGCTTCTGTTTTTCAAATGAATTTGGATGTTAAATCCTTTTGCTGCCCCGACCAATTTATTCTGCAAATTAACTATATATGACAGAACTTAAAGTCCGTTACCAGTTAGCTCTGCTTCGCTGAAATTTATGCTGCTTTCTTGCCTGCTGGAGCCACGAGCTCAAATACACTGTGACTATCGGTGGTGATTTGGGATTCTGCACAATCCTCTCACCTCTTGGTCCTCTTCTCTTGAGTTCTAAAATGTGCTGAGTGGACCAGGCTCTTTTCACCTCTTGGTGACCTGCGTCCTCTGTTCTCGGATTCTCTGGTCCCTATGGCTGCCTCTCAGCCTTAACGAAGTTCTCATTATGAGATGTGGCTTTACTCAAGGTTATGAGCAGAGAGAGTCAAGAGCCTCAGACTGGTCCTGGGTACCACATGTAAATGGAGCAAGCAGCCAAATGGTAGGAGACAAGGAGGCTAAGTATGCAGACTGCATGGATGCTAAGGCAGCAGATGGGTATGGTAGCATGTTAAGAGACTGCGGTGATGGAGGTGATGGTGGGCCAAGCCGCCATGACAAATGTTCACTGGGAGTTGACACAGCTTTTGTTGGATCAAGTGCAGAGTCATATTTACCCTAGGGGAGGTAGTGGGGATTACAAGACACTAGGAGAGATGATCCCATGAACAATAGCTGAAGGAGATGGGTTTAGTGCATATGGTGGGGCTTAGCATCCTTTTCTTTAGACAGCTGATGGGTTGTCCTCTAGAAATGAGATCACATGTTTTCTGTGTATTTCCAGAACACGCACCTCAGACCTGAGGCAGAAAACCAGAGGGAAGCAAGGTTTGCTGTGCTTTGGATTCCACTGAGTACCTGCTTGGTGCCAGAAATGGGTCTTGGTGCTTGTGAGAAAAATGCCAGATGGTGAAGGAAATAAAGCTCATTTTGCAGGATCTCTAGGCACACAGAGTGGACAAGAATGCGACAGTGATGTGAGTTTGTAGTACTGGGAGACGCCTTGGGGCACCCACAGAGAAGTGCTGAAACCTATGCCACCGGGGAACATGGGCCAAGGGAAGACACCCAACTCCCAAGAGTGAATTTTGTAATAATATTTTCAGCTTGAATGAAGTAAGATAGAAAGCCTTGGAGATTGCAAACTCTTAACCAGACATAGTGTTCATGTAGAAGATAGTGAGCCACTTGTCAGGGCTGTCTGAGCACCGTGTGCATTTCAGAATGGGACACCTTTAAAAGCTAAATTTAATCTCACTTTTTGCAAATTAGTGGAGTCGGAAACCTGCATCTTATCAGGAACCTCTTGGGTGATGACTGAAGCAGACTTCAGGTAACATGTTGAAATTTACCACTCCACACAAGAGTGGTATTTTATTAAATACTGCCATAATGCCTTTAAAAACTCTTATAAACATTTATAATAAATAAAAAGGTGAAATTGTGGGATAGGGTTTTTTGGCTTTCAGGAGATTATTCTTTGATGAAAATAAAAATTCCATTGTTTATGGAGCTGTTCTTTAAGCATTTATGCAGAGCCCCAAAACATGCAAGAGGGCAAGTTTCAAAGCCACTTATTTCAGCTCTGATGACCTTGGACTGAACTGTTCTGGAAGAAACCAGAGGTTCTCCACAACCAGGAGGTTGGGCTGGATCTGAAGGTCTGAATAGGTTGCTGCCACAAACCGCAGACTGTGTCAGATACAGTTGTTAATTTGCTTCTTGGATTTTGCAAGACAAATGCTGTGCTGTCTGTCCTAATTGGCTACAAATTAAGTCAGAAATGTTCTAGATTTCTGACCACAGAAGAAATCTACTGAATTGAATAAATTCATCTTCCCATGAAGAAGGCACTCTGGTGCCAGGTACAGAGTACATGCCTGCAATCCAAGCCCTCAGAGGTTGAGGCAGAAGGATCTCAGGTTCAAGGAACATACAGAGTGTGGTGACAGTCTGGACTACACAGCGACATCTTCTCTGAGCGTGGGGGGAGAGGAAAAGGGAGAAAGAGAGAAATAAGAGGGAAAAGTTCCAATGGAGAATGAGAGAAGGCAGCACCACTGTAGACAGCCATCCAATAAGATGAACACAGGCAACAACAGGAGGGGCAGGTGATGTCACAGGTTCCCTTCCTACAGGCTTTAGTGGGAGCACATGCTAACAGAGAAAGGTATTAGGTCTTCTCATTCAGATAGCCGAAGGAAAAATTGTCATCAGGTCCAACAAGATGGTACTGTGACTTTATGTTACTTCTTGGAATTCTTATAACAATAGTAGATGTGAAACTATTACAAATATTAAATAATAGAGCTGTGTAGTTCCCATTCAGATGTCTTCCAAGGAAAGTGAAGGCTGTTATTGTTATTAGTAGAGCAGGACCAAGGCGGTAGCTAATGCAACCAATAAGGGAGTCATCTTGTTACTTGCCCATTTAAGCCTTTCTACACAGGTCTCTGCTTGGGTTTGAATGAGTATGAGTTGTGTGCTGCAAAGGTTCATATGCTCAGTCATTTATATGGAAACATTAAAAGGTGACTGGGGCCTTTAAGGGCTAGATCTTTGAGTCAATGGGGGGAACTACCGCAGGATGTGATTTAGGTAGCTACTGTAAGACCCTTGAGCCGATTTTAATGCAGCAGGGGCTTCTTATAAAAGACCCAGCTTGGATACTCCCCAACCTCTTTGGCTTCGTCTTTGGTGTTGTGTTCTCCACCTTTGCTGGTACTCCCAAGCATTATGATGTCATTTACCTGGACACCTTCACCAGACCCAAGCAGAAGCTAACAAGAATTTGAGACAAATAACCATCTTTATAAATAGTCTGCCTCCAGCATTTTGTTGAATAAAAAGAACCAATTTTTTTTCTTATACATCTAATTCCCTTGAAAGAAGGTTGACCAAGAAGCAGCAACAACCAAAAGAGCAAATGTACATGAAGTCAGACAGAAAGAAAGACACAAAACTCTGTCCATCAGCAGAAGCTCCCAGGATCTATAGGCATGGACGGCCATGGTTTTTGAGAAGGCCAGAGTCTCTGGGACCTTTGCACTTAATCTCCATGTAGGATTGCGAGGGTATCTGTGATATCTGTTCTTATATAATAATGTGATAAAAAGTCCCCACATTGAAAGGACCTAAAGTCGGAGCCACAGGCTGAAAGTAGAATTGAGCAAGGGTCCTACAACTTGGCCTCAAAAATGTAGCTGGAGAATCCAGCTGTGTGTCTGCAAATGACAGGAGGTATTGGATCTAGAATATGGTCCCAGCTGTTCTGGTTTCCCACCAGAGACCCAGAGCTCCTGTAACCACATAAGATGGGAACAAGGGAAAGAAAGGATGATGTAGAATGTTGTGGTAATACTCTGCCAGGTAAATGTGAATGCACAACATAAAACAAAACACATGAATCAGTGTATCAGAGTATTTGCTGAAATAACATGAGGGCCTGAATTCCGATTTCAGCAACCACATGTAAAACAGATTATGGCCACGTATGTTCACCTACAATACAAGCATCATGGGAGATAGAGACCAAAGAATCTCTGGGGTTTGTTGGCCACCAGTTAGATTAGGTTCCGTGAGAATGCCCTGTCTCAAATGAATATGGCTGTGATATCCTCATCTGACCTCAGCATGCATGTTCACAGACGTGTGTACCTGCACACATGCATGTTTATATACCATACACTGCGACAGAAAGAGGGGGGGGAGGAGGAGGAAAAGAAAGAGGAGGAATGGGGAAAGAGCGGGGAGAGGAGGAGAGAGCTACAACAAAGGAATTGCTGAGCTGACTAATGGTGTCCTCTCGGGCAGCCTCTTGTGGGCGTGTTTGTTCAGAGTGCCAAGAGACTCTTGCTCCCCCGGGCACCTGCAAACCTGGGAACCAATATCTCTAGAAATTGTTTATTAATCAGCATTAAAGTGAAGAAATGGGGAGAGCTATTGGCCATGCTGAGCTTTATCTCAAATAAAAATATTGTACGAGTAGAGTGAGATTGAGCTGTGCTCCTAAAATCCCTTCCTCTCAGTTACAAAGAATTCTCCCTGAAATGTAGCCATGGTTGCATGATGCTGATGCAGGGTGGATGGTGTATAAATGGCAGCTTTTAAGGACATCCATTTTGTCTCTTAAATAACTATTCATAATACTTAGCTGTCAGCAGTAAGGAACTGTTCAGATTTTTAGATTATCTTTTGTTTTCACAGAAAAATGAAAAAAAAAATGTGCCTGCCCTTTTAGGTAACAGTAAAACCCGAGGGATATCGTTACCTGTCTACACCTGAAATCAGAAACCTACAGAGACACACACTCAGCTACATTAAGCCACGGATTCTATGTAGTTCCAAAGCTTTCAGCCAGAGGATTTTGTATTTAATTTTCATCCCTACAGTAACAAGTCTACTGCAGGACTATTCAGATATTGCCTTTGCTATGCTGTGGTGTCAAACAAATGAACGCACACAATACAATGCCTGCTTCTCTGTGTACACACACATCCCCAGAAAAATATCCTAGTGCCAGCAAATAGAATGGTGTTGAGAGAGCTGGAAGAACAGGGCCTCTTAGAAGGGCTGATAAAAAACTCACAATATTTCCAAGTTCCAGAGGCACGTAAGAGAGGAAGGACTGAAATGTTGCTTTCCGTTTAAGTCTCCCTCTCGATACCATGATCACTTTCCCCCCTATGCATACAACATTTAGGTCCTTTTTGTAATTCTTTTGTTGTCCTTCTAGGACTTGCTTTTTATCAGAAAGTTTTGTGACATCAGGCAAAAGTCACAAGACCCAAAACTGGAACTCAACTCAATTCAATAGAGCAAATACGAAGTTATTGAATGTCTATTTACAAGGTGCTGTGTGACTCTTTTGAATATCCCAAAATGAATTATATGTAATCCCCACATTCAAAGAATGTCTTATCTCCCAGAAGAGCTAAGACATACACACAGAAATATAAATGCCATTTTAAAAGATGATTGTGTAAGGGGTAGATCTCATCAGGGTGGTTGGAGTGAGAGAGGAGCAATGAAGGAGCCGTTCCTGGGAAAGGCCTCAAGGGACACCAGCATCCTTTAGGACAGACTTACTGTCATCTGTGGCATGAGGTGACAGATTCTTTCTGTAAAGGGCTACTCTGAAAATGCTTTAGGCTTTGTGGGCCACTTGGTTTGTGTGATAACGACTCCAGAGTATCCATGTACTGCAAAACCAGCTACAGACGTTATTCGAAACAACGTGTTTGTTCTGTTAAATCCTTACTTACAGATCCTAAAACCTCATAGTTTGCACATGTTGCCAAATGTGTTCCCTTTTTAATTTCTAGTTTACAACTTTCAAAGAAGGCAGATTCTAGTCTTAGTCCATGGGCCATTTAAAAACAAGTAACAGACCAGACCTGTCTATGGGTCAGAGTTTGGCATCACCCTCGCCTCCAATGACGTTTGGCTACAAATCAAAGGCTTTATTATACCTAATCTCACTCAGTTCTTAGACTTTCTCTATAAGATAAGTCTTACCATTTCCATTTTCCAGACTTCCAGGTAAAGCTTAGAGATCTTAGGTCACACCAGCTTCAAATGCCTTGCTTGCACAAACCCCTGGGCCACATTGCCTCCTTATAATGGTCAGGGAAAACAGGAAGATGGCGCGATGAATGGATTTCCCCTAGAGGTAGTTTGAAATCCAAAGTTCTTTTAACTAAGAATGATGTTTACTATGGTAGTCCTCGCCTATTGGGGTCATTCGGAAACCTGTGTTCACCACCACGTTCTCTCTTTAACAAGTCACACCAGGGATGGATGTAACATTCAGTAACGTTTGTCTCCAGAATGTTACCTGACCCCACGTTTTAAGGGAAGAAAGTAGGTTTCCTTTATATGTTCCAAAGTCTTCCATCTCTTATGGTGGGCCAGAAAACGTACTTAGAAGGTTGTCTAACCCTGCAGGTGAAGAGTATGCTCAGAGATGGGACTGTCTAAGTCACTCTTTCTTTTTCTCTCCATCTGAGCCACAATTCACTCTTGCATGGCTTCTTTTCTTTCTCTTGTTTAAAATCAGTCTCATGTACTGGAGGAGATGGAGGTAAAGCAGAAACTCTCATGTTCTCGCCGTCATCTGGTATGATTGCCCAGTGGTGGTCTGCAGCCTTGGTGGATCATTTTCTTTCTCTGAACAGAACTAAACTACCTTTTCAGCTGTCTGTGGGCTTTTCCCAAATGTAGGCTCATCTTGAGCTCTCAGCTTTTGATGACACCGACAGACTAATCAGTTAGTACAGATCTATTAAAGATCAGCCCCGTGTCCAGCTCTGGGCTAGGCCCTGAATACAGGCAGTAAATCACCTTTCCTCACAGAATACATAACATACTTAGGATATAAGACCAGCAAACACATAATAGTATAAAATGCCAGATTCTTTTTAGTAAATATTTGTGTATTCTATCAAATAAAAAATAGTTTTGGACTAATGATGGAAGATTTGTCTTAAAGGATTATCGCCAAGGTAAGAGTGGCAGGATGCTGTTATTGTGTAGGGAAGAGAACCATTGCCACAGTGAGATGGAGTCTGGAAGTTGCTCAAGTTACACGGAAAGACATTTTACTTTTATAGAGGGAAGTAAACAAAGCTAGAAATAACATGTTTGGAAATGTTCTGACCGGAGAGAAGATCTGAGGCCAGCTTGCCCTCTAGCCCATCCTGAGGATAGGCCAGAACCTAGACAATGGAGAGAAGTTTAACCAAATTTTAATTAACATGCATTTTGTTCCTGCTGGTTGGCAGTACAAGCAGTACAGCAATCATTTATGAGACGAAGAAGAGGAATTTGGTAGTCAGCCTCACAACCTTATCAGAGGTAAGCGTGGGTGTCCTAACTGAGTCCTTATAGTATCGGAGAGAAGGGTATTCCTTCCAGAGCACAGAGGGGCACAGGGATTTTATATTCTCCCACTAAAACACATCTCGTTGGTTCTCTGCCTGGAACTTCAAGGTTAATGTTGAAGCAGTTGAACTTATGCCCAGGTCTGACCCCAGGGCATATAATCAGCCCTAACTTATATGGCAGCAGCTGAAGGTGTAAGGAAGAAGAGAGGGAATGGGGGCTGGAGGGCCCTCAGGGATTGGTGGAAGACTGTTTGGTAGAGTGAGTGGGGGCTCCTGAGGTAATTAGGGCAGAGTGTAGCCTCACAGAAGGAGGAAGTAAGAGAAAAAACACAAAGAGAGGAGATGCCACAGAGGCTAGTTTAACTCTGTGACACAGCCCTGCTACTTGGGAAAGAACAAACATTAAAGATACACGACGAGCCAGGAAACAGGCTTGGGAAGAATCATCCCGGTAATGTAGTTCTGTCTGAAGCAACAGTTGGGGAAAAGCACTGGCTAGAAGCTAAGCAAACATGACCAGGAGGCTGAAGAAGACAAGAGGGGGTAGCACCGTGATGGCAGCCCACAAAGGTTTGAGGGAATGAGAAACCAGTCAGAAGACTGAGAGCTCTGGAGGTTAGGCTGGCATAGTTAGCATGGCGGCTGTGTGCGGCTGATGAAAGGCAAGCCAAGGGACTATTCAGGGGAAACAAGAGGATTCCATGCCACAGCTGAAGAGTGATAGATCTCACTTACTTAGAGGCTGCAAAACAACAAAGTCTCAGAATTTTTTGAAGTAGGTTCCTAGAACTTCTGTTTATACGATGTCAGAAGGTTCTTTTGCCTAGAATACCTTAAAAGCATTATTTAAACCAATAAACACGCAAACACCAGGTTTTCTTGCTTTAAGATGGTGAGATAGCTTGTGTCAAAGTTAAGCTTGTAAGTCTTCAAATCTCATAAATCTTTTTAAAAGCTTTTAGCTTCCTAATATGCATTAAAATCTCATAGGAGGAAAAACAGCATGTGGTTGGTGTCAGCCAAAAATAATTTGAGCATTGAACTCAACTCTTGAAGAAAACCTTGTTGAGCCAATGTACTATGAAACATACTTCAGAAAAGCCCCAAGAGTCTCCTTGTTTAGAACCCACCATGGCCCAAGACTCTACCAGCCTCATGACCATTCCAGCATACAGCATTTTCATTATTCCATTTTGTAGATGGAAATTCTGAGGATCCAGAAGTTTGGCCTTTTGTTTGGAGATTATACAGGCACTAGGAATCTGACTACAGCTCCAGCATTCCAGCTTAACACTTCTGTCTACATGACAGATGTACGAGATCTTCAGTATCAGACTTCCACAGCTGATTCCAGAACACCTGATTACCCAATTTTTCTGAATCGTTTTCACTACTTTCTGAAGACCTTGCCTGAGATGCTGGATTTCATGCACCGTGAGCCTGCTGATAGCAGCTTCCAATCTATTGGCATGCACCTGCGGTTCTACACGGCTTCCGGGGGTATCATTCGGGTTTGAGATTACTCCCCTCCCTTTGTTCCCTAGAATCTGACATCTATAAACATGACAACACAGGCAGGAAAGGCCACAATGAGCAGTCTCCTGCTTCCTAATGCAGGCTGGTGTGATGTGGGGAGGAGAAGGGGGGCATGGAAAAGGTCCTGATGTCTTGTGCATTCCTGGAATTGACATGCACCAGGCTAGTTTTCACAGTTGCTACCATCAAGAAACGTTTAGTGTTAAATTTAGAATAAAAACCAATTAAAAGATAACAAGGAAACATATGCTCAGAATAGCAAGAATTAAACCTGACTGCTGGCTACTGCCGGAAAGCTGTGGCGCACTTTACAAACCTGGATTTTCCCTTACTCATTCTCAATGTCTCATCCACACCTCCAATTCATCTCTACCCAAATGGTTTTGGGGGGCACTAGAATAGAATTTTTACTCCAGGGGATGCAGTAACCTGATACTGGAAACCAGAGTTTTTCAAACATTCCTGCTGATCTTTTCCCATGCCCTAGACCAGACGAATCTGACTAGGGTTCAACGCTGTGTTAGAATAGAGACATGGGCTAGGTTCAAGGGACTGCTGCTTGGGATTTTTGCCACAGCACAGGTAGCTAATGAGATTAGGATCTACATGAGTACACCAGTTTCCTGTTTCTCCTGTCTACCTCACGAAGATGTACCTGAAGCTCAGGAGACCAGGAAAGATGGTCTCTCCCTTTCCTCCCCAGCCCAGAAGATGAGGTTGCTGTCTATTCTAGGTTCTTTTTTGTTGCAACAATAAAACATTAATCAAAAGCGACTCAGGGGTTAAGGGTTTATTGGACTTAAAATTTAAGGTCACAATCCATCATTGAAGGAAGTCAAGGTAGGAACCGGGGGTCGTGAACCAAGAGGCAGAAATCACATAGTAAAGTTCTTTCTCTCCTCTCTCTCTCTCTCTCTCTCTCTCTCTCTCTCTCTCTCTCTCTCTCTCTCTGTGTGTGTGTGTATGTGTGTGTGTGTGTGTGTGTGTGTGGTGTGCGTGCACGTGTGTGTCTGTCCCTCTCTTTCTGCCTCCCTCTGTCTGTGTCTCTGTGTGTTTCTGGCTCACAGACAGGTTCATGCTTCTCTAGTGCTCTTATATAGTTCAGGACAACCTGCTTAGGGATGGTATACCCACAGTGGTCTAGACTTTTCTGGATAAATTAATAATCAAGACATACTCCGATCTAGGCAGTTCCTCAGTCTAGGCTTTCCTCTCAGATGTCATACTGCTGGGTCAGTTGAAAAGGCCAGCTAGACCACTGCCTTCATCATCACCAGCCTCTTCTGCATCCAGAAGTAAGCTGTCACAGAGCACAGTCCTGCTACCCAGAAGATCGTATATCAAAATCCTACCAATTAGCTTAATGCCTTGCCATCTTACTAAATGGTGGCTTGGGAAGTTCTGCGGGGTTTCATTTATGTCTTCCTGGGTGATTTTCTGTTAGGCTCTGTTAACGGTTCCCCACATCCATGCCCTCCACACCCAGAGAGCCTCACAACCTGGCAGAATTCCCTCAGCTACTGTCCCTGCACAGCCCATCGGCCATTTCTTTTCCCTTTACCTCAGCACTTCCTACCAGGTCTACCCCAAATAGCCTTGGACTGTTCCTCATCCTCCAGCCATGTCCCAGGCTGTTATTAATTGTGTCTTTCTAAAGCACACTCAGATTGCAAGTTTTCCAGCTAAAAATCTGTCAGTAACTTTAAAATAGCAGAAAAACAAAGACAAGAAGATGTTGCTGAATGGCTCTTAAACCTGGCCCCTGCTCCTCACTTCAGGCTCTGTGTGCCCCATCTTCATATCCTAATTCACAAGTCTGCCCGGACCCATGTGCTGTTTAGATACCCTTCCTGGGGTTGGCAACAGTGAAATACCTTTACCCCATCCCTCAGTTCAGGCAGTGTCTGTTTTTCTGAATCCTGAACTAGTCTAGATCATATCCTGCTTGTTGAGTTTTCTGTTTTCACACCGTTAGTACCCCTTCTCATTAAATCATCACTTCTTGTTCATTGGTTACTGCCTAGCTACCCTGTGGACAGCTTTTTCCTATCTTTTATCAGTTAACCAGAACCCCCAGTATTTCAGCAGGTCTGTGCCCCCCCATACACTTAGCGTAGGAATTTACGGAATGCATAAGTGAGGTGACAAGGTGAGAACTGAGTAGAGTAAAGGTTTTCTTTTACTCTGTTATTGCCTTAATATTTCCCAGCAGCACTACTGTCAAGGAGATGGTCATGGCTGGCCTGGCACCCTCATGAGAGGGGAGCGACATCCACGCAGATCCAGAAATGAAGAGAAATGCCTGAACAATAGGCACGTGTGGGGCACAAGTGGAAACCAATGTGTGGTTCTTGCAGAGCAGGTAATGGCAGGTAATCCAGTCTCGGCCCCGGTTTCAGTTCTACTCCCTGTGTGACCACGAGCTGAGATCTCCACTCGTGGGCCTTCTGCTTTACAGCTGGGGACAGACGCTAGGCTTCTAGGGGGACGGGATGCTAGGTTGCTAGTGGAAAAAGATGGTAATGTCACATTGCAAACACACTGGGTTTGTGGGTTCTGTCCTGGCTGGGAAGTGGCTCTTCTGCCAGGATGCATAGAATCCACTTACCCTTGTGCCATCTCAAGGGACAGAGCTGTGATCTGCTACCCTTTAGGTGTTCTAATCAAAAATGCACCTTTGTGAATGAATGCCATTTACATAAGCCCTTCACCGAACAGGATCTTAAGACGTAACTTGCTTTCTCACATCATAAGGCTGTAAGAGATGCAGTCGATACAGAAAAAAAAAGCACTAATAATTTCAGATTTCTGCTTATGTACTTCATTATAACTGCATCTTAGGGCTTTCACAGTTGAGATACTAAATCTATGGTTCTCTTATGACAGGCAATCCAGTCTGCCTTAGTAGTTTTATTCTCGCTGTGAGTGAGAAAGGACACAGCTGCTCGCACCCCTCATTACCTCGTTACCAGTCTCCCATGCACCTCTACCTCCTGGCCTCCGCTCTGCAACCCCCTTTGTTCTCCACCCACATTTTCCACTTGCCACTAGCCAGGGCACCCTAGAGTTGAGTCCTGGGTCTACACTTTTTCTCCCTCATCTACCCCTAGAGGCCAAGGCTTCAGACAATGCAGGTTTGTGTTTGGAGCTCTGACCTCCCCTTTGAGTTCCCAACTTGCCACTCTCAAGTTTGTTTGACCTTTGCATTTGGATGTCTCTTCTCTCCTGGTCCTCTCCTCCTGTTGGGTACCATCACTCCCAATTACTAAGTAGTTCTTTCAGGTAAATCAGTTACTTAAACAAGTATCCAGAGTCTATTTCTACATCCTTTTTCCTTGCTCCTTCCTCCCGAATTCACCCTATTGCCAAGTTTCTCTAGCAACTACTTTCTTAAGAGTAAACCTAGATCTCTTTTGTGTTGTCTCCCTCCACTGCCGGACACTTCGGTAAGGGAGCCACTTCTGCTTGTCCCTGTGACAGCACTCCCCTTAAGTCCTTTTGTCCAGTGCAGTGGAGATCTGGAGACACACACGTATGACCTCCTAACGTTCTCGTTGGGATAGGTCTGTCTGTCCATGCTCAGCCATTCCACACTCCCAAGTCAGACCACTGTTCCCCTCGCTCACATTTCACCATCTTACCTCATGAGTCCCAGCTAGTCATTGTAAAGCCCCCACCCCCACCCCCACCCCCATGGAAGCCTTTCCCCTACCTAGCTTACCTTACACAGCTTGGCTGTACAATCACTCAGCTGGCCCTTTCCTGATGTGTTCAATTGTGGGCAGCCTTATCTTATTCATTACCCCCAACAGCTCATCCAAACCTCATAATCTTTTGCTGTGTGTTTACTTCTTTATAATGTATTTCTTTCATGGCCTCTATCTCCACCAGAGTAATGATCACTTCTCTCATGCATACAATACATACAGTGCTCTTTGCCTAGTAGCCGTTCATTAGAGGCTTGGCAACTCTGCAAGGAAGGATTAGATACTCAGTAACTGTGCACTGAAGGACTTCAAAATAAAACTTGAAAAGAAAGGCCAATTCCATTGCTTTGTTTTTTTATTTTTGTTTTCTTTACTTTTTTATTTTGTTTTGTTTATCTGTGGGTCTCAGTGACCTCTGCCAGCCCAGCAAGTACAGGGTCCACGATCTGTATGAACCCCAATACACTGATGACCCTTGGGGAAGATGTTGAAGACAATTTCGAAGATCGACCTACCTCTTCCAGCATCGCTCTGCAGGAGAATTCAGAGAGCTGTTTCCTGATTACCCCCATCCCATTACTATGGTCAATGCCCAGCATGAGCCCACTGTGAGCAGGATCTAAGGCAACACCTGGGGGATAGGAAAGGCAGCAGGGAATGGGACAATGCCTGTTCTCTAAGACAAGGAGCAAAACAAACTGAACAAAAACGCGTAAAGCCTAAAGGCCCCCAACCCATCAGTAGCTACAGAATCAATTACCACAGTAATGGACAGACTGACAGGAGGGAGCACGGCCACCAGTTTAGGCAGTGCAGGCACATACGGAGTGACAAGTATAAGTATGAGACCGCCAAACCCCACAGAGGGGGGGAAATGCCAAGGGAATGTGACTGTCAGCTTACCCACTCACACTGTTTCTTTCTGCTGCTGGCGCTCACACTTAACCTCCAAAACACGTGCTTTGACAGGCAGAACTTTTGAAACACTGAGCTGGAGAGCTACACGTTTCTGCCTTTCTTTTCCTTCAGCTTTGCCGCGCCTTAAAAAAAAAAAAATCAGCTTTCCAGTTTTGGTTTTGTTTCTCAGTTGCTCTGAATTGAAGACTCAATACACTCTAAATCAGTGCAGTGAATACTTGCCCTTAATTACATCGTGCTTTAACTGGGTACCCGTGAAACTGCCTTCAGCGTTCCGAGGGTTGAGCTCTGCTGACTCCTAACTTGAGCCTAAGGCAGTCTGATGTCTGTCTGTCTCAGGATGACCAGAGCTGCTCCCACAGGTACTTTCTCTTAAAATGCTTGCCCATTACCTGCACTTCCACCTTCCACGCAAGCTCCTGCGCTCTCACCTAGGGCAGCCACCTCCATTAAGGCACGGATGTGACAAGCCAGGCTCTGACAAGGTGCCCACTCAGTAGAGAGTGCATTTAGAACCTGGCATCAGCTTTCCTCCCTTCTTCTGTGGGATCCTTGGAGAACCACTGGCTCCTCCCTGGAGACAATGCTGAGACAGCTATTAACTTTACTCTCAATGTTTCCTGTAGGGAGAATTTAAGGAGGGAAGTGGTTGTGATTGGAAAACCATCCCTATCAGTAAAAGAGATAAAAGAAGTGTATTGGGACCCTTGGCTATTATAACACGAACAATCTACATTTCAAGCAGTTATTGATTGGCTACTGTGACCAGGTTTGACAATGATGCTACTAACTTTATTTTTCTAAATAAATCATTTACCTGCTATTGTTTAAGCTAATTTCCTAAGCATTAGTTTTTCTTATGTTTTTTAGTTTAAATTATAACTTCCGTTGGAAGTGTTCTGTAACGGGTCCAAGCATGGCCCTCCTGCCAGCAGGTCTCACCCTCTTTCCTTATGCCTTCCTTGCTGAAACTCTAGAGTACATGCTCAGAGCTAACCCCCAAGGTCTCTTCCCTTATTTGGCCACGTTGTTATACCTGACTAAAACACCAAGGTCCAGCTATGAAAACACCAGGGTCAAGCAATGGAAATGAATTGTTTGGCTACCCTGGTGAAAACGTCCAATCAGGATTTACCAACTCCTAGCACAGACTTCCTTTTTTTCTCCTTAAAAACCACTCCTGAAGAAATTCTACAAAAATATCTGTCGCTGTAATTGCCGGATCCAAAGGCACTTCCCTTCCCACTTGCCCCTCTAGGGTAACAAATCTCCTTGGGACTGAGAATTTGGTGTCTGGGTGTGTTCTGTGCCAACTCCCAGCTCTTTCACCATTAATGGAACCAACTTCCAAAGTGTTCTTTAAGATTAAAGAAAACTCCAGGGAGTTCTGCCGAAGAGAGGGAGGAGGGATTGTAGGAAACAGGGTGGGGTGGGGAGTGGGGAGAATAGAAGGGGTGTCAGGAACATAGCAGGAAAACCCACAGAAATCACTAGCCTGGCTCATGGGAACTCACACAGCCGAACCAGCAACCAGTTAGCCTGCGTGGGGCTGACCTAGGCCCTGTGCGTATATGTGGCAGTTGTGTAGCTTGGTCCCTATGGTCCATGTGTGGGATGGACCTAGCAATGGGAGCAGAGGCTGTCCCTGGTGCTTTGACTGGCTCTTGGGAAGCTACTCTTCAGGCTGGATTGCCCTGCCCAACCTGAGTACAGGGGGAGATGCTTGGTCTAAAGGCAACTTGATAGACTATGCTTTGCTGGAGCCCATGGGAGGCCTGCTCCTTTCTGAGGGATTACAAAAGAGGATTGAATTGGGGAGTGAAGGGGAGGGTGAGGGAGGGGGTAAGAGGAGAAGAGGAAGGGGAGACCGTGGTTGGGATGTAAAATAAATATATTAATTAATAAAAAATATTAAAGAAAACTGTGATAACTAAAGAACATAAACTAGGAGGAGTTTGCCCAAAATGGCAGGTGACCACACTAATGTGAGCATCCAGGAAGGGAGCAGTTATGTGCTGATCTTCCTCAAAGCATTTCCACATCTGTTGTGTTTCTGTTTAAATACAAGTTGTATGGTATTGCATTTAACACTTGCCCCCCCCCTTTCCCGATGGAGTAAATCTTTATATCACTTTATAATAGAAAAGCTATGCTAGCTGTGTGACCTTGAAATCACAGGACCTGTGAGACAAGACTAAGAAGACAGGAGTCAGTCTGGGTTGCACAGAGAAATCCTGTTTCAAAACATAAAGTTAAAAAGTAATTACAAAAAAAAAGAAATAAAAAGAAAAAAAGAAAAAGTCATGGAGGAAGAAAAACCTTCTGCTGAATTCCTACAATACTGAATACTGGCCGATAACCCAAACTCAGAACAACAATCACAATTTGGGGGTCAGAAGTGAATTTAACCTGTTCTTGATGATCACTTTTAATCTCGAATCATATTACTTGATGCTATTTTCACACCTAGCCTTCTCTTTTAATTCCAAATTCACAGACAGGACATTACCTGCCCAAGCCTCCCATCACCATGCCAAGTCCCACATGTGCTGATGCCAGCTGGAGATCTGAGACGAGGGTAGGTTCTTGGGTCAAGCTGTCTCTGGAGTGTGCAAGGGCAGAGCTAGAGCTGGAGAGGTGTTTGGGAATGATCTTTTAATATCCTGCCAGTTCTCTTAGAAAATGAGGAAGAAAACTATGGTTTTATATAATGTTTGAGTGCTTGCTAAACACTACTCACACACCGGCATATTGACAGACATGCAGACAGGGCCCCCCCCTTTCAGCAATCACCGACTTCCAGATGCTTTCCAAAATGCAAAAATGTTCCTTTAAAGTAGGAGTTTAAATGGAATGAGTAAAATGTACAGACTGAACAAAACTGCACGATGACTAAGAAGCATCTTTAAGCTGACAGTATCCATGTCTGCTTCAACTGGCGTGGTAACAGGGCTGGGGTCTCACCTCTGGAACACAGCTAAACCTTGTCTGTCTTTGTCTGTACCCTGTGGAAGCAGTCAACAGACGGTGAATCCCAAGAAAAAGGGGAGGATACTTAGCCAGCAAGGAAGAAAAAAAAAAAAGCTACACTGAGATTTCATTGCTATCACCTCAAAATAGCAAACATCAAGAGAACAAGGGACAGTTGATGCTGGCGAGGACGTGAGGAAAGAAGCGTCATCCACTGAACCTGGGAACAGAAACCGCAGCCACCAGTAAGGGAGCGAACCCCACCATATAATCTGACGCTACCACTCTTGGTTATTTCCCTAAAGGACTTTGTGCCCCACCACAGAGATACTTCTATATCCATGTTTATTGCTTTCTTCATGATAGGTGCCTATCAACAAACAGCTGAATGAAGAAAATGGGGTACGTATATGTGATGGAATTTTGTGCATCTTGAAAGAAAATGTAATCATGACGTCTGCAGGGAAACAAATGGAATTAGATATCATTATGTCTAGAAAAATAAGCTTGACTCAGAAAGATGAATACTATGTGTTTTCTCTCATGTGCATCCTAGATTATACTATATATACGTGTGTGTGTGTGTGTGTGTGTGTGTGTGTGTGCGCGCGCGCGTGTGCGTGCGCACACACGTGTGTCTATGGGGGGGTATGCTATAATGCTGGAAATTGGACCATAGTAGGGGAAAGAGAAACCTTAAGGAGGAGAAGAAGATGACAGAAAATATGTGGTTTGACATATGTACAGAAGGGGTAGGGTGGAAGGGGGCCTAAGTAGGAGAAAGAAAGGTGCACAGGAGAGGGAATAAGAAAGATTAATGAACAAAGAATGAATGGAAATGACATATTGAAACCCATTACTTTGTATGCTAGTTTAAAACAACAAACACAAAGATTTTGCTTGTTTGTTTTTCAAAAGGGAAGGTTGGTGTCTCTGCACTTTCTTTCCCCAGCAGTGTCTGCTAGGAGGATGCTCTCACAGTTTCTAAGCAGTTCAAAGGCTGCAGCACCCCCTGCTGCTCCTCACAGGGTGGCCCTTGGCATCCTTTTCTAGTGAGTATTCACACCCAGTCCTCTGTAAGACCTTCTTCTGTGTGATACAGGTTTGATCTGCCTTCCCAGGAGTCTGTTTCGTAGGCGATTTGTTACTTGTGAAATGGACATCATGTGTTTGGAGGAAGAAAGGGAGGTTTTACTGAAGTCCCTTTAACAGTTTTTATCAGCGGCTATTTTGTTCAAAAGTAGGGAGAGCGCGTCCTGTTTCATGAAAGTGATGCTAAGAACACAAAAGGAAGAGTAGTGATCTAAGCCGCGGTGCACCAAACCCAAAACACCAGATATTTTGCTTTACGTGTGGAACTTGAATTCATTCCTTCTACCACTCTGTAACATACATTAATATCCCTATCTCACAGACACGGAGACTGAGTCCCACAGCCAGGAAGCCAATGTCTCAACAGCCACATATAATAAAAAAATCTTTTGTAATTCTGTCAGACACTAAACCTTTGCTGCAAGCAACTCCATTAAACTCCTATTGCAGTATCTGTTGAATTAACCTATTTAGCCTTGAGTCAGGCATTATTAAATGTTGCATTGTGTTATCAGAAATAGAAATCATTTGCCGAGTTTATAGAGTCACAGAACATTAGAAGTAGTAGAAACTCTTAAGTGTAATCTAATTTCAAGTTTGTTATTATAGAGACAAGAAAATTATTTTGAAGAGGGTTAGGTAATTTCCTCAAGGTCAAGCTGGCTGGATAATAGCTCAGCCGAGACAAAAGAACCCGGCTCTGCACCCCATCCCAGCGCTCCTCACCTCCACATGTTGCTACAGAGGAAGATGTGCTTGTCAGGCTGGGGAAACAGTGCTCATCTCAGAGATGTGAAGAACCCAGGGATGCCAAAGTTCAGGTTCTGTCCTTTGACGCAGTCTCCCCCCCCCCATCACACTTTATCTTGTGATTTGTTTTTCCTCTCACATAATTCCTCTGGAGTTAATTAGTTGCAGGATTCATCCCAAAACTTAATCAAGACATGAAGCCACATAAATAGCTGCCTTGTATTGTTAAGCTTCTAGCCATGTGTATTTTTCTCCTGGGTCTATACCTTATTTCCAGCCCAGTGGTATATGTTGGGTAAAATTAAATGGAGCAAACAAATTTTCCACATCTTACATGGCTGAATTTAGTGAATAGAATAAACTTGGCCATAAGCAGAGTTGCTTTTCTTTCTGTGGCATCCCAGAATCCAACCTTCCCTCCTCCCCACGGGTGGGCTGTTTCACAGCCCAGCACTTTCGGTTACCTTTTTGTGTTAGTCACTTTCTGTGCTGCTGAGACAAAAATACAGAGCAAAAGCAACTTAATAAAGGAAGTTCTATCCGGCTCACAGTTTGAGGGCACAGTTCATCATGGTAGGGAGGTCATGGAGGCGGGACCTTGAGGGGACTGATCGCCAGTGTCAGAAAGCAGAAGGAAACAAAAGTTGATGCTTAGTTGGCTTTGCACTTTCTATTCAGTCTAGAACCCCAGCCAGTAGAAAAGGACCCCCTCATTTAGAGTGGGTTTCCCTGGCTTGATTAATATAATCTAGAAAATACCTCACTGGTATGCTTCTGAAGGATTTTAGGTCTTATCATATTGACAAGCAATATTAATGGTTACACTCCTAATATGCACTACATTATTCTAGGAGCTATAGAAATAAGAAAGGCTATATGACTGCTGTTGCATCTGCCTAGATTATTTTCCCCTCAGGTTTTCAATAAATATTTTTAAATTTTTTATGTGCATGAATGCCTTTCCTGCATATGAAGAGCGTGCCTGCGTTGCCCCAGGAGCCAGAAGAGAGCAATGGTTCCCTGGCACTGGAGTTACAGAGGGGTGCTTGGAAGGAAACTGTGCTCCTCTGCAAAATGAGCAAACTCTAACCTCTCAGCCATCTCTCCAGTTCCTCCATGTAAGTCGTTACAGGACCACCTCCATCTTCTCTTCCAGGTGTCAACTTAGAATCAGCCCTCCCCATCATCGCTGGGTGACTCTCGGTGCCTGCCAACTTCATCTATCACCAATTTTCTAGTCAGCCTCAAGTATATCATCTGCCTGTAGCTTCTTCATAGTGTCTATTTCTGTGCAGGACGATTGCTTTCATTCAGTTACTGCTTGCTTATTTGCTTTCCTCTCTAGGATACAAGCTCCATAACGGTAGATTTTTTTTCTTCTGCGTTATTTATCATATACACAGCACCTAAACCAATATCTAAACAGAGAGAAGCTACTGAAGAAATAGAAGGCTAAACCCCAATCCCATTCTTAGGGATTAATCAACCAAGCTGCCAAATCATTTACATATTTGTAGAAACTGAAAATGACCCAGAATACAATTCTAGTGGCTAATCTTGATGGTCAGTTTGAAGGCATTAAAACATTAAAAAATAAATAAACCACTGGGTATGTCTGTGATGAGTCATCTAGATTAGGTTAGCCAGAGTGGAAAAGCTCACCCTGAATGTGTGATAGCATTTCATTGACTGGGGTAGCAAATGTAATAAGGGGAGTATGAACTGGGCACCAACATTGATCCTGCTTCTGCTTCCTGACTATGGACACAATGGGACTGGCTACTTCCTGCCCCTGCCACTATACCTTCCCTGTCATGGCAGATCATATCATCTGAAATGCGGGGCCCAAATAAACCCCTTCTTAATCCACCTTTGTCAGACTCGGTCAAAGTGTGAGATCAGAAGCTAACACAACAGCAAATCAATTACAAGACAATATGAAAAATAGGCTGCTTTCCTATTACCGGATCTGGACACCAGAGTTATCCTATGAACCAAAATGCTATCCAGGTTAAAATATTAAATTCTTTGATAATCTGTGGTTCCCAGAGGGGGAAGAAAAGAAGAAATAAAGAAGGCCATCTCTCTGCAGTATGGTTTCAAGCAACCTCCACAGAGTTTTCTTGAGACAGTAGAGTGAGGACCGTGTTACCTAGAGTACTAAGCTAAGCACCTCTAATCCTGGCTGTTGTATTTTTCTAGTTCGCTTCAATGTCAGGGTGCTTAAAGCAATCCGGTGTTGCATACCAGCTGCTTCTGCACACAAGTCCAATAGCCAAAGGCTTAAGCAGAGCAAGCTCTGTGTTCAAGGTTAGCCCCTCTAGCCTGCACCACTACTTTGTAGAAAGGATGCCGGGAGAGAACCCTGGAGGGTAGCAGGGCTGAGGGTTGCTGTGTAAGATGGTGGAAGAACTTTGTGCCTATTGATCTTTGAGAAAGCATACACAATGTGTTTCTGCGAGGAGCAGCTTTGGTAACCTCTGGGAGCTTGCTAGAAATCCAGCGTCTCAGGCCCCACCTGTATTTACTGAGTCGCTTTCCATCTTAATGAGCTCCTACGCAATGCATGTGCACATTACATTTTGAGAATCATTGCTGGGGTTGGGGAATTGCTAGTACTGGAGATCATGAGGGAAAACCTTTTGCAACAAACTACCCAAATCCAGAAAATTGAAAGGGATTGACAGTACATCCACCATGTACCTAACAGGGCTGAGCATCTGGCCCTGGTGGACTGATCTTAGACCAATGCTCTGGCTTCGGTGATTTCCTGAGCCCACCTTAAACTCTTTTTTGTGTTGTGTACTTTTAGGTAACATGTATAAAGTCATTTCCAGTATACGTCAGTGACTAGATTCTCTCTCTCTCTCTCTCTCTCTCTCTCTCTCTCTCTCTCTCTCTCTCTGTGTGTGTGTGTGTGTGTGCGTGTATGTGTGTGTGTGTGTGTGTGTGTGTGTGTGTGTGTGTTTTGGGGCCACAGGTCAACTTTGGATGCTATTTTCCTTGTCTTCTAAGTCTTTACTGGCTAGCAACGCAGCAGCTGGTTAGGCTAGTTGACCAGCAAGAACTGGTCTAGAGCTCTTGTTCATTCTCTTCAGCACCGAGATTAAAAGTGTGTGTCATCACATCCTGTGCTTTTTTTAACTCTGTTTTTATATTTTTAAATGTGGGTTCTGAGTATTGAACTCTGGTATTCATGCTTGTTTGAAAGTGCTTTACCAACTCAACTATCTCCCTAGCCCTGCTACCCTGGAGGGAAGCAGGGCTGAGGTTTGCTGTGTAAGATGGTGGAAGAACATTGTAGTCATCTCTTCTAATCCTGACTTCCTACTCATTGGTTCTGTGACTACATGCAAATTACTGAAGTTCTGCAAGATTTTCTTTCTACATACTGGGGAGGGTGGGACTTAAGTCTGTTAGAAAATTAAATGAGAAAAGCTATGTTATGTGTAGATCACATTATTGGGCTTAGAACAAGCATTCCAGTCATTTTGGGGAATATTATTCTTACTAGCTTCCTCCCTTAACCTATAGATCCAGTGTACTCTGTACTCATTGTATCAGAACCTAGGGAACCAAAGCTTGAAACTCACAGAAGTGTTTCGGGAAAGCTTAGCCTCTTGCAAAAGCTCTGCCTATGGCATAGCCATACTTAGCTCTGGCAGCTCCTCCTTCAAACCTCTGGATGCCACCGAGCAGCATAATTCTCCTGGTCCCTTCTCAGCTTACTGCAGGGCTTTACATGTAACAGATCCTTAGCAAACATTTGCTGAATGACTAAATGAATCATTTCGAGAAAATAGCCATACACCACCCTAATTGCCTTGCTACTTGAGCGCTAACTTCGTTGTTGCAAATATGCACAGAAAGCCTTTGGAGCTGGTTTGCAACCCAAGGGTCATAAAACAAAACATTGCAGAAAATTTAACGATGTACTTTTCATCGGATTTATGTAAGTTTGTGTCTCTTTAACCTGGTCACATTTTTAAGGCATGAGTTGCAATCTGGGAAGTTAACCTGAAAAACCATACCCGGCTAAAATAGGTGAGCCTGGACCTCCGCTGACCAGCACTACAGGCTCAGCACTGAGGCAGTGACTGATTTTGTGACAGTTGCAGCAGAGGTCTGTTATCCTGGGAAAGGGATCAGCTGAATCTGTCCAAGACCAAGACACACAAAAGCAAAGCGGTAGAACAAGGAAAACTCGGATCCTAAGTGGTGGGGATACGACGCCAGGTAGGTGAGTCACTTTCTTTGTCTCTAACTGCTGATGACTTAGAGCTGGAGATCACAGCATGGGACCAACTCTCAGCTGAGTCTCAGAGGAAGATGAAGACAGGCAGCGAGCTCAACTTTCCCCAGGGGCAGGAGGCAGCTGAATAGATCCCAGTGTGTACAGTGGACTGGCAGTCACAGCAGGGAGGACACCCTTGCTTATTACAGCTTCTCAGCCTCGACGCCCCAGCCGACGTGCAGCAAAAGCACTGGTCAGGAAGGCAATGGTCAAAGGTCACAACGAGTGATATTGGAAATGAAACAGGAGGAATGAAAGGCCTGGGGGAACCTGTCCTGAGCACAGCATTAGGAAATAAAAGAAAGGAGCTGCCTTAGTGTGTGAGTAGGGATTAAGGTTAAGTCTGTGCAGGATTTATTTGAGGAAGGAGCACTGTTTCTTGATCATTTTTCTGAGGCTTTCAGATGTATAGATTTTTTTTCCTGTTTCTTCTGAAGTGAGGGAAGGTAAAAGATTCATTCTTTGACCAGACTGTGGGTTCTAATTGTATACCAGACATTCCCATGGGTGTGAGGACTTAGAAACTAACAAAATGTGGTTGTAATGCTTTGTATTTCCTCCCAGACTTCTGGCCAATGTTCAGGCTAGCTTTTGTTTTTGCCTTTTTATTCCTTTTCTTTTTGTGGGTGTGTGTTATTTTATGTTTTTCATTCAGAGTCTTACATAATTCAGGCTGACTTTAAACTCGTTGGGTAGCTGAGGATGACCTTGAACTTCTAATCCTCCCATCTCCACTTCTCTGATGATGAGGTCACAGCCACGCCAAAACTGAGTTCTGTGTAGAAATGTTGTGTGCATTGCTTTTGTAGGTTCATTTTATGAGTCTTCACTTAGCATAAACTTTTCAGAAAATATGTTTTAATCTTTAGAAGAATTTGTTATAGAAGAAGCGCATGCTTGTTGTAGGAAAAGAAATATGGAAGTTCTCAGTACAAAACAACATGAATCTTTTATACTTACCACTAATTAATCTTGGAGCAAACACCCAGTCAATTTGCTTTTCTATATAAAGTGAATTTAAGATTACAAATGTATTTTCTCTACATATTATTTACATGTGTATGTGTGTGAATTTATATATTTAGAGAGAGCTAGATATCCATCTCCATATGTATCTATATTTAGATAGGTATATATCTATCTAGATTTGTTCATTTATAATGTTGAGGAATAGAAGCTCCAGATGCATAGACGGTTGTTGTGGAATATTACTTTAACTAGGCAAAGATGTGTTACATTTGCTTATGTTGCATTTGTTTATGTAACTATATGTTGCACTTGTTTGTGCTGCATTTATTTAATTACGCAAAGATGTGTCACTGTTTCAGCTTGCCTGCCTAAGGCTCCTGATTGGTCTAATAAAAAGCTGAATGGCCAATAGCTAGGCAGTAGTGGGATAGATGGACTGTCAGGAACAGAAAATAAATAGGAGGAATACTAGAGAGCAGAGAAGAGAATGAGGGAGACAGAGAGGGAAATGATTGGGGCCATGGGCAACTGCCAGCCAGCAATCCTGAGTAGGACATACAGAATGAAAGAAAGGTAAAAAGCCCCAAGGGTAAAAACATAGGTGAAGAGAAACAAATATATAAGAGATACATACAAGATTTTATAAGAGCTAGTGGGACAACCGTAAGATAAGACCGAGCGTTTACAACTAACAATAAGTCTGTGTCATATTTGGGAGCTGGATGGTGGCCCCAAAGAAAGCCTGCTACAGACAGTAAGCTGGTAGTAATGACTATCTTCTTGCCTCTGGTGAGTAGAACACCAGGAAATAAGGTCAGGGAAATAATTTGTTTTTCATTTTATTCTGTTTTATGCACTTTGATTATTTTAAACACATACACTTGAGATTAAAAATAGTGCCGCCAAGGCCGTCGTTATGGGAGAGAATCCCACAAGGAAATGACAGCACAGGGGCACGTGAAGAACGCTGCAAAGAATCTGCAAAGCCTGAAGGAAGCAGGAAGCGGGCTGCCAAGAACTGTGCCTGGAGTCAGGGAGGCCTTGTGAGAATGGGGTCCCTCTCATTAGTTCTTGCCAAGTGCTTGGGAGATCCAGAATGGTGGTCAAGGTTGGGTTGATGTGCTATTCAGGCCTGAAGAGCTTCGGTGCCAACCAGGGAGAGCTTGGACCGGGGGAAGCCCTTGCTCGGCCCACTGACACTGGATCTGGACTGCTGCCTCCCAGAACTAGAAGACGGTGAATTATGTTAAGGTGTCAGGACTGTGTCATTTGTTACAGCAGCCACGGGAACCTGATACAGAGAGGGAAGCTGTACTTCTTGTGCTGAGACAGCAGGATCCAATAAGCATACGGCATCAAGTTGAGGAGCAATGCCACTAAATTGCATTTTTAAAAGGTAACAGATGGTGTCTTTTAGAATGCAGTGAGATGGCAGGAAACAGAAGCAAAGGAGTTACAGGAGGAAACCACTTAAATGGTGTTCTTATTGATATAAGAAGCTATACAGATTTATGGATACAGCATGATGTGTTGACTGATGCGTATTATGTATGTGCCTGATGTATGTTTGATGCGATAATCAAAGCAGGGTGATTAGTATATCCATCACCTTAAATTTTGATCACTTATTCAGGATGAATACACCCAAATGTTCTCTTCTAGCTGCTGAGAATACGCTAACACTACGGTTAACTATATTCACCCTACTGTGCAATGCATATCAGGACTTAATTTCTGCTATTACAGCACAGTATATACCAGTCTCTCACTCTCTCTCTTCCCACCCCCTTTATTCTCTTCAATCTGAATTATTGCCATACCAATTGATATTGTAAACTCAGCCTTGAGAAAATGCAAAAGAGGAGGCCTGTGTTGAGAAAATATCTAGGTAGGGAAGAGGTCATAGCTTCATATGGTTGAGTGCAAAGAATCAGAAGTACCAAGACTCTCTCCACATTAATTTTTGTGCCTTACATGGGTTCAGAATCTAGTGGCTACAGGGAAGCCAGGTGTTGGTCATTGGGGCGTCTAGAGAAAATGCAGGTATTAATCTTGACTTGAACATTCAGTGGCAATGAAGTGCCGATTCTTGGAGGAAATGAATGATTCTGGGGTGGGAGCTGAGGATCCAGATGGAACTCATCCAACATGGGCAAAGAAGGAAGCAATAGCAAAGATGAAGTGAGGCTGGAAAGGTGACTCGTTGAGTAAGAGCATCTGCTACTCTTTCAGAAGACTGGAGTTCAGTGCCTAGCATCCAAATCTGGTGGCTCACACTCACAACCACCAGCAACTCCCGCTCCAGGCAATCTGATGCTCTCTTTGACACTTTGGGAACTGTCACACCTCTGCCCCACCCCAAACACACACACACACACACACACAGAGAGAGGGGGGGGAGATAGCAAGAAGGAGAGAGAGCAAAGGAGGAAGAGAGAAGGAGAGAGAGAGAGATTGAGGGAAGGAGGGAGGGAAAAATAAATCTTCCAAAAATGAAAGCTTTGCATGATCCTTATATATGCAAATGATTCCTTTAAAGGAGTGAGGGCAAAGAGGATTCAACTAAAGGTTAAGGACATAGAAAGAGACTATGAACAGAACAGCAATAGGAACATGATGGGAAGAGACGAGTTTTAAGGAGTGGCATGATGATAGAAAAATCTATAAATAAGACAGATGGAATGGTCATAGAATAAATGCTAGTGACACTGATTAAAAAGTCCTTGAGTTTCTCCTGCTCCAGTGCTGTTTAAAAAAACAAACAAACAACTGGAAGAGTGGAAATGAAGTCAGTGAGAGGAAGCAGAGGAATGACACGAAAATTCTAAAGAAATTTATTGAGAATGTATTTAAAGTAAACAGTGGTTAAAACACAGGGGGCTCACGTTTATGAGAAGATGAGTTTTCAAAGACTCAGCATTGGGAAAGAGAGCATTCAGTGGCTGCAGAGATTGTAAAGGCTTAAAAGGACATAATTAATGAGCAAAAGGTAAGATGGACCAAGACAGCTGGCAGCCAAACCAAAGGTGGAGAGGTTGGTCTGAAACAGAAGACCATCCTGTTTTCTGAGCTCAAGGGTAAAGGATAATGAGATAAGACACAGGCATCTTTAGATATTTATATATGGGGACAAAGGGTACTGGAAAACTCTATTTATAATTGTGTTCTTTTTTGTGAAAAAGAGAGAAACAAAGGGAGAAGAAAGGAAAAGAAAGTGATCAAGTTTAATTTTAGAAATAAGAAATAGAGACATATTTTTTCCCATGGGTCTCCAAAAGATTCATGTAGAGATATTTAATAAAAAATGGTATCATGAGAAGTAAACCCTACTGCATGAAGAGCCGCCCTCTAAAGATCCAGCCTAAAACACGCATCTCTAAGTTATCATCAGTCATATGTGAGTAATGCTGAGTGCCTACAGCGATGCCCACAGGTCCATGCCAGAAGGGCTTTTATACCCATGACAACCACCTCTATCATCACTGGCAACAATTGCAAGAAACAATAGCAACAACAGGAATGACAACAAATGACTGTGTTTTAGAGTAAAGGGAGATCGATGCCCAGTTTAAAATTAGGAACCCAGGCCTGGAGGGATGGCTCAGCCATTAAAGGCTAGGCTAACAAACAAAAATATTAAGAACCCAAACAAACGACACAACAGATGAATCCTATAGCTTCCAGAGAAGTCTCAAGAATGGGAGGCCGCAGGGTGAACGTGGGTAATGGCCCCTCACAACGCTTACAAGTTCGGCATAGCTGAAGTAAGCCAAAATAATTGAATACTTTTTAATGTAAATACCAAGCAGGAAGCTACATAGATCATAGTTCTTTAAACTCAAGTCAACAGTTGGAGTGTGGCAAAGCTGCATCCTGAGTGGCAAAAGAGGCTTCTCATCAAGGGAAGCAAGGTGCAATGCCAAGGCTTTAACAAACCTCCCTACTGGGCTCAGAGTTTCTCTTAAGGACAGCACTGTGCCTGGAGAGATGCATCATGTAGAGTCAGGAGCTTAGAGCAAGGTCAGATGTTCATCTCCCAGAAATCGCAGGCCTTGGCAATCCCTGAGACCCTGGCAGGCAGGAGGAGCAAAGGATTCAGCCTTGTGATCCAGTGCCTGGGCTCTGGAACGGAGACTTCAGAGAGTTTTGCCAGCTGGAACTGATCTTATCTACATCCACTTACATTACACCGTTCTCCTGACAAATTGGAATCAGAATATTGTTCAGATTCCAAAGCTTGAGAAGCCTGAGGTTGAAGCCTCTATGACTTCAGAGGACTCTGGTTTAGGGGGATATTCCTTCAGCCATTGTGACTCAGAGATTAATCTCTTGGTCCTGAAGAAAGACGCTAGCCAGAAGGGAATCCGTCATAATTCTGCCTCCTGTTGAACAAGGCAACTGGGCGGTTGTATGGAGAACACAGAAGCACGACCACTCAGGCTACAGACATAATTATTCTTTTGGTAGCACTGTTGATAGTAAAGAGGCTCTGGTCTCAAAGAAAGTTTTGATTCATAATCGATAAGATGTCCCATTTCTTGAATTTCACTTTCAAGACTTCCCCAAAATTAGCAGCTTGCACATCCATAACCAGCTCTCATCAGAGTACCATGCAGATTGGATCAGGAGGAAGTCCGAGAATGGCAATGCTAAATCCGTCTTGATGTGATTAAAAATACTTAGGATGGCACCACTACTGTACAGCAAAGGGGCTTCTGGTCAGTCACTTGCTGGTCAGATAGTGGGAACCAAGATTTATTTTTAAGTCTGCCACCCAACACTTAAGACAGTTCTTCAAAACACAAATCAATAGGGAAAATGGAAAATAAACCTAAGTATAGTGCAAGATAGAATGAGAAGGGACTTAGTCTGTCATTCCCGTGAGAGGTTAAGAGGCAGTATGTTGGTGGTGTTGTGGGTAAATGGACTGGAACCTTCTCCTCCTTCCCTCCTATTTCATAGCAGCAGCATGGATGGCATCTGTCACCTTTTAGTGGTTGGCACACTATATAGTATATACAGAATAAAACTCTAGAGTAACTAACACAAAGAACACACACCTGTGGTCTCATCCTCCATCCTCTCATATCCTCATTTTGAGATTTGAGTTTAGCAACCTGACCTGAGACATTTCACAGAGAAGCCCACAGAATTTGGGGAACTATGAATTAATCTTTTTCCTTTGGAACCTCTACCTTTGACCATACAGATTGCTGGTAGGCCAGCAGGACTCGCACAGGTGTAGAATTTGCCACTGAGCCACCCACTCACCTTTACTGATGTCTTCATATTCTAGCCAGAGTCGCCGTTGAACTTGCTTGTTTGGGTACCATATAGAACAGGATTCCTCAAAGCCGTAGACAGCTTCCTGGATGTAATGGTTGCCAAACTGATCCAAGAAAGCCACGAAATCTGCACGAGATGTGGCCCCATCCAAGGAGTGGAGCGCATTGCTGAAGGCTGTGGGAGAATATCACCCAGGAGTAAACAAATAAGGATGGGAACTCAGAGATTAGGTACATGGATTCCTAGGCAACCTGGTCCCAAATGTGAGCATGTAACCTCAAGCGATGTTTGAGAGCTAGCTAGGAATAATATGATGTGTTTCTGTTTAACTGAAATAAAAGTTTAGGTGCCGAAGTAGGTATCTTTTCAAGGATGTTGATTGTGCTGTTAATTTTAGGCAAGTTAAGCAGAGGAGCGCAAATCCTGACTCCTGCCATCATTAAGTAAATGGCTTTGTGTCCCCTAAAACTGCAGTGCATGACATTAAATCAATTTAGTCAGGTTAATTAATAGCATTTTAAAAATAGAAAGGGAATAGCATAGTCTAAAATAGAAACATAAATACTAGCAAGGAACATTCCACATCATAAGATGAAGTATTGTTTTATGGTGTATGTATTGTGTGGATGTGGGTGTGGGAAGCACGGGGTCATAAAATAAAATATATCTCGTGGGCAGACACTATGATGGCTAATACTGCCAACTTGACACAAACCTAGATATACTGAGAAGAAAAAGTAATAATTGAGCGAATGTCTTCATAAGATTCACCTATAGGCAAGTCTGTTGGGCATTTTCTTGATTGCTGGTTGATTTGGGATGACCTAGCCCACTGTGGGTGGTGTCAAGCCTAGGCAGGAGGGTTTGAGTTGTATAAGAAAATGGTATGAGAAAGCCATCCAGGAGCAAGTTAGTATGTGGCATTCCTTCATGGCTTCTGCTTCAACTCCTTCCTGGAGTTCCTGTCTTAACTTCCTTCAGTAATAGACTGGTAATGGGAAAGTGTAAGACAAAAGCAAACAAACAAAAAACAAAAAAAGAACCCTCTTTCCTCCTAGAGTTGCTTTTGGTAATGGTGTTTTCTCACAGCAATAGAATAATCGTCTGAGACAAGGTAGGAGGACACATCCTAATTCTGGGCAGTACTGTTTCAGGGGCGGGGAGACTGGACAGAGTACAAAAGAAATGCCAGTTGAACACCAGCATTCACCTCTCTCTTCTTCCTAATCCTGCCACCACGCTTTCTCTATCACGGATGTGAGCCAAAATAAATGCTTCCCTCCTTAAGTGATCCATGTCAGTTATTCTGTCAGAGCAATGAGGAAACAAAGGAAAGTAGTAAGGAATTCAGGAACCAAAACTGTTTGCAAAACATGTTGACTAAGAACTGGGTAATGAGAGATAATGGAAGGAAAGAGGTTAGAAAGGTCACAGGAACAATGCTTGTATTTTATTTGAGAAAAACCAATGGTAAAGGAACGGGGAAACTTTGAGTAGAAGGACCCCATAAGCCTCCTCATTTGTCAACTAACTCAAATGTCTTTATGGCTTCTGTCAATCTTTAAGACTTACGGGAGAAAATAGTCTATAGTAAACTTTCCCGAATCTAATACTTTATCTGGCCAGCTCTTTTCAACCCTCCTTTCTAAACATCTGTGTCCTCCCAGGGCAAGGTGGAGTCTAACCCAATCATGAGATGTTAAGTACCAAGGTCCACATCACTTGTGACAACATTTTGTGACTTTGATAGGTCTCTGGTAATAGAAACACCTGAGTCATCTACCACTGCAATGCCCAGCATCTGTGCTAAGTGCAAACTGAGTCTGGGCGGAGTAACTCCTATTGCAGTGGTTCTTGAGAGTGAAAAGTGGCTTCATTTTCTACATAATCTGTTTTTGAGGTTTCCTTCAGCATCATTCCAATCCCTTCTCACTAAGAAATCTGTCAAATAAAAAAGTCAAATTTTTTAGATCTTTTGGACCCTGCGGAAATGTTCTAAAAAGTTTGCAATAATGTTGTGCCCAATAAGAATGTTCTAGATCTCTAATATTTTCCAATTCATGAAGCATATTTTTTTATGAGTATAGGCTTCATTTTTATCATAAGTCTTTATGGTCAATCACCTTTTTTCAACTGTCCCTGAGACTCCCAGCCTCTGTTCGCTGACTCTAAGACCCTAAATAAGTTTACAAGTCACCACTCCTTAAATTATTAAAGTATATATGTATTTCTACAAATCATTCCATTCTATATAACACACACTATTATATGTAGTTAAAGATATATTTCTTTGTTGCTTTCTATTATACTTGTTGTTTAGGAAATATGTTGTTTCCTTTTTTTTCTTCTTCCCTCCTTTTAGCTCCCTTTTCTTCAGATCATCATATGAAATCTTTCAATTGTGTTTTTGTCCTTTCAAATTTTTTTCTGACAATTCATTAAAAGTCTACTTTTAAAAACTACTCTGGTAATATTGTATGACCCCAGGAAAAGTGATATTTTCATTGGTTTCTGCCTTGCGTCTTCTATAGTATAGGATACCCCTTGAATTTAATCTGTGCTTTAAAAAGAATCTCTTTCTATCCATTTGCCCTGAAGAGTGAATCTGAGTGTGTTGGTTGGTGTCTCATGCAGTGGTTGTGCGCTAGGCTGCTTCTGCAATGCTGAGCTGAAGCATCCCTTCGGAAAGGAATCCCCAGGCCTGGTGGAAGGCGGAGGTGGGGGCTGGCTGTAGTGTTTGCTCACCCTGAGAGACGGCTGCTTGATTGAGTTTGATGTGGTACATCACAGACCGAACCTTCCAGTGCTGTAGTACAGGGTAGCCAGACACTTCACTGAAGTTCACCATCCCTGGGGACAGAGGAGACAAAAGGTCAGCATGTGAGACTGACTCGCAAGTCCCAGGTTGAAAAGCATGACCCAGTTCAATTAGGCTAAGGATGTACTAGTGAGGAAATTAGGAAGTGCTCTTTGATGAAGAGACTCTCTGGAAGCCTGGTTGTAACAACCATCGCCTATCGAATTCTTGCTCTCTGTCAGGCATTTTGCTAAGTACTTTGTATATGTTAAGCCATTTGATCCTTGTGCTGTAAGTGTTAACATCTGCACCTGCCAAGTGAAGACACTGAGACCCTGAGTGTTTATATGCAAAGTCCCCAAGAGACTAGGTAAGACAAGGTGGGGTCCCAAATGTGCCTGAACCCAGAACCAGGCTCCTTACTCATTCTGTTGCAATATCCAAATAATACATTTATAGTCAACTCTAGACTTACTGTATTGTAGCAATTTACTAAGCCAACACAATCTGTAACATTGATTTTTCTGTCTCAATTAACTGATTTATAGTTGGTATTTACACTTTAATTATTCTGAGGCTGATAATGCTTATCTCTTCTTTACCAGAAGGGACACTGCCAGGGTAACTAAGTCATTAAAGGGTAGTGACAGACAAATAGCGAGTGCCACCTATATGTCAGGCAATAGCATACACATTTAAGGTTCCCCTTTACCTATGAAAATCCAGATTCTGAAAAGCAAAGTCTGTTGCCCAAGGTCCGCTCAGCACATGCCTTCTTAGGGCCTTTGCCTGCTCTTCCTTAAGAGCTGAAAAAGTTCCCCTATTTGAATTCCAGTTAATTCTATAAATATATAATTCCACAGAAACAAAATAAATAAGCCACAGGAAATAAAATAAAGACTTCCCAAGTTTGTAAAAAAACAAACAAACAATTTTAGCTTCATTTCTGTTATATATACACACATATTATATATGCATATATGCTACAGAAATGTATATGTGCACTTATACATGTGCATATATGTACACGTGCACAGTACATAAAGGAAGTATATATATATATACATATATATATAACAGGATATATAGACTGTGGGTGCACCAATATGGCAATGGAACAGACAAACACAGTCAATTCTTCCGTTCTTTTGGCTTTGCTTTTTGAGACTAAATCAACGAACTTAATACCAAAACTGAATGAAGAGTGGGCAGGATTAATTAGCTGCTTGTCAACTCTGATCAAATTGGGCGAGTAATTACCAAATTTCCATTTCTGTGTGAATCATATGGGAATAATTATTGGTAAGGTAAAAAGAAGAAAGGTCAAGCAAAGTTGCTTCGTGAAGCAACTGCTTAAATTTTGCTCAGGTAATCAAGAGAAGCTTCATGTGATAAAGAGATTTTTCACTGGTTCTGTTCAAGTGTTCCGCTTTCAAGGTATAAAGCTCTGTGATGACAGCCATACGACTGCATACTTTGGCTTTTGACCTTTGTGTTGACTTCAAAGGCACACAAATGAAACTCAAGCTTAACAAATGGAAGATTTCATTATCTTAAAGGCACAACTCATTAGCACAGAAAACGTATGGCAGTGGAAAGCCATTCTAATGCAGTGTCCACAGCAGCACATCCATTCTGTTGCTATCTGAAAATGCCTATTTATAAAACAAGTAAAGATTGTCAACATATGACGGGGAGGGGACAAGTGGTGGGGTAGTTTCAAATCTCTTTAACTGAACTGTGTCCTAGTTGGAACAAACAGTAGACAAGAAGCCAGGCGACCTGGGCTCCGTGGTGTTTTTACAGCTGGAAGTTTCAGAAGGAAAGGTACGTTAGTGAGTGGTGTGGGAGAATTGTCTGTATTCTGTCAATCATGTTTTAAATAAACGCTGATTGGCCAGGCAGGAGGTGTAGGTGGGAAAACCAGACAGGAAGTGGAAATGATCCAAGGAGAGCAGAAGAATTCTGGGGAAGAGGAAGTTGATTCCTCCCTCTTCTGCCCAGATCACCGAAGCAGCAGGATGTGAGCTGCCCCACTGAAAAAGGTACTCAGCCATATGGCTAACATAGATCAGAAAAATGGGTTAATCAAGATGTGAGAGTTAGCAAGTAAGAGGCTAGAGCTAATGGGCCAATCAGCTTTATAACTTATGGAGTCTT
Source organism: Myodes glareolus (assembly GCF_982192425.1). Taxonomy (NCBI): domain Eukaryota; kingdom Metazoa; phylum Chordata; class Mammalia; order Rodentia; family Cricetidae; genus Myodes; species Myodes glareolus. Next base: position 65,728,134 of record NC_142030.1, read on the forward strand.
TTGTGTGATTTTCTTTTTGGGGATAAACAGCTGTGGGAACCGGGCAGGACAGAAAAACACAAACAAGCCAGCCCCCCTCATGTTACATTAGTGTCTGTCGCTTTTTCTCCACACAACCCAAGTAGCCTCTGTTTGGCTACCTGGCTATGGGATATTTTGGTTCCTGGGTGTTTAATCTGCAAAATCAGAGGCCTGGATGAAATATCTTTGGATTTCCTTTTCAATTCTGGGATTTCATGTAGCTGTACAAATGACTTTGGGCAAGCAATGCAAGCATTTCTGTTTTCAGATCTAAAAAGAGGGACTGAGTGCATTTATCCCAATTACTACACAGGTAGGTGGTGAGAGTAGAATAAAATCATGAGCATAAATCAATTTTTGGGGAAAATAAAGAAGCACATCCATGCATGTCCCGATGACATTATCATCTTTCTTTTCTCCCTCCTTTCTTCCCTCCCTCCTTCCCTCCCCACCTCTCTCTCCCTCTCTCTCTCTCTCTCTCTCTCTCTCTCTCTCTCACACACACACACACACACACACACATCACCCATACATATGTAAACTTGACATTTCTTAACTGATACATTGCTGTGACTTTATAGACTTTATTTCAGTACAACGTGGAATAATAGTGTCTCACCTTTACCCAGAATGAGTTACCTAGACTTGGGTATTTAACAGCCAAACACAATTCCAGTGACTATTCTTAGGCCCCATTGCAGTCAGAAGAGTGGTTACATAATGGTTAATGCTTGGAAAGTGTCTGCTTATCCCTACTTACAGATAATTCTTCCCTTGGTTACAAAGGAAGGATAAAGTACATAATTTCTAGCCGAGTCGTGTTTCTTTCTCAGTGTGTCCTTGACATGCAGTCAGGTTTATTCTATTATCATCTTCGAACACATTTATACCAAATGGATTCTTTTTCCAAACAAAACGTCTCTGGCTATGTTTTCTTGAGAATGGATGTTGTTTTTTATTTTATATTTTTAACCTATGCTTGAGACAGAGTTGCCAAACATACCTGTGTATAATTTGAAAAGAGAAGAGAAGGAGAGAGGAGGGACTAAAAGAGAAACACAGAAGAAGGGAGGGGAGGGAAATCGAAAGAGTGTACAAATGGACAGAAGACAGAAAAATACGGAAGTGGAACTCTACCCCAAATCTACAGCAGCTGCTTAGAAAACTATCCCATCAACCCACTATCTCTACTGACCCACCCAGAAAGCAAACCTAAAACCCACAAGTCAGGGTGTGGAAAGCCAGACCCTCCCTAGCACACTGCCCCAAAAGCCTAATGGTTGTCCCCATAACAATTCCATCCAACCACCCAGGATCTTATTAAAGACTGAGTATCTAATGCATCCCCCTAGCCAGTGACAAAGGTTCCTGTTAGCTTGCCTACAGTATTCCCAAGTCAACAGCTGGCAACCCCACCTGTGACCTTGCCATTTCTCATCATGAAGATTTCCCACTTTCCATTCTACCTTTGAGACAGTGCCAAAACGCACACGATAGCTGCTCTGTTCTTGCTGTCGCCAGCCGGGAATAGATAGCCATTAGCTGTTTTCATTTGGCTGGCCTTCCTTCACTTCCGTGCAACCTGTGACTAGGGCGTGACCTGGGAAGCTTAACTGCTATTCTGAAGCAGCCGATGAGGATTTATAAATCAGCATTTCCAGTGTGGTATTTAATAATTCCTCCAGATGGTCTGTGTGCAAAGGATTCTCTAGTTAAATAGGATTGGGAATTGCCGGGTTAAATAAAGTGGAAGGGATTTCCCGCCTGCAGGCTTTCTGATATTAAGGTGGTGGGAAGGACTGAGAGGATGCCCCATGCAGTTTTCCCGGACATATCTGAAGTCAGAACTGCTTTATGAACAGAACTTGGATTTTTCATGAAAAAAAAAAATAACAAAGCAAGAAATGCTTAGAAATGCTGAGACAGACGATTCTGAAGATCACTTTAGCTTTAAAACCCTTCAAGCTTGCAGGCTTGTGAGGATTATGACCCATAACAACACGGAGTGTGACAGGACACGCGATTCACTGTGTCACTGCATGGAAAGTTATCACTAAAGTATTGCCAGGACTGGCCGGAGAAGATGGAAGGCATTTGGTCAGTCGCTTCTTTCTCAGTCCTTCTAGTGATTCTGGGTTAAAGACATAAGTGAAAGAGTTTCCTTTTTGCTTAAATTACAAAAGGACACTAACTGGGACTAACTAGCTCTGCTTACCCAAAACAGGTTACAAACAGGATAGAAAAGCCGCCAGGTCAGGAAGCTTTCACTCTATCTGGGAATTAGGCTGATTAGAAGGACCTCAACTTGTCATTTTAAATTTTAAGGCACATAAAGAGGGGACCAGGAGCATAGTGAGTAAATTTAATTCTGTGTGGCAAAGAACGTAATTGAAGATTTTCCTTATCTCAAAGATGTGGATTCAAGTACAAGTGCTTCTGATGCCTCAGTTCTATCTCCTTCACTCCTGAAATGCTGCTCACATCATCCTAGGCTGTTCTGGGCATCTTCCTAGTCTGGTCATTGCAGGACAATCTTCCCTTTCAAACTAAACCACGGATGTGGGGTGTGGCTGGTGGGTCTTTAAGCAAGCATCTCACTAGAAGCCATTAGAAGCATGGAACTTTCCTCGTTTGTAGGTGCCAGTCCCCAAGCCTCGTTTTTAGATGCACACACACACACAGAGAGAGAGAGAGAGAGAGAGAGAGAGAGAGAGAGAGAGAGAGAGAGAGAGAGAGAGGAGTGCTTCTTAGCAAACAAAATGGAAGTGATGTTGGAGACCTTTGCTTTTCAGGAAGCACCCCTGAGTCTACATGTTAATCCTGTGTGTGTGTGTGTGTGTGTGTGTGTGTGTGTGTGTGTGTGTAGTCAGAGCTTTCCACAGGCAACTGATTTTTGATTTGAAAAGATTCCTTGAAGGACCACAATGTATATATTTTTCATTATTATTTTACACTGCTTCCTTTTCTGCTATAGAGAAGACACATAGAAGATGTGACCAAGCTTTTGATATTGAGACATGACATTGTTGAGAAACAACGTCATCATCTACAAAGTTCATGCTCAAGAAATGGGATACAAGAAAGAAAGAAAGAAAGAAAGAGAGAGAGAGAGAGGGAGGGAGGGAGGGAGGGAGGGAGGGAGGGAGGGAGGGAGGGAGGGAGGGAGGGAGGGAGGGAAGAGGAAGGAGGGAAGGAAGGAAGGAAGGAAAACCACCAAAACTATCTCATGGTGTTTTAAGTAAGCGTATCGTCTTGTGCTAGGTCACACTTACCACCACATGCAGCCACAGGTTGCACATGCTGTACAGAACTTTTCATTGGGGATTTTATTTAGTTAACAAACACAAATGCAACAATGTGTTAGGAATCACATTCATTAGTGTTAGTCTTTCATATAAATTCTATGAGGAAGACAGTGTTATAACACACTTTTTTAAAAGTAAAAGAAACTGAAGCACAGAGAAATTAAGTAGCTTGTCCGGAACCTAGACCAGTGAGGAGCAGATTCCAGCTGCCAGGCTCCAGGCCCACGCTAATAATTATTATGCTTCTTTAACCCCTGGTATCTGTTGAAGGCTTTTGTTCAATAATTCATTAAAAAATGAAGGAAAAGAGGCAGAAAGTGTAGAATAAGAAAGACAGAGTGATTGAGTAGAGGGATAATGAAGAAACAAGCACAATCAATGAAATTGAGCTCGTGCGTGTTGCTCTAGTAAGGATTGCCAAATCCCAAGTACTGATTTCTAGGGTTTACAGGGCTCCTGAAGCCCCTTCTTAGCTCACAGAGGATCTGTCCAGAAGCCAAGGCCCAGAAAGAAATGGCCTACCCTCTGGGTCCCGCCTCTGCTAATGGAGCTACATCTCTGTCCTGTATAGGTCAAGAGACGCAGCCATGGAATGAAGAACAGAGAGGCAGGATTTATTGTCCTCCTCGCATGAGGAGGGATCAAGAGCCTCTCACGCAACAGAGCTAGATTCAAGCACAGGGTCACTGGACAACAGAACTCCGGAAGCCTCAGTCTTATCTCTGTGCTCCAGAAGTTCTCTGCAGGGAACTCAACCGCACTATTAATGCACATTGAGGGGATAGGAGTGCTCCATCTTCTCTCTGCTCCATGATCTACATACCTCTAATCCAACCAAAACCCTGGATGCATATGCATCCATTGTGGCATTCCCCCTGCCCCCGAAGAATTTCTATAAAATTTAGCAAGAGAAATATATATAATCACAGCCATTGTGTAGTAATCATATGAGAATGTTAACAATTTTACTGATAATTAATCCTAATAATGTTTGATCTTATAACCACTTGTTCATGCTTGAATGAAACGACTGACTTAGAAATAAAGACGAGCGTAGTCAAATGAGTGCCATGATTTTAAGAAACTATGGGTTTGGCTTCATAAGGGATGGCACACTTACCAGTCAGGAAATCAGGGTCAGGGGTGGGCTCCGAGATTTCCTCTAGGCACTGGTTCTCCAGTGGGACTGTGGCGACCACAAGACCATCTGGCAGTTGCTGGTCTAAACCACGAGCAAAGTTGTTTTGTCTAGAAACAGAGCAGACCTTCGCTTTCCGAGTGTCCATGGAACTCCTCTGCATGCAGTCCATATTTCAACCCACAGTGCCAAAGGTCTTCCTGCTCCAAAAGTCATGCCTCACCTTGAGACTCATTTGGTACATATGACACAAGTCAGGCTTATGCATAAGGGAAGTAAGGGCAGCAGAGAGAGGCAAACCAACTGGAAAAGTCTGTAGTCAGGGTAGAGAACATTTCCCCCCACCCCAGGTTTCCATTCTGACTTCCCCTCTACAGATAGCAACACTCTGGGTTGCATGCGTAGAACACAGAGAAGGCTCTGGCTATCACAAGATCAATTCTGATATCACATTTATTGCCCTGGAAACCCAATTCCATTGATGAAAATGGAAAATGCTTGCAAAGTCTCTTGGCCATGACAGAAACTGGAGCTTGGTATAAGAACTACCTTGGAAATTTGCCCCCAATTTGTTCCTAAGAGCATAGGCTTAGATTGCTACCAGGTTGTGTTTTATGTTAGAACACTGACATCACCATTTTCATAATCATCACCATCTCATGAAAAGCAAATTTTGATAGCTTCTAAGAAATTTCAAATAGCACAATGAAGAAAATGTACGAGGGTCAAATGGAGAATCTCTCATAGATTTTTCTAAATAAATGGTTCAAAAGGTTTTGTCCTCAGGGGTGCTTTAATATCATCAAAATAATTAAATACTTGGCCATGATCGTAAACGTCAATATTTACCATGTTAGAAATTTAAAGAGAAAATTTAACAATTCCTATTAAAATACCAATAAACACATTAAGTATCAGCCTGCCTTATGGGAAAAGGGCACTGGCATTATTTTATATTTTTAAATGTATGACTTAATAGAAGACAACTGGATTCTCACAACTGAATCCAACCTATTATAACATGTTATTTTACTTGAAATATAAGAAAGAAATTTAGCTTTCTAAAAGGTAGGACCTCAGTACTCCTTGAAGGTCCAGCAAAATCAATTCTCTTGAGCACCCTTTGAGGACGGCCGTCCTAGGTCCACTCATGGAGCCAGGTCTTAAGATTTGGAAGTCAAAGGGAACTTGAACATTTTGGGGAGGTTTCAATGTGAAGTCTTGAAGGTAAGATTTAGCTTAAGGTTTTACTATACACGCAGCAAGCTTCTTGGATTCTTGAAGACAGAGTGTAGACTTGAACAGGATTATGGGCAAGAACACAATCTGCCCCTTCAGGCATATCACTTTCACCCTGATCCAAGATAAACAACATGCTGAGAAAAAGGTTCTTCAGAGAGGAAGCTACTAAGACCCCTGAAAAGTCAGCTCTGCACATATGACATTCACCTGAATGTTCCTTTTAGCACCTGTCCAGCAGCTATTTCCTTGGACTGGTTGTTGTAACCAAAGAACATTTCCCCAAACAGAGTCTGGTTCATGGAGACCTCTCTGCTTTCGGCACAGTCACCACCATCTGGGCAGGTCTCTGTGACAAGTTGGCAAGACCGTCCATCCACCCCAAGCCTGTAGTCTTCAATACACCTAATGGAGGCGAGAACTCAAGTTAAGCTGTTAGTGGATGAGTCATACGGGCAAATCATCAAATCAAATTGGGGAGCATTGTTGCTGGAGAAATGTTAGATGACCCCGAACTAGGAATAATCCAATTTGATGTGGGTCTCTTAAAAATTAGTTTTTTTCCATTTATAAATGGAGTCACTTTCCATCATGATCATATCAAATGTTTTACTTTCCCTTAGATGATAATTTGGACTCAAACTATCCACCTTTCCTAGCCCTCTGCATATAAGTGAGTTAACACACGGAAGTAGAAGGTATGCCAGCATTTTTCTCAAGAATATTCTGTGAGTGTTCGCATTTGTTTGTAGGGTAATTAGGCAGCAAAAGAGTGACAGTGTGCTTAAAAAATTAATAACTCTCTAATCTGGTCCTGTGGCAAGTCAACTAAGAAATGAGGAAGATTTATGATCTTCTCGCTGTGTTCTGTTTGAATACTTACAAACAAACCAGCCACTCATACAAACTCCCCTCCATCCAGCATTGACATCCTAAACTAAATAGATGCCAGGGCACAGTGTGAATACTATGTGCTCCATAAACCAACAATTGCCTCCTGGGCACTTTCCTCATTGTGTTGCTCTAATGGGAAAGTAATGCTAATTTGGTAATCATGGGTCAGTGACTCATAAGTCATTAATTGGACTTTATTTGTAGTTATTTTATGAGTAAGATACTTTTGCTAACTCAAGTAAGACTTAATTCTTTAATAAGGTTGTCATTGTTTTTTTAAAAAGATTTCTTTCCCTGATTAAAAATAGAACAAATTTAAAATTGTAAGATGATTATGATACTGAACACATCAATTATCACTATCTGTAGTAACTGTGATAAGTTAAAAGCTTCAGTCCTTTATAGAGGAACAAAGGATCATAGTTTTAAAAAGTGAGACATAATGCTACAGCAACATGAATGCTGTCCTTAACTGTGTAACTCTGGCCCAGCTGACGAAACTCCGGTGAGATTCCGTTTCCAAAACTGCAGGAAGGGTGTGAGGAGTAGCTGTTCTACTAGAGTGTTGAGGAAATTAATTCATATATTGAATATATAGAACTTACACCACGCTGAATGTGGAGCTACTGCTGGCTGCGTGCTGCTATTATTATTAGTGGAGATGCAAACGAGGACCGTGGGCAAATAACCTTAACTGCTAATTCTCCCCGTTTCCATTTTCCATTTATACAGGGGTGTGAACAGGTGTGAATGGAGCATTTTAAGTGCAAGTGCAAGTGCATGTGATTTGCTCTCTGTGCAAGAACCTCAAATCAGAACGGACCTGTACGACTTATAGATAGTGCTTTGGGTAACACTAATCAACATGTGCCTATTTCCAATCAAAACCAGAAAGAAAGTCCAGTGAGAGGTCATGGCTTTTGTCCAGAGAATGGGTTTGATTCAAGACCCATAGAGGACTGCCTCCATGACTCGGAAGAGGTCTGGGACAGGACCTTGAATGACTCCTTCCTCTAGCCACATAAACCAGAGCTGATTCTGTATCAGTCCATCTTGAACATCTTGACAACTGTCTGTCTTTCTGTCTGTCTGTCTTCATTTCTTATTTTTCTGTCAAAATATTGCACAGCAAACCTTTTCTTTCTCTTTTTTTGAGAGGGGAGACCCAGCTGGACATCCTGTTGTTCCCCTTGTATCTAACACCTAACTAGGTTCTCTGCACAAGCGGGTGCTGAAATGCATATACAGTTAAGAAAAAAAGGATGTAACTTTGACTGAGTCTGCTTCCATTAATTGAAGTGGGTCACCCTTAATGGTCACATTATAGAGAACATTAAAATTTAGAGCAAGCTTCTATTTATGGAATGGGATTTTACAAGAAACTAAATACAAAAATTGCTCAATTGCAAAGAAATGAGATAAAATACAATAAAATAACATTACAAGTGCACTAGAAATCTTTTCATGGTTACTCAGCAGGCACCGGCTTTTAGTAAGCCCCTAACATAGTTTTATGACTATAAACATTGATTTTCATTGCAAGCTTATTAGATGGTGAGAGCCTTGAAGACACGAACTTAAATGCTACTTTCTTCGGCAGCTTTGTGGTCAGTGTGATGTGTGAACACCCCAACTGACTTGCAGCAACAGGGTAGGGTGGGAGAGTAGGGGGGCAGAAGCAGGGAGGGTGGAAAGGAAGCAAAAGATAGACAAGCAATCTACGGGCATAACAAAATTGGCTAACTCTTTATTTACTTGATAAATATAGCATGAAAATGGCTTTAAATATAATTTCACTCAGCGATACAAATTTAAATTTTGAGAAAACTGCAGAGCTTTTAAAAAGTCAGAAAGGGCCTGAATTCTGCTCCTAATCTTCCCGCTCACTAACTTTGCGGTCTCGAGGGAGATGGATCACCTCACTAATCCTTCCTTTTCTCACCTGGGAAACAGGGTGGTGTTGCCCAACCTGTTCTCTCACATGGTGGGAGAGAGCTGATCACGGGAAAAGCATTAAACTGAGAGAAACTCATTAATGACTTAGTGGAAGGAGGGAGGGCTATGCAAAATATGGGGACTTTGGAAACAGAACCTGAAGCTTCCATTTTTCTAAAAACATTCCTCCTTTCCCTGCCTTGATAATCTGGTAGTTTCACATAGTCTTTCTCAAGTTTTGGACCGCGGGAACAGTTTCTGTCACAAAACACATCATTAACACAGTTCCTCAAAGGCAAAGCTTGGATGTCCTTGCTTAATTGGGCAAAGATATACGTAAACCATGTGGTTAATTGTTCCTTTCAGGCAAGCCGGAGGCTGCATTTCTGTAGCCACCGAACTATCTTGCCGTAAGGTTCCTCTGAATTAGGCTATCAAAGTGCTACCGGCTCTCTCCCCAGGGTCTAGGAGTGACCAGTCCATTCCCAAGGACCTACTGGGGTCACAGCACTCACCCGCAGAACATGAGGATGTTGTACAAGGTGGGGTCATCTGGAAAAGGCGCCATCTGCTGGAGACACAGCTGTTCGCAGCCTCCGTTGAAACCATCTGAGCAGTCCACGCCGATGTGGCGGTCATAGCAGCCTGAGCTGTCCTTCATAGGGCTGAGTCCTGACGGGCACTGGCACAACCAGAAAGCATCCGCACAAGTGGATAAAACAGAAGACCTAAGCGCAGTCACTGACTCGCTCCAAAATCTATGGATTTCCTTTTGCCTTTTTGTCTCCTTTTAAAAGCAAAAGGCCTTTTATTTATTTATTTATTTTTTGACATCTTTCTGTTTCTGTCTGGGCACAACTCACACACATTTGCATTAAGCCTCTGGCTCTGAGCAGGCTGGCATGGAGCTATGTGGCAAGACAGAGAAGAGTGCTGCTTCCCTATTGGACCTCAGGCTGGCAGAAGAGGGGAAGTGGTGGGCCAGGATTTAAAATGCATTAAGCAGGGATTCCTGGGGACTAGGGAGAGCGGCAGTGCTGTTTGAACTCACATTAAAAGGCCACTTTATCAATGTTGGTACCAGTTGGCGACACTGGGGAAATGGAGTGAGCCAGGGCTGCCAGTCTGAGGCCGGAAGGAAACTTTCTTACAGCCTTGGAGAGAAGTGTTGTGATGTCTGTTACAGTGGGAAATCCTGGGCTCATCACCCTGCTGTCTCAAAGATTCCCCTTGGAAGCCACCTAGCCCACAACACCTGCTACACAAACACCCATTGAGGCTGTGTTGAATTTGACCAGCTGGTCTTAATAGGATCATTTGCTCCTCTGCCCTAAATGTCCTCAGTCAACTTCCTAAGGAGGACGGCAAAGGAGGAAATCATAGAAACCTCAGCTCCTGGTAAAGCTCATGGAGCAAGGTGAGCCCCAGCAACACTTTCGCAGACCTCAGCAAGGGGCCTGCCTCATTGTCTAATCCAACTGTGGTGGTTTGAAGGAAAATGGCCCCCGAAGGGAGTGGCACTATTAGGAGGAGTGGCCTTACTGAAGGAAGTGTGTCACTGTGGGGGTAGACTTTGAGGTCTCTTTTTTCAAGCTTCAGTGTGACAGCCAATCAACTTCCTGTTGCCTCTCAGTCAAGATGCAGGGCTCTCAGCTCCAGCACCACATCTGCCTGCACACCACTGGGCTCCCCGATAGGATGATATGCTGTAAGTGAGCCCCCACCCGTCCCAACCAAATGTTTCTTTATAAGCATTGCCATGGTCATGGTGCCTCTTCACAGCAATAAAAAACCCTAAGACACCAACCCCCAGAACAGTCCGTGAGGTGAGACGTGTGACCCATACGGGGAAACTGAGGCACAGAGTATTGAATTCCTAGAATCGCAGCTATTTCAAGCAGGTCCACACTTGGATCCCTGGTGGACCATCTGTGGCATCCTGATTCAGTGGCTCTATCATCTCCTATGTCACACTGGGACTTTAAGTGACAGGCCTAGTCACAAGAAACTGAGCCTGTGCTCTCTTCTCTCACAACTTCCTGTGTTATCCTCATTCAAAGAGAAGGCAACCCCTGATAGTGCACTAGAATCTCTAAAATATTATTTTCAATTTTTAAATTATATTTTAGTTTTTCTCACCCGGATCCTTGTGCCCGTGTGACGACACCATGCGTTAATAGTAACACTGATACTAACAGACTGGGAAGAAGGCGTACATGAAGGCCGGGCTCAAGCATCTAGAGTGGGGCAGAGCTGAGAGTATGTCCAGATTTGGTTTCCAAACTCAGGAATTTAATGACTATACTTGATTTTATCCTATCTATCTATCTATCTATCTATCTATCTATCTATCTATCTATCTATGTATCTATCATCTATCTATTAAGCTTATATCTATCACATATCTATTATCTATCATCTATTAATTCATCTATCAATCTATTTATCATCTAGGTAGCTATCATCTATCTATCTATCTATCTATCTATCTATCTATCTATCTATCTATCTATCTATCTATCTATCTCTTGCAAGACACTCCTCCAAAACCCAAACCAAACTTCTGAAACTTGGCAGTGTGACCTCATCTCCCTTCACTCGCCACTGCCTGGCTTGTCCTCTCTCTCTTCCGCCAGACACCTTGGCTCAGCACAGAGCTTAGGGCTTAGGCAGATGTGTCTCTGAAAAGTCACCTCTCCTCCCACCTCCTTCTCCAGTCAACAGCCACAGCAGGATATGCACTGTTTACTGACACCAGTTGTGCGATTTCCCAAACAAATGCTCCCCCCAACCTGCCAGGCCCCCAGCTTGGTCCATCCCGTGTTCCCAAGAAGACAGATGGAAAGTTGGAAGGTGGCAGCATTTAAAGGCAATTCCAAGGGATACCCCCTATTGTGTACACCCAGATGTTCTCCAGAATGGTTATGATGGCAAACAAGCAAATGAAGAAGCTGAGGATTGCACCCCATGATCTGTTAGTCCTTCCTCCCTGAAGCTCCTTGGCCACCCAGCTGTTAGGCCAGATGTGTCACCAGAGGGGGCTGGCTTAGGCACCATGTGACTGCCTGGGCATGATTTGGGTATGGGAACACACAGTGTTATTGGAATTAAATGTCTTGTACTGGTGGGCAGGAGTTGTTCTCCCCTTCTTCCTTTTATAAAGCCACCAGGCAGAGATAAAGCCAGTTGTTCTGTCAATCCAACTTAACATAATTTCAACCCTCACACCAGATAACTCTATCAGTCCCCAGCCAGGATGCACCAGCTTCTCAGCTACCTGCTGTTATTCAGAGTGTTCTATCGTGCCCAACTTTTGACAAAGACTTCACTGAGTGAAACAGGAGAAGGTTTTGTTTCAGGATGCCACATCCTGGCATAGTCACATCTGGCCTGGCCCTAATGCCAAGATGGCCATAGCTGTTCCTACTTCACCGCCTGATATTAGATTCTCTTCAAAGATTTGGAGAGAAGACAGGGTTAGCTATTTGGTCCACATTGGAGTTTTGTTCTTCTAAGGAAAGCTAAACTACTAGCCATAGCTGTACTGAACTGGGCAGTTCTTTTTGTGGTCCAATTTTATCTGTGTGCATTTTCTGTAGTCCCAACAACACAGGTACACTTTATCTTCTCCACTTTATGGGTAGCTCAGAAAAACAACCTTGTTAAAGGCTGCCATGGTAGGAAATGGCAGAAGCAAACTTTGGGCCTAGATCTGTCTGACTCCAAAGCTTGTATGTGTTTCTGACATTTTGCTGTGCACCTGTGATAAAATCTGGATTCCTCAGAAGAAATAAAGGCAATGCATCAACAATGTAAAGTAATCCTGTCGATCTGCTATTTGACTATGTGAAGCGATTTCTGAAGCATATTCTTGGATGAATTATGGGCTGATCGATTTAGCCTAATATTTTTCTTGTGTCACTCTTTACACACACACACACACACACACACACACACACACCATGTTATTAGTGGAACTATTTTGGCAGAAAACTGTCTAGAGTGATGACCTTGAAGACAAAGCAAGATCCCCAGTCACTGAGAAGGATGCAGTTATCTTTAGTGTACTGTAACTAACTGGAGCGGCAGTTCAGAACATTTTAGAAATATTTCCAAGAAAAAAAATTGTTGAAATGAAAAACTGAGATTTCTTCATAGCTCTTATCCAGAGCACCCATTCCCTAGGGAGGTAATCATTCAAGCATCTATGGAATAAATTTGGTTTCTCACATGTCTTCCCTGTGTTATTCATTTAAATTTCAGGTTTCCTCAAATTCTTGATCTGAACATAAAGAAGCTGCAACCAACTGTGGTCCTGCTTCCGGAAGTAGGTACAGTCTCAGCCACAGGGTCTGAGGAGCTTTTGTCTATAGAAGCTGCGTTTTCTGTTGGCAAGTCTTGGGTATTCTCTCTTTCTGGCTGTGGATTTGGTCCTTGAATGAGAATCATTTGCACAGTAGAGAGCCCCAAGGTCATATATTAACCCCACTTTGCATAGGTTATATTTAGCAGTCCCAGGGAGTTTATGAAGTACAGACTTAAAAAGAAAAGTCCATTTATTACAGCCATAGCCCTCCCCCAACCAGGAAGGTCTAATAAATGAGCTCATATTTCAGTGACCCCTAAAATACACAAGGTTAATCGTCTTCCATGAGGTGTTCATGACTTCTTGACTCATTACTGGTCCAAGGCATAATTTGCTAATGAGATTAAAATGATTTTCCCCATTCAAATCCTTTTCTTTGCCATCTTTCCCCTCTTTTTCTACCAATGAGTTTTGGTTGATTAATCACTTAGGAGACTAAATTGGAGGCCACAGATATCTCAGTTCCAGATTAAAAAGTAGTCACTCTGTTGGCAAATGGCTATGAGTGATGGACGCATGCGCTTATTCGTGTCCCCTGGGAGAAGAGGGACAGAGATCAGCACTTGAGCTTGCCTCACTGAACTTGGATGATTCATAAGGCATGTGACCACATTTTATACTGGAAGTGGGTTCTTTTTTACTCCGCGGCAATCTCCTTTTGCAAGTGATGATTTCCACAATTTCTTGATGGGCTTTGACATGCCGGTCTACGACATGCAGGACTTCTCCCAAGCGAAAGCGCGATGGAGTTAAATTTATATTTCGGGCTGCTGCGGTTTCCTGCCCCAGTTTCTCTAGAAATCTCGGAGTGTATTCATTTACTTATTGTCCTATAGAGAGAAGAAGAGATGCTCATCCGTAATGGACCCTGCACATTCGTGGTCTAGCGATGGGAAAACGTCACATGTTATGGGAAACCATGGTGAGCAGCACATGGAGGAAGGGGGTCAGAGTCGCTGGGCAGCTCAGAAACCAGTGGGACATAGGCCAGGAAGGTCATGAGTTTCACATACAAGAATGCAGGGCTGTTGATCCTGCTCCCTTTCATGGTCATGGTCTACATATTCTACTTATCCAGTGTATTTCAATGTCTTACAAAGCAAAAGCATTTGTTGGGTATGCTCAGCATGAGTGTGAGTATGCAGATGAAAATTTCCCATTTCCTTTGCTGTTGGTGTAGCAGTGGTAGTAATTTTCTAACTCTCAAGGCACATTTTATGTTGAACCTCAGCAGGTAGGCTTCATGAGAATGAAGGGGGTTGGCAGGAGTGATTCGTCAGTAAAGTGTTTGCTATCCAAGCATGAGGATTTGAGTGTACATTCTCAACATTCATAGAAATACAGACCTAGTCTGTATGGATGTTTGTAATCTCAGCACCAGGGAGATATGCACATAAGGATCTCTGGGTCTTTGTGGCTTTCCTCAAAATGGTCTCACTGAAGTCTTGAGATCTAGGTTTAGTGAGAGATCTCATCTTAAAGAATAAAGTAGGAAGTGATTAAGAAAGACAATTGATGTTTCTCTCTGGCCTCCCCATGAAGGCATGAATGCAGACACACACACACACACACACACACACACACACACACACACACACACACTATAATAGTTGATAAGGAAGCCCTCATGAAAACTGGGGCTGGGGTGGGGCGGGTTGGAGTTCTGTCTGCCAAGTCTACTGAATTCCCACTGCCATTACTCATGAATGGTTCGTCCAAATTTGTAATACAATCATAGAAATGTAAGAGCATATCTAACCTTACATGGCAAAAAAAAAAAAAGACTTTACAGATAGGATTAAATCAAGGATCTTTAGATGAGAGAATTATTTTGGAATATTTAGATTGGTTTGATGTAATCACAGGAGTTGTTAACAGTGGAAGAGGGACACAGAATGGAAGAGATATATGCTGCAGAATGATGGTTAGGAAAATACAGTCTCTCTAGCTTTAGTTGGAGGTATAGCAATAGAGCCTTGACCGGAGAAAAGTTTATGGACTCTAGACTGAAAAAGGTAGAGGAATCGATTCTGTTTAGAACCTCCAGAAAGGAAGAGAGCCCTGACCATGCCTTAATTTTTAGATCAATAATAACTCCACCCTGAATTTGCAAGTAGAATTGTAATATAATACATTCGTAGAGCTTTAAGCCACTGAAATCAGTGTGATTTGTTCCAGCAGCAATTCAAAGGTGTCTGATGAAGGAAACTTTGAACACAATGAATAAGGCCTGGCCATTAGTAGTGGGCGGCAGCCTTATGCTCTGGGAATCCTCTGAAAGCTTTCACAGTCCCCGGTTGTTGGAGAGGAGTTGCATTTTTGTAGTGGTATGCTAAGGTTTACACAAGGTTCTACCTTTCAGAGGCATTTGATTCCTGTTCTTGGAGACTATATAAACAACAGGGTAATTAACTGGAGGCAATTAACCCCTGGGAGCTGATGCATAACTGAAAGAGCCTCCCTAGAAAGAATTCATTCAAAAATTCTTTGAGCAGATGATGTGGATATAACATGAATCCTACCTGTCTGATTTGGGTAAATTTGAAAACATACAGGTGTGTCTTCTCCAAAGTCCATTATCTCTGACTCCTTTCAGGTTCCTGAAGGTCCAGCATGCTCTGGTTTCTCATGCTCTTCTCGTTTCATAAAAATAAGTATTTGTTGGGAAGTCTTTCCATTCAACACAAAATAAGTCTGAAAATAAGGGTCTTTATGCAGAGGTGTGTGAATTCTCAAATTGCAGAGGGTACCGATTATCTTTGCCTCCAGCCCACCTCCAGATGAAAGACCACTCTGCTAACACACCAGGACTTTGAGACAATACAGATGCCCAGTAGAGTTGGGTCAGGCTCAAAGCCAGATCCCTAGTCATCTTTTCCGTAGGGTCACGAGTCTCGTAATGAGCTCTGACATACGCTATCCTTCAGTTTAGTGATCATATGCTTCATAGCCAATGAGAAGCAGTGAATGGGATGTGTCTGCCAATCGGCTTGGCCTCTTTCCCTCTGGGAGCCACGTGGAATAGTGTCTTCAAAGAATTATGCTAATACAGTACTGGTATAATTGGGTGACTTTCTGCAGTGGCTCCAGTTCTGCAAATGCATATTCATCAGAACTATTCCCGCTAGCTCCGTCTCACAGATCACAATGTGGAAACTATAGAACTCCATCAGCAAGCACAGCTACATGCCAAGTGAAAGGCCAAGTGTGGCCAACGGAAGGCACCTGCAGGCAACTCCCACCCTGGAGGAAGGGTCCTGGTAAGCAGTAGTAGCAAGAATGGGAGAGTTAATTCTTGCATATGAACGTTCAAATCACATGCGGGTGAATAACGGTGGGCACGGGAGGATCACATAGGTGCACTTATGTTCACAGATTTCAGTACTTAAAATGACCCCAGAGAATAATAAGGAATAGAAGATTAAAATCGGGGTAAAGAGAAGCATGCAGGATGGTAAAAGAGAAACAAAAGTATCTCATCTTAGAGTTCATCTAAACAGTGAGATTGTCTCCTGGGAAACTCAGGTAGGTGGAACTGACCAAAGAAGGACAGCAATGATGGGCATCAGTTCGCCTCCTGGTTGCCCGTGGAAGCCATGAACTAACAAGTGCTTTCCTTTGTATTTCTCCAAGAGTCCCCCTGTTCTTCTTTGTCCTCTTTGGGTATCTGCCAGATCCTCCTGTCTGCCATGTATCTTTCCTTTGCTTTTCTTCATGTCCACTTCTTTCTGATACAAGCCAGAGCCCTTCCGGCTGCAGCTTAGTTGGTATCGGCTTGGAGACGACACCCTGGACACCAGATAGGCATTCGTCATTGAGACCTAACAGATTCCTGAATGGAACAGATGCTCAGAGCTGGGCAAGAAGGAGGGTGAAAGATGGTGTTGGCTCAGCATCCTCACAGTTTTCCCATGCTCTGGGTCCCCTCCCACATCACAGCTGTCAGAATGGGAAGTTAAATGGGGCACCATAGCCACTCCCAGGGCTGGAAGTTCCCAGTCCTTTCCCGCAGGTCACTATTGAGACTATATGTCTCAGTGAATGTTCCCTACCTCCTCTGTTCTCACTATGAACATCTTCCCTGCCATCCTTCCCTGACCAAGCCCCTCTAACTTCCTGAATAGTTCATGATTCTCCCCTCCAAATCTCTAAAGAAGGTAGGACTAAAAAAAGATGACTGTGTCAGCGGAAACAGCAATGGTCAATATAAAGAAACCAGCCTGCTGGTTCCAACAGCTCCTGTCTCCATTTACCTTCCTGGCCCAGAACCATCATTATTTCTATAACCTGGGGGATAGCGGAGTAATCCTAGCCCCAAGAGTCTTACTGGTTAACAATATCACCTGCTTTTAAACTGTCTAAGTCTATAGATTTGAAAACAAAAAGCAAAACCAGAGACTTCTTTTTAGAGAAGCAGGATTTCCTTGATGTAAGCTCCAACTGATCACAATATATAGAATCTATGTAGTCCTGGCTAGCCTAGAACTCATTCTAGAGACAAGGTCTACTTCCAACTCTCAGAGATGCCTGCCTTTAGAGAGGAAGCTGAAGGGGCTGAAGAGATGACTTAAGTGCTAAGAGCACTGACTATTCTTCCAGAGGTCCTGAGTTCAATTCCCAGCACCACATGGTGACTCACAACCATTTGTATGAAATCTGGTGCCCTCTTCTGACCTGCAGGCATACATGCAGACAGAATACTGTAAACTAAATAAATAAATCTGAAAAGATTTAAGAAAAGAGGGGGGAGGAAGCTGGAGAGGTAAGTGTGGGTGCTGAGAGCTAAACTTGGGTCTTGTTGTTGTTGCCAGCTTAACCTTTAACAGCTGAGTCATCTCTCTCACCTCTGATGCCTCTACCATTTCGAGCATAACTTACTGTTTTCATATCCCTAGCTGTAAGTAGGTTTCTCTTAAAGTTTCCTATTAGTCTTGGAGCCAACAATATTTGTGGAAGCAATTGATTAGTTTTCAAATAGCTTTTACCAACTATCTTGTAAGATTGGAAAGACTCTACTATTCAATGTCTGGAAGTTTCTCTGGAAAGATCTAGAACACCTAGTAATGCTCTTTGTGTATTTCTTGATGGACTGATTAACTCTTTGCTCCTAACAAGAAAAAAAAAATCTTAATTTAGGCTAGATGATGGTCACACGTGGCTACCACACATATTTTCTTCTGTATGACTGTGTTATATGTTATCCCCACCTCATAGAGGAACCCATAAGATAGAAGAATGGACATACCACACAACCAGTAGAGTCCAACTTGCGATCGGAAATGCAGCGAAAATTCTTACTGCAGCCTCCGTTATCTTTGCTGCAATCACGCACTGGCCCAAAGGAGTCTAAGAGAACTTCCAGGCTGTCAAAGGATGATGACGTCATCAGCTCCTCTCTGCATGAAGAAGCAATGGAGGAATCAAGGGATTCCAAAAGCAACAAGTGTTCTTACATTCCCTCTTCCAATCTGGTCTGCTTTTTCTGATCTCACTCTTTTATAAAAATTGAAGACTAGCCATACTCAAAGCCTTGAGCTAACAAATCATGGGCATTCACCATATCTGGGAAATGAGCCAATGTTATAATGCCTGGTCAAAGAAGGAGATATGGATGTAGGCAAGGATATTAACATTTTATTGCCTGTCAGTCCTTGAGGTTTGTGGGAAGTGCTTACAAACTCTAATTTTATGTCCTCTTCCAGTGAATGAGCCTTGGGTTATGCAATGTTGACCCAGATAAATAGCAGATCCTGGCTGTGTCTGTGGGGAACTTGAAGGCAGTTTGCCAACTTCAGCTTGTTCTATGTCCCCTCCCCCCAGTTTTGGTGGAGCTTGTCACTCTACCTCCTAAGCCACCCTGAAGTGAGACTCACCTGACCTCCACAGCATCTTCCATCACAGTCATGTCGGTCTTACACTTCGCTGATGGATTGATGGCCAGTTCAGCTGGTGGAATCACAAAGCTTTTGCTGAGGGGCAACCACATGCCTTCCCCAAGAGTGTAGGTAAATCTGGGTGGACACACACACACACCCCGGGTGGTTAGCTGAGCACAACTGCCCACTAGCATCCTGTTGCTAGCTGCTTCCTTTTCAGCCTTCCTGAAGACTCTGCAGATACCCCCACACCAGGTGACTACAGGAACCAATGCATAAAGTAGTCATGATATAGCATAGGAATTTCACCAGAGGGTCTGGAATTCTCTTCATTGCTTGTTCCTTTCTCGTCTTCCCCATCCCTGCAGTGCTCTTCAGACAGGTGAAGCACTTGAAATTGTCTGGCATGGACAGCATGACTGAGTCAGAGGAAGACAGAGGCCTCATCCAACTCACGGAACAGATCTGATTATGGTACCCATTCACCAGATATCAGAAGTGGTTTTTAATATGTCATAAAAAGAGGGTTTCAGGTTTTTCAGGTTTAAAGCTGGTCCTCCTTTGTGTTAAGTCATATATGGAAATTGGAAGCAGTTTAATTGAGAAGAGATATTGGCCACCCCATCCACATCCCGTGACTGCAAAGCTGCAGTGGCAGCCAGGGTTTCTCCCTACTTGGGAGAGCCCTGAAAAGGAAAAGACAGGAAAAAGGTTTCCTTTTCTGGCTTCTGCATAACAGGAATAGGTGTGACTGAAGTTAGGGGCCTCCAGGGGTGAGCAAAGAAAGAGATGAACAAATGAGAACAAACGAACAAAACAGGCCCAGATTTATTTTCTGAACTCCTACCCACACCCTGAGCTAACAATGATAACCCATGGGATGCAGGGAAGACTTTTTTTTTATTTATTCTTATAACAAGGGCTAAAAGGAATAAAAGAATCAATCAGCATTACAAGGGAGAGCTTTAAGGAATCCAGGAGAGATTATTTGTTTATTTATTCATTCATTTCATCTCAAAGACATTAAAATGCTCTGCATTCACAGTAAAAAAAAAAAAATAGTCGGATGGATAAAAGCCAATGTGGGTGGACTATCACAAGACGGTGGCAGCTTAGTGTCTCCTCCCAACTTGATGTGGAGGGAGGAACAAAGGAAGGATAAGTGCAATTAAGCAGAACGCTGCACCAGCACCATCAGCATGCTGGTCACAGCCACGTTTCAGAGCCCTGCTCCTCGCTTCCCTAGCCCACACAGTCTTCTCCCATCTCTGGGATGCCTGAGATGTCAGGAAATCAGACTGATGCCTTATACGTGTATATATTTATGAAATGTGTAGTCAGCCCAAGAATGTTAGCCACAGACAACTCTACAGACTGGAGATGCCCAGCAACGTTATTTCTTCCCATGACCTGAATGACAGTCCTTGCAATCAGAATTGCTAAGAGAGAAGAAGGCAACACTACAAGAGATTCTGGGAAAGGGGTACATCTCTGTGGAAGTCGTATGAGGCCTGATTTGGTAGATATTTCTCCCATTTCTGCTCTCGGTTTCTTAGTACTCTACTCCTCTGAATCCTCTGAACTCCTGGATGTTCTGAGATGTCTCTCCTTCTGTAGAAGGCTCTTAGATCTTTCTCCCTCTAAGAATGTGAGGTATTAGGCAAGCCCATGACTTGGTGGTGCTGGGAGACTACAAAAGGCTATTGCTGTATTCATTAAGAAAACAACCAGGAATATTTATTGAAGGCATAGCAGTAACTCCTCTCTCTCTCTCTCTCTCTCTCTCTCTCTCTCTCTCTCTCTCTCTCTCTCCCTCTCTCTCTCTCATCTGGTAATAATAGTAGTAACAGGTTGAATCAGGGATGATATTTTTTTCAAGGCGCACTAAATCTGGGACTTAAAATTAAATGTGAATTTTAATATATGACCTGTTGTGGGATATTATACACTGTGTGAAGATGTATTTCTGTGGATGGTTTAATAAAGAACTGAATGGTCAATAGCTAGGCAGGAAGAGGTTAGGTGGGATTTCTGGGGACAGTGAAGACTCTGGAAGAAGAGATGTGGGGAGACACCAGGAAATGCAGAGCAAGCAGAACGTGCAGGAGGAGAGGTAATAACCATGAGCCATGTGACAGAACATAGATTAATATAAATGGGTTCATTTAAGTTATAAGAACTAGCTAAGAATAAGCCTAAAATATAGGCTAAGCTTTCATAATTAATAAAAAGGTCTCCGTGTCATTATTTGGGAGCTGGGGGAACAGAGAAATACTCTCTGCATATGGCACCCAGTGTAGAGCTCAATATCCGCACAGGGCATGAGAAAGAAGTCTCCAGTAGGGCCAGCGTATAGAGAGAGGTGTGCCTCCTTTAAGGCCCTGATATACAGCCAAGCACTTGAGCAGCTGACACTCGGTACAAGGAAGTATCTACATTCTGCCACATGTCTCGTGGCTGTTACCTCTCCTCCTGCACATTCTGCCTGCTCTGCATTTCCTGGTGTCTCCCCACGTATCTTCTCCGTGAGTCCTCTCTGTCCCCAGAAATCCCACCTAACATTTTCCTGCCTAGCGATTGACCATTTGACTCTTTATTAAACAAATTATAGCAATATATCTTCACACAGTGTATACATATCTCACAACAATGATCTTCAGACATCTGTATGATTTCATAAAGTACATTCTTGAGGTGGTCACTTATACTAGTCAACTTGAACAGGGGCAACATGAACATGTACTATTTCAGAAAATAACTTCAAGTTTGAATGGTATCAGGATTCTGTGGATCATTGGACATTGACCATTGCTTTCTATTTTCGTTAAAATTATACTTTTACTCAGGTAATGTAACAGGTTTTAGGAAATTGTTGGCAGCTCTAGCACATTTGTGATGGCCAATTATTTTTATGGAATTCCTGTCCAACCATCTCACAATGATCCTAAGAAAAAGCCATCTATAACTTGCCCCAGTTGAAACTATTTGACATATTCCTGTGCATGCAAAGTTCAAAGTCCTGAAGCTGTCATTCTGATCCCATCTTCTCTGCTTCATACTTCTGCTCCCTCCATGTCATATGACTGCGGTTCCTAGCATCCTTCTACACTTTTAATCACAGTACTCTTGCTTCTGTTATTATTTATTTCTGGATTTTATGTTATCTTTTCTTCACCTCAACTGACTCACTTAAGCACTCATTTACAGTCACAAACCTTTCCAGAAAGTCCTTCCAGAAGCTTGGTCTTCAACACTCAGGCCAAGCAAGTGACATTCTGCTTTCCACATTACATAGTCTCTGCAATTCATGTATTGAATTGTACCTGTACTTTTTCTGGGTTCATCATCTCTAAGGAGAATGTGCATTCTTGGGTAGCAGAGGGTACTTAACACAATTCCTAGACTAAAAATGTCACCCAATAAATAGCTACTAACTAATCAACAGAATAGTTTGTTTCCTTCATTTTCAGTGGCATCTGGATGACATACCCAGGAGGTACAAATTTAATGAATACATTGGCAAAGCTAATCCTTCATGGCAAACACAATGTGAGCTAAACTTTGAGTATGGATGGATCTAATAACCATGACGTAGTTTTCATGAGAAACTAACTATGTTAGTTAGCAAGTAAAGCAATGTAATCTCCTTCAGTCTTGGTAGAGTCAAGGTGAAGCCCTATAATGGAAGCTCAGTTAGATGTGGAATGAATCTAACACTTATTGAAAACTCTCACAAGGGCAGGCAGTTGGCAGAGCTTCTTGTTTATCCTCACGATGGCCTTCTCCAGTGATTTTGTTGGCCCCAGTTTACAAATCCACTGTCTAATACCATAAGGAGATCAGTGACCTCTGAGAGGTCAACCTTTGTAGAAAAGAAATACGGAGCTGGTCAAATATGGATCCCAGAGGCTTGACAGCCCATGCTGGCTGGTGCTTATGAAATTCTAAAACTTTCTTTCATACACAAAATCTACTGAACAACTCCAAAAACCAAATATAGCCTAAACTGTTAGAAAAAAAAAACTGTGTCCTGAAATCTCATCTGTCCCTCATTCATGCAAATTTGGCAGGGATGACTTTAAAAACACCACCCAAGGGAAACTTGAGCGAGCATCTGGAATGCTCTCCCACGTCGGGCCTTCTTTAGAGACAGCTGGTGGTGACCACTGCTGTTGAGGACTCAGCCCTGTGCTGCACAATCCTGTTGAAACCCAGCTAGAAATTTCTGTCCAGAGGCAAACACTAATTAGTCAGTCCTGGACAGAATAATTCTGTGGTCTCTCTAGCCTAGTGCAAAATAGAATGTGGGAAAACATGAGAGCTCTTGATCTGGTGTCTTCACTCTTCCCCAGGCCAGGTTTTTCTAAGGCAAAATATTTTTCTCAAGGATGAAGGTAAACACTTGCAGAGAAGGTCATAGACACACACACACACACACACACACACACACACACACACGTATCCTGCACTCATACTTGGCACCAGAGAGTCCAGTGGAATGGATGGATCTTCACAATGGGGTATCATGAGAATGTCTTTGTCTTTGGTTTAAAAACACAGCTGGGTGAACCAGTGCCCTTTTGCATCTAGCTTGGGATTGCTGTTTTTCAAAGTTGAGCTCACCATCCATAGCTTTTCCTTGTCTAATTTCAAGGGCTCGGAGATACCTAAAATAACCCTCTACGCTTACCTGCCAAATGTTCAAGACTATATCAAATGTATAAACCTCTCTATAGAACCATTTCTTTCTTCAAGAAGGCAACCATCTCATTCAAAAGCAAAATGCCACATTAAAAATAAATCTGAGATAAATTAATCAACAATTAACTACTATAACCATTTATTATAAAACAGTACAGAAGCTTAATAGCAGTGTTTATCAATCATGTATGTAGATAAAATTTTCCATAATGTCTTTAGAAAGTATTTATTCCCTGGGTACAAGTCCCAGTGCTTTTGAGTTGTTTTGTGCTGGGTGCAATAGTCCTTATAAAGCGTAGGACCAGGGATTAAAGACCACCTCTTGGTGAGTCTGCAAACTTAAGAACAGGGACTCCCTTCATCAAGCCCATCAAGGCCATACCTACAACATTTGAAATAGTGCTTTGGAATGATGGATGTTGACAAGATGACAAATCTGGAAACCTGGTGTGGAGCATAGAAATGTTCAGTGTTTATATTAGGAGGGAAAGATGCAATCTCGCTGAATGATAGAATGAGAAAATACTGGATACAGTGAATTGGATAGAGTAGAAACCATATTTGGCCATGAATGGAAAATTCCAGAGGATAAGAGCAGCTTATTTCATAGCCGAGCGTTAGCATTCAGTGGTAGAAAGATTTGAACGCTAGAATTTAAACTCCATTCCACAGGCTAGAGAAATATGCAGTGGCTTGGAACTGATCATGATAAAATCATGAATCAGTACCACAGCAAATAAATAACCACTTTTCATCACTGACCAGATCAAATTTTTCTCAGAATTTCCATTGGTAAATGGTTGACTTAAATGCCAGAGTGGCTTTAATTTAAAAGTGCCCCAAATACATGAAGCACAACCCATAGTATTCATTTGAGAAAAGAGTTATTGTCATATTAGGTACCAAAATTGTTAATAACATATTGATCACCGCACTGGCTCCTGAGGCGGTGAAGTCATGGATTAAACACCACACCTGCTCCCTCTGTAATAGTGTATGGCTGTCACATTCGCCTGTCAGCCAACAGGCTTGAAAAAAAATGATGCTTGTGGAGATAGAACATATTTTCATATGCAAGTTCTACTCTTACAGAGATTTGACAAAAACCTTTGGTTTTTTTACTATTAAGTTACAATTTGTAGGAAACAGAGAACTTATTTATGCTATCAACAAAATTTCTCATGATTCCCTATCACCTTGTTTTTTGTTGTGGTGGTGGTGGTAGTGGTGGTGAAGAAAAGAAAAAGAAACCTTCGATGATCCTGGCAGTTGAACATCGAGAAAAGTCATCCAAATAGAAATCATTGTTAGAAAATTTAAGTATAAGGAATATTGCTGATTTCTCTTAGACTACAAGTATTCCAAGTGCAGCCTACAGCC
Source organism: Myodes glareolus (assembly GCF_982192425.1). Taxonomy (NCBI): domain Eukaryota; kingdom Metazoa; phylum Chordata; class Mammalia; order Rodentia; family Cricetidae; genus Myodes; species Myodes glareolus. Next base: position 65,752,989 of record NC_142030.1, read on the forward strand.
AGCATCATTAACTTGACCCAACCTGCCCTAAGAAAGACACTCAGGAGACTGACGGGCAAGTAGAGGTCATTTGAGGAAGTGCTCATGTAAATATGAACTGTAACTGTGTCCATCCTAAGTCACGAGGAGGATTAACACACGTTGGGCTCAAGAGGGTGGTGCAGGGGCAAAAGTCAACACCAAAGCAAGGTGTGACTGATGGAGAAACGGATTCGAGAAGTTAGAAATAAGGGAATCTCAGCCAACCGCATGGCTACAAGAACAAGGAAAGCAAGCTCTCCACCTGTCTTCTACCGCTCAGCCTCTTTCCAGCAATGGCATGCAGTAACTGAGCTCATTCTTTGACAGCATCCACCTGTGAATGTCTGTCCACATCCTCCAAAAATGGGCTTGCTTGTGGAAGAAGACAAAGACCGTGCTACCAGGTCAAGCATAGGCTCCGGCTCTAAGTAGGTACATGGTAATTCATGTTGGGTGAAGGGCAAACTGACTACGGGAATGAACAGTAAGATCTGAGATTGGAAATAAGCTTATGTTCCAGAAAAAGCCTGGTGTGAATTAAATTTTACGAAAATTCAATAGTTCATGGCTGGCACCCAAATTTCCCCTTTGCTTGTGAGCCTTTGTAATGTGTGCTATTACCAGATATGCAGGTAGAAATTGGGAGGGATTAGACTCATCAAATTTGATCAGGAGAGTAATAGATAAAAGAAAATAATAATAAGGTAGGGTTTAGAATAGAGGGAGGCAGGGGCGGGATAGATTAATTCTGAACAACTCAAGACTCTATAAGGAATGTGCAAATTAGATGTAAAGAGGAAAGGCAGAACCTGACGTTAATTGCCTGTTCTGTGCCAGATTCTGTGCTGGGGACTTTCCCTGTATTATCTCATACACCCCTCACTCTAATCTAGCCAGGCATGTATTACAGCCCCATTTAACAAACGGGGAAACTGGAGGCTCTGAGAGTTTCAACACATTACCAAAGCTCACTGAGCTGGCAAGGAATGGAATCGGACCCAAACAGAACCTGTCTGAGTTTACAGCCCTCCATGTTGCTGCTGGGTATGATTTGGGTCAAACACTTTTGTTCTAAGTAGACAAACCCAAATGTTTCCTGTGTTTAACCCTGGAAATGGCCAGTGGGCCGAGGAGCACCGGGACTTACAGACATATAAAAGCACATCCCTGGATGTGAACTTACCTGAATATTTTATCAGAGGGCTGCTCTCCCAAAACCAGGTCAAAGCCTCGCTGAAATATTGTGTAAGGCCAAGGCCTAAAAGGAGAAACATTATTCAATTAAAGTCCACTCAACAGACACTCTCTCCATGCCAGATACTCTGCTAGGTTCTAAAGATCCAAAGATGAAGAGCACATATTCCCCGCCCTCAAGAAGCTCATACATGTGAGTGCATGTACAACCTTGAACCCAGAAAAGGGACCAAGAACAAAGTTAGTATTAAAAAGTAACTGAATTACTAACAAAGCAGAAATTGATAAGATGTGACATTGCTGCCATACACAGTAAGATGGGACTCAGCCATAATTCACAAGTTTTCTGTAGTACATTCACAGAAACCTGTTTGCCTTACTGAAGAAAGATGGGCGACATGATATCTTTAAAAAGTCAAATTCTTTGAAACTAGACATTTCTGTATTCAAAACCTGCTCTGCAACTGAGTCAACTGTTTGAGTAAAGGAGATAGTTTGCCTTGTTGACTCAACCTCCTCATTTGAAAGATAGATAGATAGATAGATAGATAGATAGATAGATAGATAGATAGATAGATAGATAGATAGATAGATAGATGATAGATAGATAATAACAACAACTTTACAGACCCTTATGAAAATTTAGCAATTTTTTAAGTCAAGGATCACAGGTCAGAGTTTCCCTACTCAAAATGATGCGAGGATCCTTAGTGTTTGAGCTATTCCAAATGTATCCAAACATTTTTAATGCCGCTCATACAAACAGAAGCAATTAGCTCTTTTCAAGTAACTATCAACTCCTCCCTGCTAGCAAACATCTGGGTATTGGCAAGCATTCTAGAAAGTAGAAAAAGATCACTTTTAAACAATGTGTATCTTTCCACTAGTTTAGCCATGGAAACTCCAAATTCATTCCAACAAGTCTGAGTAAAGTCTAGAACTTGGGCTAAGTACTGAGCTGTTGTGTGCACTAGGTGAACGTATTCTTTCAATTATGGGGCATAATTATGGAATAGTCTCATAATTAATCCAATTACTAAGCTTTTATTTTGGCCATTCCTTTGTTTCCTGAGGGCTACAAAAATCAGAGAATATGTTATAATTATCATTTGGGGCTAAATCTAGTATCAGTCATTAACTCTGTGGTTGCCAGTGAAAGGCTTATCATTGAGGAGACATAATTGAGGGACATGTAAAGGATTCTTCTCGAGTGACACATTGACAGCTGAACAGCACTGGCATTTAAATGGCCGGGATAGAATACGTGAAATACTGCAGTGCCCAGGATTGTTCTGCACAACACAAAATGTCCCCGTGTCTTGCAAGATTTTGAATATCAAACGGCCATTTGTTCACGTGTTTAAAAACTTTATAAATCTGAGCCCAAATACTAACTCCATTTTTATATAAACACAAGGTAGCTTGTACAGCTTTAATACAAGATCCATCTTAGGTGCATAGTTATTATGCAGATCGAGGGGAAATTATACGTTGTATAATCATTGATTCATCAGTACAACATACACTGGTTTGAGCTTATTTTGTTTTGTTATTTTTTGAGATAGGGTCTAATGTAGCCCAAGTTGGCCTTAAACTCACTTCATAGCTAAAGGTAGCGTCAACACCTTGATCCTCCTGCCTCTGCCTCTGAAATGTCAGAATTACTGAAGTGTACCATTATACTAGATGCAATTCAGCATGTCTTCATCAGTCTCCATTGCTTTTATTAGACATCACAGATCCATTATGCCTTACACTAAGTAAATTGTATTATGTACAAATATCTGTAGTGGCATTGTTTTGTGCCATAAAACAATATTTACATGTTACAAACAGTTATTATACCACTACAAATTACTTGGCTATTTCTCAATTACTACTAACACATTCTATTTATTTGTAGACATTTTGTATGCACAGCTTGTATTACTTATGAACAGTACAAGAGATTTTTTTAATGGTTGTTATCAGATGGGGTGGTGGGTTAAATCAAATTAGGAACCACTAACTTAACCTAAACTATGAAAGCTTCAGGAGAGTCCATGCTTTACAGCAAGAGGAAGTATGGGCTGTTGGGCCCATATAAGGAATAGGACAGTACAAATGTGCTCATTTTTATGCCTACTATTTGTAAATACTTTCTTCCTAGGATTCAATTTAGAAATCTTCAAGGCTTCAAAAGTATCCAAATGCTGTACCGTGAACAGCCCCCTCACCAAAGCAACAACGCCTCCACCAGGTATCATCTATGTGCTTGCTTTTTCCTCCTATATGGACACAGGGTAGCATTTGCTTCTGTTTGACTGAACATGAAGTGATGTCTCCTGAGCAACACAAAATATGAACCATTCAATAAAATGCCAAATTTATGAGAAAATGGCTCACCTGATTCTAAACACTAGAACAATTAAAAATAAAGAAAAAGAGACATGCTTATTTCATTTTTTCTTTGGGGGCAGTATCATCTTCACTTAATATTGTTTAATAATTTTAGATAACACACATTTTGCCTTCAAGTTATCTCTATGTTCAAAACTGTTACAATGTGGGATTGGAGTACATTCCTGGCATGGTTCCTAAGTTGTTTGAAAATATATTCTGAGGAGGCAAATGGCAGGATTGATTTGATTACAATGAGAATACAAATTGCATTGGATTACACACACACACACACACACACACACACACACACACACACATACACACACACAGGGCTATCTTCAAGACACAGGCAATGAATCAGTGAGCTTGGAGACACTTGAGCAGATATCTGTATGCTTCTCCATGAAAGTAGAAGAGGCCTCAAACTCTTGACTCACTCAAAAGCAAAACCAACTTATACAGGGAGTACTCAGATATGCAGTATATGGATCCCCCTCATATTTATAGGCAGGAAGGCAGAGTGTTTGGGGCATAAGTTCTGGAATGAGTCTGACTGATCTGAATTCCAGGACACCAACAATCCCTATAACGACCCTGGACAAGTTTCTTAGCCTTTCTGTATTCCTATGTTCTCATCTATGAAACGAGGCCAAAGGCAGTAACTGTGTCTGTCTGGTAAAGTTGTTATGAGGAGGAACTAGTTCACATAATTATATGCTCCAAACAGTGCCTAGCATTTAATGAGTGTCATGGAATCTGTTATTAAATATGTTGAATTTGCTAATCACCTGGATCAAATATAAATCTTATAATAAGGAGTGATTTCTCAATTTTTATAGTGCAGTGGACTTCAACATGCAGGTCATGAGCCCATTGGAAGACATATCAGATATTCTGTATATCAGATATTTATTTATATTACAATTTATAACAGTAGCAAAATTATAGCTCTATGGCAGCAACAAAATAATTTTACGGATGGGGGTCACCACAACATGAGGAATGGTAAGAAAGGGTCACAGTATTTGGCAGGTTGGAAACCACTGTCATATAGGAAGGTGTGTCTTGCCTCAAGGTACAATGCGATGCCAGCACAGGCTATAACTCAGATTGCAGACACATTTGAATTTGTAGGAGAGGAGACAATTGTGAGCATGGGAAATCCAAGCCCCCATCCCCGATCCCATACCCAGGGGAGCTAACTACTCAGTATTGACACTAATCACCAAGACACAGGGAAGAGAACATCTTAAAATTGCTAAACATTTCAGGGAGCTGCGGATCTTACTAGCAAAGGCAAAAAAAAAAAGAAACATTTTTTTCCCCATTAATCAGGGATGATCTGCCAAAGATAGGGATTCTAATTTGATTCATTTACCAAATATTTCTGGAGGTCTATTGTGTGTTAAATGCGGTGTTAAGCAAGGAAATTGAACTAAGAAAATTCCTGCCCTTCAAGGAATCTCTCTGAAGGAGCACATATTTGTTTAGATAAATGGTAGAGAGTGTTAGCAAGGAAGAGGGGTGGAGTTACAGGGTGCATGCTTCATATTGGCTGAACTATCCAGAGAAGAGAAGGCTGCGTGTTTGGCAAGGCCTGGAATAATGGGGAACTTGGCTTACAGCACTAGGGTGGCTACATCGTGATTCAAGAATAGCAGGAAGTAATGAGGAAGTAGATATAAAAGACCAAAAATATTCTGAAGCTGAAGATCTGGGACCAACCCCAAATGGAAAGGTTTCTGTTATTAGACCTCCTTGAGGCATGACAAAAAAGAAAAATGTGCTGGTCCCAACGCAAGCCCATCCCGGCTCACAGCAAAGCTGCCTCTTGAGGCTAGAAGCCAGAGGTCTACAGGCTGCTAGAAAATGTCCCGCTCCTTTACTGTTCACACCATGAACTTTGTCTCCCCCTCTCCATTGCTAAAGTACATGGAAGGGGGGATGCCTTTAACAGCCACAGCTCAAGTCTCCACATCCTCTGAAGAGCAAGCTCTCTTCATCATTGTGAAACTGATAAGTATAGAATAATTGCTTGGCATATCCTAGGCCTCTTGATCAGATTGTGGGCCAGGACCCAGAGGCATCTAAGCAGGTTACAAGTCACATTGGTTCTTCAGGGTGAAAGTTGGGAGATGGCAGCCACTGTTAATCAAACCAGAGCTTTTAACCTCAGCTTCTTCTCTACTGAAGCCTCCAGCAGGACTGGCCAGCACTGCTGAGTGGAACAGATTAGGCCAAGGCAGTGTCAGGCCACATGTGGTGCAGGACCTCCCATAGAAGGAGCACTTAATCTCCTATTTCCTCTTGGCTATGCAGCCATTCTTTGTGCTGCATTGGGCGATGCACCTGCACTGTCTTGGGTCAGGAAAATGGGCAGAATCCAATGTCAGAATATAACTTTTTTTTTTTTTACTTGCTGCATGATTTTTATGCTGACAAATCAAAGCCCTAAAACCTTCCCCTCCCATTTGAGCAGCCCCAGATGGCCTCCATGTAGGCCCACTCAGGCCAAGTCAGCAACTGTCTTAGAGTCATTGCTTCAGACAGGAGCAGAATGGGGGCCACCACAGATCTCACTGGAATGGTGGCATGGTAGCCAGCAGGGTACACACGGAACTACGCAATGCAAAAACATTAGGAACCTTTCGTTGCCTTTCTTTTTCTGTTTAGGTGTTAGACAATGTCCACAGCCTATTTGCTCTTCTCTCAGCACTGACAATGTCTCAGCTTTCAGCTTCTGTTGACAATTCTATCTCCACCCGCCCCAGCCCTCCCAGTCCCAAGGATGTGTTGGGCCACAGGTTAGTTGGCTGTGAACTTAACTGGCTGTTTGTCTTTGTTTCTGATTATTTTGCTATTTCCTCCCCTGTGTAAACTAGGATGTAAATGAGTAAGAAAACCCTGTGTGACCAGTCTGCTATGTGTGGGGATTACTGCAAAGAGGGATTACTGTGGGACCCTTTATATGCCCGAGTGCTAACTCTGATTTTCTATTGAATAGAAACAGGGCACTGGAAACAGAGATCAAAGCCTTTGGCTAGAATATCAGGTGATAGACTTTATTGTGAAGGGCATCAAAAGGGAATGGTGGGTAGATGAGAGTCATCATCCAAAGTAATAAGGATAATAATGGATAATAGCAGCCAAAGTGTGTATGTGATCCATTATAGCCTCAGGGCCTTTGCAGATACTCTCTTCCTAGAATCCTCCCTTTCCCCAATTTGTGTTATGCTTAATATATACTATTAGGGAGTACTAACAGTGTTTGAACTAGTAAATAGTGCATCCCCAACTATCATCATTGTGTGCTGTAGATGACTAATACTATACAGCACCTTGTATACTATTTACATTTAGATTAAGAATAACTTCCTAAATTTCAAGGTTTTTCTTCACAGAATCTAGAACAATAATAAATGTATTCAGAATTCAGATAACATGTCACCCTCACCGTCTGTAAAGGGCATGCTAGCTGTTATGTCCTTGGTGGTCACTGCATCACACAAATGATTGAGGGTTGGACAGACCTGGCTTTAGTCCTGGGTGGGATAGTTATTGAACTGCATGACCTCAATACATCACTGGATTTTCACAACCTAGTCTAACCATCTATGAAATGTACAGATGTCAGTCACTGGACAATTTCAGAGCCCATTTGAAGCTAGTAGTAACGGATTTATGGTACTAGTCAGCAAGGTCGGCAAATGCAATGGTTGTTGAATTTAGTGAGTGTTAGACTATTTTGATGGAGAAAATAAAATATGTGCATAAAACCTTACTGGATTAGCAAGGAATCAATTTGTGTGGGACACGTTAGTGCTTGATTGTCAAGGAACACATCTTTTGTACAGCTTATGACACGTAGAATAAACTTAATTGTACTATTTGCGATCCATTATAGTTCCCATTTCCATTAGGTGAATACAGAATGCTTTTCTAATGTCATATATAAAAATAAATCGTGATGATGGTATGTTTTATAAACTTGTTATCTTGTAACATGTGAATCTCATGGGCTATAAAATGAAATGTTCATGAGACTACATCCATTGTTCAATGTTTATTCACAGGTAAACATATGAATTAGTAGTTTTGATATGTAAAAAAAACCATGGTTCTCAGTAACTAGCAAAGTAGTTAGGAGCTTGGCTCAGCAGCTAGACTAAGGAGTTGTATAGCCAGGTTTCATCAACTGTTAACTCCATGACTTTAGAGAGTTCATGACTTAAAATCAGGCCATTCTACCCACCTCTCCACCTCACTACAGTCACGCCACAGACACACGATCCTCCCTCTTCCTGCCGCCCCTCACAGTCTGGACCTTTGTTCTTGCCAAGGTTTCTATCATTTTTAGTTATCTCAGTATTCACTAAGGTTGTCCTGTCAATGCTTATGCTGGCTAGTTTTATGTCAACTTGACACAAACTAGAGTCATCAGAGAGAAGGCAGCTTCGATAAAGAAAAACGCCTCTACAAGATTGGGATGCAGGCTGGAGAGGATTTTCTTAATTGTTACCTGATGAAGAGGGCCCAGCCTATGGCAGGTGATGCCACTCCCGGCTGTTCTTGTTTCTACAGGAAAGCAGGCTCAGCAATCTCTGGACCCCACCACTGGTTTTGAGTTCAAGAATTCCAGTATCCAACCTTCATCACTTGCCTTCTTGCCTCATTTCTGACGTCTGACAATATTCTACTGTCCTGATTTAGAGAGTCCATTCATCCACCATTTCCCTGACCTCCACCCACCTCATATACTCTATTTCTATAAACTAAGACTAAATTCTGTCATTGGTTGCTACAATACTTCATTGTCATGTTGACCTCAGTCTCCACAACCCTACACTGCCTCTACATACTTTTCTGCAACACTTCAACACTGGTTAAAACCCATGACCATGTGGCTCCATTTCGATGTCACACAAGAGAAGGTGCTCTGAATACTTCTCACTGATCAAGTTCCATTTCCTTTGTCCATTAACCTTCCCTCTCTCTAGACCACTATTTAACACTTTCTTTCTCCCTGAACCTCTGACACTTGACCCTTCAGCCTCTAGCCAATATCCTCTCTCTATGCAACTGAGACAAAAGATAAAAAAGGCACTCAGATTCAAAACTTCCCCCATCACACCCACCCATTGCCTGTTTGACTATTGCTTGGCCTTCTGATGATAACGAGGCATAGGAAGTTTCTGTTCCTGACTGTCAGGCATATCAGTTCACCCTTGGCATTGAGCAGGCAATGGGCTGTAAGGTAGACGCCCTAAATGGAGCCTATAATCCAAACTCTCTCCAGGTCTTATGACCTCAAGCAAAGAAAGAACATCACAGAGCCCCCACTGTCTTCATATGTACCCTTGCTATTGCTGAATGAAGCATGCATAAATAAATTTCAAATCATTAAGAATCTTGGGTTTAATTTTAATTCAGCTTTTTGCAGTAGTTTCCATTCTATATTTTATGTGTGAATATGAATATGCTTTACATAAATTATTTTATTTAAAGATGGTGCAGTGAGAAACTGCCACATCCCTGCCTGTGTGTGACTTGATTGTCTCCTCCATCATAACGCCTATGTCATCCACTGCACACAGTGGAAGGATTTTCTTCAAAGATGTGCAACCAACTTCCTATAACTCTGGGATAAGTGAATTTTAACTATTATGGTTAAAACTGTGTTAAAATGATGGTTCTAAGTGTTAAATTGAAATTTTAAATCTTTGTATTGTGTGAATGATGTGTGTGACCACAGGCACACATACGTCACAAGACTAATATAGGAATAAGAGGAAATCCTCATGAGGTGGTCCTCACCTTTCACCTCGATTAAACAAGGTGCCTCTCGTTCACCTGCTCACTGCTGAATGCACAAGACTAGCCCATCCAGAAGCTTTTGGAAAGCTACCTCCATGTCCTTCTCGTCTCAGAAGCACTGGGATCACAGATGTTCCCACCATGCCTCAGGCTTCTGTGTGGGCTCTGGGGATCTGAGCTCAGATCATCAAGCTTGCAAAGCAGACACCTTGCCCCCTGAGCCGTCTTCCACTACTTAAAATGAGGTTTTCCCTGAAGACATTTTTTGGAAGTATATAAAATGATTTTGAAAATGCAACACTGAAGAAAATTTACTTTGCTCCTTAGATTTGGGGATCCTGGGACACAACTTTGACCTCTCCTAACCCACCAAAGTAGCAATAAGCAAAAATATACATATGAACAAAATTAAAATTCATGCTTGGCTTTTTTTTTTGTCAAAAATAGCAAGTTGGAGAACATAGGAAGTGAGCTCCAACAACACAGAAGACACTACTACTTTGCTTCCTACCACCTGACTTACAGGGAGAAAGTCTGCATGATCTTTGAGTTAAGAAAAATCATATAAGGCAGAAGTTCTTGTGTCCTCAGATGGGGAAAGTTGGCCTTGAAGTTCTCCTGAATATTTTGGGATTCAGAATTATTTAAGGCAAAAGGAGAAAAAAAATAGTCTTGAATGAGTCAGAAGAGGTTGGTAATACTAGCTGCTATTTATTGAACCACTATCATGTGTCAGGCAAGCACCACACTCAGAGGCATCCATGTAAATCTCATAGCCTCCTACAAGCATCTCAGCTGTGTAGCCACTATGCAGAGGCAAGCAGATCTGGTAAGGTTCACTCAGTTGCTTTCGGTTGCGTAGATAGTAAGGGGCAGAGACGAGGGTTATCACGTATCCCATGCTCTACTTTCTGTCATGGCTGTTCTCTTCATCTCACCATCATGGAATGAGAACTACAGAAGAAAATGTATAAACATAGCCTTGGGTCTAAATCCAGGAATGATGAATAACCGTGGGTGTGGCTCTCTAAGTGAAGACCATCCACTGATGCAGAATTTTCAGAACTGAAGAATGTTGTCTTCAGTCCACAGGAAGATGCCCGTTTTCCTTGGCCTGTCTTTTCTAGGACAAGGTCAGACGGCACAATAGTATTGCAATCACTTACTTCTCAGCTCCTTTTGAAATATTCGATCCCCGACACGAACACCGAGTCTCCTTTATCTCTACATCACTCAAAAGTGACACTTACCAAAATATTTCCCAAACTTTAGGGTACATCAGGTTGACCCTGATTTGACTGTAAGGATTCCAAATTTTGGGTTCGCTTATTCCACACATCTAGAGTCGGGCCAGATACAAATATTTCAGAAAGTAAAACAGATGGTTCTAAAGCAGGCACTTCAGGGAATTACTGATCTTTCAGCCAAGCCAACCTTCATATATTGGTGTTTTACAAAATGTAACTGCCATTAAAGCAGAAATAGTACTGCATCCTAAGAACTCAATGGAACTCATTTATATGATACTGAATGATGAATTATACTGAGGAGGAGAGCATATTGAGTTCTTTATTGGTAAACTAAGATATCCCAAATCTTCTTACTGTCATAGGTAATATAGATTCATTTTAATAAAAACCTATCAGTCATTTTGACTTCTGTTGATCAAAATTTCCATTAATTCAGTATGTCTTAGTCAATGTTCTAATGCTGTGAAGAGACACCATGACCATGGCAACTCTTTTTTGTTTTCAGTCAAGAACAACATTTTTTTTAATTTATTAGATTTAAAAAAAAATACCAATCCAAATTCCCATTCCCTCCCCTCCTCCCATTCCTTTCACACACCTTCCCAGTCCACCCCAATCTAAGAGAGGGTAAGGCACATTGCTTTGTGAAAAGTCCAAGGCCCTCCCTACTATATCTAGGCTGAGCAAGGTATCCAGCCAAAGAGAATAGGATTCCAAAAAGAACCATGGCAACTCTTAATAAGAAAAGCATGTAATTGGGACTTATTTATAGTTTCAGATACCCATGATCAGCAAGGCAGGAAACATGGCAGCATACAGGCAAGCATAGTGCTGGAGGAAGTGAGAGTTCTACATCCAGATCTGCAGGCAGCAGGAGAGAGAGAGACACTGGACTTGAACATCTGAAACCCCAATGCCTACTATCCCTTAGCGACACACTTTCTCTAATAAGGCCACACCTCCTAATCCCTATCACGTAGTGTCACTCCCTAATGAGCCAAACACTCATGTATTTGAGTCTGAATGGGGGCCATTCTTGTTCAAACCATCACACAGCAGCACCCCAAATTGATGTTGTTCTACATGTATGAACACATCCACAAGTACAGGTGTTTACACACAGCCATGCAGATGTGACCCAAGTCACACATACAGTCACAGAACTCACGTTATGCATATTGCACAGATACAGTATTTTTTGTGGAGTTTAGAGGCCAGATAACTGGTGGGATTTAGAACTGTTGTGCTGTTTTTCCCTTACCCTATGGCAAGCGCTGCAAATAAGAAAGCATTAATGCAAAGCATTGCCAGCTAGGTGCAGGCTCCTTACAGACCTTCATCAGGCCTGCAGTCATTCAGACGAGCCACCTTTAAAGGTCTTGGGATAGCCCCTGTGTTGTCTGGAGTTCTGGAGTAAGACAATCGCTATTCAAATCCAAGGTCTAGATTTGAGTACCTTGGCAGCCAAAGTTTGCCAGCCACACAAACCTGATACAAGTAGATACTTTGCCCTTCCAGGACTCCCCCTTTTTTTGTGGATAGATGATAATAGTCAAAAAACTATTTCTCAGGGAACTATAAGAAGATTAAATGAATGAATAAGTAGAAATTTCAGGACAATGCCTGACAACAGAGGAGCTGTTGTCATTTTCTGAATTAAAGTTTGCTCCCACCTTTTCTCAGTGAATTCTGCATCTAGAGGCTCAATAGGTTTGTATTCTGGGCTAATGCAACCAGGGTCTCAAGTTCAATCTTCCTAAAAGCTTGTTAGTCTCGCTTTCTCCACATAGTCTGCTGTGTGTCCCTGACATCCAACTTTAGTCGCAAATGAACAAGATAAGAACTTGGCAACGGGTCTGCATAAATTCACTGCTGTACAAGTAAAATGGTTCAACATCTACTCTTGGCACAATGTGACCTCCTAGTACAAGAGAAGCCACGGACCTGGGTCCTTCTCCTTCTCCACAAATGCACGTATTAAGTTCCTGTGGGAAGTTAGGCAAGTAAATAGTACTAACTGAAGAGAAGGGAGATGAATAAGGACACAAAATTTACAGCGGGAGGCACAGATCACTGTGTTACTGTGATTAATCATGTAAATAAGCGAAAGAGGAATAAAATATCTGTCAAGAAACATAATTTGTATTTTAGTATTTTCCCAAAGCCCTCCCCTATCTACCAATTTATTTCAATTCAATATATATTTAGCAAGCTTTGCTTTTAATTGAACTGTTCATCCATTTGTTCATTTATTTATTTACTTGAAAATATTAATTAACCAATTGCCACGTAAAAACACTTTGCTAAACATTGTCAAGGGACATTGAAATGATTAATAGGCGTTATTTGCCATCGAGGACTCCATTAATGCAGTAAATCATTCCCCAAGCATCTATTATGTACCTCTGATGAGCAGCCACTGTGGAGAGTTCGGGGACACAGATAAAAGGCTGGGTCCTTGTCCTGGATCATGGTCCGATGGGATAAAGATGACAAGTAAACAAACCATGGCGTTTAGTTTGTCAGCTGTTATGACTGAACAAGCAAAAGCCACGATTTATTGTGTGTTAACTAATAATCACTGAGCAAGTGCTTCGCATTTATTATATCAACTCTCATTAAGAGCCATAGAGAACAACGACTGTATTGGTCCCACTTAATGTATGGTGAAAGTAAGGCTGAGGAAAGCTAGATAACATTAGCCCAAACTTGCAGCTAATGTAATAGAGTCAGGGTTCAAAGGTCATAGAAAAAGAAAAGACTCATGCAGGAAGAGCCAGTTTAGATACACTTTGGAGAACGAGCTGAACCCAGATATTTGTGGTCCAGAGAGGAGAGAAGATGCGCTGCAGAAGGAACAGTGAGGACAAAGACATGAAGGGCACCAGAAGCAACTAAGGGAGCAGTAATCAATGTAACATAGGCGCCGTTAAGAGGTGGGGGAGTAAATTGCACAGGTATATGGTGATGGTACCGGAAAGTGAATCTCTATTTTTGTGGCAAGTAGAGAGCTAGGAGAGATTCTGAGCAGACGAGTAGTGACATCAGTACTCTGCATCTCGGAAAGCAGGACACATGGATTAAAACTCAGGGATAAAGTAATAGCTGACATTGTGCAAGCAAGAGGAAAAAGATGGACGAATTTGGTGATAGATGTGACCCTTAGAGAGACCTTGCCTCCCAGGGCGTAGTCTCTCTCTCTCTCACTCTCTCTCTCTCTCTCTCTCTCTCTCTCTCTCTCTCTCTCTCTCTCTCTCTCTCTTTCTCTCTCTCTGATTGCTCAAGACAGTCACTGAGGAATAGGGGTAGTTTAAGGCAGTCTCTGGGTTCAGAGATAAAAGGACCAGGACAAAGATTCTGCCATGGGTAAAGTCAACAGTTCCAGAGGATAACTTTGTGGGGCACAGACAGAGCGGCAGCCAACAAAGGTGAGACCGGAAAGACCAGGTGAGCAGAACAGAGGAAGAGGACCTAGTGTGCTCCATCGGGTCAGGAAAGGAAAACTCTACACGGCCCCGCCCTAAGGCTCAGTGGTCGGATAAGCATGCGATAGCACCTTGGATTTCCTTACACACAGAAGAGCCCTGTGACATATGTGGGGCTTGGGTGGAAAGATGTAGAAAGAAGAAAGACAGCAAGATCCTAAAGGTGTGGCTTTATTAATGGCACTAATTCTTGAAGTAATGAGGCCCTGCTCCCTAAGGGTCAGAGGAATCTGGCCGAATACTTCAACTCAGTGACTGCTTCTTGGCAAGCCTCTAGTCAAGTAGTGAATTTCTAATTTCAGCATGCACCCAGGTCACCCAAAGGCCTTATTAAAATGTAAATTTGGGGCTCCCACCTCAGAACTTCTGAGTCAGTAGGTTGGAAGTGAGCTGAAGAACCTGCATTTCTAGTAAGTTCTGTCGTGCTACTGACCCTGCTGATACAGGAGGGGAGTTTAAGGATCACAGTATTAGTGGCTTTAACAATGAATCACTGGCTCCTGAACTACCTGGGATCCTGAAACACCCGGAAACATCTGACTTAGTGTACCCTAGAAGAGGTGTAGACACCGACTTGTTTGCATTTCCACAAGATTTTAAGGTGAAATTGAGAATAGTCAATCAACTTCAAGCATGGAACCAGAAACACTTGGAGACAAAAGGTCTGGGCCTTGAGGAATTCGATTCGTGGGTTGAATATGTATGCATGTATTTATGCAAAACCAGGGAAGTAAGCAATGGGGGATGGTACAGGGAGGGTAAAGAAATGGACAGGAAAAGAAATCCAAATTTGAGCACTAACGTGGGATCCCCCAAAGGAGGCTAGACTGGAAAACAGAATGGACTTGCCCAGGGTTCCCAATGGGGAGAAAGACAGCAATGATGATGCTAGGGTGTGACTTCTAATGATAAAAGGGGGGCTCCAACCCCCTTGGAGAGGAACTTGAGGATGGGGTTAGGACTGACGACGGGGTTAGATTGGCCAAGGTATATGAAACAACAGGACAGATGTACGGGAGTCCTGGGAGACCAGGGCCTGGGGTAAGGCCGGACATAGGCAGGTCAGTGAACAGCATGCATGCCAAGCTCAGGATTCAGCGCAGGCCACCTGAGAGCTGTGCAGAGCCCAGAGGACTCCGCGCACTGTCCCTGCCATCCCCACTGGCGGCTCCTTGTTATTTTTCATGTAAAAGGCAGATAGGAAAACATAATTCAGACTTCTGGTCTTGTTAGACTGGCAGCAGATTTCAATCCCTTTTACTTATTTGTGGGCCTATTTTCCCCAAGTGCTGCCTTTTCCCTGGTATATTAGTAAACACATTTTTATCCCACTCAATCCTTCTGGCAGCATTAACTCCTTCGGCACTCGCTGCTCTTATCTTTCCTTTGAAGAATGTTCACAGACATAGTTAAAGCTCACACATACTAAGTTGTTCTCGTCTTAACTTTTTCTGATTGGGAGTTTGGGGATGCTTCCTTGTAGAGACCTTTTTTTTTTTCCCTGAAGGCAACTTGCTCATCAACTCAACATTTGTTTTCTGCTTCTCATACCACAGGCTCCCTGTGCAGTGCTCTCTCTCTCTCTCTCTCTCTCTCTCTCTCTCTCTCTCTCTCTCTCTCTCTCTCTTCCTCTCCCTCTCTTTCAGAAACTTAGAAAGTATTTACTCTGACCTTGGACTTGGGCTCAGTGGTGGGCAGCTTCAGGCTTCTGGACTAATAAAAGGTTTCAGATCCCCGTGGCTGTCCCTCACGCATCTCCCAGCAGTCTCAATTTCACTCCTACAAATGACAGCTGCTGGGATCGCCACCGTTGGGCTGTGCTGCTGTTGAATGTTCTGGCTGGAGCCTAATCCATTCTGTCAAGCTGACTGACTGAGAGCGGAGCCTTGTGGAAGTCCAGCAATTGTAACAGCCCAGCCAGAGGCAAGACAGAGGAAGAGGCTGCGGTGGCAGAGCCTGCCCTCCTGCCT
Organism: Myodes glareolus; assembly: GCF_982192425.1. NCBI lineage: Eukaryota > Metazoa > Chordata > Mammalia > Rodentia > Cricetidae > Myodes > Myodes glareolus. The sequence continues at coordinate 65,769,105 of NC_142030.1, forward strand.
CACAGACACTGGGAGTGCTTTGCCATTTCTATGGGATTTTAGCATGCTCCAACACAGGGCCTTACTCTCCCTCCACACCACGGGTGCAGTAGCCAGCAACAAAAAGCGGAGGCTGTAATTGTTCAGGACAGACAGTAACAAGAATGGAACAGTTTGAAAGTGCCATTCTGAAGTGTTTGGCTTTTGATTTTTCTTGCTCTCCGATTTGAGTGACAGGGGATGGTAAGTACCACTCTGAGGGGTTGAACAGACTTTGCCTCCATTACAACCACTGGAAAGCAAAGTCGTTGCTTTATCAGGAGGTCAGGGGGCCATCACACAGAAAAGGTTTAGAGACTGGGCTCTTTGGGGGAGTATTGAGATTATTATAGTCTCCAAAGGCAGACTGGATTTCTCTGTGAGATCATACAATGCGAAGGCTTAGGCTTCTGGCAGGCATGTCCAACATGCAGCCTGTGGGCTACTTGCAGCCAAGGACAGCTACAGATACAACCCAACGCAAATCAGAAGCTTGCTTAAAATATTGCAAGACGTCTCGTGATTTTTTCTGTAATCCTCATGTGTGGTTTTCAAGCACGAACTTTACAGATGACAGTGTCGTGTCACACGGTCGCGAGGTTGGACATAGCTCTTACATGTCTCATGACGAAGCCACTGCCACGTGCACCTAACGTGAACTTCATTCTCAGTGCCAAAGGGTGGGAGACCGTGCTTCCCGGTGCAAAGCATTCTATTTTGAGACAGTGTTATGGTGTTTAGCATTCTTCCCTTCTTTTCTTTGAGGCAGTGCTGGGATTGCAAGTGTGTGTCACTATGGCTGGCTCGTTTAAAAGCATCTCAGCTGAAATATGCACCCTTCTCATGAGCTTCAGTTTTCCTTCCTGGGGCAAAGCCAAGCCAGGCTCATGCTCTTGCCACATTTGTTTGGATATTTCCTTTTACTTCTTCTCTAGTCTACACATCTCCAAGAACTTCTATAACTAACCAACCTCTGGTCCCTCTTATCTGTGTACTCCCCAGCCTGTCACTGAATTCCCTGGATTTATATCATGAAGTCTATGATTGATCAGACTGCTACATTCTAAGTGAGATTCACACAGGCCCCCATGACACCATCTCCTCGGCCCTTTCCTGTACACACAGATCCTATTGAGTCTGTACAACATGTCCTTAGCCGCAGTCAGATGAGACTCGCATGCCTCAGAGGTTGGCACATAGGCCAAGGAGTAAGGGGAATACTCATATTCTCACTGGACCATTCTGTTCTTGGACTCTGGGCTACCACACAGACACACCGTCAGTTCCTCAGTATTCTCAGGATAGGGGTATGAGAGGACACTGAATACCACCATGCCACTTCTGTGGCCTGCCTTTAGCAGAAGAGAGTTGCTTAGCCTAGCAGTGACCTGCTCCTCAGAGTTCACATTCAATGAGAAGTCAATGTGGGAGGCAAAGGTGAAGGTAAAGGTCTAATCGTCTGGCACCATTGGAAACAATTCTGAAGGCCCATCATAGATCCACCCCGCCACCAGGGTACCAGTTGCTGTTCTCTTCTCTTTCAGTGCCGAATCTGTGCTCATGCTCCTCTCCGAGCATGTTCTTGACTGAACTCCTCAGGAATTGCCCCTATGCCAGTCTGCCCCTGCAGCCTGACTTACTGCCTTCACCCATGCCTCTCTCATCCCTGCTCACACCCTGCGTTAGGCCCCGTGAAGAAGCAGCTCGCTGCCTCTGTCTCCTGCAAGTACTCATCTGCTTCAAAGCCGATGGCTTGTTTTCTGCACACACCTGTCCATCCAGGGGAGACTTGCCTGTTCTGATCGTAGCAAAAGAACTCTTCCATGTTCCCCTCTCTCGGGCCAAGCAAGGTCTAGACAGCAGAGCTAGTCTATGCTAGGGCAAGAAAAAAAAATGCCAGGGACTACAGATCTGTCTCCACTTACCTGTGCCAGCTCAGCATGTGTCTGCACCCCCTCTTTGCTCTTCCCCCCCACTATTCGTCCGTCTCTCTCAGCACTGCTACACTCTTAGCCCTGCTACCCACCCACTGCTCTGCTCTGTGCCTTTTCCCACACCCATCCTAGCTTTCTGTGATTCCAGTCCTCAAGGTCACTGAAGTTTTGTCTTCCTTCTCTCTGTTCCCTGCTCTTGGCAGTCACTGTACTGTTAAAAAGAAGGTAGGCTGATCAAACAGGGACGCTGGGCTAGAATGAGTGAACCAGGAAGGTCTGAACAACAAGATCATGCTTCCATTATTCCCCCCTACACACACACACATATTTGTAGCTTATTGTTACAAAGGGAGTGGGTGCCTTAGATACTAGCCCAAAGCCAAAGCAACAGGTGTGCTCTACCAGGTATTTTTTTTTTGACTAGGGGGCGGGGAGATCAACCAGCTTGCAAGTCATGACATGGAGACTTTTTGTTAGTTATGAATGCTTGGCCTATCTCAGGCTCATTTCTGACTAGCTCTTTTAACTTAAATTAACCTGAGTCTCTTGATCTACCTTCTGCCTCAGGTTTTTTACCTTTTGTTTTCTGTATATCTTACTTTCGGGCTTCCTCCAGTGACTGTCTGGTAACTGCCTGGCTGGCTCCAAGGACCTCCCTCTTTCTCTCCCTGTTCTCTCTTGTTCTTTTTCTTTGGAGCCTAGATTCCTCCTCCTATTTATTCTCTGCCTGCCATTCTCACCTATCTCTCTTCTGTCTCTTGGATGTTCAGCTTCTTATTAGGCCAATCAGATGCCTTAGACAGCAAGGTAAAAACAAATGCAACACATCTTTACATAATTAATCACACATCCTTACATTATTAAACAAATGCAGCATAAACAAATATAACACATCTTTGCACAGTTAAATAATATTCCACAAGAGCGTGCAGGCTTCATTCCCTCAACCATACCTGCTTCCTGTGTCCAGTACTGAACACCTCCCTCCTGGACATGTGTGAAGGGCTTAATTTTGTCCTTCTGACTCCATTAGCCCTACTAGATCCCTGCTTACTACTACATGGATAAACTTACTTTCAAACCATAATCTTTAGTCCTTGCTATTTTGCTCTCTCTCTTTCTTGTCCAGGTTATTTTCTGAAGGGAAGAAATGGGGGCATTTTCTTGCTGTAGAGGTGACCAGTCACCTTTACTATTCACAAGAAAACCCTGACAAATTCCAAAGGTTGAGAACAGAGAGAAAGGTTGAGGTGGTGGCTGAGCCCTGGTAGGACGGTCCCTGAGGCTGATTCCCATACTCACTCTCTTGCCCCCCAAAGGAGTGTCTCCATTTATGGTTGTCTTCCAGGTTCATCTTGCTCTTAATTCCCGTCACAACACATACACTTGCTGGCCACAAACTAACCAGGAAGATACCAGAAGTGGTGTTAAAGTCCAGGCAGAAAATTAAGTGGGCTCCACGCCAGAAAGGAGTTCAAATCTACTTCATGGTAGAGAGGAGCATCAGAGGTCACTACTTTTAAATTTTGGTAAATAAATAAACAACATTAGCACAGAGAAAAGCAACCACCTTGGCAACCCACGTTATATCTGACTGTTACAGGACAAGGATGGAGCGATTCATAGGGTAGCACCTAGTGAGATGCTCTAGCTCTCGTGCTTAGAATAAAGCAAAAATGGCTCTGAAATGAGGAGAAGAGGTTAGCCCATGGTGTCTTATTTTCTATAGCTTCATGGCCACTGCACCACCAAAAAAGCATCAAATTCCCTCTGTCAACAATCAGGAGAGTTTCGTGGACACATATGTTAGGTAGAGAGTTCAGAACACAGATTTGACTCATTGGCCAGCTGACCTTGAGAAAAGTCTTACCTCCTTGTCTCATTCCCTTGTGTGTGCAATTATAACCATTCTAACCTCATTGGAAAGTAATAATGGGACAGTATCTATCTCATAGGATTGTGGACAAATTTGAAGAAGTTAAAGCATCTAATGTGACCCCCAGGGGCAGGGACATAGGCAGCAATATGGACATGCTGTTATCATTATGGCTGCCATTCCCCTGTATCAGCAGATTCCTACATTGATTCCTATCAGTGCAGAAGTTCACAGTGTGTGTGTGTGTGTGTGTGTGTGTGTGTGTGTGTGTGAGAGAGAGAGAGAGAGAGAGAGAGAGAGAGAGAGAGAGAGAGCACAAGGGGGTGGTATGGTATCTAGGCTTCTCCTGACTTGTGTTTGCAGACACTTTTGACCTACACAGATTGGGTGTTGGCTGCTACATATACGTAGTGGATGAATGCCAGGGCATTGGAGTATATCGTATCAATGACAAGATAACCCCATAACAGATGCCAGTAGTTCTGAGGTTGAGAGGTTCTCATGTGATGCAGGGGTTGCCAAGCCTTTCCTGTTAAAGGGTCAATGATGAATGTGGTTAGCGGTATAGGTCTTGTAATGTGTGTTGCAGCCACATGATGTTGACACGATATCATGGAAACAGCCCATAGATAACACCTAAATGAGTGAGTATCAGCATGTTAACAGGACAACTTTATAAAAATGGATGGGAAATCAGATTTGACCTGAGGCCAGTAGTTCAGAGACACCTATCTAATGAGCCCCTCTTATCCCATCATCATACCCTGCTCTTTTGACTTCCCAGTCCCTATTTGGTACAATCCAAGCTACATGCTTGGAATCCAGACTTTTCCTTTTTCTCTCCTTGCCCTTTTGCCTTTCCTGTGAGAACACACAATGCAACTATTCACTTTCCCTGCAGAAACTGCACATTCCACAGTTTACCCCTGCCACTCCGCGCTACCAGAAACACCTCCACTTCCCAGATGGGATCCCCTTACAGCCTCCTTTTCTCCTGTTTTTCAGAGGTGTGTGCAATGACCATGAGGGCAGTTAGAAAGACATTAATAATGTCTAAGGATACTTGAGTATTGTCTTGGGACAAGGAGGGGGACATCAACTTGGCAAAGGAAAGAAGCAAACAGTCTCCAGAGACACTTTCGATATGACTGCATTGGATCTGGTGAGTAATGTGAATGAGAAGGTGGGTAGGGTATCTGCAGGGGAATAAGGAGGACTTGTCCCCAGATTTCCCATCTGGGAGAAGGCAGGGTAGATGACACTGTTTATACCGGCCAAGATGATGGGAGTTGGAGCAGATAGTCATGTGGGAGTAGGCTTCATGTTGCATTCTGGACAGGTTAATTTTAGATACTTATAGCAAATACACGGAGAGATATCCAGGGGCAGTTAGAGAGATGGTGGCATAAAAATAAGAAGAGAGATGATGATTGCAGACAACACTTTGGCAACAAGCATATGGACTAGAGTCAAGACTCTGGGATGGAGGAGAGCATCGGGGGAAATAATGCAGTCTGGTAATGGAAGGAAACCGATGACACTGCGAGGCCTCCAGGAGAAGAAAGGAAATGCAGAGAATGTCACCGAAAACAGGTACCTTCTGATCCTCCAATGTGTAAACTTGCATTGCTATGGGAATGAAAGGAGGTCAAAGTACATATGCAAATTAATAGAAATGAGAAAAAATACATCTGTAGCCCTAGATATAGTAACAAAGAAACTTCCAAATGAATTTCTCACTCCTTCAAAGAAACTTGGCTCTGGGTCTAAACCCACACCCTATCCAAACCTAAATGTGCTTCAAAGTATCCAAATGATGCTAATTCTACTTTTGGATCCTGAGCGCAGAGGTGGTATTTATTCCTTGATGGAACCTAAGAGCTATTTGTTGCTCCCTACTTTAAAAAAAAAAGTATCCTGATTTAAGGTTCTTACATATTTTTATGTTGTATTATTTTAACATTTATATGCCTACTACCTGCACCAGGTCATCGCTGCAAGAGCAAGGGCAGGCAGAGTAGCTCTCTGATAAAAAAAATTAATAAATAAATATCCAAATTCAGTACTAGGATTATAGGTGAGATGGAACTAAGTGTTTATACAAACATGCACATTCTATTGTCTGTTCAAATGAGGCTAAAATGATCAATTCCACGTGTAAGGAACACTGACTGTGATAGTCCCTCTCTTGTTAAAGCTGCAGGCCTTTGCACAATGGGATTAGCATCAAGTCTAAGTGTATGGGATGTCTGCAATTACCCAGTTGGCACCACACCAGGAAAGAGGTCTTAAGAATTTAATAGGCTGAAACCCAGGTCAAAAAAGAAATAAAAAAGAGTATTTACCATTCACCCAGTTTTGACTTGCCCTGATCTCAGGCAGAAGGGAGTTTAAGAAAGTGAAACACATTTGCCACTCTTCTGCCTCACACGGGGTTATTAAGTGTGATGGAAGAAGAATGCTGTGTGTGACAAGATGGTTCATTTTGGTGTTTGCGGTTTGTGTTACCTTCTGAACGACTCCAGACTTGGGCATTCAATTTATTCTTATTTAGCAACTTTTTATCCAGCTGTCAAAGGCATTAGATCTAATCACTGCCACTTTCTTTGGAGAACAGTAACCTCCACATGGCGATATATTTTGTCCCTTTCGGTGGTAGGAAAAGAGCCAATTAAGCTTCATCCTGCAGAGGTACAATGGCCAAACACACAAAACACAAACCTAGCACCTCCATTAAAGTTTTGCATTGGTAACCTCTGAAAAGTGGAAGGGGGAAGAGAGGGTCAGCCACACCAGGTCTCTGAAGGTCACTTTCTCTTTTTAAATAAAGGGCACACGTGGTCCCCTGCCTCCAGTGTATTTCTTCTGCTTTCCTATAGAGCGACAGAGAAGAGGAAGAAGAGAGAAGAAAAGAAGGGGTTAGCCTGGATCATGATTTCTGCCAGTAATGGACGAATAATGGCTCATTCCAGGAAGACAGAGAAAATGGGCTAAATTAGAAAACATTTCACAATGCTGGGCCTCAGTATCAAGTTGAGCCAAACTCAATCCAGCACAGCAATTTCCCACCTCCCAACTGTTTCTGCCTGTGCTCAAAACTCCAATTATATCAGCCTGAATCCTTTCCCTAAACTCCTGTTTCTCTTGCTTGCCTCCCCCTACCCCCACCTTGAGCTCTCTCTGGCTCTAAAAGGGAGTGTTGACTGTCAGTGGATTTGGGCTTCCTTCCCTCCTTCAGCTTTCTTGAACTGCCTCCCTTCCCTCCAGTTTCCTTTATTAAAAATGCTAATGCTACCATTTTCTGCCTGGATTCCCGACAAACACAGTCAAAAGGAGCCGAGGATGGGAGGGAACATGGGTGCAGAAGTGATCTGAACCAAGGAGCAGCTTTTTATCTGACTGTCCCTCTGTGGATGCTCCCTGCCTTCCCGTGGGGCTCACAGCGGTTCTAGCACAGCAGGGGGTGGGGGGAGGAGGAGGATGGATTTTTTTTCTTTTTTTTTTTTCATTTTAAAATTAAAATCCCCTAAAAAGAGAAAATGCTGTCCTTGTAACTTTGGCAGGGACTTTCAGCTTTTGTTCACTTTGTCGGAGTGGCGAATTTAATCTTCTATTTTGGAGGGAGCGAGAGGAAGAACAGAGGCACTCAATAGACCAGGTACCAAGAAAGACCCCCGGGAGAGGAAGATGAGGAGGAAGAGTCAGAGGGATAAAGGAAGCCAAGAGTGAGTGTGAGGAGGTGGTGGTAGCAAAACACACAGAGGGAAAAGAAAACACAGAAAGAGGAGGCTGGAGTGCTCCTAATGAATAGGGAAGAACAAGAGCAAAGAAGAACTATAAAAGCTGCCTATAGGAATGACTTAGGAAAATCCCCAGAGATCAGTTATCTGCATCCCTCATCCCTAGGTATGCTACCCAGGACCTTATCCATCAGCCAGGCAATGCGGAGATGGATAGGGCACCCATACTTCCCACATCGTCTAATAAACACCAACATCACAGTCTCAGCCTGCATTTTTCTTTCTTTTCATCCCATTTCCTGGCTGGAGCCACTTTAGAAATTTTTCTGCCCTGTCTCATGACATTGCTCTCAGACGGATATTACTAGAGCACGGACGCATCGCATGTAAGTATGGTTACCGCATAATACAGCCTGTGTTTGTTCTTTTCATCTCTCCCTGTAAACTAACGCCTGTCCCCCTATAATTAGTTTTCGTACTCTCTCCCGATGTCCCTCATTCTTTTGTACTTCAGGTAATAAAACATTTCTACATCTGACTGTGAACACTGTAGAAGCCATTATGAGTGGCTGTCCGCAGCTGGGAAGGAAAAGTTCATTGAAGGGGAAATAAATGCACAAGCAGGCATCAGGGGACCTGATCCCAGATAATTCAGCATTAATCAGCTGTGTGACCAGCTGGATTAGTGTGAAGCCTGTTTTAGCTCTGACAGTCTTAAGACCTGATCTTCCTTAAGTCTGCAGAAGAGCAGCTCACTGGGGGATGGGTTTCAGAGCCTGCCAGCTTTGTGCTCAGGTCTTGGCTTCAGATGCTTTTATGAACCATGTAATAATTTATTTAACCTTCTGATGGTGGCATCCCCAGGGGAAAGTTCTGGAGATAATTCTCGCCTTCTTAGGGGCTCCAAGAAGTAAAAAGAGATTCTCCAAGGTGACTCTCCAATTTTCAACTTTCTCAGGTCGAAGGAAATATCTACAAGTTTCATTTACTGTTAGTATTTATATCTACAACTTAGTAGCCATTAGAAAAAAGCAATAGTCATAAATTCAAAAGAGTCTATATAGCATCTGACAGACATTGCTGTTTGGGTGACAATATAAAATACCTCGCAATGGCCCTATAAAATGGCAGTTGTGTCCTGTGTGTAGGGAATGATGTAAGACAGTGGTTCTCAGCCTTCCTAATGCTGTGACCCCTTAATACAGTTCCTCATATTGTGATGACCCCCAACCATAAAATTATTTTCATTGCTACTCCATAGTTGTAATTTTCCTACTGTTATGAATCATAATGTAAATATCTGTGATTTTTGGCGATCTTGGGTGACCCTTGCGTTAGGATCATTCAATCCCCAAAGGGTCATAACCCACAAGTTGAGAACCATTGATGTAAGCAAAGTATGGATAGAATTGTTTCTACGGATAGAGTAGGCCTCCAACAATTGACAGTTATTTTTGCTACTAATGGTGGTTTTCCCAGCATATGAGTTAGACCTAAGGAACAGAATTAACGTTGATCTCATCCAGTTTCATTTCCTTCCTCATAGTGTTAAAAATATGGGTCTCAAGGACACAGAACAAATTTCAGAAGTCAAGTCCTGGTTGCCACTCTTCCTTTAAGGGTTATGTGTGTGTGTGTGTGTGTGTGTGTGTGTGTGTGTATACATATATACATACATATGTATATATATATTTTTTTTACTTGTATATTTCATATAATAAATATAGCATGTTTATATATTTTTGTGGTATGTGTACTTACATATATATAGTGTGTGTGGTTTTATGTGTAGTGTTTATATATAGTATGTAATATATAATGATATATATATATGTGTGTGAAATTTTTCAAAGAGAATTATCTTGAGTGAGAATTCTGCCTTGAATCTCATTAGAGACTCCCACCATGGGTCCAGTGTGCCTACTGACATGACGAAACAGGTTAGATGAAGGTGAGAAAGCCCTTCAGTGGTTTGTACATGATCAATGAGCAAGAGAAACACCTGCCTCCCTTTCTGCCCCATTGGGATTTGCTATCTTTCTTGAGAGATAGAAATTGCCTGCAGTCTGTCCTGAGTGTTACTTAGGTGGAGGCTGCAAAAGGGGGCATATCTCAGAAGGGTAAAGAGAATCCTGTTACTATACTCTTCAGAAGCAAGGCAGCCATGGGCTCTGTTGTTTACTCTGATTTAAAGCTTACCCAGCACTGCCATGGGAAGAATTTTGTCTCACCTAAAATTCAGATGCTAAAGCCTGAAGTCCCTTTGTGATATACTAGAGCAAAGGCTTGTTAAGAGGTGACTAAATAAAAGAGGACTATAGGGTGGAACTCTTATTCATTGGGACAGGTGTCCTTATAAGAAGAGGAAGGGAGGGCCTGCAGTACCTTCTACCCCATAAAGACAAGGAGAGTGTGTCCATTTGGAGGTCAGGCATGGCTAAGTGAAAAGCCTTCAATCTGGGTCTTGTGGCTTCTCCAACTGTGAACAAATAATTTCTGGTGTATGTTCAAGTCATCTAGTTTGCTGATTTTGTTTTCTGTTTTGTTTCTTCTTACTATTCTTTGAAAATTTTGTACATTTACACAATGCATTTAGATCATATCTACTCCCTCTCCTTTCTGTACTTCTAGATCACTTCCAGCCACGTCTCCCTCCCAACTTCGTTTCTTTTTTTAAAAAAAACTCATTGACTCCAATGAGTGCCATTCAAAGCTCATGAGTGTAGGGTCACCCACTGTAGCACGGGCCACCTACCAGGGGCCACTTCCCTGAAGAAAACTGGCAATCTCTACTTTCGCAATCCTCCACTGACAGATATCCTCACCTAGGCACAGGCCATTGTGAGCACCTGTCTCCATGATGGGATGTTGATATTTTGGGCAGACAACCACAGCTATCTGAGATTTTATGAGTACAGTACCCAGAAGAGAGTTGGGCAGCATTCCTTCTCAGCCTTTGGATGCCACAATCTTTACCCTCTCTCCCCTTCCTCAATGTTCTCTAAGCTGTGTGGGCAGGAAACGGTTTTGTGGTTGTTCTTTTGGGTTTCTTGGGGGGGGGAGCAGCTGTCTCTGTAGCCCAGGTTGGCCATGGGTTCATTCACGGTAATCCTCCTCTCTCTGCTCCCTGTGTAGAATTACAAGTATAAGCCACAATACCCAGCTCAACATTTTGTTCCAGTAACTGATTAAGAGCAATACAAGCACTTGTTCCCTATGACTAACCAAGCGAGCTGTATCACATGCATAGCCCAGAACCAAAATGGAATGGTCCACGTCCATAAGACGTTTAGAGTCCTGTGAAGAGACCGACAAGACTAACAGCCTGAGCTCCCATTCGGCCGCCATGTGTAAGTGCTGTTGTGCTCCAGGGAAGAGTCTTTCAAACTGTGACAATGGTGACATAACAGAAAAGAGGATTCCGGGAAAGTTCTGTAGGATGAGTTAGAGGTAACTGGGAACAGAATGATCTGTGTTCAAAGCACCATTTTCTCCACACCATATCTCGTAGCTACCCCAGGACATTCTCTGTCCAGAAATCCATCTTTTACAACACTTAAATATCTGTGTTACAGACATAGGCTCCAGTGGCCCAAGATAAGCTGCTGAGGGTTTTACAAGATTCTAGATTCATTTGTCATAGGCTGAGCCTTTCTCCATCTGTGTTAGGGTTCTAGTAAATGTATATGGGGTGCAGCAAGACTACTGCATCTATTCTACTATATACACATATACATATATATCTCTATCTATCTATCTATCTATCTATCTATCTATCTATCTATCTATCTATCACTGTTCAGGTGTTTCCTTCATACTAATTTATTCACCTCAACCATTCTTTGGTTTCACAAACATTTCAAGCTAGCTTCTAACTTCCCTGTACCCAAGTTTCATAAACTTGTACTTTATGAACATTATGCCTGGATCTGGGACAACTGTGGATTTCCCCATAGGTGGAAAGAGATTGTTCACTTCCTCACTTGAGACTGATCCCTGTCAGAGATTCATGTACAAGTGAGATGTGTGGGGAGAGGGGTCTCTGTCTGTGTCTAGGAAAGAGAGAGATATCACGAGATGAAGAGATACAGAGAGAAAAAATACAGAAATACAGAGACAGATACACACACACACACACAGAGAGAGAGAGAGAGAGAGAGAGAGAGAGAGAGAGAGAGAGAGCACACCTCAGCTTCATGTACTCTGATGTGCATGGGACTTGAATTTAACAATTCCTATGAATTTAGGGGACTGGCAAGGAAAAAAACAACTAATCAACACCCCCTTCCTGCCAACCCTTCACCAAACATGGACTGTTCAGAAGTACATATTTCCACCAGTCTTCTACCATGGCTTCCCCACTCCCTACAAAACTGAAGTTGAAATGTAATTACCTGTTTGATGGTTATACACGGTGGGGTCTTTAGAAGTGTTTAGCTCAGTGGTCCTCAACCTTCCTCAAACTGTGACTTGTTAATACAGTCCCTCGTGCTGTCTGTGGTGACCCCAACCATAAAACCATTTTCATTCCTACTCCATAGTTGTCATTTTTCTACTCTTGCAAACCATAATGTAAATATTTGTAGAGCTAGAGGATTCCCAAGGGTGTTGAGACCCATGGGTTGAGAACCACTGGCTTGGATCATGAAGGTCATTTATGTTCTCATAGGTAGAAATGGGTGAGTTATCTTAAGAAGAGTTCCTATAAATATGATTTGGCTTTGCTTTTTTCCCTGAAGCATATATGGTCACTTGTCCTTCTCTTCGTTATGATACAGTATAGAGTCCCTCACCAGATGTTAGCATATACTTTTAGATTTCTCAGTTCCAGAACTAAAAACACCTTCCATGGTTTATGAATGATCTAGTCTATTTCATTTGGTCAAGGCAGTGGGAGACTGACTAAGAACAGAACAGGCGTTGATATACCAAACATCTGAAATAAGGGACTTTGGAAACGGACAATGTGAAAGCACAGATGAACTGTGACAACTATGCAGAACAGCTCTGTGCTTGCCTGTTTGCAACATTAAGAGTGATTCTGATGAAGGAGGACTCGTAAAATAAAAGTTGTAGTAAAGTCTATTGGAAGTCACTAATAGTCGTGACTGGATTGTTGATCGAGACAGTGAAGGTCATTCTTATGAGGCATGTACTAGTCCTGAAGAGACAGAAATGCATGGGTGGCTCACTCTGTGACAAACTAGTCTTTCTGGGTCATAGTCAATCTGAAAGACCAGCAAGATTCCTTTCCTTATTACCTAACCACCTTCGAACAATTCCTGCCTCTTCAAGGTTTCACTACTTCAACTCTGCAACAGTGGGGTAAAATTCCAAGCACATAAACCTCCGTGGAGTCAACTACATCCAAAAAGAATAAGGTCTCTCCAGGGGCCTGGCGGTGAGCTATTGAAAAATGGAGTGAAGGTCATCTTTGCCAAGAACTTGAGAAAGCTGTGTCTATGTCCCAGATGGAACTTTATGAAAAGCAAAACTTAGGAGTGATGAACCAGGATACGCGGTTCTCAGGCATTCAACCTGCTACTTTAACATGGTTACTTTAGCCACATAGAGTGAGATCAAGAACAGAGAGATGTTTTAAAGATATATAATTAAAATGCAATCAGATTAGTAGAATTTGGAACCTTACTTGCTATAGTTTTAAACAAAATGTTTGGGAGAAAATACTGGTGCTGCAAATAATAAATTTGGTCTTCCCCAAATAAAGGAAGACCATTGGACAAAGAGATTAAAGCACTGGTCCACCCCCCTCACCCCAGATCTTGATAGACCTAACAGGCCTACAGATCTAGAAGTATAGAATGGCTGATGGAGAGAAGATCTAGAGATCTTCTATAGGCTCAATGTCTGAAGCCTCCTGGGACCTGTGCTCTCCAATCTGGCACAATGCTCCTAAGCCACAGCTTCGCTGACCCCAGGTACTAACTGACCTGTATAACTCTGGCTGTTGATCTAGAAGGTAGAACTAGCAAACCTTGGCAAAGTACACATGTTCATAGGTCTTTAGGCTCTTAGAATGCAAGAGCAAGAGGAACATAGCTATCCCAGGTAAGATCCAAAGCATGCTGACAGGGAGGGTGTCCTGACAAACACTTGCCAAATAAGTAGAACCACTGCAAGGAGTTTCTGCAAAGTGAAACTGTTGAGATGGGACCACACTCAAACCCCCAGAATGGTAAAGATACCAGCATGAAATGCCAGCCTAGGAGAGCCACAGGAATGAGACGCCAACCCTAGAGAAGTAGGGCTTAGACAGAAAGGCGGAACAGTGAGAAGGTGGGGAACCAAGTCCAGGATGTCCTGTAGTAAAACGTGGAGTTAAAGGACACCTCTCTGCTCTAACATTCAGTGCTTTCCCTGTTAGGTTTCAGGATTCCTTGGAACCAGCTACCCCCATTTTCTTGCCTATTGCTTTCTTTTGGAACAGAAATGCCAACTCTGTTCCTATCCTACCACTGAATTCTGGAAGCAGAAAATTTGAAATCGCGGGCTCACGGCCAGAAAGAATATGTTTCAGGATGAATAATGCTTATGTGTTATCTACATTTAGCTTAAAGGAAACTCTGCACTTTGGACTTTGAACTTTATGTTGGGAAGAATTGAGAAATTGGGGCTATCAGGTGAAATTAATCTATTTGTGGGTAAGAAAAACCACAAGTCTGTGAGGACCAGGGATGGCATGCTGTGGTTTAGAATTCATACTGAAACTTCATCTATATTTTAAGAGAATTGAGTCTATCTACCTAAACATATTTGACTTATGTATGAGTATTATACTGGAAATGGGTAAGCTATCTCTAGAGCAGTGGTTCTCAGCCTTCCTTTAATACAGTTTCTCATGTTGTGGGAACCATAAAATTATCTTTATTGCTACTTCACAACTAATTTTACTTCTATTATGGATCGTAGTGTAAATATCTGTTTTCTGATGGTGTTAGGTGGCCCCTGTGAAAGGGTTGTTTGACTCCCAAGGGGGTCACGACCCACAGGTTGAGAAGCACTGCTCTATAGCCAGCTTCCTGTAAAAATGATTTGGCTTATCTGTGCTATCTTATTTGTAGTTGCCTCCTCTGCTGTCATGTTACATATAGCCACTGCCAGATGCTAACACCCTGGGACTTCCCAGCCTCTAGAGTTAACTAGACTTCTATGGTTTATAAATGACTCATTATATGCTATATTGTTAAACATAAAAATACATTAAAAAGACTGTGTTTACTCCAGAGCATGTATCCAAAATGGTCTTCATATGATGTTTTGGCTAGATAGCTAATGTATCACCTTGTTTTTGATTTTCCTTCTTGTCAACCTCAGCAGCCTTGCTCTCACCTTTGTTACTCTGGGATCACATCTTTGAATATAAGTCATTTCTAGGGTCATTAGGGGAAGACAACTTCATACAGTAGTTTTCCATTTAAAGGATGGTTAACAGTGCACATGAGTGTATGGGGAGTTGGATACTGCATGCAACGAGTAGAAAATATACTTGGAAGTTTGAGTTTTGGGTTTTTTACCCAGGTAGTAATGCCAAATATGATTTTCTCTAGTGATAATGACAAAGTCAAAGCCTCCAGTCAAGCCACACAGTTGTCAGGTGAATAAGCAATAATGTCCAGTGATGGGCTACTAAGTGAATATTTGGTTATGTGGAGGATTGCAGGGTTTAATTATGTAGTCCAGGCTTACCTTACATTCAAAACTTTCCCATTTTATTTTCCTGAGCATTGAGGTTAAATATATTTTGACCTATGGTGCTTTCAGCATTTAATAAATTTATTGGGATGTATCCCCAATATTAATTGAGAATAAGCTGCCCAGTTAAAAAAACTCAGACGGACCTTGAAAGCACCTACTTACAAGTTTGCTGTGGAGACTAAGTGAATTAAGAGCTTTGAACAGGGTCCACCATATACCATAAGCCCCCAATGATGGTTAGTTATTATTATTCATCTCTTTCTCCCAATTACCTAAGATAATACCTGAGACACCAGTCAGGACTTTTTAAGTGAATAAACAATATTTACACTCCATTTTAGTGACACTTGGAAGAGACATGAGTTAACTGATAAAAGAATGTCATGCCATAAAGCCCTGATTTCTCCTTAGGTGACAAAGGGATTGAACACTAGTTATCATACAGAGGTTTGCTAGAACTTGCATGCTTAACTTCAAGTGAAGCCATTCATTCATTTACTCCATGAACATCTATCTGGTGCCAGGAAGCAGTATGGACAAAACTACACCCATAATCCCAAATATTGTCTATGAATGTCTGTTTACATTTTAAGGGGATATGATATAGATATGAATAATTTGCATTGGTATGAATCTTGGCTTATTGATACAAATTTCAGGTCAATTTTGTTATATGTATATGTATTTCTGATCTTGGTTAAGGTATTGGGTTGTGTAGCTCATTTTAAAATGTAATGTATAATTAAGAAATATAGGTTAATAGGTAATCATCTGTAATAGCCAAACTTGTTAGTTTTATACACACACACTTATATATGTATATAATATATATATATACATATACACACAGACATATATATATATATATATATATATATATAGAGAGAGAGAGAGAGAGAGAGAGAGATTTCAGATGGATAGGCATTCTTCAAACCTCTCAAAGACTACAGAATTTGGCATTTAAAATGTTTAAGAACTTAGAACTTTTCATGACAGTGAGACACGTCTGCTCCTGGCAGCACCAAGCTACTTCAAGAGAAAGATGGGCACAGAAGAGGCTCCTTATGGAGTTTGTTAGCCATGTGAGCAAGAAACTGCTCTTGCCTGGACTGCTTCATGGTATGCTGTAAAAACTGGATATGCAGAACCCACAGAAAAATGACTGCTGAACTTGCCTAAAGGTGAGATGGAACCCCTTTGGGGTTCCTGCTTCATGAAAGAGTCTGCGAGACATTCTGCAGGATACAGAAGAAAATGGCTGGCAAACTGCCAATATAGGCAGCCCTGTCTTTGAAATTTCCTGTTCCTGGAAATGTTTGCTGGATACTATGAGTCTGTGGGTTGAAGATTGGATGCGCCAATAGTACAGAAGAACTTTGGGTGACTCTTCAGGCAGAGAGATATCTCTGTCAATTCTAGAGTTTTGGAAGGTGTTTATAATGCATTTCCTGTTTACTTAGGTAATATTATAGCCTTCTGGAGTCTTTGATGGAGTGAAGAATTTATA
This sequence comes from Myodes glareolus, assembly GCF_982192425.1. NCBI lineage: Eukaryota > Metazoa > Chordata > Mammalia > Rodentia > Cricetidae > Myodes > Myodes glareolus. Next base: position 65,785,896 of record NC_142030.1, read on the forward strand.
GTTATAGATAGCTTTCCTTAGTTATAATAAAAGATAAAGTTGATATAAATATTGTAACTGTAATTCTTGCTAGAATTTTACTATGTTAAAGTCTTCTTTTTTGTTTAAACAGAAAAAGGGAAATGGTGTGGGAGGTCCTTCTATCTGTGTGTTGCTTTGATTGGTTAATGAATAAAGAAACTGTCTTGGCCTGTTGATAGGTCAGAACTTAGGTAGGTGGGGAAGATGGGACTGAATGCTGAGAGAAAGAAGGGCAGAGTCAGGAGACACCATGGATCCACCGCCTGAGATAGATGTGCTGGAATTTTGCTGGTAGGCCACGACCTCGTGGTGATACACAGCTTATTAGAAATTGGTTAAATTAAGATATAAGAGTTAGCCAATAAGAAGTTAGAGCTAATGGGCCAAGCAGTGATTTAATTAATACAATTTCTGTGTGTTTATTTTGGTTCTAGGAAGCTGGGACAAACAAGTAGGCCCTCCACCAACACTCAGTAAAGAATGTGACAGCAAACACCACAGAGTTATAAAAGGAAAAATTACATAACCCCGAACTTGCAGTTTTGTATAGCAGAGGCACGGGGAGATAGACATACAAATCATTATAGTTGCCAGATTATTGTAATTATCATTTGAAACCAATAACACAGATACTAATGTGAACAGCAGAATGATAGGAGAGGGAGAGGACTTCTTCAAGACTGGATAGCATTGGTAAACATTGAGAAAAGGGCCATTTTAATATAGACTTAAATGATGATAAGATGCTTGGGTCTCTGGATGGAGAGAAGTAAGAGAAGACTCCCCAACCACTACACATCTGCCGACAGAAGTAGTAAAGACATGGACAAAGCACAGCACATAAACAGCTTCTGCAAAAGACTCGCTGCCATAGCATCTGAGGCAGAGAGCGATTGGAGTAAAAAGGATGGAGAGCTTGACAGAGGCTTGGACAGAGAAAAATTGTAACTCATCTTTGACAGCTTCACATTTCCTTTTGCAGGGCCTCAGAGACAACTGATAAATTTGAGGAAGAGTGTAAAATAGGTAGGTCTTTATGATAAATCTTTTTAGCACCTGCAGAGGAAGGACATGGGGAAAATTAAGGAGGTGGGACCCACATAACAGCCTGTCAAATGACACAGGGAGAGTAAAAGCTCCTTCCTGGACAGCTGTGGTCATATAGATCAGCCCACATACACGTGTAAGAGATCCATGGAATAAACACTCGGGATTAGGGGTGTGCTCCATGCTCTAAACTTAGAGTGGGCATCCCAGACACCTGGACTCCATGCCATTCTCTTTCTCTTAAGAATTCTATGATGGAGTGTTACCATGGGTCTTCCAAAGAAAGAGAGGGGTAGGTTGGCTTGATTCGAGCCCTCAGATATCAGCACTGAAATCTAATGCCCAAATTTTTGAAGAAATTTAAAACATGGTCTTAGAAAAGTAATTGGGTTAAGAATCATTTTATTCATATTAGTCAAAGAGTTTCAAAGGGGTTTAAGAAGTGGAAAGTTAGAAATAAAAATGCTCTCTAGGTCCCCCACAAATAAAAAGTAAAACTCAGAGTCATAGAAAAAAAAAGAGCCAAAGCAACAGTAAACAAACAAACAAGGAATAAAAAAGAATAACACCATAAGCAAGAACAACCAAAACAACTATAACAACAAAGCTAAAAACAAAAAGCAGAATAGGATCCTACTAGTCCTCTCTCTCTCTCTCTCTCTCTGTGTGTGTGTGTGTGTGTGTGTGTGTGTGCGCACGTGTGCGTGTGTTTGTGTATGTGTGTGTGTGAGAGAGAGCGAGAGAGAGAGAGAGAGAGAGAGAGAGAGAGAGAGAGAGAGAGAGAGGTTGTTTTCCAGCATCACAGCTTATAGTGATTATCAATCACATTTTCAGTATCTACATCTTCGGAAACACTCCTTTTCTTGTTAACCCCTATCTCCCAGTGTCTTAGGTTACCAATTCAAACTCCAGCCAAGCCTACTTTTTATATTCCAGGTCACTGTCAATTTAATTTCTAAACTGGTTGAAGATAGCAAGTGGGGAGAAATTCTGAGATAGCATCATCAACCTTCTCTCTGAGCTTCAGTTCAAAGGATTTGTGATTCAGGGCCGAGAAAACAGTAGACTTAATGCATGTGTACGCTCCTCTCTTCCCCCTTCCCACCCAATGCTCTGGTGCACAAGGGTGCAGCAGGGGGTGCTGGGAAACAGAGTTTTTGATGATGTGCCTTCCCTGCTGTGAAGACTAATGACTTCAAAGAGGGCATCTGCCTTGCTGGGGGCTTCCATGGAACATCTGACTGCAGAATAATTAGGCAAGAGGCCCACGTTTAGGATATTGTGTCCAAGAACACCCTCCCCTGCCCAGTGCAAAGCACAATTTGGGCAAGAATGAGACAAGGCTTTTGAAGAACAGGAGTGTCTTTGAGGCTAGCAGAGGAAAAAAAAAAGTTAAAAAACCAAACTAAATTAAACCCAGGCTGCCCATGGAATGTTAAACAGTAGCTGGAAATCAAAGGTTTTGAACAGTGGAAGCACTATCTTTTTTTTAAAAAAAAAAAAAGAAACATTTCCCTAGCAAGTGTTGTATCTGTTGCTAGCCAACGCCCTTTGTTCTGAAAAGAAGAACCATTGAAGTTTATTGTCGCTGGTGTTACCAACCATCTACATGGGTCATACACATTTGCCTTCCAGGATTCTGCCATTTACAGTCAGCTTTCAGGTTCCACAACCTGTAAAGAATTTCTTCTGTACTGAACCATCACGGGCTCTTCTTCCTCCTCGTTGTTTTCTAATCAGCACAGCACAGAACTGTTGGCTGAGTGCTTACAATGTATTTAGTTATTAAAAGTAAGTTGTTTTAGTTTGAAGAATGTAAGAAGATGTACATAGGTCAAGCACAAATGTTACAGGGGCACAAGCATTCTTAGATTTTGTGTGTGGGAGTGGTTACTGGAGCTAGTCATCTGGGAATACTAAGTGATGACGTCACTTCTAACTGGGCCTCTGTGAAATAGTTACTATTAATGACTCTAATTCATAGGAGAGGAAGTGGAGAGGCAGAGAGCTTTAGGATTTGCTCAAGGGAATAAAGTAGTTAATAAGGGGTAGAGCCAGGAATTGGACCCAGATGATCGGTAGAATCTTAATTCTTATGTTCTGGTTTAGTTTTATATAGATTAAAACTTCCTGTCTCTGAAGTGAACTAGATTACACAGAGGGCTTCTGGATCATTAAAGGATGGGTAGCAAAGAAGAAATCCCAGTAGAAGTGATGTGTTACAAGGAAAATCAAGACAGACCCTCCTTCATGACCCTTACATAAACAACTGTCCTGTGAGTCTGTGTCTCAAAATATTAGAAATCTCACTAGAAACCACTAATTTTTTATTGAACACTCATTGAGTATAGCAGAGAAAGAGTTTCAAAAAATATTCCCTTATTCCAAAAGTCTTATTAACAGGACGTCAAGACAAGTTAGCACAGGACACAAAGTGACACAAGAAAGCCACAAGCCTGGATCAAACAAATATGGAGGTAGTTTCCAACTGCAGATCTGGGAAGTTTTTATGGTAGAGCAGTTATTTCAGCTGGCCTTAGAAAAAAAGTTAAGGTGTGTGAACATATGGTTCCCTAGGGCTGCAAAGGATGCTGGGCCTACATTGGGAGGAGCTACTGAGAGAAACCTATCTGAATGTTTCCATGGTGGTCATAGTCATTCTCATACCTCACAGAGACTGTGGCCAGACTTCCGAGGTCATCTGACCTCCTTCCACTCCTATCATGGGATCTCATACTAGTTATGTGTCCCTTTGTGTCCCAGCTTCCTCACTCATAAAACTTGCTGAGGAATTGGTGCACAAGTCATTCAGCACGTATCCATTATGCCTGTGACCAAGGAAGCGCTTAGTAAACACAGCCTGTTCCCCTAAAACCAGAGGTCAGGCATAAACAACTAGAATAGTTCACCCCCTCGAAGGCTGCACCTGACACAGGGTCTCCCTTCCTTGCTTGTAGGGACCGTGGAGCACTGTAATTTCTTCAAATGTACTTTGTTGACATCTGAAGCAGCTTAATTATTTGTATTGAAGTCCACCTTTTCATCTGGTGATTTTTCCCCTCAAATCCAAACACTCTCAGGACCTAGCAGGGAAACCCCAATTGGTGGTCTCAAGAGTAGACAAAGAGCTGCAGGCAATGAAGGAGCGCTGAGAAATGGTTTCTTCCTGGGAAGAGTCCTTCTATTGGTTATCTAATACCAACTGTCAATACTAAAACCATATACATGTAAGTAATATTTTAGGGACTGTAGTATATATTTAGGAATAGATAGCCATAAGCTACATATATACTTGTTAAAAAAAAAGAAGCCATGAATTTCACCAATTTGAGAGAGACCAAGCTGGGAGGTCGCATAGAAGAGATTGGATAGGAAAGGAAAGGTGGGATATTTTAATAATATAATTTCAAAGAAAAAAATTATAGTTAAAAAAGAAACTAAAAGAATATACTGCTAACTAATCTAACTGATTTGATTTAAAGCAAGTGCACGTCTATAATCTCATCACAGGTGATGTAGAGACAGGCAGATTCCCTGATGCTCACCAGCTGGACCCACCCTAGCAGAATTACTGATCTTCAGTTTCTGTGAGACACTGAGTAAAACAATAAATAATGTAGAGAATGAAGAAAACACTTGATGTAGAACTCTGGTCTCCACATGCACATGCTCTCTCTCTCTCTCTCTCTCTCTCTCTCTCTCTCTCACACACACACACACACACACACACACACACATACACACACACACACACACACACACACGGCGGAAGAGAGAGAATAGTTGGAAGATTTAGGCATTTTGAGAGGGAAAAGTCTGGAAGCAGTTATCTGTACACAATGATCTGAAACACCAGAGAAATTAAGATCCAACCAGCCCACACCTGACAACGTTATTTGCTCTCAGGCACCCACCCTACACTGTACTAAAGTTCAGCATATTTTTGTAATCTACATCAGGCTACCACAGGAATCAGCTGTGAAGCACAGAAGGAAGGAAGTGCATTCCTTTATATTATAAAGGACGAAACTTACTGAACAGGAGAAAGCCACATGGAAATGCATTTTTATTCAGCCCAAAGATCTGTTTAAGAATCCATATTGCAACAATAGGATGAGCTGCCTCATCAAATCCCATTGTACCCGTCACTAATAATGCTCATACAGTGGTGGGAAGCCTGTCTGCTACAAAGACTGCTGGAGGGGTATCTATTCAGAGTGGCACACTGGATAATATGACCTTGAGGTGGGCTTCTGACTCGAAGTTTCTACATTTGTCAGTGATCCAGCTGATACACTCCTGCTCTTGTCCCTAAAATTAGATCAGTGACTCACCACTTCCATGAAGGAAGCTAAAATTTAATAAGGTTTTATATAAGACCTGTAGCTACCTTTAGAAAACAGAGGTCTGATTATGTCTTTCCCAAGCCACATGAAACCTTGGGAATCCTAACTCGGTCACTGGCTTTGCCCAGGAAGGATTTCATAAGACGGGCACACCTTTTCACTTATTTAGCAAATATTAACTGAGTTCCTCCTATGATCCTGGCAATATGTTAGGATACGGCAAGGCAATGATACATGAGAAAATATTTTTCCCATTGTGTAATTTACACTCTGGTGGTAGATTTGGCTAGCCTCACCTGCCAATTTGACCTTAAAATTGCTTCATTTGGTGAAAGATTGTAGAAGGACAAAATAGGTCACAACTAATGCTAACCAAGATTGGTGAGGACAGTCACTGTATGCTGATCCAGAATTTACGTATTTGTGAAGATCACTGAGGACAACATATCCTATTTGGCTTTTCTCAATAATCTTTATGATAACTTTATGAAATCGATACTATTATTTTATTGTGAGTGGCAATGGAATCAAGGCTCATAAAAGTCATAAAATTAGCCAAAAGTCAAGGTCTTTTAAGTTCAAGACTTGAGCCTATGTCTGTCAGACCCAGCTTCTTCCGCTATGTTACACTGTGTCCTATAAAGGTTAAATATGAACAGGTGTGGCTGTGGATGGGGCTCAGAGGTAGGCACTTGCCTAGCATTCAAGAGGTTCTGAGTTCAATTCCCAGCATATAAAGTAAAATAATAAAATGGGTGGGTAAATATTAACCCAAGTAGGTAGGATGTATGCAGTTTGCTGGCTAAAAGGAAATAGCTTAAGCAAAATTGAGTTGAGTCTGTTGAGAATATCCAAGAGAGAAAACTGGGTATGTCCCAGATGGCCTGGTCCCTAGGTCAGGTAGCATGGGCAAAATAGGTAAGCCTGTCTTTTAGATGGGAACAACACATTACTCATCCATGATCCCCTGGGCAAGGGCTATGAACGTTGCCCATAGCAAAGACCTGTCCCAGTATTCCATTCGCTCTCTTTTGAGTCAGGAGGTGGGCAACTGTGGACCTCTGGATGGAGTCCTGCTATAGGTGGCGCATGCCCTCTGCTAAGATGAGTCACTATGGCTGGATGCTGGCCCTGATTTTGCACTAACAATAGCACAAAAATACTCAGCAACAAATGCCTGTCCCCAAAGACAGCCACAGCCTAGGGCCCCTCAGTATATATCTAGCTGAAGAGCTATTTTACCTGAATTGGACAGAAGCCAACGGCACTTGCTGTGCTTAGGCCTCCAGCAAGGTCCCTCTAGTGACTTGTTATCATCTGTAGGATGCTATGTCATTCTGAAAGAGTCTCAACTCAGAACACAGACTTACTGTTTGAAACTGGTCTCGACTCTTGAAGTCTCTGGCTTTGGAAATCTAAAGCTAAATTTCAGCCTCGTCCCTGCTTTCATCTTAAGACTGTTGGGAACGACTGCCCTTGAAGTCTTTGACCAAACAAAGTCTTCTGTAGGAGATGTGGTTTTATATTCTTGCCTGTAAAATGTGGGCAAAAACCTTGGCTTAAAGTTTTGGAGGAAGAATTAAATCTCCTCTACTAGTGTGTTAGGAATGGATGGCCAACTTCACATGATCTAGTATGACCTAGGAGATGAACATATAACTGAAGGATCTTAGAGACCTTGCTACCTGAGGTGGGAAGACGATTTTGAATGATGGTGGTGCCATCCCATGGACCGGGGTCCCAAGATGCATAAAAACAACAAAAGCTAGCTGAGTACTAGCATTTATCTCTCTCTGCTTTCCACCTGTGGGTGCTATGCGACCAGGAACCTTCTGCTTTAACAGTTTCACTGCAAGGGACCATACTCTCCAATGGTGAATCAGAACCAGAATAAGAATGTAGTTGCTTGTGTTCGATATTTTGCCACCGCCACAAGAAAAGCGACAAATACAAGTACTTGGATCACGTGGAGACCACGTGGTTACTATGAGTGTGATCATCACAAGCGTGGCTCCTGTACCTGCAAGGGCAGAGGACACAATGCTTTAAGAGCAGGCATGTGGAAGTAGGATGGTTCACTGGTCACATCAACTCGGCTTCAGGCAGGTATTTCCCGGAGTTGATGATGTTGTCCCCTCTGGTGACTGTCTCACAGTAGAGAACTCTGGCTCCTCTTCAAGCCAGTATTTTCCCATGGTTATAGAGAAAAGAGGACCTGCTGTACATCAGCACGGATGGTCGGATGACATCATGCTAAGAACCAGTACCTGGAAGCCCCACGGGAGACTTGCGACTTTAGGGCTAATTGGGCTGATGTAACCTCAGATTTTGTGCAGCTGTGTGTGGGCTCATTTCACAGTCCTCTACGACAGAAGTCTGGGGGCTCCAGAATGCAAAGGTCTTAAGTCCAAAAGTCAAGTACAAGAGGCAAGCTTGGCACTGGCTGCTTCTCCTCAAGTCAACATACTAATCCCAATGAGGAAAACCTGTGGAGAGGTTTGTAAACTAGGGGCTTGGGAGATTTGTTTGTATTGTTGCTCTGAGTTCACCAATGGAGTTAAACCCTGATTTCTTATTAATACAAGAATAAAAGTCACCACTATAAGTAGGTGGGAAGGTGATTACCTAGGAAGGGAAAGGGGATTCCAGTTATCGAACTCCTCTATGATATACTGAATACAACATGGATGTGTACAACATGGATGTGGGCATGAGTGTTCAAGGAGTTCTGTTCATCCCTCAGCGATGCTGACCGATGGACTACTGAGTTTCAAACAATAATACACACACATATATAAACGTTTTTGGGGGTGTGTTTACTGCTTTACTACAGGGGATAAAATTGTAAGAATTTTAGGTGACCTGAATTTTTTTTTTTTACTTTTTTGCTGATTTTTTTAGAGTTTTTTTCTGCCATATGCACTTCTTTTATATGAAGCAAAACAAAAGATTCAGCACAAAACTAGCTATGCTGTGACAAAATGTTTACCTTCTATTTTTTGAAATTATATATACCATTTAAAGCTAGAAAAATGATTATAGCATGAGAGGCTGAGCAAGAATCTAAACTACTTGTCTAGGAAGAATAAACCTTAAGATTACTTTTATGGAAATTGCTTTCACAGAAATTGTAGGTGGTATAAATATCACTAATTGCCCATCTCTTAAAAAACATTAAGTAGGACTTTTGTTAAGATATGTATCACACACACACACACACACACACACACACACACACACAGAGTTTATTTATCTCTATTTTGAGAAGGTGTGTGTGTGAGTGTAAGTATGTGGTGCATGTACAAAACTGGGTGCAGGTGTTCATGGAGGCCAGAGAATGATGTTTGTGTCCTGCTCCGTCATTCTCTGTCTTACTTCTTTGAACTAGGTCTCTCGCTGAACCTGGAGATTGTATGACAGCCAGCAAGCCCCAAGGATCCTGTTTGCATCCTCTACAGTGCCAAACACACATGGCCATGCCCAGGTGCCTTGTGAGTGCTGGGTTTGAACTCAGGTCCTTGTACTTGCTAAGCAAGTGCTCTTACCCACTAAGCCATCTCTCCAGCCTCTCATGGCGATACAATTTTAAAAAACTATTCAGCACGAAAGTCTTACATGCAATAAATGATAAAAATTAATTAGCATTGCATGAAGAATTGTTCAGCATTTGAGGAACTGAAGTAGTACTACACTAAATATTATAGTTAATGTGTAAGGCATTACTTGCTGTTATTATACTGACTTGCAGAGGTGTTTGTACTAACATCTTGGCCTCCATGCTAGATTCAAAAACCATTTACTTCTTCTAGTCCACTATAACAGGTTAAAACTGAGACTATTCCGTTAGACATGGAGACTAACTACCTTACGGAAAGTCTGAGAGAAAAAGCACATTGCAGGGATAGTTGTAGAAGTCTGCTGGGTCTCTTCCCTGCTTTTTGTGATTATAAAGGTTAGGCACACTCATTGCTAAACTGTGAGAAAGAACAAAGAGTATGCAGATGGAAGGAGGTGGCAGCAAGAACTTTTGATGCACTGAAAATGAAATTGGAGGAAATACACACAAATGGTAATGGCGGTTTTCTCTAAGCATAAGATAATGAGTGAATTTCTTTTTCCATTGATTAAAAAAGAAAGATAAATAGCTCAAATCCCCAAAGGGAAGGAAAATCACAGCATTCCCCCGCCTGGTATTCTGAAACTGGAACCCGCGGAAACAGAGGGCTCAGGGAGCATTTTTAGTGGAAAACATCCATGCATTCAATAGAATATATGAATTCAGGACACTCGCTGGAAAGCATAGGCAAGACATAAAACATTCATTTCTATAAAATTGAAACAATTTATCTTCCATTCTTGAGCAGATGGGAGGGTAAATTGAGGTTGATTTTTTTTCACCCTGGTGGTCATGTTGGAGGAAATATGAGTATTCCCGCCTCCAGCACTGTTTAAAATAAGTCTCATGGTGCCTTGACTGGACTCGGCAGAGACAGAAGTCTGGTAGTGTCACCCCTCCTGTGGGGGTAGGCAGCACTGTAGGTGGACGCCTGTCACTCAAATGGGGATAGCTGGCGATGAAGATGAGTTTGCTTGTCTAGGGAAGGGAAATGAATACAAGCAAGTCTGCCACCCACCTAGCACTAATAACCCACTCTCGGAATATTACACACTTTTCATTCCTCTCTCTTAAATATTTATCCAATTGATTTATCTCCACTAGTCAGTTGTCGCTGTACAGCTCGGCCACCAATTATGTGGCCTAAGACAAGTTGTTTCACCTCTGGGGCTCTCCATTTCCCAATCAGCAAATGAAAATAACTTTTTAGTCACTATTCTACAAACACACTCTTCTCTGGAAAAGCGTGGGATATTGAGAAGAGGATGGATGGCCCCATTCACCAGAGGGTCTGGAAGCTGCTTGCCTAGAAAGTTTTCTTAAGTTTGGCTATGCTTTTGAGGGAACGTATCAAAACTACATACTCAGTGGCTGAGGAGACAGCCCAGTTGATACAGCATGGTCTTGCCAGCTGAGGGATCTGAGTTTGACTCCCAGAAGCCACGTGAAAACATTAGCTGTAATGGCTTGTGGTTCTGGTTCCAGCACTTGGAGAAGAGAGACCGGAGGATCCCTGGAGTTTGTTTGCCTGCCATTCAGTGTAACCTAATTGGAGGGCTCCAGGCCAATGAGGGATCCTGCCTCAAAGAAGTGGGATAGTATTCTTGGAGATGACATACTAGGTTGTCCTCTGGTCTCCACATACAAAAGCATGTGCACCCATATTTATACACAGCACACACACACACACACACACACACACACATACACAAAACATCCCTGTTAAAAACCAAACCAAAACAACAACAGAGATATTCTATAGGCTCAGGACCTTCTTCAAGGCCAGTGAAATTGAAATCCCCAAATGGAGAAGTCAGAAATGGGGTTCCAAAATGATACACAAGTCGCTGCTCCATGGACCGCACAGGTGTGCTGGAGCCGCTCCCTTGGTCATAGCTCTTAGGTCGTCTAAAAGTGACCAAGAGGGTTGTAAGTGTTGTTCCCAAGAAGGGAGTCAAGGCTTTTATCCAAAATGACCCGAGAGTCAGCAGTAGCTTACAAGGGGCCTTTGTGCAGATTAGACGCACATACTGTTTGTCACAGAGGGGTCATGCCCTGGAAAGTCAGTCTGCAGAGGACAAAGGACCTCTCTAAACTCAGGTGACTGACCAAATAGTTTTCATGAAAATTGGTCAAATAAAAGGTGTTTTCACTTGAGAAAAATCCTTAAGAGTGAGGTCCCGAGATTCCAAAGCCATCTGGTGCTTGGGGGAAGATGCCAACTAAGCCATAGAGAAGATTCTGGCATGGCTGGCCAGTTTCAAGTTCTGGCTTGCTCATTGAGCGAGGGGTGGCCTGCGGATTTCCAGTGGAATCAGGTTGCAGGCAGCGTCTGACGGGAAGGGACCAGGAGGTTTAGGTTTCATTCCAAGAGCTTCCCTCTGCTATTCTAGCACTGAAATGAGGAGGGAATGACGGCAGGCATTGCCTGTGACTCCTGGAGGAAGAAGGGCAGACAGAGCAAGTGATAAGGCAAAGCCAAACAAAAACAGAAGGGGAGGGAAATAAAAGAAAAACAAAGAAATGGTCAACTAAATTAATTGAAACCTTCGTTAGGAATTAGTGACAACAGTTAGAGATGGGGGCGAGGAGCTAATGGGAAAATAATCCCATTTGTGAATGGCATGCCAGTGACAGGAACTGGGCACAGACAAAGAGGTCTGGACTGAAGGGCAGAGAGGGGGCACTGAAGATAAGGCAGCAGCTGGTAGCCGTGCTGTGTGTTTTATCTGGAGGGTTGGGGGAAGGTAAATGACCTCAGTGACATAGAAATAAGCAAGGGAGTAGGGTAAAAAAAGACCAGATGGTGGGCTAGAAATAGGTTCCCCAAGTTCAGGAAATATTATGTTATCAGGGTCTATAACGCTTATCTAAGTCTTTTCCAAAGAGTTTCATAGCTGATCAAAGAAGTTCAGACAGAGCCCAAAACCCAGGAAGGGGTTACAACTACACAGTGGCCTCTAGCCTAGCTGTGAAGAGGTTTTTACAAACTGTTTGGACATGGCACACTGAGTGCCTGGGTTCAACTCCCCAGAACCTATGTCAAAGGCTGGCCTTTAGGGAGCATATCTTTAATCCCAGCTTCAGGGAAGTGGAATAGGTGGGTCCCTAGAATTTGCTGGCCAACCAGTGGGTGACCTCCAGTGACAGACCCCCACCTCAAACAATAATGTGGAGAAGCAATTAAGAAGGAAACTTAATGTCAATCTTTGGCCTTCTCGTGAAAGTACACACATGTGTATATGCACATACAATGTATCCATACAAGTATACACACACAGACACACACACACACAGACACACACACACACACACACACACACACACACACACACTAGATTTCATGGGTTTTTGTAGGACACTGATCTTTATCAGATTGGATTTCCTGCCTAAGCAGTAACCACTGGATAAATAAGAACGAGTCCATTGCAGAAACAGAAGAACATAAGCACCCGGGACAATGACGAGGCCATCTCAAGACAGTGTGGACCATATATGAGTTATTGAGTCAGTATCTGAGGATGTTCTGTGAGAGGTGTCATCTCGCTGGGCAGCCATGGGGAGAGGAGCACTCTGCCACCAGGGTCATGCCTGACAACAGCTTTTAAATCCTCGGGAAAACACCTGCTCATTTCTCTCAGCAGGCCTTGCCCCACCTCATGAGTTATCACTCTGTCTTTACCCTTCAGCATTAAAGCCCAATGCTAGTTTATATTTCTCTATTGGAGAATCTCCTTGGTGTTGCCCTCTGCAGCAGAGATGCCAGAATAAGTAATCAGACTATTATTTACCAGGAATCTCCAAAAGCATGAATTTAATCTAATTGTGGTGTTCTGAAAGATGTATCTAGAGGCCCTTGAGTACACTTTTAATTTAACAAAAAGCCATTATTATGGTCTTTCTTAATAACTCCGAAGTATCTAAATAAATTTGGGTGTCTCTTTTCTTCTCTGATATTCTCATGTAAATCAATCTCTCCTGTTTCTTCCACCCTCATTTATTGTTTTCATTTCTCGTCTGTGAACATTTTCAATTTGTCTTTGCTGTCCTGGTAAACAGCTATCAAATGCAGACTCTAAGAGGCGCTGGCTGTGTCCTGCAGCCACAGATATGGGAGGGCAAGGAGTTACCTGGAAAACTCCCACAGGAAAGACAAAAGACACAGTAACTATGCACTGCTTAGGACACGTCAACCAGGGTTCTCTCCCTGGTGGTTGACTCATACAGAGTGTTAGCACAAGAATGCTTGATTTTGTTGCCAGCATCAAAGGCCAAGGATGTAACCTCAAACACCCCATGTTTTTTTTTTAATAAACCATTAGAAACTTTGCTTACATAGTCCTGAGTTTTTATTTTTAGTGAAAAATTTCTTCTTATGCAATGAATTCTACGATCCTATACTCTTTCACCTGGACCTCTTCACCTGTGCAAGCTACAGCAGCTGACTTTACTAGATCAATACATAAATGTCCCAGTTTGCTTGCTATTTCCTGGGCATTGCTGGCAGGACTGAGATACGAGACTATTGCAATGCAAATCATTAACAGACTTTAGATATAGGCTTTTTCTAATTCTTAGATATTCTTTTCTGTCTGTTTTGGGGAAAGTTTCAGGATTATATTTTACTTTAAGAATCTAGATAAATGAAATCCAGACAATATTAATAGGTTCTGAGCTTCTGTATTTGTGTGTGTGTGAGTGTGTATGTGTGTGTGTACAATTATTTGAGTTCATCATAAAGGGTTCTCAAATTACTTGTGTATGAAGAGGATACACAACTTCTTTAAGAACTTACCCTCTATTAACAGGTCTAGGATCCTGTAAATAGGTTTTAGTGCCTGAAGCTTCAGTAAGTAAGACTTCTTTTGAGAGCTAACTTTTACCCATTTTAGCTTTCTCTCTTGGCCATGGGCAAGACACTTTTAAACTAAATGGAGCTACTTTTCTACCATTCCTGGAAATTCAAGCTCCTCGTGTCCCTATCTATCAAATAGAACAGTTAAAACGTCTGGCTTCTTCATGAACTCTATTCCAGTTCTTCAACCTTACCTAAGTCACCCCTTAAGGATTCTCTCATTGACCTTTACTCAAAATCTTTCTTTTGGTAGGTCTTGAAACTCATTGCAATTGTTCATTATATACCCATTTTCCTAACCGGACTGTTAGTTCTCCCAGAACATACACTCCACCTTGTTCCTAAGCAGACCTGAAGAGTAATGAGGTGAACATCTGCTGAAAACACAATTAAACCAAAGAGTAAATGATAGACGAGAGAGCCATTCTATAAACAAATTGTCATTCATGCACACATACTCACACACTGTACTATTATATGGACACTACATATTGATACACACACACACACACACATACACACGACTGTATGAGTTAGAGGCAGACTGCTGCTGTATAAAGTTTCAGATGCAACTTCTCTGCTTTACAGAAGCATCCATTTGTAACTTTTTGTGTGAATGCCCTTTATTGACATTCTTCCTTGTCTGAAAGGCACAAATGCCTTTCTGCCACTTTTCCGTGGCATATCAACCTTAATTTCTCACAAAAGACTTTTGCCAGACCTGGATTTGGTTTCTCTGCTTAGAATGAACCTACTTCAGTCTTAACGTAGGTCCTATCAGAATGTTTGCAGAGTAATATCAGTACCCCTTATATTGGCTACTCACCTTCACTGTCTAGAACATAAAAAAAAATCCAGGAAAATAAGGTTTATCATTGATTTTTTCCATAGCTCTCCAATATGTATCATTATTTGGAAATCTGTCAGTTTTCAACTCAAGTGGCATTCTTTATATTCAAACCAATCTCGAATAATTTCTGGAAAATCATCTAAAGAAACATGGCACTAGTTCGGTACCCTGATTTAAATCATGATGTATGGCATCTTCTACTTTTCACTTATCTTTTTATTTCAGGAGGGAAAAAAATGCACCCATTTGTCTGGCATTGTTTTATAAACATAAACTCAGGCTGCTTATCACTTCTGCTCCAATGTCCTCAAGACACTCACTCCTCTCTTTCCTCCTAATAGTTACCCTATGATTTTATTAGTGTCCACAATGAGACCTCGTAGACAGTGAAGATCATAGAATAATGGAAATTCGAGATGGAAATGACAGATTAGGTGTCTTTGTCTATTTCCTGGGGCTAATGTTCTTGTCAGTCTGCCGCTCGGTGCTTTAGTCTGTCTTGTTCCAAACGACACCAGTGCTGGGACCTCTAACATTTCCCCCCGGGGGCTCTTGTCTGCATCCTAAGACTGTCTCTACATCCAGCCACAGGGAATAACAAAGGCTTTGCAATTACCAAGTGAAGTCAGGCCCATCCTCACACGCTATGTCTGCCAGGCTAGGGATGGGGAGGCTTGAGCGATTAAGCACCACATGCAATCACTGCAGAGGGCTAGGCTGGATCATTTAGAGGAAACGTGAAATGATATTTTGTAGTTGTTTTCTTCAGTGGCAAGATTGCAGGCTATGAGATAGAGAGGTGGTTATCCATCACCTTTTACAACATTTTACTCCGTAAGAATTGTGGTCAGCTGAGATTCTCGGCCATCACATAAGCTAAAGGGCTGGCTCCATAGCAACTGTGCCAACCGCTCGGCAGCGATGAGAGTCAGGGCACAATGAAGAATTTAAATAGTGACTGTTGTTCTATATTCACACCTCACTTGGCATCTATTAGCCAAGTCCTCTACTCTCTCACCAAACACTTCCCTTTAAAAATCTGTGGGCTGCCTATCTGCTGAGAGCACAGGTTCCATTTCCACAAAGCCATCCTTTTTTCTCATTGACACAAGAATTGTTATTCTCACTAACACAAGAATATGTTGACTTCCCTAACTTTTCTGACCTGTGACTCAGATTTCCTTTTCCTAACTTCATTTACTCTTGTTCGTATCCCTCAAGTTCAACCAGTTCCAGAATATTTGGCCTCTTCCACGTCTATGAGCATCTATCAAGCCTTGACTAGTCATTGGCTGGCTAAGTCATCGGAGCTGAGTTCTTCTCTCCCCTTATCATAAATCACTCCCTTGGGCTCCTCAATCACTTTTATTGCTCTTCTCCAAACTCTCACCCATTTGTCACCGTATTTATTGCTTTGAAAGTCAGAACTACACAGACAAGTCTAGGGTCTAGGTTTTGTTCATCAGAATCACATCGAAGGTGTTGATCATGGGCCCGGGAGTGAGAGTCTCTATGGGGATGTCAGCAATGGCACTGATTAATTTTTTTTTCCATTTTGTCAAGCTGCAAACACAGAATTTTCAGTCTAGGAAATCACTTACCAACAAGTCTTGCCTCAATTTCCTTCTGATTCTCCCTAGTCCACTGATTGCTATTAATAGTTAGCATTTATTGATCCTTCCCACCATTTACCCAATGCGGAACGCAAACTCTCAGAATTCAAAACAAGACACAAAAATTGCTTTTAAAAGTGACAACATAAAATATACACTGGTGATGGCTCTCTAATGATATATGTTTACTTAATTTCATTGTCTCATAGACTTAAAACCTATTAACTTGGTAAACTTACGACATGTATGTTTTATTACAATAAAATAGTAATAATAATAATAATAATAGGCAATAGACAAAGTAACTACTTTTCCCAAGTCACATGTAGTTTCAAGAAAGTAAAAGTCATACAAAGAAATGGCAACTGGGGATCGGGCAGAAATACTCTTCGTAAGCACAGAGCACTTCCTGAGTCTCATATGTCACACCTGCTGACAGTGCCGGCAGCAACATGTTTTGAGGCCTGTTAGTCTCTCAAAGGACTCATCAAGCTCCAAGAGAGCTACAGCAGAATCTGTATGGCTTCACGTGTCTCCAACAAAATCACCAGCTAAGTTCTGCCTGTGGAATTCTCGTGGATGGAGGTGGAGTGAAAAGCAAGAGAAAGGCAGCTTCATTTTCAGATCCCAGCTGGAGGCTGCAGGGCTGCGAGTCAGAGGCAGCATCTCCTGACTCATAAATGGAAGAATATATGGCATGGACGTCATCGGCATGGCATGACTATGGAAAGGCACAGTGACATTTTTACTACAGACTGTTCAGAATTCAAGCACCCATGAAGTCTACTTCTTTGTGCACAGTTACTCCCATCGTGCCTGCGAGAGAAAGCAGTGACATAGGAACCGCCGACATGCTGTCTTCCGACATGCTGTCTCACTTACCCCTGGTTTGTTCCCCATTCATTCCGAATGCAAAGATGCTTGTGGACAGGGTCCTTCATGTAACCTTCGTAGCACAGACATTCCCCTTAGCATCAGGGTAGGAAGAAAAGAGAAACACATACCAATCAACTACTGTGTCGATGCTTGAGAAAATCAGTGTGAAATGATCAGATTAATCCCCGACTTCGTTAATAGAGTAAATGATACAATATAGCCCACTGAGTCACACATGCCCCTTACCACTGCCCTGATGAACAAATCTCCCCATTTTCTAATGCATGATGATTTTATACTTTGAGAGATCTTAACATCTGCAAAACACTTGTGTGAAGGCACTGCATGCACAAAAACCATCACGTCTTTGAGGAAGGGGACATTTTATGCTTGTTTTCTCAATAACACAGCAATTAGCAAGTGATGGTCATATTTAATATCCATATGTAAAGTCTTTCTAAGACTCTGAAACCTAAGTATTGTTACTATATGATGCTGATAAGGGAAGTCAAGCCTTGGACAAGGTATGAGACTTGTAAGCCTCTTAAAAATGACAGTATTAGAACCTATGATGATGTCACTTGAGATACTGTCATCACGGATGTTTTGAGTCCACAGAACTGCCATGGCATTTAAAGGAGGTTGCAATTTTTCTCTTCTGTTTTGATGGGAACTACGTTTTCTAGCGAAAAGTGCCTAGTTATCTTCTGAAGCTAGTAAACAAGCATCGCCTCCACCCTGCACAGCTCAGACTTCCTGTTCTTTCTCCTCATTAGTTTTCTGGGAGTTTGTTGCTGTTGTTGTTGTTGTTGTTATTGTTGCTGTTAGTTTTATTTTTGCATTCTAAGACGTCCAATAGGCTTCTGGAATTGCATGTAAGATTACCTATTTGTGGGCTTCACCCTTTCCGAGGCAGGGTTGCATGATGCTTATCTAGTTAAGAAGCAAACGTGAGACCTCCCAAAGGACTGACACCCATAGCTCTGTTGAGGACCAGTCCTGAAGACAGCAGCCACTGCTTCCTGATGTGACTGTTTTTGTATATGACACTACTTATTCCTAAGCTACTGTGACATGTTACATTAAAGCATTTGCTTTTAATCTTCTAATGACTGATTATTTAATTTATAACCAATGAAATAACAAAGTGTGATTTCCTGAAATTAGTAAATAACAAATTTACAAAGGTACCAAGTCCTGAGGAGACAATATACATACAGTTTATTTATCTCTCAAGGAAGAGAAACAAGGTAGATATAAATAAAATAACAGCTTTAAATGTTATTTCCTCTTTATGAAAATAAAACTTAATAAAAATAAAGAGAATGTGCCTGATATGAGAGGAGAAGAGTCTGAACAGTGTGAGCAAGATAATTTTTGTTTAAGAATTTAGCTCATACATTTTAAGATTTCCCTAGAAGCTATTGCCTCCCAGGGCCTCTATACCAAATAATAGTTACTTAACCCTCATCCGCAAAGCACTCAACTGGTGGACTAGTGAAAATGGGTAACTTCTTAATTTTAGATAAATCTAAGGAATATTAGAGATCAGTACACTGTTTCATGTACAGCAAATTCTGACGCTAGCATCACAGGCTGTGCTGGAACCTACTGACCTGCTTTGGGTCCAAATTTATTACCTTCACTGGTACTAGGTTATAGCTACAAATGACCATGGAGATTAAAGTGCAACATCAAAAAATACAGCTTGAAATTGGGTTGCTAGTGATAAAAAATCTGTCAACAATGACCACCTTTTGATACAAAGAAAGAAAATTAAGATTTAAAAAGGAGGTACTAGGGCAAAGTAAAAGGAGAATCAGACTTTATACCTTAAGAGTTTCAAAAAAAGCACAAACCCCAAACTGCAAAGTACACAGGGCAAGAATAATGTTAATTTCCTCAAACAGATAGGCTTTTCATAGGTATAGTCCTGTGTTGTGACAGGCTCTAGGCAAAGGCAATTTATGGGTGACTTTGGCTCATCCGTACAGTCCATCACAGTGGCAGGAAGGTGCCATCTGCAATCAGGAAGCAAAGGACGATAAATGTTGGTCCTCTGCTGTCTTCGTCCTTTGTATGCAGTCTGGGACTCTAGCCCATGGGACAGTAACTGTTATATATAGGACAGGTCTTCTCACCTCACTTACCATAAATAATCCTTATGGACATGCGCAGAGGCTTCTTTCTTCCATGATTCTAGGTCGTGTGAAGTTGGCAATCAATACTAACCATCAAATTACGGTTCAAAGTTAAATCATTAAAATGTTTAGACTAAGAATGTGGCTCAGTGGTAGAGTATGTATTGCTCAACTATAAGGACCTGAGTTTGGATTCCCTGCACCCATATAAAAGCCAGCCACAACAATGTGTACTTGTAACCCTAGGTCTTGAGGTAGAGACAGGTGAGACTAGAGAACTCTACCAGAAGGGGTGAACTCCAGATTCAGTTAAAGACCCTGTGTCAATTTAAAAAAACAAAAGTATAGACAGCAATAAAAGAAGATAGCTGAAGTGGATCTCCAGACTCTATTGCACACCCAAAGACATACCTGCATACATGTGCACACACAGGATATATCATACATACACAAAAAGAAAAAAGCAAATAAAACTTGATTGGTTTACAGATAACAACATCATATATATATATATATATATATATATATATATATATATGAATTAACAGGTTGAAAGCTCAAATATATCTTTTCATGTGGGAAATATACTCTTCTGATTGTCCTTGTTGCCAATTAGAATGCTAGTAAAGAGTGTGTAACCATAAGAGAGTGTCGAGCACAACATTCTGATTCCCAGAATGGTCTCAACTGGAGCTGGGGTTACAGCTCATTGGTAGAATACTTGCTCAGCATGCATTGAGACCTTATGTTTCATTCTGGGCTTCACACAAACTAGACAGGGTAGAGAACGCCTATCATCCCAGCACCGGGGAGGGAGAGGCAGGAGGTTCAAAAGCTCAAGGTCATCCTCAGCTACAGAGTGATTTTAAGGCCGGCCCGGGTTGTATGAGACTCTGACTCAAAAACAAAAACACAGAACAAGAATACTCTCAGCTGGACCCCTTGTCTAGAATTAAGGATTAATGATAAAAGAGTAGCTTCTTCTACATCTGGTATCTGGTTACCACAAAACATGTAAAAATAAATTCAGTAACAACTCCAGGTTCAAGCAGAGACCTATTTTCCTAATGACGTAAATACCTACCATTTGTGCAGTGCGTTTACCTTCTCAGATTGCTTTCATGGTCATTATCTCCACATGAGTCTTCCATCACTTATTACCATGTGGGGACAAGCTGCTGACAACAGATAAAGCTTTCTTCCATATAATGGCATATGCCACACAAAGTCAGAGAATCAGGAATTGTCAAACAGACCAGGCTAGAGTTTGGGGATATCCAAAATCTGCCTCTCAACAGATCCTCATTTCTAGGATCCACCAAACTTCCCTCTTCTTTATTCCTCCCCAATCCAGTTTGGCCATCTATACTGCAAGGAGTTCAGACTTGATGAGGAAAGTTACTATGGAAACCAACTGCTAAATCTTGACTTTAAGAGGGGTTTCGTGTAAGCACAGACTCCGACTGTTAGCTGTGAATTTTAAAGACCCCACAAGGGTGTTGGATGCCCTCCTAAGCCGAAGTGTTACAGTCTCCGCATCTGCTGTGACAGATGGTAGGGAACACATGAGGCACGGACGCTGTGGCGGTGTACATAGGAATCCAATGGAGAGACATGGCATGGTCACGGAAAAGTGCCCAGCAAGGAGAGTGTAACACGTCACAGCGGCTGCAGGAGCAATTCTGTGGATCACACTGTCAGGGAAGAAAGCCCACTGCAAGATGTTGGCACAGCGGATAGAGACCTCTGTACCTACTTTTGCTTGGTACCTTGGGGACAAACACCTTTGAGCCACCTTTCATGGTGAACAGGCAGAACCTTTGTTCATTTTACAATTGAAGGACTGAGTCACAACTTCATCTAAGAATTAAGAAAGGCCTTGAAGCAAGGGTTCCTTGGGTTGACTGTGTTCACCACAGTTTGTTTTATTATAAAACCAAATTAAGGCCAGAAGCCCTGAGTCATTACACTGCTTCGAGTAGTGGTTGGCTTTTATTAAATAGGACTGGCTGTCCCTTGTCTAAAAAGAGAAATGTTCATCTGGACATGGATAACACCAAATTGTCTAATAATCCCCCACCACTGGGCATTAGCAGGAATGGGGCAGGCCCAGGTTTGAACAACCCCCAGGAAACTGAGAAAGAAGACTTGGAACATGGTAACACTCCCCCTGAAGGAAAAGGGTGTTTTGATGGAGTTACAGAAGTAAACTGGGGATGAATGTTCACTCTAGGTTATAGCAACAAAATGGAGGCTGAGCTCTCCTGATTAATTGGGTTAAAAATGCCTGAGATAGAGAGAGATGGGGTGCAGAGAGAGGGGCACACAGTGACTCAGAACAAGCAAAGAAGCTGAGGCTGAGTTGTCTGGAAACCTGGCCCATGTCCCTTAGCAGGGTGATACATTTTGACCTGTTCGTGTCGGCCATAGAAAGATCTGGGAAACAAGGGTTTTGAGGAGGACATATTAGATAGATACTAAAACAGCCAAGTTTGAGTTTTCATGTATGCCTGCAAAAAAAAAAAAAAAAAAAAAAAAAAAGACTGCAAAGCTTGAAAAAGGCAATGGAGGCTGTGGCCAGAACTGAGGTGGCTGAGAAGTAAAGCAGGTATCTCGGCCTCGGCTGCTGCTCAGATGGCAGAGCAGAGGCTTGGAGCAAGCAGGGAGAAAGCCGATGCAGCTAGGTAGTCTGCCTCCAGCAGACAAAATAAAAACAAACAACTGCAAAGTGTTCCCCCTTAGAACTTACAGGAAGCGTCAGCCTAAGATAGGACCCAGTAGACACCACACTACACAACCTTCAGGCTTTGTCACTATCTCAGCTCGACCAGAGATGCTCCTGAGAGGCCAGTCTGGCAGGGTGGACAAGAAGACTGGTAGTTGGCAAACACCCTCATCAGAAACTGAGGCTTTCAACAGTCACTCAGGAGGAAAGAGAAGAATCCTAAGCCCACCATCTAGGTTCCCTTCCAGAAGGGCAACATTAGGAGAAACATCGTAAAAGGACCAGACTTGTGAATTCTGGTCTGGCGTGCAACCTGAGCTATAGTTCAGCTGGGTCTTAACTAGGCAGTGGTTAAGGCAGTTTGGCAACATTGTCCTAAAGTGAGGATAAAAATATTGTCACTCTGTAGTATTGTGAGGGAGTTTTGATTGTCTACGCTTGGGGTCAACATGATGAGCTCCTGATAAACACTGCCTAGCGTGATTCTTGCCATAATCATTTCCCACCTGTCATTACAAAGCAGTGGGGAGATGGACCACAGTCTGTCGTGTGAAGTCATCAGCAGTCTGAACCGAACTTAAAAGCATCCTAGATCTTCCCAAACCTGGGTCCTAGGACTGACCCGTCACAAGTTGATATCTGACAGAAGAGGATCACGGTGCTCAGCGAAGCTGCAGGTGGCAGGTACAGACATCTTGTCTCTACTTTCTCAATCCCACCCACGCATAACCAGGTCTGATCAGTTGGGATGACTAGAACATTTGCCAGTGACAGTTTGCTATTGTCCAGGCTGGTCTCTGAGCTCCGCCCCTCCCATGTAACACGGTGTCAGAATGTAAGTGGAGGGGAAGGCTGGAACTGAAATAACCCAGCAAGTTTCCTATAGCCCTGGTACATAGGCAGCCCCCGCACATCTTTAGGAGTTCTGAGATCATGATGGCGGTATAGGAAGAGGGAACACAACCCATTTCCCTCCTTCAGCTCTTCTATTCTTCCTTTGTCATATTTATTGCCCATCTCAAACTCAAGTGTCTAAAGCAATATCAACTCATTGTGCCATGCCTGTATAGGCCAGAGGGGACTAATATGGGTTCTCTGGGGCTAAGATCAAAGAGCCTTCAGAGCAAGTCTCTACAGAGTTACGCTCCTTTCTAGAGACTATGAGCAAGAATCTGCTTCCTTGCTTCTCCCCCTGCTAAGGGCTGCCTGCACGCCTGGTTCATGACTCGTCCTTCATCTTCAAAGTATACAATACCTTGATGAACCATTCTTTCATCATGGTACTTTGACCTGCTCTCCCTTCTACTTTGGAGAAGTATTGTCATTGAACTGGGACACCCAGATAATCTAGGGTGATCTTGCCTTTGTAACACTAGCTGTTAGGCAACCTCAGCTCTGTTTACCATTTTACCTTCCTTTGGCATGCAACATGACACACCTACAGATTGTGGGAAGGGGGATGTGGGCCTCTGGTGGAGTGAGTCCACGTTTCTGTCTCTCACACCTGGTGTTGTGGAGTGCTGTGCAAATGATGTCTAAATACACATGTAGATTTGGGACACTTTTAGGAAGGCTGCCTAAGGGGAGCTCCAGGCACCAAAGGCTGCTCCTTCCCAGTGCCTGAGCATCTGTGTTTGTGTGCTTGTGTGTTTATGGGTACGTGTGTCTGCGTGAAAAAAATACACAAGTGCATTTGCACAGCCCTATGAATCCATATGGGCAGACCCCTCGGCTCGGCTGGGAAAGCACATGTCCCAACACTCTGACATTTCCAAGTAAGCTAGCTGGAGGATTGCAAAAAATAACGTCGACTTGACTCGGAGCCAATTCCCACACTCAGCTCTTTGGAGAAAGGCTCTAGGATGGAGTGTGGGAGGCGATAAAGTTTCTTAGTGATGAGCGTGTGGGATGACCACATCATTCCATGTGCAGAGAGAAGAAGCACGGGAGGGGGTTTCCAATTCCAGCGTTAATGAAAACGAGAGGCTCCACAGCATCGTTTCTCAGCTGCCGCACCAAATGGAGATGTCCTACCTTAGCTGCAGGTCTTGGGTTCCTATTTTTAGTACCCTTGTGACTTTCTAGTTGGTAATTCATTGGTTATCACAGATACCAGGAAACAATTTGCAGGGGAGGGGCTTGCTGAAGTCATTTTGTAGGAAGGATTAGAAGTTCAACATCTGGAAGGGGCTGAAGGGTAGACAGGAAGACTTCTTTGGTACAGACAACCAACTTCCTGGCACACCCAACAATAACGAATGCTCAGTACAGGTTGCCTCCTAAAGAGTTGAGTGACATATATATTGGAGTAGGCATATCTGAACAGACCATGTTACCTTTGATAGCCTTATTTCTGCTTGGTTTCATGAAAGGTTAAAGACCAACTCTCCTTGTAGGTAGCCAAAGGACTTTGGGCAAATCTGGCCCAGATAATCAAACGTTAGGCAAGGTAAGAAGGTGACTGGTGTCCAACCCTCCCAAGCATAGAACAACCAGTCCCCTCCTTTCCATGTGTAACTGTGGGCCCTTTATTTCCTTTCAAGGCAAAAAGGAAGCATGCAAGGTTCTCTGGAGTTCTCGTTGCTCTCAGAAGTGAGTTTAACAGCTAAGATTGTCCCAAATCCTCCTAATCCTAACCAGCTGGAGAACAAGGGTACCAGAGGCCAGCTCTGCTACATGGAGAGTTCCCACCTCTGAGACAAGCTCTTTTTAATTTCTTCCAAGCACGCTAGCTTTTGGGCACGGTGCACAGCCCATCTGTTTGGTTTGGTGTTTGCCTTGACAGCGTAGGAGGAACGGCGAGTAAGCACCGTCTTAGACATCAGATGTTGAAAGTGCTGTACTTTCTCCTCCATATGGGGACCTAGAATCTCTGTCATGGGCCCACGTAAAATAAGTTTAAAACCTAAGAACATGAACTTTAGATGTCACAGTTACCTGCTACTTTCTCAGAGAGATTTAATAATAGAGTACCAAAAAATGCACATTGTATATCTTAGGCCACATCTGTAGAAAGTCCTTGCTGAACACCCCGCCTCTCTCTCCAGAGTTCCACATGGTAGACAAAGATCTTGAGGATTTGGCTCACAACTCTTTCCTTTATTGTATAGTATTACACTACTTCTCCAGGGAGATTCTACCTGTGATACTCTAGTTCCTGAAAATGGTCTTTGTGTAGAGGCCACTCTTTATGAACCTCTTATTATAGTTTGAATGTGAAATTTTGTCTATAGGCTTCCATGTTTAAATACATGGTCCCCAGTTGGTGGCAGTGGAAGGCTGGAGAAACTTTTGGACAGGAAGTTTTGCTGGCAGGTGTAGAGCCACAGGGGGAGAGGTAAGGGTTAAAGGTTCTAGGCTAGCTCCACTTCCAGTGAGAGCTGGTTTCTGGTCCAGAAAGATGTAATAAGCCACGCCACCACTCCCCTCCATCATAGGCAAAACCCCATATACCAAGCTTTCCCTGTCATGATAGACTGTGTTCCCTTCCGCTACAAGCCAAAATAGAACCCCTCTCCTCTAAGTTGCTTCTGCTAGATATTCTGCCATGATAACCAGAAGAGTAAACCTTTTCCTGCCACAAAAGTATACATTTCTCTGGCATACAGACCCAGGCTCCCCAGCACGCATGCTTCCGGGGTAAGGCAGCAGCTGCACTTCACACCACCTGAATCTGAGCCTTACTCAGAACTACCCTCGCCTTGCTTGACGGAGTAACACACTTAAACACGTCTACAGCCTTTGTGCAGTGATCTATCACTAAGATTCATTGGAAGAAAAATAACCTCCCATGTGCCCTACATTTCCTTGTGGAGAGGTTTGTTTTAACAGTACTTATAAAAACAAAAACCTGAGAGCCTTCTAACTTTAAAGTAATGAGGCTGTTTAAATGAGCTGTGATACAAATGCACAGTGCAACAGCAAATAGCCATTAAAATGTTACTGAAGATTATGATTATGGAAAATTCATACAATAGAATATTAAGGACACAAATTCAGGAAAACTCAACTGGACTTCCTATGCTTCCAGGAAATCTTTTTAAAACTATGCAAAGGCTAGTGATGGAAAGAAAAGACATAAAAAGTTTTAAAGTGATTTATCTAGGAGACAGAAATCCAGATGACTATCATTTCCTTCTATACTATTTTTTATAATAAACATAAATTAATTTTGCAATTATAAAATGGCTAGTCCCAGTAGGTAGATAATGACAAAATGGGCAATGGAGGTTGTTCCAAACTGTCCTTTCCATAATAAGGCTGCAATTAAGATCTTGTCCAGGCTCCTGCCAGACTATTGCAGGTTTTTATGCTCAGTGACTCAACACATGGTGATATCCATGGGCGGTCTACTCACGAAATGGAAAGGGGACAGTGGAATTGGGAGAAATGATCTGAGTCTCAAGGGAGTGATTGCAAAAGGCATGCTCTCTCTGACAGTTACCCGCTTCCCGGTGCTCCCGCCTACCAGTTTCGGGGTCACATTGATGTTCACAAGGGTCCAGGAGCCGCCGGGCACAGAGGTCCATGGCCCAGGGCCCACTGGAGTTCTGCTGCGAGAAGAGAATCACTTGGGCAGGGTTCAGCCAGTCACTGGCATCCAGCTGGCTTCCCTCCAGCAGGATGAAGCGGCTCCCTACAGGGTGACAGAGAAGAAACGTGTCTGCCGATGCACACACAATACATAAGCGCAAGTCATCAGAGATGACGGTGTCCTAATCCAGGGCCATTACACTCACCAGTCCTTGCCTACCATTAGTACTAGTGTGAGGGACTGGCAGATGGAGGTTCTGCCATCACAATGACTGCTGGGAGGTCAGAGTCATTAAGCCTTCCAGCTATATCATTCCCTACTGCTGTGCCCTGTCCCATATTGCTGGAGTGTTCCTCAGGGATAGAGGGACAGAGTGGCTCTGTGGTGACCATGGCATGGCTCCATCAGACTTAGCCACGAGGCGTTGGCACTGGGTCAGGTAACAGGGACCCACTCCCTGCCGTGGCTTGCCCTGAAATAGCAGGTTTTCGGATGCTGTGAATGTCCCCCACCTGCTTCCAGCCTTGCAGCAACCAGAGAACAGACATTAACAAGTCAATTAGGTGCTCTGGGTTTAAATGGCTCAGGAACTCTCAGAACCTATGGTACTCCCTCATTATATTGGGGATCCCCTGGATGAAAGTAAATTCTTACTTTTGAAGTCTCAGTTTACAGCAACTTCATGCAGTAAGCAATCTCTCAACTGGGAGAAGCAAACCAAAGCATGGCTGAGCCTTAAACACCTTGACTGTCCCAGTTAGCTTTTCCTTTCTCGAACACTAAAGGACTGTGGCATCCATCCACCTGTAGCCAGTGTGCTTTGCATTTCTCTATGGTCGTAGAGAAACAGAGATGACCCATTCAGTTTGATTAGCTCAATTTCTTAGGTCATCGGTAGACAATCTAAGTGTATCCTCTTCCTTCCTGTTTGGAGCACATCCCTCTTCCCCACGACAGTGGCCCTTGCTTGGTCTGTCCTCTGCCCAGCCTGAAAACTGCTGACTGAAGAAGCTGTCACCTTTTCGGCGGAATGAGCTCACCATCAGCAATCAGGTGCTCGGGGACATGAAGGGTGATTTTGACAACAAGAGGGCAGCTGACGTGAGAGGAGCACACGAGGCCAATCACACAGCTGGTGACGCTGATCAGGGTCAGGGTGGTCTTATTCACAGGACTTCGGGGAGAGCCCACTGAAAGCAAGACAAAAACAGGACACGGTGGTAAAAACCCCGGCACTGACTGTCTGACTCGGCCTGCTGCTGGCAAGCAAGCGTGTCTGGCAAACCTAACTCCCAGTGATCAGAAAATATCTCTGCTATGTGACCTCAGGAAGCTTCATTGGGGACATCACCTGTTGAAGAGGAAGGGAACTTGGCCACCTGGTAGCCTTCAAGGTCAGCAGTGGTGAGCTGAGTGCAGATTTTCTGTGATTTGATTGGGTCAAGCTCACAAGAGGTCCCAAAGGTCTCTCCCTCTCCTTCCCTACCTGAGTTCAAAATTCTCGAATAGTGTCATTGCTATAGGACAGTCTTAATGCTGTTTGCAGAGGGTGCTCTAAGGCCAGGCTCCCACAGTGGAAAGCCAGGCTTCCAGGAGGAACTTCCCCCACTAGAAGAGCATGCACTTCTATAGGTGTGCAATGATGTCACACCAGAATCCTCTCCTCCGTCCAGACACCACTGGAAGGAATGGAAAAGGAAGAGCTTACTTTGCTCATTTGTGGGGCGGGGGCGCTGAATTTTCTCTTGCTTTTAGATGAAATGGTGGTAAGCAGAGGCATGATGAGGAGGGTGGCACTTGGAGGCATGTGGGTGGGTGAGAAAGCAAGGCAATGGGATATATAGTTTTTTTCTGGAATTTTCTTACTTATGTTAATATTTATTATTAATAGTAATGTAAGTCCAGTTAGGGGAGGAAACTGTGCTAAGTTTCTCTGTACATGATTTCCTGGTAAATCCTTGTCTGTTCATAGTACACACCTGTGAGCCTGGAGAGGGACTATCTACTTTACAGAAGAGGGAAATAAGTCTCAAGTAGAGGCCCTAATTGTGACAGCTAACACTTACAAAATGGTCATTATGTGTCAGGTACCTGTGCTCAGAGTTCTACAGGGCTCACATCATTGAATAACAATTGAGGCTTCATGAAGTAGCTGTCATAAGAGGCTGCAGAGTGTGTCCAGAGCCAACTCTCTACAAAGGACAGAGCCTTGGGAACTGCTGCTCTCAGGGAACAGGGGGATGAGTGTGGGGCTCGTGACTGCTCATCTATCAGTGTGTGGGGTCTCCCGAGGGACTGTGGAGAGGGCTCTTGGGAGGATGAAATGCAGAGGCTGCCAATAGCCTCTGGTTCTTGCGAGTTGGAGAGGTGCTATTCACACTGGGATCTTTTCAGCATGGCATCCATTTCCTCATACTTAAAGATCCACCCGACCCATCCTCAGAAACAGATCCACTAACAGCAAACAGCTTCTGGCACCAAAATGCCACATATCCCAAACTACACCTGTCACATCTCTCAAAACCCAGCGTCCTGTCCTATTTCCATTGTCCAGTTCTCAATTCAAACAACTCTATTAACGAATCAATCCCACACCAGTTATGTTTTAAGGGGTTATTTATTTGGCGGGGGGTAAAACTTACATACACCATAAACCGTCAGGAAGGGAGCCTAGTCGCTGGAGCAGGAGCCGGGAGCAGCAGCCGAGACCGAGCACCAGAACCAAGAGCCGGAACCAAGAGGGCCTTATCCGGAACTGCTTCTCTTTTTAAAAGAGAAATATACCACGCCCCAGTGGGCTGGTATTTCAGCAGCTATTGGCTGACGGAGCGGAAGTCGCTCCCCGCTGCACTGTGGGCTCCTGCTTCAGTGATTATTGGTTGAGGCAGCGGAAGTTACTCCCACAACACAACTCCATTATGCCCAGCTCTTTCTCGGCTTGCTCACAGGACACACTTTCTCACCGCCAAGGCCTTTAATTTTGTGTGTGTGTGTGTGTGTGTGTGTGTGTGTGTGTGTGTGTGTGTGTGTGTTTATCTTGTTTAAAATTTCATCTCCATTCTTTCATCTTACTTTAGGATTCTGGGGAGTACCTGTCTCACCCTCATAGATACACCCCTGGCTCTCAGATACTCTACTGCCTCAAGAGGAGACCTCCACATAGCACAACTGACAAGCTAACACAGCAGTCCAAGACTTGACATCACAACAGGGTCACAGCTTCCTGGATTCTGCCGATCTTTCAGCTTCCCTTTCTATATCACCATAAGCACGCACCCTCGACTTTACCGTAGGAAAGCTGTTTCTCAGCTTTCTCACTAGACCATCCCTTCCAGGCCAGGAACTGCACATATTATCTCCTCTTCCACAGAAGGCCATTTTGTCACCTTGTCATCCCAGTCCACACCTACTCTTCCAGACTCAGCTCAAACAATAACTCTCTGAAAACACTTCCCTGAAACCTTCAAGAACAGCTTCTCACTCACCCTTGTCCCTGCAGCCCTCAGTGCACCCTGTTGTTACAGCTCTTAGCACACAATGTCATCACTGTTTGCAGGCACTTGCCACTGCTCTCCCGTGATTGCAATAACTTGAAACAGATATTTTTGTCCCTTTCCTCTGTGTGCATCATCAACCCACAATCCGGCATCCCTGCCCGCCTTTGAATTTTCCAGTGGTTTCCTACTCATTTGCAGAAGCAAGCGCAATTACAATAGCATGACAGGTCTCTGCTTTGGTAGTTAGCTTCTTCTCTGGCTTCACCCCTACCTTCCCTGTATGTTTATGTTTATATCCCGGCTAGACCTGCCATCTCCCTCACTTCCTTGACAACCACATTTCTTTGAGTCCTCCGAGCTTTTTATGTACTGCATTCTTCTACTGAAATGCTCTTACCCAAGACTTCTTTTTCAAGACATCCTATGCACTGCCTATATTTCAGTTCTAATTCTTCTTTATTGCCTCCTATTGCTGCCATGTGGAATTAAGTGTTATCGCTTCTGAGTACTCATTTTATTTATTTATATTATTACAGGAAGCCTTATCACTGTGCCATGTTTTTTTGTTTCCACTACCTATCACAGAGGCTGACCCAGAGGAGGTAGGTTAGAAGATGCTTTTGTTGGTCTGATTGATGCATCCAGTCCAATTAAGCAGGCATTTACACACATGTATTATAGGCAAAATCCTTTAGTAGGCACTTTGAAAAAATAATTAGGGCTGCTCCGCCCCTGAGCCACTTATAGTTTAGTTAATAGCAGTAGACAGTTGATGCATTACAGGGGCTTGCAATTTAAAGAAACAAATCATTTTATGCTGTAAAGCAACTAACTCATCATCAGGAGTCTTCTCCAATAAGACTTTAGTGAAGTAAGACACGCCTGCTTTGATACAGCCTAGATCGCGTGTCTGTTCTATAAAATGTTTTGAGGATCAAGTGAGAGGGAGATACTGTCACCTGCATTCCCACTTCAGGGAAAAGGAAACATTTACAGGTCAATGATTAAGAACCCCACTGACTCTTCAGAAAAAAAAATAGGAAGAAAAATTCAAATGTTAAAGATTGGGAAGCCTACAGACACTGGAAACAGAATGAAAACGCCTTCTTTCTTGCAGTTTCTGGGAAGAATGAGTTCTGTGTGAAGAGAATTTGAATAGAGGTAGAACTCAGCCAAA
Source organism: Myodes glareolus (assembly GCF_982192425.1). NCBI lineage: Eukaryota > Metazoa > Chordata > Mammalia > Rodentia > Cricetidae > Myodes > Myodes glareolus. The sequence goes on from NC_142030.1 coordinate 65,817,194, forward strand.
ATGTGTATGTTCTAAAAACTACTGGTTAGGTATTAGTCAGAAACGCTACTGAATTCTGTCCACACAAAGTGGACACTGTTGATGCCATTCATATACACTTCACAGGTTCTCACGGGCAGTCTGTTCAATATATCCCAAGATGGGGTTCTATAAAAGCTGTAGACTACATTGGGAAATATCTGCAAGCAGTGATGGTGATTTCATATACTTCATTAGTTGCCAAAATAAATAAAGGATGTAATCCTCACAGAAGCCATATGTATGAGTTACTAGTAAGTCATTCAATCTGTGCGAGAAGGGATGCTCGGAGGAGCTGTGTCCTTATGCAACACCACACAGCAAGTAGATGCTGAGGTTCATTGGTGTTCAGCTGTAGAGCTCCCTCAGGGGTAATGGCAACACCAGCAGGAGTGGACAGTGGTGCCTACAGCACCGAGAATCATCTCTGAGGTCAAGAAGGATGAGTCTGCTGCAATATATGCAGCAACTGCACAGAAGCACAGCTAAGCCAATGCAAAGAACAAATCAGTTTCCTTAACTTGTGCCAGGAGAAATGAGGGGTCTGGAGGCTTAGGTCTCAAAATTCTACTGAGTAAAGACTTAAAGGTCAAAGAAAACTCCTAGATAATTCCTTACTGGCTGTGCCCTGTTATCCCAGCTCAATTCCAAGACCAATGCAGCTGAATTGATGAGGAGTACACCAATTATTAATTTAACAAACTTCACCCACTTTATTTGTCTCTCTGAATAGCAAAACATGACTGCCGTGTCTTCCAGAAGGAATTGAGAGTCTTCTGACCAAGAAACAGCCTTTCAAACAACTTGGAAACTTGTTTGAGAGTGCCATTATCTGGGAGAGATGATTCTCACACTCACTGGACTCTAGGCTCTTCCTTCTTCCTGGGAGCAAGCACCCGCTGCAATCCAAGCCTTCTTCCCGGTGATACTGGCTCCAGTGCACAGAGCCCTCTGTGGTCCCTGCCTTGCCCTCCTGCACCAAGCTCCTACCCTCTCTATCATTCCTACCTCGACTGCGTCTCCGGCTCCGAGAGGGGTCAGTATAAAATGTCAGCTGCGGGTCATTTTCTGCCTCAGTGCCAGAGTCCCCCTCAGGGTTCAAGAAGGCGGAACCAGCTGAAATGGATAGAGAATCAGAATAGACATTTTCTCTTTTTGCAATGCAGAGTCAGAGGGTGAGGCCTAATTGGAAAGTCAATAAAAGTGAGAATGGTCGATGGACAATCTGGGAGAGGCAGCTGAGGAGCCAGGGCTGCTCAGTGTCTAGGTTTGTTGGAGAAGCAGGCAGTTATCAGAGCAATTGATGGCACTCCAGTCTCCACACAGAACATGGCTCTATGATGAGGGACTCGTCTGACATCTGCTTGTCAAAGAGGACTTGGACAGGTCAGGAGTGGAGAAGAAAAGAAGGGAAATGTTCCATTCAGGTTACCAGGAGACCAGAATTACATCAGAGTAGTAAAGACATTTTTACCTCTGAGTTTTCACTTATTCCATAATATGATAGCCATGTGAGCAGGGAATGTTCCTTCAAGCCCTCTAAATCATATACAAATACTTTGATCACTTGATAAGTATATACCCATATATTCTCTGCCTTTTTCTGATGCAGAAACAGGTAAAGAGCTTTTAATCTCCCTTTGAAATGGAATTGCGCCATATCTTCATTATAATCTCATTTTCCCCATTGAGTAGATGGGTGGGCAACTTTCCATATTAACAAATAAAGATCTATATGATCGTTTTAAATGACTGCATGCTAAGTCACTGGACATTAGGCAGATGTGCCAGATAGTTAACCAATTCCCTGTTGATGGACATCTAAACCTTTTCCAATTTTTGGCTTGTTTAAATGTGGTAAACAGTCATTTACACACATCTTTGCACACTTGTTCAATTACTTCCCAGGAACTACCCATGTTCATAAAGATGTTTAATCAAAAGATTTCCACTCTTAAATTTTGTGGCAAGTAGCTTTTATTTGGCCTCCAGAAGACTGTGCTTTTGTAGCTCCGTGTGACAGTATGTGTAGCTGGTTTAATGACCTTGCCTCTACCCACATTTTGGAACCTATCCGCGAGACTTAGAACTGGACATGGCTACCTCTTGCTTTGTTGTTGATCCTCTTTCTTTGGCTACTGGAGGTGTGGGAGAGCAGAGTGGCTTGCTGGTGGTTGGAATCCACGGGGCTCGTGGCTATGATATTATCTTTATACTTGTTCATCAGGGACAGCTTGGCATTGTCACTTCCTGTATAAGAAAAAGTCAAGACAAAGGGGGGAGAAAGCCTTAAGAGAACAGGCAAGACATAAAGAAAGTGAGAAAACCCATGTGAGCTGAGTCGATGGGCCCAGGGCCCTGACACAAGGAACATAGAAAGTGAGAGGCGGGCGGAAGCTAAGACACTCCTCTCTGTTTCTAGGGGCTCCAACTAAGAGAGGCGTGAAGTAAGAGGATTACAATTGGAAATCCAATTGAGTTAATTCCATACTGATAACGTCACTGCTTGCCAGCCTTTGGCTACATGTAGAATACAGGGTTTTTCTTCTGACCAGCACAGGGTTTTAGCAGAAATAGAGTCTATGCACCTTCAGACATAACGTGGCCTCTCTTTCACCACGGTCTTCACTGCTCCTTCATGACTGAACTCTAGCTACTGCACACATCCATCCGTGTGGTCTGTCTGCTCTCTAAAGGAGCTTAGATTTGAACCCCCAAGTACTGTATGTCTATTCCATGGCCTTGGTACTCTGCCCAGCGCTATGGGGAATATGATACATGTTGGAGACTCCTCCTTTCTAGTCTCAGACTTCAAAGTTCTCAGACATTGAAGTTCTCAGACTTTAAGTAATATTAAGAAATGATTATTGATACAGGTCATCTTCTAGATGCCAAGTAGAATTTCCACGTCCCACTATGTGATTTTAACCTTTGCCGCCTTTCCCAAAGTCTGTGCATCTTTAGTGGTATGCAGTATCAAATATCTCTTCCTCAAAGAGGAAGGTACTGGGCACTGCCTTGAAGGATCACTGTTGAGGCGTTCTCTTTCAAGATGTACTGACTCATAGCAGTTTGAAAGAGAGAGACGTGGGCTACCATAAAAGAACAGTCCCTCCCTCTCTGCATGTTTTTGACCCTGATCTTGTTCTGTTGGGTTAGGGCCAAGGCTCTTCTACCCACTGTCTCCCTAGATATGTCTACATCTCAGCTCTGATGCTTTGATTGTAGTCTTCCATTTTCTTTGAAAAAAAAAAATGCAGCCTGTGTAGAGACCACAGAAGCAGGCGTAAAGTAATGTAGTTAGAAGATTCAAGGCCCCACATCTTCGAAGGCAGAGAGAAAAGCAAAATGAAACAAAAAATGGGTAGCTGAGGGTCCTCCATGTCACTAAAGAATTAAGTTGCCTGTGCAAATATGTGATATAAAAAGAAGTCAAGCCAGGTTAGTTTCCAAGGCCACTGCCTCCCTTTCTAGTGGGCTTCCCAGTTTACACCTAGAGGCTCTAGAACACTTCTACTACACCTAAAGGCATCTCTCTGCTCCCAGTACTGGGTGGGAGTAGAAGTGGATCCAACTTATGCTAATACTATACTTCTTATTTTATGAATTAGAAAGCCAGTACAGTTGTCCAAGAAAAAGGGGTGTTTTTTTTATTAAGTCTGAGAATTTCACAAATGTATACAATGTATTTCGATGAGACCCACCTCTCAGGTCCTGTTCTTATTCTTCCTATGTCCTCCCACATGCTTAACGTCTTCTTGATAGAATTTTTTATATCCCACTAAGTCCAGTTGGTGCTTGCCTACATGCATGTGGGTGTAAGATTGACCGCTGGAGCAAGACAACCTACCAGGATTCACACTCATGAAGAAAACTGGGCTCTTCTTCTCCCAGGAGCCATTAATTGCTAATAGCTTCTCCGTTGGGCTGGAGTCTATGCAAAAGGTTATTTTTGCCCAGTTGAGGAAAGACATCAGTACATTTTGCTATACGACATCTGTTAGCTGCTGCTTGCTGGCCTACCTGAGCAAGGACTAAATGAGCCGATCCCTTCTCCCATTCCTACCTGGTGTGAGGTCCATCCCAGACTTCTCATTGCAGCCCTGAAGGGAGTCCAAGGTGCGTGTGACCTGACTGGCAAAGTCCTCCCCTCCATTCATGCACTCCCTCTGCAGATGGTGACGCAGGTCTGTGATGTCATACTCATAGCCATCCAGGATGGGTGTCTCCCGGATGCTCAGGGTGCCACTGGAGTTGTGGCCCTGCACTCGGGCATTGCGCAAACTTTCTCGCCCGTGGCCGCCAATCAGCACAGATGGAATGTAGTGAATCTCATTGGCTGCCTCTGCACTGGCACTCTTCTGGGGCTGGGGGACCCGGCGACGTTTGCACCAGCGCCTGCGAGTATACAGGATCATCACCAGGCACAAGATGGACAGCAGCAGAGCGATCATGCCACCCTGGAAAGACAGGACATCAGATATTTGCACAAAGAAAGGTGAGCACTCTACAGTGTTATTTTTCCATCTGCTAACTCCGTTCATCACTCATTCATTAATTCAGGCAATCAAATGTACTGAGCACTTACAGTAAGCATCCCTCAGCGACAAAGGGACACTGCTGACACTGGCGTTTAACGAGGGAGAAGAAGGAAACTGTGTGGTTAGTGCATCATTTCAATGACTCTATTTGCTGGCCTAGCAAGTATTTGAGACAGAGGATGGAGACGATGGAGATTTTGGGTTTTCAGTTAGAGACGTGGGGGAAAAGGTTTTGGTTTTGTTTTTGTTAGTCTGGTTGATTTTGGGGGGGGGTATTTGTTTTGTTTTGTTGTTTTTGTAGATGTGCTACACATAAAGCTGATTTGGGGCTTTCTTTTTAGCGGCCAGCAGGGAATGGCATCGAGTTTCATCTCATATCCAAACAATCAATCTTAGATGGATCCTCACAATGAACCCATGAATCAATGATTCCTATCAATGCCAAAACTCAGATTCCTTGTCTGTACAAGGAAGCTGTCATAAAACTGCTCATGGTGGTTGCTAAGAATTGAGCGAAGAAATGATGTAAAGTGTGCCGCACAATACATCACACACCATCAGGACCGAGCTCAGAGTCTTAACTGTCTCCACCAAAATAACTGGCCTTGCAGGGAAAACATCGACACATCTACCTCCACCAGAGTTGAGCACCAGCTGAGGGAAGAAACCCTGCTGGGTTGCACATGACATGGGGTGGGGAGAAGGTAGGAACACAGTTTTGTTTGCTCCCATGGAGGAAAGGGCTGGTATTATATCCTAGAGTCAGGCTGGTGGAGGAGTTTCCTGATGAACCTTCCAAACTCCAGAGGCCACCACCTCAAAGGCCAGTCCTTACTATTCAGGACAGTACTAGCTGTCTCCTGGAGGTGAGGATACGGTGCTCAGTGCTCAGTGAGCTGAACAAACCTGTCAGGGCGACAAGCCCAAGCTGGGGTTTGGAGAGGGGAAGGGAACCTCCCAAGCTCTTTCCTCTACAGCACTCCACAGATATCAATCTCCTGGACCCAGTCACACTCACCCCTTTATATAGGTTACTATCTTTTCAAATATACTTCATTAAGTCAAGGTGTACCAAATGGTTCTCCCCCTGACCTTGACTCCAGTCATGGTCAACCTATTGTATATCAGAGAGCTAAAAGGTCCCTATCATTTTCCATGGGCCCACCCATGGGAAGATGTTTTAAGAATATTCCCCCAAACAAATTCAAATTTCCCCTTTTTTTCCAGTTTCACAATGATTTTTTTCTGGATTTATGAGTACAGTTTCCCAGCAAATCTTCCTGACTATCCTCAATTTCTCACCATCTGCCTACATATATGCATATAAGCACACACACATACACACTACTGTGTTCCAAAAGGCCACATAAGGAGGTAGCAAAACACACAGTAGAGTCAGTTGTTAAGTGACAGACCAAGAGATGAGGCTGGCTAAGGGCATAACTCTCCAAGGTTCAAGTTTTTCTTGCTTTATCTTGAGGATGCATTCTTCTGGTGCCGTCTCTCATGCAAATACAGAGAGAATCAACACACTCTAGTTGCACAGGGTAGATGCACAAAACCAAGGACTCGAGGTGCTCCTAACTGTTATCTCCTCTGCACTCCATACCGTATGACTCTCAGACACAGAGCAGAACCCTGCCTAGAGGATACTGTACCCAGCTGTATAGACCCAAGCCCTGAAGCAACCCACTGACAGTAAGCATCTCTGTATGACCCAGTAGTTCTCATCAGAGCCGTCAATCATCTGCCTGGCACAGTCAGATGGGCTAGCCTCTCTCTCACCCCAAACTGAAGCTGTAACAATAGGTAATTAAGCCACACGGAAGGAATAACTTCCCGACCGAGAGAAGTTGTCAGACATTGAATTAGGCCACTGAAAGCCAGAGGTAATTTTATTCCCTAAAGAGCTGTAAGAGCGACATAAACATCAATCCCCGAGGAATGGTTTTAACACCCACCATCTTTCTCGCTTACACACGATTCCTTCGGAGCCCCTCCACCCTTTCTTACTAATTATGCATACAGATGGTCACAACAGGGTTACAGTAAAATCCAGCCCATAGATTCATTGCCCATATCACACAATAATAAAACAATAGCAGCTGTTCATTAATGGGTGTTTGCTGGGTATCAGACAGTTGTTCAAAAAACTCCACAGTTTTATCTCTAAGAGGTAGAGTTTCCTGACAGTTGTTTGAAAATAAAAAGGAGGCATGAAGGTCAAATAACTTGTTCAAGGTCATGTAATGTGTGGTTAGAAGGACTGGGATGGAACCCCAATGACTAATTCAGAGCCTATGTTCTTTGTATGGGGGAGCAGGATGTGTGCACGGCGGCCATGCATGTGCAGAGGCCAGAAGTCAATGTTGGGTGTCTTCCGTTTTTGGTAGTCACCTTATTTTTGAGATAGGCTCTGTCATTGAACCTGAAGCTCCTGTTTCTGCTACCTGTTGGGCCAGCTAACCCGCAGGATGCTTCTATCTTAGCCCTGCCCTGTGCTGGGCCGGGTCACAGAATCTCACCATAGAGAACCATAGTGCCTGAATTTTTGGTGGGTGCCAGGGATGAATTCAGGTCTTCATTCTTGTGCAGCAAGCTCTTTGTCTTGCGAGCTATCTCGATGGAGTACATCATCCCAGACTGCAGCCCCAGAGCTGATAGATCACCAGGCTGCAGTCACCATGGTGAGCCGTGCCCATAGACACTTAAGCTCTCTTACTTTCACAAGTTCAAAGGATGGAACGGGAACAAGTGGATGCCTGTATCTAGATCCATCCTCACTTCACAAACTAAAAACAAGAAACTAGCCCAAGTCTAGCTGACCAGAGGTCTGAAGAGCATTGTTACAAGGGCCTGTTTCCCAAGTAACTACTAAGAACCCAGATATAAGACTATTGGGTTTGTCAGAAGCACAACAACAACAAACCCACAGCCCTCACACACTCTATACGATTATTTAAATAATAAATGAATTTAAATAAGATTATTCATAGCACCTATCACTATATGCCTGAAAGGTGCTGTTAGATTCTCAAGTTTAACTGAATTTTAACAAAGAAATATATGTTGTCTTTTAGTTTAGTGACCCATTGAAAATCTCTAGGTTCGACCCATTCATCTGATGAGCAAGGCAAGGTCCAGAGAAGCGAAAACATTGGTGGAGCTGAGTGGGTGACAACAGATCCTCTAATTGCTCTTTTCACGAGGTCATTAAACACGAAAATTTCTTAGGTTCGTGTATAATAATTAACTTCCCGTATACTAGAGTCCAGATACTCAACCAAAGGTATCTTAGGTCTATTTCTCTAAAACATATAACCTGTAGAAAGCCAGGAACAAGGATTTAATTTGTCTAAATCTATTTATGTCTCTAGTCTTGCTTCAGTAGGCCGTTACCTCTGTGAAGACGTAGTGACTCCTGATGACCTCTCTAGTAACCGGTTACCAGTGATAAGCTCCAGCCATCAGGGGCAATTTGTTCCAAGTATAGGGGAGCAGATTCTCAGGCCTTGAGTTCTTCTATGATTTCTTTGCTCCCATAACCCACAATTGGTGACAAGTATTATAACACTTTGCTGTGACTTACTAACTAATTGTAGATTATCATGTAAACAATAATATGCAAGATGTAATATCATGTAGTATTTGTATGTAGTGTTACATAATAAAATTTTGTGACAATAATAACAAGGTCACTATGCATAAATTCGTCTGAAGTCCTTACATGCTCTATTCAATGGTCAGCTACCAAGTAAAAGTATGAAGCCCCTTTATAATAAAAAGAACTGATTGTTGTATTAGATTAAGGCATATGTCTAGAAAGCTAAGTAAACTGTCTTTCCACAATGAGAACTTGGAAGTCCACTGGTCTATTCAGTTGCATTATATTCCCATATAAGTCCAGTTCATTGGAATATCTGTTAATTTTAACTCTCCTACCTACATGGAAAAGTTTACACCTGAAGTCACAGATGTCTTAGGATATTTATTTCAAAGATTCTCAAAAAGGTGGCGTATAAAAATGACTCAAACCTTAGGTCAAGGACATCCAAGGATTTTCTGCTAATCAAATGAGGGAGAAAGACAAGATGAAGGTTATTATCTTCCTGCAAATGGAAGTATTTTGTGTCGAACAAACTCCCTCTGACATTTGAGTCTAGATAGACCTCTACCTACAGTCTGGGCAAGAACACACTCTCCAACCTGGTTTCAGGGAAAGCCAGATTCAGGGAAAGTACAGGAGTTTGAAAGGGAAGCCTTGGCTAGCTTTGTGTTTCTGGACTCAGTCGCTCTGCTCAAAATGTATTTGTGTTCGCTTCAGATTTTATGGCATTGAAAATCCAAAACAAAACCTTAGGATGCATCTGTATTCAGTCAATGAGCAATAAGTTGCAGACTTTGAGCACTGAAAATAAGTAACAACCGACTTCATGGTATAGCATTGTTTTGCACTTTATTATCTTTCCATGAGGCTTCTGAGTATTTGATTGATTTTTCTCAGAATGGTTGTTTGTAAATATAATCATACTGGAACTATATGTGGACTCTGTATCTATTCACAAACACCTTGCAAATAAGTGACATTTTAAAGCATATTTTTCTTTTAAAAATCAATAAATCATTTCTACTGGATTTAATAGAGATCAAACAAATGAAAAAAAACCTTTATTCTATTATAAAATTGACATTTGTGGCACTCACCTGAGAGAGAAATGTGAAGTTTGTCAAATAATTTTTATATTTTATAATTTTTATGTAACAGTGTTTTCTATAATATTGATGGTAATTACCCAAGATCAGAAAAACTTTACTCAGCTCTCCATATTGAGTCCGTCCTAACTCTCTACTTCAACCACAAGACCCCCTCTGTATTCACCTAGGTCTTGGCTCCTGCCCCCCATCTCAGTTGACTCTTCAAAGTCAGTTCAGCATCAATGCTCTGCCCATAGACCTTTCCACATTAGCTACAAGTGCTTTTGCCTTTGACTGGCTTTTCTATCTCCTCTAATCGAGTATAGACTTAATGAAAGTCGTGGTCATGTCTGACATATTTCTTATAGCTCTAAAGTTGATTTTAATACCTGGCATAAGGCAGAAAGTCAATAACTGATTATAGAATGAAGGAATGAGTAGAGAAAGGGGAAGAGAGAGAGAAAGGAGGAGGAGGAGAAGAAAGATGGGGCTCATCAACTTTGAGTACATTGCAATATAGATATCTATGTGCCTATAAGCTAAATTCATACAAGCCGACTACTTAGAAAACTCATTTATTTGTTATTAAGCTATTCAATGAGTGTTTGCCAGATCTGCTCTGGGGATGTGTGTTTCTAGTGATTTCTGTTATTACTGTTAAAGGAATAATACAGGTAGGGCTCCTAATCTAATGGAGTTTACATTTTAGTCAGGGAACAAAATCAAACTAACAAAAGTAAATAGAAGCATAAAAGAAAGTCAGGCTGATTATTGGTACTAAAAACAGCTAGAGTTTTTAGAACAAAAGGAGCAGCAAAGGTAAAGATGTGCTGTACAGGAAATGAGGCTCTGAGAACCTAGAGGCCAGTGAAACCCTTCACTGGTCAGTGTCATATGATCAATAAATCATAAAATAAAAAAGTCTGAATCTATGAAATGTCCCAGAAGTTCCAGGGCATCACCTGGGTTGTGTGAGCCATTGGCAGAAGAGAGGAAAAGCTGAGATTTTGTTTCTAGTGACCATCTGTCAAGAGACTGTGGCCAATCAATCAGCTAGCATTTCAGAGCTCAGTGGAGTGGTAGCCGTACAGCGAATCTGAGACATTGCTAATTATCCCTCAAGGCAACTGGACACAAATTGCATCCCTAACGGAATTAAATGGTGGTGAAAAAAATTAAAAATTAGATTGGAACATTTAGTCTTCTGTTTTTCCTTAACAATGCCTGGAGATCAGGGCCAACGATAACCCATATTATAACTGTTATATGACATAACTCTTATATGACAACAATAACTCATATCTGCCTTTGACTTTTCTAGGAACCAGACAAAGAGGAGAAAAGTTAGCAAATCCATGGGCCATCTAGTCACATTCTAATCCAGAGTCAGATTTCCAGGATAACAAATGGGTGGCATAGATGATAGACAGACAGACAGACAGATGATGAATGGATAGAATCAATAGGTGATAAACAAATAAATAATAGATGACAGATGATAGATGATATCTAGATAACAGATAGATAGGTAATATATAGATAAGATAGATGATAGGTAGGTAGGTAGATAGACAGACAGACAGACAGATATAGACAGACAAATATGAGATAGATAGATAGACATACATACAGACAGACAGACAGACAGACAGACAGATAGATAGATAGATAGATAGACAGAGGATATATGGATAGATAGGTAGTTAGATGGATGGTTACAATGCCTTTCTGATCTTGTGCTCTGTTAGTCAACTGGAAAACAGTCCTAAATTACTAGCATTAAGATCTCTATAATAATGAAACTTATTTGTTAACTTGATTTGATTTAGAATCACCAGATATTAGAATCTTATATCTGCCTTCCTCTATAGCATTGGGTAACTAAAGGGAATGGAGCAATTCCTGTTATCAGTTGTTGACATTTCTAATCATGACCTATGACTAACTGGAAATGTGAAGCTGGGAGGGTAGAAAGAACTTGGTCATGTCTTGCTGACCATTAACCAAAACCACAGACCAAGGATATAATGTTGGTTCAGAAACAACCATCAACTCCATTTAGCACTGACAAACAGACATCTCCCTTCCCAAAGGTAAGTCCGATCTTTGAAGTCAATTAATGTCATTAAGATGGTAGCATATTCTTGACCTTGAGAATCCCTTTACTGCCAGAGGAAGCCACCCAAACTAGAAAGAAAACCCCTTGGTTATCTTCTCTGACAGATTTTCTCTCCTGTGGTGCTTGGTGAATAGACATCCATTATCCCTTGCCTATTTCCTTCCCAAGTGGTAGACAAGTGAAACACTTTAAACATATTAAGCAGCAAGTTCAATTTATAAGTTATTAGGAACATCATCTTCTCTTGGGGCCTTTCTAGGGCTTTTAATCTTCTGGAAATGCTTTCCAGTTGCCATGGGCCACCATATTAATTAAGAGGCCTCAATATGTGTTCTGAGTCCTCTGCCATGAGCTGTACAGCTCTCCCACAGGAGGAAGCCTCACCATACCTGGCTAGCCTCTAAATGGAGCTTTTGCTGGTACTTGTTGCCTTGGGACCCCCAGATTCCCTTACTCACTTTTCTAGTCCCCAGCAGCCAGTTCTCAGGGAAGAGATGGAATGTTCTGAAGATCCTGTCTCATTAAAATGCTATTTGTCCAGCAAAGATAGAGAACAGCAACCTCCCATTAACAAAAGACTGACTCTGACATGAAGAGCCTTCTAGGTAGGCAGGGTTATCCTTAAGGGCCCCTCTCACTTAGTGAGGTTATGGTCAGATTTTCTCTAAGGCAACTTAACATTATAACTTCTTTCTTTTTTCCTTAATTTTTGTTTTCCTAGGTCTAAAAGTTTCAAGACAGTTATCTTTGATCACTCTCTTTCCTCTGGAATCTAGAATGTTTGTTTGTAAGTCCTTTATGAGACTCAGAAGGTTAATCTAATGAGATCCTGGAGCCAACAGGGGCAGTGACTGGACGCTAGTGTGCAGGAGTCAGCCTGGGCTATTTAGGGGTTCCTCCTTTGAATTCTTTTTCTAGAGTAGCGTTTTTGGCTCCTGAGAGTTTTCTTGACTCAGACCTCTGACTTTGTCTTTGCTCTAAGGGATGCATTTCTTCTTAAACCGCTCTCTGATCCTCGATAGCTTCAGTTCCCTGCCTTTGCCTTAATGAGAATGCTAAAGTGAGCGGGGCTGAGTGGACCAGGATGATAAAGCCATTGTTTATCACAGCTCTGTTCTAAGGTCCCAGGCCACCTCAGTGGACTCCCTCATTCTCATGACTGGCCTCGATGTCTAGGTGGGCAGAGAGGAATAGGGCAGAGCTTAGGTCCTGACATCCCCCTAGATTTAAACTCAACAATTTTATGAAAGATGATGCAATTGAGGCAGGCATTATGGATGTGACCCCTAATCAGTGTCAGGTATTAAAAGGACAGATCTGCATAGAACCCATTTGCGTGGCTGTGTGCGCACACCCATGCATAAATGTGTGTATTATGCATGACAGCCAATCTGGGAGATTAAAGGATCCACATAGAAGCAAAAGCACTCCAGGTCGCTGTCTCAGCAGCCCGTGGGCAGAGCAGCGTGAGACAGGCTTTCTCCCTGGGCTATGAGCACCAGCCCTTCTAAACTTCACTAGCCAAGCATGAAGCCAATAAATAAACATCTCCAGCTGGCTAATGCCCAATGCCTATTCTTGGCTATTCTCCTTTCCTTTCCTCCCTGTTTTCATGCAGTAGGTGATCTTGATGAAATGAAATCATGATAATAATCTGTTCCATTAGGACCCAACATTAAAGGAATTATTGAACAAGTAACAGAAGAGGCAGTAGATACTGATTGCTAATGACCATTAGAATTCTACTTTCCTTTTAATCAGATGGAATTATTTGAGATTTTTCTTCTATTTCTTCAAAAGTGAGGCAGCTCAGTTTAAGGGGAGGAAAGGAAGCCTCAGAGAGTTGTTGGCTCTGGGGGCCACAGCTGGGACTGATAAAAAAATAACCAAAAGCTTTAAAACCCAGTCATTGAGGCAGTCCATATGCAAAGTATAACCTGGGGATCCCAGTCACTTCAGAAGAAAACAGCCTGTGACACCATCAGCTGAGAATTGAAGCTAAAATTTCCACGAATTTGGTCTATAGTCTTTCGTGTCACTAGAGAAGCCAGTTATAACTTCAAAGATCTGATTTTTTTTTCCAACATGAAAATTCAAAACTGTGTTTCTCAGAGAGACTAGAAAAGGCATAGGTGGAAGGCCTTTCAGATGGGGTACAGCCTTTGTCATTTTCATGACCTACAGGTAGGGTACAACTTGATCATCATGGATGTTATGAGGTCTCCTGTGCCAGGGTCTAGTTAGGTTATTCAGAGCCCCCTGACCCTGTTCCTCTCTTATTAAAGATTATTCAGTGACACAGAAGAGCCTACATAGCTGATGGTTTATTTCATGACAATCTCAAGGAGAAACCCTTTCTTATACTTCTCATCGTTTAATCACAACTTCACTGAGTGTACTTCATTCTTCTTTGAGTTTCTGTCTCTTTTTGTGACTAGAAGGACATACTGTAATCTTCCCATACTAGTGGAATGATGGAGAAAAGAAGTTAATAGTAATAATAGTATTTTTTTAAATTATTACCATGTGCCAGATCCAATGCTTAATTCATTCACTATTTCACTGAATATTACCAATAAACAGACATAGAAATTATTCACTTTTTTCAAATGAAGAAACAGAAGATTAAAAGAGTTAATTAATTTCTACAAGTTAGATGTTGGGTCCCAATGAGGCAGATTATTATCAAGAGAAACAAAGTCAAACCAATACCTAACCTAACCACTCACCTTAGCAATATAGCTACAGAACCTTGTAGAAGAGGAAAGACCTACCACAAAAGCAAAGGCCCTAGTCATCCAACTCTCTCTTCATACTCTCTAAATTAAGCCCTTGACTATCTTGTCTTGACATCTAATCTTTGGGGCTATTCAAGCAAATATTTCCATGTGTCAATACTTGGTACTATCAATATTGCCTGAACAAAATGTCACCATATCCTTCAGTGAAGTTTGACCATTGGGCAGAATAAAGAGTACTATTTCAATTGTGCCAAGGGTGGTCACTTTACATAGAGGGAGCGGACTGATATCAAGAGTTATGGGACAGATGCATTCCAAGTGTAATGAAGCTGGGAAAAAGTTCAGTGAGAAAAGTGCTTGCTTCACAATAGGACTTGAATTCAGATGCCCAGAACTCACATAAAAAAGCTGGATATAGTAGGTAATGTCTATAATTCCAGCTAGGGCAAGATGGCTGGAGGAGAGAGCTCGATTCCTGGAAGCTCACATGTCTGACAGGTAGATCCCAAGAAGCCCTAATGGCTGCTATCTTGATGCCATGGAGAAGTTCCAGGACAATGAGATTTGCTGTTTCAAACACAAAATAGAAACTCTTAAGGATCAACACCCAAAGTTATCCTCTGATCTCAGTATCCATGCTATGCACATCCATGCCCACATCCACACATAAAATAGAGAGAGGAAAGAGAGGGAGAGAGGGAGAGAGAGAGAGAGAGAGAGAGAGAGAGAGAGAGAGAGATTAACTCTCTTCAAAAATCCAAGGATAGAAAGTCTCAGCTACTTCCTTGAGAGCATAATATACAAGCACACAGACTTGAGACTCCTTTATTGTCTGTAAATTCTTATTCTGCAAATAGAGACCTACGTGGAACAGTAGACCATTGCATGGTATTACAGCACAACAGAGATGGATGGAAACTAGGAATTGCATTATTGTCAGATACCCACACACATAACCCCCAAGTTTCTGGCCAAGGGATGTAGACACAGAGGATAAAAGCAAAACCCTCAATATCACATTTTGCATCAGGACCCTGTTCTAGTTTATTTTCGTTTGCGATGGTAAACATCACGACCATAACCGAGAACAGCTTGATGGAGGAGAGGGGTTATTTGGTATGCCCTTCCAGATCGCAGTCCATCACAGAGAAAAGTCAGGTCAAGAGCTCAGATGGGAACTGAATCAGAAACAACAGAGGAAGGCTGCTACAGACTTGGTCTGTGGCTTGCTCCTAGTTAGCTATGTGTATACAGGCCAGGGCCATCTTCTTGAGGAATGGTTTCTTTCACAGCTGGCTGGGCCTTCCCACTTTAATCAACAATCACAATGATTTCTGACAGACATGGCCCGGGCCAATCTGATCGGGACAATTCCTCAATGGAAATTCTTTCCTGGGTAACTATGGGTTGTGTCATCTTGACAGTAAAAACGAACCAGTACAGATCCAAAGGATAGCAACGCTCACTCCCAGCAAAAACCATTAACTGCTGGTCACAAGGTGCCTCCAACTGGTAAGTTATTTGATCCAGAACATTCTAAATTTTAATCACAAGCCCCCAGTTTTAATCCAAACCCTAGAGAGAACAATGAGTCTTTGCTGTCATATCCCTTTTAACAATCCAGCTGTGGCTCAGCCCTGTCCTCCCAGGAAGATGCACAACAGAGCTGAAGACTGTAACAAAGGTAGGAGAGAGTAATTTAGGGCTTAAGGGACATGTTCACACCCAAGCACAATCCAAGAATTCTGTGCCAAGACCCCTTCCAAGCCTTCATCAAAGGCTCTAAGCATGCGTGGAGGAGGCAAGAGTTTGACAGGAAAAGGTGGCCCTCCGGGGCTATGTACTAACTGGTACGGTTCTTATTTCTCTCTCTAAAGAATGTCTTACGTTCAGTTTTTCTCTGGAGCTAATCAAGCACAAACTCTGGAGAAGAGGCCTGGTTTGTAACGGCAATCCGAATGAGGGGCTGACATCCTCATTAGAGCAGGCTTCACTAAACCACCGGCTCCAGGATCAGCAGCATATTTTCCTCAGCTAATTACAATTTTTTTTTCTGGCAAAGTCATTAACCAAGTCTTCAAACCCTTCTCATCATTAATGCGAAAAAATAACACCAAAAAATAAATCCCCACTCCCCTACCATGCCTCCTCCTTCCCTGGTGCACCATCCACCCTTGTCACTTGCTGCCAGCTTTGTCCTTTTGGTTTTCAGGTTTCCTCTCGTGGGCTTGGATTTTTAGACTGGGGTGGGGTGGTGATGGAGTGAGGTAGGGAACTTGCCACAGAAGCTTCTTTTCTTCACCAGCTGACTGAGGCTCACTTTGTTCCCAGCCAGATGCCTGGTACATACATCAGGACCTTGGGCACAAGCCTGATGCTTACCAGCTAAAGATGGGCCAGGGCAAAGGGAAGCTTGAAACTGAGCCCTGGCTCTTCCCCCTCTCCCTCATGGGAGACAACAAAAGGCTCAACTGTGCTATTGTTTGTCGGATTTTAATTTACTGATCAGTGACTCAATCATGCAGAGCAAATTCGTGGGTCAGCCTGATCCGGCCAGAACTGATCACATGACAGAAAGAGCAGCAGAGACTCTTGCTTCCAAGGCAACTGATGAGACGACCCTCATCTGCCAGGCCAATGTTTAATTCTGTGTCTGGGGCAGGCGACCCTGAGCTCACCATTCCCAGCCAATGTGTAGTGTCATCATGAATTAATTTTAATTTAGATCACAGTGTTCATGAAGCTTCAGTTTTCTATTTTTTTAAATAGTTGTGGTTTATCCTTTTTTATTCTTAATACATTACACTTATGTGTATGTGTGTGTATGAGAGAAAGACGAAGACAGATACACAGAGAGACAATGAGAAAGAGGGAGAGACACACAGAGACAGAGATAGAGAGAGAAATAAAGAGAGACACAGAGAGAGAAAGAGGGAGAGGATAACGGGGTCTGGGGTCATTATCTAGGCCCGTTTCTGAGCCTTTACTCTTTGTCTGCCCTGGCATTTCCTGACATGATTTTGTACCCAAACTGTCATTCCCTTCTATTGGCCTAAGCACCTCCCACTCTGTGAAGACCCAGCACAAGTCCTTTTCTCCCTGGAATGTTATTTCCCAACTCCTGAAGTATATGTATATTATATATAATATATATTATATATATTAATAAATCCTGAATTCATAATTTGGAGTTCCTCACATCATAGTGCCGACTTGATTGGCATACAGGAAGCGCTTTTGAAATGCCTGCTAGAACGCTTGTTTTAGAAGAGTATCCAGCAGAGGGCAGGTCCCTGGTGAGCACAACTGTTTGGTTAACTGATCCCCACTGGCTCAATGAGGTTGAGAAAACACAAGTAGCCTTCCTGCCGCACCATTTGTCTGCTCATCTGGGCACCTGTCATTGTGGCTAGCAGCCGGCTGGCCCTTGGACTGGCTCACGGGGTCGCAAACTTGGCTCTTCAACTTCCTGGAAGGGACTAACTAGAGGTAGACGAGAGTTTCCTCACCTACAAGACGTTCAAACAGCAGGTGCATGGATTTGTCGCTCAGTTCAGGAAGAGGACTGTGCTTTAAGAAAGCTCAGAACTTTATCTTTCTCCAGCCTGACTCTGGCGCATGAGTCTTGGTACCACTGGCAAGCAGTTGTGAGACGGCTGAGGGCTCAGCTCAATGGACACTTTTTTCCCCCTGTAAACTAATTGACATGCACTCAGATCTTACTGTTCCTGCCCCAGTCTGTGGGGCTCTCTGTGAATAGTCTCATCACCAGAGAGGTCAAAGAAATTTGTCATCAAAAATTTTAACATCTATTTAGCACCCAATTATCCATGGCAGCCTGTATCACATGCATTGTAAAAGGGACAGTTTTTTTTTTTTTTAAATGACCCTTTTCTTGGAAACTAAAGGTCTAATTCTCATTTTTAAAATCAGTACATCATGTGTATTTATTTCTGTAAAATTACTCATACTTGTGCTTCAGTTTCTACAGTGACTGGGGAGACTAGATAGCTCCATTCTGGAGTTGGGAGGAGTAAGTCCGGCTCACAGAGGGCCAAATGCTATCAGGCCCAGCAGTTCTCTCTGCCACCATACCATGACAGACGAGGGGCACAAGCTAGGTAGACCTCACAGCGGCACTGGAGGTCCCATGCACTTTGTAGCTGCTCTAACACTGTATTTTCCCTCTTTCTCAGTTAAGAGAGCACAGCGGAATGTGAGTTGAGTGGGAACTACTTTATTATAAGTCATTCATAACCCCAACACTGCTCTAATGAGAAACGGAAGCCAGTCACAAACTTCAACACTTTACTTATTGCTAGGATCAAATGTGCTTTTCACATCTTAACAATTCATGGGGCCATAGCAGGTTTCATGACACCATGGCTGCAGACTACAGAAGTGTGAAAAGAGCTGCCAAGAACAAGGAAACCAGGAATAGCTGTTTTTTTTTCCCCCAAAGGCTGGACAAGGAACTCTCCAGACTTCCAGAGTCCGGAGGAGCCTCTTTAATACATAACATCATGTGATCTCACCAGGACTTCTCCAATACCTCCTGAATTTCAGAACTGATTCCTCATCAGAAAATCCTTTCGTCACTTATTTCGGTATCAACTAAAATACATGTATGCAGGTTTTATATAAAACAAGTTATTCCTATACTCAATTACAATGATAACAATGTTTATTTACATGAGATACATTATACGTACAATATGGAGGAGACATGCCCTCATGGAGACCCACTTCTGGTGTGAGAAACAGTCTTTTCTTAAGGTCCTAGTTCCATGAGTGCAGTGAGGAAAGGAAGCCACAAACACCCAAAAGGAGGAGGCAGGAATTATCAAATTATCCCTTTGAAGGTCTCTTAGCACAGAGGAAGTCCCTGGCTAGACACCAGCAATCCAGTCATTCGGCAATCCAGTTTATCTGAATTTTAGCTTTTTGTGGTCAGACCCAGTCAGCCTTTCTCATACAAGTGTGTGTTCTTTATCAAAGTCCTTCATGGTCTCTTGCCAGGAAGACTCAATTAGGATACAGAACACATAATGCCCCCCAGTGAGGAGCACATTCTCATGAGAGACATCTTCATGCAGAGATAAGAGCAACAAGGAAATGTCTATCATGAGTGAGCATAGCCCAGAGAAAAGGAGAGCATTAGGGACAGCTTCCTAGAGTAAATCAAGAGGTGAGGAGAAATATAGAGAGTGAGAAGACGTGACCCCACTCAGGGACAAAATCATTGTGAGCCAAAGGACTGTCGCTGGCTAAAACATGAGAGTATTAAACAGCCAGGAGGTCCTGGAGGCCGGAGTGAGCTACTCAGGGTGGCTAGGGTAAAGATTAAAATGGGCTATGAAGGGAGATGGTCAGGCTGTGAAAGGCTAGCCACCTTGGATTTCAGTTTCTGTGCTAAGGGAACTCTGTGTTTTCCCCTGAGGAGAATGTAGTTTGAGCTGGGTTTTATGAATGATGGTGAGGAGAGGGAGATTTTCCAAACAGGTCAGAGGAAGGACACAATTGTCCTTGCTTTGGCCCAAGGAAACCATGAAGGTCTCTACCTGTAGGAAAGAGGGAAAGAAGGGGGGAGATTCTAGAAACATCTGGAAAAAAATGACAAGTGAAAGATGGGCAGACAGGAGGCTCCATTAGCCATGATGGGCACATGGACAGGAAGTCAGTCGGCACAGAAAGGGGAATCCTGGATGAGGAATCATCACTAGGAAGTAGTCCCTGAGCAATGGGGAAGTGCTCTTTATTTGTGTAGATGGTCTTCAGATGAAACCGCCATCTTTGTCCTATGGGCTCGTCTTTCTCTCTAACCCTAGTGGCCTGGAATGGGTAAGGTTCTCCTTACAAAAAAAAATTCTGAATGCAAGACTCAGCCCTTAGGATGTGCTTCCAGCACTCCACAGAATAGCTTAAAGGGACACTTCTTAGTCTAGCTTTTTCCATCAGATGGCTTGAGGTGAAAATAAGCAGCAATTTCAAGTTTGATCAAACAGGCAAAAAATCTTGCTATGCCTCGTGACTAGTGGGGACAGGGAGTGGGAAGAAGAAATGTCTTGTCCTAGAATGTCCTAGGGTGCATGACTGAACTCCTTTGCTTGTCTTCTCCAGAATTTGTAAGGAGAACCAGAGGGTCTCTGGGAAGGGAGTCTGGAAGCTTCCCACCCACCGGGAACGGACACTGTTGTTCCATAAGTCTGAGTTCCTTCTGAAGATCACCACCTCCCCCAAGATTTCCCTCTTTATTGGGCCCCCTGAAACTGAGACTGGGAGATTTCCCCATCATCTGATTCTTCATGGGGTCCCAGGATTGCTCCGTCCAGAGGGCTTCCTGTGAGAAAACTTGGAGGAACTTCTACGGAGACAGTTGAGAGGCTGTGAGGAACTGACACTTGCTAGAGACTCATCTATGCTCTGGGGAAAGACCACAGTCACTAAGCCTCTCCCAAAGACAGTGGGAAGTAGAAGTGCCTCCCTCCCAGAGAGACTGTTCTACATTCCACCTCACCCGTAGTCACACAACTCCACTGTTTCATTTCCCCCCACACTACTGCTTCACGTTCATGAATGGGAAAAGGCGAGCCAAGCTGCTCGTGTTCATGAATGGCAAGAGGGGAGCCAAGTTGCTGCAGGGGATGAAAGTTTCTTCATAGACTACTTTCAAGTATGCCAGCTAGGGACTTCTGTGTCCCTCACGTCCTTCGCTTTCATAAGACCTGGATGTGATAGCCTGAGGCTACTCACAAGGTCACCTGACCGGAGAATCCCAAGGTGGAGGCCAATGCCCGATGGTGTGTTCCTAGTACCTGGCACACCACGGTCTGGTAAAAGTGCAAAACATTTTAATTTCATAATTAATGTTATAAAAGATCATTTCTAATTTGCATGGAAATGATTAACCAGACCATCAAACCTGTGCTTTTATTGGTATTTTCATCTCGGATAAAGAATGAAATAGCCATAAGCTTGAAACATCAGTCAATTTACATTAAAATACTTGGGAAATGTTTATACAAAGTATATTGAAATACGACATTAAAAATCTTCTAGTTTTCATAACATTTGTCAGCCAAAGTTCACATTTTCAGAAGAAAATCCAGAGGAGCCTGCCTAAATTTCAGGGGGTGTTGATAAAAATGGGATACTAGGCCTAATCTTGGATTTCGGTGGCCTTACCGTACCCCCAAGCTGCTTGACACACCCACCTGTTTCTTCTCATCACTGAAGTCATTCAGGTCTAATACAGACTGTGCTAGAAGAGCTGGGTCTGTACTAATAGAAGCTCCCAGCACAGTCCTACATGGGATGGGGTGATATTGCCCTATCCCCACTTTAGGTAGTGTCCAAGGAGAGGGAACAGGCCTTACATGGTTGTAGGCCTCAGACGTTGCAGTTTGACTCTGAGCCCTAACATTGAGAAGAACTGGGACCAACATAGCCGTCTGAAATCCAGGACTGGTGACTTGGATATGTACACTGTATGGCATTTAGAAAAAGGCAAGTGAATAAAAGATGGCTGCTTTGTCATCACCGTTGAGATACAGAGTCTTCCAGTTTAGTTCTGTACAACAGCTTAGCACACTCTGAAAGAATGTGTCTAAAGCAACAAATGCCAGACCCTGACAAGTCCACTCTTACAAACCCCAAATGTTTGTATGTCTGAGTTCCTCTCAGCGGCTTAGATAAGATACAGCACAGGAGAAAATGAATGTGCCACTCCCTTATATCTTCCATGCACACCTTTCATCCACCCCTACCTTCTTTATGGTATTTGAGTTTATAGCACGGGCCACCACAAGTCTCAAATGTGGGTCTTGGGACCTCGAGACTGAGAGAACTAGCAGGTTTCAATTACTACTCAATAAAGCACTTGGTTCTTTCAGCCACAGTACAGCATCGACAAATCGACATCTGATTCATGCCAAGTTAGTCAGCGACTTGACTCATCTCTGGCTATTTGAGGATGTCAGCCTTGGTGGTGGAGGTATCAGGGTGGAAGGAGTCAGAAATAGCAGGGCAGCAGCTAAAACTACCTGCCCTTACCAGCTCCCTCCATGACTTCAGGAGGAGCTACTGACATCATCCTCTCCCAAAAGCAAGATGTCTAGTAAATGTCAGCCGATACTGATGAAAGCTGATGTTATAAGGCAAAGTGTGAAAGCCTTTGTCCACCCTGAGCCTCAGCGAGGATGCAAGAAACCAGCAGACTTTGAGAGCGTCCTGTACCATTTCCCACACGAGTCTACTTCATCATAACCATCAAGTTTGGGAGCATAGTTTTACTTTCATTGTTACACCCTTGCGGTGTTTTGCTCCAAAGGAGTGTTTCCACATATCCTGACATTTATAAACATCAACTGTGTGGACCAAAGTTGAAACCAGACAGAAGAAAAATAGAACATAATGAATACCCTGTTTATACAATTGTGGTGTTCATATACTGAACATTCTGCTTGTATTGTTGCACCATTCGTACCAATGTGTGTCTTGACGAATTCCATCAGTATCTCACAGGAATAGGTAATGAGCTTGGAGGTCATCTAAATTCGTGACTACTATATGGCTTTAAATTTCTCACAAGAATAATCCATGCCTTAAGTAATAATTAAAATAAATTTATGGGGAGCTGAATAAACTAGTGAGTTATTATTTTTTCACACTGAAGATGGAACTTTACCACTTACCCCACAGGTTGTTAGATTTTAGTCTCTTTGGGTTCTAAAGACAAGATGAGAATGTATTTGATCAAATTCACACACGGTAGCCTATGTTCCTAATGTGGCTCACTGTTTACTTTAGTAAATAAAGTCTTGTTGGAAAAAAAAAAGTCATGCCAATATATTTATATATTCTGTATGGCAGTACAGAAGTACTTTGGCAAGAGCTGAGCAGATGAAATAGCTTACGTGCCCTCAGAGCTGAAAAGGCTTACAGCTGCTTTCTACAGACCCTTAGCTTAGATAATATTTGTCCCTGCAAGGTTTCTCTCTGTGGCTTTATAGCTGACTCCATTTTCTATATTCAAGTCTATTATGTGTCTAGGGAGAGCCTAAGGGTTTAGGTTTACAATCAGATTTAAAGGCTACTTCAGGCCTATAAGAAAATTCTCAAATTGATTGATTGATAGGCTAAAGAAGAGGAAGCAGCAGTATTGTCTGGAGAGAGACAACAATAGCAGGAGTCAAAATTTCTGAGTTTTTCCACAATGTTAGCCATGAGTATTGCCATATTGTATGTCTTCTTCTCCTGATTGGGCATGGAAGGAATAACAGCCGTCGTATGCATGAATACCTGAGTAGAAAAGGAATTCCCATAATGACATCACTTGGCCTGATTAAAAATTAAGTGTACTAATGAAGTAGTTCCAGCGAAGTTGGAGATGAGATTATCAGCCTACACCATAGGATACCTGCTAGGACACCTGCTAGGAAACGTTGTAAACAATGAAGCAGAGGCCTATCAGGGCCTGGATATCCATGAACACATGCCATAGTTTGTAATCGACCAATTCTGTTGCCTTCATGGCCCTAATTGCCTCAATCTTTTCCCTAAGCACCGATCCTCCAGGACATCTGGAGGGAGTCGCTATGAATCCAGCTGCTTTTATGGCTCCCTGAGGTAGTGGCCTCCTGGGTAACAACTTGCACACAGAATTGGTACAGGCAGTTTGCATAGTATGCCGAGGGTTTACCTAGCTTATATTTACCGGGCACTTCCCATAGTCCTGGCACTGCAGGACGTGCTTTATCAGAATCCCTTATGTAATCATCAGAACAGCCCCTTGAGAAGATATATTACTGTCCCTGTCCTAAAGAGAGTTTAAAGAGATAAAGCAATTTCAACAATGTCACTAGAAAATCTAGCAAGTAATAGAATTATGGTTTGAATCAGTCTCTCTTAGAGTGAAGCCCTTGGCATAAAGTATGCCACTGAAATTTAGTGCTGTACAACTTAGAGGCCTAAGAGGCTTCTCAAGGCCTAGTGTTTTCTCATAGCCAACCCCAGTCTCGGTTCGAAGCCCGGATCTCACTGTCTGGAGCTACTCTTCACCATGTGAAGTAACTCAGCTCATACTGCAGTGGTGTTTCGCTCGGCGCCGTATGTACCCTCCTAATCTCCATCAAGTGTAGAATTTCTGCTCTGCTAGCCAAAAGAAATAAAACTACCTTACACTTTGGAAATCTGGACATGCCAGGCCAGCCCAGAAGCTACCCCCTCAAGGAATCTAGCAGCAAAAATGAATCTGGATACAAGTACCCCGAATCTTGCCTTCATTTCTCAAAGTATATGTGGCTTTTCCCTAAGTCTCAGTGTTTACCTCTGGGACACATTCACCTATTTCACAAAATTTCTTCAGAAAAGGTTTATTGTCAGTTTCTGTGTCAAGTGAGTTACATTCCAGATGGTAAAAAAGACAGCAACATCTTTGTGAAATCAACCCGCTTGCTATTTTCATTGGTGTCTGGAAAGATAGAGAAACTGGTGGGTCTCGCTGAAGTTTAGGACATACCGCAAAACTGAGAGAAGAAACAAACAATGAAAGGTTCACCTGGCTGTCAGGTCTGCCCAGGGCCACCTTCAAATGTCAAGTATTAATAAAATGATTCAAGTTCTGTAAAACCAGGACCTTGTCACATTCAATTTCTGTCTACTTTTTATCTAAAAAAAAGTCTGAAGCATAAAAAATATTGTTAAATAAAAGAATCAATATTGGAATGAGAGAATGAGTCAATGATTTGTTTAAATCTTTAGCAAGTCAGCAACGCTTAGAGAGAGGTCTTTCTGATTCCTAAAACTTCCCCTCAAAAGTCTGATATTATATATATATGGAGAAACCTGAGTATACCGCTACACAGCTTTAACAATATCAGAGTTGGAATTCCCCAGCTAGTCTCTTCTTTCCCTGCCAAGAAGTCCAAAGCCAGCTGTGAGGCAGTGTAGTGTAAGAGCCAAGGTTAGCAGGTGGGTTTAGTGGAGCTGAACGGAATCTGAGTTTCTGAGGTCAGCTGCCTGGTATAGCCTCAGAAAGCTGTGCTCTCCCATGGCAGTGGGTCCTAGTGCTCATAGACTCAATAAGACAAAGTACAAAGGACCACAAAACAACACAAGCTGCTAATGAATATGTTTAAATACTAAATATAGGCTGAATACTTCCTTTAGGACAGAGCTGGATTGGGTGCTTCTGCAAGCATAGACTATAAGGCTAGTGAGATGCTCATTGGGTCAAAGTGTCTGCCTCACAAATATGAGGGCCTGAGTATGATATAATACTGAAATTCCCAGTATCCATGCAAATATTGGGTACATAGCACAAATGTCTCTGATTCTAATGGGACATGGGAGACCAAGACGAAAGCATACCAAAAGCGCATGGCCTTGCTAGCCCGTATATCTACAGAAAAACATAAGATAGACCAAGGGGGATGGTGAGAACCAACATACTAAGGTTGTCTACTTACCTCCGTATGCATGATGTCTGTGTATGCCTTAATCCACACACACAAATGCACAGACCAGCAAAGACATGCATGTGCTCACAGAGAGCCTAGGCTCTGTCAGCTACCCAAATTCCAATTCAGGAGCAGCAAATTAATAGCTGTTGAAGTAGATAAGACACTTAGCCTGCCTATTCCTTACTCACATCTTCTGGGAGACCAGAAAGTTACAATTTGTATTGTATAATGCTGTGATGAGAATAGGAAACAAATATTTATATGTGGAAAGCACTTAAAATAATACTTGGCATGTAACAAGTGGCAAATCCAGATTTTGAAGACAGTGAAGGTAATGATAACAGTTAGTGATGGTGATGGTATCTATATTATCTTAGATGCCCCTCACAGCTCATCAAGTTAGATCTTAGTGTGCTTACCATGCCAAATAAATAAACAGTGAAAGCATTGTTTGTATGTATGTATGTATGTATGTATTTACATATATATTTATATTTATAATTTCCAAGCTGTGCCAGGATCAGGAATGTGTCACTAAGTTCACTCCTCCTAAACTGTAGCTGACATGGAAGAACAGGATTAAATCTACCTCTGGGTTAACATGACATGAAACCTTTGAACAAAGAGGAACTATGGTATCTGGTGAGATTCCCCTAGCCCCCACCCTTCACCCCCAGGAGCTAGAATTAGAAAAAAAAGAAAAGAAACAGTGGAAACAAAGTTGAAAAAACTGTGTCTGAAGAGGTCACCAATGAAGTGTCTTGACAAGTAAAAGGAACTTCAAACATGTAAAATCATCAGAATGTAGAAAACTGTAAGAGAGAGTGGACCTAACACATAGAACAAAACAGTAGAAACGGATGTGAAGGAACTGGGCTGCAACCCTCCAGCTTCCCTCCATGGAAATCTGCCTTTGGAAAATCTATTGTTTTAAAAAGTCAGGAGAGTGTTGTCTCTCCTATCTACTTAAGAAGTCCTGCAGTGAAACTCTGTCACAGATAGAGCCTGAGGGAAGCTCCACCCTCTAATGCTAGAAAGTCTCACCAACGCGTTCATCTTACAGATGAAATAGTGAAGCCTCTAGTCAGCAAGTCTTCCCTGAAGTGGTAAAATCAGCATTAGAAGCCTCTGCCTCCGGCTCTAAATCAAGAGCAGGTGTAGTGTAGCCCAACTCTGGCAGTACAGGGACACAGAGAGGGACAGCATAGGAACAGGAGGGATGAGCCCCTGAATCTACAAAGGAGCTCACATACCTGAGCCCAACAATAGCTTGGCAGGAGAAGAACCACTCCACGGTGACAGGTGAGGGGAGTCTGCAAGACAAACCTCACGGAGGTCTGGGCGACACTCTCTGTGAACCCTGGCAACTCTAGGTTTTTGCATAACCGGCTTCCAAACAAACAGAGCAAGACATTTGTTTTAGAGACTTTGTTGACTACTTTAGAAACAGCCTGCCATTTTGTTAATGGAAGGAGAAACATCTAGCGATGCCATTGACAGATGCAGGTATGACCAGGAAGTCAGCCCAGACGCTTGACAGAAGCCTTGAAAGGCAAGCAAATGAATCAGGATCTGACTGTTGAGTTTTTGACTTGTTATTCCAGTCCTTTCCTTTCCAGTGGTATAATGCATACCTAAGCATTTTCATTTGTTTTCTGAAGATCCAAAGATTGGCCTTGCTTAAATAGGGCCTCCTGATTTGAATGACACAAATAATATTGGTTGACCATCAACCTGCAAAATGACCTTGATTAATGAATTTGCTAATAAATTTTTATAGTAAATTTGTTAAAGGCAAAGGGTACATAAAAAAGCATCCAGCCCTGTCTTTCTGTCTATGTTTTGCTTTTGTTGTTGTTGTTGTTGTTAATTAATAAAGATGTTTCAGCCAGTAGCTTAGCAGAATAGGGCAAGGTGGGAGTTCTAAGCAGATAGAGGAGGAGAGAGTAGTCAGAGTCAGTGAGAACCCATGTAGCCACCCACAGGAGACAGATGCACCAGAACCTTGCCAATAAGCCTCAGACACATGGCAATACACAGATTAATAGAAATGGGTTAATTTAAGATAAAAGAGTTAGTCAGAAATATGCTTAAGATATTGGCCAAACTGTATTGCAAATAATTTAGTTTCTGTGTGATTATTTTGGGAGTCTGAGCAGCTGGGAATGAAGGAGAAGCCTCTGCCAACACCTGGGGGTCCTGAAGGCAATGATTTCCACATTTGAGACCATTCTCTTATATCCTAGGTGCCTGCATTCTAAAAATGAAAGAACCCAATCTTCAAACAAAGTGACATATGATGATTGAATAACTGTATGGCCTTGAGAAGAACAGTAAGAGCTAGGATGGAGACTTTCAACACAATGCCATTGTCCAGTCCTGTAAAATGAATCCACCCACTGGTGGCTCTGGGAAGGTTGTGGACTAAAGGGACTCAAAAGTTGCTTCTCCAGAATGGACCTCTCTTAAATGTCCTTCTCTATTTAACAGACTCCAGAACTTTCTAGTAGTACCAGCAGGGTTTTTTTTTTTTTGTCCCCCAGATTTGATATTTATATCTTTCTTAAAAGAGAACTCTGCTCCTTAAGTTAAGTGACGTTCCCACGAGCAGGGATCTTAAGGGTTATAGGCCTTTGGGAATTCTGACAGGTAACGTCTACAGGAACCTGAGGATTCTTGGCTTCACACACCTAGGGACAGTGGTCCTGGACAGTGTTTTCCCCTGACTGATTGGCTTGCCCATAGAATATTCAGATGGACACATAGAAATTCAAAGACATTTTACCACACACACACAAAATTTTAAATTGTGCCCAAGAAGGCTAACGTTCAAAAGACATTCTCTAGCAGTAGGAGTTAACCCAATAAAAACTACACAGACAACAGACAGACAGACAAAACTGAAGGCTGGTTGCTGTGAAAAATTTAGCCAATCTATGTGCATTTAGCAAATCTATTAACATTGCTATCTTTAATTACAACCATGAAATATAGAGACAATACATTTACATTCTATTATGCACCATTAGATTCTTTTTATATACTCTAAAAAGAAAAATGGGCATCATACGGCAAATCAGTAGAAGAACCATGTAGAAATCTAAATTTGCACAGTTTCTGAGTATCTGATGTAAATCGTGTCAGAATCTAGTCTTCTGTGGAATAAACAATTTGCCTTGTTGTTGAAGGATTTTTTTTTAACTTTTGGTTTAAAATTCACACTCAGTATTGATTCATCAATTCTGCTATCACTTGTTCAGGAGTTTGCAAAAGTGTATGCTTCTGTGCTGTCATGGTCCTAAATGTCAATTATGCTGCAAATTTTGGAATAAATCTCTTCAGCCAGTTTGAATCATGCAGGAGGTTAAAATATATCCTTTGACCCTCAAAGCAATAATGTAAGATTTCAGAAGAGAAATCCAATTATTGAACGCAAGGAAGAAATGGTGACTCTTTTGAAAAACTAATTCAAAAATTTTAGGATGTGATTGAAAGAAAAATGAAACTTTTTTCAAAGTTTTAAATTGCCAAGCACCCGGCTGGAGTATTGGTTTTGCTCAAGCCCTATGATTTTTGCCGATATATATGGCACGGTACGAGAGACAACTTGCACATTCTCATTCATGTCATCTCGGAAGGATACAAAAAGATACCTTTATTAGTCATTCTATCATTCCTTACATGTTGTGTTTAAAATGAAATGCAGTGAAAGCAAACTATGACAGCAAGCACTAGTCCCTGCATGAAGGCGGCACACCCGAGGAAAGAGCGGCTACAGGCGAAGAAACGTAAACTTCAGGTGTTCACAACCCCCTCATCCCCTCCATACATACTGGGAATAGTTAGGACTACCTGCCAAACTTCTAAATATAAAACTTCTCAGTGGCAGATAAAAAGTGGGGCATATTCATATTTTGATAATAGCATTAGTTTTTTTCCAAATGATTCTATTTTGAACTAGTCTGAAAACTGCATCATTAATGATCATTAGAGTTCATAAAAAATAGCTCTGGTATTGTTATTATCAAAGACCTGGGGTGATATCATGCATGCGCAGATCACTGTCCAAAACTATGACTGGCCAAAAGGTTTTACTATCTTCTGACATTTATCAGGCCACTACTTCAGATGCCTCACATAGCTGCCGACGTAACCGCTAAAGGATGTGGTATAAAGTGAATAAAATACAGTCTACCGATCCCGGGTCTCTTCAGAAGAGGCCATCAGAGATTCTCGGAATGACATCTTCAAACAGGATACCCTCAGGCTTGATTTCTGAGCTGAGGGCAGATCCTTAACTTCAGGCTTTGAAACTGTTTCTGGAGAAACAGCCTGAGGATGGCAAGGTAGCACGTGTTTGGTGTGTGGGTGTGTGGTGTGTGGGTGTGCGGTGTGTGGGTGTGTGGTGAGTGGGTATGTGGGTGTGTGGGTGTGTAGTGTGTGGGTGTGTGGTGTATGGGTCTGTGGGTGTGTGGTGTGTGGAATGGGAAGGGGGAAGAGCAGGGAGGACCGGCATGTTGTGGGCTCCACTGAGGAGCCATTTCCCACACAGATGAACAGGAAGGCAGCTATCTTCTGTACACTCTGAAATCCTGCTCCCAGGCCGAGGTCAAAGACTTTCTAAGTATTTATGGGGATGAGATCTGACCACACCCAAAAGTCCAAGCTAGAGGAAACACCACACTTCTAGCCTCATCCTTCCCATGCACCCTTTGTCCCTCCACCTCCTCCAGCCTGCCTAACAGGAGATCTGGTAAACGGAAAGGAAGCTGAAAGAAAAACCTATTTTATTTGGAAAATTGTGGGTGAGGGATGGTCACATTGGGTAACTAGAAACTTATTATCAAAAAGATCTGAAAGCTAGCTCTGGGGCTGATGTTTCCTCTTCATTCCAATGTCAGCTGCCCCCTAATTCCCACTCAGGGCTCTCAGCAGAGACATTAACTGTGGAGTGCAGCTCACAGGTATTTCTACAGCACGATGTATTACCTGAAGCCCTGCGGCATTCTTGATCAGCATCCTCTCTTTAAAGCCACTGATGAACATGCATGCACACACATGTGTTACATTCTAAGGATAGATGGTAGAGTCCTGGCGGCACTGACTGTGTGACCACAGCCTCTAGAGCAAGCTGTCGGCCACCTTGGGCCAGTTCTTTATCCTGTATCCTTTCCCCTGCCAAACACCCCTTCTCACGTAGCCTCTGTCTTAATCTCTGGTAGTCAGGGGTTGATGTTCTGATATAATCACACCAAACGTTCATCCTTGGTGCCTTATATGATTTCCTTTACTTGGCATTTTTAAAAAAAATTTAGTATGACAAAGACAAGCCCTTTGAATCAAACAGAAACAGAACTAAAATCACTTAGGAGCACAGGTCGGGGGTAGGTGGGTTGTTGGAAGAAAATGGATTTATAAATGTGAAGGTGATGTAGTCCTGACTAACAGGGTTTGCTTGCTGGATCTCACCACTCTCTGGAAGCCATCACCACACTGAAGATGATGACCTTCCCTGACATAGCTTAGAACTTTAGATTAAGGGTTCATAGCTCCTCTCCCCGATGAATCGACTGATTAATTTCAATTGTGAGGTAGAGTAGCTTTCTTTCTCCCACTTCATTCATGGCCTTACCTGGACATTGGAGCCTATCACTTCCTGTTCAAGGACCCTTTCTCTGCCCTATAGTTTAAAGAACATGCCTGGGTCCATGAAGCTAACCTATCATGCCAGTTATCTATGAGGACACTGACTGAAGAAGAAATGAAAGGTTTATATTTTGAGAAATTTTAAACCAGTATTTTAAAAAAATAAGTCTCATTTATTGTAAAGAACTTGTAATGGACAGAATGCAGGAAGATGTGTTATAAAAAAGAGGATATGAAACTATTTGTTTTTCTTGTTTTTCTCTACCAGGGATTTCTTCTTTGTTTTCTGAGTAAATATGGGCATAAATGTAGTTGATTATGAAAGCATAAAATCTAAAATGAAGCTTCATGGCTATTTTAACGATACAAAAGCTCAGTCAGATGTATATATATTAGGTCTGTCTGTGCAATGACTAGGTTAATATAGATATGCTAGGGTTTTTTATGAAGAGATTTTTCATCCTAAATTTTGGATAATGGAGGTTTTCAAGCTATATAAAATGTACTGATTTCTTCATGGTTGCCATCAGTAACAAAACATGCAGAACTAGAAATACATCCATATATGGAGGAGCATTTTAGTTTCTTGTTTGTTTGGTTGGTTGGTTTTGGTTTTTCATGACAGAGTTTCTTGTGTAACAGTTCTGCCTATCCTGGAACTCAGTTTGTAGACCAGGCTGACCTCAAACTCAGTGAGATCCTCCTGATTCTGCTCTGCCTCCCAAGTGAGCGGATTAAAGGTGTCCGTCACCACCGTCCAGTGGTGGAGAAGCTTTTTCAAACTTGAGGTATTATCAGAAAGTCTTAGAAAGGATTTATTCAGTTAATATACTGGAATAAATTAAAATACTTACTCCATGAAGGTTTGTTGGATGATTGACTCTCCCATCTGCTTGTTACTACTAAATCTTCTTATTTTTCTCCCAACCACAAGAAATCAGTACCCTGGTTTCTCTTATCCATAGCAAAGGGTATGCCAATAGATGCTTTATAGCCTAGTTCTAAAACTTCACCACCATCATCACATCTATATGGAAATGTGAAGTCTCAATAACATGGTAAAATTCTTCTTAAAGTAAAATAAACCTGTATTTAAGAACATCACTAAAAATAAATGCTATAATAATGGGTTGTGAGGGGGTGAGGGGTTTGGGAAAGCCTTATCCCCTCTGAAGAGTAGATGGGAACTGAGATGGAGGGAGATAGGGGTGAAAAAAGGGATGGAAGGGGAAACTGGGGTTGGTATATAAAGTGAAAATAATTTTAAATAAGGAAAAAGAAATAACTGCAACTTTTATAGCCCATGTGGATGCATTCCCCACAAATGAGAAGTTTACACATCAGCATGTTCAATGACCTTTATGGATTTGTATTTTAAACAGCTACATCTATTGTGTTGGTTTAAATGTCCCCTTTCCCTGAAAGACTCTTAGGTTGGAAGCATGGTCTCTAGAATTGCAGTATTGGTGTGTTTGTGGGGGTGAAGCCTCTGGTTCCCTATTGATCAGGAGAATGCCCTAGGAGGGAACTATAGTGCCTCTCTGGCTTTCAACATGTTTAGGTCATGATCACTTCCACACTTGCCCCTGGCATAGCTGTCTGTCATGATATGATAGAGCAGAGAAGGTCCTCACCAGAGAAGAACTGACACAGAAACCTGCCCCTGACCTCCAGAACTGCAGGCTCCTTTGTAAGTAGTCACTTAAGATATTTTGTTATCACAGCAAGAAACCGAAGAATATAGTGCTGACACCAAGACTCTTAATATCAAGGCAAACACAAGCTATGTGTGCCCGGGAGGCTGTGGCTAGCCTGCTCTTACCATGACTGAGATGTGCAGGATCCTCAGTTCCTCTTCTGCTGACTCATGTTGGGGTTCTTCTGTTGGATCTTGTCCAGGGAGACTTGGAGCGCCATCTTGGTGATGGATGTGGAAAAGCAAAGTACCATTCTCCAGCCATTGCTGCCTCCAGCGCACCAGAGGGATGTCCTCCGTATTCCCAGAGATCTCTAGAGGAAAAAAACCACCAAAATTGCAAGGTGAGATTTTGTACTAGACCAAGATTTCATAGTCCTGGTTTCTGGTACCAACAAACCAATTCTATCTGCAGAAAACAAAGGGTTCTGACTGCAGGTAGACTTATCACTGCTTATAAAACTCAAGGAAGACAAGAGATCTAGAGAAGAGGAGAATTATCCCCCACAGGTCTTTCTATGATAAATCTAGTGAGACAGACTCTCACCCAGTGAGATAAATACTGAGGTGAAAATTCAAGTTCTACCCCTCGTCCTGTGATCAATAGCATTCCTTACATTGCACAGTTTGAATACCCGATAATCCCCGGGGGTAAATACAAGGTTGTTTGCCTCTTGTAAATCTGGATGTGTGAGCTCTGCAGCAATTATTCCTAGATGCCCATGAATCTACCAAGGAGAGAGTCGGTAATTATTGTGCGGAGAACCAGCATTTATGGAGCAGTCCTGGGAGGTTATGGAAGAGCCACTGGGGCTTCCGGCATGTTTGTGAAGCCATACGCATAGACTGCATAGTCCATGAGAGGTGTCTGATAACTTGTCATGACAGGAAAAGAAGTGTTTTCACTCTTTTTTGTTTGTCTCTTCAGTTTTGCAAAGCAGATGTGATGTGTGAAGAAAGTGGTGTGAATTGGGCCCTGATCACAGGTATAAACACCCATTCACTTCTCAGGGATTTGGATGAAAGCCAGGTTATCATCAATAGAAAAATACCTAAAAACTCTGTTGCCTTCTGCACTGTAGTACAAGCTATGGTGATGTATAAAGTCCTTCTGTCTATGTGCTGCTTTTATTGGTTAATGAATAAAGAATCTACTTTGGCCTATAGCAAGGCAGAACTTAGCTAGGTGGGGAAAACAAAACTGAATGCTGGGAGAAAGAAGGTGGAGTCATTGAGAAGCCATATAGCCCCGCCATATAGCAGAGGCAGATAAACCACAGCCTCGTGGTGATACACAAATTAATGGAGATGGGTTAATTTAAAATATAAGAGTTAGCCAGAAATATACTTAAGCTATTGGCCAAACAGTATTGCAAATAATATAATTTCTGTGTGGTTATTTTGGGGTTGAGTAGCCAGGAACAAAAAAGCGGCCTCCTAGAACACTATGCTGCTGCTGCAGGAACACCCTGGGTACATACCCTCTTTTCTCTTAGTCCTAAGTGATATCACATCAGGCATCTAATACTAGAGAAAATGGATTAATCCACCTTTTCCAGGACTTTGCTTAACCTTCAGACCATGTTTCCTTTAACAGCTACTACAACCCCAAAGGGGGACCAGTGTTCTGTTATACACATTTTAACAAATCATTAGTTTACAAAATTTCATTTTTAAAAGGCATGCTTCTTCTCTCAAAATTTATTAGCTTTAGCCAAAAAATTATGACATAGATATAAAAAAGATTTAATAGACACATTTAGAATATTTTCTCATCAAGTATCACAACCACACAGAGGAAAACAATTTTAAATATGTATAGAATTTATAATTATCCTTCACTATTTATGGAAGAGCTGATATTATTTATTGATTTAGCCACTCATTTAATAGTCACAGACCAGAAATGCACTATGAACCATGCCCTGTGCTAGACACTCAGACACTAACTGAAATGATGACCTTCACAATGTTTTAAAGCAGTCTACCATGACTGAATATGCATAATGAATCCTGGTGGGACTGTGAGTGGAGGAACTGACCTCAGAAAAACAGACAAGAAGGTAAATAAATGGTCTTCTATGAGGAAAAAGATGCCTCATGGTAAATCGGAAAGGGAAAGGGATGACCAGACAACCAACGAAGGATACGGGGAAGGAACAGATATATCCATTCATCTTCTCTGCATGTCACTGAGGTCCTATATGAGACACAAGTCATTCGCCTACCCCTGAAAGGCACTGGTATGATGACCTCCCTCATTCAACAGCACACTCCCCAGGGAGAAGAGTACATTGAGACTGAGGGAGAGCTGCCGACAAAGAATCCCCCTCATGCCTGGCCCTTCTTTTCTGTTGCCTAAAAGGCTCTGTCATCCATCAGGCTGGTATATCAACTGAGATCTTGCATACGATTGGCCTAGAATCCAGGGAGCTAAAGAAGGCAAAGAGATCGAGAAGAAAAGATTTGCATTTCAGACCTGGGTTTCAGAAGGCATTTCTGCATTTGTTTCCGGTAGCGGGGATACTAGCTTCCCACCTCCACCATTCCTCTAAAGAGTCTTCCACATTCAGAATTGAGGAAACATCTTGGATGCATCCTCTGAAGGTAAGCATTTATAGCAGCAAGAGTCCAACAAATTGAGTGCAGGTCCAATAATCACCAACTCTTCCAGGCACATGGCTGTATATCCCGCAGGCACCACTCACGCTTTCTCATCTATCAATGTTTTAGAAGACTCCTTACAAATGCACCCTCCCCTACAAACTTATCCTCCCCAAGCCCTTGTTTGACCACTGCACAGGGAACCAAAGTCTGTATTTATCTCAGCAGAGATAAAAATCATCAGTATTCCAGTTCCCGCCAGTGCATTTATGGCGTAATCAAGCCCAGCTTCTTTTCAAGAACCATCTCCACCTAGTCTAAGATTTATCCCAGACATGTCTGGATGCCACTCAGCCCCTTCTATAACCATTCAAAAGGACGTAGCACCTGTCCCTTTAAATCACTTCACAAACTAGATTTTGTTTCCCAGCAGATCTTCATCAAGTAGGTCAGACTCATTACCTCTGTTTTAACCAAGCTAGCAGATGAGGAAGTACCTGAACCAAAGTCACCCAACCTGACACAGGACAGGGACAGAGAAACCATTAAATGTCTCCTACTCCTCTCACAAAGCAGACAACATGACCTCAGAATATGTAGACACACACACACACACACACACAGAGAGAGAGAGAGAGAGAGAGAGAGACAGAGACAGAGACAGAGACAGAGAAAACATCCTAAAGTATGAAGGCCATGTTGTGTTTTATGACCTTAGCAACTATAATGATCTAATTTTTTGTTCCAGATCTTAGTATTGCATGACTTATTTTTAAACTGAGATACAATACAAATGCCATAAAGTCACCTTTTAATTTAGTGAGATTTTGTGTATTCATCGTGTTGTATAACCCTCACCCACTGTCTAATTCTAGAACATCTTCATCAGCTCACTAAAAAAACTTTATACCTATGAACAGCTACTATATTTCAATGAAGAGGCAGGTATTGCTTTTCATGGCACTAGGCATGGGGGTACCAAAGAAAGAAGAGGAGCAGCAAGGACTCTGACAAAGTGCTCCATGGGGCAGTGAGGCTTGCACAGAGTCTGGCAGTGGCTTCCAGGCTAACCCTCTAAAACCCTTCTGTGGGTTAAACATTCCCATCCCTGGGAATGGTGATATCATGATTCTATGCAAACTTGGCTCACTGTAGAGGGCAAGAGAGGGAAGGAAAGAGGGCACCATGTCTGCCATGGGCATTCATCAATTCTTAGTTTCAAGATAATTACGAGATGATAGTTTCTTACTTGGCATTTTCCCCTCTCCTCATAGGATCTGACATGAAAGAGCTCAAATGCTAAACTAGCAACATATTTATATTTATGCTATATCTGGCTCGATCAGCTGATGAAAGACCAAATAGGACATAGTAAATGCTCTGCCAACTTCTTCACCATCAAGATCAAAATCTGAGCTTGGAACATTAACATAAACACAATGGTGTGGATGCTCCTCCCCCAAGAAGAACTATAATTCAAGCCAGTCCTGAGACGCCAAGGGTGTTACTGGGGAGGTGATAAAATGGTTACTCCAATCCAAAGCCTCAGAGGATTGCCACTGAGGCTCACTCAGGACCTTTGCGGCAATTTACTGAATGAAACAAATGCCAATAGGATCCTTTATGGTTATTTCCAGATGTCACAGCTCCCATAGTTGTCACAAGCATTGATTCTTTCAGCACACAGTAGGGCTGAGGTCTCCAGAAAGGGAAGGCTGTCCCATCTCTCCCCATGTCTATCCTTGCTCCTACAAACCTCATGTCTTCAGTATCTCCCCAAATCCTGCAATATGAAGAAAGCAGAGCGCCACTCCTTCTTGTATGCAACAAATATTACAGGATCACATTATGGGACATTACGTTTGTCATGGTTGGAAATCAAACCATGTATTCCTGCTCTCCAAGTGCAAGAAATTTCAGATGTGGCCAGGGTTAAGCGACAGCAATGCTGCGTGTTGGGTGAGACTTGGCTGGGTAAACACTGATGGGAAGTAAGAAAACGGTGGAAGATACTGGAGACACACTTGTAGCTGAAGGCCTCAGTATGTGCAAGGGAACAGAAGGATGATGCATGTTGTCAAAATCACAGGAGGTCTAGTTAAGCTGCAGGGGTGTGGGATATGGAGGAGAACCTCAGAGGACCTACTCTCAGAATCCAGATTAATGGCACTTGTAAGAGTCTTGAATGCCATGCTAAGGAGTTCACAGCGAGGGGAAAGTCATTCCCAATTCTATTAGGCAGAAGCATGAACCAAGATAATGATCAACAAGACTCAGAATGAAAAACGGCATTCTTCAGTGACTAAACAGAGAAGTAGGACCCAGGAGGACTAGCCATCATCTGAGGAACTTTGAACAAGCTTCCTAACTCTGAGCTTCCTCATCTCTGGGAAGATGCAATGATGTAGATGACCTTCAAGATTTCTTGATAACTTTGATAATCACGTGGGCACCAGAAAGCATGTTAAGTTTAATGTCACCAATAATGTCAAACCTCTTCTCAGGTCCGAGTCACCTGGGTTGAGAAGATGTGTGTATAGACTTCAAGATATACACCCAACATCACATTGTACACCAGTCTGTTGAGGAAGCCCCTCATCACACTGCTGCAAACATCCGGTTCCTACGAGAGACCGTTGGCGCTGCATGCCCCCAGAGAACTGTACTGGTGGAACATTGGGCAGGGAAAGTTCTAGGAGAGAAAAGTTTGGGCTGAAAAAGGCAGAGTGAGATGATATCACTTTTAATTAGCCTTAGTCATTGCTCTAATGATAGCTTGTGGGTTGAGAGTTTGTCGTCTCTTTGTGGGGTTACGTCAGGACACTCAAAACTTTGCTGCAGAAATTGTTCCACACCTGACGTTACAACATGCCCTCACTCTCCTCCACATGCCTTCTCCCTTCGTGTATGTCCTCATGCTGAGAGGACCTGATCAGAGTTGTCAAGAAACATCATGTCAGTATCAGAATCTTCTCCTAAGTACCAGATCCGCCATGCCCTCCTTCAACGAACTAGACAATTCCAATTGGAGTATAGATTTAATTGGGAAAATTCTTAAGGAGCATTTAATTCGGTGAATTGCTTAGAGCATATTAGAGCAGTCTGAGTATCTTGGGACCCCTTTTCACTGCTAGCAAGCTTGAGTTTCCAGCTGACTTCTGCTGAGTAGTAATGAGGCAGTGCGGTTGTTGAGGTCAAGGCAGGAGGTGACATTAGCTTGTCCATGCTTGGCCTCATGTGGAGGGCACCTGCTGAACTGATCCTGTGATCTTTCAAGGTTCACGTTGACACTCCTGGTGGCCATTCTTCCTGTCGAAAGGCCTTGCTTAGATTTTCAAACTTAGTTTTGTCTTCACACAACCTTTCCTCTAAACCAAATCTAAAATGCTTTCTGAGGGACTCGCCCAAGAATAGAGTGAGGGAAGAGTCAGCTCCATTGAAGGAACAGTAGCATGCACCACTAAGCAAGGTCCGTGCTGGTAGAGGATAGGGGGCATCTCCAACTTATTTAGATTTATCGGTTATTTTCAATTATAAGTATGACATTACAAATGACTTTATGTTATTTGTGAAATAATTTCATGTAATAGAGAACATCTCTGAAAATAAAAACGAGCTCCACCTCCACTATATGCTATCCCAGGGGCCATTGTGAGTTTCCTTGCATGATAAAAATTAATTTCAGGGGGAAGGTGATACAGTAGGTTGTAACATGAAGGACCGGCTTGTTGGGGTATCTGTCCCGCCCAGTACCCCACAACCGGCAAGTCCCAAAGAAAATAACACAGAGTCTACATTAGGTTATAAACTGATTGGCCCATTAGCTCAGGCTTCTTGTTAACTCCTATAGCTTATATTAACCCATTATTCTGATCTATGTTAGCCATATGGCTTGATACCTTTTTCAGTGTGTCAGCTCACATGTTGCTTCTTCAGTGGTCTGCGCAGGAATTTTCGAGGGAGCTTCCTCCCCCCTAGTCTTCTCCTATTCTCATTGTCCTGCCTCTTCTTCCTGTCTGGTTGACCCGCCTCTACTTCCTGCCTGGCCAATCAGCGTTTTATTAAAATACATGATTGACAGAATACAGACAATTCTCTCGCACCAGTAGGTCATAACACTTGCTGCTTAAGCATCAATACCATAGCACCACTGTAAAAGGTCAATTGTGGGCACAGGCCTGTACCCTGACATTAGGGGAGTGTAAGAACAGTAGGATCCCAAAGGCTTGCTCACCATCTAAAACAAAACAAAACAAAACAAAAAACCCACAGAGCTTCAGGTCAGAAGACTGTCTCAGAGGAATAGGCAGAGTTTGACAGAAGAGAAAATCCAATGCCTAACCTCCAGAGATGTACACACACAAACAAAAAAAATAATATTGAGGTCAGATCATTAATAGTGCTAACCAACCAGCTAAATTGAAATGTAACAGTTGTGTCTTGTCTTTCTGATAGTGACTATTAAAAATATTATGAAAGCTGGGCCTGTGACAGAACTAGGCTACTTCATTTTCCTTTCCTTTCTTTCTTTGTTTTTTTTTTAACTGTCCCTTTCCATTCCCCACTTTTCAGCGTTTGAAAGATATTGATGGTAGGTCTAGCTTTCCACATGGTTTCATTATGGTCTTCTGACTGAAACTATTAACCGTGGCATTAACTTTCAACACCTTTGTAAGGAAATCGCCTGCTTAAGTCAGGGGTTAATAACAGTCAGGGATCACTAATTATCTTGCAAATCTCCACCCTGGTATCAAACGTGATACCAGGCTTTAATGTCTCTGGAACAGCAGCCTCTAAAGACCTCAACTTGTTTCATAAACATAATGACAGCAGCACATTAGTGTCTTGGCCATCTGTGAAGGAAGATGAGGGGTAGACAGAGGAGACGGAAGTAGAGAGAAAGGACAAAGTGAAGAGACATGAGATGAGACCAGCCTTGGGCTGAGCTGGCTGAGGTACTGCACACCTCTATCTCACCGCGGGGACCAGCCGCTTTGGAGTTGTCATGTGGAGTGATCCCACATCCGAGAGTGAGGACCGTATAAGACTGCTCGCTCTGCTGGGCCTGAATCAGGAGTGCTGATGCTTTGCCTGGAGTGTGTGCCTGCTAATGCCTAGCTAAGAGGACAAAATGTGAGATCCCAGAGCCAGAGGATTCTTTTGTGAAGACGTCCATAGACCAGTCAGGAATGCAGCTCCTATTGTGGTTTCTGCATTCAATTCACTGGCACCGCAGAGATGTTTCCTATTATCCTGTTCTCGATCCTCTCCCTCCAAATAAACTTCATCAATGGCTATAGCACCATCTAAAGCAAAGATTCAGATCAAGACAGCTTAAAGCATCGAACAGCTACCAACAGAAGCCCAGGAATTTCCCTTCTCAGGTAACCAGAACCCTCTTGATTTACTGAGATTTGGAGTCGAGAATTCACCCATGACTAGATGAAGGCTGTTGAATGCCTACATCCTCAGCTTAGTGGCATTCACCCCACATGATATAAACTAAGGTCTCAGTAGATCGCTGTCCCGGGGATGAGACATGGGATCACAGGTCACACAAACAACTGAACCAGAGCGTGGAAGGAATTCTGTGGATCTCTCTGGAGCTCATATCCCTTGTCCTCAGGTGATGGGACGGAAGTCTCCAAGATCTCTCTAGTTCTGACCTCTTGCTGATTGCTGATGTCACAAAATCAAGTACAACACTTGGTGAAAGTCAGACCCAAGTCAGGTGCAGGCTAGTTCCATTACTGCAAGACAACTGGATAATAATCTCAAGAGATTTTCAAATTAGACTTTCTTCATGACCTTTGGCTTAGTTGTGTGTCAATCAAGTCTGTCTTTCTAAAGAGCTAGGGTTGACTGAAGTGTCTAATTTCAGTCTAGGATCCCTCACGGGGACTCTGCCACATTCCAAATGGCTTTCAGCCAGGTACTAACCTTCAGTACATTATGTATATGAGGAGAGCCTAGCTAAAACATCACCTGACCTGCCTTAACACCCCTAACGTATTCTCTGAAAACGCTATACTCTAATAATCTGAAATGTTAACTTCCTTTAAAGCGTCCCACCCACCCATTTCTTTTCCAGGAATGGACAAAGGTGAAATAAAATGAATCAACGCAGGGAGTAAGGATGGAGAAAGGAAGAAAATAAGGGGCCTGGGTAGTCCCCAGAATGCCAACTCGGAGGGCAGTTGCGGGTGGGAGCTGTGAGAAGCAGAGGGTGGCTTTTTAAATCAGCTTCCACAAAAAGCAATGAAGCTTTCTATGGATGCTACAGGAAGTAGGTCACTCTATGCTTCTCGGTGCTGGCATGAATAGCAATTGGGCAACCTCACGCACAGTCTGTTTACCTAGCCATGGAGACGAAAACATTCCTGTGGGGGGAAAGATGCAGCCAAAAGGTTCTGACACAACCAGAGAGACGAGAAGCATTCAAATGGCTTGTGATTTCATCCAAAATGGTTTGCTTGTTCCTACCACAGTGTTTCTCTGGATCTTTTCAAACCTCGCTAAAGAGTTTATCCACATGATACTCATTAAAATCTCATTTGAAAAGGGGGAAAAGAAAGCCCAAAGCTCTTTGAAAAGGACTGGGTTATCTGAGCTGCAGATGTACTGGTAAAGGGAATTTTTTTTTTAACTTACATCTAGTTCTATTCTCCACTGCCACATGGCTGACCTTTGTAAATTGAGATAACGACATGCATTTAACAAAATCTGACATCAAGTAAGAAGTGTAATAATATTTAAACTCCATGATGTTAAAATATGTATTTATAGATCGCTTCATACATTGTGGGAAGAATAAGTCATTTGAAGTCTAAGGTTTCTCCGCTGGAATTCTAATTTGAGCCTTATGGGTCTTGGGGGGTGGGGGTGTTTGCTCCTCT
This sequence comes from Myodes glareolus, assembly GCF_982192425.1. Classification (NCBI taxonomy): domain Eukaryota; kingdom Metazoa; phylum Chordata; class Mammalia; order Rodentia; family Cricetidae; genus Myodes; species Myodes glareolus. The sequence continues at coordinate 65,859,612 of NC_142030.1, forward strand.
GCTGTGTAGCACTGGGAGCAATATGGACACCTGGGATTTAGAAACCCAGAACACTTGTTGCAAGGTAATTATAAGGAAACTTCCCACTAGATTCACCAAGAGCCCTGTGTACCCGAATCCCTTCTTCTGATGTTCCTGATCGTTTGCTAACAAAGGCTTCAGGATGTGGTGTAATTCTCATATCACAGATTGTTTCAAGGTTGGGAGTCTCTGTGGCTTCAGAGGCTCCATCCCATAATTGATGGAAACAGATGCAGACCCAGAGCCAAACATTAGATGGAGTTCAGGGAATCCAGCAGAAGAAGGGGAGGAAGGACTACAGAGCCAGAGCGGTCAAGGACACCACAATAAAACTCACAGAATCAACTAACCTGGGCTCACAGGGGCTCACAGAGACTGAACCAACAACCAAGGAGCCTGCATGGGACTGACCTACGCCCTCTGCATATAAGTTACAGTGTGTAGCCTGGTTCTTTTGTGGGACTCCTAACAGAGGGAAGAGGGACTGTCTCTGACTCTTTTATAGGCTTTTGAGATCCAATTATCATACTGGGTTACCTTGTACAGCCTTAATAAATGGGGAAATACTTAGTCTTACTGCAACTTGATATGCCATGTTTTGTTGATGTTCATGGGAGGCCTGCCCTTTCCTGAACATCAATGGAGGAGGAATGGATTAAGGGGTAGGGAAAGAAGGAGGGGAAGGTCTGGGAGAAAAGGAGGAAGGGAAACTACAGCTGCGATAATAAATAAATGAAAAAAACATCTCTCTTAAAAAAAGTAGTTGGAAAAGGGGAGTTGATGATGAAAAATACCATCTCTAAGTAGTGTATGGAAAGGTGTCTTACTTGCTCTAAGTTATCTTGATTCATTTCCCCTTCTAATTAGTTCTCATTCAATTATATTTCTGTTCTGACTGTCCATGACTCAACTCGACAAGTGATGAAATCCCCAAGGGGTGTTGGCTATGCTGAACAGCTCTCTCTATTCATGAGTGCCTTAATCCTCAATGACCCTTCAGTGTAAGATTATATCTCCCTACTTTACCGGTAAAGAACTTGCGTTCCAGAGAAGTTAGTTCCACTTGACCAGACGTACTCAGTTAGTATGCACTAGAATGGGGAGAAGGAAGAATCAAGGTCTCTTGATTTTAAGGCCACTCTTCAATATCATTCTGGTTCTTGCTTTACAAATCCCAGTCTCAGGAGACAAGCAAACCAGGTGTTTAGCAGTTTCTGGCTGAACAGACAACAAAGACCAGCATCATCATAGTTGTGATTTTCATAAAAATATTAAAATTGAGCAATAAGTTTGACAGAATTAGGTAAGTGGTACTTTCAAATGGATCCAGGGCAATGACACATTCCTGGAAGTGCTATTTAGAAACCTGAATACTTTTTTCTGTGTGTCTGACAGGAGTCAAACAATATTATCGTTGCTTTAAGACCCAGTGGTTGGACTTGTGTCTAAGGATGTCCTGGCTGGTATCAGTGCCCACTGAAAACTGGCATGTAAGATTTGCAGTGAGTTGAATGTCAGGTACTTGACAACATGATCCTGACTTAATTGTTCAGGTTCTTCTGGGTATTGTGGTACCCACTTTTAATCCCAGCACTCAGGAGACAGAGGCAGGCAGATCTCTGTCAGTTTGAAGCTAACCTGGTCTACGTAGTGAGATTCAGTCAAGGTTACATGGTGAGACCCTGTCTCATAAAATAAAGTAAAATAAGGACATATCCTCCAAGGTGGATGATGTATGGCAGTGGGAGAAGTAGACCAGAAAATGAGACTCTATTAAAGTAACAGTGGAGCCTCCTTGGTGTTATGCTAGGTCCCACTATGTAGACTTATTGGCCTGATCTCCTCTTACTATAAATCCCAAAATCCTTTGCACTCAAGGGGCATTCTGTTCTCATAGTCTCCTTGGAAGTGAGGCTTTCCATCTCCTTCCCGCAGCCACGTGAGCTTCCATCGTGAGCTTGAGTGCTGCCTGCAGGCACCCACAGCTAGGGCACATTCGCTTCTCTAGGCTGTCCTCTCTGCACCACTGTCTCCTGCAGAAAGGCAGGGGAAAGCCTCTTCTCACTCCAACATTCTCCAGTGTGACCTTCCAACCATCTCCAGTTGCCATGAGATGCGGTTATTTTATCAGGTACCATCGTTGTGTTATTCATTGAGAAAGTAAAGGGCCAAAGAAAAGCCATGAAGACTCAGCTCCATAACTGTGGCTTTTGTCTTACAATTTACAAAGCCCTTCTTATAAGCTCCTCTTTATAAACTGACCAGCCCTGAGGGATGGGCTTCATAGAACTAGAAGCCAGGAATCCAAAGAGGAGGCTCAACCATCTCAAAGGAGAAAGTTAATGGGTTGGGATGACAGGACTGGAATCTTGTCTTCCAGCTCACAGCACACACCTTACTCATTCAATTGGACTCCCTACCAAAACAACGCATGCTTACCCTTGACACCGTATGCCTGGTTCTTGCATTTCAGAAAAAGAAAATAGAACTGGATATTCAGAAGACACACATCAGTAGTAAACACGCAGGCAAACATTTGAAAAGTTGAGGCTGCAGAGCTGAGACCGAAATTTTACTACTAACTTCACACTAATATGCAAATGGTGTGCCAGTCGGATGTGATTTCACCATACCTGGCCCCTGTGGAGGATCGGATCTGCTTAGTCAGTGCTTCCAGTTTCTGTTCTAAAGACTTTTGACATTGTCTTGGCCCAGTTCTGCAGGCTGATTTGCGTAAGTGCCTCTCAGAGGAAAGGGTCAAGATGACCTGTAGATGAACTGAGAGACATATCCCCATGGAAACCGTTGATCTAGATGTCTAGTGCTTCCTGGGTAGATGATTTAGCAGGACTCAAGGTCACCTGGTCTGTGAATGGTGTGAGGCCTGGCTGGGAAAGTCACACGCTCACTCTGTATGTGTTCCCTCTCTATATTTACTGCTTAATTCTGAGGCCCTATGGCAGAAATACACACAGACACTTTTGTGCATTTCCAAGCCAGAAATTACTGAATAACAATAAAGTTTTGAGTTACAATGTTTTTGTTGGCTGGGGTTTCCCAGTAGTCTCAATGTTCCTTCATTACTGACGGAGGCAGGCACCTTTATTTCAATCTCAACTACTCAAGTTAACTCTCAGATCACACAGCAAACATCTCTCTATACATAAATGTTTATGTGTAGGTTGCAGAATGATTACAAAAAGTTAAAAAGGTTGGAGCAGAGTCCAAGGTGTGTTAAAGACGCGTTAGTGCAAGGCCTAGGCCAGATGCAGATACGGGGAGAGTCACTCAGAGTATTTAGATAAGATACTGTAAAACCCAGCTGGAACACTTGCCCCAAGAGTTCAGCCAAGCCTTGGAATCAGAGCTGAGCTGAGCCACAGGGTAGGGCAGAGCTATCTGGCAAGGTATGGGACCATGGAAGACACAGAGGCAGAGAGCAGGACCAGGTCAAGACAGGTGAATAGGAGACTGAAAGCATGGAGGTGCGGATGTGAAGACCAACAGATGGATGGACAACTGAAACCCAACAGCAGCTGAAGCCCCTGGGGTGGTCAGGAGTCACCTGCCTATTGGTCCCAAGAGACACACGCTGCGGGTGGGCCCATGCTAGACTTCCTCTTTATGGAATCCAGGTGACTGATGTGGTCAATAAGTTCCTGGACCTGATATTCTGGATATGATTTTAATATGCCATGTGCTCATATGAAGACAGTTTTCTTTGAAGAATTTAAGGGGTTAAACTACTTTTTAACTTTAAAATATTTACCAATCTGTGTCTCTTTGGTAGGGAACAGACAGACATACTTATATGTGGCCCACAGGGTGCAGAGCCATTTCTGCCTCCGAGTTTCTACCCGAACTGGAGTCAGATACTGGCTGTAAAACTGAAGCCTCGACAAGCCCTGTGTTTGCTGAGAGCCGGGGTGAGCCAGTCCATTATGAGAAAGAGAACTGGTTTGCAAGCCACAACCTCCAGGGGCTGATTCCCAGGCTGTCCTTTGGTCTTCCTGGGCTCCTAGCTCCTACTCTACCTCAGTTTACTGGTCTCTACACTTCTCACAATAATAATGTGATTGCTCCCCGACTCTTCGGGCTCCTTCAGGAGATATCGCCTGATAGTCAGCAAATGAAAGGCTTCTCAAGAAATTTCCCCAAGTCCCCTGCCAAGGCAACCTGACCTCCCCACCCACCTTTGACCCACATTCCAACCTTTTTGGGCTTCCAGGACTCTCCTCAGCTGTGAAGCGTTTAAAGAGCAAAGGGCCAGAATGTCAGATCCTCAGGGAACCCCAAATGACAGACTTGGCTGAACTTTTGATGGGCTGCTGCTGCTCACTCCCATTATTCCGTAAGAACCTGTGAAATGGGTTTCTGCCTGCCAGATCTGCTTCCCTACGGACAGGTACCTATGGTGCTTAGCAAAGCCACAAGCCCACAAGCCCCCTCCCCTGCTATCCTAAACTTCCAGTTCTTAGCATGTTCTCCCCTACTCTACAATTACCAGTGTTTCTTTATAACCCGTGAGGTTCGCCCCTGATCCTGCTATTATGTCTACTCCAGGGAGATATCTCTGACCGTTGCCAGTCTGCCCCTCTTCTCTTTGCCCCAGAGAGGTAGCCATAGCTGCTTTGGGCATCTCCCAAAGGCCTCTGAATAGTCTCTCTCTTGTGTCTATAATAAAAACCTTCTTACATGTAACATGAGGGGGCCGGCTTGTTGGGGTTTTCATCCCACCCGGTACCCCACAGCCAGCAACTCTCAAGGAAAATCAATCACACAGAGAACTCTATAATTTATAAACTGATTGGCCCATTAGGTCAGGCTTCTTGTTAACTCTTATAACATATATTACCCCATTATCCTTATCTATGTTAGCCACATGGGCTCGGTACCTTTCTCAGTGTGACAGCTTACATGTTGCCTCTTCGGTGGTCTGCACAGGAATGGCAGAGGAACCTCCCTGCTTCCCAGAATTCTCCTGTTCTCATTGCATTACCTCTACTTCCTGTCTGGTTTTCCCGCCTATACTGTCTGCCTGACCAATCAGCGTTTTATTAAAATATGATTGACAGAATACAGACAATTCTCCCACATCATCTTACCCTATAAAAAGAATGAAGCCTTGAACGGGTGAGAAGGCAAAGTGACTAACCTACCAACTATCAAGCCTGCCAACTGGAGTTCTGTCCCTGAAACACACATGATGGAGTGAGCATCTCACCTTCCAAAAGGTATCCTCTGAGCTCCACTTGTACACATACAATAAATAAAGAATTAATACATTTTTTAAGTCTTTCAGGGCAAGGCTTAGCCAGAATGCCAATGTTTTCTACAATGAGAAGTAACTTAGACTGGGCATGGCCTAATCCCAGCTTCTTTCTCCAAGCACTCCACAAAACTAACAAACAAACAAAACCCCACCCATTACAGGCCTGGCAGTGGGAAATGATGGCTAGGACATGAACGGTGTGTGTTAAATGAGGAGATATGAGTGAGCCTCTAATACGAGGTGGATATCAAGAGAGCAATGTGACCCCTATTGAATGCATAAAGTACCTGCTAGAGTGTTCTCCAAATATCTGGCTGATAAGACTCAAAACCCCGTTTGAAAGCCAAGAAGAATGCGTTTAGTGCACATAAAAGGGAGCTTGCCTTCACCCAGCTGGCTCCCACTGCCACAGATGTCTTTGTGCCATGCCGCATTCAGCTGTGACTCTGTCTCTCAGACACACTTTGTTCTTCCACCCTCAGCTAGTCCTGGTCACTATCTGTGGGGTGTGTGTTTGAATATGCTTACATTTTCATAAACATTTCCTGAGAGCCCCTTTTCATTCATCGGAGGCTGTTCTCAAAACTCTGCCATTTAAGTTGCTAGACTAAAAGCAAAAAGTATCTGGTTTTCCATTTCTATGGTCAAAGAGCGCGCTTTAAAGGAAAACAGCTGCGAATTTCATCAAACAAGACCGAGTGTGAACAAAAGAAAGGCAGCTAAAATGAGAGGATCATTAGGTTCAGGACAGGGCACAGAGGTGAGGACTGAGAGGCAAGTACACGACACTGACAGCTTCTCTGTTTCCTTCCCACCCGATGGACAAAAGGCACAGAGCAGGAAGGCGGTCCTCTGCCTCAGCAGGCACTCATCTTCCCTCACTTCAACCCCGAAGCTGAGGTCAAGCTCCCCTTCTCAGCAATGCTGCCCCTTTCATTCATCAAGCATCCCGTGTCTTTTCGGTTTGTTTACCATACCCCTCTCTCTCTCTTTTGATTATACTCCACCCTGGAAAATGAGTCCCCTAGGAGTAATAACTGCAGAATGGAGGTACACTTCCTTGCTCCTCACCAGACTCACCGTTCTTGGGTTTCAAATAAGTTTTGACTTCTACTAGTTGACCAGAGGGCAAGGTCACCTTCTGTAATAAACCCTGCCACATTTTCCTCTTTATCTTCCTTATTCATGTTGTTTTTACCCATGCTGGGCTGCTATATGAACTGTGAGTTAGGTTTTGGACTCCAGGTCCATTGAGCCGAACTACTTCCTGTGACCATAGCAGCCTCCTTGGCACACTTCCTCTGTCAGCTGTAGGTCTGAAGTAGAAGAAGGCAGGAGAAGCTGCAGAAGCAGGAAGGATTCTAATGATGGAAAAGGTGGGTCTGAGGTAAGGCTTCTCCATGTAGAACCTCTGAAGTCATCGCGCCTCAGTTTCTCTATCATTAAACAGTGGCAGTAATAGAAACATACGCTTCAGGGTGCTAGTAGATTAATATGCACACAAAAAGGCTCAGAAGCACGAGAAATATTAGGCACATTCCCCAGGGATAACATTTAAAAATGCTGGCAAGAATAATTTGCTTTATTCTTGGGGTAGCAAGCAGTCAGTATGGTTTCCCAAAACATAGAGTAATTGTGTGTTTCCCACATCCTTCGTACCAGTATTTTGTTTTCCCTTTTAGGCCATTGAGTTGATGTTTCCGGACCAAGGTTTGAATGAACTGTAGACAATGGTCCCAAGTCACCAGTGGTATGGCAGAGATCTTTTCCACTTCAGAACTCCAGAAAGCCTTTGTCCAGGAGAGTGTTAACTTAATGATGGTGACACAAGAGGATCATATGATGCCCACCTACCATTTCCTTCCTTCTCACACAGATGCATCTGATAGCCTCACAGTCTGTCTCCACCAACCTGACATGTTAGTATACAAAGTAGCATCAAGTTGCTAAGGGTTGGCAGTTAAATTGTTTTCAAACCGAAGTACCATGCCCAGTAGATACAGAATTGTGGTGGTTGATCTCCACTGTCAACTGCATTTGTCATTCATTACCTAAGAGATGCATCGCTGGATGTATTTGTAGGAGGGTTTCCAGAAGAGTTTACACGAGTAAAGAGAAGCTCCCTGTGAATGCTGGGCGCATTATCTGACAGGATAAGCTCCCAGACAATACATGGGAAGACGTTTAGAGGGTCGAGTACTAGTATTGATCTCTCTGAGTCTTCAGGGCAGATGCAATGTTACTGCTTGCCTCATGTACTTGTGACTGGCCATGATGTACTGTTGTAAAATATTTGTTTACACTGTGAAGATATGTCTTTGCCAAGGTGCCTTCTGATTAGTTTGAATAAATAAAGAGCTAAATGCCAATAGCTAGGCAGGAAGAGGTTAGGCAGGACATTCGGGGGACAGAAAAAACTATCAAAGAAGAAAGGTAGAGAGGCAACCAAGATGCAGAAGAAGCGGGATGGTTAATAAGGAGATGGGGTAACATCATGTGGCAGAAATGTAGATTAAAATAAATGGATAAAGTTATAAGAGCTACTTGAGAACAAGCCCAAGCTAAGGCTTTCATAATTAATAATAAGTCTCCGTGTGGGGAGCAAGTGCTAGAAAGCAATCTTATTGCAATGGACCATATCCTGAAACTGTGAGCCAGGTAAAACCTTCTTTCTTAAGTTGCTTTTGTGAAGTATTTTGTCAGAGCAATGAGAAAAGAATACACACAGTAACTTATAATTTAAGGAGGATGGATGTCAAAAGAATAATTTTGAAAACCTAAGTAGAGGCCCTTGCTGAGTATTTGTGGTACAGACCACCAATGACTCAGACTTATTTCCTCTTCAAATTCCTACCTGTAGCACCCATCTCACCCCCCATTCCTTACTCTAATGCTCATCTTGATTGAGTTTCAAATATTCGCAGGTTTCACTCTGCACTATCAGTTATCAGTTTCAATGGCCTTCTCTCAATAGAGGCAGGCAGAGTCATCTGCTGTAAATGGTGAACTCTTTACTTCTCCAATGTTTACCTCGAAAGACCTTTGAAATTCCTGAGTGTACTTTATGCAGCACTAGTAATTAACTTTTCTTGATTTGGGATATTCTTACTAGCAATGATTATTCCCACATAGACTTCAATGTCAGATGTTAACACACTTGTTGAAATTTCATGGATTCTTCAATAAAAATTGGGAAAATTTATCCTATCAGTTACATTTCTCATTTCCCTCATTCACAAGAATAAGAGAACATTAGGTGTTTGGACTGGCACTATTTGCCCATATCTTGAGACGATTTCTTAGATGCCTAGAGGTGATAAACACTGTTATCAATTAATTTCTACTTAGCAACATTGTTTCATGCATAGTCATCTAACAACTTAATAGATTTGTTTAAGTTCTTGATGGTTTTAAATGATTGTTTGAATGGGTCCATTCATTCAAAACACTCCCCAAGAGAGCTTTGTTTCTTGGATAGGGTTTTCCTCAGACATTTCGGGAAACAGCAGCAGCCCACTCTGTATTATTGCTGAGCTTTCCACATGTGGGAGAATAAAGTTTCCAATATAAATGTTGACTTTCTCTTTTCTGGAACTCCATCTGAAGGGAGAGAGACCCTAAACTGCAATAGGAGATGCCTCTCTCTATCTCACACAAACACAGAAATAACCCACCAACACGCACTGCCTCAGTCTGTAGAGACACAACCAGAAAGAAAGAATCGGTATACTATTTGCCGTGTGGAAGGCCGGTTGCTAGAAGAAGGATGAGACAGGGAAAGCTGTTTCCTGTCTCAAGTTTCCTGAGGTTGTGCTACTGATGATAAAACCAAGATGAAGGGATTTTAAAAGTAACTGGCTCTGTGACTTTAATTATCCTGTCTAGAAAGAAAGTCTGCCATCAGGTTGGAGACCGGCTGTGCTCAGGAGATTGATTGGAGTGAGACTTTTTCCCCCTAGTCTAGATTGCTTTAGTTTTACTGGAATTGAGGCAGGCCATAAACCTATCAGTGACTCGAGAAAATGGAAGCAATTAAGTCTGCAGGTGTGCGTATCTGTCATATTAATGATGGATCTGTGTTAATAGAATCCATGGAAGGCTCCTGTGTGGAATATTACTCACTTCCACTAAGGATGCAGCCACTCATGGAAGCACCACTCCTCCATTACACTGACATCAAAGTGCCCTTTACCATGGGTGTGGACAAGCCTTTACAACCACAGAATGATTCCTACCATCCCGGCACTGTCCTGGGGTGGTAGACCATGGCAAAGCTGAGTCCAATCAAATTCCACACAGGTGGAGACAATGTCAGTGTAACATAGGAGTTACTAGGAGAGTTTACTTTGTAAGAGTAAGAAAGACCTTGCTTAAACCCCAAACTTTCTACTTCAAACAATTTTTGCTGGGTCATATTTGTGTTGTTTAAACCTACTAAAGATTACAATATTTGTTTTACGAGATGGTTGTGAGGAGGAAATGAAGTAATACACCCAAAGTTCTGAACACAGCATCCAGCAGTCATGTTCACTTTAATGACTTTTTTTTTTCTTTTCTGACCTTGCAAAGCATTTAGTTCCTAGAAGTTAATTTCCAGTCATTCCTTGCAGGCCGCCAGATGACTTCAGGATGGGGAAGAGTTAGGCGGCTTTAGGAAAAGATGGGTAGCTGCTGCACTGGGTGAGTCTATTCTCATGCGAGTCCACTGTCTTGTCGGTGAGAGCTATCTGCTCCTCTGATGGTCAGCCTTTGCTGAGCCCTTTCTCTGACCCCTCTGCGGTAGACGCCTCACTCAAGGATAACCCAACTACAGATGGTGCCGTGACCTGATGCATGGCTGGCCACAAAAAGATGAGCTAATCAGATTCTCACTCTTAGGAATTTGAAATACGGAATATGGGACAAATCAGGCATAAATCAGCAGAAGCAGAGCTCACCAGAGATGCATAGTAAAAGCACAGATGGGGAGCCTGGGCCATAAGGGCCACTTAAAGCTGGAGAGATGAGGAAATAGAAAAACATGAGTAAGCAAGAGTGCTGACGTAGAGAAAATCACAGGGCATGGAGGGAAGTGCTGGTAATAAGTCAGGAGAAAAGGAATGGGTATGTGGGAGGATTGGAGGACAGTAGGCCAGCAAGGGGCTACCCCCACGGTCTGTTACAGAGCCTGCACTGTTGTGGAATATTGGTTAAAGAGGTCTTACATTCTTTCATGCTGTGGAATATTGGTTAGATGATGCAAAGATGTGTTGCATTCCTTTATTTTGCATTTGTTTAACTTTGTGAAGCTCTTTTAGACTTTGCCTGTCTAAAATGCTTGATTGGTCTAATAAAGAGCTGAACAGCCAATAGCTAGGCAGGAGAGGATAGGTGGGGTTGGCAGGCAGAGAGGAATAAATAGAAGGAGAGAGAAGAAGAAGGAGTGGAAGAAGAAGAGGAAGACTCAGGGGCCAGCCACCCAGCTGCACAGAAAGCCACGGTATGAAAAATAAAGAAAGGTATACAGAATAGAGGAAGGTAAAAACCCAGAGTCAAAAGGTAGATGAAATAATTTAAGAAAAGCTGGCTAGAAACAAGCCAAGCTAAAGCTGGGCATTCACAAGAAAGACTAAGTCTCCATGTGCATATTTATTTGGGAGCTGACTGGCAGGCCCCCAAAGAGCAAATACAAACAAACAAACAAAATGCCAACCAACTACATTTTACAGTCCTAGAGTTCCCTGCTTGGAAACTTAGCAGGCACTTGGCACCTGGGTCTTCATTCCTATGTGTTCAATGTCTGCAACAGAACCTGTACCTTATGAAAGGATTTCCAGAAACCAGAAACATGAATGAGATGCTGACTTGGAATCACAAGAGTCACTCCACTAAAATATGACACCCTTCTGAAGACGTGGAATGCTCCCCTCAAGAAATATATTGAACAAGAACCAGTGCAGGCTCAATACGGATTAAGAACAAAATCAATACAGGCCCAGAACAGGCACAATATAGGCTGAAAACAGGCACAATATAGGCCCAGTAAAGGCCCAGAATAGATCCAGTACAGGCCTGATATATCTCAGTATAGGACCAGTGCATGCACAACACAGGCCCAGGAGAGGCCTGTTGTGAACTATATGTTTAACATAGTTTAGGCAAAGATGTGCTACATCTGTTTTACGCTGCATTTGTTTAATAATGTAAAGATGTGTTTGCTTAGCCTGCCTAAGGCAATTAATTGGTCTATTCAAAAGCTAAATGGTCCATAGCTAGGTAGAGGGATAGATGGGGCTGGCAGAGAGAGAGAATAAGTAGGAAGAAGAATCCAGGTTCAAGAGAGAAAGAGAAGAGCATGAGGAAGAAAGAGAGGGAAATGCCAGTCAGGCTGTTGCCAGACAGACAGATACAGAGTAGGACATACGGAATGAAGGAAAGGTAAAAAGCCTCAAGGCAAGATGTAGATGAAGAGAAACAGGTTAAAATAAGTTATAAGACCTTGTAGGACAAGCATAAGATAAGGCTGAGCATTGATAATTAATAACACTAAGTCTGTGTCATGATTTGGGAGTTGATTGGTGGCACGCAAGAAAAAGTCTGCTGTAAAGGCCCAGAGCAGGTCCAACACAGCCTTTGAACAGGCCCGGAAGAGGCACAGGCGTGACACAGGCTCAGCATAGGTCCGTTACAGGTCTGCAACAGGCCTGACACAAGCCAAGTACAGACCCAGAACAGGCCTAACGTAGGCCCAGTACAGTCCCAGTATAAGCCCTGCACAGGCCTGGCACAGGCCCATCACGGGTCCAGCACAGGTCCCCCATGGGTCCGACACAGGACCAGCACAGGCCTAACACAGGCACATTTTAGGCCTAGAACAATCCTAACACAGGTCCAGCACTTCCCCAGGACTGTCTGGACACAGCTGAGAGCTGCCCTGTGAACACAAGCCCCGTGGAACCCTCTGAATTCATTCTCAGAGTTTGCAGAGGAATTTCCCATCCAAATAACTGATGAGTAATCATCACTCTATATGAAAGAAGTCACTTAAGAAGTTTGTTAGGTTCTGAGTCAGTAAATCAGACTCCAGATCTATTCACAGCCCTATTCTTTAAAGTCTATGCATGGCCCTGTTGTCCTTTTATAATTTTTTTCCATCTGTAAAATGGGACAGTGAAAATATCATACCACAATATGCCACATCTGTAAGGTTATAAAAGCAAGCAGGCAGTAGTGATACTGGAAAGCCAAGGCATTCTCTTTTATTATTAAAGAAAGATTTTCCTTTGCCAGCCTACGCAACAGTCAGCAATAATGAGAAAAGAGAAAAAAAATAAACCATGCTACATGACAGCTAAAATCAGGAGTTGATAAACTATTCTGCTCCTAAAGGGATACTGTCATGTAAAAAAAAAAAATCAATTTGAGTAGGAGAAAAAAATCTGGTTTGTTTATTAGTTTTGCTCCTAATGCCACCAAATGGACCTCAATCTGAAATGGCTTTTGAAATCAAATTTGCTATTCTCCAATTTCGCAACTTACTCTTTATGCTAATTTGTCTGCACCTGCAGGGACAGAGAAACTGGCAACATTGAGCATGAGATCCAGGAAGCAAAAGCAGCACAGAGATTCAGGAAATGAAAGCGGGGCTAAATCGTATTAGGTGTGCAGAGGTTAGGTTTCACATAAAACAAGGGAACTGGATTGAATGCCTGAGAGCGTATTGGAGTACAGAAGATGATGGCCCTTCCCAGGTCTCAGGGAAAGGCCTAGGGTGTGGAGCCATCCCTGAAGGCAGACCCTGGGCCATGTCAGGCTCTTACACTGCTCATTGCTCAATCCTAAGAGTAATTATAAAAGAACTAAACTTTTTTCTTCATTTAAGACTTTAACCTGTAAGTATTGAAATTAAATCTTTTTATAATTTTTTAAAAATATTAAAAAATTTGGAATTCTGCTGAGAAAGAAGTATTACACATTTAAAGAAAAGGAAAACTCAATCTCAGTCTCCACTTTCCCATGCATCTTTTAATGTTCCCCTTGTCTATGTGTTTTCTGTTACTTCATCAAGAATGGTCTCAGGGTATCTGGAGATCAAATCCAATATCTGAAGCATCATAAAACTTGAGGACATATGCACTGCAAAACACAGATTCTTTCATCATTTTTCAGATATTCAATAGTATAATTTCACACCCCTGTCTAAATGTTGTTGTATTTTAAAATGTAACAAGTACTTTCTTCAAGGTTACATGAATCATTAACTTAGAAGCAATCCAGAGAAAAAATTTCTAAATGAAGTATCTCTCTGTCACAATGCTTCTTAAGATGTAGAAAAACAGAAAAAAAGAAAAGAAAAGGAAAGAAAAGAAAAAGAAACCAACCTTGGAAATACAGTTTGTATGTTCTAGGATTTTGTTCTACCTTGTATTTTTTCAGTTCCTGTGCCCAGTGTATTCAACTTTAGATGTTCTGCATTGTTTAAAGGAACACCAAATTTTAAGTACTATCAACAATCAGTAACTGCTACAATCCAATGGATGCCTTGAAATCTAGTTATTTAATGCTCAAGCAAAAAGATAACAACTTTTTAAATGTATTAAACTAAGGGAAAATCAACTTGGCTCATCAAATCTCGGGTTTTCTCTCCCTCTCCCCCATCACCAAGAAAGCATCTCTTCGTTCCTCAATGCTTTTTCTATACTACTAAACATGAAAGTAGATTTAATCACATTAGCAAAGATTGTTGAAAGTTACACAGAATAAGAATCAAATGTTTATCCACTGTTCTGATTTTGATTAGGCCAATTTCCTTAAGACTGATACTTGTTGCTTGGAGAAATAAAGCGCACCTTAAGCATTAGTGATTTCTATAGCAAATGGCACAGTGTGGTGACTCTTTTCATTTAATTCATGAAAAGAACCTGAGAATGCCATATTCAGTAATAAAAGTAAATTTTAAAAAATAAGAAGTTAATTGCCTTTCTCAAAACCACAGCATGCTTCAGGATTCAGGCTAGAGTTCACAAATTCTGCCCCTTTCAGGCCAAGTCACTGACTACTTACAGTCTTTTGTGAAACTTCTTGAGATTTTATGTCCCTAATTCTTTTCTGTGTCCCCAGGGAAACCAGGAAGAAAGTTCAGTGAAGGGGAAAGAGGACAAGCTTAAGAGTCAGACAGACGTGGTTAGATTCTCAACCCTGATGTTTGCTAGCTCTGTGCGTCCAGGCCACTTAGCTAACCTGGGAGCCTCTGATGCTTCATTTGTAAACTATAGATAATGACAAACACCTCAAATAATTTCATGAGAATAAAATGAGACCCGATGTGAGCCATGTAGCAATCATTGAACACACATGTGCTTTTCTGTATTTTGTTTTTGAAAAACTAAATACAATTGAGTCAGAAGACAGAAATAATAAATTCTGCACATCAAAGACCCACTCTTACTCTTAATTTTCTTGTGTGTGCTAAAATTTCACTCTGATGATAGGATATATTTTGCAAAACAAACAAAACTGAAGTAATAAATGGACTATCTCCAGTGGCATAAAGTAGTAAAAATATAAGTTGGAACAAAGATGATGCCTTGCTTGGTTTCTGATGTGAACTGTCAACTTTCATTCATTCGTTGCTTCAAAACCATTTCTTTATGAATCCTATTCTACACCAAGCACGACAGGTGCAGACATGATAAGTCTGTCCAGAAGGAATTTATGTTTAAGATTGAGCAAGTAAAAAACTTCATTATAAATGCAACAAAGGTCTATGTCAAGGATGTACGCAGAATGGAGGAAGAGTGGGAGGAGAGGGTGATCAGTTTCTCCTAAGAAAATGACATCAAAAAGGCTTAAAAGAAGAGGTACTATTCGCAAGAAGCAAAAGGAAATGGGTTCATACTGGGATATTATAAGTGAAGGCACTCCAGCCACACTCTTGACTAAGACACACAGCCATATATTAAGAGAAGTACTCCCCTCTGTTGGGGGATCACACTATGAAGTCTGAGTTTGCATTTGTATTAATTAAAATAAAATAACCTTGTGTCAGGAGGCTGAGTTAACAACTAGTTGACAGAAAGTAATAATAGATCATCAGAAGGCATTTGCAGGAGATAGATAGATACACCAGAAGTAACTGAGAGAAATTTTGAGTGGTATGACTGTTCTTTGTTTTTGTGGAACAGAAGGATGTGCTTTTTGGGAGATTCCAGCAATGAGAGAAGGTTAGCTAGTTGCTACTCAACCTCTCTGAGCCAGTAGTTTTTCACCCCAGCCTTTGAATCTCAAGCCTTATTTATAAATAGAATGATAGTTTAGTTAAAACAACCTTTAGTGGCAGCAACAGAACTGGTGTCCGTGGAATAGAGGTGTGTGCCACTATTGGCTGGCCTCTATAGCTAACTAGTGGCTAGCTCCACCCTCTGATCTTCAGGAAAGCTTTATTTGTTAGAGCACAAACAAAATATCGCCACAATGCACAAATTGCGAAGTCAGCAGATTTGGTGAGATACTTGCGACGTCCTTTAGGAGAGAGTTGAAACATATTAAAAAGAAAAATCTTTCCCACATTAAGAATGGGGAACATCATAACGCAGGGTGATAGGACCCTGTATAGTGATACTATGGATAGTTTGAAAATGGCAAATTTAAATGAGGGGATAAATGACTTAGCTGGGATTGAAATAATGCTGATCATAATTATTATTGGTTTGCTAATGAATAGTTTTCCTTAAAAAAGTAGTTTGATAAATGTGCCAAATATGATAATTTTACTGATAAGATACGACCCTTCAAAGAACTTACTATTGATAAGATAGAAGCTTTACAAAAGCTTGATGATGCTAAGATAGAAGATTTAAAAAGACTTACTAAGAAAAATTTAACTTGTAAGATGCAAGTGTTAGAAGGACTTACTAATGAAAGGATAAGAAAAATACTCAGACACAAACAGAGGAATTGAGAGCAGAACTTACCACACCATTGCATTATGAAACTGAAGAGGAGCAGCTTAAGGTTATTAGAAAACCAATCTTACTTTATCCAGTTATGATACAAAAATGAACACCGGATGTTAGATACCACAAGTGTGTCCAGATGTTAATTGGAATCCTGTAGAAATCTTAGATTTGAAGAGATCTAAAGAAGCAGTCTTTTCATATGGTATACACCCTATGTGAAGTAGATGTTAAATTAATGGGCAACTAAGAACAGAATTATTGCACAAGACTGGAAAGATTTAGTTATAGAAATATTGAAATCTGGTTCTCTGTTACGATGGAAAATATGCTGAAGAGAGGAAGCTAGGATCATAGAACAACAGAGTAGGGCTAGAGGTAATAAAATTTCCCAAGACTAGCTCCTCAGTGAGGGCCAGGATGCTGATTTACAAATACAGTCTATATTTGATGATCACATCTTGTTTCTATCCCATAGAGCAGCTTTGAATGCTTCGAACAGTGTTGAAGAATCAGGAAAGAGGACTGGCTCATTTACTAAAATTAAATGAGGCCCCAAAGAAGCTTTCAGTAATTTTTTTACAAAGATCTAATTTATATCTATGAATAGAATAATATCAGACCCAGAAGTTAGACAAATATTAATTGAATCTTCGGCTTTTGAAAATGTTAGCTCAATATTCAAAAGAGTGATTAGGTCTTGAAAGGCAAGATCAAAGATGAATATAGCTGATATTGGATGTCACACCAATAATACTTGGATAGAAGTGATTTCTAAAAATTTTAAGAAAAATCAATAAGTCAGATATTTTAAATAGTAAATTAACTAGTAAACTAGGCCAGATAAAAAGGAATTGCAGGCAAGGTGTTCCTGGGAACAACCTTTTTTTCTAGAGATAATCCAAACAAAAGTTCCAGCCTTCTGGAATATGCAGAAGGTATGGTAAAGGCCAACGTTGGACTAATGAATGCAGATCAACATGGTGATGTGGGATAATTGTCTGCATTCTGTCAATCATGTTTTAAATAAATGCTGATTGGCCAGTCAGGAAGTATAGGTGGGTAAAACAAAACAGGCAGTAGAACAGGAGAATGCTGGAAAAGAGGAAGCCCATTCCCCTGACTTCTGCCCAGACGACCAAAGAAGCAAGATGTGAGCTGTCCCGCTGAGAAAGTTACTGAGCCATGGGGCTAACAGAGATAAGAATAATGGGTTAATATAACTTATAAGAGCTAGCAAGAAGCCTGAGCTAATGGGCCAATCAGTTTATAATCTTATGGAGACCTCTGTGTGATTTTCTTTGGGGCTTGCTGGCTATGGGATACTGGGCGGGACATTAACCCCAATGTTACAAGCATGGGGCAGGCAAAGCAATCCTTTGTCACAGGTAAATGCCTTCCATGGGCTCTTTAAGGCCCGATGTCAAATTTGGTTCAAGAATTCCATATTAGCATTTGGGGAAATAACTCCACAAAACAAAAGACTTAGTGCCTGTTATTCAAAATCATATTGCTCTGGATGATAGAACAGCTTCAGTAGTTAAAGTTTTCGGAAGATACCATAAGACAACATTTTGGCAAACATTTATAAATAATCAAAGACCAAACTAAAAGTACAAATAAATGATATTGAAATTGAAGGTTTGGTAGACACAGGTACAGAAGTAACAATTTTACCAAAATCTTAGCACCCTATTGTTGGTTGTTTTTTACTCCTTTACTCTTTGGCTCTTTACTCTTTGGGGGTCCACCACTGAGATTCCAAATAAATACATGGAGGCTTATTTTTTTCTTAGGAATGCTTGGCCTGGCCTTAGCTTGGCTTATTTCTAACCAGCTTTTCTTAACTTAAATTATCCAATCTCCTTTTTGTCTCTGGTTATTTCTTTTCCTTTCTTCTGTATATCTTACTTTCACTCCATGGCTAGTTGTGTGGCTGGGTGACTGGCTCCTTGTGTTCTTCTCTCATTTCTTTTTCTGTTCCTTTGTCTTCTTTTCCAAGATTTCACGTTCTAGTTATTCTCTCTGCCTTCCAGCCCCACATATCCTATCTCCTGCTTCACTACTGGCCATGAAGCTCTTTCTTAAACCAATCGGGTGTTTTAGACAAGCAAAGTAACACAGCATCACAGAGTTAAACAAATGCAACATAAAAGAAAACAATGAATCTTTTCAGCATTAAACAAATGTTCCACAGAATAGAAAAAGGTAACACATCTTAAAATAATATTATACAACAGCATTCAGATTGACCTCTTCAGGAGGTAAATGTTCAGCTTCTAGGGATTGGAACTCTATCTCAGGTAAAACAAAGTATAAAATGAGTCATGTGTATAGGGCCAAAAGAACATATAGGAAAATTAAAATCATATGTGTTTTAAAAAGCAATGAATTTATGGGGAGGTGATTTGTTGCAGCAATAGAAAACACAGATTAACATTTCTCAAATGTCAGAAACAAATTGTAAAGTAATATATGTTCCTGAGAAAAATATTTAAAGGTATTATCAAGAACAGTTACCAACTGTTCTGATTGTAAATAAGCAGGGCATAACGCCTATCAAATCCATCAAATGTACCAACAGCTCTATCTTTAAATGGTTAACTATGAAATATGTCTGGGTGGAAGAATGAACTTTGACATCAGAAAAAATACAAGGATTAGAATAGCTGATACAGGAACAGTTAAATGTTCAACATATTGAAGAATTGACCAATCCTTGGAATTCTCCTATATTTGTTATTATAAAGAAATCTGTAAAATGGAGAATGTTAACAGATTTAAGAGTCATAAATAGTGTGATTCAGCCAATGGGCTCTTAACATCCTGGAATTTCCTTACCTTCTCTATTGCCTAATGGATGATCTATTGTAGTAATTGATTTAAAAGTTTAATTTTTTTATTACACCTTTACAAGAACACAATAGAGAATTATTTTCCTTCAGAGTGACTACTTATAATAATTCCCAGATTGTTAAAAGGTACAATTGGAAAATTCTTCTACAAGGAATGTTAAACAGCCCCACCTTATGTTAATATTGTATACTAGTTCATAAACTGTTTCCCCAATCTATAATTTCCAATTATATGGATGATATCTTATTGACTGATTCAAACACATATATTTTAGAAAAATAATGTTTGATGAAGTACAGAGAATTTTGCTTATTGGGGATTACAAATTATTCCTGAAAAAGTACAAATAGAAGATTCTATTAATTAATTACAATATTAGATAGGTTTGAGGAAAATTCAACCACACCACAAAAAGTACAACTCAGGTGAGATCAATTGTGAACTCTTAAAGATTTTCAAAATTTGATGAGCGGTATTAACTGGCTAAGGTTCACAATTAAATTAACAACTCAAGAACAAAGTAATAGATTTTAAACCTTATATGATGATAAGGACTTAAATAGTTCAAAAAAATCCTATCAACTGAGGCTAGGAGAAAATTTGCTGTGGTAGAAAAGAGATTATAGGATGCACATGTGGATCACTTAAATCTAGAGCTTGATTGTATCTTGGTTATTTTACTTTCTACTCGTACAAGAATTCTTATTTAGAGAGAAGATAATATCCTAGAATAGACATTTTTTTTTACCAAGCAAACAGAGTAAAAAATTAAAGACCTATATAGAAAAGGTTTCTGTATTGATTCTGAAAGGAAAATTGAGACTTCATCAAATGGCAGGAATAGGCCTAGTAGAAATTGTGGTACCTTTTACTAAAACTGAAATTGTCTCATTATGAGAGAAAATGAACATTGGCAAAGAGCTTACAGTAATTTCATGGGAGAGATTAGGAGCAAACACCTGAAAAGCAAGAGACTTCAGTTTATAAAAAGAACTTATTGGATTCTCCCTCATATAATAAGGGGAACACAAATTTTTGGAGCCCCTAACATTCTATACTGATGCAAATAAATCAGAAAAGGCAGGTTATGAGTCAGGAAAATTAAGTAAATTGGCTTACCACACTTATGATTTAGTTCAAAAATCAGGAAAATAAGCAATTCTTCATGGCATTATACATTTTTTCAGACTGTCTTAATATAGTCGCTGACTCTCAATATGCAGAACAAGTTGTTTAACAAATTGAAAGCAGTGAACTTATACCAAACAATTAAGAATTAACTTTGTTATTTATTTAACTACAATAAGTAACCAGAAATAAAAATCATACTTTATATATAACACATATCAGATTCCATATAGGACTACCAGGCCCCTTACCACAAAGTACTGATGAAATTGACAAGCTATTGGTAGGAAATGTGCTGAACACCTCAGAATTTCTTAAGAAATGCCATGTTAATAGTAAAGATCTGAAGAAAGATTTTTCTATCACTTGGCAACAAGTCAAAGAAATTATAAGGAAATGTCCTGCTTGTTTATCATATAATCAAACTTCATAAAATGCAAAAAAATAATCCAAAAAGTATTCAGAAATTAAATTGGGCAAGTGGATGTGTTTCATTTTTCAGAGTTTGGAAAATTAAAATTTGTTCACCACATCATAGAGACATATTTAGGATTTCAATGGGCAACTACTGCTTAAAGTTCTGAAAAGGCTGATTCTTTAATTACACATTTAATAGAAGTCATGGCTATTATGACTTATTAAAAAGTAAAACTGACAATATTTCAGCATATGTTTCTAGTAAAATGAAAGCTTTATTGCACATTACACCATAAAGTATAATACAGGTATACCACACACTCCTACAGGACAAACAATTACAGAAAGATCTAATTGCATGTTAAAGAATATGCTTAATATACAGGAAGGGGTAATAAAGACCTCAGACATAGATAACACAGTGCTTTATTGACTTTAAAGTTTTTAAATACTAATGAAAAGGGAGCAACAGATATGAAGAGACACTGAATAATAGAAAAGAAACTGCTAAGTTAAGTTAGCCCGTATATTTTAAAGATGTGTTGACCTCAGAATGGAAACCTGGATATGGGTTAGGCTGAGGAAGAGGTTTTGCTTTTGCTTTCACGGGAGAAGAAAAGCTATGGATACCTTTAGACTGATAAATATTACATTCAAACAGGAGAGATCTTTTGATTAGAAGAGGTGGTAGTTCATCAAACAGTTTGGTCATTCAGTCCAAACTAACTTCCAAGATTAACAAATGTCTTTCATGTGATTATGTATGAAAAAAAGCAAAAATAAAATATTTTTTATTAAAAGATAATACTTTTTCTGTTGCCAAAACCCATTTTTTTCTTAACAAATATATAACCTGATATAAAAAAAGAAACTCCCCAAAATTAGAGTAGGGGAAGAGTTTTGTTTTTGTCTTTCTAGAAGAATAAAAGTATTTAACTAAGGAATCTGAAGACCACTGGATGAATGAGACATCCAAAGAAGAACAAATTCTCCAGAGAAAAATGTCTCAAAAAAGAGTAAATTTTATCTAGGCAATGGTGGCACACACCTTTAATCCCAGCACTCAGAAGGCAGAGGCAGATGAATTTCTGTGAGTTCGAGAGCAGTCTGGTCTACAAGAGCTAGTTCCAGGAAAGGCTCCAAAGCTACAGAGAAATCCTGTCTTAGAAAAAAAAAGGAGTAAATTTGACCCAATAGTATAGTACATTTTCAAAAGCGTGAAATTGCACAAATCTTCCCAAGTATTTCTTTCTGCTGTTCTCTACAAACATAGAAGATAAATGGTCTTCCTGTGGTCCCATTTCAATTAAAAGTCAAAGCTGGCTTTGAAGTTGAAGCATGGCTCTCTCCTTCTCTTAACCCAAGCATGCTTGTTAAAGGAAAATCCAAAATCTCTGTCTCAGCTCAGAAAAGACATCTGATATGGGACAGAAGACAATCAAAATTAAGGAATTATTCTATTGTCACTAATCTTAGAATCCTGGTTTTTATTTTTATTCTTTAGAACTTTTCTTAAGGTATAAATATTATCTCTAAATTTATAAGACTAAACTTTCTGTCATGATATTAATAGTCATATAGAGTAGTAACTTATTCTAGAAATAGGCTTAATCTAGCTTCCTCTATATGATTTGGGGCTATTTGTCATTGTTTATGGGGGTTGTTTGGAAATTGTTACTGGTCATAGTAATGGAGGAAACTAAGCAAGAAAAGTTGGATTCAACGATGTCTTTCTGAAAAGAAAAAGGGGGATATGGAAAGAATAGAATAAAAGAGTAGATTATTGTATCTACTTCAAACTAAAAAGTAATTAATCTCACATATTTTACATTGGTATATATTTTTGTATACTGATATGAATTAAAGTTGTTTTTGTTTTAGGTATTGTAGCAATGTAGCTCATTTAAAAATGTAATGTGTGATTAAGAAATACAGACTAGTTGTTAGTTATCTATAATAATCAAACTTGTGCTCATATCAGGTATGTTTTCAAGGTTAAACATATATTTTAGATATATAGGTGGTCCTGAAACACTTCAGATACCTATAGAATATAGCATTTAGGATGTTTTAATAACCTAAGGCTTTTCATGACAGTGAGACACAACTGCTCCTGGCAGCACCCATTTACTTAAAAAAGATGATGGGCATGAAGAACCTCCATATGGAGCTTGTTTTTATTGTGGCAAAGTCAGCCACTGGGCAAGAAACTGCCCTTGCCTCAACTGCTGACAGCATGCTGTCCAAATTGGGTGAGCATGACACAAAATAAGGCCACTGTCGAACTTTGCCTAGAGAAGAACAGTCCTTCAAAATTCTCGCTTCACAGAAAAGTCTGTCAGATGTTCGAGGCCTGTAGACCAAAGATGGCTGCACCAACGTTACAGAGGTACCTTGGGCAGCTATCAGGCAGCCAGCTGCTCTGTCATTTCTACATATTGGGAGGTTGTTTGCTCTGCATTTCCTTTTTATTCAGGTGATGTTATATCCTTCTTGGGTCTGGAATAGGACTGAAGATGGGAGAGTTACAATTACAGTTTTCCTTGCTACCAAATTCAGAAATGACACTCACAAAAGAGGTATAAAGTTTATAAGATGGAAAGACATAAAAGCTTAAATTGTTTCAGAAAATGTTTTGGAGGTCTGAAAAGATAGTTTTGGGTTAGTAATACAAGTTAGGCTACAACGTGAATTAAGTACCAAATTTTGGACTCATTAAGATAGGATAGCTGATAGAGTAGTTTTTCTGAATTTGCCAGATACAAATAGACAGTACATTGTGAATGTAATCCTTACTTGATAATTGTTCCTATTGGATATAGTTTTACTGCATTAGAGTTAAAATCTTTCCCTTTTATTTAGACAAAAGGGGGAAAATGTTGAGTGATACTGAATCACACTGTGAACCTCAAGTTTGCTTTTGCATTAATTAAATAAAGTTAACCTTGGATCAGGAGGCTGAGTTAGCAACTAGTTGACAAGTGGTAATCATAGAGCATTAGAGGACATCTGGGAGAGATAGAGAGGCACACCAGAAGTAGCAGGGCAGGATTTTGAGTGGTGTGACTTTTTCGTTGTTGTTGTTTTGGCAGAGCAGAAGGACATGCATTTTGGAAGATGCCAGCAAAGAGAGGTCAGCTAGTTGCTATTCAACCTCTCTGAGGTTGCATGTGTTCAGTCCAGGCTTTGAATTTTGAATCTTAATTATAAATAGTATGATAGAGATTTAGTTAAAGATACCTTTAGTGACAGCAACAGAGCTGGTGCCTGTGGGAACAGAATTCCCACCAGACTGCAGCCTGACTGGCCCGGCTGCTTCAAGAGAGCCAGGCAGGTAACAGAGCAATTGCAATTCCTGGCTGAAATAGCAATAGATTAAGGCATAACCACTGTGCCAAAGTTAAAGCAAAACCCTCCGAGAAGCACTGAGACGGCACTTGGTAGGCTGTGTAAAGACAGAATACATGTTGAAGGTCATATTACACAAGACACAATGTGTGCCAAGAAACTTGACTTCAGTGATTAGAGAAAGGGAGCTCAAAATGAGGCTGGAAATTTGATTTTTTTAAGTACATAAAAAGGGTAGGAATGAGTATCTAATAAGCCCTTTTCTGTCCCACCAGCCAACTCCCAAATAATGACATGGAGACAGTATTAATTATGAATGGTTTAGGTTTTTCCCACTAGCTCTTATAACAAATTAACCCATATTTTCATTATTCTATAGCATTATCTGTCTTCCATACGGCAGCTCCTGTTTTCTCTCTGTGCCTTCTCACACTTCTAGATTCTTCTTCTTCTTCTTCTTCATTTCTCTCTCTTCCTGGAAGTCTCACTTATACCCCTGCCTAACTATTAACTGTTCAGTTTTATGTAACAATAATCACAGCAATACACCATCTCACAGTGTGCAAATATCCTGAAAAATGAGTGAGAATGTACAGATGAGTCTGGCTAAGACTAAGCATAGTGTTGGCCAATAGAAAGCAGAAGATAAAGGAAGGAGTTTGAAAGAACCAGCAGACTAAGTCAAGGCATGTATGCTGACAGGAAGGGAAGGCATGTGGATTTGACCCAAAAGGGAAGGGTGTAAGTTACACCTTCCACCCACCAAGGAAGCAGAGGTTCAGGTGCAAAAGTAGAGGTTTGGATATGGTCATATTAAGTTGCATGTTGGACATCTAGGTAGACTATCCCCTGGGCATCTAAACAGATAGATCAGAGCATGTGGTAAAACTCTTATCTTAAGGTATGTGCAAGTTATGTGAGTTGAAGTCAAGGAACTAGATGAATTTGACCACAAGTGTGCACTATGTAAAATTTAGAAGTCAAGAATAACAACTGGACCAGCATAATCTTTACTGGGCAGGTTTCTCTGGTCCTCATTCTCTCCTTTGATTAAAGGAGAGGATGCGCTCTGTTTTCTCTTCGGCTCCATTCACCTACAAATGTCTCATTCAGTGTGTTTTTATAAATTGGGATGGGTTCTCACTTGCACAGCCCTTTGCTTCTTTTCCACCTTTGTTATTTTTGGAAAAAGCAGTTTGAAGCTTAAGTTCCTCTGAAGTGGCCCTTTGATCTTTCTGTCATAAGGATACTCACACAAAGAGTACAGCAGGGGGACTTTACAGGAGAAGAAAAGGCAAAGGAGAACCAGGGCAGCTCTCCACGCCAGGATGTGGCCTTTCTCATGCCTTCAAAAGAGCCACAATAGCAAGGACTTCTGTCCCACACCACAGTTGTTCAGAGGAAATGTTTTTGATACAGACCAGAAAAATAACACCAGGGCTTTGCATGAAATACTCCTGGCTTCCTTTCAATCCTGGAGGGACTTCCACTGCTGCAGACTATGCCCAAGGTATCGGCATCTCATTACTTGCTAGGAGACCACAGAAGTTATTAGGGCCATAACGCTCTCATTGGCCCTATCCCTTTTTATTATTTTACATGTATGCCATTATCAGTGCATATTTCCTACTTTTCTACATCCTTCCTCCAATCAGCCACATGTAGATGGTCTCTGGAGAAAATACATCTAATTTTGTATTAAACCCAAGATAAAGGACAGGAGATTCAATTTGCTTTTGTATACTGCCCGTTTCTCATTAGCCTTGACTTCTTAAGCCCTTGGGTTATGGGCCAGTGCTTATTTTCATGGCAGAGTTACTAGATTTTATTACATTTGTACCGAGAGGCAAGATAGTCTCGTTTTATATCTGGAGAAATAGGTTTAGTGACCTGGTGACAGCAGCAAGCCATGGATCAGTATATTTTCCTTATTATGTGAGTCTGGGTCATATGTTTCTGGTTGTCTAGGCAGACTATAAAATGCATTGCTCATCACACACAAACTCAACACCAGCAAACTATTGTCCTCTTTCTAAAACTACCCAATATTAGGATGTGACAGCTCTCAGGATTTTCAAAACTCTGAAGAGGAGAGTCTGAAAGCCCCAAGGCGTCATTCTTTGCTCTCTATATGAATCAAGCCATGTGCTTCCCTGAGGAAACAATGCCTTATCTCATGTTTCAAAATGAAAGAGATGGTTTTAGGTATCAGAATCCAAGGGCTCCAAGTGTGGAGTAGAGATGAGAAGAAACTGTGTGGTAACTAGAGCATCCTCTGTGCCAAGTAGAGACAAAGCATTAGGATTTTAACCTCTGGAATAGGTACCTTCGAGCCTTTATGAATCAAGCAAACTGGAGAGGTATCCCTTATCTTCTTATGTGTTTCATGAAAGGCAGTGGGATTCAACAAACTACCTCAAATCCTCCATTATCAGCCCAGCCCACAAGGTAGACAACTATACTTAGTGAGGAACCCCTGGGGTCAGGATGCCAAGACTGTACTTTGAATATAGAATCACAAACACATCCTCCCACCACCTGGACCACACCCCTGCAGGAAGTACTTCTGCCTCTCACCGCAAAGATGGCAGGACTCTAAGGATACATCAAAGCTCTTTGCTCCCTTCTAAATTGTTTTTCACCACACATTTACACTAACTCACTCAGACAGTCTCGTTTTTCAGAATTAATTTTCCCTTGCAAGATTTAAACCCGTACCTTTGGTATTGCCTTCTGTGAAGATAGAAAGTGCTGCGTCGGGAGAATCCTCAGAACACCTGCAAATGCATGCCCCCTCTCCCACTGCAGCACTGTATGCATTGCCTCTGATTCTAAACACAATGCTGCTCCAGCCCCCAGTAACCGGGAGTTAAGTTCTCACGGCGGCTGTCCTTAGGACATCCTGTCAGGTTGTAAGTGCTTCAGGATGGTGCAGCTCCAGCTGAGATGAAAGTTGGCAAACCGTCATACTAAACAGAGACAAGAGAACTGTCTAGTGCTTCCCTGCAATCGTGGGACCCGAATCCTTGCACCAGACAGAAGGCTCTTACACGAGTACCAAGAGTTTGTGGAAATCCTCAGGCAGAAGTGCCTTACAGTGAGTCCTGCTTTCGCCCTCCTCCAAAATCTCCAGTTTGCACAATCTGTTCCCAGGTGCTGTCGTCAAGATCAAATCTATTCTCCCAATTCTACCTATAGAAAAGATGAGTTCTGGTAGCATCTGTGGTTTAAGATTTTTCATATCCTCACATCTCCTTTTGTATCCTGTCTGTGTCAGAAGGGAGTGGCTCTGCTTCTGCCCACACTTAGCTCTTAGGCTGTGCCCTTGATACTCTCTTTGTTTGCCACCTCCGAAGAATTTGTACTGTTCCGGTGCCTTTTAATCCAGGCCTCTTCGTTGCTTCTTCCACTTTGCTCTAAAATAATGCTAAAAGTTAGTCTCGCCATCTTCTCCAAAAATACATCTGACCTCAATTTTAACTTTCCTTGTGTCTTTCTTTTTTCCCTTTCATTAATCGTCCACCTGTTCAAAACTTGAGCCTGTGAATTCGGTTTCTGTATTCATCCATGCCTTCACTGCTAAGCCCACTCGTCTTTGCTTCTGCCCCAGATAATATAGTGTGTGGGCAGAAGGGCACTGGTGTAAGATAATGTCTAACTGGGTTGGGAGCTCCTTGAAAACATGTCTTGAACACAGCACATGATTGGTGGATGAATAGAGGGTTGAATGTAGAGGGGTGAAGGGATAACAGGTCAAGATGTAGAATAGCGTTGATTGCATGACGGATGGGAGTTTATGCCAAATAGTGTGGTAGAAACTGCAAGTATGTGTCTTATTTGAGTATAGATGATCTTGGTTCTTAATGCACAACTTTTTCTTACTACCTATATGGTATACAACAAGTTGATTATCACTTTGGGACCTTCATCTCTTAGTCATTGAGTTTTTGTTTCGACAAAAGAATTTCTCTAGCTACTGGACATCCCAGAGATTATAAGGAAATGTTCTTGCTTATGTATATTGAAGTAGATGTTAAAAATGAAATGATGCCTTAGGGACTGAGGTTTTGCTCCTCCTCTTAAACCTGACAAGGGTCCTTGTATTCTGCTTAACTTCTGGTTTATCATACATGCCTTGGGTAATAACTCATTTTTCTTTCTTTTTATTCAAATACCGATGAGTGGAAGCATTTAGTCTGTGATAAAATCACATTTTCTGAACATATGCAGCATGAATCTGCATCTCACTTTGTCACTTAATAGCCATATGATCCTTAGACAGGGTCCTTTATGGATTCAGCTTCAAATCTCCAGCCATCAGAGTGCAGAGAAAGCAGCAAGGAGCAGCCCTGTCTCCCAGGAAAGCTGGGAGAGCAGGCCAACAAGGAGACTGTGTAGCTCAGTGCTAGACATACTGGAGGCATGAAAGAAAAATGAGCTTCCCTAGCTTCCTCCTCTTTCTTCAATAGTAAGGTCAGAATTTTCATGTGTTTCTTACTTCATCAGGGTCCCTACTTTTTCAAGTCTACTGTGTTAATTAGTGATGGGGTAAAATTCAGAGAGCAGGTAGATATATTATTCATGAGGTTCTAATTTTCTTTACTATGTTGATTTGTTGTTTGAGACAGGATCTCTCTGTCTCTCTGTCTCTCTGTCTCTCTGTCTCTCTGTCTTTCTGTCTCTCTCTCTCTCTCTCTCTCTCTCTCTTTCTTTCTCTCTTTCTCTCTTTCCTCCTGCCCTGGCCTAGGGCTTGAGAGATGGCTCAGCCATTAAAAGGCTAGTCTCACAACCTCCTGCCCTGGCCTACCAAGTGGGATTGCAGGTATATACTTCCATATTTCACACATATAGCTTTTATCCGGCCACTCATATTTGAGGATCTATTTCTATAGCTATATTAATCTATGACTATATAGGTAGAGGTAGCCAATTTTCAATATGTCATGGCTCTTGGAAATGAAAATTTTAATCAAATGATTTGATATTATACAAGATTTCCTAAATATTATTGGACTGTAAAATATCCAGATATTTTATAGTACCAAAAGTTACCTCTCTTCCACGTCTGTCTGTCTATCTGTGTCTGTCTGTCTTTCTTTCTTGGACACCATCTGGTAACTTTGAATCCTTCTAAACAATCCCCATCTCTACTTTTTATTTTCCTTCTCTTACCAACTAAATTTAATCATAAACTAAAGTTTTGAGAAAGGAAGAAAAAGAACAATAATCTAAAACTCAACAAGCAAATTAATCCAACAACAATATCAATAATTAAATTTTAAACACACACACACATACTATGGAAATGAATTATTTTAAGAATATTCTTTGGGTTGAATGAGCAAAAGTTGGAATTCATTTAGATGCAGAGAACAGATTGATAATTGATTCTATGGGCATATGGTGGAATAGTATATCTATTAGTCATCATAATTTCAAAGAACATTTGATAACACAGCAAAGCACTCACAACGCAAAGTTAAGCCATTTGCTTGTTTACAGACAGGGTCTCACTGTATGTTCCAGGCTGGCCTGAAACTCAAGGCCCTGGAATTAGAGGAATGTACCACTCAGTTGATCAAGTCAAAACTATTTTTTAAACTTTTAAACATGCCAACATGAGTTCATTTTATTAATCCTTTTAGTTTGCCACTCAAAGATAGAATTCTGAATGATTTCAAATTTTTTTAAAAAATTATTTAGAAATTTTATATTGTATCATAAGAATGAATTTTTTAATAAGAATAAAATGTATTATTTTGAGGGTATAATTGTTAGATAGCTTTATGATAACTAATATATGTGCTCTGTCTGTTCTGCTTGTCAGGCTCTCAATACTATTACTAGGGCATAAAGTAGCATAGTTAAAAAGAACTTAAATGCTTCTAACGGGAAATACTTCAAGAGAAACCTTAAAGAGATGCTTAGAATGTTGATCAAGAAAAAAGAAGTGTTCTTTGATTCCAACAAGGATAATGGTCCTTTAGTCCCATCATTACCCACCCTCTCCTGTTCCTTCTGGCAAGTGAAGGGTATTGGTGAATCCTTTGGACCCTGGAGACCATAATTTGTGTAGTTTATTCTTTAGTATCCATTTGACTGGATTGTTCCCTAGGAGACACATGGGATGTGTCTTCTAGAGAAGTTTAACGTAAGTTGGAAGACCTACCCTAACTGTGGGTGGCACCCTCTCATAGGCTGTGGTCCAGTGTGAATAAAAGGAGCAAAGGGAGGGGCCTGACAAGCATTAGCATTCACATTTCTTTGTTTCCTGTGATGCGGTATGACCAATCACGCCCACCACACTCCTCAGTAATGACGGCGATGTCTCTCTATCTGTAGGGTCTGAAAACGAAAGCCAACACAAACCCTTATTTCCATAAATTGCTTCTTGTTGTGTTTTTGCTAGGAGTGATGAAAAAGGGACCATGCCACTCATGAAGAACTAAGCACCAAAGGAGGGAGAAGTGATTTGCATAGCCTCCAGGCCTAGCACATTGAAACAAAATCCCTCCATTTCCAGACTCCCAATAAGAGTGGCGCAGCAGACATAGCTCTGTGAAGAACTCATCTTTCAGCAGTGCTCTTGGGAACTAAAGCCAGTGTCCTTACCTGTGATGCTGGCTATGAATAGCTAGCGATCCTCAGCATCACACTCAGCAAGCCATATGCTGATTTCTGCCCCTTCAGCAAGACTCCGGACATTATTTATTATTCAGAGGTGACCACAGCCTCTTTTACAACCTTCATACTTTGTGAATCTCCTCTAATCCCCACCTCTGGCCCCAGGCTGCCTAGGTTTACAAGAAATACCAGTAAATCCTTTCTCCTTGTCGCAGTGAATCAATGTCCCTGTGGTCTGCAAGTCCTCAGCCATGCTTCACACCGAGCCAACTTTTGGAGGGAAGCATAAAACTCCAAATCTTGCTGAAAGCATTTGGGGGAGCCTAAGGTGTTTATAGGAACTGGGGAGTGTTAATCCCCACTTGTGAGGCCAGCTCCTTCTCTGGTAATTACATTTCTCTGAAAAAAGGAAAAAATAAAGTGTGTCCCTGCTGCTGCTGCTGTTAGAGGCAGCCTTCATTTTCATCCACTGCAGTTTGGACTTCAGGGGTCTCTGAGTGTGGTTGGCTTCCATGGGGTATTGGTTCCTTCAGGTGATGGCTGTATTTCCACACCAGCAGTGCGGGGCTCTGGGTCTCATGGTTTGATGAGAGTTTGGAAAGAGTTCTGGATTAAAGAAGGTACCTGTTAGGTAGTATCCCCTAATCTTTTTATACCTTCTACTCAGGTAAGAGTGATAAGAAACCAACCTCACATGCCTGAGAGTTTCAGTTTAATATACGCCTAAAGGCCAAGATTTTGACAAGGCATCTGACCCCCTTGAATGTGACAGAATTGGAATGAAAAACTGCTTAAGCACCTAAAGAGAATAGATGTCTTCTTAGGACACACTAAGATGTCTGCCTGCCCCTTCCACAACTGATAACGAAAACCAAAGCCAATTTCTGCTGCCAGAGTCAAATAATATTCACCTCTAAGTATTAATCCGCCCCCTCCTGTCTCACTTAGCCCAGGCTTGCCTGAGGCTCACTATACAGCCATGGATGACCTTGAACTTCTCACACCTCCTTGTGGGATTATGAGCAAGTATTATAACAACCAGTTTTATGAGGTGCTGAGGATTGAACCCAGGGTCATGCTAGGCAAACACTCTACCAACTGAGCCATATCCCTATGCCCCAGGCAAGTTTTCTCTTGTTCTTCATCCCACAAAAATGAAAACAGAGGCACTTCTCTTCATCTTGAGAAGCATATAAATAAACCAAAACTATGGAGGGCCTTGAAGAGTTGTAACATTTGACACAAACGTTCTTGAATGTGGCCATTGTCCTTGCCAGTGATGGTAAGAAGGCAGGATATTAACAAGGGATAAATTTGTGGTTTGGTAATATCGACCAGCAAAGAAACACCATTTTAATTATTTGGAAAAAACTTCCATGAGAGATGATTCTGTGAAGAGCTATTATACATATTTTTTCCTAAAATTATAACATATTTATTTTAAGAAATGAAACAATAGATCAGTGTTTGATTATGGACAGGATTTCTTCATGTAGCTCATGCTGGTCTTAAACTACTCTCTAGTCAATGATCCACAAATTATCATATAATAATACTCTAAGACAATAGGGCTCATGAACTCAACAATCAGTAACACACATACACGCACACAGAGTAGAATTCTGGTAATCGCCTAAGGATGTTTGCATGTTTGCTGTATTCACTTACATTCTCTCTTCTCTAATAGAAATGATAGCTAACATTAGTCAAACATCTCGTATATCATACATAGTTTATATTCATTGCATCATTAATTTTTATTATTACTTTTAAAAGTATCACTTGGTTGTTGGTATTCTTAGAATCACTTTTAGCGAGCAAGCATCAGATCAGGCAAGATCTACGGGATGTTATTATGTGTTCAGCACATTAGCATCACTGTAGCTATTGGATAAATGACTACTGCCTGAGACAGTATCGTGATGAAGTCTGAAAACCAGAAAAAGTTAGAAAGATCATAGACCTACGATATCCACCTTGGGTTAATTCCACAGAACTGGCCATGAGCACTGTGCTAACCAAAAGCATTTGGGTTTTCATCTGGGGTAGAAGACTGTGGGTCAAAGAAAGCAAGGTAGAAAGGCTCTCAGCACTGACTCACAGAACCTCTTCTCTGAGGTCTTGATGTACAAATCTCATATTCATTATCCCTTTCCCACAGCTTCGGGAAACTTTCAAATACTTAATGTTAGCTCTTGTGACTCCCAGACCTTTGTGTTACCAGACACAGTTAATTCAATTGATTCTTACCCTTTCACACTTTGGAGCTCCTCGACCATTGATTTCAAAGATGTCATTCCCTGGAGAGGGTGCAGTTGTGGGGATAAACTAAATGCTTACAAATGGCAAGTGGAAAGTCCACATGGGGGCATTGTTTGGTTCTACTATAGTGAGGTAATACAGGAGTAACAGGACTGGTGGCTGAAAGAAGACTGTGCCATAGACAAATGCCTCCAGATGGCATTTGTCTTGAAAGATATATATATATATATTGATATATATATATAATCTTGAAATATATATGTATAATATGTATACATACATATATATATATTATGCTTTTGAACTAGATTCACACACTGATCTAGATGCTTCTCAACACAGCAACCAGAACTGACCTCATAATTATGAGTGTCCCTCAACTAACTCCCCCCAAAATTGTTGTTTATTTTTTTATTGGAGTACCTATCCATCCATTAGTGCTGCAAACATCACATTAACCTTTCAGACTGTGATAGTCTGTTGACTCACTTCAGGCTCCCTGGAAAGCCAGGAACTATGTTAATAGAGCAGTTATTAGTTGTTTTTATTGAATGCAGTTTGGGGAGTCTATGTTTATCCTGACGACATTTTATGCTGTCAGATTCAGCCTATCTTTTCAATCTGACCCATTTCTTCTGCACACTGACTGCCATGTTTGCATCCAATGCAAATATTGCCTTTGCCACCTATGCTTTGATACACACTCCTTTTATTGACATATTACATGCTACAAATTGCCTCTTAGGAGATGTCTAATCGACTGGACAATAAGCAACACTATGCAGTTATCATTTATGTCTAGTTCCAGAGTACTGCTCTGGTTTCTCTGTAGAGTGTACGAATCTCCCACCTTTCACCTCAGATCTCCCTCTTCTTTATCCCCATTAACGGTCTCATTCCTCTCAGCCCATGCCAGGTAACTACTCACTCATTTCCTGTTTGTGCACCTTTGCCTTTCATGCACAGATCATAATCACATAACATGTAGCCTCTTGGTTTTCCTTTCATTTAGTGTAATGTTTTTAAAGGTACACCTACTCTGTAGCACATATTAGAGCTTGGTTTTCGATAGAATAATGGCATAATCTAGAAGTAGATTATGACTGTTGGTGGTTGCTTGGATTGTGTCTCTTTCTTATAGGAAGAATGATGTTGCTACATGTAAAATATACATATACAGGCCTAAAGTTCTAGGATCTAGATACATGCACACACACATATGTATATATGTATGTATATATATTATTTCATGTGAACAAACACTTTTAGTTCTTTGGGGTATATATCTGAATTAAATGGCTTGTTGTGTGCGTTTGAAAAACTGACAGACTGGTCTCCAAATTTCTGTTACCCATGTGTGAGGGCTTTGATTCAGCTCATCTTCCACAGAACCCATGACTGTTTGCATTTCTCATTGGAGTCACCCTGGCAGCCATGAAGTGGTTTGGTTTTCATTTTCTGATGACTAACCCTGTAGTATATTTTTATGTGCTTATTGATTATTTGACTATCTGCCACTGAGACATGGTTACAGAAATCTTTGCCCAAATTTTAATTGGATTATTTGTCTTTTGTTGTTAAATTGCAATGCTTGTTTATATTACCAACCCCTGATCAGATACAAGATTCACAAATATTTTCTATTATTCCATGGGTTCTATTTTTACTTCCTGGTGGTATTCTGTGAAACACAAATGTCTCAAATGTTGAAATCTAAACTTGTCTAGACTTTTCCTGTTGTTTGTGTTGTTGTTGTCCTAATCGTTTTTTTTAATATTCATACAATATATTTTGGTCATCTTATTTTCCCTTCCCCAACTTCTCCGAGTTCCCAATCTCCTCATGCTTGAGGAAGGAATATTGTTGTTCTTCAGTGTAGGGACAATGAGGTGACACAACCCCAACCCACGGCAGGCTGCATGTGCAGCAGTATTGGCCAACACAAAGTGGGCTTCAGGATTTTTGGATGTATTGTTTCTGTTTGCCCTTTTGACAGAACAGTCAGGACTCATTGCCAAATCCAAGATCATGAAAATTCTACCTACATTTTCTTCTAACGGTTTTATAATTTTAGCTCTTGTCTATAGGTGTTTGATCTGTTCAGTTTTTCTGCATAATACAAAGCAAGGGTCCAGATTCATGGCTTGTATATGATAGATAATTTTGTGCTTGTCCCAGAATCAGTGGTTGAAAAGACTATTTTTCCCCCATTGAATTGCCTTGGCACTCCTGTCAAAAATGAACTGTCTATTAATGTAAGGTTATTTCTGGGCTTCCAATTTTATTCCATTTGTGTATGTCTGTGCTTATGCTAATAGCACACTGTCATTATTGCTGCAACTTTATAAACTGTTACAGAAATCAGTCTTAGCAATGTTGAACAAAAGACTGAGTAAGGGACTCTGTGTGGCACTGGGCTATGAAACTCACAAAGGCAGTGGCTTCATCTTCTTCGGCTAGTACATTTCTAGTAGACAAGGTCTGACACATGGTTAAGGTTCAAATAAGCATTTGTTTAGTGGCTGATTGACTGAGTAAATGAAAAATATAAGTAGACTCCATTTTCAAATTTCAATCCCTTATGAATCTACTTAGCTGAACCTGCTGCTTTTGCCTCCCCTTTTCTGGAACACTAGTATGAAAGACCTTGCCAAACTTGTTAAAGTCCAAAAGTTATTTCCTTTAACCCTCAGTGCCAAGAGACTATATGTGATATCCAGCACCTCAGAGTCACCAAAACAATATTTTTGTCATAGGCAGGGTTTCCCCTGACGATTTAAGAATGAAATCATCTATTAATTATTTCCAACAATGCCATTGTTGCCAACGTCTATGAATTGCAAGTTTCAATGCAATTATATTGTTCACATTTGGTAGACCAGGAGGAAAAGAACCACTGTCTAAAGAGGTAATGTCTCAAGTGCCACTGCTTTTTATCAGTCAGCCCAGAAAGCAATGATAGAAGGAAAAGAAAGACCTTGGACTCACTCCAAAGGGGGCCTTCTGCTCTGACCAGGGCCTGGAAGAGTCACAAAATGGCATGAGGAGTACATTTTTATCTGAAGATTAAAGAAAAGTCAACCAAGGCAAGGAAATGGTTCAATCTTTTTTATAAATCCAGCATTTTCTTATTTGCATAAAAGAAATGATTTTAAATTATGAGGGAGTAGTGCACACACATCTGCACAGGCACATACATGCACACATGCATGCACACAGAGACAGGTACCTGGAACTGGTAAGTTTTGCATTTAGTTAAAGATTGTAGTTTAAGGTTTACCTTTTCAGTGTAGAATACTGGCGGTGACATTGATGCCCAAGCTAGCCTGTCTTATGGAAATGTCCTTGCCTGAAATTACAAGCAACTCCTGTAACAGCGATAATCATTTCAGCCTCAAGTACCAGGATGGCTTCTGTGTATAAATAATAACCTTCACCATTATCATCCAAGATTGCTACACAGGTTATCCCATTTAAGCTTTTCAGTCGAAATGGTTATTTTTCTTTACTGCAAAAATGAGATCATCAAAGCTCAGAAAAGCCAGAAAAATTATCAATTTATAATCAGAGGAGCCAGGACTCAAACACAGATCTACTTGATACCAAACTGTATGGTTTTAATCACCGTGTCATGATGCCTCTTAGGGAAATATAATGCGCTAAAAATGTGCACAGGGAAATCTTAAATAAAGAGAAGAAGCCTGTGTGCCTGAACAATTCCCAAATATAATCCAATTGCTCTTTCTCCAGCTGCCAGCCCTGGGCTTGCCCAGGCCATATCTACATAATCATAAGACTGTCTGGTTCTCTTTGCCTTCTCAACGCTGCAGATTTGAGGTTTTATTTTGTTGTTGTTGTTGTTTGTTTGTTTGTTCGTTTGTTTTGTTTTTGAGGCAGGTCTCATGATATAGCTAAGACTGACCAAGAACTCATACTCTTTCTGCCTCTGCCTCACAAAGTGCTGAGATTACAGTTGTGCACCACCATGCCTGGCATACTCTTTTAACAAAAATCCCCACGCAGCATATACTCTACCCTCTTAACTTTCTGTGCAGTGTTCTTTTTTTTAATTAAACAATATTTTATTTGGTACTTGTGGTACTTTGAATGTAATTGGCCCCTATAAGCTTATATGGAATGAAATTGTTAGGAGGTATGGCTTTGCTGGGGTAGGTATGGTCTTGGAGGAAGTGTGTCACTGCAGGGATGGATTTTGAGACCTCATATATGCTCAAGTCATGCTCAGTGTCTCAGTTCACTTCCTGTTGTCTGCAGATCAAAATGTAGGACTCTCAGCTCCTTCTCGAGCACCATGTTAACTGTATGTACAACTGTTGTACGAATGATTACTCTCCAGACCCTTTCCATCTTACATGATGTTGGTCTGGCATTCACTGAGCAATTTTCTGTTTGTCTTTCCTGGAGTTTCAGCAAACTAGCATCCCACTTTCAGCATCTGTGATGTAACTACTTTAGATACAATAGATAAGTAGACTCATGCAGTATTTGCCCTCTGTGATTGACTTAAATTCCTTCGTCAGTGTCCTCAAGATTTGTCCATGTTGTGACACATGACTAAATAATATTACATTGCATTTATCTGCCACATATTTCTTTGTCCATTTCCCAATCAGTGAACACTTCCTTGAATTTGCCATTACACAGGACAACACAATGAAAAAGAGAACACAGAATTTTTTTCAGGGAACTATTTACAATTTTTAAGATAAATATCCAGAAGTACTGGCAGCAATATGGTTTAGCAGGTAAGAGAGCTTGCCCAACTGGATGACTGAGCCGGATCCCCAGAACTCACATGGTGGAAGAAGGGAACATGTCCCTCAGTTGACCTCTGACTTTCACAAGCACACACCTTCAACATAAAGGATAAATGAACATTTAAAAATAGTAAGTAAATATCCAGAAATAGAATTGCTAGGTCATATTTGCTGTGCATATATGTATGTATGTATGTGTGTGTGTGCCTGTTCCTATGTCCTTGAGTATTAGCATTCATGCAGGTAGAGGTCATAAATGAATGTGGGGTGCTTTTCAATTTCTTTCCACTTCTCCATGAATGTGGAGAGACACACATTCATGTATGCACAGGATGGAAGTCAGTGTTGGCTGTCTTTTTAAAGCACTCTTATTTTTTGACACAGGATATGCTAAGCAACATTCACCAACTCAGATTGAATGGCCAAGCAGCAAGACCTAGGATCTCCCTGTCTCCATCTCTTCAGCATTTAAGTTGAAGGCCAGCATTCCAGCATTGGCTACGAAAGGAAATCCTGCTTATCACAAACACATATGTACACACACACACACACACACACACACACATATATATATATATATATTTCCTTAAATATTTTGCAGTAGCCCTTTATCAAGTTAATAGCTTACACACAAGTGTCCCAGTTTAATAAACTTCACACTGTTGGCTTTTCTTTGATGAATATAAGCTGTTTAGTTTGATGTTTCTGATGTCATATCTAGGAAGTTGTCACCAGCATGCAGTTTCTCTTCTGATTCCCTCCCTGTAGAAATTTTTTTTTGTTTCCAAGTCTTACAATTTGCTTTTTAATTTATCTTTAGTTCATTTTTGTATATGACATAAGAATCTATTTATAAGTGCTATCTAGTTTTTCTGACACCATTTGCTGACTATTCTATTACTTTTTGGCATCTTTGTTGAAAATAATTTGACTAGATAATGAGTTTATAGCTGGGCTTTCTGTTCTGCTCTATTGATAAATACTCATATTTTATTGTATCATACTGTTTTGGTTGCTATAGCTTTGTAAAGTTTTGAAGACAAAATGGAGAAAGAGGCTAGACAGATGCAGTGTAAGATTTTCCATCGTTAATATGGCTGTTCTTCTCCAAGTGGTAGATTGGATACTTTTCAAAATCCCCAAAGGTTTTTGTTGTTGTTGTTGTTGTTTTGCAGGGGGAAAAAAGGTGCAGGCCAGGGGAGGATTTTGGTAGTGGTATGTCTTGAAGCTAGTAGAGAATCACAAGGAACCCTAAATTTCCCCCACCCGAAAAGTCTTCTGGAAGAAGAACAAGCTTTGGGCTTTTATTCCTTGCTCCTTCTTGAAGATTAGTCTACCACAAAAGGCCTTTTACACTCTTATGTTCTCTTGGGGTGTTAGCTTTGAAAGACAATTTGGAAACCATTTCAACAAAGGCTGACCAGAAAGCCAAAGCCTGCTTCAACACCCAGGTCCTCTACAGGTAATTTCTAGATAGAGGCTGTAGTGGTTTAAATGTTCATGTCTCCCAAGTTCATACTCTGAAACTCATTCAACAATGATGATATCAGGACTTGGAATTGGAACCCTTAGTTGCAAGATATCTTAACTTTGGAATTTCTACATCTATGTTGTATATAAGTCATCTAGCACATGGCATTTTGGTACAGCAACCCAAATAGACTAAGTCAGAAATACAGTTCACACCAACCCTCACAGAGAGTTCAAATTATTTCTTCATTTCTACCCCAGACTTGACATAGCTTCCATGAATTTTATTCAGCCTATATCATTTCACCCCTTATTACATCTGCTAAGAAGATGCTGTGCATTTTTAGGGGTGCTCTCGTTATTTTCTTCCACCTGGTTCAACCTTACATGTCCAGCTCATATACACACTCTGAACTTAGAACCTGATTTAGACCCTATCAGCTACAGGTCTCTACACAACTCATTTCGTGAATCCAAGTATAAATGTCACCATCTAACAGTAGCTGCCATGACAGTATAAGTATACCGTGACACAACATGGTGCATCTTTGGCCTTTGTCCCTGGGTTCTAAGGCACTTA
Source organism: Myodes glareolus (assembly GCF_982192425.1). NCBI lineage: Eukaryota > Metazoa > Chordata > Mammalia > Rodentia > Cricetidae > Myodes > Myodes glareolus. The sequence continues at coordinate 65,899,302 of NC_142030.1, forward strand.
TAATTTCTTGACTGATTAGGGGGTGAAAGGAACATTTTGTTGTTTTTATTCATGAATTTCTGCTTTCAAAAATACCTATGTTTTGCTAAGTAATTTTGCATGGAACCCCGAAGAGCTTCAGAATGGGTCAGAGGAGCTAAACAGGTAACTGAATGACTGGGACTTCAATTCCTCCACAAAGCTCCAGTAAAATGAGAACTGGGGACTGAATTAATCATCAATGGCCAAAGATTGAGTCATCCCCATTTATGCAATGGAACCTCCATGCCAATACCTAGGGCAGAATTCAGAGACCTAGGTTGGCAAACACTGGCAGAGAGGAGCAACTGGAAAGGGCACAGAAGCTTCTCTCACCTTCCTCTGCGCCTTAGCTTTTGAATCTTGTCCCTTTGGCTTATCATTTTCATTGTGCTGTATCCTGTAAGTAAGCTGAGGAATTTAAGTAAAGTGGCTTTTTGAGTTCTATATGGAATTCTAGTCAGTAATTGAACCTGAGTAGGAGGCTGTGGGAAGTCTTCCACTCCTGGTCAATCAAGAAGATGGTGGTAAGGTTTGAAATTGGCCTGCAAAGTAGAGACAGTCTGGGGTGCTTTGAGTTCGGGAGCTAACGTCTCGTAGTTAATGCCAGAATTGAACTGTATTGTTAGGCACCAAGTTTGTTCCTGGAGAGACAAAACATTGGCTTTTGGTGTGTGAGACCTCACATAGTTAAAGACAGCAGGCTGTGAGTAGAAAGAAAATCATCATAGCAGTAGATATACTTATTCCAAAGCTTTGATATGGAGGTTAATTTAAATGACACAATGCCTGACATAGCTAATCAAGGGCTGTTGGTCAGCTCTTCTTATTTATGAACATTCACATCTCTGGGACGTGTGGGGAGCCCCTTTAGTCAGTCACATAGTTTCTGTCCACAGTATGTGAGGCTCTTCAAAGCTGGGCAGGGTGTGTGAGACAGTTCTTAAAGAATAAGGAGGTGGGGCTGGGCAAAAGAAGTAAGGAGAAAATCTGGGATCCAGAGAAGAAATGAATGACGGAAGAACAAAGTAGAGGCGTGGTTTAGGATCAGATCATTGACTGTAATCTCCTAAAATGAATTCTTCTCTGTTCCTTCACTCCACCTGGCCCATGAGAAATGCAGTCCCTGTACAAAGCTTGAAGAAAGTAAAGATGAGTATGCCCTTCCCATGACCTCTGGCTAACTGGCTATCTACTCATCCCTGATCACTTAAGTGACCCGGGCTGATTTAGGTTCTTAGAGGTCAAGAAGGAGCCCAGAACACTTCTATGAATGGGAAATGAGCCTGTAAGTGCACTTTGGGCAACAAATCAAAGCCACTGTTAGCAGTCATTTCAACTCAGAAGGCTTCTCCCACTGAAGGAGCAAGTGCCCTTTCATAAAAGGCCCTCTTTAATCTGTGAATCATACATCTTAATGTGGAAGAACATACATTCTATACATTCTCATTAAGCAATATCTATTCTCAACACACTTGATATAATCTCTTGTGCCTCTATAATTAAAAATTAATCAAGAAGTGTTCAGCCAGAGAAACTCCAAAGCTGATTTTATGTACTCCATTTTTCCTCTGAAAACATCTTTCTTACCAGGATTTTTCTGGCGTAATTATATTCCTGGGAAAACAGGCAGGCAAAAGAATAAATCAACATGTAATCTTTCTTGAAAGTTCTAGCTTATATTTTATGATCTTTATAGGTTGTTAAAAAAATCAAGTGAAATTTTTTTACAGTGAACACATACTATTTTCCATTTGTTGATGCTTGAGGAAAATCATATACAATATTAGTTTAGTTGTATCTTTTAGACACAGAGACAACCATAGACTTTTACTCACTGAGGATTTCTACTACCATATTTCTTAGCATAAGTGCCTGACATATAGATGTTGCTTAATGGATTTTCTGAATGAATAAACATTAATATTAAAAATAAAAAGCTAAGAATATATTTGAGGTCTGGAAAAGTCAATATTTTGCCTAGCTGGTTTTTCTTACCATGCCTCCACTTTCCTCTTTCACAAGTAGATCAAGGCCAATCTCAAGGGACATGTGAGACATTTTGTCATTTGTCTTAATTCACTTAGGAGACACAATCCCATTTGTTTATTTAGATAGGTCATAAAACTCAGAGAAACTTACACCTGCCTATATAAACTGTAAAGGGAAATCATATGTTCAGATGCAGGGAACATTTGATTTCATGAATCTTACTGGACATATCTAAATTGCTTAGATTTTAAAACAAAAGAGTTTCACATCAAAGCAGAAACTTTAACCTCTCCTTTGTAAAGTTATGAACACTAAACTAAACTAAACTCATGACGAATACAGAGCATAATCGCTTTTCTTGGATGTCAATTTAAACTTGACTACATGTGGAGTAACTAAAATTCAAGTGCTGGGTGTGTCCGTGAGGGATTGTTTTCTTGATTAAATCAGTTGAACTGCGAAAACACACTTTTAATCTGGATTTTTTTTTTATAGTGGGAAGACACGCCTTTAATCTGGGTCTCACCTTCTGTTGACAACCTATATAAAGGACATGGAAGAAGGAAGTTCGCTCTCCTTGCCCTCCTGTTCCCACTCTCCTTGGCAAGACCATTCCATCACTGGTATTACAGTCTATCTTTGGGGAATTCGGGCATATACTGAAGGCCAGCTGAGACATCCAACATCATGGACTGAGCAACTCCTGAATTCTTAGAACTTCCATTGGCAAACAGCAATAGTTGGGCTAACTAGGCCATAGCCCATAAGCTATTTAAATATATACCACATATAATCTCATATTGCATATAATATAATATATTATATGTTATATAATATAACATATATAATACATGTATAATGTATATAACATATATGCGTATATATTATATGCAACATCATATTTAAATAAATATATGTGTTGAATTTATTTAAGTAGGAGATTAATTAGAAAGGCATACATATTCATTTATTAGAATTGCATACATATATATATACATATTCATATATATTTATTTTATCAGTTCTGTTCCCCTAAAGAATCCTGGCTAATACAGAGTTAGTAATTAATTGGCAGGCAGGCCTCATTCCCAAGCACCTATTTCTAATTCTATCACATGTTCCACCACACTGCACTGTGGTATGGACTCCTTCAGTGCTTTATGGGTAGATAATAAAAGTTAGTTAAGGCAGATGATGATGATAATGAAATTTCACTGTACTGGAAACAGAAAAAATGAGGTCAGTTAGCTGGCATTCAGTAGTGCTTTGTTAAGGCAGAGCATCTATTCCTTTCTATCTCTCTGTATTAAAAAAATTAGTCCATGTACTCTGCTTAAAATAAGCCTTGGGCAACTAAATATCATTCATTAAAATGGTTAAGACAAGTGACAGCTCCTAGTATTACATTTTGAGAACAGAACAAGCAGGATAAAGATAGCTTAGAAACCATGTATGAGCGGAATTCTTCCACAGCCACCCTGATTCCCTGCTGGACAATTTTAAAAAGTGGATCTTTTTTTTTTTTTGTAGGACAAAAGTGAACAATCTGAGGCTTTGACATCCAGAGAAAGGCTGACACCTCCATAGGCACTACTTTGCCTTCAGGAGATTATGAGAAGAAAGTTCTAGCATTGGCTGAGGAATACTAACGAGAGGAATAGAACCTGGGTGGGGTTGAGACTCCGTTGGAATGGTACATAGAGGACCACTTGAGGCAGGCACCTCCGTGTCTACATTTAAGCGTCAATTCCTGATGACAGTATGGTTTGGGGTCTTTTCATGGTGTTACCACAAATAGGACTTTTTCCTTTAAAAACGTGACTACCCAGACTTCGTGAGGTTTATGGCAGTGTCTATAAAAAGCTTTGTCCCCACACAAGCCCACATCCCACTTATTGGTATAGAGTTAACTAAATGTACTTTGACATTAGATCAAACGACTTCTGAAGGATCCCAGAAGTCCTGCATAAAACAGGCCCAGACTGGAAACACTGGTCATCCGCGGCAGTGTACAGAGTGAAGTATCATTACAGTGGCCATGCATAGCAATTCCCGGTAAGGAACACATTCCTACGAGAGCCATAGGTCAAAGAAGCCAACCTCCCATAAAGTTCACACTGAATATGAACTTGCAACCTAATTAAATTATCTATGGTAGTAAAATTTAGTCAGTGGATACCCTGGAAGTGGTCCCTAGAAGAAATCTCAAGAATAATCTGAGGAACGGCACTGATAGCCTTGTTTCTTAAAGCAATGATAAGGAGAAGAGGAGGAGAAGAAGAATTTATGTCACGGGCATGATATGTGCATGTGGACCTGTGTGTGAAAGCATGCACGTGGAGGTTAGAAGACAGCTTCCTAAGTTTCTTAGGTCTCGCTTTCCACCTTTATATGCATTCTGGGGATGTAACTCAGGTCGGCAGGGATCTCGCCAATTCCAGTGATTTGGTTTCTTGACTTGAGCCCTTTAGTAAAAGCCACTGAGCTCTCAGCTTATGAAGTGTGAATTTATATGAATGTATGCACATGACATTTTAAAAAGTTGAAGTCCTAGAAAAATGTTTCCTCTAGAAATACAGCAGCAAGTGATAACAGTTAGGAGAGCGACCCTGTCGCCATGGCGAGGACTGAAAACCCCCACAGGCAGCCTGTCCCTTCCTGTCCCAGTGCTCTCTCTTCCTTGATTATGAAACTGGTCACCAGCTCATAAATGAGAACACAATGTATTAAATGTCACATCCTTCTGCAGGAACCAAGGTGCTCACTTCTTTGTGCCCCAGGCAAGATCAGGTCTCAGTTTTTATATACTAAAAATGGACCTATTAGGATAATGAATGGGTTCATGTCTGTCATTTTCAAATTGATTGCTGCCGATGTTCAGTACCTGAAACAGGTCCCACTAATTAGAAGGAGCAATCAGAGACATTCGGGAACGTACATTATTTGGGGCCATGGACTAATTGGTATTTGTCCTTTGTAAGGTCTAGTGAAAGAACATAGAAATCTGCCTCAAGATTCAATAAAGGCGGAAAGGAAGGGGAATTGACTTTTAAAACATCTTTAAGAGCTGATAATACCATCAAACATTTATATAATCTTCACAATAGTTTTCCAGGGTATATACTAGTAGAGTAGCCTAGTTTATGTGATAGGAGGTAAAGTTAGGATAAGTTATACTGTTACTGAGTAAGAGACGAAGGATTGAAATTCGAGTTGGGGGGCTATTCAAGTCTGCCACACACTCTCCTACCAGGGTTGGTGGTATTCACCAAAACAGGTTCTTTGCAGCTTTATTTGCCAGCAAACTTTATGAGTATTCCCAGTGCCCCAGAAAACAAAGCAGCATCTTTCCCAAACAACTGTTTCCAACAGCTGAACCAGTGTATATGGAAAAGTGTGGAATTTATCATCAATGGACCAAGTCATATTCTCAACTCAGTCCAGTTTTCCAGAGAGTACTCTATGAAAGACCTCCGAAACCAGGCTGTAGTTGTCTACTTTCAACATGCCTGACTTCTCTTAGTCCTAAGGGCAAATCATTCATTCTTCACTCTTCTCTCCCTCTAATTATGTATTGTATTTAATGTGTGTGGGTACTTTGCTTATATGTATGTCTGGGCACCACATGTGTGGAGTGTCCACAGAGGCCAGAGAAAGGCATCAGATGGCCTGAGTCTGGAGTTACAGGTGGTTGTGAGCAGCCCTGTAGGTGCTGGGAATCAAACCCTGGTCCTCCAAAAGAACAAGCAGCATTCTAAAGAGTTGAATCAACTCTCAAACTACCATTCTTCACCCTTAACACTATGTAACTGGTCAATATTAAGTTAGGGAGAAAACAAAATAACCTAACCTGTGGTCCCCAAAGGCAACAGAGAAACTGGAAAGCACGTGTCTCGCTTAGGTGGTCATAATTCATACTAGGAATCGGTTTCCTCCAAAGCTGAACCCAGAAGGCCTGTTGTTATGTCTTGAATGTTTGAGGGATTGCAGAGATGGCTCAGCACTCAAGAGCCCTAGCTGTTCTTCCAGAGGGCCCAGGTTGAGTTCCTAGCACCATATTTGTGCGCTCACAACCAACTGTAAATCCAGTCCCAGGAACTCAGATTACCTTTTTTGTCCAACTTCAAGGGCATCAAGCATGCATGTGATGCACATACATACATAGAGGTAAAACGTACTTACCCATAAGATAAAAATAAATTTTAAAAATAAGCTTTTGGCTTCCCATCACTCAGTCCCCATAACACAAAAGAATAAAAATGCCTACCTGCCATGAGACTCTCCATGAGAAGATCCCACCCACATCTTAAAAACCTTTACTGCTGAAAAAGTACCGTGAAATATCTCTGGCCCCTGGTGCTTATCAGCATCCTGGACCAGGCTGGCCTTGGTCTTTAGAGGCCTCACCTATGCACAGCTCCTAATAAAGAAGGCCTGAGAGTAACTCCGTGACTCCGAATGATATGCAAAGGCCAACAGATAATGTGATGCTATAGTTGGGCATTGAATGGACCTAGAATTAAGAAGGAAAACTCACAGTGAATTTGCCAAGGTAAAGAAGACCTACACTCAGCTTTGATTTTGCACACACAGGGACAGGACAGATATTTGTCCTGTAGAGTCTCTCTGACAGGGCTTGAAAAGTGGGGCACTGGCAGACTATTCTAAAGCCACACCCGAGAGAGACTGCAGCGACAGAGAAGCCGATATCCTCTGATCTAAAACTAGATTTAACAGAGACTGGAGACTAGGACACACTGCTACCAAGATACCCAGTGATTATGCAAATATGGAAAAACAATAGATAAATCAAACTTAATAGCTGGCACGCAATCTTGTGACTCTCCACTCCAAGGCTTCCATCTGGTGTCAAGCAGAAGTGGATAATAAAAACAGCCTCTCAGACCCCGAGTTAGGTCGTTTTACATATTTATCACACACTTCTCAAACCAGACCCTGTAAAGCACATATTATCATTTTTTAAAGAAATAAGGGTCAAAGTGACAAAGTAACTTGCCTAAGACAGCCGGCAACAAAGCCATCACTAAAATATAGGTCTGGCTGACACGAGAGCCCTTGATCATTAAACTGGGTCCTCTTGTCCCTCATCAGTTACCCACAGTGCATATTAGTTCTAAGCAGATCCTTGGGCCAATTCTGTAGGAAATCCAAACCATGGTGCTGCTTTGGGATTGCAGAGTATGTCCTTGAGAGCGGCATCACTCAACAAGCATTGGTGGAGGGCCTACCATGCGCCAGGGTTCTGCTAGATGTGACTAATATAGTGTTCTTCCTGACCTGAGGCAGTATCCGCCGATGTTCTAACACAGGTGGCCCCCGAAGTTTGTTAGATATTTAAGCAAACACAAACAGAAGTGTTTGTTTCACTGAAAGTAATTCTTAGCAATCAGGAGTCCCTCAATAAACAGAACTTCCCCTTCCTTTCTTCCCCCCTCTCTGTCCTTACTTCCTGTCATTCTCTCTTCCTAAAGCTGGTCACCTATAGCTCAGAATGACCTCATGCTTTTGATTATCCTGCTTCTACTTCTCAGGAGCTGGGAATGCAGATTTGAACCACACAGTGGATTTTATATAGGACAATAGATCAAACCTGGGGCATCATGCCTAACAGACAGACACTCTACCAAACAAGTTATACCCCAGTCCTCAGAAAATATACTTTAGTCTAAATTGTGACCCTTCTTTAGTAATTCCCTAAAGTTTCTGGATGAAAAGCTGCTACACATTCTTTTAATTACAGGCCCACAGAAGGATTGATTTAAAAAAAATCAAGCTAGTAAAATTACTCCAGAAAATTAAAGTCCTTAATAATTTATTCATAATGCTATTAAGGCACAGCCATGCTTTTTTGGGCACTGCATGTTTACGTTGTGATGCAGAGCTCTGTAAGGAGGAGCTCCAGTAATATATGCTGGCGATTAATATTCTCCACATATGTTCACCAAGCAAACAGCGTCTCTGCATCCGTTAGTGATTTCAATAATTAGCAAGCATGATTTCCCCAGTTTAACTATTTCCTGCTGAAAGGCTACCATAGACTTTCAATCCTAGCTTTAGCAATGGCACTTCGGAGGAAGCAGTAGAAGTGACTGCCAGTCTGGAAGTGGGTTCTTGTCTTGGCTTAGACACTAAGTGCAGGTGACCTTGAGGACTAAACCGTCCTTCACATTACAGATGAAAAGATTTGGATGAGGCGAAACCCAAGCCTTCCCAGCTTTATAACCGTGCAGGCGGACTTCTCTGAGCATTATCTTGATCCCTTCTTGATCACCACAACCCCTTCCATCAAGTATCATTTGGAAATGAGTTTCTCCTCACAATGGCATTGTTCTATCACTACTTAGCTGAGCCCAGACTTAGAGACAAAAATGGAGACTCACTGGCTAGGGAGGAAAGCAATGGTTCTCTCTCAGCTTCACCATTTGCCCTGGAGCACTGTGAGTCACTTAGGAATGCTGGGCCCATCATTTCCTCACTGATGGGGGATTATGTGACAACACTCAGCTACCACAAAAGACTGAGAGAGGATTAAATAATATGCTTGTGCGGGATTTAGCCAATACTTGATGTAACACTGGATACTCGGTAATAATTACCTTTTGAGACTCGCAGAACTCACCTGAAACGCCTTCCAGATTCAAGGACAAATGGTTCCCTAAGAAGGCTTAGTTTCTTTCTATTCTCCAAGGAGAACTGTACACAAACATAGCATCTTAGTGTGTCATTAAAAGCGTGGATTTCCTTCTCGTTAACTGCACCTTCCCTGTTCCCTCAGAGTACTGAAAGACTCACTCTGCCTTATAGTCTCAGACCATGTCTCCCGCATGCCTTTCAAAACAGATGCTTATTGTGCTGGGAACATAATGGGAAAATATCCAGCATGTATTTCAACACTGTTAAGTTACATGCATCCATCCAGTCTAAAGAAGTCGGCCATCCCATTGTTAACTAAATCTTCACCAACCTGGATACAACAACACAGCTTTGTGGGGTAAACCAAATATTTATGCGGGAAATAGACCTTGATTAGATGATAATAATAATTACTGTGAGCAGTGATTGAAAACGTGGCATGTTCTAGCATCGTTCTCAGCAATTTTCATTGCTCAGCTCCATTCGTGAAGACACCCCTGGGAGATTGTTGAGTCATTCCACTGTAGAGAGAATGTACAACCAAGAGCTTCCAGGCCCCGTTTCCAGAATTGGTACACCCCAGAATGAAGCCCAGCAGTCTTATTTAGAGTCCATACCCTTCATCACTGTGCCATTTTTCACAGAAGGTGTGATGATCTGAAGGGGAGAACTGGCCATATTGTAAGCATCCATAAATAGGTTTTTTTGTATTATATAGATTAAAAGAGCAATTTCTTTTTTATCTTAAGTATCTGAGTGTGCTTGTATGTTTGTGAATGCACATGTATATGGTATGTGCACATAGGACTTTACTGGTGTCTGAACTTGTGCATGCAGGACCGGAGGCCAGAGAAGGATGTTGTACATTCTGCTCTATCACTCTCTACCTCATTCCCTGAGACAGGACCTCTCGCTGAACCTGGAGCTATGGGTGGTAAGTAAATTCCCATGATTCTCCTGCACCCATTCCCTATAGTGCTAGGCTAGGAGCATACATCACCACACCAGACTTCTGTAAATGGGTGCTGGGATCCTGATTCAGATCCTCGTGCTTGAACCGGAAGCACTCTTAGCCACTGAGCCATCTCTCCAGCTCCTCTAATCTTAAATGTTGTTCTTCCTAGTTGCTGAAGACAAAAATGCAACAGCGACATTCTTCTTCTCTTCTTCATGGTCCAATATTCTCAACTCCATTGGTCAGACTGCCGTCTCTGCCTATAGACTCTATGTTCAATGGTATCTATGATCATCACAAAGACAGTCTGTCCCCTAGCCTGAATCATAACTTCCCCAGGTCTTGGCTTTCAGAGTTCTGTCATAGCTGACTGGCACAGCTTCAAGGAACACACAAGCTCCTCCTCCCTCTGTAGATGCCCCCTGCGATTTGCAGATGCTTGAGCTTTGGTCGAATGGTCACTTTCTTTGTGTTATTCCAGAGTTTTGTTATTGAACAACGGGGACGCAGATACACTAATTTGACCCCTCAAATGTGAGTCTACACGGATAAAGAGAAGCACACTCCATGATTATAAACTCCCCACTTGCTGAAACTCAATGATCCGCTTGCCAAAACATCATCAGCTTGTCTGGCGCAGGTAAGCATCAAACGAAATGATGTTCAAACACATGACAGCAACGGTGAGGCAGATAGCAGGACTTATCGGCCACTGTTCCCAGAAGATAATCGTGGTAATTGGCAGTCATCGTTCCTTCACAAATCCAGAGAGAAGAGCAGCGTGAAATCAGACATAGAAGGCAGAAATTTTGAGGCTTGGAGAAGTACACAGCACACCTGAATCCTAGGATCTAGTAGTGAAGCCAAGAAATAATTGAGTAGCAGATGGCCAGCCTTGCTACATGAAGGGGGGGGGGGACTCTCACACTGACTCACCTATCTAATTTGGGGCATCTGGCAGTCTATCTAATGATCACTTTCAACTTTCAGGACCTTGCTCTTCAAATGCAGTCCGTGGTCCAGCTGCATAGGCATCACCTGGGAGCATGTCAGAGGTAAAGACTCTCCCCAGAGGTGCAAATCTCCAATGAGCATTGGGAACGGATTGTTCCTGGGGACGTTGTGCAAGGAGAGGTTCTGAGAGATGACCCGTAGCTCAGGCTGAGACAAGCAGGCCGTGCCCAGCAATGAAATACACTCTGTTTAAAAATTTAAATGAATGAGTAAGTTCACATTAAGTATAAAATCAAAATTAAAAAAAATGGAAAATTAAAGTTTAAATTCCATACAGGATGAACGTGGCAACTATCGAGCTAGGAACCACATGGAATCCCACAGGCATTCTCCTTGCTGCTCCAGATCCAACATCTACTTCTCCCATGATGCTCTTCAGTGTTCAAGGAAGCTGCCCTATGAATCCTGCATGGCTCCCTGGGTACCTTTCTCACTCTGAATAGGTTTTAGGAGAGCTACAGAATAACAGAGTGGGATTTTTCATGGGTTGGGCTCAGGTTGAGTGTATCTCATAGGGACAGCACAGCTCTCTCTGAGGGACCCTGTTGCCTTTGCATTTCAGTAACTCCTTCCCTATTGCCCTCAGGCCTAAGGATGGCTGCAGCACCTTCTATCTAATCCCTATATGTTATGCTATGATTTCCTGTGCCCTTTTTAATAATTCCTCCATAAATTTCCCCATGACACACAATAGACATAAATTACCTGTTTGTAGGGACACTGACTGATGTATTTAGACAAAATTATTCATTCAAAGAATGAAAGGAGAGTGAAACACAGTATGAAGAGGAGACATGCAAGAAACACATACACATGCATAAGCACACGCGTGTGCGTGTGTACGCTCGTGCACACACAAAAGAGTTATAATAACTTTGACCAAGGAACTATCCTACTATTCCAGCCACAATAGGAAATGTGTTCTAAAGCTGAAGTTCCCTTTTAATTGGTTATGCGATGCTAAATTCTAACACTGGGGAACCTACTCAGTTTTCATCTAGATTATATATATGATGTATCACTGGTTTTGTTTTGATTGCAGTATTGAGAAATAAATATAGGACTGTTCATGCACCCTACGATTGGACTCTTACCTCCAGACTTCTGTCAAATTTTGAAACAGGGACTTACTAAACTGTTGAGGCTGGTCTTGAATTTACTCAGAACTCCAGGCTGACACTGAGTGTACAATCCCTCTGCCTTAGTCTCCTAAATAGGAAGCATTACATTCCATGTCATCTGGTTCAGCAGCTATCAGCATTTTTAATAGCAATTCTCATTGATGCTCAACTGGCCTTCATCCGTGAAACAGGCTTAGAAGAGAAGACGTCTGCACTTGCCTTCATTTCCCCATCAAGGATAAGTTAATCAAATGTCATTGGTTTCCCTGTAAGATTCATCATTTCACGGCCAACTGTTGGTTCAGTTTTCCCTTCTCTTTGCATAACTTCCATTTCCAGAAACTTCTAGAATTGTATATGATCATTTTTTCTCCCTCTTCTCACAGAATCTCAGGTATACCTAGCAGTGTAACTACACTTCATGCCTTTAGCAGATGGCCCGTGGCACATGTCACTCCAGAGGATCCAATACAATGAGTAGTCAACACGACCAGACCAATCAGATAGGATGCTTTCATGTAGGTGTCTACACACCATGACTACTCATCCACCAAGCCCATTCCCACCGCACTTCATCAAGTCCTTTCATACAGTCTTATATCCAACATCCAGCTCTCAAGTATTCTACCTTACCCAGCATTCAAGGTCCTCAGAAAGTTCTACCTTCTTTGTAAAACCTTCCTTGCATCTAGAAGACATGAAGAGGTCTCCCTTAGCTAACTGCTTCTTGTAAATCAGGACCCAGGGGATTTCTTTAGCAGTGGACACATGCAAGCACATCTGACTACACAGGGTAGAAAGACTCAAATACACTGAAGCTCTTGACTTGAGAACTGGAATCAAAGGTAGTATTCTTCACTTATTTTCTTTATGTTTTTGTTTTTGTTTTGTTTTGTTTATTGAGACAGGATTTCCCTGTAGCTTTGGAGCCTGTACTGGAACTAGCTCTTATAGACCAGGCTGGTCTCGAACTCACAGAGATCTGCCTGCCTTTATTCATGTATTTTCTAAAACTCATTTTTATCCCTTAAGTCTCCTCTGTTTGTTCTTATAGCCTTGTTCCAGGCCTTTGACCTTTTAGAACATTCCAATCGTTGAGTGTTTCCTTTTCTGGGTTTGGCACATTATATTCTGTGCAATCTCTTAACATAGTCCCTAACTTTTCTTTTTCTACTGTAGTAAAGAGCACATATCATAAAATTTACCACTGACTTCTGCTATGTATAATTCATCAGTATTGAGGACACTCACATCATTGTATGTATGTGAATGCATACACATGCACACACACACACAAAAACAAATGCAAGCATATATGTGCGCATGCATGTATGCAAATATATTTGTATATACAAATACACACATAAATTAAGTATATTCTTTTTCTATTCCAGGTTTTCTATGGAAATGAATAACTAAACACTTTATTGTATTCATTTCTATTTTTCTGTATACTTTTCTGTCCTTTTTTTGGCTGATTTTCTTCTACTAACCCACAAAATTGGAGTTATTTAGGTCTTGGAAAAAAGCCCTTGCCTTTTATTCTGCATGTTTTCTCTAGTCAATCTTATCCATTCCTTTGATTTCATTACTATCTAAATACCTGCAACTGCTAAAGCTGTACCTGAAATTCAGATGTTTTCTTAATCTTGCACACATACTTATATATGTATTTTACGCATGTGTTGTTCAGAATCAAGGTACTACAATAGAATATCTGAAGCAACTAATTTATAAAGAGAAGAAATTTAATAATTAAACAGTTTTGGAGGCTCAAAATCATGAAGCTTACATTAATTCACTGGGGTGAGAGTGGCTGATGGGACACATCAAGGCAAGGACATGTGTAGTGACAATTGCTCATATCTCAGGTTAGGAGTAGAGAGATAATGGAAGCTTTTCCTTTATGGGCATTTTCTCAACGATGTAAGGTTCTTCTGCAATGTTCCACCTCCTAAAGACTATACAAGCACCCAATAACACCATCTGGGAACCAGTCATTTATATAAAGACTGTTTGGGTCCTCTCAAATGGAATCTAGAACACAGGGATAGATTGATATGCACTGAAGTCTGTCCTGTCCTGAAATAGATTTACTTTTTCTCTCTCTGTCTTCCAAGCCATTTTGTTCTCTTTTATGTACCTCAGTTAGCTTATTCTAACCATAATACACAATGACCAAGGGTGCAAGGAACCCAAATCCCATCTTCTTAAGATGAACAGACATACAAAATGTGATTGTTACATATAATGAAATAGTATTCACCCTTAAGAAGAGCGTACATCTGACATACACTGTGTATATGTCTTTGAAGATATATGTATGTTCAGGGTATGTATCTAGTGTATGTATGTTCAGGTCCCATAATTTGATAAAACTAAGATCAAGAATAAAGATAACTGAAACGCATTCAATTATTAGTATTGGTCTTTCAAACATGATATGACAAATAAAAAGAATCAACTTAAAGTAAGCGGGAAATTAGATGGTAAATGTAGGAAACACTTTTGCCCAAGAGATAGTACATGAATATAAACACTTTCTGGGAATGGGTTTATAGGAGATGTTAACTTTGTGACAAACTGTTAGATATTTGAAGAATATCTTATAAAACCTTAAAAGCAGTTTAAAGGGGGGAAATCACACTTTCACATACATGCCCACATACTAGAAAAGGCAAACAACATGCTGCATCAACTGCATGAATTCCCTAGGCTGGTACATTTAAAATCCAGCCCTTGGTAGGGTAATAGCTATAAAATTAAGTGCTGAACAAGAAACACAGAACTGAGATGAGACTTCAAGACACATTCTCTGACTAGAAAATGTTTAAAACTAGAATGCTGGTTGGAATCCAGAGACCACAGAATATTCTCCTCATACCTCCCTCACACATTGTTCTCATCTGAGGAACGAGGTGCAAACATGCCTGAGGATGAAGAAAGTAGGCGGGACAGTCTCTCTTGGGTCTTGGCTCTCATAATAGTATGTAATTGTTTCTGCTGAGTTACTGCTCTGGGAGGAACTCTCATCTTTCTTTTTGTAATGTATTAGAATAGAAAGCCCAGCAAAGTTTCTCAAGCTCGTTGGCTTTTCACCCCCACAAAGCTGGAGGCCTTTCTCCTCTTGTACATCTAAATATGTGCTTCTTATTCTTTCCCCACTTATTGTTTCCTCTTTCACTTACCCTCAGTTATTTTTCTAGGAAAAGTTCTTAATATTTGATCCCTTTTCACAAGCATATTCCTTTGAGAACTCAGAGGTAATGTATAAGTATGAACAAGCTACATGTGACACAAGGAAAAATTATCAGTAGGAACTTGACTAGGTCAGAATTTTATTACTTTTGACCAAACACCATAATAAGATGTAGAGAGAGAAGAAAACTGTTGTAAAAGGCTGCTTGTTTGTATTCTGGCCTCTCAGACCTAAAATAACCACACAGAAACTATATTATTAACAATAGTGTTTGGCCAATAGCTTAAGCACATTCCTGGATAACTCTTATTTTAAATTAACTCAACTCCATTAATCTGTGTATTACCACAAGGCTGTGGCTTACAGTGTAAAGTTCCAGCATCTGTCTCTGGTAGGGCTACATGGCTTTTCTCTGACTTTGCCTTCTTCCTCCCAGCATTCAGTTTTGTTTTCCCCACCTATCTCTACTCTTCCCTATCAAGCCAAGCCAGTTTCTGTATTCATTAACCAACAAACACAACACATGGACAGAAGGACCTCCCACAACATTTCCCCTTTTCTGTTTAAATAAAAAAATGAAAGGTTTTAACTTTAACATAGTAAAATTACATATAACCAAACAGGTATCAAGCAAGAATTACAGTTACAACATTTATATCTACCTTATCTCTTATCATACCTAAGGAAAACTAAAACTATAACTATCTATTCTTCAAATCCATCAAAAACTTCAGAAGGATATAATATTACCTAAGTAAACAGAAAGGGCATTATAAGCAACTTCCAAAACTCTAGAGTTGACAGAGACATCTTGCAGACTGGACAGTCATCTTCAGTCTACAGGCCCATAGTATCCAACAGACTTTTCCATGAAGCAGAAAATTTAAAAGACAATTCCACCTATATTGGCAGTTTGTCAGTCACTTTCTTCTGTGTTCTGCAGAATGTCTGGCAGAATCTTTCATGAAACAGGAACCCTGAAGGACTATCTCACCTTTAAACCAGTTCAGCAGCCATTTCTCTATGCATTCTGCATGTCCAGATCATCAAGCAGTCCAGCCAGGAGCAGTTTCTTGCACAAACGGCTAAAAAACTCCATAAGAAGCCTCTTTGACACCCATCTTCCTTTTGAAGTGATTGGTGCTGCCAGGAGTAGATGTGTCTCATTGTCATGAAAAATCCTAAGTTATTATAATATTTAAATACCATATTCTGAAGGTTTCTGAAAGATTTGAAGACTACCTAACTAAAATATATTTCCATATATCTGGAAAACCTTACTAACATGACTAAAAGCTCAAGTATTATAGATGATTATCTATTAACCTGTATTTCTTAATTATACATTACATTTTAAAATGAGCTGCACAAACACAATACCTTAATCAAGAGCATAAATATAAATATAACAAAAATTGACCTTAAGTTTTCATCAATAAACCTAGATCCATACCAATGCAAATCTCTATAGCATATCCCCCTCTTAATGTAAACAAACATTTGTAAACAATATTTGGGAATATGGGTATAGTTCTTTCCAAATTGCTTTCTGCTTTTTGTTGGGCGAAGTATTTTTGGGGGAGTTCACATAAACATTTTGGGGGTCTTGGTCCATCAAATCACATTAGTCTGGAATTAATCCACAGATTCCATCTTCTGTGGGAATAGAAGCAGAACCTCTTCTCCAAAGCAACATATCCTTAGACTCAAATTTTGAAGTCAAGATACCTTTATGTTGGCTTAATTTAGCAGTCCATACAATGAAATGTCTCTCATTATGTAGTTCTTTAACAGTCAAAAAATTTAAAGAAAGTACAATAATATACATAATCCAGACTCTCTGAGAATTTTCTGTCTTTATGTGGCTTATTTTTCTTTACTCCTTTTAATCTATGACTGTCTGTACTCTGTCTCTTTAAAAAAAAACTTTGTTTTATATTTTTACAAACCATTTACTTACTTTTATAACTGTCTATACTTTTTTCTTTTCTCTCCCAAGACTACGTATATTTTTCCAAAATTGTGACCCATTTAGAGGTCCATATCTGTCTGAATCTGTTTTTATTATACATCTGTAATTATTTTCTGACCAGGAGCACCTCTAAATTGGTAAGCAGCTTGGTTGCAATGACTCTGGATGCTGGCCCCATCTCTCTCTGCCTTTCAATATGAGGACACACCATTATTACCAGCTCTGGTACTGGCAGGTAGAAGGTGCGCTCAGCACGTTAACTCTGAGAATGAGCATACAGCACATAAACCCTTTTTATCTCAGTAATAGCTAAATATAACATACAGAGCATTGCATGGTCTGGAAATATCTCTGTGTATGGTGGTGGGAATCCACCATGCTCTCCTGCCTGTGCACTCCTACACTCCTTGCAGACCTGATCCCAATGCGTGCCCAGGCTGAGGCGAGTGCGGGGGTGGAGGAGCACTAAGCTGTGGGCATGGTCTCAACTACCTTCTTCCTAACCCCAAGCAGACATACAAGCACCTGGGCCCACAAATCTTATTCAAGTGCTCCATAGCTGAACCTTCCAAAAGAGCCAGAGCCATTCATTCTGGTGAACCAGGAAACCACTGGTTTGAAACTGTATGGTTTTGTTGTTGTTGTTGTTGTTGTTTTTGTTTTGGTACTGCCAAATCAGAAAGACCTCTCTTAAGGAAGCTGCAGCAAGCCACCAGTTGAAAAAAAAATGTAACTAAACTTTTTGTGTGTGTGTCTAGAGTTCCTTTCCAAACTTTCTCAGGTTTTATGTGTATTTAGCTAGCCCACGCTGGAGCACCAATTTGTAGTAGGAGGTTGCTTGTTTGTTTCCTGGCCACTCAGACCCAGAAATAAGCACACAGAAACTATATTATTTGCAATACTGTCTGGCCAATAGCTTAAGTGTATTTCTGGCTAACTCTTATCTTAAATTAACCGATCTTCATTAATCTGTGTATTGCCATTAGGTGTGGCTTACTGGGTAAAATTCCTGTGTCTGTATCTGGCAGGGAAACATGGCTTCTCTCTAACTTCGCCTTCTTCCTCTCAGCATTCAGTTTTGTTTTTCCTGCCTATCTCTACTCTGCCCAATCAGGCCAAGCCAGTTTCTTTATTCATTAACCAATAAAAGCAACACATAGACAGAAGGACCTCCCACACCAGAAAACCTACAAGGAGCTTTGTAAAAGAAGTTATAAAGATCAAAAAAGATCAAACAAGGGTCAGTTAGAATGACTTTCCAAGTGTAAAAGTAGGTAACATTTCAATTACCACATTAAAATACATCTTAAGATTTTATATTGTTGGAATATTTGACTGGAGTATCCATTATAGCATTAGCCCTAAGGATAAAACCAATGAGTAATAGACAAATATTATGTGTGTGCCCCAATCATGCAAATCTGAGTTATCCAATGATGCTCTAGAATAAATATTAATCTAATTATCCCAGGAAATTCTTGAAGTTATTTCTCGATGAAAGAAGGAAACAAATAAGCATGCATGGAGCACCTAGTCCATGTACCACACCTTCAGAACTTTTCACTTAATATTCCCAATGACCCCCAAGACAGGTTTGTCAACTCTATTTTCCAAATAACACAATCAAGAGGCAGAGAGATTGAGTAACACCCCCAACCACACATCAGTAAATAGTAGAGCCAAAATAAGGATCCATGACTATTCAAACTCACAGTTCAGGAAGTTGGTCATGTTCTGCATTGAAGAAAAAAAATGAAAACAGTCTGATTCCAGAATACCTCTAATATGAGTTCAGTCGACTCGGAAATAAGCCAGTGTCTTGCCTTTAATTATGAAGCAGACATGATTTTAGAAAAGATTTCTCTGAAGGTCTAGTTGAGTTTAAGAGAGGTGAGGTTGATTGGAGTAAAGCAAAATTCTGTGTAGCCCTTCTATAACTCTTGGAAACACTGATTCCCACAAATGCTGGCTCTTTGGGGACAGGGATGGAGTATTTAATTCAAGGGCCCTCTAGCAAGATGGCTTAATGATATAGAAACTAAACTTCATTAAGCTTCTCTTTTTGCCTGAACCTTGACTCCATTATCTAATTCACATCAGCCCTGGTGTTATGAGATGAAAATAGAGAAACCTAGTCTCAGGAAACTGAGAATTTTTGATTGACACTATTAAATAATGGAGCCAAGGTTTAAAGTTAGATTGATCCTAAATGTAGGTACATGTATTAGTTACCTTTGCATAATTGTAGCACCAATGACTTGGAGGGAATGACTATTTATCTTGGCTCAGAGATTCAGAAGTGTTCACCCAACATGGCGTGAAAGACAGGGCATGGCAGGGCAAGGCAGGGCAAGGCAGGGCAAAGCAGGACAGTTTCTGATGTGGTGACCAGGAAGCAGACAAAAGGAGATCTTGGAAAAGACCAAAGTATGATATGACACCCAAGGATGTGCTCCTAGAAATCTACTTTCTCCAACTGGGCTCCATCTTCCACATTTACTATCTTCCAATAAAGCTGTCACGTTATGAATTCAGAGTTCTAAGAACCTAGCTGTCTCTGGGGACACCCTCATAGTCGCAACTCAAAGGTGTGCTTCATTAATCTCCTAGGCATTGGTGTTGATTACATGAGATGGTGTCTCATGTAATCCATACTGGTCTTGATCTTCCTGTATAGGGATGAGGGATCAGGATTAGTCGTCATGGTATACCTACCGCATGAGTATAACCACAAGCCATTGTCTCAATTTTGCTGACATTTAGACAATTGCTGGACACATAAAGGACTCTAGAGCAACTGCTTTCTGTGAGGTGAAAATCTGATAGGGTGATGGTGCCCTATCACCATAGAGGATACAGATGCCCTTAATGGATAATGAGCACACCTTTCAGGCAGTCTACAGAGCTCAGCAGCTCTCAGCAAGAACAGGAGCTGGACATTTGGAGGAATTTGAAGTCAAGGTGTTTGGGAATTCTTTGTAGGGTTCCAGTACTCCAGTTGGCCTTTGACCCACTCCTTTCCCATCTTCCCACCCAGAGATCCCCTTCACTCCTGCTCCAAGTTATCAGACAGTCTCCTCTAGAAGGCAAGAAACCTGCCTCAATGTCTGTAATTCAGCTTTGGGAATGCCGTGCTATTTCGGTGAAAAGCATCTTCAAAGAAAATTACTCCGGTTGCCATTGGGGTCACTTAGGTGTTTGCGTACTCTGCAGTAATTGCTTTATTTCAGCAGAAAAAAAATTTACTTGTTACCATGATTTTGCAGCTGACAGTGGCTTTGTGGAAAGAATCCATCTCATCACAGAATGAGGGGGTGTCCTGACGGCACACACACCAGCTGCTTTCAGGACTGCTCTCTCCTACCTACCGTGTCTCCTCCAAGCACCTGGTTGAGACCAGGTTATTAATCCAACAGGAGGTTCATGAGGACACTGCATTCTCGTCCATGTTGTGTAAGGTGGATGCTACCTAGGCAGCAATTAGATAGGGACACGCTCAAAGACAGATGTGGGTAATGAGGTCTGATGGGGGAAACAATTTCAAGTCAAGCTTCCTGTTCCCAATCAATATTGCCACACTGAGTGGATTTTGCTGCCACCAAAATAGCCAATTCTCTCTCTCTCTCTCTCTCTCTCCTCTCTCTCTCTCTCTCTCTCTCTCTCTCTCTCTCTCTCTCTCTCTCTCTCTCTCTCTCTCTCTTTCTTCTTCTCACATCCCTAAGTGAGAAGTTTAACAGTTTAATATAGGAAAGGAGTTAGCGGAGAGAAGCATGCAGTGCACATACCTTCCAATTGTAATAAGATGCCCATCCTACATTTTATCTGCACATTTCACGCAGCTTAGACAGTCCCAGGGCAGCCAACAGTCCTTTTCTCTCACCCCTTCTTTGAGTCCGTCTGTTCTCACGCCCAGTGCTCTTCTCATTATTTTATTTCCACATCATCTCCTGCTCCTCCCTCCACAATGACCTTTCTCCCCTGTGACTGGTTGCAAAAATTCTCTTTCATTTTGCCTGCAAGACCATCTTTGTAGTTCTCACTTTAACTAGCCGACCAATTCTCTCCCATCCCTGAACAAAGTCTCCAGGAAAAGATATGTTAGCCTGTGCTCAGTGGACCTGCATGAGGTCAGCAACCCTGCTGACTTTCCAGCCCTCTCTGTAGGAGATTGGCATCTTGCCTTCAGACTGCCTCAGTATCTCAAGGAGTGCAGGCTTGGAACAGCATGAGGGCAGTCAATTCACCGTGGGAGTCAGCAACTCATAACCACTGTGCTTGCTCCAATCCAGAACATCTCAGGTGGTTTTCAGCTTCCACCATGCTCCTCAGAACCAAAAATATCACCTCTATTAAGAAATTCAAAGATTCATGATTAAAGTTGTCTAGTAACCTAGGATCAAAGTCATCTGGATGGCACCTGTTGCGATCCGTATCCAGGAGCTGTTCACTTTGCATGGACAGCACAAATGACAAGAGCTATGGAGAAAGTACCATCCAGGGCTGTCATCCCATTGGCTCACTCCTTGCCTTTTGTTGCCGTTTGCTTCCTATGGACACGCTAGGATGGGAGCACACTTGTTGACATGCTAGGACGGGAGCACACTTGTTGGCATGCGAGGACGGGAACACACTTGTTGAATGCTAGGACGGGAGTACACTTGTTGACATGCTAGGATGGGAGCACACTTGTTGACATGTTAAGATGGGAACACACTTGTTTTGGTTTTCACATTTTCAGTCTCCTCTCTCCAGGACGGCCATTGGCCTAAATCCTCTGTTCCGATTACATAATGCCCATGCACCTGTTCCCCTGTTCTAGAACTCAAGTGTTTTAGAGCTTAGTAGTTCTCAGACCTCTCTGTCTTTCAATTGAGCCACAAGATTAGAAGGTAGAGCACATGCCCTGGATGAACAGATCATATAGACAAGCCCTAACTAACTCCAATAAACAATAAGTGGGGAAGGAGCCTCCCATCAAAAGAAAGCTCAGCTCCTCATTATAAGAATGTAAGCTTTAAAAATACAAACCAGGTAAAAAATGATTCACAGGAAGATGTACAAAATATGTAAGCAGGGATGATAATAGTTAAGAAAAGAAAACAGTAATAACAATGGTGAGCTTATCAACAATAGTAACATTAAGCTAGTGAGATGTGAGTAGACTTAAGACCAGCTACATGCTGTATTTATATTTATAATCATATATATTATAGATAGATAGATAGATAGATAGATAGATAGATAGATAGATAGATAGATAGATAGATAGATAGATTTGTTGAGACAGGGTTTCTCTGTAGCTTTGGAGCATGTCCTGGAACTAACTCTTTTAGATCAGACTGGCCTCAAACTCACAGAGATTCACCTCTGTGAGT
The DNA here is from genome assembly GCF_982192425.1 of Myodes glareolus. Taxonomy (NCBI): domain Eukaryota; kingdom Metazoa; phylum Chordata; class Mammalia; order Rodentia; family Cricetidae; genus Myodes; species Myodes glareolus. The sequence goes on from NC_142030.1 coordinate 65,921,602, forward strand.
GAATCTCTGCCTCCCAAGTGCTGAGATTAAAAGCATGCACCACCACCTCCACGTTTATTAAATGTATTTTAATAAAGTACTCGTGGTCTCCTAAAATAAAACGTACATCTCTATGTCTCATTTTATCAGGATGTGAACAACATTAAGTAGAGAAAGCAAATTTAAAACAATATTAAAGATAAATGTGATGAAATAATGTCGAAGAGGAGTAAAAATACCTCTACCCATCAGAGCTACATTGTCCAAGGCAAATATGACATGTGACAGCACACAGAGGCGTATCATGTGCTGACACATGCATATTCTGGAGGCAAGCTGCCTGAGTTGCATCTTCATTCTGCAATTACCAGGTGGGTAATTGTGTGAGTAAGTTGGGTAGTTGTGAGTAAATTTTTTAACTTTTTGAGCCTCCATTTTCTTACCTTTCTAACAAAAACAATGATAATATCTATCAGGGGGCTACTGAATTGATTATAAAGGCATAATAAATGCAAAGAACCTAGTTACCCTAATGTCTAATACATAATAATTTCATAATAGATGTTTTTAAATATTCTATTTTTACTATCAAAGCCAAATGGGCAATTATTGTTACATGATGTGAATGGATTCTGGGTTTTGTTTTTATTTTGTTTTGTTGGTGTGTGTGTATGTGTGATTTGTGTGTGTTTTAGTTAAACACTTGTTTTAAAATTATAGTGGACTCATATGCATTTATCAGAAGAAATCTATTAGCATAATATATTCTTTACCAAGTTTTCTTTCTCTGTCTTGTAAAACTATAGTCCAATATTACAACTGAGATCCAGACACCAATAAATAAACCCATTTTTTAATGATTCCTCTGTGTGTGCGCACGTGCAAGCACGTGAGCACACTCATACACAGGTTTGTACATGCATCACCCTGATCAAGATGCACAATACTTTCATTACCATCACAATATAGACTTTTAAAATGAATTTTAAGATCAAGATTTGGAGGCCAACAGTGAAAAGTAAAAGCTTTGCCTGTCTTCATTCTTGGTGCCTTTCAATAATGATACACGAAGTAGAGCATCAGCAGAAGCAATGCCAACCAGAGGAGGAGAACGAAAGGGTTAGGAGTCAGGAGCAAAAGCAGTGAGAGTAGGAACAAGGAAGGAAGAGAAAGGAAGGGAAAGAGGGTAGAAAGAGGGAAACCCCTTCTTTTCTTAACTGACGAGGAACACACCATCCCACATCTCAGCCCATGGAGGCACCTAGAAGAGAAAATGGTTCCCACAGGCAATTCTGGTCTTTGGTGGAAACACAGACTCAGCCTCCAGGGGTTAAAAAATGAGGCCCCCAAACCCTACTCACTAGAAAGACCAGTATGAGAGAATATATGGGCAATTTTACGGTTGCGATATTTAAGCCCAGGTTTTATGTTGATGAAGATAGTTATAAGTTGTTATACACTTTGCAAACATGTAGAAATACAAAGAAGAAATCACAGTATTCTATGATCTCACCACCATAGGTAACTACTCTGAGACATCCTAGGACATAGCATCCTTTCCCTTCTTCTGTGCAGCTGTTTCTGTGTGGCCTTTAATCTACAAAACTTGCATGGCACTACACAGAGAGTACAACTTCCATTTTCCCTTAATGTTTTACTACACTTACTTTATTTTATAATATGGGAAACTGTGGATATGATGGATTGTCATGAGAATCTTCTGGAGAACTATGGAGAATTTCCAGTCATCTGCTAACAGACCTCAGCATCTAGGATCCCAAACATTTTCATAAAATGTGAATTTTAGAGCAACGGTGTTCCCCCTCTTTCTAATATGACTTCACCTTGGGGCTGCACAGCCATCTCTAGGACACATTGTGATACAGGTGTAGATATACCATGCTCCTGCTACCTCTGTGACCTCAAAACATCACAGCCTGGGCAAAATGAAGCTGCAAGAATGGTCAGTGTTAGTGAGACTAGATATCATCTTGATAGACTGTGTGTGACAACATGTGTTAAAAATGTGCCTGGATGAATCGCTTTATGCAGATAAAAGCAAGAGTTTCAGCTAGGACCCTTTTTCTCAGAGTCAAATACTGTTGTTCTTTTACAGAAAAATTGAGTGTCCCATTAGTCTTTATGCGAGCACCTCCTGTTATCTCACAAACATACCCTTTTCTTCCCTCCATGAAACTGAAAAAAGTTTACATCTTTCAACTGTGACCTCCCTCGAGTTAACTCTCCCTCTGTTTTTCTAAAAATGTAGTTCACAGTAGGTTCTTTTCTCTCATTCAACACTTGGAATCCCTCATGTTTTCTGCCTCTGTCATTCCACCAAAACTACCAGTGTGACCTGCCTCCCAACCCAGTGGCTCTGACAGCCTTCACCCTGTCTTGCTTCTGACTGAACTCAATCCTTCTGGTCACATCTAAAATGAGAGAATTCCTCCTTTGACCTACCTGAAATCCTAACTTTAACCCTGATTTGTCTGTTGTCTTAGTTCCGGTTACTATCGCTGTGGTAAAATACCATGACCTAAAGCAAGTTGAGAAGGAAAGGGTTTATTTGACTTACACTTTCACATGGTAGTCTATCATTGAAGGAAGTCAGGTCAGGAATTCAAACAGGGAAGGAACCTGGATGCAGGAGCTGATGCAGAAGTCACAGAGGGGTGCTGCTTATTGGCTTACTCAGTCTGTGTTCTTATAAAACCCAGGACCACCAGCCTAGTGGTGTCCCCCCAAGGGCCCGCCCCATCAATCTCTAATCAAAAAAATGTAGCTGGATTTTAGGGAGGCATTTTCTCAATTGCGGTTCCCTCTCAGGTAACTAGCTCGTGTCGAGTTGACACAAACCTAGCCAGTGCTCCTATCATTTTCAAGCTTCTAGTTTGTTTTCCATCAAATGCATGCCATACCCAGATTCTCCCTCCTGACCTTGTGATCTTGCCATTTACTCCCCCAAGGACGCTCAGTCCACCCCACTCCATTCCTCTTAATGATTACTTCCACCCTGCTAACTCCCACATCCTGAACTGAGTCTTTCTGTCTCAATGAGGCACACGAAAGGCATCTCCTCAATTTCCACTTTAAGTAAGTAACCAAATGAATTTCCCAAATTAGACTTTCTCAAAGCAAAGCCACTTTCTTCCTTTCAGTACCCCTTCTATTGCAGCTCCACTGTGGTACTGTCTTGGATCAGTGACAGCCAGAGACTTGTTCACTTTCGCAAGCACGTGGGATGCTGAGTCCCATATACACTCTTCAGGGATCAGGGCATCCAGCATACATCTCTGCCCTTTCGTTTACCTGTCTTCCTTTCCCGTCTTCAGTCACCCCTACCTCCACCTTCAGGCAATCTCCTGAGCTACTGTGCTAGTCTTTCTGATTCCTTAATCTCACATCATCACCAGAAATCAATTCTAAAGCCCCCACTGGAATCCCACACAGCAGTTATCTATTAAAATCTACTGCGTGCAAGTCATTGGGGTAATAGTCTCGAGATACAGGAGTGAATGAAGTAGGCAAAAGCCCCCAGCTATGGAAAATTATACTTGAGTAGGAGTATATATAATAACCATAATCATACAAACTCCTTTAAACAACTTTGAACATCTCCCACCTCCAAGTAAAATTCAATTGCTTAGCAAGGCATTAAGAATCTTCCAAAATAAAAGCCTACTGTAGCCCTCATTGGACCTTCACCATTCTCCAGGCCACTTGAAGATACCCAGCCTTCACCCCAGCCTTTCTCCAAGTCTTGCCATGAGAATCCATTCAGTCAATTGCCTTTTGGGTACCAGCTCATTAGGGCGTGGTCTGAGGTGCGGTGTGTGGACTAATAAATGCAGACAAATTGCGTGCTCACTCACTTGGGTGGTGGTCAGAATTTTATTTGCAGCTTCCAGTGCCCACTGAGAACCACGGCTCTCGACTCTTATTGTGAGTTTTTCCCCCAAATAAATACTTGTTATCCTTCATTCCATGCTATCGCAGACATTGTTAATTATGACTACATTTTCCCTTCAGTACCTAAAGAAATGCTCATTGTTCTCTGAAATTCTATAAAAATATGACTTTGCATGTACAGCCTTTCTTTTCTGGACACTCCCCAAAATGGATGGCTTCTCTGTGTCCCTACAACATGTTGATTTATCTTAATAATCACTCTGCTTTGTGTGATGCTTCTCTAGGCACCTCTGACCTCTCTTCTATATACAGTCATTTGTAAGATTCTCGAAAACAGGATTTGTTCTTTATTTTTATGTCTACCACAGTTCAATACAACTGTTAAATGAATGAATGAATGAATGAATGAATGGCTAAATATAGGTAGCTAGACCACTACTATATTAGTAGTAGTGTCCATCATGATGTCAACAGTCTGAGTCTTTAGTGGATCTAAGTGATAAAAATATAGTCCGCATGAAAGTACTCAGTCAGTTTCAACGATTTTCTTCTTTAAGGATGATGGGTGTTATTTTTCAATTATCACCAATTAATATGCATGGAGAGTGTACGGATGACTGGCATTGATCCTCGGGGGCTCTGTGGAACATTTCAGAGGTGGGCCTTGCTCTCCAGTGCTCTCAATGAAGTAATTTATCTTTATATTCTTGGTGTCAGGATGCAAATCACTGCATCCTTTGGAGCATGATGGAGGCGGGGAGTTCAGGGAAGGTGTCTCCCTCCTTTAAAAAGTCATTTCACGGAAAGGCAGATGAATGGTGTGGGATTTTTAAGGTGGAGGTATTCCAAAGAAAAGTCTTTTGAAAAATATTTAATTACAAGCTGTCTTTAAAAACCAGTCCCAACCACTCTCTGGTGCCCGTAACACCATGTTTAAATTACATTTCCACACCGTGTTCGAAATGCACTTGGTCCCAAAGCAGATGTAGTGGTTAAGGCCCACTAAGGCTTGGAAAGTGATACCAGTCCACAAAACTGAGATCAAGTGATCTTCCAGCCTTTGGAAGCTGGGGGTAAAGGTTGCAGATAGAGCCAAGTATGCTGGGTAGAGAAAACCACAAACATATCGGAACAAAATGAATAATTGGCTATCTTTTCTGCCGGGTAGATGTTATCCCTGCAGGAATTCCTCTTTCCTAATAGTCTCCACCCCGGAAACTCCTACTCAGTCCTCTTTGCTCGTGCTTGGACGCCATCTTTCCTGAGAAGACTTTCTAACACCCTAAGAAAGTCAGCTACACCCTCTTTTATGTTCACCAAGCACTGCACAAATCCACTGTGGTGAGATCTTAGGGCACAGTGCCTTGTTTCTTTGCCCGGGATTATTTCATCAAAACCCCACTGCAGACATAGATTCATAAATGCCAAGGACTCTGTCATATGCACTCCAGAATCCCCAGAAACAACACATTGCTGATGTCAGGCAGATATTTAATAAATGCACAGAATCTATGTTTAATTCCAAGGGGGAAAAACAGCATTTGCTAGTGAATTCACAGATTACTCCTGAACGCTATATGTATATTTTTCATGTTAATAATCCAGGAAACTGAACTTCTTCTGTAACATTTTCTGGTTCAGCAGCACTAACTCCAGAGTAGGCTGTCACAGCCTTGTAGGCTGCAAGTAGGTTGCCATGGTAACAAGGTTCTGGATGGAGGCTCTGGCTAAAGAGCCCTGCTCAACTCAAAAGAAGCTGCAGAAATTTGGAGGATATTTTGGTTCCTCCTCCTTCTTTCTTTCTTTCCTCCCAAGTCGCTCTTCGTTTCCAGGAACTTGACCGTTGAAATGAGCTAAATCTCAGAAGTCAGCTCTCTTGGAACTCCATGCCACGCCTGGAATAGATTTGCCCACACGGAGCCGTGTAGGTTTGGTTTGGGGCTGTGTCTAATGCCTCTGTTTCCTTCCTCTCCCTTTCCAGTTTTGCTTTTTTTTTGTTGTTTGGTTTTGGTTCTGCTGGTGACATTGCTCTTTCTTCCTCTTTACCTCACTCTCAGCATCACATAAAATTGCCCCAAGTATATTTGATGACATATGTATTACTTATTTTCCTTGGTGCTGCCATTAAACAACCCCTCCCACATGGACACAAAAGCAGTGTGAGGAAGGAAGGGTTTATTTTGACTCACAGTTTGAAGGTATCGCCCATCATGGCAGGGATAGCATGGCAGTAGGTGTATGAGGTAGTTGCACTGAGCCTACATCAGCAAGCAGGGAGTGATGAACACTGGTGCTCACCTTACTTTCTCTCTTTGATTCAAGCCAGGACTGCAGCCCATGGAATGGTTCCATTAGCATTTAGGGTGAGTCTTCCTACCTTACGCAACTCAATGGAGGAACTCCCTTACAGACCCAGCTAGAGGAGTGTCTCCAGGCTGACTTTAAGCCCTTTAAGGATGACAATCCATATTAACCATCATAGCATCTTCCCTCTCCATGACGACGGCATGTAGGCAAAGGCATTCACTTAGTCTGACAAAGGCAGGCTTAGGAAGAAGATTGCAAGCACTCCATATCTCCCCACAGGAAAGTCAAGTGTCACGTCGCATAATCTCCCAGAGGGCCTATGTCAGGATCTGATAAAGATGGCAGGCAACTGCCTCTTCCTCATTCCTAGCAATAGCGTTTTGCTGGTGGTTATTTGCTCCACTATGCACAAAAAACAACAGCAATGTAGCACATGGTTGGGAGCGCTACGAAGCTCCTGGGTATGAACTGCACCAGACAGGCCCTAAAAAACATGCTTGTTAAATGACTGCTTGATATTTCATTCAAACACAAATGGTCCCCAATTTACAGAAGCCCAACTTGTGATTTTTTTTTTCATTTTGTAATAGTGCGAAGACAATGTGCAGTCGAAGGAAATGACACTTCAGATTTTGGGTTCTCATCTTTCCCTAGGCTAGTGAGAGGTGGTACAAAACTCTCTGCGACGCTGTTCCAGCCGTAAGCCACAGCTCTCACTTAGCCCTTAGATTATGAAGGAAAACAGCAGATTCTCCCACCACAAACCGAAAGGTACTGTGTGTTGTATTGCTTGTCTATGCTGTTCTGATGTATTAAATGCACTTTCAAATTATGATACTTCCAACTTAGGGTGGATTTATCAGGACCTAAGTCCATTTTAATTCAAGGAGCACCCATATTAAAATGCTGAGCTACAACAATATTCCCCTGAAAGCATCCCCCTATTTCCCTGAGTCACTGGCAAGCTTTTACATAAAAACACTATTAAAAAAAAAATAAAAGTGAGGAGGTTGATGGAGAAGCCCCACTGATTTGGGGGGACCCCTGCCTACCATATCACCACTAAAGGCTTTCTCCTGACTTCAGGCAACCCAAGAGGGTTCTCTTGATCTTGATTCACACAAAGCTAAAATTCCAGGGCAAAACCTGACAGTAACTCACTTCCACAATCAAACTGAAAAGCCTTTCCTGAGGCGAGTTCCCCAGAGTTATTTAATTCTCCCAGCTTCTTCGTTTCTTTTCCTTTCTCTTAAATAAGCTTATTCTTTTGATGCAATATTCATGACTCCCAGACACAAGGAGGGCCCTCCATTGAAGAAAGACGGCACTTTCTTCCGTAATGAGTTTTCACCCATCCTATCTCACTCACACAGCCTGTTTCCGTCTTCCTGACAAAGCTGATATTTGCCTCAGCTTTCCTATTAATGCTGGAGTTCGATGGGAAAAATCAAGGTGGCACGTTCAGTCATGAGAAAGGGGGTGTCCACCAGATAACAACATGCGGGCTATGCCTCATGGAGACAGTCCTTCCCTCCAATGGGGATCTGCAGCCAGGCTTTGCCTCCCCACTGCAGAACTGAGCTCCGTTCATCCAGTACCACTGTTTCTTCTGCTCATCCCGTCACATGTGGCGTAGACTGTGTGCTGGTGGGGCTAGGAAGTGGGCGCTGCTCAACAGCATGGAGCATTTTCAGCTCAGGGAAACCAGGATGTGGATTAAATGCTCCACCGGTCAGGGCTGGTTTTTGTTTTAATCGGCTGCGGCTTCCACTGCTGTTTTCTTGCCATAAACATCATGTAAAGCACATGTGCTCTCCATGATGACAATTAAAAGCTTCACATTTTAAGAACCACAGAGGCAGCGTCACCAAACATCAGCGTCCTATAAAGGCTGACAGGGAGGGCTGGCTGCCTTATAGGAAGGGCACAGCATGAACGAGTAAGAAAGCCTTGCTCCTCTTACCAGCTCTTTGACCTTGAACAAGTGACACAGAGAATCCATTTTCTGTTTGCTCAGAAGGGAAAATTCAAGGATGGGTCCAGAGCAACTTTCGAGTGACTTGCGAGCAGGCACACACACACACGTGGGCACACACATGTGGGCACACACACACACACACACACACACACACACACACACACACGCACAACAAACAACTAACCTCATCTCCTGGGAAAGAAGTGGCTTTAGAGCAAAAGTCTGTCTGTTGATGACTGTGCTTTGATAAGGCAGCTACAATCCTAGAACCTGAGATTTCCTTTCTTAAATGAAGGGCAGAGAGAACTACTATGTACCCTCTTTGCACCTTATGAAGTTTAGGGCAAACATTAGGGAATGAATCCTGGTGCACACAAGAAGTGACCCCCAAAAGTCACATTCCTACCACCTCTCTCTTCTCTCCCTCTAACCTTCCTTGGGCTCACATATTAAATCCCATGACTTGCTGAAGACAGACCTGTGTGGTGCTCACTCATTATGTTTCTCTCAAGTACCTTGGATTTGTGTTGCTTGCAGGATAGAGGTTTAGCCAGGAATAGAGGTTCCCAGGACCAAGAGCCTAAGCTGTGGGAGCACTGATGGCAGCTGAGTCGATAGCAACATGCCAGTCAGGGGCTGTGGTAGGTAGGGCGATAGAAAACGCAGGAAAAGAGAAGTCCTCCTGACCCACTTAGTGCAAAACTGGCAGCTTCATCTCTTGTCTCAGGCAGAATGCATAAACGCCAAAAGGAGAGAGTGCTGTGGCTACCTGGAGCACTTTGGGGTTATGGGGTTAAAAGAAAGATCAATGGGAACCCTACTGTTATAGTTGCCAAATCCTATTCTCCTCTTTCCAAAGTGGTTTAAAAATGAGATGCAATAAGGTAACAGTGAGGGTCAACCCTATGCTACTGAGTGACTGAGAGAAAACCCTATAGGTTAACATGGATGACCAGAGATGACGTGGATCAGAAGTGACATGAACCACGTCTTTCCTTCTCTTCAAGAGGCAGAGCATGATGCCCCCCGCCACACAATGCAGAGAGTAGAACTGCCTTTGCTTTCTGTCAACCTGATTAGCTGCACTACCTGGGGACACTGGAGCCGAGCAGTGACAACTCAAACAATATATTTGATTGCTGCTGGAGGGTGGCAGCAGGACAGAGTCTGAACTCGCAAGGTCAAAAGTGCTTGATGCGAGACATTGTGAAGGAGTAAGATCAGCGTCGCTTCCATCCTCTTCTTTCTTCCACCTAGCATCATTCCATAACACCACAATCAGCTCAGAGCCTGGAACCGACACTCTGGAGGCCCAGCTCGTTATGTCACTGCCCAGTTTTTCACATCTGGCCGCTCCATACTCCTTACCTCACAGTGGACAGCATTCTGTCCAGACATTACCTAAGTCATCAGACTCACTGCCTTACCGAAACAGGGGGTGACGGGAATCATCCTCCCTATTTCAAAGAACTGGAGGCAGAAATGTTCAGGATCTAAAAGGTCTTCTCAACTGCTTGCAATAAATTATGGAAAAGCCTGAGAGAAAAGAGTCCTTCAGCTGGTGAGCTGGGATCAAAACACTCCTGCACTGCCCCTTCTGAAGTCCTCAGCCTTTTTCTCTCTAGGGATTATTTTGACTGAAGGACCAGTCTCCAGCTCCAAGGCTAGGACATCTCTCAGCCCTCCAGAGAATGCCAGCACAGCTGCTCCCACCTCCCGCACTGTAAGCCACAAGCAGGCTTCACCACAGTGTCACTTGCCAGTTAGAAGTGAAGAAACGCAGGGAGGGACTCAAGGAAACCAATGTGTGTTGCCTACAATGCATTCATCACTAGTGGTCCCATGCAAGCCCCCCGAGTGCATAGAACACTGCCATTCCATCTGTCAACAAGAAATAGGGATGAAATTTGAACAAAAAACAAAAAAACAAAAACAAGCAACCAAAAATCACCTCAAGGGATTTATTTTAAAAAAAAAATTGAGAGGACTGAGGAGTTAGTTATCTTAGTCAGGATGGCACTTGTCTCAAAAGCTGAGAACTTCAGTTGGAGCCCCAGGAAAGCAATAAAATGCCAGGTCAGAGGCATGCTCCTGCAGTCTTGGTGCTAGGGAGGCAAAGACACCCTGGGGTGCAATGACTAGAACCCTGGGGTGCAATGACTAGCCAATCTGGCCTAATTGGTGAGCTTCAGGTCAAAAAGAAATCCTGTCTCAAAGGAAGTGGACAGTGTTTCTGAGGACAACAGTCAAGGTTTACATCTGACCTCCGTATGTACATATACACACATGTATACCCTCACACATGCATGTACACATTAAAAAAAACGGTGGGATATCACCAAATAATAGCGATAACACTCAACATTGTTACTATCCTGGTTTTTTTTTTTATTACACTTATTTATTTATTATACTTATGGGTATGCATGTGATCTGTGCATGTGCAGGCCAGAGGCATGTGTATGGGTATCTGCAAGCTGCAGCATGCATAAGGAGGTTAGAGAATAAATTATAGCAACTGGTTCTCTCCTTCCACCATGAGGGTCCCAGGGATTGAATTCAGGTCTTCAAGTTTGCCAGGAAGTGTCATTAACAACTGAGCCATCATACTGGACCTTGTGATGATTCCTTAGAACTGTCACTTAATACAATCTGAAATCACCTTAGAAGGGATTTTGATAAACGGTCATGTAGACTAGGCTGGCTGTGGGCATGTCTGTGGGGGAAGAGGCATCTTGATTATGTTAATTGAGACCTGAAGACAAGCCAGCTGTGGGTAACACCATTCCTAGGAATTCTGAACTGAAGAAGAAGAGTGGAGATAGGGGCTAAGTACTAGCATGCAGGTATTATCATTGCTTCCTGCTCTGGATTGTGAATATGCTATGACCTGCTGCTTCAAGACCCTGCTTCTCTGACTTCTTTGCAAGGACAAGCTACAACCTGGAACTGTGAGCCAATTCAACTCTTTCTCATTGAAACTGCTTTTGCCAAGGCATTTTCCCAGAATAATGGAAAACAAAACTATTTTCACCTGTTGATGACAATTAAAACCTAATTACTACCTAATGCCTTTTATGATTCATTTTCTTAAAAAAAAAATCTGTGCTTCATCAGAGACCATGGAGGGGACGGGGCAGGTACATCTTTCTGATGAGGCAGGCAACCAAGTCTCCAAAGCATACAAACTCAACTGAAGGTTCCAAAGATGGTGATGGCAGACTATGGATGATAGAACAACAGGTGGGCTACTCCAGCTCCCTACTCTAGGCCCAGTGGTCCCCAGGGGCACACAGGCATCATCCTTCTTTGTGCTGGCATGCCCAGTTCTTAAGAGAAGACATTCTCTACTGGTCGCAGCTGTGACTTCAAGTTGCATCTTCTCCACCGTGGCTCTATGAACCAATTACATCTTGGCCAAGGGCACAACAAGGAATTGGCAGGCCCAAGCTTTAGGGAAGGCTCAGTATCGACAGTGAGCTAACCTCAGGCAGGAAGCAGAATTCAGTGGCTCATCAGCAAAGCGAGGAAAGGAAACAGAATTAAACACCAGAATGGTAAGTCTATTTCCATCTCGCCTAGGAGGGACCAGGTCTGCTGTGTAAAAGGTTTGATTTAAGGACAGTTAATCTTGTTCTCTGATAGAGAGGGTTTTGAGGAAGCCTTTCGGGCACACATCTGAATATCGAATGGCTTTGGGAGCTGCTTCCCCACTGAGGCCTTGTTTTTTCCTACCATCAGGACTAGGGTTCTCCTTTTAAGAAGCATTAAGTGCTAATTCAGCATCCTCTCCAGTGCTAGGCTTGAAGCAAGGGCCCAAATTCAGAAGACTGAATAGGATTCTAAGCCTGTCAACAAAGCATCTACTAGTCTCATTTGCCAAAACACTTTACATATTAATATTTTCATTTCATTTCATCCTTATAAGAAGCCCTGGAAAGATAATGAAACTGAGATTGAGAGAAATTCAATAATGTGTGTGAGACCAAAAGACTCCAATAATTCTTCCGGACACTTGCCTGTGTCACCCCACTACACATAAACTCTTCCCTCAAATTTATCATCAGATAAAAAAAAAACAAGGGCCCCTGAAGCCCTCATAGAGCTTTGGTGAAGGTGTGAGCATGCCCCAGTTATTGCTTTGGCGAAAAACAGTATCACCTTCGGGTTTAGTGAGGGTGAACTTAGCAATGATGAATTTCTGTATCTGGTATAAATTACCTATAGTGTTTCACTAACAGCTACCCTAGAAGCCACTGTCCAGAGGAACAAAGGAAAAAGCTATGGCTGGCAAATTGCCTTTTTTAAATCAGGTGGGAGATTAAGTTTTCTTTATTATCAATTAAGAAGTCTTTAGGATTCACCAGCATGTTTAGATAGAGGAGGAGGGGGAGGGTGTTAAGTTAGCACCACTAAAAGGTGCAATAACTTTTATTACTCTCGGTGAAAATTAAGGACTGCTTTCATTATCCCATAGCAAGGAGGAAGCATTTTTACTGGGAGCTACAGAGAGCTGCCTGCTATGCCATGCCGGGGTGATGCCAACCCTGGTACTCTGATCACATTCGAGCTTATTACTCAGGATGTGTTCAGCCAGCATCAACTCAGTGCCTGCCTGCCTGCCATGGTACTGGATGCTGAGAGTGTGAGCAGGCTGTGAGATCTCACTCCTGCTCATAACAGGGTTTTAAATTGAGTTAGGATGACATCATCTATGTACAAAGTAATTAGCAACCAATTCAGCATAGCACACAGCTGAATATTGATGGTAAAACAATAAATGCCAAGTGATTTAGAGCTGCAAAGGGCCAGAAAGAATGAAGTGGGTAAAGATTTTATGGAGAGATGAAAATTGGCCTAAGTCTTTCAGAGGATGGATTGGATAAACACACAGAGGAGAGAATCCAAGAACAGAGATTAATTTAGGCAAAGAACTAGAGTTCAGAACGAGTGTGATGAAACTAATGTATTTTATATTTGTGTTTCAAATGACTAGGCAGAGATCAAGTGGATTGATTGCCCATCTAATTCCTCCCTGGTTTGCAGAGGGGAATTAAATGCTAACAGACTGAATATTGACAGTGGCAGAGTGGTCCTTAATGTGAACCTCATCTCTTCCTAGAAATGCTGGGTGCTTACCTAGAAGTGGTGAAAATAATTCTGACACATTCCCAGCTCCCTCCCTTCCTGGGGGTGGGGAGGGGAATCCCTGAAAGAACTGTGGGTATTAATGATAAATAAAGCGATGCAAAAACACTCTGCACTGACTCAGATCAATGATCAATCAGTTCAGAACAACATTCAGTCACTGAAAATGATACCAAACATATAGCTGGCAGACATTATGGTGTTTTGTGATCTGAATCTTAAAACAGTATTTGGTACCCTAAATACTCTTAGTTTTCTCATGACAGCTGCTTATGGCTCCATAAAATACAATTTCCCTAAATTAATCTTCAACCAATTTGTATTTTCTGCCAGTATCACGTTTAAGGGTAATTTTTCACGTGTTTATTACCTGCTGTATTTAGTAATAATGACCCCTTTCATTTCTCCTAAATTAATTCTCTCTTTTTATGTTCTAATGTATGCCCCTTATTTCTAGTACTCCAAGCCATTATAAACAAGTTACATCAAATCCTTACATTAAAATTTTCTCCCATATGCTTTTTTTTTGACAAAGTTTCACATGGCTTAGGCTGGCCTCAAACTCATAATGTAGCTGAGCATGATCTTGATCTTCTTATCCTCTTGTCTCTACATCACAAGCACTGGAATTAGAGGTAACCTTGGTTTATGATGTCCTAGGGACTGAACCTAGGGCTAAGTGTATGCCTGGCAAGCAATATAGCTCCTAATCTACATACATCCCCAGCCCCTGTTTGTTGATCCCTATTGGCCTTCTCTGGTGACTCTGTTCTTTACTGGTAGAATTATTTATTTGTTTGCTTGGTGTTTACTTTCTTACTTGTTTTAAAACATTGTCATCATCACTACCACAACCACCATAATTGTCAATATTATCTCTTCAGAGACACCTTACATATGAATGGTCTCATTCCGTTGACCTAAGATCCATCTCTGAGACTATTTGCTCCAGTTTGCTTGGCATGAACCAGCATGGCATTTTTGCCTAGGAATGTGCTTTAGGGCTTAAGATATGGCTTATTGAGTGGTTCTGGGGTGGGGGGGGAAGATGGCATGATCCAGAAGAGCCAAGGGGATAGTAAAGGACCAAAGGAAACAGGAAGAAGGGAGGGACCAGAAGACAAGCAAATGCCTTTCTCTTTACTCCAATCTCTAAGCACTTAGTCCTATCTAAAGATGCCCATGTTACAGACTAAGTGTGCATGCCAAGTGACCTCTTCAGTCTTCTTGATGTTATCCATAAACAGCGGCCACTGTGGTTAGATAGGCTCAAATTCTGCTCTTCTCTTGTGGATGTGTTTCTCTTCACGCTTAAAGTCCTTGCCTTGGAGTTGTAGCAATGAGGGTAAATCCTTGCCTCAAGTTCTGTTTTCCAAGAAACCTGTTTAACATGATTAATAAAAATCCAGAGATAGATATTGGGGTTCAACTGAAAGGTCAGAGAAATGAAACAGCCAGCCACTGGCTCTTACCTCTAGCTCAGTCTGAAATGGCGATATCGCCTCTAGGAATCCTCAGAATTTCTGTGTCTGAGAACTGTCTCCTCCCATCTTATATTTCTCTCTTTAGCTGGGATTAAAGGTGTGCACCACTACCTCCAGTTTCTATAGCAAACTAGTATGGCTATTGAAATTAAAGTTGTGTGTCACCATGGCCTGGTCTATAAAGCTGGCCAGTGGGGCTGTTTTACTCTCTGGTTTTCAGGTAAGCTTCATTTATTAAAAAGACAAATGAAATATCACAACAAACCTGAGCTAAAATAAACATCAAAATGTCACCAAAATTTTGTTGAGAAACTAGTGAATTCTCTGATTCTTGCAATCCCAGAAGGAATGTGTCAATGTTACTGATGATTCAAGGTATAAATACATGGAGAAGAATAAATAACAGTCTCAGCCCAGCATATGCTTCATGCCAAATAAAGACCATGGACCATGGGATATTCTACAGTGAGCAAATACTGTAACAGTCAGAAAAAAATACTAGTGTTTATCTGATTATAAAAGGGGAAGTTTTATTTGATTTTACTTTTGCTAAAGAAAAGTATCCTTCAACTCTCTAACTTTCTCTAGAGTAACAAAATTGATTTCTATTGGCTCGACATGACTATATGTAGAAGAGTTTAATGTCAATGACACACTAAAGGAATTTCATTATTCTCTCTCCTACAGAAATATTAAAATGTTAAATTAAAAATATATGAAGTGGTAGTTTCTATAAGACCTCATAGTTAATGAGTCTTATTCCAAGAAGTACCCATTTATTCTGTTTAACATCTAAACCAGTTCATCATCTATGCCACAGTGTTTTCCAGCCCTCTACCCTCACTCGGGCTTTCAGCATGATCAAGGAGTCCTTGAGTACCTCGTCCTTTGTGTCTATGTGGGTATGAAGTTCAGACTCTAACCACTGTCTGATCCTTCCACTCTGAGTATGGTTTGAGATGCACATGCATTCAAATGTCCTTCTTTCTGTAATGGTTTCACCTCTCCCCAGAAGCAGAAGGACTGAAGAGTGACGAGTGATCTGGAGTGATCTGGAGTGATCTGGAGTGATCTGGAGTGATCTGGAGTGATCTGGAGTGATCTGGAGTGATCTGAAGGTCCAGAAAGTCATTCTGTACCCCTGCTGCCTTGCACACTTGCATAAGCAATCAAACGAGTTTCTCAAGCCTGGGGTGTCTGATATATTTGGCCTATGGTTTTACAATTCTACTTCAAGTTCCTTCAAAAGTGCTGGATGGATGGCATCCCATTTTGATGATTTATTTAAACAGTTTGTCAGGTCAACAGCATCCTGTACGCATATGATTCAAAACATAAATGTTAGCTGTAGATGTAATTTTTCATGTCAACTTATGCACCATGGGAAAATGACCTTTATGCTAGAGAGATGTGATTTCTCTACAAACAGTAGCTTGTAATGCCCTAGTATAGCAGTCACCACAGTCTAATAAAATAAAATAATAATAATTCAAATGTAGGCTTCAATATAATAGCAGGTTTTTTTTCCACGGATTCACTTTTTCCTTAATTACAACCCTGTGGGAAATATAAGTTTTTACTTGTATAATTTTATTATCTTACCTGCTACTAGATAAATTTTAGCAAATAACATATTTCTAAAGAGGATTCATAACTTGGAAGAGCTGAATAAAAATGAAAACAAAAGAGTCTCCATTTCTCTATTTTTCATAAGCCTCTTTGGAGATTATGCCTTAGATCTGTAAGCTATACTCTTCCCAGATTTTCTCATTATGTCCCTGACATATCCTATGCCCATAGACGTTTAGTGGCTAAGTTCAAAGATTGCAAACCACATTTCATACTGGTTGAAATGACTCAAATTCTAGGAAGCAAAAAACCCTTAGAGTTAAGTTTGCTACTCTCAAATTGTCCACATACGATTATTTTTAAAGCTGAATGGGGTACTTTAAAGCAAGAACACAGTCTTAAAAATATTATTTTCCTTAGTTTGAAGATCTAACACCCATTACTGTTTTTGATGTTGATGTACGACTCTTCAGGAGTATATGCACCAAATATGAGGTTCTGTAACCTACTTCCCCAGTTACAAATCTAGAAGCATCTGAGAGACTTCGATGCTCCTCCTCCAACCCATTTCTCTTTCCTGTAATTTCAAAAGTTTGTGGTTCTTGGAATCTGAAAGGTTCAGAAAACTAGTCCCCTAGCTATGCATGTCTGTGATTGGCACTAACCTCCAAGTAGAGCAACCATGTTCTTCTGCTCTGGGGATGATACGAGAGCAAGACATGAAATGTGGATATGATAAATAATCAAAACAGAAGTGCGACTAATCTAAGAAGAAAGGGGAATAAGCCTCTGATTGTCGAAAGCTGTCAGAGGTGTCAGGGAGCTCTAGGAAGGAGAATATCATCTTCAGATAACTAAGGGATCATGCCTCATTTCACAATTAGTGAAATTAATCTCTCCCCCCTCCAGAGTCTCATGTGTCCCACGTTGCCTCTCACGTATCAGCATGGCAGGTTTATGGAATTCTGGGGGTCAAACCCAGGACACCACACACACTAAGAATGCAGTCTATCAAATGAGCTCCATTCCCAGACCCAGGGGGATTAATAATAACCTAGAAACAAACCTAACTAGTGTTTGACAGTGTCAGAACTCCCGGAAACCATGTGTAAGGGCTGAGAACATGAGACCCAGACATGTACAAGCTTAGCAGTCACACAAGTTGGAGTGATCTCCAAGTCAGGAACACAGATCTAGGACACTGTCCATCAGGCATGAAAAGAAGAGGTCAAGATTGTTGCAAAGTCAACCTAAACATCGGCTGAATGATTTTAGATGTGGAACATATAAGTAGGCCTTGAGGATGGGTTTGGCAAGACTAGAGAGTGTCATCACATATAGAAAGCAGTTGTTGGAAGGGTTTAATGGGCTTCCAAGTCAAACTAAATGTTCCACTGAGAAAAGCTAATCAGAAAAAAAACAAAAAACAAAACAAAACAGAAAAATAGCAATGGCAAGATAGAGGGAGAGAGAGAGAGAGAGAGAGAGAGAGAGAGAGAGAGAGAGAGAGAGAATCAAATTCATGATACACGAGGATGAGTTAACTATACCACACTTTCTCTTTTTGTGTTCATCTTTGAGTGGTACCAAGGACCCTGTGGTGTCACCACTGAATTTCACAGAAGGTGAAACACGCACATAAAAAGGTGAATTGCTTTGTCTCAAAGCCACAGAACCTGTGAATAGCATCTCATTCATGGCAAAACTGTAGCTCATAAACTTGATTTTTCAAATTTCTTTGACTTCTTTTTTTCTGTGGTTCCTTCCTGTACAGCTTGTTTCTCAATGAAGCAATCTTGCCTCAGTCAAATGGGGTGAAACCAGACATTGCTCTTACAGTCCTGTGTAATCTTCATTCAAAGGTCAGGTCCTCACTCCAGAGCAGCTGGAGATACATCCTCACTCCAGCCACAGCAAAAGTCGGTAGGGGACCTTAAAGCCCACAACAAAAATAGTCCGTGTCCCCAGAACGCTCGCTGTATGCAGAGAAGATGGTACGACATGCTGACACTCTTAAATTGTCTCTATGGTCCCTTCTTTGCAATGATATAGTGCCAGAAGTTTCAGCGTCAGCTCCCTACTTGGAAACATCACGCTGCAGGCCACAGGATGCTGCACTGCAGTCTCCAAGCTGGAAGCAGGGTTTATGCACCTAACAGAGTTAGCCAAGGTAAGGACCGCACCCTTCAAGTCAAGGCTCGAAAACCCTGGGATGCAGCTCATTAGGGACCCTAGCTTGTTAAAGTCCATCACAGGCTGCCAAGGGTAATTAAATCAGGGATTAGTGTCACCTAGAGAGTTTGGTGTGAGCCTGGTCCATGTTAAAGTGCTTGACATTGAGTGGTGAAGGCAGACAAGGTTACTGTTAGCTCTTGGCGCGCAGCATTCTCTCTGAGGTTTGCAGCTGCTGGCTGTTAGCTCCCTGAAGTAGACGAAAACTTTACCTTTCAGTTTCCTGAAGCTTTTCTCCTATATTCTGAGATCTGGTTTGCACCTATTGGATTTTTTAATTAAAGTGCATGACACACTTCACTTTTCAGACCCTATTGAAAATACCTCCACTCCAGTCACCAGAAGCTCTTCTTGTCCATCCTCCCAGTGGATAGAGCTGTGTAAATGGTCCTTGCTACCATGTTTGTTTCCTGTCGGCCTGTGGTATAGCAAAATGTGTTCATCTACTTCTCTGGAAGTATAAATTAATACTACCTTTCTGGAAAGCCATTTGGCCATATGTTCCAAGAACTTAAACAATGATCATAACTTTAAAATAGGGTATGTAAGTGTACTTCTGGGTATCTGTTTTAAGAAAACAACCAGAGATTTAAGAGAAAGAAAAGTTTGCAGCCCCAAAGGCGTTCACTACAGCACTGGGTACAATTGTAAAGACATAGAAATGACAGTACCCTGTAGAACATTACATTCACATGTTGGAATAATATTGTTTATTCTATTGGACAGGGGCAGTGAAGCAGATCTTCTTCATAAGTTTTGGAAGACTATGCTGTTTCCTAACTCTGTAAATCCCTAAGCAGTTAGTGATAAGATGTGTGTACCCATGTCCCATTTTTCCAGAGTTCATAAAGGGACATTATTTTTAGATGATGACAATATGGGGATTTATCCACATTAATTTTTAAATAAAAATATTTTAATTTTGTATACCACAATATTTCAAGTAGTTACAACTAATAGTAAAAGAAGACAAATATTTTTGTTTATTTTTTATACAATACTGTGGCTCTATATTATCTTTATGATTTTAGGAGGTGGGAAAGTATTGTATTTCTAAAATCATGCAAATAAAAAAGCAAACCTCGATCTAATCAAGTCTTTTCCCATAAACAGAAAATGTGCTGCTTCTCTTGACTGAGAACACCAGGCGGAGGAGCTGGCTCGGTTGGAAAGTGATTGGCTCACCAGCATGAGCGCTTGATTTCAGGTCACCAGCAGTCATGTAAAAGCCAAGTGTGCAATCCTTGCACTGCTAGTGCCAGGGAAGCAGAGACAATAGGATTCTTAGAGCTTGCAGCCTAGTTACTTGTGCTGAATTGATGAGTTCCAGGTTCAATGAGATAATATATACATATGCATATATCACATTGCAATATATATAGATATATATGATAGAGACTTTATATTATATATACACTATATGGGTGTGTGTGTGTATATGGTAGAGAATGATAAAGACATCTGACATTAACTTCTAGCCTCCACATATATATATATATATACATATACATACATGAATATCACATATGAGCATATATAGATACACACATTCATACACTACACATGGGGGTAATAATATCTTTCACTTTCAAGTTCCCCATAAGTATCTTCTAATCTTCTATTTGCACTCAATAATTACCAAGTAGAGATTGCTAAAATGCGAACAAAGTTACCAGACGGGAGTGATTGCAGCTGGCTTCCTCCATCCTGTGGCTTCACTCATATGACTTTGATTGTCAGGTTTACGGTCTACATGTTTTATATTTTATGCTTTATATCTCCTAAGCCTATCCCTCAGGAAAACATATTCGTAGATCGGCATCAGGTTCTCTTTGTGCACCGAGATCACAGTTTCAACAGCACCCCAGTGGTAATCTGGAAACAGTATTCCTGAATCTACCAAGGCCTAAATGCATGCTTGGCCCTAGCTGGCAAGGGCTCTGAAGACCCTGAGATAAGCAAAGCTCCTGTAATCCTCTGCGAGCCACCTAGTACCTGCCTTGCCAGCCACCTAGTACCTGCCTTGATACATGCTTCTGCCGCTTGCTCAGCAGAGTGCCTGTGTTTAGCAGGTGTGAAGCTAACAAAGCTGTTCAGTGAAGACCTGAAATCGCACATTTGCTCATGCAGTTCCCAAGCAGAAGCATGGGTGTGAATGGAGATTCATACCCAGAGTGAGAAGGGGGTAAAAAGAAAAGGGTGATCATTCTATGATGGTCGTCTGTCTTTCTGGAGGGCCTTGCTTAGGCGGTATTCTCCAGGAGAAGCCGGTTCCCTCAGCCTTTCGAAGTGTTCAGAGTTCAGCGTTCAGAGTGGTTCTTACACCCCGGAGTCGTGCCCACATGTTGTGACTTATCTTGGTGGATCGTGTCCAATTAAGGTTTCTGCAAAGATGTCAGTAAGCAGCAACCCAAGAATAACCAGAATAAGAAGAAATACTAAGCAATGACTGCAGGAAAGTTCTTTCTCAATTCCCAGTGGTCAAAAGAAAAATCGGGCTCAGAGCAAATGGGTAACGGCCGCCCGTGATGGAACGCGCAAAGCAAGTTCTATCCGGACCCTGCTCAAGCTGTTCCCCTTCCACAGCATCATGTCGCCTTAGAATACTTAAAATTTTATTTTTAAAAGGTTGAAATCATTTTTTTTTCATGCGAAGTCCCTGTGCCGGGTGGGCTAGAATGGCATTCCAATACCCACTTTGCCTCTTTCATCTCTACATCTAGTGATGGATTAAAATGGCCAAAGTATAATGATAGGGCAGAGATGGGGCTGTCTCTTTTCATTAATAATGCTTGCACATTTAATACCATCAGATCAAAGACTAAAGCTATTACAGTACCTACTACCCAGCTAATAGAATGATTTTCCACTTAAAACATCTACCAGCAATTTGTAGGTAATCATTTCCACTGTGTACAAACAGATGAGAAAGGGTGGGGATGCGAAAGTTCATAGGGTATTCTTGTGTATGTCGGGTTCATTTCTGTTCTTGAAGTAGAAAAGGAAAAGCAAGATCCATGGACACATCCAAATTGCTGCAGACTGTGCTTAAGAAAGCTCTGTGAGTGGGAACGCATTGAATCTGCCTTGACTCTTCTAATTCAGCTCATGCTTACATCAGATGTCAAGGAGATAAAACTGCCCTACCTAGGACCATGGCTTGGGCACATTAGTCACTCAAGGAGTGTGCACTGGATCCACTTATTTATCTTACGTAACAGAGGCTGGAAAAAGAGGGCACGCATCTCTGGATCC
Source organism: Myodes glareolus (assembly GCF_982192425.1). NCBI lineage: Eukaryota > Metazoa > Chordata > Mammalia > Rodentia > Cricetidae > Myodes > Myodes glareolus. The sequence continues at coordinate 65,943,466 of NC_142030.1, forward strand.
CCAAGTCGCAATCTGTTGTGCTAACACCTGCAGAACTCATCATGCCTTGTATGCAGCTGGCCTCTGCGCTTCCAAGGAGCCTGAGATGCACAGATTAGTAATGGATTGCACACGTGAAGAATGTCATTCCATCAGCACTAAGTGGGTTACATTTTCATTTCCCTGAGTGCCTCCTTGCTTCTGAAACACAGGCCCACAAAGAAGCGGCACCTAGCTGACCTCCGTACCACTCATTATCCACTCCTGCTCCATCACAGGGGCCTAATCAGCTCTCCCAGGGCTGATCTTGTTAGAGCACACTGGTCTCCCACCCCTGGAGCTCTGCCCTAATATACTCTGGAATCAACCTCGCCTCACCAGTGAAGAATCGCAAAGGGTCCGGAGTTTTGCTCTTGATTTGAGCCAACGACACTCGCAGCCCCCATCTCACCCCCTCTGCGACACACACACAGGAGGGACTCTGCCAAACTCTCAGCTGATTTTTTTCTCTCTTACTACTATTCAAAGGACAGTGAGAAGAACTCTCCTATTTAATGCTTTTAAGGGATATGAAGAAAATTTATTGTCTCAAGACTACACAAATCTTCAAGGAAAACTCCAGTGAAAAATAATGGATCTTTATAGCTTAAAACATTGATTTTTTTTCTCCCTAAGTTTTAAAAAATAACCTTGCCGAATGTTGCAACAGAACACAAAGAAGTGGCAAGAATGCATTAGTAACCATGCTATAAGAAGTTAGTTTTAGCAATTATCTGACAAGGAGCAAGAGGCCAGGGAAGACACTATAGCATATTAATAACGAATTGGTTGAGGTAGTGAAGGCACAGGTCTCCTCTTTCTCCTTCCTCCTTTTCCTTCCAGTCTTCAAATACAATATCGAAGAAGTGTTGTTCATGGAATTCTAAGAACTTTTGCTAAGCATAGGGTCGGGGGAGGTAGGTAGTTGCGCTTGCTTCCTCAGGACATGACTTTTGCTTTCTTGCCTGGTTTCTCAGCACTGAGGAATGACAGTTTCCATTAATCTTGTGCATCTCATTCCATCAAGAGTGCCCTAAACCAAACAGAAGGGTGTTGAAATTCATTTGTAACCAAGATGAGAGACCTTTCACAGGGATTCATTCAACAAAAAAAAAGATGGCACCTGACTATCCTACCAGTACTTCAACTCCAGTTTCTGGCAGCCTTTGGTCTACCCATCCAAACCTCAGACATTACTCAAGTTCATTTCTTAAAGGCGTCACACAGCAATGAACCATGTTGTATAGCAGCTATTGGCATTCAAATGACAGGAGCTTTGAGGGAAAGGACTGCTCTAGCTACAAAGTTCACAAAAACTCCAGTTCATTTCCTGTCAGAAAGAAAAAGATAAGGGCCACCAACACTATGAGCTGCCAAAAGCCACGGAGCAGTATGGAGGGGCATGGAGGGTGAGGTATGGTGTGGGGGCTGTCAACTCACCAAGCTTTGCCTGTGACTGCAGCCATTCACCCCTTATGAAACACAGGCTTGGGCTAAATGGCCTTAAGAATACTTTTCAGCTTAAACATTTGAAAACTTTGTCATTCAAGATATGCGCATGGCCTAAGGGCATAGCTAACACCAGCTGCTTGTCAGAAACGCTACATCTTGGTACCCCACCCATAAGGACCTAAGGAGACAGTGCTTTCTTCACAGGATCTCCAGGTGACTCATAGCACATTAAAATTTTACAAGCATTGTTCTAGAATATTTCTTCCAAGGTTTATGAGAATTTCCAACTTCTAACTTGAGAATTATAAAACAAAGCAAAGTGAATGTGAGACTCGGTGACTTCCAAAGGAGGCATCACCATTGCCATGAAGAAGTTGTGACAGAGCTAAAATTTGTCCCAAACTCAGTTCCATCTTCTTTTAGTGTTGTACGTGCTCAGTCTTGTCTCCCAGCACAACCCAATCATGCAAGGCCTCAGGAGTCATTGCTAGAGTTTTTGTGGCTCTTCTCATGTGGAACAACCTATTTTTGATCTTAGCTCAACTAGACAGCTTCCAGGTCCTATGACATTTTTTATGACATTTGACTAAATATCCCCTTAGAATGTTCTCTGTATCAACGTACCATATAAACCAGCACTGGAGATTTGATCACTCTGCTCATTTTCTAGGGTCTGCCTGTGAGATGTCAACACAACTGAATTCTGTTCTGAACCATGGCTGTTATCTTTGCTTGCCTAGGGGTTAGTCAAATCATAATAAATAACATCTTTCTTTGCTTGGCATGCAAAACCATGCTATATCCTGTGCGAACGGATATGAACTTTCAGGTTTCGATTTCGAAGGTTAAAAACAAAATGCTTAGACCAGGATTTCTCAACCTTGTACTGTTTGATGCTTTGGACCTAATCATTCTTTATTGTAGTAGCTGAGCATTTAAAGATGTTCAACACATTGCTGGTCTACTTATTAGACGCTTATTACAATATATGTCTTAACCATTGCTAAACACTCTTTGCTTATAGAGTGGGTGGCAAAAAAATTACCTGGTTGACTACCTGCTGCCCCCAAGTTTGAAAGTACTGGTGTTGGCACCTTGGAAAGCATAGGCTGGATTTCTTTCGTTTTTGAGAACTGTTAATCTAAGCTCTGGTCCTGGAGCTATGAAGATTTGGCTCCATAACACAAGAACCAAACAATTCCATGGATTGGTGAAATGAACAAAGACGTGTTGATAGTCTATGCAAGCCATGGGATTGGTGAAGAAAGAAGAAAGATTCAAGGCAGAACTGAAGAAACTGTGATCACAAAGAGGAGAAACCAAGCAGAATAGGCTGCCTCTAATACAGCAACATCTGTTACTAAAGAGCATAGGTCCTTTTTTAGAAAAATCACACCTGATAGGAAGTTCACAGGCTTTTCTTCAGTCACAGACATTGTGAACTAAGATGGAAATAATATGAGGCAAAAGAGAAAAATAGTCCAGAGACCCCTGATGGGAAAAATAATTATAGGATGAAAATGTTACTTGAAGGGCTAGTTCCTAGAGGCAAGATAGCCAAACAGATCCATAAATGGCCAGCAAGAGATGCGTTCACCACCCCCACCCCCCGTGTCGTCATCATACACAAAATCCATAGGGACAAATGGACTTGTCCAAAGTCACAGTCACCCTGAGTCAGAGTTGAAACACAAATCATGAAAGTCAACGAAGGCTCAGGCTTGCCTTTGGATAACAAATACCTAAAGCTATGTCTAGAAAGCATTTAGGACTAATTGCTGTGAAGTCGAACTGAATCTGGGTCTCCTGCATCTTACTTAAATGTTCTCTCCAAAACGCCTGTTCGCCGTGATTTATGGTGATTTTTATAGGATGGAATGCCTAGAAAAGCATCTAGTACATTGGGAAACATAAAGTATGCATCTAGGGGTCTTAGAAGAGAAAATGATGAGGATAAGAGACGAGCACTCAGGAAGGAAAAAAGTGCCTTCAAGGTGCCAAAGACAAGAACAGAGTCCTCCAAAGGCTGCAAGGGGCTAGGGATGACAAAGCAGTCATCTCACCTCTCAGCAACCAAAACAAACTTCAGAAACAAAGCCCAGATCAAGAATTCCCAGGGGAGGAAGGAATCCAACCATTAAGGAAGAGAGAGCTCAACCTTCCGAGCTAATATACCCTCTTACCTTAAAAAAGGCTCAATAAATCTGGCTTCCATTCAAGGTCAGCTTTAGAGTGAGCAGATTGAAACTGTAGAATGTCCCTGCCCTATACGATCTCTCTCTGTTTCTTATGCTGATATCACTTATCATGGGCTAAATCTTCTTATTTCCCCACAGAAATAAAAGGTTTAAAATATAAGTGCCGAGTGGGTACTAGGCAGGCTAAAACTCATTCACATTCAACCACAGTCTGTGAGTGAAAAAGCATTCCTATGATGAGATCCTCTAGTTTTTGTGGTGAGGGTGGACGAGAAGCCATTGAGGAATCTCTGGGTGCTGAGGCAAAGCAAAGGGGGAAAAAAAGGTTACAAAGAGAAGAGGCTGCAGTGGGAGAGATATATTTAAAACAGTTGGTCATTTTGCTGAGCCAACATGGCTCCACCTTCAACTGGACTGGGACAAATAGCTGTGTCCTGAGGAGGTTTTGTCATGCTAATACACGCGGACAGCTCTGCTTCAGAAGATTTAGAGGGGGGTTTTGTGAGTCTGTTTGCACCAAACTGGGCTTCCTTCAAAAACCTTCATCAATCAGGATATCACTGAACTGCAAAGAAAGGGCACTTGGGAACTACCTGAGAGGAAGCAGAAGAGAGGAAGCAACCTGAGTGGAGGCCAAAAGAGGAGCAAGAAGGGACATGTTCTTGCTGCCAAGCCTTGTCTCAGCTTCCTGCAAAGCCAATTTCCTGCAGTCTATGGACAAAGTGCTATCTCTCCTATGCAGACAAAGCAACTCAAGTTAGAGCGCTTCACATGGAAGTTGGGTGGCTCTGGCTGCTTAAAATAAGTTGCAGAATCTCTGACACTAAAGCCTTTGTTTTTTCTACCCTGCTATGGAGAAAAGCAAGGAAGGAAAGAACAGTCCTCTGGGAAGCCGTTTCTGGTACAAGCTAACAAGACAGAGCTCAGGATTTTGTGAATCTCATTAATTTCTTCTGTTACTATCCACTGAGTTTCTGGGATGAGCATAATACTGTTCTGGGCTCTAGCAGGAGCAAGTTCTCTTACAAAAGACACAGAAGGAACAGTATCCTATGAGACTGTATAGTTTGGGACAAAATGAATAGCTAAGTATTATAAAACTATGCAAATTCAAGAACAAAAACTGTAGGTTTCAGGGGGTGACAAATTCAAGAGAAGATAGGGCAGTTATGGTGGACAAGGCTTTATGAGAGAGAAGGACTCCTTGTGAACTTCAGAGGATCTAGCAAAACAAGTCAAGACCAGAGCAGACAGGTCGTGAGTAGAAGCTCAAATCACAGAGGCCTTAGGTACCACAGAGCCCTAAAACAATAGAGATCCGCAGCAGTGACTGGTAGCATTGGAAGTCACAAACTCTCTTAGGGTCAAATGCAAAGTGCTGGTGGGCTTAAGGATTCATCTAATGCAATTGCTGTCCTGATTTCGTAAGTGGCAGACTACAGTGGAAGCAGTGGCAGGTCTATGGTTAGTTATCCCTACAAGGTAAGACATTTTACTATAAAATGAGTGAAAACATCCCTCAAACACCACAATTTTGACCTAGAAAATGTGTCCAATCAGCCCCAACCAGATAGAATATTAAAATATAGACCCATAACAGATGAACCAGAGAATCGAATGTATGTAAGATTAGATGAATAGATGGATGGATGGATGAGTGGAGTTTATCAGTGAACATGTGTTTATAAAATGAATGTACAGTGATGAAAACTGGCTCTTCTTGGAAACTACCATGGCTCCCCAAACATTATAATCTTGCTGCTTTCCATTTATGGGTATATGCAGGACCTTGTGGTCCTGAACCATATGACCAGTGTCATCTGTCCCACCAGAACATCCTCCTAATTGGTCTCCGACTTTCCTGGCAAACAAGAAATATCATTTAATGTTTTATAGATACATAAATGGATGAATAGTATTCTAAATAAAATATGACTTGCTATACCACTTTATGGAAAATAAAACTAATCTGTCACCTAGCAGTTCACAGATAAAAGTAGTTTGGGCAAAATCCTGGGTGCACTCTTTTATCTCTATGGTAAGTGCTTATACTTCATTCACATTTAGATTCATTTGGTTATGCCACTTTGTGTTGGTTAAGTGTAATTTACTGTCCATTTCTTGTCAGTTTGCTCAGCTAAGCCAAGAGTATCTTCCTCTCAAAGAGATGGTGAAATAAGAAAAAGCATTACATCCAATCACATGGAAAGGGGAAGTAAAGGCTAACAATACAAACACCTGTAGGATCACAACTCTTCTCTGGACATTAGAGGTTTGGAGGTTAGTCAGACTGAAGTTGAGTTTTGCTCATCACTTCGTTAGCTGTGTGTTCTTGATGAAACTGCTTACCACATAAGCCTTAGTTCACACAGTAATAACATACACTTACCTTCCTAATATTGTAGTAGTGGTTGTACAAGTCATGGACCTATGGCACTCAGCTTAGGACCCTGCACATGGAGAGGTTATCATTGAGCCTATGTGGAGCCTTCCTTATTCTGGATGCCTTGGTATCACCATGGACCTCAGCACCATTGAGGTCATTGTGGTAAGAAGAGAAATCTATCTGATTGGTGGCTGTAGGGGAGAAGATGAGTCAGTCACAGCTACATCCCTCCTGCTCCTCTCTCTGTTCTTAATGTCTACACTCCTAAAGGACAGACTACCATTCTGCCTCTGCAGTTTGTAAAGGGTGAGCACCAGGAGACCTGACACCTGGAGAGGTGAAGTTGATTTGGACAAAATGTTAAGCAAGCCTTTGGACCCGATCAAGGCCTTGTATCCTAGCATAGCTTTATCAGGTAAATGTGCTGTGTTCATCTCCACCTGCTGGCTCATGTCACTGCCTTTTTGTTAGTTCTGAAGCTGGTTAGAAGAGAAAAGTGATACTCATTAGGTACGTTTGATCTCAACAATAAGTATGTTTTACAAATGGCACCCTGGCACAAAAGCTAAGGCAGAGCTATGTGCTACGCTTTCTCACTTAGTTGTGTGAAATTGCTCAAGTGGGTAGTTAAGTGTCAGATTAAAGTCCCCATGAAATGAAGTACTTCCTACATGTCCTACTTTCTCTCTCAACACGAGTAAATGCCCCTCATGCATCTAGGAGGCATTGGTCTTTACCTGAATATAAAAACTGTTATTAACATTATACTATGAACCGCAGCTGTAATGGCTATGTAGATATCCTCTAAGATGGCTCCTTTGGCCATATTTATTCTGTGCTTACTGTTATTTGAGGCAATAAAAATAATAATTGCAAATTGCCAGCAAATTTTCAAATTCTACTCAAGATGGTCGGCATGTAGCTCCATAATCAAATTGCTATCATATTTTTGCTATTACATATTTTAAAAATATGCCTGTAGTACCAGCAGTTGTTACATGATATGCAAATCCAACAAATAGAAGAATAATAAAAATAAACAAGAAGCCAGTGCAGAACACCAAGATAGCTAGAGTTATAGATCTAATGTTTATAAAATTGCATATAGTTGCTCATCAGCATCTGTGGAGGTTGGTTCCAGAACCCTTGGCACAGACAGCACTTTGAAGTTGCTTATGCTCCTTAGGAAAGTGTCATAACATTGTATATAGCCTGCTTGTGCCATCTTATACGCTTCAAATTATTCTGGATTACTTAAAATGCCTAAAACAGTGCAAGTGGTATTAAAATATTAAAATATAACTATGTTATAGCATAGTGTTTAAAGGCTAGGACAAAGGAAAAATGTCTATACAAGTTTGGTACAGATGTGTATGGATGTGTATGTTCAATATTTTCAATCTGGGGTAGACTGAACTGCAGCTGTGAAGGCCACAGATGCAGAAAGCAAACTCTATTTATCCTGCTATTCCAGGGCACCTCAAGACCTAAGAAAATAATTCAGAACACCTGAGATGTCAGGCAATATAAACTAAAAACACAAGAAGACTAGCAAATGCAGCTCCTGGTCAGAGGTTCCCGCACACATCACCGCCACTCTTCACAATCAAGATCCCAAATAAAAAATAAATTGACAAATCCAAGAGGATCTGAAAATTGGGTGGACTGAGTATACCTTCATTAACAAACACTGCTTAAAGAGCAAAAAAAAAAAAAAAAGAGTTAAGCTTGGAGTGATGATTCATGCCTGTAACTGCAGCACTTGGGAGGCAGTGAGGCAGGAGGATTGCCATGAGGCTGTGCTGTACAGGGAATTCACAAATTCAGCAAGGAAAGAGGAGATAATAACAAATCCTCATAGTCTATTCCACAATACCCGAAATCATTTTTTGCTCGGTGAGTCATTATTTAGCCTCGTAAGTGCCTTACTTCTCTAGAGACAATCAAACTGGGGAGACCATGACTGAAACACTATGTCTCACAAGCTCACATTCACTAACAGCGAGGACACACACACAGTGAATCAGGAGTTCTGAGGCAGGGAAGCCTCACATGGCCGAGCCACACATTATTTAAAGTGATTTTGACTCCTGCGGGAACAGAAAACAGTGAACTTCAGAAGATGGATGTCAGCAAATTCCCTTCCAACTTACGCGGAGTCTTCCCAGACTTGGGCACGGCCCTGTGGGTATCCACGGTTCTCACAGTTGTCCTGCTCCAGTGTTCTTAGTAATCATCTCTGCATAGAACTCAGAGGATGTAAAACTGCCATGTGGTAGCATGATTTACATAGTGACCTGGAGACTAAAGCAGGTTTTGCATTTATATTGGGGAAAATCCATTAACTGGATAATTTACGTTTCCCTCTTGAATCTCCCTCTAGTATGAACATTTCCAAGTTGTTGTCAATGTCCAGTCTTTGGAAGAACATTAACTTCCATCATCAGCACCATAATCATCAATCCACATTCTAATGTGAGAATTACAGGGAAGTCAGATTTGTTATGGCCGTGTGCAGGGACATTATTCTAGATTTGACCAGCATCCACCTATTAGATGGAGCATGCAAATCACTTGGAAGTGGTACCCTGCAGCAAAAGGCCTATTCTGGGAAGCCATCATCCCGGAAGCATCCATCGTAGGAGCTGCTTCCAAGGTAGAAAGGGGTTAGGAAGTTCGTTCTTCAAATATCTAAGTCATGCATATTTTTCAACACAGGACTCCAAAATACCAGTCATTCAAATAATACTTTTATAATTTAATTTAGCCGTGGTGAATATTAGTCGTTTCCATAAAAATATACTTTAAGTTAATTTTTTCTTAAACTGAATTCTAGTATCATACATATACACACAGAGAAACACACACAAAGTCAAGGAAATGGTTGACTTGATATGGCTAGTCAATCTGAGTTAGGGTCCTTAAAATGTGGTCCAGACTGGCTTCAAAGAAACCATCCTTTTGTCTCAGTTTCACAAGAATGTAAGAGTGTACCAGTAAATAACTAGGCCTATTGTTTTTATAATATGTATTCTCTAACATATGTATAAATGTTATATTTTTAAAAGATATTTTGAGTACCATTTAAAGTATTCTCATACCTGGGGCAACTTAGTTTTATTGTAATAAAACAGGTAGGCAAGATGTTAGAGGACCAGGTGAATAAAGGACACGTAGGTATACCTAGTGATGCTCGGTAGTGTATTGCAGCTTTCTGAAAGCCTAACGTCACTTCAAAATAATGAGACGCAATTACTAGGCAACCCCAGTAGTGAACAAGTTCAAACAGGTAAAAGTTTCCATTCATTTGCCTTGTGGTTTATTTACAACTCTATCAAGTCCCTGTGAAAAGTATGCTCATTGCGATATTATGTTTTCAATTTCTATCTTGTGTTGATGACATCGTAGGAAATTCAGGGATAGGACCTCTATGCCAATTTGCCTGAGTTCATAAGGCTAACTCAGAAACAAGTTTAGTGACTAGGAGGAAATGGAGCTCCATACTTTTTAGAGCTGGCCCAGACTCCAATCACCATATCTTACAATCTGATCCAGTCAAGAAGTGATGGTCTCCAAATGCTCAAAAATTTACAGTAATATCTTTCTGCATTTATGGAAACCATGGGGCTCAGTGGGACCTCATCCCCTTCTTAACAGTAATGGTCTGACTAGAAAGGTAGTTCCCCAAGGCTATGCCACACCTTCTGAGGATGTTACAGATCGGGAATTTGTAAGGAATCTCTTCTCCACCCACCCTAGGGATAACTGGTGGGATGAGGAAGCCTGTTAATTACTCATCACTTCTAAAAGTGCTTCATTGAAAAGTTTTGGAAGCTCTGTCTATGATCCTCAGAACGCCTTACATCTTTAAATCCCCCATCACTAAGTGTCCAGTCCTCAGGTTTGCCTAGCTCTGGCCTGACACTTAAAAACCAGATTATTCTCTAGATTAACATTTAGTCCCGGAAGAATCTGTTCTCCCACTGTTTCTCCCACTGATCGATGAAGGTACGAGTGCCTGGGATTTGGAGTGCCTGTCCTAGCCGAGCTCAGACTCTTTCAGGAGCTTTAGAACAATAATCATCACCATCTCCTTTAATATCAGGGCTCCAGGGAAATAAGCCAAAGTTGCTTTAAATGTCAGTCTCTCAGCTGGTCTCCCTGGTGACCTTTAGGTAACCATAGCAGTGTGCCTTCCAGCCTCACTGTATGCCCAAAGTCCCAACGAAAGGGACTGCAAAGAAGTACCTCTGAACGCCCCTTCAAGTTCCCAGATGCTGAGACTCTTCACCAATCACTTTTCCTTCCTGCCCCACAGACACTCTCATGTGGCTGAAAGAGATGGAGCTAAGCATGGGATATGTGGTCGGTAGACCTTATTGGGGACATAAAGCTCTGCTTCTCACCCCCAAAGGAAACACAGAAAGCTCATATACTTCAGTAGAAAAAAATAATAAAGATAAAAAGTTCCAAACCAGAAGTAGAATGAGATGGCAGGTAGTCATTCATCCATTCAGTCAGTCAATCGGTCTTTCTTCTGCTCATTGACCAGACGCTATGCATGCACACTAGGTTCAGAGGCTGGGAAATACTAACACATACAGCCATGTATCTGTGGGAAGTGGGACACTAAAGATGTCAGCCAAGTGCTGTAGCATTGTCATGAAAGGCACCGTGCACCAGGTCAGCAGTTCTTACAGTCTTGGTCTCTACAACCCTTTCCAGTCCTAATCTCACAGGGCCCACTGGGAGTGTCTGTTCACGTGGGCTGTGTCTACCAAGGTGTACCATATGTGAAGACGTAACTATGATACGTTAAAAAAATCCATTGCTCTATTGAAAAATAAGAGCAACCCTGCTACATGCCAACATTACCCATGGATTCTACAAACAATAATTACGTTTATAAAACAAAGCCTGGTTAAAATAGCAGTTTCTAACATATTTTTGCAAAGCTCTGAAGTGCTGCCTTAGGAGCTGGAGAGATAACACTTAATGCTCTTGAAGAAAACTAGAGTTCAGTTCCCAGCACCCACACCAGACAGCTCACAACCACTTGCAGCAGTTTTGAGAATCTGAAACCCTTTTCTGCCCTCCACGGGCAGCCACATGCATGTGCTCATACACACAGACATATAAATATGTTTTTAAAAAATCTTTAAATGGTGTCTTAATAGAAGTCAGTTGGATTCTCATCTCGGCTTCTGCACTAAACACAGCACCAAGTTATTTTGGTTGGATTTTATAAAGATAATCTTGCTTAAAACAGAAGTGAAATCATCAATGCTTGTGGTTATTTTTCCTTGATAACTATTTCAAAACTTGAAAAAGTAATTTCTTTGTGATGAGAGGCTGTGTGGGAGCTGAAAACAGAAGCTGAACTTTCTATACACACTTGATATAAAATCCACTGTCAACTTTGAAATCAGAACATACTTTCTTCATTCATGCATGCTTTCAAAACAATACTTGGAAAATAGCAGAATATACTTATTATATTGATTTTGTTGAATGTCAGCCCGTTTCATGCTAAAGCTTCAATAATTCTCACTCTAATATTTCTGGTTTCATCAGAAAAGTCTTTCAGTGTAGGGAACCTGTGATGTCACTGTGGCCATCACACATTTTTATAATAGCCTAACGGTTCACTTGAAAGCCTGAATCTGAGCAGTGGTAATCAAGCTACTAGTGTTTGCTATTTAACCAAGCCCCTTTTTATCCTTTTTTAAGGAAAACTTTGGTAAATACATTTGAAAAGCTACAATTTGCCTGTCTACTTTTCCTTCAGATAAAACCTGGGACGAGACCAAAGCAGATCGTTCAGATCGTGACTCAGAAACACACCGCCGCTTGTAGCAAATATACGTTTTCCATTTTAAGACTAGCAGAGGACATGCACACAAGGGTCTACGCTTAACAAGGGAATTGTTTATGCTGCTCCTTTTCGGTCATCCCTAAGTAAGCACTGGATCTATACGGTGAGTACGGTGATAATCACAACGCCCACTACAACAGCTGATGGCATTGTTCTTACTGCTAAGATGTCTGCTGCTTCCCCGAGGTTCCAACAACATCAATCAATGTAAATATCAACCTAGGGGAAAAAACCACAGTGATATCTTAACACTATGATGAAACAATTTCACTTCAAAGAGCTTCTGGAAAGGGTCACCCAGAGCTCGGGGAGGCTGGCACATTCCTTTGAGAATCTGTGAACTGGACACGAGGCCTCTCTGGACTTAGCCTGGTGACAATCAGTGGAACCAGGATCAGATGCGCCGACCTACTTCCAGCCACATGAGCACCATGCTGGAAGCTGGGTGCAGAGATTATTAACAATGCGTTCGCCTGGGTGTTTGTTTAGAAAATAGCTCACTGTAAAGCCAGGGAAGGCCTGGAACTGTTTATCATGCCCTGAGTAGCACTGGTACCATACTTAGGAACCACTGTGCTCGGCTAAGAAACTATCTTCCTTTAAGGAGGCTGACGCTTCATGGAGTGGTCAGATGGAGAAGACAGCAATTTTAGAAACAAAACATTCCTAAAGAGGTGGACATGGAGTGCCATGAAGAGCAAGGAGCCTCAGAAAGTTTTGAGAAAGAGGTTGCACCTAAGACACAGAAATACACATATACATACGCACTCACATACCACAAACATATGTGCATCCCCTACTTCCCCTCCCCTCCACCCCCTCACACAGAGAAGAATGGAAGCAATTCAAGGTTAAGACACAAATGACAGAGAGTTGGAGGAGTGATTGTGAGGTAGCCACTCTACCTGAGAGTGTGACTTCCGCTCCAGAATGGATCCTGATTTATTTCAGAGATGATTAGCTACTGCATCATTCTGAAGAGAAACTGATCTAAGTATACGCAGACACAGTTCTGTTCTATTTACTAGACCAAAAGGTAGCAAGGAGTGGCTTCCACAATCTACTGAGAAAATGCAGCCTTGGTTCTTTCAAGAGAGTAACCAAAATCAGTCTTGACTCCCCTGCTGAATATTGTCCCTTATGATATGATGCCTGGAACTATTGCAATTATCTTATTATCAATGAACAATTAAACCCATACCTGTCACTTCAAGGAAGGGCTACTAGGATGAGGGTAGCAGTGTGTTGAAGTTGACATTAGGAGACCAATGCTGGCCAGGAGTACACACAGGCAGGTGGATAAAGAGACTTGAGGATATTTATAAGAGAAAGGAGGGACTGAGAGGAAAGAGCAGAAATCTAGAAGAGAGGAATGGCAGAAATAGTGAGGCCCTTGAGAGACAGAAATCTTGCTTGTGTGATGGGGTTATGTCTCCTTTATTTCTGATTATATTGTCAGAGTCAAGGGTCACATCTGGGACTCAATATCTACTCAGAAAGTAATAGAAATTGGGGGGGGGAGATAATGAAAGCAAAATTTATACATTTAGAGGTTGGAGTTACAGAGACATCAAAGGTTATTTATGCCTAATAGAACTTAAGGTGCAGTATGAAACAAGATCTTAGCTAGTGTAAAAACACAGTAACTAAGCTGTGAGCCTAATGATTTTACTAAAAGTCTGAAATAGTCACTTAGCGAAATGAGAGAGGAAGTTCATCAAGATCAATAAACTATTAACAAGCAACTTTTAGAAACAAACTGAGATCAGAAGTCATATTATAGTGCCTCAAATCCACACAAATAAGAGTAATTATATACAAAACCTAGCATTTGCTCTGGACTTGGAAGAAATGCCCATAGATTTTGGGAGACGATTCTCATATGCTCTTGTGAGCACCAGATGCTGTATAGTAACACAAACAAGATCACTGACTATAGTGATAAACTGTTTATTAGGAAATGATGGTGTCAGAGCAGTTGAATGCACATGGAAAATACAGATGGTCAATGAACTGTTGAATTTCCAAGAACCAAATGAGAGGCAGAGTGAAAGGAGAGCAGGGGAAAGGCTGGAACAGGAATTGTGACACATAGCACAGTATCAGAGCTAGACACGTGGGGATCAAAAGAGTGGGACCAGTCGTGTGTATACAGAATGTGAATCTGAGTGTGGAACTGTGCCAAATGGGGCATCAGAGAACTGTAAGTGGGGCATTAGATGTACTTTCTACGTGAAAGGCTGGACAGCTATAATGTGTGGTGCTTTGGTTGGTTTTTCTAAATACAATTTTAATGGAACATAGCCACAGTCATTCATTTGCCTTTTATATTTACCTGGTATCTATGGATACCTTCCACTATGCGGCTCTATTGAGTGGTGGTAGAGACAGAGTGGCCTAAGATTGAAAATATTTACCACCTTGTCTTTTCAGGACACATTTGTTGATCCGGCTCAGCACAGCTAATACAGCTAATACAGACAATAATTAATACAGCTAATAAAGACAAGAGACAGATTGAAAGAGAAACTAGGACCAGTGTCAAACTCTGGTGAGTAGTGGATGCTGATGAGTGAGACCACAAGGGAGACAGAACATGGCAGAACCGAAGGAGTGAACTTTCCCAAAATAAGTGTGTTTTTGTAAAGATAGCAGAATTGCATGTGCTAAGTGCTAAGGGGTGCTTCTTTGTTTTGGAGGTGTCCTTATGTGCAGTGTTTACAAAAAATATATCCCCTTTCCATTTCCCCTCCCTCCATCATCTCCTTCCTTCATTTGGTTGAATTAAGTCTAGTATGTAGCCACCTATCTAACATTGCATTTCCAGATATGCTATGGGGGTAGAAAGGATGTGTGCAATATTTCCTCACTTCCTTCAGAAGTGTTACCCTGAAAACACCTGCCCTTCCCCTTCCAGCATTCATTCACCCTCTTGAACTGCCTTGCCGTAGAAGAGAATTCTGGCCTGCAGGAGAGCAGAGGAAGAAAATGGAGGGATCTTAGGATTCTGAGCAATTGATAAAAGCAGAAAATCCTACCAAACTTAAACACTGACCCTAGAACTGTTACCTGAGGGTCTGTAAGCTTTTCTCCTCTGAGTTATTTTTACACAGTCTCTCTCTCTTTTTTTTTTTCAGAAAGCTAGACTATCAGGCCCATTTAAAAATTTCACTTAAGATGTAACTCTATGTTTAGAATTTATATTTGCATATTCACTTTATATTCCTTGAACTCTGGAGCCCATGCATGGTCCTGATGCTGAGAACATATGCTATGAAGGATGCAATGGAGCGACAAAGGAAGTAGCCATCCATCCCATGATACATCTGAGAAAGTGTACAGTGAAGACATGCCCTACCCTTTGGCAAGACATTCCATCAGATTATATCCCAGGTTGGTGCTAGGATTAAAAAAAAAGCCACTTTGCTGGTCGTACTTTTGGTCCCATGACACATATATGAGAGACACAGTTGAAAAGGGACTTATTCAGTAACAATTCCAGTGGTTTAAGTACATAGTTTACTCCATTGCTTTAGGACCAAGGCAAGGCAGAGGCATATGGAAGAAAATACGGTGGACAAAAGCTGTTCACCTCGTGTAAGCCAGGAACCAAAGAGGAATAACATAATAAAAAGGAGTAATGAATAAAATACAGCCTTCAAAGGCATATTCCACCAATCTACTTCTTGCAACTAGACCTCACCTTTAACAGTTCCACCATCTCACAATAGTCCACTTAAATTCTGAACCCATCAAAGAAACAAGCCATTGATTAGGTCATAGGCCTCAATATCTATGATCCTGCGAGCTCTGAAAACAAGCAGATACACTCATGTGTGCTTTATTAATTTTCTACACCAACTTAAAAATCAAGATTCACCATATTAGTCACTCAGAAAACACTAAAAAGGAGAAAGGGGGGACACAGAAAAGATAGGAAGAGAAAATAAATGGGTTAAAGAATGAGTCAAAGGGAACTTATATGTAGAGAAAAAGCAGCTCTCAGGGAAAAGCAGGGAAATCCAAAGCCACAGTCAGGACCACAGACAGACAGTGTACAGACTTTCAGAAGATTACAGTGAATACAGATTACAGTGGAAATTGAGTCTCAAGGAAACTAGATGATATGTCAATCTTACCTGCAGTCTAGAAGCGTAAAACACAAATTTCACTAGGTTCTGCTAGAGTGTACATGTTTAATCTCCTGTCCCTTCAACTATGTGTTGTCACTTTAAACATGAGCACCAAAGTATGTATTCATTTACATCCTTTGACCTACTTCTGGATTTATCCTTTCTACTATTTGCTTCTTAAGCTATAGCTAATAATTTCTCATCCAAACCAGGAAGTTCTATGACCTATTCATATATCCCAGCATCCTTTGACTTAGACCTCTTACTTACATGTTCATTATCTCACCAACAAAGTCACTAATTCACAATTTGGTCATTGTAATCATCCTATTACTAGGCAATGATTTAGGCCCCATAGATCATTTCAATGCTGTTTAAATTGTTCTTGAAAAAAGAAGCAATTACTTTTATGGAGCAAATGTAAAATTGCTACTAAATTCTGACAAAGGCTACACAGTCAAAAAACCTAAGAATAGCCTCACTTAGGATTAGTGATGTGATGTGCTCTCCATGAAACATTATCAAACAAAATCCAATTTCATATTCAAGGAACAATTAATTATTACCAGGTGAAGACTGTTTTAGAAATGCAAGAGCAGTTCAAAATGAGGAAATCTATGTATATAATTCACTTCTCAAAAAAATCCAAAGAGAAAAATCCAATTATTAGCTCTATAAATATCAAAAAATTAATTTTAAAAACACTCTTTTTTTCTTGAAAGAAAAAGCAATCAACTTTTCGGTAATATGCTAATTTTTATTCAATTTAACCTAATTATCAAATGAGTATATAGTAAAGGTGACATCTCAAACCAGAGGGAAACCTGTCGCTGTTTAATGACTGGTACAGACATCTGAGTAACTATAGGGATAGCTAACATGTTACTTCACATAGCACATATGGACAAGGTTGTATGTTGTACTATATACCAGAATAAGCTCAATATCTATCAAATATTTAAACTTAAAATATAACCATCATGTATTAAAAGAAAACTTAGGAATCTCTTTATAATCTTAATGTGTACAAAACATTCGCAGCTAAGGCATGGAAAAAGAAGAGAATCCAAATGAAATAATTAATGGCTTTAATTTTATAACTTTAAAATCTTTCTGAAAACCCAGAAACAAAATGAAGAAATAAGGTCTGCAATGGTGATGAAGTTTATCAGTCCAGAACCTGGGAGACAAAGGTCAGCCTAGGCTATATGAGACCCCCACAAAAAACAAACAAACAAAACAAATACAATCAAAGGCAAAATACACAGCGTAATGTAAAATACTTACAATTCATACTATAGACAAAGCAATACTCTACCAAGCATCTGAATATTAATAACATATAAACTGATTAGCAATGGAATGCCAGTCTAGTGGAGTGACAATTATTACAGGACTGTGTAATAATAACAGATAGGGAACAGATATGGGGTGTATAGAAACCTTCACATACTGCTGAGGAGAGTGTAGACTTGTATAAACCACTCAAGTGCAAACTTGTGAAATATTTATCATCTTTATGAACCAGATATTCTTCTCATATTAAGGTACATAAAAATTTCTCCAAAAATACTTCAGGAAATAGGCACAAAGGTGATAATTGTAACATTGTGTCAGGCGGTGGGCAGCAGAAGGCAACCTGGGTGTCAGCCATCTAAGAAGATGGTAAAATGTGGCCAGTATCCACAACGGAGAGTGTTCTACAGCATCTGTAATCCTTTGAACAATGGTACCAGTGTTCTGTATATGCATTGCTAGATATGGTATATGTAGGAACTTATTTGAGAGTTAGCAGATTAAATGTTAAAAATTAAAATTTAGTCACTCTGTTGTGCTACCTATATTTGAAGTTCTCAAGAGGGCCATGCTGTTAGGATTTAACCAAACCTGGATAAGGCACATATGAAACAATAACATTACTTCAGAAGACACTGTTAGACAGAAATGGTCTATAATCACACAACACAGCTGAATCTTAATAAATATAGTGCTGAGGATATTAAAGAAAGGGGAGTGGTCAAGCACACCCACAGTGCAAGAACATATGAGGTAGATGCAGGCGTATAAGAAGTTCAAGACCTAGCACAGAACCTTGATACAGTCAGTGCTTAATCTGGTGACTGATACCAGACACCGTTTATCTGGCTACGTGGTCTATATGTTCATATACCCACCCAGAACTCTATAACCATAAAACCATTCAGGGAGATGAAATGAATATGAGAACTAACGCCAATCTATTGTCAGTGACTTAGGTCTTGGCAAACTGCTCTTCTCTGCTAGCAGATTTAACTCTTCTTATAATCTTGTGATGATAGGTACACTCTCTACAGATGACATACAAATCCTAAACAGACAACAACGCAGGAAGCACCCGTGTGCTATCTATTGGTGAAGCTAGGGAGTCAACCATTTTCAAACCCAAGTATGGGGTGAAGATCTGTGGGTGTGGGTCTAATTCTACCTGCGCATCTTACTAGCTCTGTGATGTCAGGGAATTTTGCTTCTTTCCATTTCACCTTCCTTTTGCAAGAAGTGTATAATAGTAAAAACACCCTAACAAAGTGATATAAACTTTAATTTTTTATTATATAATAAATTATATTATATATAAATATGAGATAGTAAGTGGAAGATGAGAGAAATGCACAGACAGAGAGTTGTGACCTTAGTCACTGAGAAGGAACACCTGGATGGACCTGTGTGTCTGTGTCTCACTATAGCATTGATGGTGTTGCTCACCCACCCTCGGTCACTGCTGGAGAATTAGCTGTGGGATAGTTGTTACCCCAACTCTATTGATTGTGTGCACTCTCTGCTCCTGAAGCCAACGCTTCATTTACATCAGACACATAAGAAATACTGTATGTTTTCCAAAGCCAAGCAAATATGTTTTGACATTAAGATTATTATACTAAATGTGTATTTAATTAAAGGAATAAAAAGTAAAATTTAAAAAAAAGAAAAAGAAATTCAAGACCATTCCAAGCTACATGGGCCTCATTCTATGAATAAATAAATAAACAAATAAAACTGCATAGGACAGTTATGGAACAGCTAAGTGGCTTGGCAGGGAGAAGGACTTGCAAACAGGCCTGAGGAGCTTGGTCCCACAGGGTGGTGGGAAAGAAATGATTCCCATAAGCTGTTCCATGACCCCCCACAAGTATGATACTGCATGAAGCACCTGAGCTTCTGTACACAGGTGTGCACGCACACACATAGACTAGATATTTTTATGGGGAAGAGTGATTAAGAATTATGAACCAAAATGAAGTGAAATGAGTGCCCAGAGAAGTTAATAAACCCCTGGAAGGAGAGTTGCTTTACATAAACTTAAGATAAAACTAAGCTATAAGTTGGAGAATATTGTTAACATAAACCTATGCACTGAGATCATATAATAAACACAAATAATCAAAAAAAGGAAATACACAAAACCTTGTATGCAGCCTTCAGCCAGAACCACTTTCTTGACAAAACAAAGACATTTTGTTGGTGTTCTTGTTGTTTGAGACAGGGTTTCTCTGTGTAACAGTGCTAGCTGTCCTGGAACTAGCTCTTGTACACCAGGCTGCCCTGGAACTCATGGAAATTCTCCTGCCTCTGCCTCCCAAATGCTGGGATTAAAGGTGTGCACCACCATTGCCCAGCTGAAGAGACTTTTTTAAAAGGAGATGCTCAATATATGTTCACTAAACTTTCAAACAAATATGTCATATTCCTTTGGCCACTTTTGTACAAATCTACACGAAGGATGCTGTTGGCAGACATCAAGGGAATGGGTACTGTAAAAAAAATTCTTTGACAAAACTGGGAGGCAATAGTATTTCCTGAATCACTGTTAACCCTGTTGTCTGTTGTAAGTACACAGGATCAGGGCAAAAATCCTGCCAGGATAATAAATGTGTGTGTCAAACATATCAACACCTCTAGGAGTCAAGATAACTTCCTGAACATGCAAAGAAAAATTATGAGACAAAGAAAGACACTGAAGACAAATACACCCAGATTCAACTGAAGAGCCAATTTGTTCCTCCCAGAGTCTGGGGGTAAGGAAGTAACAATGGGAAGAAGAAAGGCTGAGGTATTTTGTAAGCTAATCAAATTATTCTATATAATCCCTTAACCGTGGATATATCACCACAGAAGAGAAAAACAAGAGGCATTTACATTTGCGTCTATCAAGACATGTAACTTTAGAGTGCAAAGAGCCAACTTGAATACTAGAAAAGTAAAATAAATCATTTAGGAGGTTTGAGGACCCTAAGATAGGGTGAGGAATGTAGCAAAGATACTAGCTCTAACAAAGATAGATACATGGACAATCTCACTGAAGGCAGTGAAGGGTAAGTGCTGACCAAGCAAATTTGGAAATAGTAGTGTTTAAGACTAAAGCAAAAGGAACCATGCCCCAAACTGTGCTCCAGCTGCTGAAGTCGTTTCCCTTAAGGGTATAGATAGGCAAGTTCTGGTAACCTCTATAAGCTTCACACTGGAATGAAAATTTTAAATAACTAGATGGCAGATGATCAGAACCAAGTTTCTCATTGTTGAAGTGAGATTATCAGGAGGGGAAGTGTATAATGATTTGTGAGGCCATTATTAATATAGAGAGTGGAATGGAGTTAGAGTTATCAGCATCAACTGATGCTTAATTTAATATACCTACATATGCAGAAACACTATGAATACATGTGTGTATGAGTCAGCATACACGTTTTGTTCCTTTTTGTTCTAGCAGTTGACAGAGTAGGAACAATGATACCTGTGTAAGGCCCGGGCCTTCCCCTGCCTCTCGAGGTGCAAATCAAGGACTGTTTTGGCAACCAGCTAAAGCTTCCTGCTAAGTTCCGTGCTTGCTCTGCTCTAGCCTGGTATAATAGCCTAGGGCTCTATATCACTTTAAAATGGTAATTTCTCAACCTGCCTGGAAGAGCCCAGGCACCAAGGTACCTCTCACCTGTCTGACACTGCCTTACACCCCTCGCCCACCTGCCTGAGGAGAAGCTCACTTGGCGCCAGCTTCCCCATCCCCCTCTGGCTGGGAGGGGTTTCCATTACTGGGGCCAAAGGGTATTTTAACCCCAGATTAAGTTGAATAAACGGGCATTCTCCTCTTGGGAATGACTCTAACTCTCGGTATGTGTTGTGTACGTCTTGTGTTCAACCCCTAGGACCTTACCTAGCTCGTGGAAAGTATGGAGTCGTGATCCATACTTGGTGGGTGGTGATGCAGACTTGGGTGTGGAATGTTTGCAACACCTGTGCAGTGCATAAAATAATTCCTGGTGCCTAGATCCTGGTTTCTAATACCATTTTCCAACAAAGAATCAGGGCTCTTTAGAAACAGAACTATTTCAGGTAGGGGTGTGGGATATGCTAAATAAATAAACCTAGAAGAACTTATATAGGCTAAAAGCAAGAAAGTCTTCAAAACAAAGCTCCACACTAACAGGAGTAAGTGAGATACACAGAAGCCTACTGAAAGAGTTCCCTTTTAGGCAAAGCTAGAACAAGCAATTGAAACAATAAAATCAATACAATAGTATTGAATTAAAACCCTAAGTATAAAATAAATATTTATGAGTGCATTTGTTATGAATGAATAATTGAATAAATAAACAGAAAAATACAATTTTCTTATATAGAATGATTCTAAATAATTTATAATAATTATATACTAAGCCTTTACAACAAGTGGACCGTAGGTAGCACAGTGTGGTCTGTGAGCAATGTATTCTGATGGAGTAGAGTGTTTGGAAGAAAAGTGAACCTCTGCAGAGGAGATCTCACAGCACAATCTCACTAGGTCATCAAGATCAATAGTACCTGTGAGCAGTCAAGTTGATATTGTATGATAGAAATGACAAGATAGACCTTCATCCTCAAATCCCATATTTCTTCTAATTACTGGGGCAAGACCAGACCAATACCAATGGGAGAACATTATTCTACAAATATCTGAACAATATTCTTCAAACTGTCAAGGTCATTAAGAACAAATCTGAGAATCCACCATTGGTAAGAGAAGTCTGAGGAAACAGGACAACTAAATGCAATGTAGTGCTGTAGATGAGATCCTGAAAGGAAAAAGCTGGTTCTTCAACCATATTAATGTAAAGGTTAATAGGAAGAGGGAGTGTGTTTCATACATGTAAAATTGTTCTAAACAATGAAGGATGGTTTTCAAAACTAAACAACAACAAACAAAACCCCAAATTAAGTCCTGCCATCATCTTCAAACTCCCCATTTTCCTTCCCCTTCTCATTAAGATCTTTCATATTAGAGGAGACTTCATTCTTTCTTTGTTTTTTTTTTTCTGTGTGTGTGTGTGTGTCTTTTATTTGCATAAATATTTGGCCACATCTTTACCTGTTCTTACACAGAATGACTAGATCATATCATACTAGGTGGCGGTATCGCCATATTTACTTCCAGTTTTTGTCTAATGGTATGTTCAGATTTTTCTGTTACCAGCAGCATTGTTGGAAGTATTCCTATGTATGCACGGAAGACTTTCTGTGCTGTGTGCTACATAGAAGACGTGAAATGGCTTGGTCTTTAGGTGGGTACATTTTCAACCCTGCTTTTATAAGAGTTACAGTATTAGTTTACATTTCTATCTGTAATAATTTAATTTTTTCTGAATTTTGTTTCTTGAAAAGAATCCTCACGAATGTCCAAGCAGATATTTTTATTTTCTTATAAAGGTTTTAAGGTTTATCATATTTGTAATAAAAGTAATATGGTGATAGATGTCATTGTAACACATTAGAAACTGTCATAGGCAAACTTGTCCTGGGTGATTAATTTGATTAAAATAGAGCTTCTCTACAGTCTGTGAGCATCTATCCAGACATGGTATAAAAGTGCAGAAATTAAAATTTGACATGTCTTCACTGAAATTTCTGTCCGCATAAACTGGCATTTCTCTGAGAAACTCCTAGCCATTTAAGTTCAATTATATTTAAAGCTAGGAGAGGGGGAATAAAAGAAAAAAGCCACAGAGGAGGAAGCAAGGGAGGGAATGTGTGCGTGTACACATACATATGTATGTGTATGACTTTGCTCTATAAAACAAGATCTCAATCTTCCCTCCAAAGAGGAATAAAAAAATTAAGCTGGTATTTATTTTTCTTTCATGAGCGCCAATGTCTTGAATTTAAGCTGTATCAGCACATCTTGAAGAACACTTGAAGCATCGTATAATTCATCATTCCTGCATTCAAACCCCCTTTGATGTAAAAATCTACATTTCTGTGGAGAAACAGTAAATAATAACCCTCTCAATACTATAAATTAGCACGTTCTGCAAGTGTGTGTTGTTTAAGTGCTGAAAATTCCAGCTTCAGATTGCCATCATTCATGCCACCGTGTCTCAGATGAGGTCGCCACTCTGTAAATTTGTTCATTGTTGACCTAAAGTTCACTGTACAGAAGAGCGAGAGAAATACGGGAAATATGTTTTAAAGCTCCGCTTTCCATGGAAGATGGAGAGATCTGGGAAAAGAAGTCGGGGACACTGAAGTATTTCAATCACTTCCCACCAATCCAAAGCCCATGTATAAGGAGAAAATGCTGTCCAATGTTGTATATGAAGCTAGTTGCTCACTATGGAATAGCTCACTGGACTCTGACAGTGGATTCTAAGCACAAGACCATATAACAAAGATCAGAAGCTTCCTACTGGAGCCACACACACAGAGTTTCTGCATGGCCTCAAGGTCCCCCCACCATCATATTCTTAATTTGTATTTCCAGGGGGGCACTTCTCAGAGTATTAGACATATTATCATCATCCTCACCCAGCAGGTTCCTCATGCCCTGGATGCCATAAAATACCTCCGAGTAGTAAAGGAAAGGGTTGTAAATAAGGATTGACAAATCCTTCATAGGTAAATGAAACTTTTTGGGTGCTTTCTTGATGGAGTTCGCCTTCAGCATTAAGGCTTGTGTAAGGATCCACCGAATGGATAAAGCTGTGAGAAAGACGTTTACACACAAACGGTTTCTCTGTATAAAGCAGGTGAGTGTGTTTTCTCTATCCTGTTCATTGCCAGAAATCCTTTATCTAACTGTGTAAAAGGATAGATTTTTGAAAAAAAAATTAAAGCATACAGCAGAAGGCATAGATAAAAGCCTAAATGTCATATTACCTGTCCTAAGTTTAAGTGACAGATCAATCCATTACTAACAATGGGGCTCCGAGCAATCTCTTATCTCCAATGATATTCACTCTTCTCTATTGTTGGAAAGGTTGGCAAGTCAGAGGCTAACACCAGACCTGCCTTCCTAGCCGTTTCTTTTAACCAGCACATTGGACTGCTCCAGACACTTTTGACAGCATCTTGTATGTGGGGCCTTACTACACCTCTACAGGCTAACTGATTTATCCTGAGGTATGCTTTCTTCTGTTAAATCCATAGCAGCTAATGCAAACCACCAAAGCATAAGAACTAGCTGTATCCCTAAGGTCTGTACATGCAAAGGCTCAAGAGTTGGGTTTGGAGAAGAGGAACATCCTCTTCCGATGCCCTTGGGAGTGATAAATACATCTATTCACGGCACAGCAAAGCTGGACCCTCCCTCCTCACATTAGCTCCATCCCAAGATCAAATGTGCTCCCAAAGCAGGAATATCTTCTGTTATGAAAGATGAGACAAGAATTTTTTAGTTGAGATATTAATTTAGTAAACCTTTGAATTCTCCCAAGAGGATAATATGGCTTATATGCCCAAATATTTTTAGTTAGAAATTACAG
Source organism: Myodes glareolus (assembly GCF_982192425.1). Taxonomy (NCBI): domain Eukaryota; kingdom Metazoa; phylum Chordata; class Mammalia; order Rodentia; family Cricetidae; genus Myodes; species Myodes glareolus. The sequence goes on from NC_142030.1 coordinate 65,968,293, forward strand.
TTGTTTTGCAATACTTTAGAAACCCTTCACAACATACCCGAAAGCAGAGGTGTAGATTATCTGGCTTGGAGTTGCCTGACAAGTACCATAGAGAAGACAATCATTCACAATAAAATTCATATTTGCAGGAAAGCAGGCAAGCTAGAGATGACAGGACCTGAATTTAAATATTCCAATCCAAAGCTTTGGATAGCTAAAGTAGATACAAGTTAAAGTGCTATCTTACCCTTGTACCGTAGTCTGCAACTCCCACCTCAAAGAACAGGAGACAAGGATTCCTTCTACCCTAACACAAGAGATGATTTTACAAATAAAATGGACAGGCTGATAACTGAGATAGTCTCTGGAGCCACACATCACTGCTTGCTGTGTCAAGATAGCCCTCCCTGCCTGACCTATGAAAAGCCATGCCCTACTCTCCAGAACCACATGCATTTCCCACCATTCCTATATCGAGGCTCCACTCTAGTCAAGTCAATCTCCATTCATAGCCAGGCCATTCCTATATCCATGTATTCATAGTCACCATTAACATCTTAACCTTTCCACATGAACTTTCAGTTATCCTAGACAAAGTCAAGTCAAATATACCTTTTATTCCATTCATACACACACACACACACACACACACACACACACACACACACACACACTTCCAATCTTCGCAAAGAGATACGTAAGTAAGTGTTCCAGCTTCAGTGGTCTGTGGAGGTGCTAGGGACGGCTTCACAGAAAGGTAACATGAGTGTGATGTTTATATGACTGGATAGCTGTAGGCAGGGGACAAAGAGCCATCCAGGAAGGAGGCATGCACAAAATCTTAAAAGAATCATGAAACCTGTAGCTGATTTGAAAGAATAAGGGGCCTGAAAAGCTGGCAGCAAGATCACTTTTGGAAGATCCTTTGGATCTTGGAAATGTGGAATGAGAAAAGTCTGACTTGATCCTCAGGGTGGTGGGGGGGTAGCTAACATTTGTTTTTTGTTATTTATTCTCATTTTTTTTTCATGAGTGACAGGACCTGATTTTGACCAAGGTGTGGCTAAATCTGTCCTCCTCAGAGCCTGCTCATCTCACAGACAAATCTCAGCAATCCTATATTTTCAACATCCAAGCACACAAGCATCTGTGTTCCTGTTGACTAGAGAGCATCTGGGCTAGGCATGTTTTAGTCAGCTTCTGGGTCCTTATAGTAGCAAAGAGAGCCAAGAAGTAGGAACTTCATGAATTCCCAGAACTACTGGCTGGTGGAGGTTGCTTCCTGAGATGCGGGAGAAGAGACCTACCACAGATTATTATGCCCCTCACTGTGCGTCTTCAGTTGTGGCACTCGGGACCACAAAGCATAGCATAAGAACATGTATGTGTCCTTCAGTCTGTCCTCCATGAATTCGAACTCCTCTCATTCTTCTCTCTTAGATGTTGCTCCTTTGGGAATCCCAGGTCAAAAGGGGCAGGCACCAGCAAATCACTGGCTCTGAGCCCATTTGAGTGACCGAGAGGTTGGAGAACAATCCTGCACTTTCTGGTTCTGAAGTGAAAGTGTCTGTGCCTTAGTGCAGTAGGTTACCATAGCAACCCCAACAGGGTGCTGCAGTGGGCAGCGAATACAAAGGCGCAGAAAGCCCATTCTTGAACATCTGAGTTTTGGACATCTGACTCATATAGGAATATCACAGTACACAGCCCCGGGTTTGGGATTTTTCAAAAAGAGAAGTGGAGTTCTGAGCACCTCCTAGCCCAGCCACCCCTTTTCATCCACATATGTCCAACTTTATGCACAGTAAATACTGCACACAGAACCCCAAACAACCCCTTTAGAAACACATAATTCTCCACATTCACTTTTACAAAGCATCACGAACAGATTGTATTTGCACATCAGCATGACTTCAACACGAACTTTGCATCCACTAAACTCAACAAATTGAATGCCGTAACAAGTAGCATATTCACGCTGCTTCTGTTTCTAGCCAGCCCCCAGTCTTTATTATGTTATTGGTATTTTTCCTGCAAAAAAATAAAATAAAATAACCCATTCAAGTGTGTAGGCTGGCTTCAATGGGATTAACTGAGCTGCACTCCAGGAACTGTAAATGAACTTTTCATAGGACCAGGCAATTTTGTCAATTACTTTTCCATTGGAGTTGAGGAACCAGGGTTTCCTCACCTACTCCCTAAATGCTCTGGGTATAAAGATGAATCTTTGTGAAAGAAGGGTAGGGAGAGAGCTTATAATTTCACCAATGGCTTCAACCTACACATGGCCAGTGGGGAACCATATTCACACAAAGTGAACTTGAGTTTGCAGAATGTTAAGTAAATGTAATAGCATCCTGAACATTCTCTCTCTCTCTCTCTCTCTCTCTCTCTCTCCCTCTCTCTCTCTCTCTCTCTCTCTCTCTCTCTCCCTCTCACCTGCCCCCCACATCTAGAGACTGAATTATGGTTATCCTTATCTCCCTTCCTGAACAAAGTTATAATACATGAAGCATATTGTAAGACTACATACATTGTATTTTGGAGCAATGGACTGCACAGTTGGGTGGGGTAGCATGGAGAGACATGGAGTTTCAGATGGAGCAGGGAAGTGTTGCCTAAGTCACATGAGCCTATGATGCTTTGCAAGAGTCTGGTAATGAAAACAAAAAGGGTAGAGTCAAAGCAGCATATGATTCAGTCAGCATCTGAAGGGATCTGGTGACTGTTAGAAAATTATGAGAAAGGGATCAGAGAGTGGCAAACAAAGGCAAGAAAAGCCTCTTGCCCAGGGAAGCTGCTCTGTGTGCAAGGATATCTACCCCTAAGAAGTTTCAAGAACAGAGGAGAGCAATAGCAATAGTTGAGCCACACAGTTGGGCCATTTCCTTAAACAAGAGACTTTAAAGCATCATGGAGATGTGGAGGCGCCTGAAATAGGAGGTTGTTAAGACTTAGGCGTGAAAGTACAACTTCCCAAGATGAACTCCAGCCACATTAGAAACTTGTTTGGAAGGAAGGCTATCAAAGCCCTGGTGACAAAAGCTTTTGGATGAAGGATGATCAGCCCTTGCAGTGAGGCACCCACGTGCTGGCAAGGTGACCACAGAATTCCTATTCCTAAGGCCTGGAGATAGTGGTGGGTGACTATAGGTGCCCAAACGTGTGAAGCCAAGAGCTAAGCATGTGGCATGTAAGCAGGGAGAGAGGCCTATGAGAGTTGGACTGGAAACTGACGCTGTACTGATGTGTTCCTGAATGAAAACTCCCAGCTCAAGGCTGAGGAAGGTTTCAGAGACACTCCAGCAACCTGTTCCTTTGGGGCAAGGCCGCTGAGAAGGGGGGTCGGGTCTCGGGATCGATCGGATTTGGGGAGACATCAGGTGCACTAAAGCCAAAGTGCCGGCCTGCAAGTGGGTGTGGAGAGAGGTCCAACAGTGGGGCGGATCCAGGGAGGTAGTGTGGGGGAGGGGAGGCGGCGGCAGCAAGTGGATGTGTGGAGTGGGCCGAGTGGGGGGTGGGGGCGCCGGTCCAGCGCCTCCTCCGGCCTCTTCGACCTCTCCAGGGACTCACCCAGCACGAAGTAGGGTAGCTCCGTGTTCTCTAGGTCGTCCACTACGACCATTTCTCCCGGGAAGTCATTGCGCACAGAGAAGAGGAGCTTGGGTTCGGAGGCCGAGGGACTGTGCATGATGCTCAGGTCGTTCTCGCGCAGGAAGGGCAGCGCCGACACAGTGATGCTCTTGAGCTTGCACTCCAGCTCCTTGGATGGATCCGCGTCGCCGGCAGCTGTGGCCAGCACCACAGCCGGCCCCCAGCAGCAGGCGAACAGGGCGCAGAGCCTGGCTAAAGCCATCTTGAGCCCTGGCCGCCTTCCTCCCTGCGCTGCTATGATGGGGGAGGCAGCGAGCAGGGAGGGAGCAGCGAGCAAGCAAGGGAGGCGGGGGAGGTTGGGGAGGGGACACAGAGCTCGAGAGCCCTGGTCCCCGAAATGAGATGCTTCTCCGAGAGCCCTAGGTTCCAACGCTGAGGTCTGGAGAGCCCAGTTCTTTGTTTCCCGGAGCTGCTTATCTGGGGACGGGAAAGGGGGGGTGGGGGGCAAGAAAAGGGAAGGAAGGATGTTGGGAGGAAAGAGGAAGAGGACTGGGTATTCTAGGGAATCAGGTCATCCCCCCCCCCAAGCTGGCTGATGATGCTCCTGCCTTTTCCATCCCCCAGGCTCTTAACTACCTGCTCTGCATTTTTAGAACTGTGTCTTTGTAATGCAAAAATATCTCCTGTGGCAGCAGCACCCAAATGGCTTGGGAAAAGACACACTCTGGCACACACCTTAAAGGGCTCTTCTTCAAAGCAGGTGGAGGGGGGCGAGGGGTGTTCTTCTAGATAAAAATGATACAGTCTTTGGGGTTTTGTGAGTGTGGCTTCTCTTCTTCTTCTTCTTCTTCTTCTTCTTCTTCTTCTTCTTCTTCTTCTTCTTCTTCTTCTTCTTCTCCTTCTCTTTCTCCTTCTCCTTCTCCTTCTTCTTCTTCTTCTTCTTCGAAAAAAAAAACTTCTTAGTTGGATTTGTCTGTTGTATTAAGAGGTGTTGAGACAAATGCACACGTATACATTTTGACCCAATATGAGCCCTGAAGAATATTTAAAGATAGCATTCGCAATATTGATATAGAAAGAGCAATCGAAAAAAAAGATGAACAGAGAAGGAAGTCAATCTAACTCATACTGTTAAGCAAAATAGAACTTTCACTTGCAACTCATGCATTTCGTTTCTGTCACAAACATTATGTAAAACAAGCAATAAAAAATGATGGTGATCCTGTGATTGATAGGGAGAGCAGACTTAGCTCAAAGAAACATTAAGCATTTAATTTAAAAACCAGTAAATAGAATAGAGCAGAGAGGATATGTGAGATTAAAGTTTCTCAGCAGTACTAATCAGTGGGAAAGTAATAAAAGAATATCGCAGGTTGTGATGGAGATCAATCCAAGCTCTGTCAAAAAAAAAAAAGAATAATAAGAAGAAGAACAGGGTAGATGTTTAAACCCCCCCCAACACACACACACAGTATTCTTACAAACAACAGCACCACCACCCAGACAGAGTTCATGTAAGTTCTGCTTCCACTAAAGCAGGCAGGTGTCATCAAATGCTGTATAGCACACACTGTATAAGATAAGCAACCATTTGGGAAATGCTGGCATCTGATATTTGCCTGAATTTCCACATGATAAGCAATGACTTACTTCAAAAGTATGCCCTTCCAACATCACCTATTCAGTGTGGATTCGAACACCAAGGCTTGAAGACTGTGCTTAGCTCAGTTCCTACTCTAGAAACGGAATTCATCACCTTCTCACATGAATCCCACCTTTGAAATGATTGCTGTCCCAATCTACATGGTGCAACTTACTGATACATGCAAATGTGTGCCCTTTAAATGACAAAACATGTGCCTCCGCAGTCTACAAGATTGAACCTAATAGTTTAATCTAGTTGAACCAGCCATGTTTTTAAGGTCACAACTAAGGAATGAAAGGAAAAAAGAAGAAGAAAATAATTCATAAATTGATGCATGTTTTGTGCTTAAACTTGACATATCCAAAAAATCATTGCAAAGGCATTGTGAGCTAGTGGAAGAGGATATATCAGCTAATGGGCTTTCCAACCATCTTCATTGCTCTCCCTAAGCAACTCCATGAAATCTTTTCCTCTCCCCCAGCATAGAGAAATGCATCAACAGATGAAGAAACTAAGATCAACAGAATAGTCAAGTGCTTAATGAGATCAATCTATTAAAACAACATGTACAGCTAAAGCAAAACAATATTTCATACATGGCAGCAATCATTCAGCAAACACCAAGCATTCATCTTTTCCTGAGCATTCATCAGAGCACGGGCCAAAAGAATAGCCGCCTGCTTTTGAATAGTATGAAACCTATTAGAATGTTTCAAGTCTTCCTGAATTTGAAAAGAGCAAGTATTGTGTTAGAAAGCACAAGTGAAGCACTGTAGGACTGGCTTCCCATAAGTCACTATGGAGTTCTCTTACTATGTTGTAGTTGGGAGTGATAGATGTTGACATCTCGATTTCTTTTTAAGAGTTTATCAATAGAGTCTATGGGAACAAAAGGACAACATATTTTGCCTTAGTTCCCATACACATGGATGCAATCGTATACCTAGAGATGAGGATAGAAATTGTAGTTCACAGAAACCAGGCTTCTGTGCAGTGCCTTATATTTAAGTGGGATGAGGAGATGTGGGTGTGTCTCAGTCATCACTTTCATGGAGAGGCAATGTGCTATAGTAAAACAACAGATGTGTCTCAAGGCCTGCCTTCTTCATATTCTCTTCTGAAAGGGAATTTGAACCAAGTTTGTCTTTAACGTTTTATGAAAACAATAAGCTCAAGTGTCTATATTCACATCCCAAGCCATAGACAACACATATGCAAGTGTTTATACTATTTAAAACTACGAAATACCAGGTTTTGTTAGTTGTAAGCCTGACTTTTCTCCTGAGGTCCACTGTTCTATATTTAAATGTCAGTGGCCTCTTTTCACTTCTTTAATACCTTTTTGATTGCTTTTCTTATCAGCCAGTTCTGTACCCAAGCACCCAGTTACCAGAAATTCATGAACTCTTTCTTCCTTCATTCCTTTGTAGCTTTTCTGCAATTTTCTGTACTTTGGAAATTCAAAGAATTTTCCATTTCTTACACTATTTATCCCCCTAGATTCTTGTTCACTGTGCTATATCTCATTCCTTGATCATCTCCCCCAAATATGTGTTCACACATATACACACCAATGAAAATAAAGCCTATTTCCCATTTTCACTCCTCCTGTGCCCTTCTGTTCACACAATATACAGTACTCTCCATTCCTCAGGTTCTCTGAACTCCTCAGATAAACCTCCAGCCTCGTGTTGAAGTAAGAAATTCCAACACTTCCTGTTCTCTTAGCTCTGTTCACTGAACATGTATCCACACACACAAACACGCACACAAATGCATAGCCATATTCAGTGCAGACACTGAATTCAGTGTCTTGTAGTCAATGTTTTTCTTTGTAGCATTTAAACAACAATAATACCAATAAAAATAATAACAATAATAATAATAATGCATAATTTGTATGGTGCTCATGAAAAAGAAATGAGATTATATTTGTGAAGGGCCTCACACATTCAGACATTTAGTTATCATTTAATAGTGATAACTTTCACCATTGCCACTATGTGTGTAACTGTTTCAGACAGAAAGTAGACTTTTGAATCATTGCCACATAAGTGTCTCCATTGTAGGTGTAAAAAGTAAATTTAGTGATTTACATTCCTTGACAGAAGAAATGATAATGTGTGTGTACCAACAGAGACACATGGGAACATTCTGATGAATAATAGATTAAAATATGGAACCAGCTCAGATAGTCATCAGCTTCCTGTATCAAAGACAATAATGAGTGAAAAAAAAATAAGGCACAAACCACTATACTCACTAATACTTTATATTTTCAGAATATACCATCCTTTGGGAATGAGCAATAGGCTACCACTTCTCTTTGGGTGGGTATAAGATTTTGACTAAGAAGAAGCAATCATTTGCTTCTTGTAATGTTGGAAATGATGTGAACAGTGATTACATCAATGTATACATATTCTTCAGATGAACTCATGTTGAGTTTTTAATGTGTGTTTTCATCATTGAAATATCATTGGGTGGTTTAAGACACCACAGAAGAAAACATAGCCAAGTTCCTTTATTTTCACATAATCAGTGATCAGCGCCAAAACCCCTGCCCCCAGAGTTTCTAGCACTTCGTTCTTTCCATTGACGTGAGTTACAGATATTTTACTATTTTCTCTCTTCCGCAAAACATTTCACAAGAACCCTGACCTCCATTGTGTTCCTACTTGGGACAGGTTCAGTGGGCCCCTGTCTCTAGGAATCTCAGGGACAACCAGCTCTGCATTGCAGAAGCAGTTGGATTCTCAGCATTTTAGTAAGATATTTTATCCTAGTTGAAGATCGGGGGTCTCCGGCGTGTTGTATAGCTTAGACACCTGCAGCATGAAGAAGGAATAACTTGACTGGGATGTAGAGGAGGAAGCAAGTGGGAATCAGGAATGGTGGGAATGAGCGTTTGCAGGCAAGATGCTATTTCTCAGCTTTCCTCACCCATTCGGACTTCTAGCTAATGGACACTTTTTATCTAACCCAGATATACCGCTTTGGCACACATTAAACCTCTGGTCTCTGCTCTTTTCTAATTCTTTACAAAATGACCTCTACTCTTGCTCTTAATACAAGGAAACTAAATCCAGACCCTTCTCTCTCTTTCTCACTATCTTCCTCTATATGGCCCCACATCACATGACTTAATGGGAATCCCCCTGCATCCCCTTGCCAGTTTCAACTTCCAGCTGGTCTGTTGAAGTGGATGTTTCTTCAACAATGACTCTTCCCTGCTCTTGCCAAAATTTAGTGTAGTTCACCAGTTAGTAGAACGTATTTCAGTTTCACACGTTTATTAGAATATCAAAAATATGTTATTCACACCCTTCAACTCAAAGTTAATATTTTTATCCCTCATTCTTTCCTCTTTTCCCTTCCCTTCTCCCTCCCTCAAGGCCCCCACCCCCACCCCCGATTCGCACAGGCTCAGCAACAGCACCTGCTTCACAGAAACAAGGCTAGTCCTGTTCTCCTTTCTCTAGTCTTCCTTTAAAAACCGAGTCCCTCTTCCCGACAGCCACTGGAGTGAAGGGAGACACACAGGAGGGAAACAGCACAGGCAAAACAATTCCCCCCCCCTTTTTTTAACTCAGGGCATTTTAAATGTCTCCCCCAGAATCCTCAAGTTCTTTTGCCATTGTCCCAACAGTTCTGGTGTGGGGGCGTGAGGTATCTCAATTTAGCCGTCCAGCCATCCTAAGACTCTGCCTACCCATCTTATAGGATCCCGCGGTCTTTAGCCTCCCTCTTTTCCATGTATCTTTGAAGTGCATGTCTGTGTGTGTGTGTGTGTGTGTGTGTGTGTGTGTGTGTGTAGGCGCGCGCGCGCTATTTCTCACTTGGGGGCTCACTTCTAATTAAGTAATTCAGGAGGCTTAATAAACACAGAACAACCAAATGAAACCTCAAATTAGAAGGAAAATGGATCAAATGGGTCCCCATCTCTGAGAGTTCTGGTTAAGCAAGCAAACAAAATGGGCTGGGACAAATGATAATTGTAACTCAGAAGATTAAAGAAAATGCAATTAGTTCCCCGTCTACTTCCTGTTCCTCAGCCTTTTGACACTCTTTAACCCTCATTCCAACCTTACACGCGGCCGTGAATTTATCCAATGCTTTCTTAACCTCGCCGGAGGGAGGGTTGGGGGGACAAGAAAGCAAGAAAGAAAAGGGGGGAAAAAAGTCTCTGCTGCAAAGCTGGGAGGGTTAACAGAGCTGGTACCCCAGCCTGCCAAAGGAGATAGCCGGTAGGCCTCAGAACCCGCCCCCTGCCAAGCTGCTCAGCCAATGGGCGTCTGTGGAGAGTGAGGAGCAGAGTTCTATTGGCTGCTAACCTACGTGCATAAGAAAGAACGAGAGAGGCAGGCAGGGCAGCATTGTTATCTTAAGACACTCATCTGGTGTCTGAGTCTGCAGGTGACACTGGTTAGGTACAGAGCGCGGAGTCGGAGTGGGGACGCGCCGAGCTGCAGCCTTAGGATGGAATCCGCCTGCCTGCCTAGCGGCTCGCGGCTCATCCAGCAGTTCCTCCGCTGAGCTCGGCGGATTCGGAAGGACTTGGGAAATGCACCTGCCGCGCGCTCCGAGGACACCGGCAGGTCCTCAGGCAGCCGAAGGAGCCCAGACGCCTGAGGAACGGTTTCTGCTCATGTGCAAGGCACAGATTTCGGATGACAGGGAGGGTGAGTCTCTTTAGAGTTGGAAAAAAAGGGCAAGATCTTGGTTTCACCTCGGTCGAGGGACAGGGGACTCCTCAGTTGCCTTCCCACTTTCCTCACCTCTCCCACGCCGCGTGCGACCCAGCCTAGCGCTGATCCCACTTCACAGATGCTGTGGGTTCCTGGGATGCTCGCCGCTCCGCGGCAAGGCAGCATGCAAGTGGTCTAACTGCCGCGGCGACGTTGGCGGCGGCGGCGGCGGCGGCAACAGCAAAGCCCAGAGCAGGAGAATTTGAAAAGAGACATCCGTTCCCTCTCTCAAGCTGAGGGGGGAGGCTTTGCATTTCCCCAAAGGAGAAAGACTACAAGAAATCATGAAGTAAAAACTTTGGAAGGCTGCCACTGGAGATGTTGCACAAAAATCGGGCACCTTTTAGGAGTCTCCTCGCAGTCCTTGGTGGTTTGGGGAGCAGCTGATACAGCAAGAAGGGCTTTTGCAAGGATTCAAGGTAACAGTGCAGGGGGCCGGGCCGTGGGTTTTCTGTATTCCCTTTCGTTGTAATTTTGATGAGTCCTCATTCAACCCTCTTGTCTGGTGCCTGCAATTGCGAGCAAAAGGAATGATTCCCATTCCATCCCTTAGTTTCTGTCAGGTGGAGCTTAGCAGTGGACTTTGGGTGTAAGCTGACTCTGGTTTTGCCTCCTGGTGTCGCATGGCTGTCACAGAGCTTGGGCACTCTGCCTGACCTATATTGGTTTTGCCTGGTTTAAGTCCTCAAAGTTAGCGCAACTCCCATTAGCTTTGGAAAATGCATTCGGGCTCCATAATTGCAGAGAATGACAAGGACTTTTGCTTGCCTAGTGATGCTGGAGAGAACTGCACGAGGCTCAGCGTGTTTGGAGAGGACCCTGAAGACCTGATATCGCGTTGCACAATACATCTGTGTTCACATGTTCATAAAACCCTGTGGCATGATTGAGAGGCCAGTCTGTTTCTTCCACGAACATGTAACCAGAGACAAAAATAATTCCTAAGAGTGAACCCCGTACTCTCCCTTGAGTGGTATAGCAGAAGCCCCTATTGATTGGGTCGATCCTCTTAGTGCCCTGGAGACACTAAGGGGGAGATGCTGCTGTGCTGGAGGGAAGGGTCTGCTGATGCCATCTATAAGATTGCTCTCCCTGTTCGTACACAGTTGAATGTTGCCTGTGGTGGGTGTGTGTGTGTGTGTGTGTGTGTGTGTGTGTGTGTGTGTGTTTCCACAGCTGTATGCAGGAAATGCAGAAAGCTGGCAGCTCACAGAAACACTAAGCATGCCTGCCGAGCCCCTGCCCAGGCCTTGGATGCCTGGAATGTTCCTGCCCAGTAGGAGACTGAACTTATGCACTGCTGTGCTAGCCCAGAGGAGTTCTCTCTTCACCAAGCAGTGCTTCTGCATGGTACATATTTATCCAGGGTATATAGACTAAAGTCAAATATTAACTAAAAATCAGCTGGATGCACTGGAACATGGTTGAGAAGACCTCTCTGTAAAGAACCACATGTGTGTTCTCCCCTGTCCGGGGAGTTGGTTGCTTTGAGTGGGCGCATATGTGATAAGAGAATAACTATTATAAAAGATAGTCTGGACCTTATTCCACGGGGACAGTGCTATGTTGGCCTAGGTCAATCAGAAGAATTAAATGTAGGCTGAATCAAGTATAGCTCCCCAGTTTTTTTTTTCCTAAACATGTACATGTTGTTACCTTTCGTTTCCTCACCCCACGTCCATGCTCTTAGAAGACAGGCAGCGCCAGTATTAACCAGGCAGCTAAAGAATTCTACTCAGTCCCCTGGGGGGCAGTCTGATGACATCAGCCAGCAGCCGAAGTGATGCTGGAGTTGGTGTTTTCCCTCTTGATTTTACACAGTAATGTGTATGTTATTTGTTTATGCCGTGGCCCTCTGGACTTCCTTCTCACCTGGGCTGAGCTGCTCTGTAGCAGTGAGGGCATGACCAAGCAATGCTGCCACTGGGATCCTATCTTACCAGCACCATAGCTGCCACCTGCTCTGGGGAAAGGTGCGTGCTTGGCTTCTGTGAGGAAGGAGAGGAATTGCAAAGACGCAGAGCACGGAGACTGTGTTGAGGGTAAGAGAGCAGACGTTGGTCCAGAGTCTTCAGTGCTGGGAAGCAGCTGCTTTTAAAGGGGTTGATAGCTGGCTGGGTTGTAGCCATGGGGAAGGTAGAAGCATTCTTGCCTCTCACTTCTCTCTCCCCACCAAAAAAAAAAAAAAAAAAAGAAAAGAAAAAAAAAACCGAGCTGACTTTCTCCTCCCAGAATGGAGTGGTGTGTGCTACAGTGTGGAAACAAGGAAGATCGAGGAAGAAAGATCTGGGGAGGACAAAAGGACCCTATCTATTCTCCTTATGCTGGCCTGGTTTTGAGGACAGGAAACATCTTCTCTCCTTGGACCTCAGGATCCTCTTCTGAGTGTTCATATCTGGCCTCCCGACAGGCTGTTTACTGAGTTAAGCCAGAGGGCATAGAACATCCATGCGTCATCAGCTCCTCCTGATCCCCTTCCCCAAGGTACAGGTTAGCACCTGGGGAGCACCACCTAAGATATATCCCTCTGAGATAGTGCTCCAGAATCCCTCTCCACTCACAAGCAAGAGGTAATCTGAAGGAACTGTAGACGTGTGCGCACTTTCTGCTGACTGGAATGTTCAGTGTTCAGGTTCCTGACTGGTGTTTAAACAAACGCAGTGTGGTTTTATTTCTGGAGGCTCGATTCTTTTCCTTAAATAATAAGTCCTTGTATCCATTTTATAAAGGCCCCCCTTTTCCAAAGAGCTGGGAGGATTTACAGAAGTCCTCTAATTAATTCTCATATGGCTTATTGTCTCATTGGTCTAAGACGTAGAGCTAAATGGTTTCAGCCTCCTACTTGGAAAGGGGAGAGAGAGCACCCTAGGAGAAGATATGTCTTCCCTCAGTCACGCAGCAGTAGGGGAAGTTTGGATGGGTCTGGGTATTACTGCTCCTTCACCAGCCTCAGTCTTCTTCTAAGTCTTCTTCTAAGGCACAGTCTCATCTCAGTGACTGGGCTCTGACTTGGCTACTTTATACTTTACAAGGCTGGGAAGCTATGGTGTGATCTGGGTTCCTTCTCTGGCAGTATGTCTGGGTAGTGAGGGACAAAAACCTTAGACAACTTTGTCTTCCATGATTTTGTAGTCTACTTGGGAAAACAGACCTATATCTGGGCAAAGGTAAATGACGGCGTAAGTTCTAAACAGAAGCTCAATACAAAAGAAGTCAAAATTCTGACCTTATTAATTGACCATTGATCTGCACTGATAATAAGAGCTATCAGTATTCCAAGAAAGGAGAATTAGAATTGAGCTTTGAGAGTTGGAGTGGAATATTTTTGGGTAGGCAGAGGGGATGAAGGGTTCCTGTTGGCAGAGAAACTCACTGTGGCACAGGTAAGAGGCTGGAAATGCCATGGTTTGCATGGTTCTTTGGGGCCACATCTCCTTTGGAAATCCGGAAGTCTTATTATATTAAACATGTATAGCCTACAAGAAGTTGGCCCAAGAGCCTACCAGAGGGCTGTGAAGTTGGGTATCTCATTAGGCATCAAAAATGTTACCTGACTTCCCATTCACTCTCAGGTCTAATCCTTACACAACAGGAAAACAGTTACTCGATGTCAGAGATCCCATTCACTTCCCACCCGAAAATTTGAATAAGGATGGTGGAGAAAGCAGGCAAATTTCAAGAGAACACGAGAAAAATCTTGTATCTTAGAATCAGAATCTCTTAAGAGAGAGCTTTGATTTTCCTCCATTTCCTATTTCCCCACCCAAATGTTCCTCTTGGGGTTTACTTGGAGCCGGCAAAATGCCAAAGCCCTTAGGCATTTAGCACTGAGCAGAAGATTTTCAATCTTAAAATTCTTGAGCATGCCCATGTACATAACCTCTTGTCTCCTCTTCTCTTCCTCTTTTAATAAAACATATGCTGTAGCAGTCACAAAGGAGGAGACCACAAAAAAGCAGGAGGGGGTGGGGAGTGGTATTGCCCGCAGCTGTACCACGAGGTCCTGTGATTGTTCAGCAGAGCAAGGAAGGGGGAGAGGCATGGTGTCAGCCTGGGCAATGCCGAGAGAAGTCTAAGGGCTGCTGCTGTATACCTGGAGAAGGTTCCAGCCAGCTAGACATACACACTTATTCCAGGAGTAAAAGATCTCTCTCCCAGAGAAAAGATCGAGAACAGCATGGGTCTTGCGAGAGGACTAGCTGCACAGCGATCTTGGTTTGAAGCATCATGCAGGCTGCATGTCACTGTGTGAATAGCTCTATTCCTAGAATACAGAAAGCTTCCACTGGGAATGAGAAGGGAATGGCTTGCCACAATTCACACTGTACTTTCTGTGTGGTCTGGAGGAAATTCTCTAGGAGCCCAGTCTCTTTATTTACTTTGACCCAGGAGTGCAATCAGGGATCAGATCGTAAGAGATCAGATCGTAAGAGACATTAACTCTTTTGAAGATCCTACTCTTAATTCTGCTTGTGTCTGTCTATCAGCACGCGTCCTTGTGCTAAGGACCATGTAGCTGGACTGCGAGTAGGGCATCTTCTCTACTTATGGAAGCATCCAGTGCAATTTTGGGGGTTGAGGTAGAGCCCAAGGCACATCATATGTGGTTCCTAGTTTTGGAGGAAACCCTGTTCTGTTTGAAAGGGAAGTGTCAGAAGGCTCAGCTATGAAGGCTGCAGTGGGCTAGCCTTCTCTGAACATGTGGGTGCGAGTTGGTTTTCTTCATATAATTTCTCTGATATACGGAGAATGTAGAACACCATCACCACAGCCTGTGACCTTCAATGGCTGGTCCAATCCCATTATTTATTTTTCTGAAACTCACTTGCAATGCTAAAACACCTGGGTCACTGGACTGGGTAAAGTGAGAACCCAAAGCAGGCAGAAATCTACCAAAGAACTCTACAGGTAGCTCAGGAGCTCTTGAAATATATGTTGAGATTGCAAAATGCACCTTGGATTATAAAGATTCACTTTTTTTAAAAAAAACATATAAGGGACTAGGTACGTGACTCATTGTTAATATTGCAATATTGCTTGCCTAGCATGCTTAAAGCCCTAGTTTTTATTACTAGCACCACATAAACCAGACACAGTGATACACACCTCTCAACCTTACTACTTAGGAGATGGGAGCATGGGAAACAGAAGTTCAAGGTCATCCTCTACTATATAGAAAGTAGGAGACCTGAAAGGGATATAAGAGACCCTGTTTCAAAGACCAAAACACCCCACATGTACAAACAAAAGCAATGTAAAAATATCACTAGTTTTATACTGACTTCAGGTTAAAATGATATAATATTTCAGATATGTTGGGTTAAATAAAATCCTGCTAGTTTTACTCATTTCTTTTTTTTTAAGTTTTTAATATAGATGCCAGAAAGTTAGATTTTTCTGTGACAAGCCTTGCATTTCTTTTAGACTGAGTTGGCCAGGCCCTGCAGAGCAGTGGCAGGTTAATGGGGAAGGGGGAAGGGCAAAACTTGAGACAGGAGGAACCAGAGACACAAAAAAAAAGAGAACCTGGAGAGAGAGGTCAAGAGCAGCCCAGAGGGAGCCTGCGGGCATGGATTTCTGAAATTTAAAAAGCAAGGAACACAAATAGCTTACATGGCCTATATTTATTTGAGGAGGGACCTAGCTTACTGTGACTCAGCGCCCCAGAAGCCTTTGCAAACCGATGCAGCTCCCAGCTCACATGCCCAGAGCGAGTTGGTGAGAGGCCTCATGGTTTCAGCCTTTTTCTTTTACTTCTTCCTTTCTCTTTTAAAGTGGTGGCGGTAGAAATAGCTGAGTGACCTCCAGGGTCTCTTCCAAAGTGTTCCCTCACTCTTATCTCTATACCACATGACCTCCCCACCCACGAGTTTTTTATTTTTTCAAAACAGATATATTTTAGTGTAGTAGGGAGAAAAGCCATTGCTATGTTTTAAAGATTATTTATTAAACTATCAATTAAAATGGGAAGACACAAGGATCAAATTTTATTTGTTAATTACAGAGTAGAATACTAGAACCCCTTCATCAATATTATGTTGGCATTGTTAGTCATTGAGATAAGGTTTGGACATGCCTAGAACTTGTCATATCTATTTAGCCTTCTATCATTTGTGAAAATGTTTTCCCAAGTTATATTTCACCTGATTCACACAACACCCCAGGGGGAAATATTATCTTCTTCCTATGTTTTCCATGATCTATCTTTAAACTACCCTTATGACTCTATTTTCTACTCCTTCTCTTTATGTGTTATTTGTTCAGTCTTGCTGGCAGTTCTTAAATAGGAACCACATGAAAGAGACATTACTACCTCTCACAGCCTTGTCTCAGCACCTGTAAACACAATTGTGTCCCCCTTCTTAGGGGTTTGTTCTCAATGTGAAATAGGGCAGAATACCAAATATAGCTCCAGTACATTGTAGACATTTAACGAATGTTATGCCCATTTTCTGCTAAAGATCTCTGGCTTGATACTCTCATGGTTTGAGTACCCCAAACTAGATTCAGGCATTTCTTTCCCCAGATACCTGCTTCAGTAAATGACACAATCAGACCTCCAGAGACACGATAAAGAAATATGGAGCTGGACTTAATGGAACACGTCTGTAATTCTGGCACTGGGGATGGGGAGGCAGAAAAGTCAATGCAAATTCAAGGCCAACCTCTTCTACACAATGCTCTTCAGGCCAGCCAAGGCTAGCAAGACTCTGCTTCATAAAACAACAGCTAGGGAGATGCTTCTTTGGGTAAGAGAGCTTGCTTTGCAAGTTTGAGGACCTGAGTTCAAATCCCGAGCACCCATGTCAAAAACAAACTTTCAAAAGCAACCCAACGTAGCTACTTGCATCTATAAATGCAGTATTGAGAAATGGAGGCAGGAAGATGTGGAGGCCTCACAAACCAGCCATCCTATCTGAAATGACAAGTTTCTGGTTGAGTGATAGACCCTGTCTCAAGGCAATAAGGCAGGGAGCAATGAAAGGAGATATTAGACAGCCTATTCTGAGTCTTTGCATGTGAACACATGGGCCTGCATACCTCTACACTTACATGTACACACCACATACACTTATACCTACAACACCATACACACACCACCACCAACAACAACAACCCCCCCAAAATGAAAAGATGAATTATGCTGACCCTTTATTTTCTCTCACACTGCTTCTCTACCCACATCCAATCTATCAGCAACCATGGGAAAAGTGTGTCTCTAGTGATTTCTGGAAGCCCTGTACTCCTTGTGGCCCCTCCTTCTACTCTGAAGTCAGACGCTCTTTCTTCTTGCCTGGACCTTTCTACGTTTGCTCTCCCTGTTTCTTGCCTAGAGGGCTAACCAAGTCTGTTTCCTCCTTGCAGCCAGAGTGATATTTCAACATGGTAAATTTGATTATGGCCTCTCCGATCATTGCAATTCTCCTGGGCTCCCCACGAGCACCGGAATGAAAACCAAATTTCTTAGCCTGACAAACAGCTCCTTCATGAGCTAGTCCTCGGCCTCTTTGTGGCCCTGTCCTCTCGCCGTTTTGACTGCAGCTTGCACTGAAGCCCCAGCATTCTGGCTCTTAGAGTGCCATCTTCTTCTCTGGCAGTGCCCTCCCTCTGCTGTCCTAGTCTCTGCTTCCTGAGGGGTGACTGAGCTTCAAGACTCTGTAAACATTATCTCCTCTGTGAAGGCTTCTCTGAGACTCTGGGACAGAATTAATTGCTTCTTCCTCTACACTCCTACACTTCTCGCTCAAATCTTCGCTCTTACTATATTCACAACAATGTAATGATTTGGTTATGTGGCTCAGACAGTGGGGCTGAGATGGGGGTTTTAAGACACAGTTCTTAGGAAATATTGAATACAGGGAGCATATTATTGGAAAGCAAGCCCTGTCCTGCAGCATAATAGATGAAGCAGAGGCCAGCAGTCACCAAAGCCTTCTCATCTCATTCTGGATGGAAATTGTGGCACTAAGGCTCATATGGACATTGCTGATAGTGGCTAACACTTTTATAGCATTTATGTGTCAGACCCTGAACTGGAGACTTTTATGCATCAACTCATTTACGTATCACAGTGATCCTCAACACTAAGTTTATCCTTTCTGTCTTATAAAACAAATTGGAATGTTGGCAGAGGCTGCTTGTTTGTTTTCTCAGCTGCTCAGACCTGAAATAATCATACAGAAACTATATTATTTTCAATACTTAGTCAATAGCTTAAGCATATTTCTAGCTAGCTCTTATATCCTAAACTTACCCATCTCCATTAATCTGTGCATCACCGTAAGGTCGTGGTCTACTGGCAAAGTTTCAGCAGGCTCTGGTGGAGGCGTCTGTCTCCTGTGGTGGTTCCATGGCTTCTCATTGACTCCACCTTCTTTCTCCCAGCATTCAGTTTAGTTTTTCCACTTAGCTCTACTCTGCCCTATCACAAGCCACAGCAGCTTCTTTATTCATTAACCAACAACACATACATAGAAGGACTTCCCACATCATTGGAATTTCAGAGAAGTGAGATGACTAGGGCTGGAGAGATGACTCTGTGGTTAAGAGTGTGTGCTGGTCTTCCAGAGGGCCTGAGCTCAGTTTCCGGCACCCATGTTGGGCAGCTCACAACTGCTTGTAACTCCAGCACCAGAAGATCTAACACTTTCTTCTGTCCTCTTTGATCATCTGTGCACACATGACACACACATGCAAAGACAAACGTATGTATATACATAAATAAAAATACAAATAAATATGTTTAAAAGAGAAAAAGAAAAAAATCCCACTAGTTCAAGGTCACACAGTTAGTATGTTTGGGAGCTGGTATTCCACAAAGTTTAAGTTCTGAGTCTATAGGTTTAGTATGGTCTTCAGAAAAAAGTAACCATATAGGCAAGTAAACAAATGAGACAATTTTAGATAGTGATAATGGAAAAGAAAAAGATAGAATATTATAGGAGAGCATGACCAGTGCAGTGTTAAGGAAAGACTTTTACAGGAAGTAATATTTAATTTGAGGTGTGACTTGTCCTGAGAAAGATAGATAAGGATGCATTTGGATTGAGGATAGGGGTGAATTGGCATCAAAGGAGGAAACTAGGGTTACTGAAGCTCCTGTTGATATGGTCCAACCCTCACCCTGGAAGTGCCAGATTCAGTCTATGTAATCTTGGGAGTAGTGAATAGTCCAGATGCTTCCAACCTTCCCTCCATGAGCCCATTTTTTTTCCTCCTGTTAATTTGGGTGAAGACATGGCTTATAAAGTGTTCAGCTTGCTACTCTTGACAAAAGTAGAAAGAGACAATACATGAGCGCATGTATGCATGCTCATGTGTGCGCACACACACACGCACACACACACATGAACACACCATGGCTTTCTTCAAGCCACTTGATTTTACTTCTGTCCTGTGAACCAAGTGTCACTCAGAACCTTAGTAAACTGATGGGTACAACAAAGGCTGGAGACAACCAGCCTTTGAGCAAAAGGGAAAACGCAAATTAGTTTTTCAATGAGATGTAAAGTGAATTAGACTAGAGGGAGAAATGGGAATTTGATCCAGGAGGGGCATGCAGAGGGGAAGGCATATGAGATGTTGACAGATTGCTGAATGACAGCTTGGTCATGATTTTCATCTTCACACATGTCCATACCATATATCTATGTATTTGGCTTTTTTTCCCTTTGGGATATATTTATAATTAAAAGTCTAAGAAATGATTTGGAGAGCAGGTACAAGTTAGTTTGAACAGGTTCATAAATATTTAAGATGCATCTTAAAATGGTAGAAAGAAATGTCCAAAAAATTTTTGGTTGTAATATCTCACTTAATTTTTATTCTTACCTCATGAAGTGCATGACGTTCCTATTTTGTAGACTAAAAATTTTTCCTTTCAAGGAAAGGAAAGTGCAAAGGAACTAGCATTCAGACTCAGGTTCTAATTACTGCACCAGGCTTTCTGCCTTACATGGTGAAAAGATCTGAAAGATGTCAGGAAAGGAGAGACTCCAGGTTCCGGGTCAGACCAGCTTCAGTCTTGTTTTAGCTCCTGGCCAGTTATGTGACATTAGTTTGATTATATAAGCTTTGTGAAGCTACAAATATCTCCACCTAACAAATGGAAATGATAACATCTCCTGAGTACCAGAGACAAGAAGTGGAAAATATCCACAAAGTCCCTGTCTCAAAATAGGTATTCAGAAAATGGTTGCTACTGTTTCTGTGTCTCCAAATATGAGCTCTCATAAGATGCCAGCTTCCACGGAGGGCAAAGCTGGGATCCAGGCATAGCCACTTAGAGTTGGTACTACCTTCAACTTCTGCTGGGGGAAGGGAACCAGGTATTCCCTAAGAATCATTGCCAAGTATCAACTCCCAAGCTATTGCTTTCCAGGCAATTTCTCCTCTAATCACATGACAAACCATCTAAAATGGGTTATTTTCTGTTTACTGATAAGGCAATTGAAGTTCCCAGAGATTAAATAACCCATTGAAGGCCTCCCAGCTTGGATGAGGCAGAATTCACATGACCTTTAGTCTATCAGATGTAAAAACATTTGCTCAAACAGTAGACTTTGCAATGTATCATTGCCTTGAGTTGTGTCCTAGGGAAAGGGTATCTCGGTGATCAAGGTAAGAGGAGCTACTCAAATATCTAAACTTCTGTTTCATAAGTGGAACAGACGCATTCTCTTAGACTCTCAAGGGATTCCCAGGAGCAGGCCACCAGGGCTGATGTATGGTAAGAAGAAGACCTATATGGGACCACTGGGGGTACAAAAGCAGACAAAACAAAACAAAACAGAAACCCAGAGCAAGAGTTTCTAGCGCAAAGCTTTATACAGACTGTGCAATTAGTGCAGCAGGCTGAATATTTCAAGTGCCACCATTTCTGAACACAGGTGTGTGACAGTTTTTTTTTTTTCAAAAGACCAAGGCTTTCAAAACAAAATTAGAGATGAGTATCCTTAGGCTTGGAGTAAAGGTTTTCTGCACTACACAAGATTTTTAACCTTTTGGGAAAGCAGTAGACTTTCATTAACAAACCTTCATCTAGAATCCTAACACATGCAGCCAATACATGTGGAAGGCTCTAGCGGGAGCAGGTCTGGGTGCCCGAAGCTGGATCGTCTCATGTTTCTTTCCTCTGTCAAGAGTTCTGCCCAGGGCACCTCCTTGGAGCTTGAAAGATGCCTTGAAACACACGGAAAAGCATACACTATAGAAATTTTTCAAAAAGCAAGACTTGCCATTTGTCTAAAATAATAGGTGACATATTAAAATGGATCATAAAATGTTAGACCTTTGCCAACTCAGACACATCTGTGACATTCAGTGAGACTAGGACAAATTACTGCTCTCTCTTATTCTCAATGGTTGAAAATGCATGAAATTCAATGTCTATGAATAAACACCTGCTGTATGCCAGGAACTGTACCAGACACTAACGACGATACATGTGCCATCTCCTTCGATTCCACCCCTCCTCCCCCCACCCCAGGAAGTTCATCTCACTGCTTTCAATTTGAAACTGAGAAGAATCAAGTAAGGAGAGTTGCTTGACACTGATCAGAAACCTCACCAGCAGGAGAATAATGATACTGGAAATTTCTGCTTGTTGATTTTCAGACGGGAGCTCAGTGTGTATCTCTGACTAGCCCGGCCTGGAATTTGTTATGTAGACCAGGGTGGGCTCAAAGAGGTCCTCCCAAGTCTCTGCTTCCCCAAGTGCTGAGATTAAAGGTATGCCTGGCACCCCCACCATGCCTGGCAGTGTTGGGATTTTAACGGTGGGTGGAGTGGATTAGCATGTCTGACTTTGGTCACTAACCCCTAAAGATTCCCTATGGGATGGAAACAGTATTAGCCTACCTCAAAGTTGCTTACTGGAGACCAGCATGTTTCAGGTGGGAGACTGCACCTCACCTCTTTGTTTCCACAAGGCATTCTTATCCTCACAGATCCATGCTGTGGATTCCCTGCCTTGGCCTTTCCCTTCTTGGTCCTCTAGCCCAGGAGCAGCCCGTTCATCAGGGTCAAGGCTCAGTGGCTGCTGTGGTTTGAGGGTATCCAGCTCCATTTCTCACTTGGGAGCTTCGTGCAGGGTGCACCATGCTGAACCGGAGGTAGTCTGGCTGAGAACACAGATTTCAGTGAAGCTTCAGTCTTCGTAGCCTTGGGAGTTGAGTTTATTCGAGGGTGTGGAGTGAGGAGCCAGAGAAGTCCTTGCAATCCCCTTGAGATACAGAAACGCTAGGTGGATAAGAACTGCAGGGGCATCTCATTTCTGCCTCCCCTTCGTTGTACCCGGCCACTTAACATACTATAAATATGTTGTCAGACAAAGAACGGGCGCAGGTGATGAGCAGCATTTCTGTGGGGTGATAGGTCCCCAGAGGCTTTCTGAGCACCGTGCCTCTTCCGCAATCTTTGCCCTTTGGGATTTGAGACTCAGGAATCACTGAAAAAGGTCAGCATCCTCCTGAAGCCTCAGGGCTCTGGAGACCCCTAGAGGCAAAAGCCTGTGTTACAAGCCCCCCTGGCCTCCAAGCAGGGAAGAAAGGTTCTTCTTATCTAGAATAAGTGGCTGGCCTTATATGAAGTACACTTCTGGCAAGCTCAGAAGGCAAAGGCTGGCACATGTGCGTGCATGTGCATGTGTGTGGGTATTAGAGGAGTGGGAAAGGCTGGCTACATTTGTGAAAGCAAACCTGTACAGAACTAAGTTGATTAGGTCCTATCTTCCCTGCCTGCCTAAGTCAAGCTCTTTAGTGCCCACCAACCAGGCAGCATCCTTCTTCCTGCTGAGCCCCTTGGCTACCCGGGGCTGCCCTTCTTAGCAACTCCCTACCACCTCCAACAAGATGATTGTTTCCCTCGGGTCCTGTCACACCTCGCAGTATCCTGACGAACTCATTTGTAAAGTATTAGTGACTAATAATGACTTAATGTGCTGCCCTCCCAATTAACACTGGAGCATTTCAAGAGAGAAATTCACAGATTTTTTTAAGCCAAGGGAAAGACCCATGTTTTCCCCCTACCAGAAGTATTGCAAGCCCCTCAAAATGCACAGACAGTTGTCAGGATAACAGCCACTTCTAGCAACGTTTGAAGGCATTGTAGGGATGCTTGCATAGAATTTCTCAACAGAGGCCTTCTGCAACGCACACTCCTTAAAGATAACACCTATATACACAACCCTCATCAGGAGAAGAGAGCTGGGGTGCAAGAGATGACACCGCTGGTAGTGTCTCGAATAGATGCTTAATGAGTTTTCATTTACTCATGGGAAAGTCCTTTGTCATTGGGAGGAGAGGCTCAGGTGCCACTAACCAGAGAATACCTTTGGAGCAGCCTCTGTTAGGGGATGATCATGTTTTCTTGCCCAGCTCCTTTACCTCACAAGCCTCAGTGTACACAACTCTAAAATGGATGTAGCAAAATTCACAGTCCAGGATTGCTTGGAGCATGAAATATTGCAGAATTGCTACCTCTAATGTATAGTGTTTGAAGAATGCCCACTCTGTGACAGTTCTGTTCCTAATCCTATTTTTATTTTTACGATTTTCCCCTATCTTAAGCTTCCAGTGCAGAGCAGCATGCAAATGCTGTATTTATTGATCACTTCGAAGATTCACCAGCAGTCCAGCCTCCTAGGCGTGGTTGGTTTGGTAATGAACTGGATTTCTTTCCAGATGATGGCACTGTATGAGATCTTTTTTGCCCTCTGCTTGGTTTCTTTAAATGTATCTCACAAATGCAGCGAGTGAAATGGATTTGGCAGTGAGTTAGAAAGACTTAATGCATTTTGGAAAGGGGGAAAAAAAAGCCATAACAAAACCTGGTTTGTTTTTGTGATATACGGTTCATGTGATATGACAAAAATCCATTTTTATGCTTAGGAAAATTGGCTAATTTTAAAACAGTTGACACATGCCATATGCATATAGAGTAATGATAGATTTTGCTCAGGCAAACAACAGAAGAACACGAGGCCAGAATATCTGCTGGGGCTTTCTTTCATCAGTGAAATTCTTAGTTTATGGCAAACCTACCCTGTGTAAGAGTGAGGAAGACTACGGAAAAGGAACTCATGATGGCCTCGGGTGCTTGAGTCAGACATTTGGCTATAAAACTCCCATCTACCAGGAGTGAAACACAGACACTGTTTTCATGAACTGAGTGAGAAGAGAGAGGAATCTACCTACATAGCAAACCTTCTGCACCAGACATTAAACAGTCCATGAAGCTGAGGGCGAGGGAGGGAATGCAAATGATGAAAGGGATGTGAAATTGGTTAGAACCCCTGGTTAGGGCTTCTGAGCCTTTTCTGGTTATTTCTGTTGTTGGAAAAATGTACAGTATTTGGCTGCTAGACACAACTTTAAATGTGCTTTGGGGTCCTCCTGTAGTTCTACATCAATCTGTGCCTTGGTCAGAAGCCCAAGCCCTTATGGGCTGATGGTGTGCAGTCTAGTCTTCTGGACTCAATGCGTTTATTTTATCTTATTTTATATATTTCAAGACAGTATTTAATTAGTGAGTGCAGGAAAAAAAAAGGCAAAGAGCTTAGAGGTTTATGGCCAGGCATTCAGGACTCAGCAGTTTGACACGCTAATCCTGTTATTTCTCACCTTAAACTGAACAGAGTCAGCAGTCGGTTTCCTTTCTTCCCATAACTCATTAGTTATTAAGTTTTCTTTCCTTTCAGCTTTATTTCTCATCCTTTGCTTTGCTGGACTCTTTTCTCCGGTATTCCACTGCGTTTTCCCTCCCTCCTCGGGATATCATACAACAGAGAAAACCAATGTCTTGATGGCTCATTTGTGACTGGACCAAGTAGGTCCTGGTGGACCTGACCGTGAAGGTGACTACAGTCAGTGCCCCACAGTGAGAGGTGAGAGGCTAAGCAGTGTGCTTCTTAATTACAGACAAAGCGCTCTGAAAGCAGGAGTTGAGGCTTGTCTGCCTTCTTACCCCCTCCCTCCTGGCACAATATCAGTCACTGGGAAGACGTCTTTATTAATAAAATTAGCAGAACAAAATAAAAATTGCACAAACCTCACTATTTATCTCACCACGCCCATTTTCATCAAACTGTGACTTCCTGAAAAGTCATCAAGTGTCCTTTCTATGGAGGAGCTTCAAATTTATAGAAGTGTAAAATTTGGAAAGGTTTTCCTGCAAGGCAGTGGCTCTCAAATTTTAATGTGCACCCAGGGAGCTTATTAAAATGCAGCATCTCCGGCAGTTTCTCCAAGGACCCTGATTCTGCAGGTCTTACGGGAAATGCAGAAAGCTACATTTTAACACGCACATGATGCGAAGGCTACACATTGAAAAGCACAATTTTAGATTAGCTGGGTAAGTTTGCACCCGGGTTCTAGTTAGTAGGATGAGTGTCCCTCAGCTGGTTAATAGGTGTCATATAGGGGAAGGGTTCCATGGTTAGAACAGTTGGAAGAATGTCATTGTGTCCCAAACAACCATTTCTCAGACAAACTCCAAGGTTTGCTGTCCACGAGAAAGGGACTTGTTTAACTAAATAGTCCATACATATCTGTATACATACATGCATGTATATCTTAGAACCTTCATTAGTATTTTGCCAAACACCTCTTGAGGAATTTGATGTGGAAAGAACTGCGCATAGGTAGTAGGGAACCCCTACTGGACAAGAATGGTATTGCAAGTCAGCTGTATTACTCCAATTACTTTAAGGGAGTGTGGAGTTGGGAGATTCTCTAGTTACGGAGGATAGCCTACAGTCTGGAGAAGGGTTTGTGTAAGCAGCCATGATTTGTTAAGAGCTTGATATTTACCGGCACCATCATCTCTTTTTAATTATGAATTAACTCACTTCATTCTCAGAACAGCCTTATGAGTCAGACTCTTATTATTCCCATTTCACTGAGAGGGAACTAAGACACGGAAAGGTTAATACTATGCTAATGATCATGAAGTTATCAGATGACACAGTGGGACTTGGACATGGGGAGTTCTCTCTGTTAGCTGCTTTATCAGGCAGCTCTTCTGGGAGCAAGGTCCTGGCAATTATGGGCACCAAGGAGTGACAGTTCCTGGCAGATAGAACCTGTCCAGGAACCATGACATCCCAATACTTCTGGACAGAAGACCTGTGATCGTGGCCCTTCATTCATCAGAGAAATTATTATAATGACCCTTGAAACTTCTGAAAAATTTTGCTGCACTTAAACACAAAATATGCTCAGTAAAATAACCCGACAAGGATGATTCATGGAAGGCAATTAGGTCCAGGATCCTGTGCCTACAAAATCCCAAACTGGGTGGACGGTCTGGCTGTGCTGCTGGCAACTTGATAAAAACAGCAGCAACCTGGCCCTCCATTCTCAGTCGCTGCAGGAGGATTTCCAGCATGGCAAATAGAGACGACTGACTTTCCAAGGATGGGGCTTCCGAGAAAGCTTTCAACAGTTAAATCTTTGAGTCTTTAGAGAATCAGCCTTCTCAGCAAGCCATTAAGTTATGTGGTTCCTCTAGATCAACAGTTTCACATGCCAGGATATGTTGAATTGACACTTTAGTAGAAACTGTTTACAGCACATCTGCTTGGCTGGTCGGCCATCAGTTATGAGCTCCTAAGTCCAGTTAGAGACATGTGACCTTGTCTTGCCTACTTTGTCTCCCACTGTGAACTTGTTTCTCTGGTCTGGGAGCTCCCTGGCATTGAAGAAACTAAGCAGACACTTCTTCTGTCTCAAACTAAACAGGCAGACGTACCCAGATGAGTTCTCCTTCTGTTTCCCTTTGGGTAGAAACTCACTTCAATGTGCTGAACTCAGAGTCAGACACAGTGAGGACAGAACCTGTCATTCCTCTCCATTTCATGTGAAACATAAAGCATCCTATCACGAAAAAGGGGGAAAGAGACTTCAGCTTCACAAGAGCTCCCCAACATGTCTCATGCATGGCTTTATCTTCTTTCTGCTCATGGAAGATCAGTTTTCTATTCTCTGTAACAGATCATTGTAAGTGGTGAAGACTGTGGACTGAGTGCTGGACTAGCCACAAATTTGTCACTGTTGCTTGGAGCTGAGTGATGGATATTTAGGGACTAACATAATCATTTTGTTACTAGAATATATGTTTGTTTAAATAATTAAAAAGATTTAAAAATCAGTCCATGGATCCTAAGAGTAATAGAGTCTTAGGTTGAAGTTCCAAGAAAGTACTATAATTCTGTTATCTGGAACCAATAATATATATAACCTGGAACCAACAATATATATACATACATATATGTGTTTATGTGTAATATACATATAACATACATACTCTGAGATTCCATTTTCTCATTAATATACATATATGTGTCTGTGTGTAATATACATATAATATACATACTCTGAGATTCCATTTTCTCATTAATAAAGTAGAAATAAAATCTCTGAGGGTTATTGTGAAAATTAAATTAGATGGTGGGGTAAGTGTAGTACAATGATTGCCTCATGTTTGATTAATAGTAACTATGATCCCTGTGATTACTAGTGTCTTTGTAGTTAGTATCATTTGCTGAGTTCCTTACAGCAAGTACCATGACTTATTCAGCTCTATATCCATATTTATTCTATATTGTTCAATCCAAGTATATATAATGAAAACAACAATTACATACTGAGTTCCTCTGTGGCTCCAGGAGCTAGGAAAATAGATATGAACAAAGCAGATGAAAATAAAATTCCTGTCCTGTTGAAGCTTATACGTTAATGGTGGTAGGAAGACAGACAATAAACAGAACATGTAGTACATAACTTTTGCTATTAGAAGGTAATGGATTCTTTGGTAACAATATAGCAGAAAAGACGAGAGCTGCAAAGAGGACTGCAAGATTCTATTATAATTAGGTTGGTTCTCAACAAGGGGACATTTGTACAAAGACTAGAAATTTGGAAATCAAACCATTTGTTTATCTGAATTTCCACACAGTGGAAAATTGGTGGATTTTTGTCTAGTGGCTGCCCATGAATGTTTGTGATGTCTATTCCTCTCGTGTACTGCCTCTTACCTTCTGAGACTTTCTTTTTCTGTTTCACTTCGAGTTCCTTGGGAGCTTAAAACATGCATTGTCTCTTCCATTTCTGTTCGCTCACAGAGCTCCCGACTTGGTGCTGCGTGTAGGCTAAGAACTCACTCGTTGTTTACAGGAAGTAAATCCACCTATCTTTCCTGGAGGTTATTATTTAAAAGCAAAAACTATAGTCTCTACACTTAGAACAAAACTCACCCTGTCCACGCACATGCTTTCACAGAACACTTACCTTCTTTAGGTTGTTCTTGCTTGATCTTTTCAACGATGCTAACCCAAATCAAAGTGCACACCAACTGTAGGAAAATCTGCAGCAGTTCCAAAAGGTTCTGGAAGAAATGAAGAAGGGCAAAATGTGGGAAGGTGAGGGAGAGACACAAATGATCTTTTTCTATAGCCCTAAAACCGACAAAATATTTCAAATGTCTTCATGTAGTTCTAAATTGCAATTGAAACTTGGCTTTAAAGGAAACCATAGTTCTAGGTAGATTTGACCTCAAATCCAAAGAAATCATGGAAGACTATTAGGGAAGTTGCTAATAAGAAGGAAAATTTTGATTTTTTTAAAATAACACATTCAAATCATTTTGCTAGTCAGTCATCCGAAATGTGAGCCCTGTTTATCAACACGGCCCTTCAGGTCACTGAATCTGTCAGCAACCAATGTTCCAGCATTGATTTCAGAACATCTCTCCTCTGGCCAAATCCATGTGCCTTGACTGTCCTCGGGAGGTGACAGAATGATTCATTTGGCTGACATGCACGTCTAGAGAAGACCTACAGTCACCAGTGGCAAATCATCTCTAGAATGGTAAATTGCCTTCAGGCTCATTACAGGTCTGAACAATCAGAGATACTCACTGTTCCTCCTACACACAGACCCTCCCTGTCTGATGCTAAGGAATCTTTTGATCTTTTACCCCTAACAGTCACTTCTATACAAATGCTTCTCCACTGGGAACCAGGGAACACTGATCATTATTTTAAACAGAGGCCTCTCTACACTGAGATGTTTTGTCCTGAAAGAGCCGGATGGAGTAACACGTTGTGCGGCTGTCCCTCTCCAGAGAGCCCCTCGCGAAAGCAGGTTGTCTATCTCCTGTCTCCTAAGGCAAACTCATGAATAAACCATCTCAACATTAAGTCATGTGCATAAATAATTTAAGATAGGTCTGTGCGGGGAAGAGAAAAGAGAATACTATGTAGGGCACTAATCATATCACCAGAGTGTTCTCAGATAAGATTTCAGATGGTCCTCGAAGCTTGGTAACATATCACCAGAGTGTTCTCAGATAAGATTTCAGATGGTCCTTGAAACTTGGATGTTACTTAGAGCTGTTACATGGATGTGATCCCACCAAACAGAAATCTCATCATACCTTATTAGCCTTTTTCTTGGAACTCAGTGGACAAAGGGTAGGACTTGGTAAAGTTGCAGCATCCTCAGAAAGTCCTCATCACTTTGGCTTTACTCAGCTGCCTCCAAATTAGCAGGACTAGGGCGGGTTCCCTTCAGAATCTAGTTAGTCCCCAAATCCATCCCTGAAACTGCTCTCCAACCTTCCTATTGACAAGCTGCAGAAACACCATGGAAAGGATCTTGTTCCTCTCCTTTCTGGTTGTGCCTTTCCTCACTCACTTCTCCTCACTAGACTGAAGTGATGTGACATTTAGAAAATGTCTTTTCAAGTCTATTTACCCATCTGTCGCCTAGAACAGTCTCTGTCCCTCGTTCTTTTTCTCTTCCACGTATATTTCAAGTGCAGCTCTTTCTGCTTGTGTCGCAGCTCTCTCTCATCTCTCTCCCTTGTTCTTTGTCAGCCAGCAAAAATCTCCCTCTTCCCGTCTCCAAAGCAGCCTACATACCATCTGCCAAGGTTGGCAGGCTCTGAGCTTGCTCCTCTCCTTTCTCCACTGGTGGGAATTGGTAAAGAAAGTCATGGAGATCCCCATTTGAAGCAGCTGTAGGCAGAGTGGACCTTTCTGTTAATTCCTCTTCTCTGGTGGACCTTCATTTCACAGAAAGGGAAGCAAACTTTGGGGTCTCAGAATGCCTCGTGGCCAGATGATAAGCTACAGTTAACAAGAACAGATTCTAAGGTCAAATCGCTTGGTTTCAGACCTGAACTTAACTAGCTCTGGAATCATGGCTGAGTCGTCTTAATATATTGAAAGCTCCTTGTGTAGAAAATATGGATAATCATGCTATCTTCCTTGTGTGTTATAGTAAGGATTCAATGAAGTAATTCGGCCCATCACATTGATGCTCGGATCGTAAATGCTAGTTGTTCTTAGTATAGCTTTTTAAATGAATGCATTAAAGCTCACCCTCCTCCTTCTCAACCAAGAGAATTACTCCAACACCTTTATAAGGCTCTGGAGTGTCCAGAAACCATTAGGACCCAGAAACCATTGTCCTGCTCAGGAAAGCATTGCTATGTCAATTGGCTTCTCACTCACAAAACATTACTTTATAAATCTCCAAATCTCGATGCTAGAAGGCCCTGTTGAAACTTGTGTCTTGATGGAAACAGTGATAATTTGCCCAAAGACCACCAGGCTTGGGCTGGGAAGGCTTTTTAGTGACCAGCTCTGCTCCTTGCTTCAAGTCCTCTGGAGAATGCATTACTTAAGACTACATACATATAATCCCTGGAAGTATGAGGATGAGAACAAACTACAATAGCACCAGAGGACTCAATGGGCTATCAGTCCCCCAAGTCTTGATCATATGATTCATGTGTTGTTTACCTCCCATGTCTACACAAAACACCCACACTGGACACCACAAACCTTTGAAAATTTTCAGCCTCATGTTTTAAGCTGCAAATGCTCAGTGGTGGGATCTATTTACAAATATCAAATTACTTACTGTTATAGAAATTAATTATGTCATTCTTCTAGCATTTTCCATAACATATATCATGCTTTAACTTTACATTAAAGGATAAAAGATCACAGTGAAGGACCATATTTCTTTCAATAGCTTTTAAAGTGGCATCAATCAATTGGGGTAATGAAAATAATGGGAAACAACTTTTGAGCGTGATGTTCATGTTCACAATGGAGCGATTATGCCAATAATTGCTCTATCATCAGCAGACATAATCGGAGTCTCCTGGAAACTTCATTTCCTCTCATTACTTCCTGTCTTTGACGCCTCAGGATCTTCACCAAACTCCCAAAGTTAAGACTGTTCTGATTTGAAATTCCTTGAAGAGGACTTTTTTGTAGCATAGACAAGGAACATAGGCTCTTTAGCTGGCAGCTCACACTGCTCAGTGTATAGGTGGAGGTCCACTTCTCTGTAGATGGATGGGTTTTTCTGTAGTGGATGAATGGGCCCTGCAATTCTGTACTGTCCTGAAAGGAAATTATTTGCAGAAATAAAGGTAACACTACAGAGACCAACTGTAAAAGCTCCCCTCCCCCCAAACCCAGTCTAACTTATCTCTCCCCATCCACATTGCTGCATTGCCTGTGTGTAAGTATTGGTTTCTGGAAAGGAACAGAACCCATATTAGCTCTAGTCTTATTAATAACATCACTCATATCCCTCACACAGCTGAGTTTCAACTTTTATTACTACCACTGACCAATGGCCAGACCTTATGTTCAACTTTGGGTTATTAATAGTGGTGTATGAGAACATGAGTAAATGAAATTTGAAGAACAGTTAAAACTTATTTTACCCATGCCTTCTCGTGAAAAACCCATTGTAGTCATGAACAATGACAAAACACCCTGCTCAGCCAACATGCAAGGATGAATGTGTTATCAAGTAATTGAAAACATAAAATAGATCAGGAAATACCCTGAAAAACAAAACAAAACAAAAAACTAGATTTAGAAATAGTCAAGATTTAATAACTTAAGGAAAACTAAGGTTTGACCAAAGATAGGAACCAAGTTGCATGGGCGGTAGGGTGAGCTTATTGCTCCAGATGTAAATGTCTAACAATAATAAGCTGCTACCTACACGGGTAGAGAGGCCTTGTAGGTAGAAAATTCCCTGGGCTCTGAAGCACAATATGTTGCATCTTCAGGATCATAAGAAATGGAGTGGGGTTTTGTCTACCATTCCTTTGTTTAAGTGATGGAGATTTTAATATCATTGATTCATTTTTACCAATCTCATAGACTGAAGCCAGAACCATGTCATGGGTGAGAAGGGCCTGAATCTCTCCCAATGGCACTGTTAGGTTTCCAAAGCAGTTTTGATCAGAGTAATAAGTGACTGGATTTGAGCAATTTCAAGCCATTTCCCAGACTGTGAGGGATTAGGGAGACAATTAGACAGAATCATCTGTGCTATCTTATTGAAAGCAAATATCGGCCTTACGTTAACGGCATTTATAGTATACACAGAGGAATTACAGGGGACATGGCCAGGAATGCCCATCAGGCATCTGTGGTAATTCAATTAGAAGAACCTTCAGGAACCATATAATTGCATGAAATTCTTGCTTTCCTCTTGTTGGGCTATTCAACCTAATTTTTATTTGTCTCTCCTCACATAAAGAAGAAAATAAATGTGTGCCCTCTTCTGAACCCTAGTCATGCTCACTAAAGCATCCCTCAGTTAGACTCAACAGAGCAAAGTCAACTGTGTCCAACGGGTACCCTGAATCCTCAGCAGAGATCCTCATGGCAGAGACCCCAGGGGCTCTTGCAGAATCAAGTGGCTTTTATTCTGATCCTTCCCATCACATGGTAACACTATTTACAGAGCGTATGGGTGTCAGAGACCCAGACGTCATCCACTCCTTTCACTCAGACTCATGTGATTGAACTGAAGTTCAGAGAGAAACTTGCTTAGAGGAATGACTTGCTCAGGGCTACACATTTAATTATTGGTGAAAGCTGTGAGTAGAACCCATCTCTCTTGTGTCCCAGGCCATGTCTCTCAACTTCTACCTATTCCTATTACCATGGATACACTGGAATTAAGACTAGAAAAAATATTGATGCTTGAAGAAGATGCTAATGATGCTTACAAGATGTTTGCCCGTGTAATCATTTGTTCCATGCAGAGGCAATAACACTGACAGACTACATCTTTTACCATTATTCAATGTATAAGAGCAAATGAAGTTTAATGTTTATTTTTTGTGTGTGTGTTTTTCCAAAAATCATTTTTCAGTAAGATGTAGGAAAGCACATTTTCTGTTCCATTCAATACCCTAAAATATTTCTCTAAGAGATGTTATTAGTTCCAATCCCTCTCCTAAGTAGGATATTTCCCTTTCACGCTTTTTCATCTATAATTCAAAAGGGGAGAGATAAAGATGTTCTTTTCCCCAGTAAGGTGTTCCATGAGAACCCAAGTCTGGATTTAGGACTATGTGATATCGTAGACTCAGCCTCAAAAGGACATTTGGTTTTAATGGATGATATTACTAAAAAAGACAAGAATCAGTCATCTGCCTACTGTCAGTAATAAGGAGGAGATGCATTTGTAATTTGCAGGCAAAACCTTGTATCTAACCACTCAGCATATCTAATCTCTTGCTGTCCCCTTTTGATTTTAATAAGCTTTCATTTTTCTCTTTTTCCTGAACAGCTACCCATGACTAAGAAGATTTAATTCTCTTTCCTTACATGTACAAACATCTCATACATAGTTGCATATGGACAAAACACGTAGTAGTATAAAATGACAATGCTATGTGTACTTGTGTGATGTGAATATGTGTGCATGTATGCAACTTACACATGTCATGCTTTGCACTAGCTAGTATCTTATAGCCTTGCAATAGTTTCTAAGGACTTGACACTTTCTTGGAAGACATTCAAAAGCAGTTTTGAACTTTATTTTTTATTCTTTGTTTTTAAGAATTCACCTTATGGGCATCATAAAAACAATTTACACTTATTCAACAAGTTGTTTTATCAAATACCAATTGATAAAATACTACTTGACAAGAAATATAGACAGGCCTATGGATATACAATTTTAAAATGACATATTTGATTCCTCTGAGGACTTTACAGAGTCCTAACTTTTAGAGAGTTCCTAAAAAAGCCCTTCTTATCTACATTGTCCCCTTTTGTACTAACCATATTTGGTTTCAAATGACTTCTTATCTAAACAGAAATCATTTACTCAAAGAAGAAATATTTTCTACCATTAATTATATTTACAGGAATATGCTTCTGGTTTTGGAGAAACTTCCAAAAGTATTACTGGGTCATTGGCTTAGCCCTAGAATAAAACAGTATACCTGTGGGACTCTTTTGAGAAACAGTTTTCCTTTCAAATGTTCCAATTCTAGAACGTTTCCTAATGTACAGTTTTGGATTGTGGCCACAGCTCAGTGGTGGCCCCAGGCCGACATGAAAAGGGTGACATGTGAGCCCTTTGCTCTCCTTTCCTTTCCGGAGTCTTTCTTCCTCTTCTACATCCACTCTGTCTCAGAGCATTAGATCCCTTATGTGGTTGCTTTCTCCATCTGGGTCTGAATCCCAGGCCTGCCATTCACTGGCTTTGTGGCTGTAAGAAAGTAATTTAATTCCTCTAAGCTTAAATGAAATCAAACCAACACCAACACTCACAAGGCAGGAGAGAATCGGTTCCTGAAAAGCATCTGGCAAAGAGCCAAGCCAATTTTGGATGCCAAAGGGCAAAAGAGAAGACATCGACCAGCCATGGAGCCAGGCATGCAGAGAGCCAAGTGGAGGGGACCACCCAGGGCCCATACCCTAGAAGAACATTCAAGGCCTGTAGGTAGGACTGTCAACAACAGGGAGGCCAGGAACACAAAAGCCTGACAGATGGCATTTTGCTGATCTGTCGCTTCTTTGCAAAGGGCTGGGTGGACCCCCTCTCAGAGCTGTTGCCTCCCAGCATCTGTAAAGAATGATACCTTCCTCACTGGGTTATTTTAAGATTTTGATGACACACTGAGTAGGAAAGTGCTTTGAAAACTGTAAAGTGCTCTACAAATGCTAATTTCTCTATTTACCCCTTTTCAAAACTGCTCGAAGCTGGCAATTTGTAGTGGGATAAGAGAAACAAATTCATGGTCAAGAAGAGCCCAACTGATAAAGCTGAATGGGACGCACATTTTAGTGGCTAGCATTTCCCCAGCTCAGTATTCCTGCACATACATTTTAAAGTCCCCTAAGGAACTTTGATCCTTCCAGTGCCCTTCAGGCCCTGGGTATGGGGATTCTGTATTGATTGATCTAAGGACCGGCCGATGCATTGGCATAGTTTCAAAGGGAACATCTCAAGCTCGAATTTAGGTGAAATCTAAACAAAACAGTCACGGTGTCGGTGTATGTCTAGTCAGCCCTGCGTGTACTCTCATTCCCTCATTCAACATATGTTCACTGGGCAGCCATTCACCACTGTGCTCCCCCCGCCCGCTCCATAAATATAATATAAAAAACGGAGTTCTCCTCCTAAAGCTCAGCCAGCGGAACACGCACGTGTGCACATAAGTTGCAAAGTTATGACTATACTGGTAAGATTTATAGGGTAAGGAGGCAGTAGGAAAGGGGCTGAAAACTCTCCCAGGGAATATCAGAAGCCTGTTCCAGAAAACTGGAAGTTAAGGTAAGTGATGATAAATGTGCAATATTTTTCCAGGCAGAGAATAATAATGATACCCAACACTTACTCTACAATTATTAATGGCAGAGTCAGCCCCTGCCCTGAGCACTGTGCCCTGACACTCATGTAACCATTCCAATGACAGATGTATAAAATGAATACCAGTATTTTTCTATAGGAAAAAGGTTCTCTGAAGGTGGGCCACACTTGTAACAGCATCGCCGCCACCTGGGAACTTGTTTGAAATGCAAATTCTCAGGCCTCAACCCAGACTTGTTGACTGGGAAGCCCTTGGGTAGTCTTCAGAATTTTAATAAGGCCTTGAATTGCTTGTGATGTGTATACACAGATGAAATCCCCTCAAAAAGCAAAGATGAAACAAATTGTTGAAGTGATCTGCTCAGAATCACTCAAGGACTAAACAGTGGAAGGAGGATCCGAATTAGTGTAGTGGGTCTCTGAATCTCCACTCTTAAATCTGTTCTGGGAGGGGAGAAGAAACCATGATGAAGATAACTGAATTGACCTTCCTCCCCCTCCCCAGTTAATATGGTGGAGCTTCACCTCACAATTGGAGGTACACTAGTTATCTTCCTGCTGCTGTGATAATAAATCTGTCAGGAAACAACACGAGGAAGGAAGATATTTTAACTCCCTTTTTGAGAGTAGAGCCAACCATGGCAGAGACAGCATGGCAACAGGACTGTGAGGCAGTTAGTCACAGTATACCCACAGTCTGAGCAGAAATAAACGCTGACACTTAGCTCACTTTCTCCTTTTCAATCAATCTGGGACCCCAGCCCATGGAATGCTGCCACTTATGCTTAGACTGGATATTCCCACCTCAATGAACACAATGTAGGAGCTCATTCACAGATGAGCCTGAAGGTTTTTGTCTTTTAGATGATTCTAGATCGTGTCAGGTTGACATCACAACTATCACAAAAGGTATTTGGAGTTAGGGTCTTTGGGAGGTAATTAATAGTGAGATCATAAAGGTGGAGCCATAATCTAATAGAGAGAAGATAGATAGACAGACAGACAGACAGACAGATAGACAAATGATAAATAGACACAGGTAGACAAACAGACAGCTAAGTAGATGATTAACAGTCAGACAGATAGACAGACAGATAAACAGACACAGAGGAAAACAGAGAAGAAGAAAAACAGGAATCAATTTTATCCCCTCTGTGTGAAATGAAGGAGACACCGTGAGCAGCCCTGTGTAAAAAGTAAACTCTCAGAAACCAAGAGCATCCTGACCTTGAACTTCTTCATCATTAGCTGCGTGAAAAAAAATAGTCCTGTTGTTTAAACCACCCAGTTTACAGTATTTTGGAATGGCAGTCTGAGCAGACCAATACACCTTTTCCTTGATTCTTTTAAGGGCAGTTTTGCACAGCAGGAGACTGCAGAGAACATGATTGTTTGACAATGATTGGTCATAACCCAGGGGAAGGGAGAGAGTATACAATAGGAGAGAGGAAAGAGAGAACATGAATCTATTAGAGTGAATACGATGGAGAAGGAGGAGGAGGGGATTGTGAGCTGAGAGAGTGAGACAAGAACTAAGCGAGAGACATTGAAGTCAGCTTTTGAAGCCCTCTTATGCACAGAAAAAGGATCTAAACTTGTTGTATGAATGATGAGGAGCCAATGAAGGCAGTGAAGATTGTTAAACAGATCAGATTTGCATTTTAGAACAACAGCTATAAGGGGTAAAATCTGGGTATGAATACAATGATATTGTTTAGGAGGAGATAAGACTTGTAAATTACCAAGCTGTAGCATGATTCCAGGTTCAGAGCAAAGAAAATGAACTAAAATAGCAGAAGCTTGGTTCTAGATCTAAGATGTGTTGGGAGTGTGATGCCTATGGAAATTTGCATAGGCTTGTTAACATATATATTATATGCAGGCAGACACCCGCATTCCTGTGCATGGAGCAGTTGCTTAAAGACACTTATTAAATGCTTAACATTCCTAACTTAGCCTAGTGAAGCCAGAGAGGAAAAGAAGAAATAATTGCAGCTCCCCTAAGCCTCTGTATTGTTTTACTTATTGCAATGAGCATGCAGTGCTATTTAATTTTTCAGCAAATTCAATAATGCTGGTTCATGTGCATGCAGCTCTGGAGCTCAGATATGAGCACAGCTCTTAGTTTGAGACGTAAAATTGGGAGATATTGCTGAACGGGTCACAGAGAGTACTGTGTGATTTCATAAACCTTGGGAAGAAGGGAGCAAACCTGAATATGCCTGACTGGTGTCTAGCCCCATCGAAATGATTGACAGACAGAGGAAGGCAGATGGTAGACAAGGGTTAGCCAGAGAAATGGCGCGGAAGAGTCTGGAATCCCAAGGAAGCATTTCTTTTACTCTTCATGGTCTCTCCAGGTCTTCCTGACACATGTGAGCTGGGGTTAAAACAAATGTTAGTTATAGGGACACCAAGAAGGGTCAATAAAAGTGGTTGAAGCTGAGTGTGAGGTAGCCAAGCTGACTGGATAAAAGGGGGGATGGGAGTCTGGGAAAAAGAACAAAGTCAGTTGCAGCAGGTTATGGCCAGCTCTCACAGAACTTCCAGTAAGGATCAAGGGCAAGGCATCCCTGCCCTTCCCACTGGTAAACTTCTCAGCTTTGTGGGTAGCTTCATCTCTCTACAAATCCCTGCATCTAATTGCTGTAATTCGAACAGACTGAATTGGGGGGGTAAAGAATGTCCGTGCCACAATGAGGACCATAAGAGAGACTTACATAGATCTAATCTACATAGGAAGTAGAAAAAGACAAGATCTCCTGAATAAATTGGGAGCATGGGGACCTTGGGTAGAGCTGAAGGGGAGGGGAGAAACAGAGAGGGGAACAGAGAAAAATGTAGAGCTCGATAAAAATCAATAATAATAATAAAAAAGGAATGCCTGTCTCTACCTATTCCATGGAGGAGAACACAGAAAGAGTGGGGGAGGGTAGGGGAAAGGACAAACATGGTGGAAAGGTCGCTTTAGTTCTTGTCTCACTCTCTCAGCTCACAATCCCTTCCTCCTCCTTCCCCATCCTATTGACTCTGATAGATCCCTGTTCTCTCTTTCCTTTCTCCTATTGTATACTCTCTTTCTTCCCCTGGGTTATGACCAATCAGTGTCAAATAATCATCCTCTCTCCTGGTCTCCTCCTGTGCAAAGCTGCCCTTAAAGGAATCCAGGGAAATGTATATTGGTCTACTCAGGCTGTCATTCCCAAACACCAGTGATGAGGTGGTTTAAACAACTGGAGACAGACCTTGGCCCTCGCCTCTCAGCTGTGTCTGCCCTACCAGTCTGGAGTGTGCATTTGCTTCTTGTGGTAGCTTTCTCTCTCACTGAAGTAAACCTAGGCTGCCTGCTCATGTTGTCTTCTTCTTCAGGAACAAAAGAACGGAGACCATCCTTATGCTGTGGCTGGGACCAGAGGGTGTATGGGAGGAGGCATCTCTCCCCATCACTAACAACTCCACAGTTGATGGATTAAAAGAAAAATATGTTTCAGGAAAAAAAAAAAAGAGTCGCATCAGTATCACATGCTGAGGCTTGCAAGATGCCCTTTGATTTTCGCAATTAGGACTCCGGGTTTATGAAAGACAAAAGAAAGACTATTTTTATTTTTATTCTCTCTCCTCTGAGGCACGCCTTGTATCTGATCTCTTCCCACTAATGCTGAAAAGAAATGTGGCCTCATAGATGCACACTGAACAAACTTCACATAGATGTTGTGTTCTATTTTTGTCCCTGGGGTAAAATTTTTGGAAAGGAAAAAAATAATCCTTAGAGATGTTTTGCTCACTGAAGGAAGAGGATGTGGTAGCGAGGGCGGGGCAATAGTGGAACGTCTTTCACCTTATTCGGCCTTATTGCTCCCTAGTACTGTAGTAAGAAACTTCTAGACTTGGCAGTATGCTAATTCTCTTAGGGAGAAGAATTGTAGGTCAGATTTGAAGAAAATCAATGACCTATTTGCAGTAAGGTGGTAAGTTTGGTTTCCCAACTTTAGTCACTGACACAGAGTACTTTTAGTATGACTTACTATAGGCAATGCTGCCCAGCACGAGACTAACATAGATGGTGCTTATCTACTGGTGTTTGGTCATCTCCTTTGAGGCTCAAGTCTCAGAGACGAGATGGTATGGGCTGAGACCTCCCCCACATGCCCAGGTAGACTGGAACAGAGGCTATTTTAAGGATTCTTGCCCATATTTAGTAACTCACAGCATCTGATGTGGATCTCCTTTGTATTCAGGTGGAGTCCAGCATGGCACAGATGAAGCCCTGCCCTGCATTCTTCAGTAGAGATGTAAAAGGCAGCAAGCATTTGCAGGCTGAAAAGAACTTCTTAGCATTCTAATTTTAAAATTGTATTTAGGTTGAGAAATTTAAGATTCAGGCATGTCCTGAGAAGTTTTTCATATCTTATAAAAGCAGGGTGAGGGAAAAAAAAAAGTCTCCTTAAAAAAAAAAATTCACCTAACTAGAGCGTGCCCTCACCACTTTCTTTGGCTGCACGCTCCGAGCAGACACCAGTGGCTCAATGTCTAACGTCTGTGGTGACTCCACTTCCCATCTTTCCAGCGACCATGCCAGTTCCCGACACTATCAGCTCTTATCTGACCCAATGTTCTGAACCAGCAACTGGTTTCTATTTTCATCCCAGACATCTTAGACTCTGCTCTCAAAAATAACAGCCAGAGACAGCCTTCTATTATACAATGTCACACTCAGATTAGACACAAAGTGAAAATTCTTACGGGGTCATCACTTGAAAAATTCCGGTCACCTCTAAGTAAATGACTTTATCTACTCCAACTTTTCCTCTCAGTGCTCTGATCTCTGCTCTTCTTGAGACAAGCAGAACCAGTTCCCCTTGCACTCATTCCTACCTTGAGTTGCTATGTTCTGATCCTCCAACTGCCCTCTTGGGACGCTTCCACACTCGCCTCAAGTCTTTGCTCAAACACAACTTGTATTGAATACTCTGTATAACAGCACCCTCTACCAACTGAGGTCTGTCTCTTTACCCTGCATTACTATTCATGGCTTCCCCTGGATGCATTCATGTTTAGTTACTGATATGTTTTCTCTGTGGACTCTCTACTAAAATTTAAGCATTATAAAATTAAAGATATAGTTAATTAGTGTTTAACAAATAGCAATTACTCAACATTTTGTGGAAAAAGTATGGGATAAAAAGGATATTTACAGTGCCACATAGTACAAAAGACACACGGTGACTAGAACTTGGAGATCCAGCAGAAACAGAAAGCTAAAGTCAGGATGCTACAGCTATGCCTGTGGTCTATTTTCTCCTAATGTCTCTTTTAATTAGGATAGGCTTGAATAGGATTCTTCAGGCAATTTCACATTCATCAGCTGTATCATAAAGGACTGTTTATTTAATAAAGAGAAGGTAGACTGCTTCCCCTGTATCCCCATGAGGCTGTGAAATGAATTTACTTGTCTTTGGAAGTCAAAGATTTTGCATTCTTCTCACAGAAGTCTAGATAGGAATGTGCTGTTTCACATATTGTCAGTAATCACTAAAACGCCTTGCCTGAAGAGCAGGACATGTTGAATGCCTGATGGGAGAAGTATTTCCTAACATCTCGACTATGTCTGGTGCTCCATGCTTGATTCGGAACTGAAGATCAACCGTATATTCCTATTCGGATTGGGTTGTGCTAGGAGGGAAATGGCACCCAGTTTGTATGTACTAAGAAGTATGAACCATACCTAATTGATTTTCCACTGATATGAAACAATTGGGGGCATTTTTAATATACCAGCTAATATTTAAAGGACTAAGAATAAAATGATGAGGCAACGCAGATAAAGTTGCAGCTTTTATGCAACTCACAGAAGTAGTAGGGAAGACAGATTTTGACAGAACAGTGATCCAAACAGATATGTAAAATCACAACGAACAAGCTCCACGAGTAAAAAAGATATATTGTCAAAGGCTGTAATTGAGAATTTAACCCTGACAGAGAGATTCAAGGAAGGCTTTCTTAAGGAAGTGTTGCTGGGACTAAGAGCCGTGGGTTGAGTAAGAGACAAATGACACAACAGAACATTGATAATGTCAGCACTGAGGCCCCTAAAGAAGATCTGTGTGGGTGATTTGCAGAGCAAGGTAAAGTGTACGAGGCTAGAGAAGCAAGCAAGTGGGAGGCCGTTCATAATTCTGGATTCATTGTAATGATTTTTATAAATGTGTATACAGCGGTGGGCAGTCATTAGATGACTGATAGGTGTGGGGATTATTTTCCTTATAGCTGCATAGCAAATCACCACACTTACAGTGACTTGAACCAACACACATTAATTATCTTGTAGTTTCTATGGGTCAGGAGTCCATGCATTGTTTAGCTAGATCTTTGCTCAGACGCTCACAGGGCTTTCTGCAATCACGGTATATGGCCTAGGTTTCGTCCCATCTTGAAAGCTAGGCTAGGGAAGAATCATGTCCAAGTTCTTTCAGTTTATTGGCAGAATTTATAGCCTTTAGTTACAGACCTGAGGTTTCCATCTTCTTCCAGACTATCAGCCAGAGGCTTCCCTTGACTCCTAGAGTCCACTTGCAATTACAAATTACATCACCTTCAGTACAGATATTCAGTGCTGAGTTGTTGCCTTTTTCAAGACAGGCAAGAGAGTCTCTGTCTCTCAAGTCTGCTAAAATGGAGCCTTAGGGTTTGCAATGTAATTGCAAGTGACATTAGTTGTCTGTGTCACACTGTCTTGGTTAGAAGCAAGTCACAGGTCCTACTTGTTACTCAAGGACAGGGAATTAAAATAGGATCAAGCCATTTGGGAGGTCACCTCAGAGGGAATCAGTGACAGAAGGAGCAAGGAGGCTGATATGATCTGATCTGATGAGCAGAGAACACACTCAAAGTCTTGATGAGAAATAGGAGTTCAGCATAAGGTAAGACAAGTATATAGAATTGTAGACATATATAAGCAACATTTTAAAGTTAAAAATTGATGGACCTTGGTGATGAGTTGCACTTAAGGAGGAAGGAGATATCAGAAATATTAATGGGTCTCTGTCAAAGAAGTAGATCAGTGACACTCAACGGCGCCAGTTGTTAAGAAACATTGGGGAGCTTTAAAAAGTTACTTACTCAAGATCCCAATCCTGGATGTTCAAAACCACAATGTTTAGTGGTTCAAATCTATTCATAAGATTTAGAACCTTAAGAACAGATGGATTAGTTTGCCCTTCACCATGACAGAAAACCATTGATGTCATGAAGCTGAGTTGGGTTATATTATATTAAATTTGAAGATGGTTTGAGATGTTCATTTCAGGCACCCAATCAAGAAACACAGAATTCATTCGAGAGCAGGAGAAAGGCCAGGGCTAAAGGCATGCGTTCACATACTAACTGCATTCTGAAGTCTTGGGTGTGGGAGAAGTCTAAGGACAGAAGTTACAGTGAGTGACAAGAGCGGAACTCTGAGGAAGAACAACACTTATTGATTTGATACAGTATGAGGCTATAAAAAGTAGCCATAGAGAAACCAGACCCCCCCCCCACACACACAATAGCAAGTATTGGACAAGAAGACAGGAGAAAAGAAGTTTCAAATTAGAGATGATAGTCAATGATGGGAAATATACTCATACAGTTGAACAGTAGTTACTAAAATACTTGACTCCGTCCATAATAAAGCATGCTGGGGAGCTCCAGCTACTTTTAATTGAACCTTAACAAAGATATGGAATGTTTGTCTCATTAAAAAAAAGGAAATGACTGTGAAATATTGAAAATCTGGAGGAAACAGATTAAGTGAGATAAAGGGAATTTTAATTACTTCATATACTTGCTGATGATAAGAATTACAAGTAATAAGTGTGTAATGTGTGTTTTTCTATTAGAGTACTTTCCTAAACATATATACAGCTTTTAGTGGTGAGAGATGTGTTACATATTCATTACTTTTAATATAATAATAGCACACATGCTGTTTTATAACCTGAATCTTGAAATGCATATATTCTCAATGATTTTTTTGTATCATTGACTATTCTTGAATAAAATACCTTTAAATAATTGCATCGTAGTGAATAGTATGGCTATACTATAATGCACTCAAGTCATATATTATTTGACATTTAGGTTTTTTTGAACTTTCCCCTAGTATAAAGATTACTTAATAAAATATAAATAGACTTTGTAATGCTGGAGTTGAACAAATACCAGCCCTTTCTTCATCTCTACAGTGGAGATGCACCTGAGAAATGAGACACAAGCAAAGATGAGCTACATCTCCATAAAGAACAAGCACAGAGTGTGACCTAGATCTAGAACAAAATCAGGACCAGACAAATGAAGTTTCCTGTTGCTACCCTGGAGACCTTTTATGGCACAGCAGAGGCAGAGCTTCCCGTGCTGTTTGGTGAATAAGAGAGCAGGCAGAACGCCCATCCTTTGCAGACAGGCAGCTGTCAAAGAGAAAGAAATCTAGAATGAGCAGAACAGATGAGGTCAGTTCCTCCAGACTCAGTACAGTCATCCCTCAGTGACCAGAGAGACAGGTGGATATTTCCCTTGATAACATCACCCCCATAGATGGTAGCTAGCCTTCAAGATGTCCTTCAGTGATACTTAG
Organism: Myodes glareolus; assembly: GCF_982192425.1. Classification (NCBI taxonomy): domain Eukaryota; kingdom Metazoa; phylum Chordata; class Mammalia; order Rodentia; family Cricetidae; genus Myodes; species Myodes glareolus. Next base: position 66,012,522 of record NC_142030.1, read on the forward strand.
TCGCTGATGCTCACACTTTTGTGTAGTTCCCTTCGAAACAGAGCATCACTTGTTTCTGTAAACAATAGACGGGACAGAAATGATGGAGTATGACTTTAAGGCTAGATCCTAAACATCATTGCAGCTCCCATAGTGCTACTTTTAGGGACACTTTGCTTTGGAGGAAACCAGATTCCAGTTTGCAGAAATTCTCAAGCTGTCCAATGGAAATGTCCCTGTGAAGAGGAACAGAGGCCTTCTACCAACAAATGGCACTAGCACACCCATGCCACCTCATCTTGGAATCCTTCCTTTCCAAGCAAATCTTTCGATGGCTACACCCCATCAGGACTCCAATCCCACGAAAGTCCCCACCCCAAAGATGGTGTGAGGGATATAGTAAGCCTTTCCCTTTGTTTCCAACTTCTGGGGCTTAGGGTGATTTGTTAAACAGCAATGAGTTATGAGTAGTAGGTGCTTTGAAAATAGAAAGCTGTGATATTTTTCCTTTTCTTATACCAGTCAGCAGCCATCTTTGTAGCTATCTCTTCATGCTCACAGTCAAAATAATTGTAACCCTGCTAAATGAATGTAGATGCAGAATCCTGATGTCATATGATTGAATCTTGCATACATTATTTCAGATGCTGTAACATTGGCCTTAAAGCTATGTTGTCACAGCCCTGGACTCACTCCCACACTTGCCAGAAGTACAGCGTTGCTCTTGTCTGTTGGAGACAATTGGGCCAAGGGTAGTAAAACAGCAATGAAAAGTCCTCCAGAGTTGATAGGAAGCACAAAGACCAAAGGCCTTTGGTCATATGCTGACTCTTGAGGGAACATTTTTGTAAACAGACAAGAGAAAAGGCATATTACAGATGCCCAGTGTGCCTGCATTGACTTTTAATACAGGGCTTCATACACTGGTGGATATATTTGGTGTGAAGGATAGAAACACAGATGGTTGGAAATTCAATCCATATCTAAGAGACATGTGGAGAAAAGAGAAAAGAGGCAGGAACAAAGGAAACAAAGAGCCCAAAGCAATAGTTAATACCTGTGATGTTAGAGAGTTAGAGGAAGACACAACAACCACTGGAGAAGGGGAATTCAGTGAACACTCCCACCCGCAGCAAACTGCTCTTGTTTATGGCTAGGAAGCTATAAAGTTCCAACGGTTGCAGCATCATGCTTTTCAAAGGCTTATTTTTAGACCGCTCCCAATAATGCCCCAGGAGTTGCTAGATCTGAATTAAAAACTCCAGGTTCCTGCCTCCCCACCCCTTTTCTAAATAAAGAGTTATTGATTGACTAATGGCCTTCATATCCTGCTGCAAATAGCCCCTAAAGAAGAAGAGAGATATTATCCAGAGCCCAAGGGGCTAAGGACTTAGAAGAAAACAAGATTGTGTATGGACAGACTGTGAGATACCTTTTGAGTCTAAAGAAGGTGGCGCATAAATGCAGAAACATTTAAGGGGAAAGAGTGAAGCTTCTGGCAATAAATACGGCTGCAATGCACGGATACATGAGCGTGGACATTTGGAAGTTCTATGTGAGTGATAAGTCTCTTCGGTATTTGTTAGAAATCAGAATCTTCTTTTTTTGAGAAAATGGTGTTCAAGCAAGAGTCCCTGTGCTATAGTAAAGAAGATTTGCACAGAATATGATTCCAAATCTACTGTCAATTGGCTACATAATCTGACTCCTTAAAAATCACACACTGAACTCCAAAGCAGGGTAACTTTCCTGGTCTATGCATATGACATCTAAGAATTTCAGGTGTTGTTTGCAGATATGGTGTCCCTGTTCCTGGGTTGTTTCTCTGCAACATTCAGTTTTTATGGGGTGCTTCTGTTTCCCCCGCTCCCTCAAGGGTATTTCCAGGAGTAGTTTAGAACAGACTTCCAATACAGACAGACATAAGGCTTTCAAGTGCATAAGGATGCTGGATTTGGAGAGAGAGGCAAGAGAAGGTAGAGCTACAGAAGCAAGAAGAGCTGCAGAAACATAGGGTGACTTGGGAGAGGTGCACTGAGGAGAATAAAACCTATTGGATATAATCTGGGTTCTTGGTCCAGATAGTCCACCCTGGTGATAAAGTACTGCTACCCTGGGTAACTGACTCCTCCCCTGAGCAGCTCATTTTCATCATAAAAAGAAAACAACTTTGGAAAACATTGCCCTTAATTGTATTAAAGATCAAAAGATCCAATGTATTTAAAGCAATAAGAATGATGCTTGGTGACTCACATTCCCAAGTAAATAGTATTTCTCAGTGAACAACAGCTCCCTGGTTTGGCGATGCGGGAGTGGCCACTGGTTTCAGGGAAGTCAAGCTTCATGGTGTTTGTGGGATGCAGGATGCGTGGCAGAGAGTGCTACATAAGTGTAAGTTCAAGTGTAATATGCAGAGGTAATGGGGGAGAGAGAGTTTTTGTATTGGGAGGGCATCCAACAGATGAGAATTGAAGGAAAGGTAAGTATTTTAAGAATTCTGCTAATTGCTCCTCCCCATTCTCTCTCCCTCCAGTGGTGACAGTTTGTCCAGCAAATGTTGTTGACTGCTGCTCTTCAAAGAAATGGTACCTTATGGCTGAAGTCAGGATACCATATATTACTCTAAGGCACCTCTTCCACGATTACATTATACCATCACAGGTTCAACTCCAGCAAACTGCTTCCTCAGGAGACTCTACTTTTGGGGTGTACTAATGGCATCCAGATATGTACATGGTCAGACAAATTTACCTTTATTATTTCTTTATAATGCGTTTGCTTCCTTTCCTTTGCAAATGTACTACCTCGCCAAGAGACAGCTGTGTGACCGCTTTCAGAACTGCTCATCTGAGCAATACCAAATGCCATTCACACAGACTGCAGCATGAGTGACGCCTCCTAGTGTTACGCAAGGAAACTACAACTCCCTTATGCTGTGGCCTGTAGCAGAAATGAGCGTTCTAAGTGAAGACATAAAAAAAAAAAGAAAGAAAAAAAAAAAAGGAAGGAAGAAAGAAAGAAAAAAATTGAGAGCATCCTTAATTGAAATTTCTGGGGACAACAAGCACAGAAGGCATATGTGTAATTGCTCCCGTGGCCCAGCACACCAGCTGGGATGTCAGGAGGGCAGCCATAGCTTCCGGGCAGCTCATTAGTGCAGAGTAGGGATGGACGAAGGAAACAGAAGCTGTGTCCTACTGAGTCACCAGTGTCATTTCCAGGATCTGCCTGGGTATCCCCATGGGCCTTCTGGCCAAGGGCTGACTAGGCTCAGGGCTGTAGAGTTGGCGGAACATCAAGGCAGTGGGGGCCCAGTGTTAGCCGAGGGAGAGACATTTGTGAATGAGTGTGATGGAGTGTCTCTGTTTGTTTACACTAGACCCAGACAGATCTGCTTCACACCAGTGGAGCAAACAAGGGTGAGATTGCTACGACGGTTGCAGAGGAAGACTGTCTGACCAGCTGCTCAGGTTGGTGGCCGAGATGCTCCAGTGTGATCAGCTAGCCTCACGTCTTGCCAAGAGTGCCACAGATGCCAAGATGAGGACAGACAAGCGCTCTGAATCCTTGTCTCACCTTTATTTTCTTAATTAGAAGAAATTCCTTCTTCTGATCATAAAAAAGAATGCATTTTTTTCCCTCTTGGAAATGCGGGAATATACAAAATCACAGAAAATAACTGTCATTTCAGCATTTGATAACAACTATTCACATAAATTCATTTATGATATTTTCCTTTAGAGAGTCCCCAGGCTTTTGCTGGCATGTTCTGGTTCATTCTGACATGTAGTCTTGTGAAGATAGCAGGAAAGAGTAGTACATCTTATTGTCGATATAGGAAAGAATTGACAATAACTCAGACTTGCTTAAAGTCGGAGAGATTTGTGAAGCTATGCTTCCCGTCCCCTGGTTCTGACCTGTATAATAAAAATAACTAACTAATTAAAATTTGTCTGAGACTTCTCAGTCATCAGAAGCTTTGCCGAGTGGTGACACCCTGCTGTGTACCACATTTGTCTACCTCCTGAAGTAGAGGTCATCATAATATAAGGGGGCGGGGTTAACCTAGTAAAGAATGTTGAAGGTCGGGAGTCAGGACCTTTGATCCTTCACTTGTGTGGAACCATCCTCCATTCAAAGTCTGTATGCTTAAGGCAGCAAGATGAAAATTGTCTAAGTATTCTTCATAAAGATATTTTAGTCAGACTATGTCATGGTGGCTCTATGATTTCACTGACTCCTATCAGGTGGCCCAAAGTGTTTGTCTTATTACTGATAATGTCAACTTTGACCCGTGGAGTGTGATGGTGACTGCTGTCTGGACTCTGAGGGAGATAAATTTAAAATTATGAAACATCTCACCATCAACCTGATCAACTTTCATAAATTTGGCTTAGCACTGCCCTTGTCTTTTACTTGAATGGATTATTACTGTGATGATTGCAAAGCGATTTTCTTTCCTTTTCTTTCTTTCTTTCTTTCTTTCTTTCTTTCTTTCTTTCTTTCTTTCTTTCTTTCTTTCTTTCTTTTTAGACAAGGTTTCTCTGTAGCTTTGGTGCCTGTCCCAGAACTAGCTCTTATAGACCAGGCTGGCCTGGAACTCCCAGAGATCTGCCTGCCTCTGCCTCCCAATTAATCCCGCTGGGATTAAAGGCATGTGCCACCACCGCCCGGCTCGCAAAAGCGATTTTCTATATCCAGTATTTTTTCTTCATCTGTTAGTTGGCAAATTACATAAAAAATATTTCTCCTCTCCATCTACTATTTACCTATCTCCCACCTACCTACCTATCTGCATGCCTACCTATCTATCTCTACATTCTGCATACAAAGCGACCGAGAAGATAGATGAGATAGAGAATTGGGAGACAGAGTGGCCTTCTACCTCCTTCCCTGGCGTGTATCTTGTCCTGGAGTCATGGGAGTAGGCTTCTCAACGTAGTTCTGTGTTATTTTGACACGTGCCCGTTATTCTTTGAGAATTTGTTCCTCATGCTTGTGCTGGATCTATGGCTTAAAAGAACCTGGGCATATTTTTCAGGAAATGTGCGAGTCTTTCATATCCAGTTGGTACGTTGGAATCAAGCATGGGAAGAGTATTTACATCGCGGAAACTGGCAAATGTCATAATGACTTTTTCCCTCCAGATCTAGTTGCTTAAAAATGTACCAGCACACCACCATTTCTGTGCTTCAGGCTCCTCTTATACATTAACCGCCTCGTTTTCTTCTCCAAGGACCTCTAATCCCTTTTAGTGGAGAGACAGCACTTAGAAACCAGGAGTTTGGAACCCGTGAGTGTGGTAGGATGCTCTAAGGGGAAGAAACGGATGCGTATGTGCGCATGTGTGTACGTATGCCTCCATCTAAAACAAAAAAAAATCTATTTTAGAAAATGTTTTAGACTCATAGAAGAGTTAGAAAGGGCATAGGGGTCTTCTGTGCCCCACCCAACTTCTGCTATTGTACAGTCATGGTAAAATTGAACCCGGGAAGTTCCCTGCACTCAGGAAGCAGAGGCAAGAGGGTCAAAAATTCAAGATCCTCCTCAACTACATAGCAAATTTGAGCCCAGCATGTCTCAAAGATAAAATAGGACAAAATAAAAATAAAACCAAGGAAATTAACATTATCATTGGTACAAGCTGTTTCAGATTTCACAAGTTTTTCTACTAACATCTTTCTTTCTATTCCCAAATTAAATCCAGGGTATCATATTATATTTCACCCATAAACAAATACATGTACAATTTGACATATCTAACTATCAGTCCATCTGCCAATCTATCCACACCTCTATTTTCCTACGTATATATATTTAAAGCTAGTCTCATACCCGCAGTCCAAAGACTCAACCTTAAGTCCTATGTATCTTTCAACCATCCCCTAGTTATCGCTCTTCTTTGCTCAAAGAAATTGACTCTTGCTTCTTCCATATTCTTCTGTATAGCTAACCCCCATGGTGTGTAATACGGTTGCTATTTCTCTGGGATTCTGCCTCACTCAACTATACTCATGTGGCTTTGGATAGATCCTGTATGAGTTGTCCTTGTCCTCACAACAGTCCAACGACTGACTGACTTAGGATAATAAGATGAAAGGAGAGAAGCAAGTTGTTTAAAAAAAAAAGTCTGGCTATTTAAGAAGCTCACTCTCCCCAGCGGTTAATCAAACCTCAATGAGAGCAAATTGCTTCACAATTCCTAGTAGACAGTAAATATTCAGTACGAAGAATTTTTTTCATTATCTTTGTTGCTGATATCGAGGACCTTTTGAGCAGGTAACTAGAGGCCTTAAGGTAGCAATGGGAAAAGGTGGAATTTGAAGACATGGTCACCATTACGTATGATAGAAACTAGGCCCTCAGCAGGCAGGAGTAAAGTTCCTTTAAAAGTTGACCTCCCATTTTTCAGAAATACTTCAGAGTTCAGGTTCATTGGAATTCATTGCCATAAATTGGTGTTTTGAACCCACTGCACGAGACACACTCTTTCCACCTAGTCCAACAACAGCAAAATATCTGCAAGCATCACCCAAGGACCCTAGGAGCAGAAGCTCCCGTCCCCTCCCCTCAGTTGGGAACCACCGGAGTAAGTGATTGGCTGGCCTTTTCTTACATAAATTTTGTTTTCAACAGATTTGAGAAACATGATCTTTGAATGTACATAAAATTCCTACTCAATTACTTCATGAATGTTCTCCAGAGATTTGGATCAACACTCACAGAAATAATTTACAATGAGGCAGAAGAGAGTCTTAGTTTTTATTCAGAAAGTGAACGCCTTGAGTATCATTGAGTTGTGAGAGGTCCAAGCCCTCAGTGTACAGCTCCCTGACAGGATTTAGGGCAACAGGACTTGACAAAGACAGCTACAGGAGGGATTTGCAGTCTTTTTTCAAAGAACAGGAAGCACTGCCTCTTGGCCCTTGCTGCCTCCGTCTGCTTTCGGTTTTACATTCTCCCTAAATGGAATGCTCTCCATTAAAAAAACATTTATTATCATTTGGTTTTGAGCCTAGCCTTTAACAACTGAGCCAAAGGAGGCCATGAATTTGAAAAGGAGCAAGGGGGATTATTAGGGAGGGTGTGGAGGGAGGGGAGGGAAAGGGGAAATGATCCACTTACCAATCGCAAAAGATAACAAATAATTATAAAAAAAGAAGCATTAGCTGGACGGATGGTCGATATTTCCTAACTTCCCTAAACGGAAGGAAATTGGAAGATGAATGCCACATTTTACAAAGGGTTTCACTTGTCACAACAGTTTAGCAAAGCTGTAGCAGCCTGAGTCAGAACCAAGTTAAATTTCTTCAGAATTACTTCAGTTCTCCATTGGGGACTCTTAAACAGTTTTGCTCAAGGGCCACTAGGCAGTGCCCAGATCACTGCAGTGTGTCTAAGTCTTTGCTTCACATTTTGATGGGAAAGGAATTTGATGTTAAAGAACTAAAATGGTTCTGCTGGTTTCAAAACAAAACAAAACAAAAACCCACCTGCTGTTCAAGTCTAGTGACCCCAATCTGATCCTGGGAACCCATGGTAGAAGGAGAGAACTGACTCCCCAGAGCTGGCCTTTGCCTTCCTCATGCCACAGGTTCACTACAGTACATGTGTACCTGCACTCAAATGCACATGCACGTGCGCGCGCGCGCGCGCACACACACACACACACACACACACACACACTTTTTAAAAAGAAACTGACAGCCAATACAATGAACAAATAATATAGAAATGGCATAGTAATTACATAAATTCAAAATGGCTGGCACAAATCCTCAGAACAATTTAGAAGTTGTCTTAAATGGATAACACTCTTCTTTTTGATCCGATGCCTAGAGCAGTGTCTTCTGGGATCTGGGCAAAGAAGAGGTGTTTATTTGTTTGTTTGCTTGCTCGCTTGTTTGACAGCAGTTTCCGGTTAACTTATTACTTATTTAGCAGGTGGGCTCAGACATAAGATCTGGTTGTCTGTAAATGCCTATCTAAGGAAAGAAAAGAGTCTTTGGCTCAAGAACTAAAGAGGGGATTCACACTGCTGCATTGATAGACCTACTTCCCATCTGTGGGTGTTGGCAAATTACCAGGGGTACCCAGGACATTGTTTTAGACTTGGTACCTCAAGGCCAGAAGCCCGAGTAGGTTAACTGAAAGGCGCCAGTCTTCCTAGTAAACCCCCAAGGTCATTCATCCTGGCAACCACATTCACTCCTCCTTCTGCAGCAACCTTACTGATTACTTTCCTTTTTCCCCTTCATCCTGCTCCACTGCTCCCCCTACATCAGTACCATTTGGAGAGGGGAAAGTGGAGAGAAGGTGAAGGTGGTGAGTGAGGGAATAAAAGAGAAAGGTGGGGGTAGAAGGAACAGGGAAAGGACTTGGATATGGGTTTCTTGGACAACGCTACCAAAAGGGATAATGATTCTTCCTCAGTGTACTTATTGACATTCATTGAGCAGCATATAGTTTATTTTAGCACGAGTTTGTGATGTAGCATCTATATTTAATTCTGCAAGCTGTCAGGCAACTCATATATTTACAAACACAGTTCCGGAAACAATGTGTTTGCTGGTCACATCTGCATCCCTAGCATCTCAGAGCTCTGTGTTGTTTGGCACAGCTCAGGGAATTATCCTTTTACATTCTGGTCCGTGCCAAGGCCCAAGTAGGGCAGGTCCTGGGCTAAGAGTTCAGATTCAATGACAGGCCTGGCAGAAAGCCAATAGCGAGAGATGCACTGAGGACTGAAGATCGGAATGGAGAGTTGATATCAGCCCCACCTCAGTACTTCAGCCAGCATAGTGATGAGAGATGTCTGTGCGCCTGGCTGGAGTGTATTTTGGCTCTGCAGACCTCCAGCTACTCTGTATGTATCCAGAAGCTCTACTGAAAATCAAGCGGGGCTTAAGCAAGGGGATCTATACTTGTGGAAGGAAACACAGAGAGTGGGGCTGTGCTTCTCCTTGAAATATGGAGTCAATGGTTGACAAAAGTGTGGGGTGGGGAGAAAAGTCATACTAGATACTAGGGAAGGTCATTGGATATGCCTAGAGGGAGGAGAGGAGTCAAAAGGCATTATTCCAGGAGTTGTAGTCACAAGAAGCCTAAACCTTTGGCCAGAATGCAAGGAGACAAACTCCAGTGACGCTCAGAATGAGCCAGGGGGGTGGGCAGTTTTTGGAAGACTATCTGTCTCCATGTGAAGTAGAGGAATGTATAGCTGGAGACATAGGGCCCAGCATGAATCGTAAGTCCATTGTTCCTTGCATAGCCTTGCTGAGACTGAACCTGAAACAGGAAGATAGGTATATGTTCAGTTGGGCTTAGGAAAATAAGCATCAAAGAAAAACGTATTTTTTTAATGAATGTGTATGTGTATGTATAAGTGTATGTTCACGCATGAGTTACTGTGCACTGTGTGCATTCAGTACCCATAGAGGCTAGAGTGTATTGGACTTTTTGAAATTGAGGTTAGAGTCAATTGTGAGTCTTCTGATATGGTGTGCTGAGACCCAGATATGGAGACTCTACCAGAGCTGCAAGTGCTCTTAACCACTGACCCATCTCTCCAACCTTTGACCTTAAGGTTTTCGAGCAGTGGTTCTCAACCTATGGGTCATGACCGCTACAGGGGTCACATTCAGATATCCTGCATATCAGATACTTATATAACAATTCATAACAGCAAAATCACAGTTATGAAGTAGCAGTGAAATAATTTTATGGTTGGGGGTCACTACAACATGAGAAGCTGCGCTGAAGGGTCATAGCGTTAGGAAGGTTGAGAACCACTGTTTTGGAGAAACCCTACCCAAATTACCACCACCCTCTCAGAGGCCATGCAGAGAGGCCATCTGGAGAGAAATTAGCAGCTTCAAAGAAGCAGGAGGTGTTGAGTTTTGTAGTGAAGCTGGAAGAGCAGTGGTAGGTTCCTCCGATTTTGCCCTTGCAGAGTTTAGATTATCCCTTGGCTTGGAGAACTGTTTTAGGGACTTTGACCTACAGGTGTCTATCCTGACCGCCTGCATCTACAGCTGCTGTATGGAGACTGTAGCTTTTACATCTATAGTCACCAAGAGAGCACGAGGATTCAATTGGGAGAACCTTACTGAGCTTCTGACTTTTCTCCTCTGTAAAACGTATGTAACACTCTTGATGGAATTCTGTTCAGATAAGCCTGCTGTAAATTGAAATTATTGAAAATGAATGTAACATGCGAATGTCTAATAAAGGAACATCACAACTTGCCAGCTAAGTTCAGGGTAGAATATGGGTGGCTCCCTCTCATGCTCATGCATCTGAATGAAAGCTGCCCCTCATTGCTGCTGCTCGGTACCACGATAAAGTCAAGCGCTGTAATTTGTGTCATTGTTAGGTCAGAGGTCTTCCGAACCAGCATCAGTCTTACGGGGATTTGTGAACTTTTGTTGAGTTAATGTAGGACACATGTTTAGACCAGCGTTCGATCCATACTAACAATAACTGAACCAATATGGAGGGGTTCTAGTGACAGTTCTGGGCCGCAACGCCTTTAGACTTGGAAGATTTATCTTTATCACTTTATCTTTAACAGAGGTGAGGCAGGAACAGAACAAGCTCTGTTTGAACACTGGACCTGGGTATCCCTAAACCAACAGTCGGGCCTGGAGGCATTCCTTCCCCTCCTGTAGCCACAGACTTTCTAATCAGCTGAGCCAGGCGAAGGGGCTTCCAAGCTGAAATGCAGTGGATTCACAGCTGATGGATATTCCCTGCCCTTCAGCACTTCCTTCCCTACTGATAGTCTATGCCTCAAACTCCTCGCATTATCCTTAGACATGGAGTGTAGCTAGCCCTGGCTGCTCAGTCACTGGGTCAGAAGAAAGGCCAAATAAGTATGTCATCAGCACTGATCCTCACTTGAAGAAGCTCCTTGGAGGAAATGAGTCTACAAGGCATGACGGACTGATGTTGACAGGGAAGCCAGGCAGCAGTAGCACAGCAGCAGGGCACAGAGCTAGAGTTTCAGGTTCGAGGAACTTCAGAATGACAACACCACTTTCCTGGACTGAGACTCAAGACCTCCGCTGTAAGCACTTTGAGGCACTGTGGGAGGAGCACCTCTGAGTCTGAGGGATGCAGACACAAAGTTTAGAGATTGCCTATCTGTGCTATTTTCTCACCTGTGAACAGCCAGAAACCTAGCAATTGAACAACAACAAAGCCATAGTTAGTGAAAGGGTGTATATAGACTGTTTCTCACACTAGTACTTGTGATACAGTAGTAAAAAATAAGTGTGTGCTCCCCCATCACCACACTCTCACCAGAGGTCATACCTTCTAAGGGCTCCAAATCCCATAGCCTTATGAAGTATCACTGCAATATTATAATGCTTTTGAGACAGGATCTTACTATGTAATTTTGGATGGCCTGGAACTCCACATATAAACCAGGAACAGCCTCAGATTCACAGAAATCTGCCAATTTCTGCCTCTGAAGTGCTGGGGTGGAAGGTGTACGCCGCCATGACCAGCTTCCAGTTTCTTTTTCTTGAAGTCTGCTCTGGGAGCCAGTCCTTTTTGAAATGGCTCCCAGAGAAGTCTCAAAACCTGTAGGAAGAGGGCAGACTGATTTGTAGGGAGCAATAGGAGTTGCTAGGGTTTCTTGAATGAGAAGTAAAAGGATTCTGTACAGAGATTAAAGGTTCAAAGTATACAACTTTTCATTAGAAGATCTACTTGATTAGCAGGGCTGCTGCCATCTGGTCTGGTGAGCCTTCCTGGTCTCAGGACAGGATGTGGTGCTCAGAAGCCGTCCCTGCTCTACACTCTCTGACCCCAGCTTTATCATGAGAGGCTGCAGGTCAGCCTCCCAGTTAGCTTGTCTGGCCCAAGGAAAGAGACAAGGACTCCCAGGAGATGAGTATGAAGCCGTAGTAAGTGACAGATGACTCTGTCCTTGACAAATGAAGTGCTAGTTGTCCCAGAGAGAGGTTTATGAATCCAGGGCCTGAATGGGATAAAGCCTTCAAGGACTGATGTCACTGGGATGATCCGCACATGTGAGGGTTGTGTATGTGGGATGACTTAGAAAGCTCAGGACACTAGCTTCAAGTCTGGTGTTTCGTTCCCGGATAGTGAAGAGCTGGGTCTGCCATGTTCACCAGATTTTCCCCATCCCTAAGTACAGCTCTTTTGTGTAGACATTGCTTATAACCCACTGGCTGCCGGATAGACAGCGGTGAGGCAGAATAAGGAGAGGCAAACTGTAGGCCTCCGAGTGACAATATCTGGATTTTGAGTTTTGTTTCTGCCTTCTGTAGAGTAGCCACCAGAGAGCCCCTTTGCCTCTCTCAACGGCCCCTCTTAAAGGTCTCAAATTAATGTAAGAGCATTTAGTAAACAGTAATTATGATTAGCTCCTCTCTGCATAAATAGTTATTAATATTGTTGACCTGATTTTATGCAGTGAGGATATCTTCATCCCCATGTTGGAAGTTGCTGTCTGACTGGCAGGAGATGTATAAAGCTTCCCTGGTTTATGCCAGTCCTAGGGTTAAAGGTGGGGGCTGTGTCACAGAGCCCAGGGAGGAAAGTGGCAAAAAACACCACATCACACCTGCCTGGATTCAAATGAAGGGATGCTGGGAGCTTCTGGAGTTCTGTGGAGTGCAGCCGAGAGTCCTTTATGGTCTGTGCTGACCCTCTGGGGAAAACAGCAATGGTTGGCCAAACAGAGGAAAGGACCCAGTCCTTTGTGGGAGCCAAGAGCATTCTACCTCCACGCGGCCCTGGCTGTAGGAGTGTTCTATCACTTCTGTCTACCCTTCCTTTCTAGGATAAACAGGTTTTGCATCAACATGTTGTGGATGACAAGAACAAACAACACTTCCGTGATTTTTTTTTTTTTTTAGCACTGACACCCTCAGATTTATTCAAGCAAACAACTCCTCTACAGAGTTGGCCAATTAACCACTTAAATGGCTTGAAAACTTATTTAATGTCACTGACTAATCACTTTATGAAATGTCACTGCTCTAGCTGGCAAGACTTTCTGCTTCATACCTCATCTCTCTTCTGCTTTACTCTCTGCACCACGGCTTCCTTGCGCTTGCGCCCCCTCTATTTGCATAGAATTATGGAACTTCAGTGTGGAGCAGTATTCTGGGGCTCGTCTTCCCTCTTAAATCATTTTACTGATGGCTAAAGTGAGGCTCCCACAGGAAAGGGCCTTGCCTACAGGCAATATCTTGTAAGTGACAAGCAAGTACTTTCCGTAGCTGTAAGTCATGGGACTGGTGCAGTTACAGTCACGCAGACTTAGATCTGCGACTGAAGCATGCCACCTTTCACACTGCATGGAGCCGCTCTTAGCCTCCTGCTTCTCCTCTGCTTAAAGAGATAATTTTATTATTCATGCTTCATACGCAGTAGTGATCGCATACATATTAACTAATTTGTATGGTATTTACTAATTATTTAACATTACAGTTTTATTAGTCAGAATACTACCCTTATTCCTATAGCTTAACTATACACTTAGCCCCTCCAGGATGCAATCCCTCCTCTTCAGTTACTATCTTTTATGGTTTACTTTTTAATGCTAAGGATTGAGCACAGAGCCTCACATACCCTAGGTGAGTGCTCAGCCCCACACTAATTCTGTTCATTTTCTGTGTCTGCTTCATTTGCCAAGACTTTACATTAGCAGCCTGGTACGAGGGTACCTTCTTCTGAAATGCCAAGCAGATATGGTGGTTGAAAACAAGAGAACTTTCCAGCTAGGTAACAGCCTCGGAGTGGTGGTGACCTCAGTCTTACATTTTCAAGATGGCACCACCCACTTCTCAAGTGACTTCATCTTCTACCTGATTTTCTCTATTGACAGAACTGCGACCCATTTGATTCATGGTTTAAAGGACAGATCTGAGCTTACGTCCTCAACCAAGAAAAACGTACAGGTTGTTCAACTTCTACCTTTGATGCATAGCCAATGTATCTGTTCTGGGTATACAATGGCCTTAAGTGTGGAGAAAAATAAAATTATTCACTTTCTCAGGTAAATCTATAACACTTTTCATGAAGGGGCCAGCATGGCCCCTGTGTCACCATCCTCACAGGCAACATGGAGATCTGCTCCAACTGTCAGCTTTGGGACAGGTGAAAGCAGAAAGCATGATGGGAAAGGCACTAATTGTTACATCTTCCTACTTATTAATGATGAACAAGACACTGAGAATTTACACGGTCCAGATTTGCCTGACAGATTGCTGTTACAAAATTTCCAGTGGTATTAGTGTGAAGAATAAACAGGAAGTGGCCAAAAAGCTGCTCCCCATCAAAAGTCTGATTTTCATACAACTGTCAACACAGTAATTATCTTGTCTGTTTTTTTTTTTTTTTTTTTTGAGAAAGTTTTGAAACCTGCTTAAGGATCCATCTTCTTTCTAAAAAAAGACTTTATAGTCAAAAAGTCTTCAGATCCCCCAGGAAAGCTACTGAAGTAGAAAGAATGTGATTCCCAGGCCAGGTTTTTCTGAGGAACGGCAAGCCCTGAATTCAGGCATTCTTGCTGCGCTCAGCAGACAGGGCCCAGCAATCAAAATCATTTGATTCCAAAGCTGATATTCCGGTAACAGGCAGGTTCCAGCTCATTGTGAGCTCTGAAAAGGCATAATTACAAACAGCGATGACAAGAAGCATGCTTAGCACAGGCTGATTCCTCCAAACACTTGTTCCAGTAGTTGCTCACCTGTCCTTAGGAAGCCCTCGCGCGGCAGGTGAGTGGTGGCTTTCATGGCATAGGATGCACAGCAGCCAGTCTTGTCAAGAAGCCAAGTGGCTAGGCCAGGCGATACCTTGTCACAATCTCACAGTGACTCCTTGCTGAAGGACATGGAATCTGATGCATCACAATGTTTGAGAAGCAGTAATCCAATACATTCGATAGGATGATGAAAGCTTACACTTGGCCTTAGATGAATCAGTGTGCTTGGCAAGGGAGGGTACAGTGTAAGGGCAGAGTTGGGAGAGACAACTAATATTTCTCTCTTCTAGAAACTGCCATGGTGGCCTCTTCTCCCACAAAATAACATTTTGGTTTCTTCTATGGAGCATGAAGCACCAGATCCATAGAAGCTGCTGTAACCTCTTGTGCTTGCTGTGTAACAAACATCATCTAAAGCATTACAAATTTGTCAACTCACACTGCTACATGTATGTCCATGTGTATGGAGGACAGAGAACAGGCATCTTCCACCTTTCCTTCCTTCCTTCCTTCCTTCCTTTTTCTTTCTCCATTCTTCCTTTCTTCCTTGTCTTCTTTCTTTTACTCTTCTCTCTCTCTCTCTCTCTTTTTTTTTGCAGAAGCTTATTTAGCAAAACAAATATTTCAATGTGAAATTGGAGTGGGCTGCCCAATGTAGTGGGACGAGTACAACAGCTCTGTGCTGTAGATTTTAATTTTTTTATTAATTAATTTATTTGTTTATAAAAATTTCCACTTTCTCCCCTCCTCCCCATACCCTCCCATTCTCCCCACTCCCTCTCCTCCCCCCCCCCACTCCCTCCCCTCCTTCCTCTCCAGTCCTAAGAGCAGTCAGGGTTTCCTGCCCTGTGGGAAGTTCAAGTTCCTCCCCCCTCCCTCCAGGTCTAGGAAGGTGAGCATCCAAACAGACTAGGATCCCAGAAAGCCAGTATGTGCAGACAAAACAAGACCCAGTGCCATTGACAATGGCTTCTCAGTCAGCCCCCATGTCAGTCACATTTAGAGACTCTGGTTTGATCACATGTTCGTTCAGTCCCAGTCCAGCTGGCCTTGGTGAGCTCTCATTCGATCCGTCCCCTTGTATCCGAGGGTGAACGCATCCCACACGGTTCTGATTTCCTTTTTCATGATCTCTCTCCTTCTGCTCCTCATTTGGACCTTGGGGGCTCAGTCCAGTGCTCCAATGTGGGTCTCCGTCTCTATCTCCATCTATCGTCAGATGAAGGTTCCCTCTAGTTCTGCCTTTCTTGCTCACGTTCTCCCTCCTTCTGCTTCTCTTTTGGACCTAGGGAGTTAAGTCCAGTGTTCCAATGTGTGTCTCTATCTCTATCTCCATCCATCGCCCGATGAAGGATCTATGGTGATATACAAAATATTCATCAGTATGGTTATGGACCAGGGCCAGTTCAGGTACGCTCTTCTCTGCTGCTCAGGGAACAATCTGGGGACCTCTCCTTGGGCCTGGGAACCCCTCCAGAATCAAGACTCTTGCAAACCCTAAAATGGCTCCCTTAGTTGAGATATATACTTCCCTAGTCCCATATCCATCCTTCTTTCCCCCTCCCATTCCCCCAAGCCATCCCCAATCCTCCCCCTCTCCCTTCTCTCTAACCATCTTCCCTTACTTCCACCCCCCCACCCCACCCTCTTTTTCTCTTCTCTTGAGACAGGGTTTGTCACAGGGATATGTGTGTCATCCCTGTCCTGCCAGCCAGCTCCAGGGATCCACCTGTCTCCCCAGTGCTCTGATTACAAACACACACCACCGCTCTAGGTTTTCTGTGTGGCTGTTTTAAGTGGGTTGTAAGGACACCATTTGGGTCCTTGTACTTACAGTATAAGCACTTCACTGTCTGGGCTGTCTCCCCAGCCCTGGCTCATAGCCCTTGTGACTCAAAGACCTGGGTATAAGGTAGTTGGTCCTTTGCTCCAGTTTTTTACCAGTCTGAAATCAACGTGCTGGACATGGAAACAGATCTTTGTGGGGTGCAAAGTCCTTTTCTACTGGTAGCGTTTGTTTCCTTACAGGTATGTGATAGAAGCTCCCTCTTTCTTCTGAGTTGCTGGCTGGAGGTTGCTCTCAAGTCTAGATGCCATTTTTGGCTCCTTGCTATATGACTTTCATAAGCAGTTCACAGAATGTTCATTTGCTCTGTTTTTGGTCAACCTATACCACTATTTTCTCCTAAGGACTCACCCAACTAGGTCAGACCCACTTAGGATATTATTCAAGGTAATCCACAAGCCTTTCTTTGCACCCATGATCTAACTGACTTTCTGGACTTTCAACTTCTCCATTCATCTGCTTTTAACTCAAAGTCAACTAATAGAGCCCAATAGTCCATCTTACTCCCAGGCCCTGCCCACACTCAAGGGAACAGAATTACAGAAGGCTTACACAGAAGTGTATAGGTCTCTTGGGGGAGTCACTTTAGAACCCTGGTTCCCATATGTCTTTCTGCCCGTGGTTGTGGACTTCTACCTTACTGTGTGTATTGCGTTGGCCTCCTCTGTTAAGAAACCACAGCTTCCCAAATGAACAAACCTCTCACCCCTCCACCAGTTCATCTTTAAGAAACACGGCAATATTTTAGGAAAAGAATAAATTACTAACGGTAGAGCTTCAGGTAAGGCAATATGCACCTGCCCGCGCATTGTCAGGTCTTAGCATAATGTCTGGCACTTGTGGGTTCTCATTTACGTTTCTTGAATGGATGAATATGTGAATGATTAAATGAGAAATATTTTGGGCCTCCTCATCAAATTGTTTCAGTATAAAAATTGCCTGCTCCCTCCACATGCCAGGATGATTCCTCTGTTTAGTTTTAAATCACTTTTCTTCCTGGTAATGCAAGCTTATTTAAAAAAAAAAAACACTTGGAGATTTTCCTTCTATGGTTCTACTTTTTTATAGTTAACTTTTTAATCCATCTGGCACTAAGCTCTCAATGTTATATACAAAATATTCTGCTTTTTACCCAATTAGTCTGTAGTGGCTTTGTTTTTATATACTAACTGCTGTATAAGGGCTATCACTCAGCTCTCTTGCTTCATTGGTTAGCCTGTCCAGTTTTGTGAACTAGCATCACTGTTTTAATTATGGGAAGGTTATCATGTTTTAAGATCTGAAGGGACAGCTATGTCATTGTTATTCCAGCACCTCAGCTTGGCTGGTTAAGTGGGGACAGTCTCTCACCCCTACTCTGGCTCACCAAACAGTGCACAGCATTCTTTGGCAAGAAGACAGATGGAGGTTTACATTTTGCCTATATTTCTAGCTCAATTTCTCTGGTTCCCATCGTAATATAACTTTTTAATTATAATGCCTACATAAGAAACTTTAATAGTGGGGGCAGCTTCTAAGTATCTCTCAGCACCCAGCTCCAAATCAACAGCTGCCAGGGAGAAGGAGAGCTATGTGAGTGCCCGGATCCTCAGGTTTTCCTCTGTCCTTCCATCCTTACATATGGGCACACTGAAAAGCATCCTGTACCCATGCTGAGGCCTCTGTACCTCAGACTCGGTGTATCTTTGGAGCTGGGAATTCCAGGATTCCCATTTACCTCCAACAGACCCTTTTAATGTCTCTGGATCAGTGAGCTGACACATCCCAGAGAGGCCCTGGGGGTGGCTCTGGAAGGGCACATGAAGTACTGAAGCCCTCTTTCCCTGCCCTTGCAGAAGAGTGAAAGTTTAAAAAATTACCATGTCTGCCTCACCCCCAGGCATCCCATCTCTGGGTTTCGGCAGCCAGCAGCAATCATCAAGTTATGAATTACAGGTACCGGGCGTCGGAAGTCGTTCTGGCACGCGCTGAAGTGGTGTTGGCGAGCAGACGCGCACAGAGCTGTGACAGCGCAGGCTAGAAATTAAAGACTGGCGAAACGGCAGCGGTTCCAGGAAACCCCGCAGTACTGAATGATTCCTTGCTTCTAGAGGTTGATAAAGGTGACGAGTTGTCCTTAGAAAAAGTGCAGGCCCTAGAAATCAAAGCCTGTGCTGACTCACGAGACAGCCAGGAATGAAGAAAGACAGAAGCATCCTTCTTGCTGGCATCTTCCCTCCAACCCGGAGAAAGCAGGAAATACCCTTACTCACTCCTTCAAGAAGGATGACTGCAGGCATGCTCCATACTCTCAGTAGCTGAGCTAGGATGAAGGAAAGAGACACAGAGTGACTCCTGAGGGGCTCTCTCACCTGGTGAGGAGATGAGGAGAGAAGTTTCCCATGGTCTCCTTGTGTGGGCATCTCCTCTGATCCCATGGACTCCTTGTGTGGGCATCTCCTCTGATCCCATGGACTCCTTGTGTGAGCATCTCCTCTGATCCCCCATTCCAAATGTATCCCTGGACCACCTTCAAAAAAAAAATAGGTCAGGTGTTCAACCTACCTCAGAAAAAGTAGTATCAGCTATTGTGTAGTCAACTGTTTACCTCCAGAACCCATCTTGGATCCAGAGAGGAGAGTGATTTGCTCAGCTTTTCTTAGCTTCAGAGCAGCAAAGGGGTAAAAGTACTTTTCTCTCCCACAATTCTCCATTTGAAGCATAAGGCCTGTGCTTCAGAAGGCGTGAGGCAATCACAGAAATATGTGGTGAACCTGTCTGTGAGACGGATGATACTTAGGGAGCCCAGGTAGGAGTGGAACCGGGATTCATACTCTCTTGAGCTCATACCTCTGTTCTTTCTTCTTCAAAGCTGTGAGGACAGAAGTCACCGTCTTAATCTGAGGCCCCTCTTCTCATCTGTAAGATGCCGACGTGGTGTTTCTTCCTAAGTTTGTGTTTAAAGAAATAAAATCATACATACTAAACACTCAGCTCAATGTCTTAGGGCATCGGTTGCGTTGCATCACCAGGGAGGATTTCCCCGTCCAGTTACGTATGATGCTCTCAGATGGGATATGGTCCCGTACCCACCTCACACCTCTCTTTGTATTTTTCTAGTTTGGAGCCCTGGAGGAGCAGCACGGAGTGGGAGAGCGTGGCGAGAGAATGAAGACACTAACCGCCTGGGAGAAGCATGAGGTGGCAGCGCAGCTCTCAGTTTAGAGGGCTTTGGCCGGAGGCCGCCCCATGGGCAGTCCTGCTAGCACTTGGCGTGCCCGGGTGGGTGCTGGCTGCCTCAGCCACCGTGGCCGCTGTGGTCCCGGAACAGCATGCCTCCTCGGCTGGCCAGGCTCCCCTGGACTGGCTGCTCACAGACCGAGGTCCCTTCCACCGCGCCCAGGAGTATGCTGATTTCATGGAGCGTTACCGGCAGGGGTTCACCACCAGGTACAGGATCTACAGGTGAGTGGAGCTCACCTTTGGAGCACCTATGTGCACCTATGGAACACCGCATAGGCAGTGTCCAGCTGGTGTGTCAAGCCTGAAGTTCAAACTGATCAGAATGTTTTCAAGCTGAACTAGAAGTGAAATATGGAGAAACATTGGGCAGAGAAATAAACCTGTGCCATGTTTTGATTTTGTTTTGTTTTGTTTTTTACTTGTTTGGTTCTTTTTCCTTTTTTGTTCTTTTGAAAGAAAACACACAAACTAGAAAACCTGCTGATGCCTCCTGGGGACTTAGAAAAACGTTTTCTATTTATAGATTGTTCTGCCTATAAATTGAGGACAAATCAGAAGGCATGCAGACAGCCTGTGGCCCAGGCTGCAGTGGGTCAGAGTCAAATACTGGGCCCTGTTTTAACCGATGGGTTAGGGACTTTTAGGAGTTGTAATTACTTACTCATGCAAATGAAGAAAGGGAAGTTTCGCTATTGCCTCAGGGATCTGGGGAGCCTGCAGGGTTAGGATCAAACCTACCTTCACCCCTTACAACACAAATGCTTCCCTAACTTTGGCCATGGGAAGAGGCTCATCCCTAGGAACAACCCCACGTGAAAGGCGAATGAGTGTGTCTAGTTGGTCCAGAAGATGTGGGAATAACACATATTCCTGGGTGCTGGAGCACACTGCGGAAGAGGAAAGCTCCTCGACCTACTGACCAGGCAAGGTTAGGGCTCAGACCAGCACATCTCTGGTTTCAAATTTCCCTTTGTACTTTGGCATCCCTGCCCCTCTGCTGTCTCTCTCTCTTTTTCTCTTTTCTGATCTTTTCGGCATTACAAGCATCATCAGCCATTTGGGAGCTTCAGTGGTTTTTTTTTTTTTCTCCCTACTTAAAAACATTTATTTTCTAAACTAGTTTGTTGTTTTTGTAGGTTTTTCAAAACAGGGTTTCTCTGGCTGTTCAGGAAGTCACTTTGTAGACCAGGCTGGCCTCAAACCCTGCCTTCTGAGTGCTGGGATTAAAGGTATGAGCCACCATACTCCGTTTTTAATGCAGATTAATAGGAAGACAATATGGAAAAGCAAAAAGGGAAAGAGAAACACAAAATCGCTCAGGCTTTAGCACCTAGACATTTGTTCACAGTTTAGACATAGGTGTTTCTAGTTCTATGAGTACACTTTTAGACTAAGCACTTAAAATTTCACTTAATTAATTTGATTGTGTTTTTATAATTCTCTCTGGACATGCGTGTGTGTGTGTGTGTGTGTGTGTGTGTGTGTGTGTGTGGTCAGCCTCACACATAACATGGTGCTCACGTGGCAATCAGAGGACCACTCTCAGGATTCAGTTTTTCCTGCCCCCTTATGTGATCCAGGGTGGGGCTCAAGTCATCAGTGCCTCTGTTGATGGAAGCATCTCATGAACCCTCACCTCTGCCCTCTCCCTGACTTAAGAGGGTCATCTCCCCTTTTTATGTCTTCCCCCCGATTTTTAGTGATAAGGAAACTGAGGTCCAGAGGAGTCATACAACTTGCCACAAGCATACAGGGTTAGCTTCCAAATAGTTAGATGCAAGAGTCTGAGTTTATAAAATAGAATTTGAGATACTTGTTATCACTTTCCTGGGATTTTTTTTATTTTTAACATTTATCAAAACTTTGCAACATGGTTAGGTTAATATGGGGTATGAGAAACAAAGGTTAGGGGGATTATGGTGTAGGAAGAGAACAGAACAGAACAGATGCTTCTGGGGCCCAATCACATGGTCTACTACTCTCAAAGTTGGATACAGACCAATGGGACAAGATCAGACAGCTGAGATGCTGGTACACCAAGGACCTTTCCACCTCTCTTTGCTGGCCATATTTATGCACTGTGCTTGGGCCAGCCTGATTCTGGAAGAGACTGCAGCTCACATTCCTTGCTTAAGTGGGATTAGTTCTTTATTTCTTCTAAGAATATAGCAGAGATTCACATCAAATCACCGAGGGAGAAAGTAAATAACTTAGGCTCGGGTTGGTTGAATTAACACCTGCTCAGACAAAACAGAATAGTGGAAGAACCAGAGATAACATTAACTCAACCTTCAATAAGTACATAAGGCTCTAGGCACATGTTCCCACAAATTTTCTATAAGGCAAATTGGGGGGGGGGTGATCTGTTATCCATATTACAAAAAAAAAAACCCTCTGATTTAGCAGAGGATTCTTCCAGTCCAGTAAGATGAGATTTAATTTACCTTCCATGATCTGGTGTATTCAAGCCACACTGAAGCACTCTCTTCAGAAAAATAATTTATTTCTATTGAGTGTATTGGAATCAAAGTCAGGTCAGGAATCCTAATATCACTATGAACTTCACAGAGCTATGGGGAAGAGAAGGACCAAGCCACTGTTTGTTTGTTTCCCTTTCTCTTCTTGGTATCTACCAAGATTCTTCTTCCCCGCATCTCTAAGCCCCAGACCCAAGTATGAAAACCTTAGCAGTCAGTTAACATCTGGGCAGTAGCTCAGAACTGGTCCATGGGGAGTGTCTCTAATCTCTTCTGCACCCTCAACCCTCTATCAGGTAGTAATGGTTTTCTGGTCATTTAATGTGACAAGCTCTTACACTTGTGCTGGCCAGTTTTTCTGGGGTCAGTTATTGCACATGAACCTGAACTTGGAGAAACAGTAACCGGTCATTGCAATAGGAATGCAGCATTCTGACTTGTGACCCTTCGGGGGTGGGGGATAGAGAATGGTCACACGCCAGGGCTCCAGGAGCCTTCTGGGAGATTTGGCTTCAATGATTAAGCAACAATGTTGCCTTTGTAGATATTAGTAGGACTCTATATTATCCCACTGGGAATTCTTTTTTAGTCCTCTTCTTTTTGGATCCCACAGACATTGCCTCTGGAAAATTCAGGACCTTGTTTATGCTGGCTAAAGCAGATCACAGGAAACCGGGAAAATATACACCGAAATTTTAGTAGGGGACCCAAATTTCTCCCCTACTATTCAAAGGGACTGAAAGAAAAGAGTGGACAGAGAATGTCAGAAAGGTTTTGATGAAAATTATTGTGTCTCAAGAAAAATGAGTCTTTCATTTTATTCTTTAAGGGAGCTTTTGGTACCTTGAAATCAGATTGTATCCGCCTATGCTCTCTATATAAAGAGAGAATCAATTGATAGCAAAGAATAAGATTTCCCTAGGGGGTTAGAATGCAACGTGTGGAGTTACTTGGCAACTGTCTCAACCACAAAAATGGAGCCTTCCTTGCCATCTAGCTGTGGATGCTTGAGCAGCAAGAACCTAACAGTAACCCGCCTGATCCCATGTATCTATCCTTAGTCAACTATCAGGCTAAACTCTCAATTTGAGGAGATCACTAATCATTCCAGAATAATTTTAGTCTCTCTACTCATGGACTTCCAGAGAAACGTGCTTATTCCGTTACATTGCTTTCTATAGGCGTGGTGCTTAAGGGTTAAGACTCTAGAGCAAGATGTCCTGGGTTCTAGTTGTGGAACTGAAATTTACTAGCTATATAATGTTTGGTGAACTACTTAATGGCCTTATTTCCTAGTGCCATTATTTGTAAAGTGAAGGCAATAACAGTGCCCACCTCAAAGACTGGTATATAATTAAATTAGCTAGTTGATTCAAGGTACTTGAACTAGTGGTTAATAAATATCATTTATTGATATTAGGTTGTTTTGGTAAGTATTAGTCTGGGCAATAATGGTAAGATGTGATAGGAACCATGGCTGTGATTGTTACGACGTCTGCAGAAACCTATGCAGAATGGAAGAGTTCCTCTGTTTGCTGGTTTAAAGCACTTTACCCTTTACCCCTCAATCTGACCCTTTAAGAGGAAGGCTCTCAAATGAAGAACAACTGACACCCCTCACAATCCTCTTACTGACCACAAGGACTGCTGGAGGGAGCAAGGCGACTTTTGGCCCACTTTGAAACTACAGGCTTAGATCTTGCTCCAGCTGTCAGGGGTAACAGAGCACCAATCCTCGGGTATGTCCTCCAGAGGCTGACCACTGAAGCTCCCTGATCCTGGGTGTGGTGCAGCTAGGAAAAGCGTGTGTGCTGTCTGATTAAGCCCCCAGAAATGATAAGATGGTCTTGGCATTTTCCCTAAAAGCTTTAAAAATCCCACGAACTAACCTCTCAGCATTTGTTTCTCCCATAGAGACATGAGCTGAACCATCGTCCCACTTCTTAGACACCATCTCTCAACAGGCTTCTTAGACAGGCTGTAGGAGTGGAGATCCTGTCTCCAGTTCCATTTGTGACCCCCCAACTGCCCTCACCTTTGATTCACTTCATAGTCCCACACTACAGTAAACACTTAAGTGCCTAACCTCTCACAGCCATGCTATAAGGCAGAAAGAGCCTGTTAGGGTCTTCGGCACTGAGATAGAGTTGGTCAAGGTCAGAGAGGTAGCCAGTCACAGTCAGAAATAGCACTGGGGCTCCTGGCTTGAAGTCTCCTGCTCATTACTCTAGCCCACGCCACTTCCTTTTGACTGCTAAGTGCATCTTCATCATCACACACAACCTAATCAGGCCCCTAAATTGAGATGATGCAAATGTAAATATGGTTTCTCGAAACACTCTAGCAGTAATGTTCCATTCTCTCTCTTCTACAAATCAAAGTAATGAGCAGTCTGGTTTTTTTTCCTTTAATTTCTTTTTGTATTAAAGTTTTAATAGAGAGATAATCATGGGATTGGAAAAAATCCAAGCCTCTATGATAAAACACTTAAGACTAAGAAAGAATATATTAAAATTGAGAAAATTGGGGATCATGCAGAACAGTGAACATAATACGGTGATTGGGAGAAAAGCAAAGTCAGGTGTGAACCCAGACTATTGGCCTTGCCACCTCTGCACACACCTACCTCTTTTTGAACAGGAATGGTCTAGGTTACATTGGAAGTCTGAGACGAAAAGGAAACAAGTGATTAAACAAATAATTGCATTGACAGATGAGACCATTGTATTCTGGAAAAACTCCACAAATTTCTAGACTCTCAGAAGAAAACAGCTCAAAACCAAGTTCATGTAGGATCCACAGAGGCAGCAGCCAAGCATGCGGTGGTTGTGACAAAGAACAAGACAAGAACTTTCCAGCCGGAAGCCCAGTGATAACCCTGAGAAAACACAATCTGCTTGAAATCAAACAGAGTGCAAAGAGGGATCTGGTAATAAAAGGTGACAGGAAGGACCAAGTATTTGATTTACATATCTGAGTTTATTGTCTTTGGATTAGACCCATTGGCATCTCCTGACAGTTTAGTAAAAAGACAGACCCCTCCAGTCTCTCCCTAGACCCACAGAATCAGAATCGACATTTGGAAAAGCTTCAAATCAGCCTCAAAGCTTGAGGAGTACTGCACTGTCCACACTCAGTGTGTGGAGCTGAGAGAACAAGAATGACCATGACCATGCTGCAGAGCCTAGCCTGGTGGCA
This sequence comes from Myodes glareolus, assembly GCF_982192425.1. Taxonomy (NCBI): domain Eukaryota; kingdom Metazoa; phylum Chordata; class Mammalia; order Rodentia; family Cricetidae; genus Myodes; species Myodes glareolus. Next base: position 66,037,990 of record NC_142030.1, read on the forward strand.
CATTCTGTAATCCCAGCAGCATGAAGCTGAGGCAGGAGGATCATAAGTTTAAGGTCAATTTGGGCCTGCCTACAGAGACCTTATCCCTTGTCAGGAACCAATTTTGACAACAGTATCACTTTCCAGGGTAGGGGCATGGAAATTAGAAAAGTAGTAAAGAGAATGGAGCCACGAATGAAAATAATAAAACAGAAAACATAGGGGAGTCCCGGAAGGGAGTTCCAGTGAGGACTAAAGTCACCTGCGCTTAATTTCCATTTGCTTAAAATAGCCCCAACCCTAAAAGGTAGGAGTAAGATAAAAAAAAAAAAAAACTGCATTAACAGGATACAAGAAAATGAACAGACCAGTTGAAGGTTGTGGACTACATTCTTAAACATTCTGTTGCAAGAACAAGACAAGTAATGCTCACACCCTAGACCAAAACATTCTGTAGGCAAACTGCTCCCTAGGTGGAATCCATTGCTATATCCCTAAGTGAGTAGGAACTTAGTTGGATCCTTAAACTTTTGTTTGAGGTAGAAACATATCTATTTCTCTATACCTGAAATATAAGGTCTGGATATTAGCCACACCTGTTGACAGTAACCTTGAGAGAGCAGAACTCTGACCTAAATGTAGGTGGGACCTTTGTTTGAGGTAGAAACGGACAATAATGTTGAAGGAAGAGAAGTAAGTTCCAACTCTCTGACCTTGGCTCAGGGTGGAATGGCAACAACTCTGAGCACTGAAACTCTGACCTTCAGACAAGGTGGAAGTAGACTCACTTTTTGGGGCCTCCACAATCCCCAAAACAAAACCAAGGGCAAGGATGACCGGGAAAGACGAGGAGAAATGGTCTTATGGGAAGTCACCGTCCCTCACGGTGCATCTGCAGTGGAGAGTTTGAACAGAAACTGTTACAAATGAAAGGGAATAACAGTTGAGGGAGGTTAAATTTAGGAGTCATTAGTACCAAGGCACATGAACTAATAAGAATAGTTGTAGCCGCTTGGAATAAAACTTTAGAAACAGGAAAGCTGCAGGGCCTCAGAGCAGCCTGCGGGCGCCTCCAGGGAGATGGGGAGGTGAGGAGCAGAGCGCAGCTGTGGATGCAATCACGGGAGGAGCACCAGAGCTGATTTATCATCCAGACCACGTCTCGACGACAAGCAAATACTGATTTGGATAAACAGTGAACCTTGGGAGAGGCACCATCGCCAATTAAGAGATCACGATCCACATAAATAAATGGCAACCAAAGGCAACCTCGGTCTGCTTAGGTACATCCCAGCGATTTCTCAGGCGTTCATTACCACAAGTGAGATAGAGAAAGCTTGTGTTATCATGCTGCTGCAGGACTCCCGAAGGAGCCGTGGCCTCAGGAGCATAAATAGGCAAGGAAGAAATTTCTGGAGAAAGACCAGAGCCCAAGAAAACTGGTTGATCTCCAAAATCATTACTCAGTTTACATTTTGGTTACATGGAGCTTGTTAAAACCGAAGATGGGAAGGGATATCCATCAACTGGTTTTATGATTCAAAGCTGATCACACTTTGAGGCATATGGCAAGGATGAGTTTGCAGTCATGGTTACAGACGCACTCTCTCAGATGAGAGGAATGAGGACACAGGAAAAGACTGAACAAAATGGGTTAGAAGTTGCGTTAACTAAAAGTGGGGTGGTGACTAACTGAAAAACCATGCCAACATAAATGTTCATCTAGATTGTAGACCCAACAGAAGGCATTTTGATACATCGAGGAATTTTATTCTGGAAATGTCTAGAAGTTGAGCCTCAGCATGTTCTCCTTTTGCAAACTCCTGTCTGCTGTTGTGAAAACCTACCACACCTGCATTGCACACCTATATGAAGTCCTGGAATTTGAGGGCTAATTGAAAATGTGCACTGTTCTCTTGAAGCAAGGCTATAAAGACACAGCCCTGAAGTTCATAGGAGAGCAACTGGTATTTTTGACAGACATTTTAGAGAGACAGTTCTGCTTAGTGCCTCACTGGATTTCATGAAATAACAAACCATGAAATAAGGAGACATAGCTTTTGACTGGATTGAATTTCTAGGTGAGTTCATTTGGAGAGAGTGCTCAGTTATTTGGCATGCATAGGTTTGGGGACTGGTAAAATGGAATGCTTAGACAAGCCCTGGTGGGTAGCTGGAGAATCTGCTGGGGAGAACTGGTGGGGTGGGATTACAGACCCTGGGGAGTGCAAGTGGTTAGATCTCAGGCAGCCAATCCCATGTGGCAACTATGAATGTCAAGGCATGTAAGACTATGGCCCTCCTCTCCTTGTTCTTACATATTTGCTTCAAAAATGCTCAAAGTATCTTTTTGACACTGCTTTCTTGTAGGGTGCAATTTTAAAGATTTCTCAGAAGTAGGGGCATGGCATTTTATAACATTGGGGGTATATGGAACAAACCAAAAGTACTTCTGTGAACAAGAAAGATAATGCCAAATGAAATTTTTCCTGTTTCTACTTTGAAAAAATGGATTGTCAGTACTTACCTGGTGAGAAAATAGCAAGTAGTTCTTTAAAGTTCTATAATGCTAGGTGTTCAAATGCAAAACTAGCATCATTTGTGCTTAAAGCATGGATGAAAGCAATCTTGTAACATCACGCATTTGCTCATGAGGTCTTTACCCAAATACTGCTTATCGAGTCTCCCTTGTCAAAAGCATCCTAGGCACTATAACAGGGTACAAAAGAGAGAGAAATAGGATCCTAACGATTGCTAGAGAATCAGGAGCAGTTTGAGTAACAGAATAGACACTGGAAAACACACTGAGACATAGCTCCTCAAGATCTAGGAGGAAGACAACACCCAACGACTGGTAGAGAGAACTGGTTCATGGGTACTGAGTTAGAAAGCCAGGTCCAAGTCCCCCAGATCATAATGACGGTTATCCCAAATACACCCATCCTTTTTAGGGTCATATCCAAGTTGAGTTAAGATTACAAGAGTAGAGAGAAAATACAAAACAAAGGGAGATTTGGGAGGAGAGAGTGTTCCGTGAGTGTCATCTGCACTCCGCACTCTTGTCTAGCATTTATGGTGCCTACCTGCTCATACACACACCAAAGAAAGAGAAGAGAAAAAGAAAGAAAGGGAACTACCTGGGTGGCCAAGGAGGGAGATCAGGATCACTTACGTTTTCAGACAAGATTTAGTAGAGAGATCTTGAGTCAGTCAGGCAGAGAAAAAGATTAAATCTTTGCTTCAAGAAATAATTAATTTTATTCATGAATGAATTGTTTCTTACAGATACTCTAGAGCAGGGAGGAAGAGTGCCTCCAGAAACTGTCACGACACAGACACAAGCAGACAGGGACACTGGCTGGTCACGTGCTCCTTTTTCTTCTATCTTTTTTTCATCTTTCAAGAGATGAGCTTTTTCTGGGTCAGAGATTCTCATTTTTTTTTGTTTCTTTATTCAGCATCTGCTGCGTTTCTCCCAACTCAGAGCTTCCCACATCTCCCACCAGAAAATTATTTCAGTACACAGAGCTTGGAACGGAGAATGGCCCACAACAAGGTCTTTGAATATGAGGCACCTGTTTAGTGTCTAAGTGAGCTGATGCCACAGATGCTGGGGGGGCAGTCCAGGTCCAGGGAGATCAAGCCCCCAGGAAGCCACTAAATAAAAGCCATTCAGTATGGCTAAGGTCTGTGGTGCACTCAAAGACCTCGCGAGAGGAGTTTGACTCCAAAGTCAATTACCCAGCTGCCTCTGCAGGATCAGAAACGGTTGAATATACTACAAGATAATGAAGACAAGTTTGCAGATCAAGGTTTAGACATCAGAGTGAGATGGGGTATTCTAACCCTCCCATCTCATCCCTGTCCTAAGCTAAAAACATTTGCAACTGACTTATTCAGCTGATGGGTTGACCCAGTCTTAAGGGAAATGGAGCTGGTCTCAATGGGTGACATATATAGGAGGGCAGATGAGTGGCCTGTGAGGAGGGGCAGAGAGCCAGAGGGTTGTCTACTGCCTGAGGCCAGAGAGTCCCAAAGACAACAGGCATTGGTGAGCAGATTGCTTACTGCATAGCCTGAGCTACGCAAGGATCACCCCAAAGAAGAGAATTTCTCCAAACTCCTGATCTTACTGTGGGAAGCAATGAGTGAGAGGCAAAGAAAATTGCAGGTTGTACAAGAACCACCATAACCGGTTGAATGTTTTTATTTCTCAGTTTTAAAATATCTATTTTTAATTTAAAGGCACATGTATGACTTGCGTCTCTGTCTCCTCTGTCTGTGTACACATGTGTGCCTGCAGCGGTCATAAGAGGACATCAGATCCCCTGGGACAGTAGTCACAGGTGCTTGTGTGCCCCACAGTATGGGTGCTGGGAACCCAACTCCAGCCCTTCTGCAAGAAAAGAAAGTGCCCTTAATCCCTGAGCTCTGTCTCTAGCCTAGCACTGTTTTTTAACATCGAGAAGGAAAGCAAGGAATGCTCTCTTCACTAATATTAATGGTATTCTTAAATAAGAGCCAATATAAACATTCAACATTTGTGCATGCTTGTATGGTGTACACATTACATGTGGGTTTACACATGCTTGTGCCTTTGCACAGTGACCAGAGCTATCGAGCATCTTCGCTTGCTTTCTGCCTTGTTCACTGAGATATAGTCTTCCACTATACCAGGAGATGACTCTCTTTTGGAACTGGTGGTGGCTAACAACCCTCAGCAATCTTCCTGTTTTCATCACCTGTGCTCTGGGGTCACATGCAAGAAACTTGCAGTCACTCCTGACACTCTCTGTGGTTGCTGAGATCTGAATTCAGTTCCTCACACTGTGCAGTAGGTTCTCTTACCCACCAAGTCATCTCCCCAGCTCAACATTCAACACCTATTACTTAAAAAGCTTCTAATAAGAATTCTATGAGGGAGGGTGTGCTCTTTGTAACCCATTTATTGAGCGAAAATCACAGCCACCGGGAAGTTTCAGTTCTCAGAGGAAGCCTGGCTATTCAATGATCATTGTGCAGTTAAAACATCATCTGAGCTAGGGATACTTAATATTCCCAGAGAAATGATGTCCTCCACTCCTCCATGTCTACATGCACCTCTCTTCCCTTTAGCATCCCAGTAGATTCTTGACACAGAGAAGACAAGCCTCAAGGGGCAGTAAGGTGGCTTGTCCCACCTTGAGTTCCTGCAATCTTCACTTTCCACCAGATTTCCCCATCTGCACTCAGCCACTGGGGAACCCCGAGCTAGAGGAAGCCTCGCTGAGTTCTCCTGTAACAGTCTCCCCACGGCAAGTTCTGTATGTGTGAGCTTCGCACCACTGTATTTTTCCACACGGGACACAGTGTAAATCGGATTTCTGTAAACCAGATCCTCTACTGGAGGGGCCCTTAATGTCATTTCCCTGATACAATACCTTATTTCTTGCCTGGCAATGGCTCATAAAAATTCAATGGTAAGTAAATTTGAGTAAATCCCTGGTCCTAACTTTTAGGAGCAGGTAGACACTGATTTACAAATATACATGTCCATTTCGAAGCATCTAGTATTTCAAAGGCTATCTATAGAAAACCAAAGGAAACTTGCAATACTGCAAGTATTCTGTTGTTTGGGAAATTGCAAATTTGGGTTAAAAGTTTTTTTGTTTTTTTTTTTTTTAAAATTGGTACAGACGAGGTTTCTATATGTGTTCAGATGGCCCTGCCTGACATCACTTCCACACTACCCTGTACTGTTAGATGGGAGAGTGAGAGGGGCCGGGACTGGGAGTCCTGTGCAGCATTGCTGTGCCCTGATTCCGTCACCCCACTCCTACCAGGCTCTCCCCCAAACCAGAGATTTACCTACTCTCCCCCATCTCTGCAGAAAACAAACTCTGCATGCCAGTGACTCAGAGTGAACACGTCTCACTCCCTGGGCTGGAGGCTCTGATGGGAAGAACCCTGTGTAGGTAGAACGTTCATTACAACCCCAGGACCTGGGAGAATTCTCATTTTCCTAGTGTGTCAGGAGAGCCTGGGCCTCACCTGGGGACATGCTAGTGACGAAGGAAGGACAGGAAAGAAGGTTCTTTGGGGAATGACTTCTTGTGGATGCATAGAGGCATGTAAACACCTAATGATCCCTTGCCATGGGTACATCATTGGTTTGTTAGTAACAGAGGTAAACTTTGGCAGGGAAACCAAACTCTTACTTGCTGATTCTGTATCTGTTCTAAATTATGAATTTGATTAAGGGGGCATGGAGAGGCAAGGAGGCTGTAGGAATCTTTTAAAGTAGGCCTGGTTCATGAAATAGTCACGTGTATGTGTGACTTCATAGGAAAAAAAATGTGGCTTGAGGCTGACAATATGGTTTTTGGTTTCTGCAAGAACTAAAAAAGCCATTTGCATTTTTTGGCACTTGGATGTCACAGCCAGAGCAGAAGCTTAGAACTGAGGACTGTGGGGATTATGAGCTTGAGATGAGGAGCCAAATGTGCACAGAGAGAATCTGGGTGAGCAAGGCAGTCTGATGACATGAAATGGCTCACTACAAGAACTAAGTAATACTTGGATGTCTGAATTAGAAGGAAACTCCAAAATCACTCATTTCCTAACTAGCACGGACAACCAGTTCTACAGTCTCACAATGGTGGTTAAACGGCTTGGCTGGAGCAGTTCCCAGCACAGGGATTTACCGAAGCCCATTTCCATTGAGCAGGAGCTTAAAAAAAAAAAAAAAACTATGATGCTTTCTCTCCCTTCCTCCTACCCTCCTTTCCTCCCATCCTTTCTCTTCTCTCTCCCTGCACTCTTCCTCTCTCCTTTTTTATATCCTTTTCTCTTCCTTCTTTTATTTTCCTCAGAGAGATCCCTACTCCACAGCCCAGGTTGAGTGGAACTCACTATGAAGCCAATACTGAAACTCAAACTCATGGCCATCCTCCTGCCTCAATTCTCAGATGCTATGAAGATCTTTCTGGAATGGAATCTGTTTTTCTCTCTGTAAAGTCACTGCATGCTCTGGACTCTGTGTTCTCTTCTCTGAGTTAAGCCTAAGCCCTTCTATGTTCCTCCAGTCCTCAGTACACTCCCAGAGGTTCCCGTCTTCTCCTCCCTCTCCCCTCCACACCCTCTCCTAAGCCACCCTTGTTTATTTTACCCCAACACTCCAAGTTTTATCTCTCTTCCTAAAGAAAACAAATGGAATTTATTTTGACAAGGTTCTCTCTTTAAGCCAATTCTAGTTCCCAGGGACCATCCTTGTTTGCTCACTTTCAGAGTTCTTATAAATTGTCACAGAGCAGTATCTGTTGCCCACGTTAGAGCTTCTGACAGCCAACTTCTCTTCTTTGAAGCATTCTCTGTAGTTCTGGATGGTGAGCAGCGCTGGCTCTAGGTCACAGGCACACATCAGTACACAGGGTCATATCTTAGGGGCTGAAGTATCACAGCTGCCAGAGTTGGAAATATGTAAAGAAGTGAGAAAAGAATCTAGAAAGTTTTTATTCAAGTTCAATGTAGGAGAAATGTTCTGACTTTTGTTTTCCAGCTTCTCTAACATCCCCACCCACATCCAGTTTGCTCTGACTTTGCATGCCTGAGCTTAATCTCTGTGGTAAACCAATGACCAGAACAAAACTTGTCCTACTGCACTCCTGTGTCTCTTATGGGCCATCCTGATAGGAGCAGCCATGCCTCTGCTGAGACTGTCACCTCTACTCTAACCTTGCCCCATCCAAACTATATGGTTTCAAGTCCAGCCTTCTCCCTTCTCTTGGATTCAACATTGACCACTTGCATTTTTGTCTTCATCTGAACTCTATCTTGTCAATTGGTCCCTCTGACCCAAAGGATAAAGTTCAGGTGTAATTTCATCTAGTCCTTCTTCTACCTATAGTCAATGAGTACTAAACTCAAGCCACTAAGTTCTCATTCCCATTGCTCTGACCCTAATGCATAGTTAGAGATCCACCCAGTCACAGGAGGCTTATTTGACAACATGTCCTTCTGTGTCTCATGTCCTCTTCCTGCAAAGCTATTTCCATACCTTCTTGCTGAGTTCCTACACACCCTCCAAACAAGTCCACTTTGACTTTTGCCAGAAGGCTGGTTACTTCTATCAAGATTCTCCATCTCCTTATTTCTGTAATAGACCTCACAATTTTGTGTGCTTATGTATCTTTTTTTGTCACTTGTCTGTGAGATCTTTTGGGCAAAGGACACATCTTATATCACCTTCCTGTTTCAGCACCATGTCTGCACCATAGAAAGACAGAAAAAGAGGACAAAACCATTCAGTAGCAGTTGGATTGTGTGGGACTGAATTAGATGCAGCCTACAAAAGTGGTGGAAACTCTAGGCTCTTGAATAGGCTTCCTGGATTTCTGCTGCATCTCTGATAGATACGTAACATTGTATAAGTGGCTTTGGCATGTCTGAGCTTCATTTTCTCAACAGTAAAGCTGGTAGAATAGCAATACTTTAATTACTCAGAGATTACTAAAATTAGATTTGTTGTACTTCAAGATAGATGATTAGTATTTGTGTATATGTGTGAGGGAGGTAAATATGGAAAATACCAGAGTGGTAAATCTAAACAAATGTGTGAGGAGAAAATGTGGAGAGGTTTTCTTAGAAAGAGCAAAGAGAGGAGAGTTAGTCTCCCCCTGTCAAACTTGTTTTACTATATGGAAATCCAAGCATACATCAAATTTATCGCTTCAAATTTATGCACTACTCTCTTTAACTGTAGCCTGAGTTAATCTTTTGATTTTATAGTTATAGGACAGTTTAAAATAAATCCTGCATGGCTATGGTTCTCTCACCGTGCAGACCTTCCCCAACAAGATCCAGTAGCCTACACATGAGAGCCGCAAGACCAACGCCATTTTCCACGTGTATCCAAAAAGCTAGAAGAGAGAACCAATGAGCTGAGAAGTGGATGCCCATCTGCTTGGCCAAGCAAACTACACGCATAATACAAGTCACCAAAACAGACCCTTGCTAGTTGGACAATAAGATTCAACAATATTTCACCTGGTTGGAAAAAATCAGGCTGATATAATTCAGATAGTATTAGTCAGAGCAGGCTAAGTGCTGAAACAAACAGTCTCACAAATCTTGACAGGGCGATAGTCTACCCTTTTCTGCTCATTTACACTAAAATATAATTTATAGGAAGGACTCAAACAGATTGCTTGAGGACTTCATTCTGGGCTGAGACTCTCTTGACCGAAAAGACTTTGCCATTCCTCGAGACCTGACATCCAGCCTTCTCCTGGATCCTCGTAGATGAGGAAAGAGAACACATGAAGAACTGGGCTGGAGTTTTGTCCTCTAGGCCTGTGCTCACCTTCTATTGTCTAGAATTCAGTTACATGGCTAAGCATGAAGAGAAGCTTGTGGGTGGGAGGAGCAGGGAGGCTTGACCATCTGTGAGTCCAAGACAGAAAATGGAAATAGCCTACAGCACAACTTTATAATCTCTTCCACAAAGGGTGGAATGTAAGAAAGTAGAAGGCAGAGTCAGAAATTTAAGTTGAAAGTGTCAGCTTCACAAATTAGGATAAAGGTGGCCTTCCTTCTGTGTGTCTTATGACAAAAAGACTAGATCTTTAAGGTGACATAGGGTGCTGGGTGATCACAAAATCACTGCTACATAACCATGCCTTTATCTTTAGAAATGATACACAAAATGATATGGCTCAGTAGAATCACTGACATATAAGGACAGAACTTATTTCTCAGTTACACTGCTATACAATAATGCGTTATCTTGAGGAATGATACAGTAGTCAAGTGAAAGAATAATGGGAAGGTGGACACTAGAAAGAACAGAGACTTCATCACTTGGCAAACTGTGTGTCCTTGATAAGATACTCTTATCTCCTATTTCAGATATGAAATAGAACAGAAACGTTTGGTATGTATTATTTAATAATTGCCACTGTTATACATATAAAATAGAACAATATTCAGTATGTTAAAATGGTCATTTCTTCAGATCATGTATGTGTATTGACTGCAAGATCTTTGCCTCATGCTTAAGATGGGCAAGGGGTCACTAGGTCTGTCTCCTAATGGCACTTATTTTAGGGTCAAAGCTAAAAGGACAGAACTAAAAGAACACCTCAAGAGTGTGATTTTCCTAGAGAGGATAGAGGAGCAGCTGAGAGAGATGATAGATAGTGGCTCTTGAGGAATCATCCAGGAATGGTCACACTGTCTCTTTGGCCTTCATTCCTTTGCCCAAAGCAAAGTCATACAACCACAGTCTGAATATATGGGGCTGAGAAATAAGCTCTACCCTGAGAAGTGAACGTTTCTTCTGAGCCATGTATTGAGGACCTAAAACAGGCATGATTGAGGATTCAGTCTACTACACTGACATTTGAACAATCTCCATGAAGGTTTTAAAATATGTAAAACATCCAGTCCCGTTCCTGGTGGCATAGAGGCCCAGTGAAGACTGGACCCATGCTAATGTTCATGAAGAACATGTGAGCGATGATGAAGGTGATGATGCAGTCAGTGTACTGTCACTTGCCTCTAGTGAACTCTCGCTGTCTCGGAACACATCAGTCTGGGGGTGTTTAGAAAAAATGCATTGACAAAGTCAAGTGCAAGAAGTAAAAGTTGACCATCAAGGACTAGAGATGTGGGTATTCTTATAAGAATTAATAGTTGGCCAAAGAAAAGGATCCTGTATAGAAAGCAAATGCATCTAAATAGCAGACGGCCTACCTCATTTCAATATGAGTAAAATTTTAAGAGTACTGGAAGGAACTCCAGCCTGTGGGAATTATCTTAAAGTGAAATGGCTAATGGGAAGCTGAGGATGGAGCCTACTGAAGAGAAGGCTAGAATGGACTGTGGGCTTGCTGAGAAACAGGCACACCAGGAGGTGAGCCATGGGGAGGAGGGTCATTTCCCCACAGGTGAACAGATGAGCTTTAGAAGACAAAGATGGGGCTTCTGGATCTGGACAGCACTCGGTATCCTGTTCAGTCTCTTCTGGTCTTATCATTTCACTGGCCCTTCATTGCAAAGAATCTATTGCATTTCATGTTGACTCCACAGACATGCCACTTCTGGTGCCCTCTTCACATCCCCAAGCTCCAAAGGGCAGTGTGACTCACCAAACAGTGATCTCTTCCTCCTCCTCTAAGCTTGACTCTCCCTTCCCCACCTCTTCCAATCAGCCTTAATTAAACTGTTTGAAAGCTGCAGCTTGATTTTAATTAGAGCAAAATTGAAAAGATTAGAATGAAATTGGCCAATCATTGTTTACGGGCCGTTGTTTGAGAACACAGCAGGCTGCTAAATTACCTCCATGCCAGGCTTCTTGAGTTCTTCCAGACAGTGAGGACAGGGCACTAGAACATCAAGGAAGTACAGCCCTCCTGTCTCCTCTTGTACTTTCAAGGTTGTAGGGGATGAGGTCATATTTAACCCAGTGATTTCAAAATGAAAGCTTTATTGCCTGCGATCCCTCCTATGTAAAATAGTGGGAAAAAAAAGGACTGTCTAGGTAGGGTGACAATAGTGAGTTTGGGAACCTGAGTTTGAGGCCAGCCACCAAAGACATAAAATCATTACTAGCATGACCCAGAAGCTAGTCAAATTCAACTGCTAATCGGCTGAGACTTGGGGCCGATCACTTTTCTCAGTTTCCAGTGTCCTTTCTTGTTAACTTGTAAAAGGTTAATAGTTGGTTAATAATATTCCCTTTCTCCCCTCCAAGGTTTTTATAATAAACTAGCTAAACATGTATGAAAATTGTTTGCAGTTTAAGAAAAATACTAAAAGATTTCACTATACCCATATAAGAAATTATGTTTGTTATTATCATTTCTTTTTATGACTTGTATTAATCATGTCTCATTCATTATAGCAGTATAAACTCTAATAGCCAAGAACATTATAGTAATCTGTTGTCGAGCTAGAAATTTTTTGATGATATGATATGTCTAGAAGTACTTTGCTCTGTATAGGAGCCAAAATACTTATAGATCTCAATGCCCTTAAAATAATGATCTTGAGAATCTGAAATGTTCTTAGCTGAGTCTCTGAAGTGAACGACTGGAATCCCTCAAAGCCCTTGCTGGCTTTGACTATTTCTGTGGTGGAAAATTAGTTGAAGGTACGTTACATTTGTTTATACTGTGGAATATATATTTAATGATGCAAAGATGTGTTGCATTCTTTTATACTGCATTTGTTTAACTCTGTGAAACTGTGTTATTTTGCCTGTCTCAAACACCTGATTTGTCTAATAAAGAACTAAATGGCCAATAGCTAGAGAAGAGAAAGGATAGGCATGGCTTGCAGACAGAGAGAAGAAATAGGAAGAGAAATTTGGGAAGAGAAGATGAAGGAGTGATTAAAGAAGCGGCCAGTCACCCAGCCATACATCAAGTCACAGAGTAAGAAGTAAAGAAAGGTATATAGACTAGAGAAAGACAAAATCCCAGAGGCAAAGGGTAGACAGGATAATTTAATTTATGAAAAGCTGACTAGAAACAAGCCAAACTAAGGCCAGACATTCATAAGAGAGAATAAACCTCCATGTGATTATTTGGGAGCTGGTTGGTGGGCTTCCAAAGAGTAAAAACAAAACAAAAACCAACTAAACATTCCTGTGAGTTTTTTTAGCTTAAAACTGTGATCCTATGAAATAAGAAAAATGACAGTATTTCTGCACGGCATATTGAACCCTGGGTGTATGGGACATTGGCAGAGACATGGATTATGAGAAGGCCTTATGAAGAAACTCTTTAGGAAAATCAATGACGCAATACTCAGTGGTTCTTACTGAGCCTCCTGTGTCCAATCAGCAAGCCCTAACCTGTCCAGAGAAACATCTCTCTAAGAAAAAGGTGAGCTCAGAGAACCCAATACTTACATTTATCCAGAACCGGTTGAGGTGTGAGAAATATTCTGAAAAATCATGGGTTGGCAGTTTAAGTAGACTAAGAAAGTCATGGAAGATGACAAAATCATTCATGTTTTTGGCTTAAGTCCTCTTCATTGTTCTAAAGTTCTTAAATAGCTTATTCAACAACCTATTCTGTACCTTCCTTCATTTTTCAAGGAAATCCAGACACACTTTTTTATGATCAGGGTCCATTCCATAGCAACTACTTGGAGAATGATAATTTAGTCCTTTTACATCATAGTAGTCCCTTTGAGCATCGAAGTTTGGTGATGCCTCTCCAAAGAGAGGTTACTGAAAATAGACTAGAAGAGTCCAAAATGGAAAGGAGCAATAGTGATTATTTAAGCCCTTTTGTGTGGGCCATTTTCAAGCTACAAGATGGCGCTTGGTGCTAGGCATCCTGGGCTCTACAGCTGTCTTAAGATTTCCCCCACCTCTCAGGGAGTCCCAATCCTATTCTGAGAACTGTCGCCTGAGTGAGCAGGTGATGATTGGTTGACTGTGCTGGAAACAGCAATGATTCCTGGAGTCTTACTCGGGAGGAACAAATGGCTCCCAGCACACAGGAGTGCACTGACTCTAGGCTAGGATGCTGCCAAGTCTGCAGGGGTGCCATGGTGAATGCACACACAGAGAGCTGCCAGCTCAGAGAATATGTGGAACTTGACTTTCAGATAACCGTGGTAATGTGATGAGCATATTTCCCCAATAAAGGTGGAAAGATAAAGATTCATTAGAAAATCAGTAGTAAAAAAAGTAGTTCTAGCATAAAGTCTCAGTGCAGCTATGTGCAGTTTAGACTACTATTCGTTATTACTAGATTTCAACTTTTAAACATCTATCATCATTATCATTTGTCTATCTATCTATCTATCTATCTATCTATCTATCTATCTATCTATCTATCTACCTATCATCTACCTGTCTCCTATTATTTATCTGTCATTTATCTACCATCTTTCTATTTGTATGTATGTATTATATATGCATCTATCTATCTATCTATCTATCTATCTATCTATCTATCTATCTATCTATCTATCTATCTATCTACCTATCTATCTATCTTGCTACCTACCTACCCACCCACCTATCTATCCAATACATTCTATTTTTAAGGGTCTCTCCCTTAGGACTTCACAGGTAGGAAAACTTCATAATTAATGGCTCTTCATGAGGCTGGATCAATGCTCTCAGTTTCCAAGCCTGAAAAGTGGTGCTTAAGTGGAAACAGCACCTGGGTGGAAGACCCCAGCTGTGCGCTCTCTGAGCCCTTTCATCTTCGGACGCTGTGAGACCCTGCAGGGAGGCTCTTGCTGGCAGATTTGTTGTTGACCTTGTGGCGCACAGGACACAGTGCTGTTGAGCAGTGATGACTTTCTATTTACAGTTTTTGAATTAGAACAACCTGTCGTCATTTAACACTATCAACGGTGACCTCCTTAGGGTTCAAAGGCAGAGGTGGTTCAGAGCTGACACCGTCTAAATTCCTTCTGAGGCTTCTGTTGCCTGAAGTTGGCATGACTTGAAGTTCCCCTAACATCGTGTGCAATCATTACTGTGCAACTGGGAGAGCCAGCCACCATTTATTGGCAATGCAGGTCATTAGTGCAAAGCAGACAAAAGTAATAATAGTGATAATGTTAGAGTCCCTCTCCTTTTCTTTATATCTAAACAAGTCTGAATACATGACTGTGCATGGTATGTGTGTCTGTCATGACACAGTGGATACCATCTCCCCATCTGGAATTCACCTTTCATAAGTTTTATCTTAATTGTTATCGATGATTTTATGTTTCTATTAGTTGGCACTTTGACAGATACTATTTCCTTAGAGGTAGTCCTGATTGCACTAAAGGATGATGGGAAATACAGTGAGCTTCTATCGATGATAACCATCTACTGAAGAACCCTTTTGAAATGCATAGGAATGCCTTTTTCTTGAAGTTTGTCTTCAAGAACTCTGTTCATCCTTTGGCTCAAACCAGGAAGCTTTTCTAAAGAACTTCCCATGTACTAACAGTGCTGTCTGAAATGTTTGCTTTCTCAGGCTGTTTACTGTGTAACACAGTGGGAGAAGATTTTAGGAGAAATGGCTAAATTGAAATGGAGATTTACTTGATGTCTTAATTGAAACAAAGATGATGGCTTAATTGAGGCACTGTGTGTTAATATAATTGATATATAGAAAACATTCTTTTCTTGGGGAAAAAAGCCTTGATTATTTTATTACTGGGGAAAAAAACCCTGCTAAATGAAAAATTGGAAATGAACACTTACTCTTTGGCTAGCTTAGGCTGCCGTCCAGTATTGTCTGAGGCTTTTAGAAGCTGAAAAGAACCCGCATCTAAATGTGCTTATAGAACCTATAGTACTACTATCTGGCTCAGACTCCCTTCACAGATGTCCCGCAGATATGCTGTATCAGTGAAGGTCCCCAAGGTCTGGGAAGAAGCTGACTGGAGTAGAAGTGCATGGTTGAAGCCTTGGCACCCGAACCTTCGTGCAGTTAGCACCTAATTCTAAGCTGACATCTGCGTTAGTCAGTATTCCATTAGTATAACAAGTGATCTACCGCTGACTGCTTCACAAAGGAAGGAAGCTAATAGAGTTCACAGTTAGGGACAATACAGGGTATGGTGCTGTTGGCAGTTTGTCTCTGGTAAGAAACCACGTGGCTGCATTGCATGGTGGATGGTATCATGGTGGACCTTAACCCAGGAGGGTTAAGTTAAGAAGAAACAGTCAAGGGGAGGGAGGACTAGGAACATTTTTGGCATTATAGACGTCCCAGAAAACTCTCCATAATCCCATGAGAACTATCTTAATTTCTTCTCTCCTCCCCGACCCTGCACTTCTTAAAGTTCCCATTACTTCTTAACATTGCCACCTGGCTACCATGTTAAAAAACAAACAAACAAACAAACCCTATGGGTCCAAGCCACATACAAGACATAGCAATGCAGCACTACAGGATCTGACTCAACTTTTGCTGGGTTTTCCTGTTTTGCAAATATGGTTCCATTCAATGAATTGCTCACCCAGTGAGCTGCTCAGGAGAAAGGCTTCACATTTTGTTACCTCCCTCCCCTCCCTGCTTATGCATCATTTCTCCAGCAAACCTCTCTCTTCCTCCTCCTCCTCTCTCCATACTTCCCCTTACAGTTTTAGAGCCACCCCTTTGCTTTTCTCGGCAGAGGTACAAGATCACAGTGGTCAAACAATGTCCCGTCAAAGCAAGCCCTGTTCCAACTCTGAGTCTGCCACCTGCTGGCCGTTACCAGCTGGGTAAATTAAAATATCCGGCCCCTATTTCACCATCCCCAAGGTGAAAATAATTTGGTTTTCCTCTTTATGGGGATATTTATTTTATAGATAACCCTTGTAAGAGAGTTGGAATGCTTAGCACATGGTAAGAGTTCATTAAATCTTATCCATCATTTTTTTACCGTTTGCTCGTAAAATGCTTTCTAAGACAGTACCAGCCACTTTTCTGGGTCATTTGTTGTTCTGTGTTATGATTTCCTGAGCACCCCTGAAACCTGGACTCCGGTCTTCGTCTGGGATTCTTCCCATGGTGCTTTGTATGTGAAATTGATTTCCTTCTTAATCTCAATTTCTTCTCCTGCAAGTGAGCATCATGAAACCATTTTAATCCAGAAAAGGCTTTGTCAGAGTAGAAAAGGTGTGCTATATTGAATATAGAGTAAACTCGTGTTTTGTGTGGATAATTAAAGAAATGGAATGCTCTGAGTGATGACACTGTTTTTGTTAGAAGATAGCTAACTTTCTGAAAGGACTGGAGTGCCGTGAGTATATACTTCAGGGCCAGAAAGGCAGACAAAGCTGTTGAAAGCAGTGTGGCGTTGATCTTAACCACTGGCACTGAGGGTTAAGCTTGTTCTCCCTCTAATTGTGTGGCTCCATCCAAGCTACTCCCTTCACATTTCTGAGTTTCACCTTTTGCTATTATCACCATAACCCTGGGGAAGGTCAGTGTGCTAACTTTTTGCTCAGGTTCTGCTACCAGCTGGTTATATTCCTTTAGGTAAAACTATGACATCTTTGTTTCAAGGTTTTCCTCAGCCAAGGTGCCTGCTGGAAAATGGGTCTGCCACAAATGAATCGCAGATATGCTGAAGACTTCCTCAGTCTTTAAAACAGCAGGTCATGTGCTAAGGCAGCCGGAGTCTCTGATTTACCCTGCTCTGAGCAGCCTCAGCCAGGACTCTAAAAAGAGTATCCCCCCTCCCCCATGTACACTTCCTTCATTCTTTTCTCCTTCCTCTCTCCCCTCCTTCTCCTCTCTTTTTTCCCCATCTTTTCAAGACTGGATCTGACACTGTCACCTATTCTGCCCTGGAATCCATGGTAATCCTCCTGCTTCAGTATATATCATAATCTGGAGAAGCTAGGCAGATGGTACTCAAACTTTTCCTCCACTTCTAACAGCATAAAAGAATACATGCTCCCTAGTGGTGTAACATAAGGCAACTGCTAAGCTTTCTGTGCTTCGGTTTCCTCATTGAAGTGAAATAGTCTTTAGCTATTGACTTGCATCAAACAGACTTTCCAAGGCTGATGTCAAACTGAGCAAAAGTGCAGAACTCTGAGCTTGTTTCTCTTTTGGTCAATCTTTAACACAATGAGTGGTAGAAATCACTAGATTCACTGTAGGGGAATGGATATATTGATCATTAATATCTGAGTGTAAAGCACAATGGTCTCAATTGAGGGATTTTTTTTCATGCACTGGGCTTTGAATGTAGATAGTGGACAGTCATGAGTTGCCCATGTCTGCGGCAGACAGTGTGTGAGGACCCAAACAGTATAAAAGGAAAAATCAAAAGAATTTTCTGGCAGTGTTTTACTTTTTTTTTTTACTTGAGACAGGGTCTATGTCTATGTAATCCTGACTGGCCTAGGTAGACCACACTGGTTGTAGAAATCTTCCTACCTTTGCCTCCTAAATATTGAGATTACAAATATCTGCCATCATACCTGGTTTGATTTATATTTTAAGTGCCCAAAATTATGCTCATATACTTTTATAAACAAAATTTAACGTCTTGATACATGCACATTTTGAATGCTTCATTTCATATCAGAACAATCACTAATTGCTTGTTGCTTCCTAGGTGATATTCCTATAACTACCTTTTAGTAAATTTTTCGTTAATTTGAAAACTGGTGGAATGGGAAAGCTATGATATTAAAGGTCATGGGAAATATTTCCTTCAATTACCCAACAAAACCTTGCTGAAGATATACAGTTATTCTCTTGTAAGAATGGTTAAGATGGCTCTACTGCTGGAGACAGTTAATAGCAGGGAAGAAAATCCTACCCTGGCAGAGTTTGTGGTCTAATGGGAAGAGAAGGAGAGAAAATAGATGATATCAGTGGTAATAAGTCTGGCGGCATAAATCTGAGAGACAGCGAGATAAGAAGACCTTCTAGATGAGATGGCCATGTAAGTGATGGGTGTGGTCCGTTGTAAGAAATTGTGGAAGATGGAAGAATGTCTCCTCTTCACCCTGAAATCTAGGGCCAAAACATGATAGAAAGTCTTAGTTAATGAAGGCTACGTGTATCTCATCCCAAGGCAGAGAGCCTGGGTTTGATGACCCTAGAGGTTTTCTTTTGATTATATTTTGTTTCTGTTTTTAGTAATCTGGTTTTATGATTCATCAGTGTAATTATCCTCTAGCCAATGAGAGAATACTGGTTCCCATCCAGCCATCTACAAATGAGATCAGGCAACTGTTCTCTACCCTGCAGTGGGATTTGGGATAGCAAATGCTTTTGACAAATACCCTGTACTTTAATTAAAGTTTAGCATTTCCTGCACAAAAGAAATAACTGGTGATATAGTATTATTAACTTGCCTCGTTCGATAAATAAAGCCACACAATGAGAAATTTGAAAGACTAAGTTGAAGCCATGAATTATTAGTCACCATTTTTCTTTGTTCGCCTAGTGATGGTTGACATATGCTCCTCCTCCATATCTGCACCTCTTGAATTAGATGGGGTGGGGGAGACTTCTACAGGCTTAGATTAGGCATAGATTTTCATTTATTTATTTTTATCTATTTTATTTCCTAAAGCTCCATCTTTGGCACTCATTGGCTTTGAAGGGAAGGTTAGACCAAGGTTATGTACTTTCACAATGGGCAGGATTGGGATGGGTAAGGAATCTGGGAAGACTTTACATCTTACTGTTTTCTGAGACAGAAAAGCTGTTTGGGTTTTTTTTTTATTATTCTGGAAGTGTCCATAAGGAAACCCAGCCATCTTTTGAAACAGGCTGCTTAAAATGTGGTCTTCTTGGTCCTTTCAGGACCCATGTGACATTTGATCTGAAAGTTGGAGAGGGGAAAAAAAAACCTGAATTAATTAATTTGAATGAAAGTACTTGTCCCAAATGTATCTGGTGATCATGTATTGTTTATTATAATACAAATGAACTAAGCACACAGCCCTACACACAAACAGAAAGAGGGAGAGAGACAGAATATGCCAGCCTCACTTGAGAATGTCCTAAAGTAGTACAGTTTAATAATAGTAATAGTGTTAAACACTGACCTTGGAGACATGTTCGTGTGATGAAATGGGAAACAGACACAGTGCATGTCTGAGGCCACTAAAGAACTATGGTGAGCTCAAAGAAAAATACATATGTGGTTGAGCTGCAAGCTGAGCAAGCAACTTTCTTCCTAGAATTTTATTTTTCTTGAAAGCAAGAGCACCAGACAACGTATAGTTATTTAGACTTAAGTGTTTGGCAGACACTTCTGAAAAATAGCAAGCTAGCCTTAAAACTGATGATATTTATTAGCAAAAATGAAAACTAGAAAAATGTGTTATTTATTAGCAAAAATAAAATTTTAGTTTTCACATAAAGTTCAAGTTCCAGAAAAAAATATATTCATTTATTATGAGCTAGTCAGCTTCCTGATATTTAAAGGTATTCCTGTTGTACTTGGTGGTGGTATTTACAAGTCTGATGTTTTAGTACTCTACAATGAAGTGCCAGAATGTTAAAAGAGCTGTGTATCTCAGTGAACATGTATGTCAAGGATGGCTAGTGTGTGCTGTTATCCGATCATGTGTGGCAAAAAAATCTATTCAAAACACGATATAAAACTTTGGATTTCAATGCAGTAGAATACAACGTTTATTGATATGACTTCAGACACCATGCTATAAGCAACTTTTAAGAAATAGCCATCTCTTTAGTTTAGTTTGGTCCCAAGCATAAGAGTTCAAAATTGTGATGACACACTGGATGCAGAAACAAATATGAGAATGAAACTATCCTGTCAAGCAGATATGGAAGATTTACAAAGTCACAAAGCGATACGCTCTTCCTGTCAGATTTGCTTTGTTTCAGCTATTGTCATGAAATGCATTGATTCGGTTATATGCAATGGTCTTATTACTGTTAATTTCAAATGTAATATTAGATAGACAACTTGAATCTTTTCAGTTTTAATTTCTGATGTGGTATCAACCGATAGGAACTGCATAAACAGGCAGGGGAATGTAACTCTCTCCAAGGGTGGGTGTGAAGGGACCTGGGTCCCAAACGGTAAAACATTGTTCTCTCTAAACCCGCTTCCCAGTTTTCAGCAGTGAGCGACTGAAGTAAAATGGATGATCTTTTGCTTGGTGGGCTGTGTAACAGCTGTGACCGGGTCAGCCCTCTGCAGATCGCTGCCCCGTGCCCAGCACGTGCTGCTTCCGCTTCTCCGTGAGGCGTGGCGACTGCCTTGGGAAGACACTTAGCTACCACTGTCCGGTGGGAAGCCTGGGTGGGAGACGCTCTGGTGGAGATCAGCTTTCAGGCTGCAAATCTCCACCCTACGAGAAGGATATTGAGGAGGGAGGCCTCCAGGAGAGGAATGACCTTATCTGTTTCAGGCTTCATACTTCTTGTTCTGAAATATGGTGGCTTTCCTTGCAGGGAGTTTGCCCGATGGAAAGTGAACAACTTGGCCCTAGAAAGGAAAGACTTCTTCAGTTTGCCCCTGCCTCTTGCCCCAGAGTTTGTCCGCAACATCCGCCTCCTCGGAAGGAGACCCAACCTGCAACAGGTTACTGAAAACCTCATCAAAAAGTACGGCACTCATTTCTTACTTTCGGCCACTCTCGGAGGTAAGCAGCATTCTGGGCCCCAGCCAACTGGCAGTTCCACTGCGGAAAATAGCTTTTATGATCTGTTGAATGTCATTCTCCCTGCATCTTTTCTTCCTTTTTGGCTTATTATTGCCTGAGAACTACTTTCTTCTTGGTGTATCGGAGAACAGTGTATTCTCTGCACCCGAAACCACCCTAGAACATTTCTATACTCTTGAAAGTGTCATCATGAGGGGAGGGGAGTAAGGGGTAAGGAAGGAGATGGGAGGGCACATACAGGTGTCTACGAAGCATCTCCCAGCAGGGGGCGCTCCTACTTTTATTTTGACTAGCTATTTAACCCAGGGACTTCACTTCTTAATTCTTACTGTGGCTACAAATGTCAGATCTATAGGCACAGAAATAGATAGATGTTCATTGAGTCTCTGACCCCCTCCTCCCTTACTGTATAGACTGGTGAGCAGCCAAACCACAATTCCAACAACTTGGTGGCACTCCCTCTGGTAGAATTGGATGGGGACCGGGCTGTGCACAGTGGAGCCAGGACTCTGAACAGAATCACAAGACCCGAAGATATAGAGTTCTCCCAGTTATGAGAAGAAGAAAGCAGGGTTTATCATAACATTTAGTTAAGTGTGGAGTGGACAAAAATGCAGCTCCCCCGGGGTTGAGGCCAGCTGTCGGCCTGGGGTGGGTGGTGTATGTGTGATGGAGAGGGGGGAGGCAGAGCCTCAAAGCTTTTACCCTTTCCCTGGAAGCAATAATAGCCATGTGGCTTCTCATAAACAACTTGAGAGGGGAGAATTGTGTCTCCCCCTTGGAGGCAGATTGCCTGTGATGGAGATCAATAGAGGATGTTAAATGGAGACGCTGCTGAGGGGTGAGCTTTGGGAAGCTTTAAGAGCCAGGCAAAGGAGGGCTTCCCAGGCAGGGAGGCCTGTGACCCTGTGCATAGTCTGAGGAAAGAGCTCTCAGAGTGGAAATGATGGGGAGAGGCCCACAGCAGGGGCAGTGTTCTCTTTGAGCTCACTCTGCCCTGCCCGAGGGCTACAGGTTCTTAATGGCCAGGGATGTTGGAGCTGACAACCTCACTAATAAACTCATGTTTTTATTATAGGGGAAGAGTCCCTGACCATTTTTGTGGACAAGAGGAAACTGAGCAGAAAGGCAGAAACATCAGGAGGTGCTCCTGTGGTTGGGGGCAGTGGGAACAGCTCCGCTGTGTCCCTGGAAACCCTGCACCAACTGGCGGCTTCCTACTTCATCGACAGGGAGAGCACACTGCGCAGATTGCACCACATCCAGATAGCCACAGGGGCTATTAAGGTAAAGGGGAAGCCAAATCCTCAACTAGCTCCAGGTCAGTCAGACCACACTGAGCAAAGGAAAACAGTTTCTTTCTGGTGGCATTTCAGCTAGCCTTACAAAAGGCTGCATCACCCCTCCTCTGAAGGAACATCTAATTTGCAGACTGATTTGCTGTTGTCAAAGATAGGCATGACTGCATCCTAGTGGGGTTGAGCTACTCAGTAAGAGAAGATTTCGGAGAGCTATTTAAAGACAAGGTGTACGTTTTCTAGGGTTGGGGAGAGAGCAACTAGCATTAGTTAGGTTGGTCAGGAGGAGCACTTTAAGGTTTATCCTGTGATGTTGAGACCCAAACAATGGCATGACTGATTGTGTAGGACTGAGGAAGGCTGTTTCAATTAAACAAACAAAAAACAACCCAAAACAAAACAAAACAAATGCTGAGTGCTAAGACCCCAAGTCAGGAAGTAGCTGAGTAGCAATTGACGTGCAGAGAGAGTCCTGTGAGGACAGAAAAGTGAACTGTGAAGACACTACCCAAGATGAGGTTCCGAAGTAGGCTGCAGCTGCTTGGCATGGCCACAAAAAGAAATGTTAGCACCAGGCAAGGGAGGAGTTCCAGCAGGACCATGACAGAATTTCACGATCCCATGCACGTCTTTAAGGGCTCCATAGTCACTGTGACGTCAATAGCTGTAATCTCCAATCCCCCAGCTCTAACTAACCTGTAGGACATTTCTACTAAGGGTCCTATGTTAATGGAGGAGTAATAACACTTTGGAAATTCTGAAGCTTTAAATTTCTAAGTATAAAATTAAAATGGTCTATAGACATTGAAGTTATATTCTAGTTTTATATCATCTGAGAACAGAAAGGGAATTTTGGTTACTTATCAGTTAACTCAGTATTTCTTTAGTGCTCAGCATGGGTCAGATACTTATGTAGACACCAAGAACACAATACAAAAGTCTCTACAGTCAGAAGTTTGTGTCCAAATAGTGGACCTACTAATCAATGCAAAGATAGTGTGAGCTGATGGCTGATGATCTGAGACATGAAGCTAGTAAGGGGATGGAGTTGGGAATGTCGCTTAAGGAGGCGCCTTCGTGAACGGAACAGTTTGGGTATCTTGAACAAAACTGTTCTAGAGAGCAAGGACGAATGCCTTAAGGGGGATTGTGCTCAGTGTGGCCTCGAGTACCAAGGGAGGAGGTATAGCTTGTATGGAGTCAGCAAATAGTGAAATAAGGTACAAGGCTATTAAAGTTGCAGGGCCAGATCACTAGCCCATTATTGATTGCAGAAACAGGAAAAGGTAGTGGCAAAGCCAATTTAGTGTCCAAGGGCAATGTGGTAGTTACAGTGGGACATTATGGTGTCTTGGATGAAGATGGTCGTACATGCAGTTTGATGGGAGAGAGGTAGAACCCACAGGATAATGGTTTGAAAGAAAGAAGTCAAGATTAGATGCAAGATATTTGGTCTGAGCTATCAAGTGAATAGTGATTCCATGGTGTGGGAGAATTGTCTGTATTCTGTCAATTATCTTTTAAGTAAATGTTGATTGGCCAGGCAGGAAGTATAGGCAGAAAAACCAGACAGGAAGTAAAAATAATGTAATGAGAACAGGAGAATTCTGGGAAGGAGGAAGTTGATTCCTCCCACTCCTGCCCAGATCACCGAAGCAGCAGGATGTGATCTACCCCTCTGAAAAAGGTACTGAGCCACATGGCTAACAAAGATCAGAATAATGGGTTAATATAAGCTACAAGAACTAATAACTAGCCTAACCTAATGGGCCAATCAGCTTTATAATTTATAGAACAATGGAAGAGTTTAGTTTTAGATATGGACATGTTGAATCGACTTTCCTGTTAGAAATGAATGTAATAGGATATTCGATACAAACACCAAGGTTTCAGGATAGAAGCCATGATCTTGTGCAGGCATGTGTTCATGTGGGCAGTTAGCATTGGTTGTGAATAGAAGCCATGTTTTTGCCATAAAGGAAATCAGAAGACTTATTGGAGAGTAAAGATATTCTAGCTCTCTGGTACCTAGAAAGAATAATTTGGTAGAAAGTCATAGAGCGATGAAGCAGGAGAGAGGGGAGATAATTTCGGTAGTGATCTTTAAATGAAAGTGTTGACATTCCATGTGGGAATGAAGAAATGGGTCTCACACAGAACCACTCCATTCTTTGTGTCAGGGGCAAGGTAGGATGTGTGAAGAGACCTACTGAAGAATAGTAGGACATGGTGGTTGGAAGATGTGGTTTTGTTCTCTTTCTCTCTCTCTCTGATTGGTTCTGTTTCCTCAGCCAAACAAGAAGTAAAAGCCTTGGCTAAAAGGAATAAGAAACTGTTGTGGAAAACATGTGACATGGTCACTTCAGAGGGGGGAAGGAGAAGTGTCACTTGAGTGGGAACACATAGTAGACTTCAGAGCAGCACTAGAGACCCACAAGATATTCATGGTCATAAATGCAATATAAACAGAGGATTTTCCATTCCACCCCATCCCATGATCATTTCTAAGTAATTACTCAGAGGTCTAATATTAATTACAAACTGCTTGGCCTTCAGTTTAGGCTTATTACTACTTAGCCTGTACATTTAAATTAACCCATTTCTATTCATTTGTGTACCACCACATGGTCATGGCTGTTACTGGTCTGCTGGCATTTTGCTCTTAAGCAGCTGGTTCAAGTCTCTCCTGATTCCACTCTTCTTTTCCCCCGTATTCAGTTTGACTTCCCCACCTAGCTTTAATCTGCTTTGCTATTGGCCAAAGCAGCTTTTATATCAACCCATGAGAGCAACACATACTCACAGCATACAGAAGAGTTATCCCACAGCAATACAGTGTGACGTGAGCCACTATAGTTGGGTGCATTTTATCAACTCCATTTATTATTTTACATAGCAGCAGGCATGCACTGGATGAGCAATTGGATTTAACCAAGGTGCATATGTGAACAAGGTGGAAGAGAAAGGAGTTAAGATTATATACCAAGGAATACAATATAGATTCAGGATTCTAAGTCAACTACTGAAAAAAAAAAAGAAACTAAGAATGATAAAAAGTAGGTCAAGTCCAAAGATTGAAAATCTAAGTCTGATGATAGATAGTTCCCAACCTTCCTAATGTTGTGACCAGTCCCTCATACTGTGGTGAGCCCTAATCATTTTTCATTGCCACTTTATAACTAACTTTGTTATGGTTATGAATCATATTGTAAGTATCTGATATGCAGAATATCTGATATGCAACCCCTGTTGAAAGGGTCATTCAAACCTCAGGTTGAGAACTGATATGTTATAGGGTAGAGTTAAAGGAAGCATGATGTAATTTTTTTATTGCAGTTATAGAGGAAATGCAGTTTGGAATAAAGTCTAGGACATAGTGTGGGTATGGTGACAAAAATGGGATTACAACTGTGAGGAGCTAAGGTCAAGCAACCAAGCAGCTAAGAGAAGCAAAGGTTAAATGATTGGATGTGTTATGTATGGGATGCAGAAGTCAGTAAGAATGGTACAGACTTGGGCTGGTAACAATAGTAAGTTCAACTACTATAATTCCTCAGTGAGTCAAGAAGCATAGCAAGCAAATAAATATGAAAGGGTGGCTAGTAAGGTGCATTGCACCATGATCCTGGCTCCCAGGGGCCAGAGGTGGCCTGACAATAAGGAGGAGCTGCAACGAGGGATCTGCCTCATTTCCATGGTCAAGAGTTTGAGGTGGGAGAAGGAAAACAGCAGCCACTAGATTAGGCTGCAGAGGAAACTGCCCCGGGGGACTCGAAGCTGAGCTAATTCAAAACAGGTAAAGTAGCCTCTTAAGAAGAGCTTGGTGTTAGAGAGATGTTGCTGAGGACTAATCATGACTCACAGGGAGCACGGTGGACAGTAACTGCAGAAGAAGTAGCAGATTACAGGAGTACAGTGTTTGGAGCGAGGGAGCATCTGGAAGAAGGGGATGGGTTTCCATTAGCAGAATGAAAAGGTTCATTCATGAAGCTGGTATCGAATGCAGCTCGAAGTGATGGAAAGGGACTCTAAGTAGCCTGGAGAGAGTTTTACCAAGATATTAGAACATTGGAGAATTTCCCCTCATCCTTCAGTTTCATATGAGCTGTGTCATGCTTGGAGAAGATGCCCAAAATTCTTACTAGGAAATGACAGACAGACATTTTATCAACAGTTTAAGGATCTCATTACCTTCTAGTATCCCATTTCCTCACACCCTAACTTAGATCCACTGATCCATCACTACCATTGCCCCTTGCCCCTGAATTCCCTTCATCCCCAATTTTGGTCCACTAATCCAAGTCCTTGTCAAGGTGTACCTGATTTTCGTCCATAATGCTTTTATATTCTCCTCTCCAAGAATTCAAGTCCTACCACTGTGTGAAGATTGGGTGTTGCACAAGTTACTAAACTTCTTTGGATTTCATTTTCCTCTCTCTAAAACTATTACATAACTGCAAGAGTTTTCAACCTTGAGGAAAGTCTGTGATATTCAATAAGAAAATGGACAGTTTGCCCAGAGCATAACACAGTTGGCGCTTGAAAGGGCTGATTGTTCTTAAGAAAACAAAATCATTGACGTTCTGCCCCGGCTGTCTTCCTACTTTCATCTTTAAACAGTCTTCTTTCTGCCCAACTGCTTTTTTACCTTCCGCTCACATCATGTAACCCAGGTGTACCCAATACCAAATGTTATTAAAACACCCTATCCTCTCATTTCTCACCTCCTGCCACTGGCTCTCTATTGTATTCCCAGCGCCTGGCTGTGGACCCAAGTGGCTCTTCCTTCCCTTCTTTGCTCAGTTGAGAAAACTGACCGCCTGTGAAGCTTTTCCTCACATAGTAAAGTGCTCCTCCTCGGGGTTCCAAGAGCATACCTCTATTACTGGAGCTTGTCCTTTGAACTATAGGTGCTAGCTAACGTGATTATGGACACAGTAAACTCAGAGAGCCTTGTAGGAGAAACTGGGTCTCACTCAGCCTTCGTTTTCTAGGAGAGTACAGAGCTTGCAACCTTGTCGGTCATGAGTAAGCAAATGTCATATGATGAAGGGAGGAAGGAATGAACAAATGAGCAAAGTCTCTTTGTCCGCCTCTGAGCCACTACCGTTTCTATTTTATCTGCCATCAGTACAGGGACCACACCCTCATTCATGGTCAAGTCCTAGTTCCTGATATCTAGAAGAATGGGCTTAATCCTTAGATATTAATTAGCTGAATTTTGTATTTATTGACAATCAGATCCTTTTACTGTCTACAGCTTCACATAACTCTCAGTTATCTTCAGAAAAAAATAACTAGTTTAGAGTTGACTTTCAATTCATACGCCCAGCAGTGTTGGTAGAGTCGCTGCCATGGGTTCCTAGAAATATCCCTGAAGTCTACAATAGAGGAATGAAAGACAGGTCAGTATAAAGTCCTATCTCTTATAATTCCTGAGGATGGTCCCAGAGTTACAGCCACTGCTTGTCTCCTCAGAGGAGGGACCACTATCCCTGGAAACCTTTGGGAACTCTTCCAAGGACACATTGACTGTGAAATGAATATTCAATTCCCACTGCACTGCCTGACCTAAGGTTTTCTCTGGGAGTACAGTGGATTCTCCACAGAGGATACAACTCAGAAAACTATTCATAAAAAGGGATGTTTTCATATTTTCTCCCATCTCCACCCTTTCCAGTCATCAGTGAGGCATATAGATATCAAGGACATTTTGCTAGACTAAGGATCAAAATGCTGTGTAGGTATTCCTTCTCACATCTCTGCTCACCTGCTTGGGTTTGATCTGCAGTATTGCCGTCAGTGGAGTCTACCTCCTCTCTAAATGATAAACACTTATAGAACCATATAGGATAGTCCAGCAGCAGTATGCACCCTGTAGCTCATCCTAGGAGCTAACAATCCTCTGTGCAGTATCACTTGCCATCTGCTTCCTTCTACTGAGCATGCCTTAGCCGAAGTCTTGCTGGGCTCCAACCCATTCATTACTGTATCACTGGGTGGGCATGAATGGGGTGAGAGGAGAGCCCTGCTCTGCCTTCATGAAAGAAACTTCTCTAGCACGTCTGCCTGAAGTGAAAAGAGTGGTTACTTTTCACTCTTCCTTAGTAACTTCTTTGCATGAATGGGGGAGAAACAGGTGCCCTTCCCACTCTGGTTTGTTCCTTTGGGAACCAGAAAACATTATTCTGCGCTGTAAGGTTTGTCCTGCTCAGCACACACTTTCGAGGTAGGTCTTGCCACATTACATTCTCTGTTTGCATGCCTGTTTCCCTCCTCCCCACACCCACTGTGACAGTAGGTCTTTAAGCAGAAGGGACTCTACAGAATGCATGTCGCTCCAAGTCCCTTTACAGCATCTGGCATAGGGCAGGATGTTCAATAAAAGATTCGAGAGGTGAAATCGGGCTACACAGTTTAGAGGCAAACAAACCAAAGTGGAGCAAGAGTACTCGGGGATTGGGTTTCAGCCCCGATGCTTGCTGTGTCTATGACCTTGAGGAGTCATTGAACTCCATTTGTCCCCTCCATAATCTGAGTCACCAGTCACTTAACTCACCTGTACACAGGACTTTCAGCTAATATGACTACTTCTGTTTTTAAAACATTGAACAATTTCCAGATAATTCAACCCATTGTGCCCTAACCATCACTATTCTTCCTCTCCCCTGACCCCGCCAGCTCCTCCAGATCTTTTCTTATGGCAACCAAAGGACAAATGCACCTCAGAAATTCTCTGGAATCCTGCTGGGTAACAAGGCTGGCATCTCTACCAATTAGTTACTGCACTCATGTTCTACCTGATGATAAAGATGATTGCCATTCCTGTCTACTGCTGTCACATTGGAGTGACACCCGATAATCCAATCCACAGGAAAGCCATGCAAAGTAGAAAAGGTTATATGCATATACAACTGTTTATAACTTCCTAGAAAAGATCAGCACCACAAAGATGAGATAGGGCCCTTTCCATAGTTATAATTAATTCACCTCTTTGGTGTCCGGATGTGGAAGGACTTGGTGAGGAGGGATTGAAAAGTTCATGAGACGACTGAACAGAGCCAGTCAGAGGCCAGCTAGACCCTAGGCAGAAATGGGGAGTTTATCATAGCCCATCTTAAGGGGGAAAAAAAATAAGCGTTATAAAGCTGCAGCAGTCTGCGGCCCCTGATTCACTTTGAAGCCTTTTTAAGCACACACACCACCACTGTGCTGTTCCTGTTCAGCCCCTTCGCTCCCCATTAGAGGCCCATTTTCCTCTGCTGTTAGCATCACAGGTGTCCCCTCCCCCCTCCCCCAGGTAGGGCAGTAGCAGTCTGGATGTGAGAGAAGGGGGAGGAGTATAGGCTCACTGGAATGATGGTGTTCACAGTCTGGTATTATGGAAAATTGGATGCGCTAATGAACCTGGGAGACATCAGGGCTTTCTGAAGGCAGGATGGTCTCTGTCAACAGACCAATTAGCACACAATTATTTTCCCCTTCTGAAAGCTTATCTGAGGCACTCTTTGAAATGTGTGCGCTTGAGTGAACTGCACTTTCTGTTACCTCTATGGGCCCTCTTAATAACCTCCCGGAACTGCCTGCCCCTCTACAGAGAAATCTGCAGCACTGTCTCGACTCGCCCTTCAGAGACAGGGCTTTCACCACATGTGTGAGAACAGGGCTGTGTATATATCAGTCTGTAATGCTCACCCAAGTCAGCTCCTGACAGCGTCTACTCGAGACTCTTTCCAGGCCCCTTTCTTCATCCTACCTCATTACCTATCCATGGAGGAGGGAGGTGGTATCAGAACAGAATAGAAATAAAAATAATAATGACTTGGTATCTCGTGCAGTCTGAGCAAGCCTTCCTCGTGAAGATCTGGCTTACTACTCTCCGCTCTATCAGGACATGGGTACAATGCCAGGGTATTTCCTCATTTTTCTCATCCTGCACCACAATCAACAAAGGGAAGCTACTCTTCTCAGAGGCCTACCTGACTGATTGTCTTCTTGTGGAATTGACATTTGAACAAGCAGAGAGTGAGGGAAAAAATTACAAGATTACAGTCAGCCTCAGTATGGAGAAATGATGGTGGGAAGGAGATGGATGAGTACTGGGTAGGAAAAGGCTTGGGAGTCAAAGAGAGAACAGCAGTGCCTCTGTTGTGGCTATTCCCTGCCCTTCCCTACACACAGCTTGTTATCTCGCTCCCTGTCTGAAGCTAGTTGGTGGGTCACCCACACAGGAGTGGGTAGATGGAAAATCCGGAATACAACTTTGCAACACACTAGTTTCTCAACACTATAGCACCCGCTTGTACGTGCCATTCAGCCCAACCCGTTCACACAGGTCCCACTAAATCACGCTGGTTCTTAGCCATGGCTCTTCTTATGGGGAGTACTACAAAAAGAGAGACTTGGCCTTGAAGTAGGCCCAGTCTAGTCTGATCACTGAGACGTATTCAGTGCACAGTGTCCACGTGGGAAAAGAGGCCAGCCCAAGAAGATCCACCAGAACACTGGGATTCTAAAAACATAAGTTTACAAGTGCCATACAGGCAGGAACTGTGACATTCATCTGTGAGTTGGCACTAACTGAATAAAGCAATGCAAGAATGTATTGAATTCATCCCAGCCCCTAGGATACAATATATCTGATAGTGAGCTGCTCATTTAACTTATCTAGACCTTGTTTTCTTAATCTCTCATAGAAAGATAGTGAATGAAAAATTGAGGACATGGTGGCTCCTGACCACGTCTGAGAAGGTTTATTGTAGATATGAGGAAGAAAACAGCCAGAGGCATCTGGAAAAGCCCAGACTGAACCAGGACAGCAGACTGAACCAGATTGTGGGATGGGAGAATGAGGGAAAGTGAGAGAGGGGGTAGAGGAAGCTAAGGGCCAAGAGGCCACGAGCAGCCCAGAGAACAAGCGATTAAGAGAGCCAAGAGAGAGCATGGACCAAGAGGGTGCATAGACAAAATGGCCAAATTATATAAGAAAGAGAAGCTGGGGATACGGAGGCCCAGCCCATGGGAGGGAGAGGTTTAGGGTAGAGGGCGGGGTGAGAAGTGCCGGGAGGAGGCACAGGGGCTGAGTGAGACTTTCTCAACCTAGTGGACAGGATAGTAATACTAACTTCCCATCATTGCATTTTGTTTTGTTTTTGCCCAGTGTTAGACTTCTGAGAAGAGCAGATCACTAGCATATTAGGTGAACTGATCTCTTTAGACTATTATCTAGAAAGTGGTGACATTTTGTGGTGGCAATCCTTTGACCTGCCTTCTAGAAATTGAAATGGCACAGATCTAGAATCTGAAAGCTCCAATGTTGATTTAAACTAATTAATTATTTTTGGCTCAGTCCTGTGATCCTGATACTTAGGAGGGTGAGGCAGGAGTATTGTTATGAGGACAGACTGAGCCATATCATAACTTACAGACCAGTCTAGCAGTAAAACCCTATCTCCAAATCAATCAATCATCAATCAATCTTTAGGAATATTCCGTCATTCAGATACCACAGCCCAGTCACTCTGTGCTCTGGACTGTGTTTTCCTATTGGGAAAATGGGTTGGATTTGGTCCTGAAAGCACCGGTGACATTTTGCTTCACTGGAATGAAAGCTGGAGAATCACCCTACACCTGGTGTGGCCCTGGTCCTGGTCCTCCTTTGGACTGTGTCTTGCTGGCTCTCAGACGCTGTTCTTGATGCTGTTTCTTTGTTCTTTTCCAGACATACTTTCACAAGGTCCCTTGAATTCCTACTCACTTTTCAAGGCTGATTGAAGCTCCCAAGATCCGCCCTGACTCCTTTCCCAGTGTTTGTGGTATCATCCCATCTCCTATTTGACAGCTTTATTCTCTGTGCATTTTCTAAGCTTACGTAGACAGGAGTCTCTCTGTGATGTCCCCTGCATTTTGGGTTCCTTAGGGAGCCAGGCCCATACCTATCTACTTGGAAGCCTGTGCTGCAGATCCCACTGTCTTTCTCTTTGAATTTTTCCTCTTACAACATATTTCCCTAACTCCTCTACTGTCTGCTTCCTACTTATCTTTAAAGAGTCAGTGATGTTTCCCTTGCTCTTTTCCTTTTCCCTCTGCTTAGTTATATGTTCCCTGTGACACATCCTTTGATCACATCTGGATGTCTATCAGTCACTTGTAATCTACCTGCCTCGCCTCCTCGAATGACTCATTACGTAACTTCCACATCATTGTGCCTATCTTCCTGAAAAGACTTGAACACTTTACTCACACATCCTCAGGTTCACTGCTTTCTTACGACAGTCCAGGCACTGCACTAGCCGCTGTTGACATCATGGCAAGCAAAGTAACTGTGAGCTTGCCTCTGCAGAGACTCCAGCGTGGGAACCAGGTGGGAATCACATCCTCTCAGGAAAGGATGCGAAACTGCAGCTCCGGTGCCTGCTGCAAAGCCCAGGTGCCTGCAGCTATAAGGGAGGTCAGCAGTACCAGGTAGAGCCCCACAAGAGCTCCAGAAAGGCGCTCTATGAATGTTTGATGAATTGTGCAGAATTGAACAGGGGCTGCTCAATAAATACTCCTTGATTGGTTGATTGATTGTTGGCAAGGACTTTGAGCTCTTGAGAAGAAAGGGCCTCAGGTCCCCATCATTCTTATTACATAATTATTTCAGTGAACTTAAAGCTCCCCATTTTTCATCTTATACTTTAAACATCAGGGAAAACTGATGGGCCAACTTTATAATATTTTAAAATACGGTGTTTGGAATACTACGTGGCTGTAAGAGTTTATTTATATTTAATATACTTACTGAAAAATGCAGTAATCCCATAGCTGATTTTCTCTAAGGACATCTCAGTACTGAAGTGGACTTAAATGTTTAATACTAATAATAATACTCATAACCACTCATATTTCTCTTGTGCTTTTTATCTTCGGGATCCCCAAAACCTGTGAGCACCCCATCAAGTGGATGTAACTGGCTCACTCATAGGCTAACAGGGACCACCTCTGGCCCCGTGCCTTTGTCAGTCTGGCAGACACCAACTTGAAGGTTTCACTCCACACCCCACTTCCTGGCTACACATCTTATTGGCTCCCCTCTCAAAGGATCTCATGACCACAAGCAGCTTTTGTCACCAACCACATAGAAACGATGTTCACTGACTCAAGACAAGAAAACAAAGTCACTCTGCATTCGTAGGGAAGACAAATGTAGTTTCTTTGGTCAGGGATAGGACACAGAGTCTCCACATGGATGGCTCGAAGGAAAGAGCAAAGAGAAATCTTCCTTTTGTTTTCTGAGTCCATGTTGTGTCCCTTTTTCTCTAGGTCACAGAGACCAGGACCGGTCCACTGGGCTGCAGCAACTATGACAACCTGGATTCAGTCAGCTCTGTCCTGGTTCAGAGTCCAGAGAACAAAGTGCAGTTACTGGGTAAGCGCCCACATAGTGGTTTCACACTGCTAAGGCCTGGTGGAAAGCCTGGATCCCTGACAAGAAAGGAAAGATCTGATTTTCTCATTTGAGTTAGGTCCGGGTCTGGGATGGGTGTGTCTAGGCTCTTGGCCTCGTATTTGAGTACTGAAATAAGGACTCACATTTTACCAAATGAGCAAAGTAACTTTATTCAAAGCAAATCAATAGCACCAATCGGAAATACACTATCAGAATTGGCAACAGGCTTCATCCATGAAGGTTCTCAACGACCCTGATCATTGTATGGGCCTTCATTTAGGAGGAGCTGGTTATTAGGGGCATGGTTTGAATGGTTCTCTACTTAGATACACAGATCAAATCCCACAACCATTTTTTTTTCTACTGTACATGTTCCTTCCCATAACACATGTGATTTTTATCAAATGTGCATCCAATTATGCATAGGCAAAGGATAGTAAGTAGTGGATTCTCCCTAAACATTCACTTGGAGACACAATTTTACCTTATTGCACACATGCTCAAAACCAGTCTAGGCCACATGGCTTCCCCAGCTTCCTACCTGGACATAGCAGAGTACAACTGAATAGACTGCAGCTTTGATGGCTGTAAAGAGGAAGAAAACATACTCCGTCCTTCACAGTAGGGTGTGAGTGCAGTTCTTTGCAGGTGGGGGTTCTAGGTTGCTAACACTTGCTAGGTGCGTTGCTATATATCTGCTAGGGGCAGATAAAAGACCTAGGCTGCCAATTGCATTTTGAATAGAAATGAGTACACAGTTCCTAACAAGTAGAGTCCGGGTCATTAAGTTTATGCCTGTCTGCCTCAGCTAAGTCCTCCTTAAGACAGGAAACTTCACAAATCTTAGGACCTGCATGTAGCAACTTTCCATCAGTTTTTTTTTGGGGGGGTGAGGAACATCTGAGAACTAGTCCCACACCCATGATCCATTGTTCCTGCCACTTGATATCTAAATAACTTCAAATGTGTTCCTTTTCAAAACCTGTGCTATTATCCTATAGGGATGGGACACACAACCTTGTAAACTAGTCCAATGGTGGTTTGGATTATGGAAGGCACACTAAGGAACCAGTGTCCTCTGCATAGTAATTGTGGCTTCACTAATAAGGCTCCCTCTAGGCCAAACTTTGGGTCCACTGGTCTATAACCACAACAGAGGAGTGGCTTGCTTTCCATTGTCTGTGCTTTTCCGTGAGAACCGAGAACCACGAAGCCAGGAACAGCATTTACGAAGAATGAACAGGAACATTTGAACTGGAAACAGTGTGTGGGCAAAGTGGAGAGAGAAAAAGCAAAAACCTCTATTGTAGGCCCAAAGAATGGGAGACAAGTAGAGATGTCTAATTCCACCTGTTTCTCAGATGTTTTAAGAGAAGAGCTATGCAAACGGATTCAGCAGAAGAGTTCATTTTTCCTAAGCACTAACTGAATTGGCCTCTGATAAGATATTACAGTCCCAGCCTCCCAAAATCAATAGCCCTCACCCAGAAGTTACGATTACAAATCTCAAGCAGTCTGAACCAGAGGCAACCAATACTGCTTTAGGAATTAACAAACAGACAATAAGAGGAGCGAAACACCTAGTAACAGATACCCAATACAATTAATATCTCTTCTCCTGGCCCTGTACAAGCAGGATTTGTGTCTGGAAATTAGCGGTGAGTGAAGTTCAAAATGCCTGGTGGTTCATTTGGAATAGTTTGTGCCATTTAATTTTAGAGCCCATCACTCACACAGACATTGCTCAGGGCGCTTACTTTATAGCCACAGGAAGTGTTCTGGTGAAGAGGTGGGAGGCAATGGGGAGGTGGCAGGAGACTACTGGAAGACGTGGAGTGTTGAAAGCAAGCATGTGGATGGCATGTGTGTGCCGAGCGGGGACTGCCGGGTGCCATGCTGGGCACAGAATCAAGAAAGGGACATTTAGTAGCCAGTGGGAGTAGGAGGTGGACCTCAAGTGAGAACAGAAAATATCCGAGCTGCTGACAACTTCAGGGTACAGTGTGAGGTCCTCTGAGGCTGGGATGCACACTGTGAGCGCTCTGATTTTCTGCCAAGGACAAAGTCATGGATGTGGAAATCAAAAGCATGCATTGGAGGAAAGGAGCTCCTCATAACTGGGGGTCCTTCTATACCTCATTCTCCTGGAAGAAAGTCTAACAATATCCCTATTGGAAGAGTCTCCTAAAGATCTGACCAACACTAAATCCATCCTTAATCCATAACTATCTTTCCTTCACCCTTTGTAAGCTTCCAACAGTCACCTTACCTGTGGCTTGAAACCAGTGTGTATCCGGGTCTGAGGACCTGATCTGATGAATCTGGAGGCACAGTCTACGCTCCTACATTTAAATTTTCTTAAGTGTTAAATAATTGGGCAGTGGTGGTGCAAGCCTTTAATCCCAGCACTCAGGAGGCTGAAGCAGGTGGATTGCTGTGAGTTCAAAGTCAATCTGAACTACAGAGTGAGTTCCAGGACAGTCAGGGCTACGACAGAGAAACCTTGTGTCAAAAAAAAAAAAGCAGAAAAACACAAAAAGCAAACAACAACAACAGAAAGCAAGAGTTAAATTATACTGAGTAGGCAACCATAGTCAAGAATGCAGTATCACCGGGTGAAACAAAGATTGTGGCTGATACTAGGGCTGCGACTTCAGTGGGTCACTGTGGCCTTTTGGCTTTTAGTTTCTCATTTAAAAAAATCCTCAAAATGAAAGTAGGCATGGTGTCACACACTGATAATCCCAGCCCTTGGCAAGGCAGGGGCAGGAGAATCAGAACCCACCATGAACAGTATAAGGAATGTGAGCCCAGATTGTTTTAGGGAACAAAATAAAACAACAGCAACAACACCTCTAGGACAGAGATGACCCTGAGAGCCAGTACCAACTATATATAGAAAGTAATCGGTTTAGTACCTGTATACTTATAGAACCTATCCCTATCTCATAACCAGAACATCCTCAGCTATCCAGACTGGACTGGGAGGTCCAGGAAGGTTAGCATTTAGTAATACCTGAGCATGCCTACTGCCAACCTTGGGGAAACTATAAGAAGGATGGCTGAGAGAGGCAGAGCAAGCTCCTCAAGCCTCGCTTTCTCCCCCAGGAGGGCCCTAAGCTCTTATTTTATCTGAAACACCTTCCTGTTTCTCTCCTAGAAATGCTGATGCGCAGCCAGCAAGCCTGTTCTTATGATATGCACGCTCTCAATTTGGCTGATGTGAGGAGTTTGGCTAAGCCTTGGGCTTTGATGTTCCTCCTCTGCAGACTCAGATCCTCTCCCCCGTCTGTCATAGGGGTTAGAAAAGCCCTCTCTCCCAACCAGCTCTGCAGGATCCGACCCTGGGGTGACCAGTCTCAGGCCCAGTCAGCAAAACCCCTGTTTGGATTCCCATAGCCTTGGGTGTGAGAAACTGAGTCCCCGCTGATTCTGCTCAGTGACGCCTTGGTTCACACTTTCCCCAGGCCTGCAGGTGCTGCTTCCTGAACACCTGCGCGAGCGGTTTGTGGCGGCAGCACTTAGCTACATCACCTGCAGCTCTGAGGGTGAACTTGTCTGCAGGGAGAATGACTGCTGGTGCAAGTGCAGCCCCACTTTCCCAGAATGCAACTGTCCCGATGCTGACATCCAGTCCATGGAAGACAGCCTGCTGCAGATCCAAGACTCCTGGGCCACTCACAACAGGCAGTTTGAAGAGTCAGGTAAGCAAGACAACTAGCTCAGAATTGTTTCCCCACTGAAGACTAGAGGCTGCAAGGGCCCAGAACACGAGAAATCTGACTTGGATCCCAACTTACTATGTTTGTAAACGTCTGAGGAAAGAATAATTATATGGTCACCAAGAGTCTTAACTGGTGTGTTGTTCTTCATGCAAATAATCACAGTGCCTAACTTAGATGTGTGCGTAAAGGCCTTAATAAGCTAAGATAAATATGATTGAGAGTACAAATAAATACTGTTGTCTGTCCTTCCAGCGACTGATTTCATGGTGTCTAACACAATGCTTGCACCTGATAAATATTTGCTGAAGATATGAAGTATATAAAATGGTCTACTTGGTACCCAGTGGAAATCAGACCAACGGTTGGTTCTTGAAGACATAACTAATTACCAATGTCAACTTAAGACCCAGGGTCTGAGGGGATCGTTTTGTTTCTTGCCCTATTACTGACCAACTTTCTTGCTTTGGTTTGACCATCCAGTTCCTTGATGCAATAATATCCTTGTCTTTAAAAGAGTGATAGCAATAGGTCTATGCAAGGAGCTATTTTTTAAAAAATCAAGTTCTAGTCCCCAGCCTGATGCTTTGGGCTAGCAGTAGCAGGATATATTCTACAGTGCAACTTTAGCTTTTACCACCATGAGATTCTACAGGTGAATAAATGAGAATGTCATAGACCTCTGCCAGGTGGTAAGGCTGGGACAGGTCCCAAGGCAAAGCAGAGAAGAGAGACCTGAGCATGAATTCAAAAAGCAAACCATACCCAAGACCCTCAAGAGGCCTCAGATTTGGAGCTTGGAGGCAGATAGCATGCTGCTTTTATATGAGCTACAAGGAAGAATGCCTATGTGACCAGGAGCCCAAGAGAGCAAGACTATCTCAGAGAATCAGAGAGTAGGCTGTGGAGGGAGAGGCTCGGCGTGGGGATTAAATGTTTCTAAGATTTCTGAGCTGGGTACAGTACCTTCTCTGTGCCAACATTTGCCTGTCACTGAACCTGTTCACCTTCCACTGGAGAGTCCTGGTATGGTTGAAATTTGGCTGAAGAGAGACAGGGAGGAAGTGGATCAGGATGGGAGGGGAGGGGCAGATGAACTGGGAGGAGTAGATGGGGCAAACAGTAATCAGGATATGTTATGTGAGAAAAGAAGAGAGTTCCACGGGTGAGTTACATGGAGAAGAAAAGGAAAGAGACACACCCCAAGGCTATGAGTAAAAGCAGGATTTCTAGCCTTTTGAGGAGTGGCAGAGATTTATTTTGAAAAACAAAAATTTGCTGGGATAAGAACAAAAAACAAGAGCCAAGCCACACACCTTTAATCCCAACACTCGGCAGGCAGAGGCAGGCAAGTCTCTGTGAGTTCGAGGCCAGCCTGGTCTACAAGGGCTCGTTCCAGGACTGTTAAACAAAGAAAACCTGTCTCAAAAAACCAAAAATGAAAAAAGAGCCAAATACCCTCTGAAGTTGGGGCTGGAGAGACGGCTCAGTAGTTAAGAGCATGTACTGCTCTTCCATAGGACCTGAGTTGGTCTCTGAAATTATGTAGGGTCATTCACAACCACCTCTAATTACAGATTTAGAAGATCTGGCCCCTTCTTCTGGTCTCTGTGGGCCCTAAACACATGTAGAGCATGCACACACACACACACACACACACACACACACACATACACACACACACACACACATATACATGAGAACAAATATTGAAAAATCAATGAATTCTTAAGAAAAGAATCCTGGAGCCACATTTTATATGTTAATTAATTTTCAATAATATCATATGTAATCTAAAAAGCTAGCACAGTGGATGCGAGGCCTGTTCCTTATGCAGTGACTCTTGGGGGGCCCCTGTGACTAAGGAACCAGCCATGTGTGTTCCCGGGACTTCCCATAGCTTTTGCTCAGATCTTGTATTTTTGCCCACAGAAGAATTCCAGGCCCTGCTGAAGAGGCTGCCCAGTGATCGATTTCTGAACTCCACAGCCATCTCCCAGTATTGGGCCATGGACACTAACGTCCAGCACCGCTACCAACAGCTGGGAGCCAGCTTGAAAGTCCTGTTAAAGAAGATGCACCGCATTGTCCGCCGCCTCTTCAACCTCTGCAAGCGCTGTCATCGGCAGCCCCGTTTCCGCCTGCCCAAGGAGAGGTGAGTACCTGGACTTCAGATCCAGAGCACAGCACCTTCTGCCATACTGCCGAAGCCAGGAAGAATGTTGTGGTCAGCATGAAAGAACAGAACGTAGTGACACATTCAGCCATTCTGGTTCTGTGGTCTTGGCCTCCCTACTTTGTCATATTCAATCATCCATTGTGTATGAAGAAGTTAAGGGAGCCCGTGTTACTTTTATGTAAATGATAATAGATTAAAATACTTTTCTAGTAACACCCGAATTTTCACTTACTCTTTTTTCAGTTTTGTAAGTCTTCTAGTGAGGGAAAGGGTTGAGTTCAAGCCCATATACCAACTGCAAATAATGAGAAATAAACACACTAGATTGTTTCAAACAAGTGGCTCTCATGGCTTGTCTGAGTCATAGACGGGAAGAAAGCTGAGGCCTGGACTCTCCCAATAGGGCTAAAATATTCTATGATAGGAATCCACTTACCTATTCACTCATTCATACATGCCTTCATTAAAAATGTAGTATACCTATTTTCCATGCCCTGCTATTTAGCTATAGAGGACACGGTTGACAAGGAAAGATTTAGCAAACATGTAAAGACATAAAAAATTTAAAATCCTGACTTATTAGCCACTGAAACTAATGAAAGTAGAACACCAATCAAAAGGACATAAATTGAAAAAAGAGCAAAAGCATAAAAAGAGAGAGAGAGACAGTTCCCAAGAGGCAGAGGCTGGAGAAGAAAGCCTCCTAAGAAGTCTTGGACAGCTTGTGCAAGAAATGATAGGAATGCCTGGCATATGTGGGTGAGACAGGACTCTGTGCAGTGTAGCTACTCTCACAAAGGTCCAGCCATGTCACTAATTGAGCCTCAGGGAAGGCAGGAAGGAGGAGTGGAGCAGACAGACCGACAGGAGTTAGTAAAATTGGTGTGGTTTTGTTTGTTTGGTTTTGTTTTGTTTTTTAGCAACTAATTTTTCAATGCCCCCCATGAACAAGAAACAAGCTTGCCCTCTGAGAATGTGTTAGTGGACAGCACAGACCCCCTGTTCTCGCTGTACTTCCAGGGATGAATAAGGGCTCGATAAACCAATAGTGATTTTATACAGATAGTTGCCGTGGGTTAAACCAGAACGTAGTGATGACACAGTGACTGGAGTTGTCCTTTGAAGGAGACACTGGAAAGAATCAATTTGGGGAGGTAGTTAAAAAGTTGAAATCCAAAATTTAAGTAACCCACAAAAATTTCCGTCTTCCGGTAAGAAGGATAAAACAGAAAATAAGGGCATGAACCTGGAAAGACCATGAACTGTTTAAAGATCTATGCTATTGAGAAAGCTAAAGGCTAGGTTTGATTCAAGACACGGAAAAGCCTCCAGTTTCAAAAGAAATTAGCCTGGCTGTTTCCGGGACAAGCCTGATGTCAAATCTTCCTGGCTAGTCCAGTCCACCAGATAGAGTTCCAGGCTTAACTGAGTTGATGGAGCTCCAGGGTCTTCACCGCTCAGGGAACCTGTTGCTGTGATCTTTCCCTTGCCCCTGCCCCCTCCACCCCATCTGTTAGTCGGTGTCCTGACACTCCTAGGGAGGACAGGGGATGCAGTTTCCTTTGCCTCTTACTTCTTTGATTTATCTCTTCAAGGTCCCTGTCTTTCTGGTGGAACCGAATCCAATCCCTTCTCTACTGTGGAGAAAGCACCCTCCCCGGGACCTTCCTAGAACAGAGCCACAGCTGCACCTGTCCCTATGACCAGTCTTCCTGCCAGGGCCCCATTCCATGTGCCTTGGGTGAAGGGTCTGCGTGTGCCCACTGCGCTTCAGACAACAGTACTCGCTGCGGGAGCTGTAACCCGGGTTATGTGCTGGCCCAGGGACTGTGCCGTCCGGAGGTAGCTGAGTCCCTGGAGAATTTCCTGGGACTGGAGACAGACCTGCAGGACTTAGAGCTGAAGTACCTGCTGCAGAAGCGAGACAGCCGCATCGAGGTCCACTCCATCTTTATCAGCAACGACATGCGCCTGGGCAGCTGGTTTGACCCTTCCTGGAGGAAGCGGATGCTGCTGACTCTGAAGAGCAACAAGTACAAGCCCGGGCTGGTGCATGTCATGTTAGCCTTGTCCCTGCAGATCTGCCTCACTAAGAACAGCACCCTGGAGCCTGTCATGGCTATCTACGTCAACCCCTTCGGGGGCAGCCACTCCGAGAGCTGGTTCATGCCTGTCAACGAGGGTAACTTTCCTGACTGGGAAAGGACTAACGTGGATGCAGCTGCCCAGTGCCAAAACTGGACAATCACCTTGGGGAACAGGTGGAAGACTTTCTTTGAGACAGTCCACGTTTACCTAAGGAGTCGAATCAAGTCCCTGGATGACAGCTCCAACGAGACAATCTACTATGAACCCCTGGAGATGACAGATCCCTCCAAGAACTTGGGCTACATGAAAATCAACACCTTGCAGGTCTTTGGCTACAGCCTGCCCTTTGATCCGGATGCTATCCGAGACCTAATTCTCCAGCTAGACTACCCATATACGCAAGGTTCCCAGGACTCTGCCCTCTTACAACTCATTGAGCTCAGAGACCGGGTCAATCAACTCTCTCCACCTGGCAAAGTCCGACTTGACCTTTTCTCCTGCTTGCTCCGGCATAGGCTCAAGCTGGCCAACAACGAGGTGGGCAGGATCCAGTCCTCCCTGAGAGCTTTCAATTCCAAGCTGCCAAATCCTGTCGAGTATGAGACAGGCAAACTCTGTAGCTAATGGGGGAACTACCCCAGCACTGGTCAGAGAGTTGATCCACACATTCAGGGTGCAAAGATAATCCGAGCCCTCACCTCAGTGCCAACAGGGTGCTTCCGTGGGACTTTCAGCACCTGGGAGATGGGAGCTCAAGGCTTGGACTGAAGCAGGCGAGAGACAATGAAACAGCCACTGCACAAGTGCATACAACACCCCCTCCCCGCCCCCACTCACAAGGAGGCCACAGCTCAGCAGCCTCGGGTCTGTAAAGTTGGTGCTCTCTAAAACGAATGCATTTGAAGAAGAGCCAAGGAAGAGATAAAAGAACCAGCTAACCCATGAAAGAAAATGCTTTCAAGGTGATTTTTGTCATCCAGGACAGCAAGAGGGGACAAGAGTGGGAGGGGCGGGACCTCCCCTCTGCAGAGTCACTTTTGTATTCTTTTTAACCAGATTTCTTAAGATGTTGTTGTTCTGTGACTCCCTGCATCAGTTCTTACTTTTTGTACACTGCCTCCCTGTACCCCGGGGGGCCATGGGCTGATGGCTTCCGGTGCCACTTCCTCCGAAAGTGTGTGCAGTGGTACTGCAGAGGAGCCGACACTAAGGGCAGGCCACAGCCTCCTTGCTCACTCCCTCACTTCTTCCTCCTGCCAGACCCCTCACTTTCTCGCCCCCGACCCCAGTTTCACAGTTCTGACTTGTTCCAAGAGCCCCTCACAGTTCATCCGGAGTCCTCTTCCCACAGCACCTGTCTGTCCGAGGAAGCAGTTTTGTCAAGTTAGAGACGATGTATATGGAAGTGTTCTTTTTTAAAAAACAACAAAACAAAAAATATTTATTTTGTGATTGTTTTTCTTGTCAACCTGCTCCAGTCATATGAACCTCTGAGTAAAATTTTACTTGACTTAATGCATTTTAAAGACCCTTTTTAGTGGGAAAATGGGAGAGAAAAGAGAACATAGTTTCTTGGGTTGACTCAATGTTTATCAGTATCATCATCATCATCATCATCATCATCATCATCATCATCCTGTGTCTGAGAGGAATATCCACAGATGATGTATATTGATGCGGGAGGCTGGCTGATTAGTGTATGTATGTGCCTGTGTTAACTCACGTATGAAATGTTGTGTGTGTGTGTGTGTGTGTGAGAGAGAGAGAGAGAGAGAGAGAGAGAAGGAGGGAGGGAGGGAGGGAGGGAGGGAGGGAGGGAGGGAGGGAGGGAGGGAGGGAGGGAGGGAAACATTAAGTGAAAATGGAACAGAACTTTTTTAGAGAGTCAGCACAGGTCCTGGTACCAGGATATCCCATTATCATGTCAGAGGATTGGCAGTTCCAACACAGAAGAAGCTGCAGTCCCGAAACCTGCTGAGAGAGGCTCTGTTGTCACTGTCCCTAGGGGCATAGGAGACTCTCCCATGTTCTGTGTATTATATGGTCTGGGATCATTCTTTAAGGAAATTGACAAATATATAAATGTAGTATTCGTCTTCTCCATTCTGTCTGCCACTTCCGCAACCTACACACACCAGGCAGACGACACATGCATCTCAGCTTAGCCTCCCTTACAGTGGCAAGGGACCACCTCATAGCATATTATGTAGACAACCACTTCTCTGTCCACATGGTTTATGTTCTAAGTGCAATGTGTAAGTATGACAGCTTTAATTTCATTCAGAGCAAACCACAGAGACACTAAATATCTCAATCTGTAGCTGTGGTACATCTTAGTAGAAAATGAGAGGGGAGGCAACGATAAAACGGTTCCATCCACCCAAGAGTCTTGTATGCCCATTGTTGCATATAGAAGAATTTGATGTTTCCTTTAATCACTGACAACAGCAACAACAAATCCATGGCAGGTAAGTGCCCTGAGTCACAACCTCCCTGAAGGCTTTAAATCCAGAGTGCTGGGAGGATTGAGGGTGAAAACAGCTATGGGCGAGCTAGTCCTAGTTCAGACCATTGCTTGCTAAGCGGGGGTTTATGCCAGGCTTCTCAACTGTGGGAAACAGAACAAGCAGATGACATCTCCGTCAATGAGAGTGCTGAGAAGTACCAGAGGAGGGGACGCTTGGGGAGAAGAGGGTTGCAAATGTCAGGAAGACTTTGATATATGCCTAAAATGGGCGAGGTGTAAGGCAGGCAGTGGAGTCTGCTTTTAGCACTCGAAATGATCCTGTCTCCATGCTGGAGGAGTGGGTGGACAGAAACTTCCACTCATAAATTATGGGCACACTTTTTATGTGGCAAATTGTCAGCCGCTGTGCATAGCAAAACTCAGAGTAGGGAGAGGGAAATTGGGAATCTACTGTACATAAAGTTAGCAGCATGGAGCCCTGGCAGCGGAACA
The DNA here is from genome assembly GCF_982192425.1 of Myodes glareolus. Taxonomy (NCBI): domain Eukaryota; kingdom Metazoa; phylum Chordata; class Mammalia; order Rodentia; family Cricetidae; genus Myodes; species Myodes glareolus. The sequence goes on from NC_142030.1 coordinate 66,082,749, forward strand.
TGATTGCCTCCATAGGAAGTGAGTCAGCACACAGAGACTGACCCTTTGGGTCAATCCCACCAGTGTGCTGAGGGCAAAGAAACCTCAGCCTTAGGTCCCTGAATCAGTAATCAAAATGGGCTACAGTGTTGGTAGAAGGGATCTTCTTATTAGAGAGAGGAAGGATGTCTAGGATATTCTTATTTGAGAGATGAACCTCTAAGAGGTCTGATAGTGTGAGATGCTGTGGTTTTAGGAATGTAGTTATCCATTCCAGAGAGTTCATTCCTTGTCTGCGGAAAGCTTTATCTGTGAGGGTGAGTGTACCGAACGCATTAGTGTCCCTGTGACTTCAGGTGTGAGAAACAAAGACTGAGATCTGGGAGAACATTAACTATGGCAGCAGACGTTTTAACACTTTGCCTAATCATTTGTTTAGGGACTGTGATGAAGAACCATGCAGTGCCTAGTGAAGAAGAGCTGGGTTAAAGCAGCAGACCAACAATTTTGCTCCCAGAATCCAGAAAGAAATAAGAAAGGGACATACTTAGTGGGTAGGCCAGGGCTCTTAAGAGTAGTGGTTCTCAATCTGTGGGTTGTGATCCCTTGGGGGGGGGGGTGGTCACGCATCAAATGTCCTGCATATCAGACACTTACATTATGTTACATATTACATTATGATTCATAGCAGTAGCAGAGTTACAGTTACAAAGTAGCAATGAAATAATTCCATGGTTGGGGGTCATCACACCACAAGGAACTGTATTAATGGGTCACAGCATTCAGAAGGTTGAGGAGCACTGCTTAAGAGGAAGCTTTAAAGGGTTGAAACTTAGTTAAGCATAGAGTTTTTTCATAAAACTAGTCTGTGAAATTCATTAACAAAGGAATGCCCATGTTGAAGTTTTCACCTGTAAATTCTATGATAGCTAAACATGTGAGCCACCTATTCTCAGACACATTTGCAAATAAAGAATTGCTGTTAATTAGTACGGGGTTGTCAATGTTGGCGAACTCGTTGTGGAATTAAAGCTAAATCATAATTCAGCTACTACCATGCACTGGATAATAAGTCAGGAATTCAAGTCTTAATTGTAACCTCAAAGAACTAATACATCAAATGCTAATCTTCCCTAATGCTTGAGACTAATACTTCTAATACTAAATAATATATTTAATACCTGCTGCTAATAATATAATACTGTACTCCATAAATGTACTCAGTGATGAACTGCCTAAAACATAAATGAACTCACAATCCTGGGTATCACATATCATTCAGATCCCATCTTTGGCTTCTTTTCAAAAGTATGAAAACAGTGGTTCCTGATAGGCAGAGCTGCCTTGCGAGCAGACAGAATATTCTGCCTACATGATGTTCTGCCCTTAAGTCTGTAATTTCATCAGGTAGGTTTGTCCTGAATTTTAAGAGAAGTCTTCTTTTGTCATTATGCTCTGCATGGAAGCTAAAATATCCCTTGGGAGAAGTAAGTCCTACAAATTAGGCAGTAGAAAGATAGAGGACTGGGCTCCTGGAACGGGAAGCTTTGTAGGGGGCAGCCAGCCTAATATATTCATTACTGACATAGAGAGAAAGAGGCTAAGGGAACTGGAGAAAGTAAAGAGCTTGCCTAGTTTGTATCTGTCAGCAGAGCTAGACACAGCTGCCCCGTCTTTCCCTCCTTAGCTTCCCCCTGCCAGTAAATGGTATCCAAGTATTAGGGGAGAACAAGACCCAGTTCAGGACTTGGGCGTGTGGAAACAGACAAAGGAAACAATATCCTAAGAAGACCACTAAGAGATGGTAGTACCTCAGTGGCATTCCCTGTTGCTGGTCCTAGGAATAAATAACAGAATTTTATTCCTAGGAAGCATTAAACATGGAGTAGGCATGTGTCCATGAAGGACATAGACAGAGCAATGGCCATTCTAGTCTCCTGATGGCCATATCAGCTCACTGTGTGTAATCACATTATCTTGCCCCTAGTTTCTTGGTAGTTATATTTTATGTCAACTGTCTAAAACAATTTTTTTTAACTTTTATTCTTCTCTCATACATTGCATCCTGACAGTAGTTTCCCCTTCATCCACTCCTCCCAGCACCTCCACCTCCCCCAGGCCAACTTCTTCTGTTTCCCTTTAAATGAAAAAGAGCAGACCTCCCAGGAATATCCACCAAAACTGGCCTAACAAGATACAATAAGACTGGGAACAAACGCTCATATCATGGCTGGACATGGCAACCCAGTAGAAGGAAAAAGGGTCCCAGGTGCAGGCAAAAGAGTCAGAGGCACCTCCCTTTCCATCTTTGTGAGTTCCATAAGAACACAAAGCTCCACAACCTTAAAGTATATGCAGAGAATCTAGTTCAAACTCATACACAGTCTGTGTTTGTTGCTTCAGTTTCGGGGAGCCCCTATGAGTCTTGATTATCAATTATAGGTTTTTGAATATCACTGAAGTCTTCTGGTATCTGCATAATATCTTTCTTTTAAAGGCTAGAAGCATTGGTAGCCACTAGCTTTTGAAAGCCTTGAACTGTCAGTGTGGACTGGATTTGGACAGTAGCCAAGAAGAGTAATGAAGTGATACCCTAAAACAGGCTATCTTTAATACAAAAAGTAAGCACCAAGTGGTTTTGGTGTTTCACCCACGACACCAGGGGAGCCTACACTCCTGGAAAGGTTCTGTTCTCTTTAGATGAGCATTTCACTTGAGAAGGAAGAAAGATGGGCTGGAAAGGTATGGTTGTCTGTCAGGACAACATGTACTACCTTCTGACTTTTCATTGTGGTTCTGCCACCAGTCAGTCCTGTGATTAAGCTAAGATTTTTGACATCTGGGGCATTCAGTTTGCTCCCCCTTGGAAGAGGGGGTTGGAGAGGGGGTTGGATTTTCCACACAGGTTCTGAGGGTCCTTCGAAGTTATCAGTGTGAAGAACAGTGGGCACAGCAGACTACGTAGCCTCTGAGTCAAGCCAATCTGCATTAGTATCTTGGACCCACGTTTACAATCCAAATGACCTTCATCTTCATCTTCTTGGCTACAGCCCAACTGCATCACATCTACTTTCTTTACCTGAACATTTATCTCCTGTCTTAGTTGGAGTTTTTATTGCTGGGAAGCGACATCATGACCATAGCAACTCTTTGATAAAGAAAGCACTTAATTGGGGTGACTCACTTACAGTTTCAGAGTTTCTGTCCATTAGCATCATTGTAGGGAGCATAGTAGCATGCAGACAGACATGGTGCTGGCTACATCTTGGCTTACAGGGAACAAGAAGTGGGTGGTATCCTGAGCATAGGAAACCTCAAAGCCCACCCCCACAGTGGCACACTTCCTCTGACAAGGCCACATCCCTTAATAGTGCCACTTCCCTTTAGGGGCCATCTTCTTTCAAATAACCACATCTCCCAATATTGTTTTGCTCTACATGCTTTAAATTTCAGAAGACACATCCCCCCAAATCACCAAAATTCAATCGCAACCACAGTGTCTACTCTATTCATCACTGACAGGTTCTCTCTTTGTTAATTACCAGGTTGTCAAGACCCTACCGAACATGTTTATAAGGTTGTACATGTGATGGAGGACACTCAACAAGAGTGGGTCACTCTCTAGGAGAAGTGTGTGGAGTATTGTGAGAACACAGAAAAATTAAAAACTACCTCCTTAAAGAAACACTCACAAAATAGTTGCTACTCTTCTAACAACTACGGGAGAAGTGGCCCAGGTCACCAGTTATTTCACCTGACCCCTTTTTAGAGGCAGAAAACAGAAAGCCTGGTGGAGAGCCCCTCTGCAGGCACCACGTTGGTACACTGCCGTTCACCAAGGAACACGTAAGTGATTTTCATAGGAGCACCCTCAAGGGTGTAGTGGTGTGAGCCAGGCGGTGGTGGCACAATCCCAGCACCTGGAAAGCAGAGGCAGGCAGATCTTAGTGAGTTCCAAGGCCAGCCTGGTCTACACAGCAAGTTCCAGGACAGTCAGACTCTTACACGGAGAAACCTTGTCTTGAAAAACAAACAGGACAAAAAAGGACAAAAGCGAAGAGAGCAGTGGTGTGAAATTGACTCTTCTTACTCTGTACTTGCCCCCCAAAATCCTGATTCACAGGGCGTGGGCCCAGACTCTACATTTCTAACAAACTCCCAGGGCAAGGCTGCTGCTGCTGCTCCAGGAATCACACTCCCAAGGATCTTTCAGAAAGCATGTCTCATTTCCCTGTCGTATTTAGGAATTTAAACCAGAAGGCTCTGGGGAAATGCAGGAACTAATAAAAGAATCCATCACTTCTGGCTCTGGGCTTACGGATGAAAATCTTGGTGCTCTCCTGGCCCTTCATTTCTCCTCCATTTAAGAGCTTGACGACTGACCTATACACACCGATAGGAGACGGGGGCGGGGTGAGAGGAAACAAAAGGGAAATTGAATAAATGAAATTTCTGAGGTCTCCACGCTGACTTGCTTTATGAATGTGTGTTTACAGATAAGCAGCCCCAAGGACTGGCTGAGTCATGCTGACTGAGTGAGTAAAGGTCTTTTCTCCAAGCCAATCAGAGTCAGTCTGCTGAGGAGAGAGACGGGGAGTACCCATCACTGATGGAAACATACATCAGAGGAGATGATTGAACTCGCACTAGCGATATGCGAGTACCCAGCGGCCCCCAGGCCTTAGAATGTACCCAGAGCCTCCGAGGCACCTAATCTAAAATAGGAAATGAATTATTCTTGCTTTCAGTTCTGTCCTTCTCAGCTCCAACCTGCACGATTACCACTCTTGCATCATTAATAGAAACAACGACCAAGATTTATGAAGGGTCATTCTTTCAAGGCTCTCAGAACTTGGAAGAACGAATCAATCAAAATTATTTATTGAGCATTTTCAGCTAGGAGCTGTGGGAAATAAAGCAAACATGGATTTAGTGTGTACACTTCCTTAATTCAAAAGTCTGCAGATGACTGAGGGAATGAAACTCAGGGAGGTGGGGAGAAACTCAGTTCCAGGAAGGCAGGAGCAGGACGAACCTTGCTTTCCAGAGTCAGACAATTCCAGCTGCGCCTTGTACAGGTGTGCAAGGCTGGATACATCATTCATTCTCTTGCAGCCTCAGCTAGTACAGAAATAAAAGACGGACAATAGCTGTGTATTCATAGGATATGGTGATGGTCAGTCAAATGACATTAAGCATGATTGACAGATTCATAACACATGCCCAATACATTTGGATTGCTTTTATTGTGTTAGATGGTATCTATTATTGAAAGGAAAGAAGGGGAGAGGGGGGAAGGAATGGACAAGGAAAAAAACAAACTGAGGGAGGACTCACGTGACTCGCCTGCTAAGCAAACTTACTTCCTGGAAACAGAGAGGGGTTTATCATCTGGGCCTTTACATAAAGGTCGTTGGGTAATATAATGGAAAAACTCTCCTATTACAGTTTTCAGAAGACACAGATAAGCCATTCAAATGGCTATTTCTTGTATAGGCCTTCTCTAAAAGCAGCGAATATAGTATTACAGCATAAATCATCAACAAAATGTCTGTGCCCAGCCAGGTCATGTGGCCCAGGGACATTGTTCTGATGATATAACTTATTTCAATGATAGAGCTTGGAGTTCCTAAGAGAATGGCTAATTAACATGTCCATTAGACTGCCTCCTTCCAATGATGCATCTTAAGTGCACTTCTCACAAGCACCAAATTGCAGTCAATTCCTGGCTGAATTATGTGATGGGGAGCCAGGGTGCAGTTCTGCCATAAGGTTCCCAGACACAGACAGGAGAGAGGCAGAGTTTATATTCCAGTTATAGTGAAAGCATAAGATACAGGTAGACAGAAAGGCAGAGAGAATTGTACTAGGCTGTGGATGCTGGGGGATCTCCTTCAGCATTCAGTCTTTGAGATGCTGGATCACTTTGTATGGTCTTGAGTAACAAGTGGGGGCAACATATGCCCTGGATAATATTCAGGAGCACAATGAAAAGTCTGCTGAGAATTTACATTCTATCACTAAGTCCTGAATCCATATCTTCGCTTCACTCTCTGTAAAAGCACAGTTTCAGTCACATACAGCTCACAGAGTTCATCCTCTAAAGGTGTGTGGTTTTATGATTTTTATTTGAAAAGGTGCACACAGATCCTCACCTACTACCTCCAGAACATTTCTGTCTCCCAAGGGAGAAACCCTGAGCTCTGCAATGCTTCTCGGTTCGCATACTATGAGCAAACCAGCTGAGAGGAACAGTTCATTTTGGCTCAAGGTTTCAGGGATTTCCGTTCATCACGGCAAGGAGGATGTAACAGGCCAGAGTAGCTCACCCGATGGTAGCCAGGCAGTTAGGAGAGATTCTGCCTGTATTCACTGCCTTTCTCCGTTTTCCTTTTATTCCATCCGAGTTCCCCAGCACACTGGGTGTTACGCTACTTCCATAGCTGGTACGGTGACAAATACCCCCAACTAAAAGCAGCCTTGAGGGAGAAAAAAATCTATTTGACTTACAATTCCAGGTCACTGCCCATTTTGAGGAAAGTTAAGACAGGAACACTTAAAGCAGGGTCTCAAAGCACGCCCTCTTTGTATTCCACACAGTATGACCACCGACCAAGGAACTCAGTTCATAGCTAAAGAAATGCATCAGGAACCACGGAAGATGTAGCTTGCTTGCTGGCAGCAGATGCTTACCTACCTTTCTTATATAGTTCAGGACCATCTACCTAGGGAATGGTAACACCCACAGTCAGATTGGTCCTCCCGCATCAATTAAAAAACCAAGACAATCTCCTCACAAGGGTGTCCCAGAGACCAGTCTGACCTACATAATTCTCTTTTCCCAGGTAATTCTAAATCATTTCAAGTTGACAGGTAACATTCACCAAGACAGGTGAGGTGGCTTGCCTCACAATTAAGGCTAGGTCTCTGTTCTTTAGTTAATACTCCCTGGAAGTCCCCCTGTAGACATACCCACACGCAAGGTTTACTAATCTAATTTCTTCTTAATTTAATCAAGCTGACAATCAAGAAACAACCAACACACATTAGCAGCCACTCTCTACTCCTTCTCAATCCCAACCCCAGGTAACCAATATTTAATCTATCTGAATGGAATTTTCTATTCAGAAATATTCATGTAAATGGACTCACACAAAATGTGGTTCTTTGTGTCTGATTTCTTTCAGTTCATGTAATATTTTCAAGATTTATCTACGTTGTAACACCCATCAGAATGCCATTCCTTTGTAAAATCAAATAATAGTCCATTAAACAGTTGCAGCAATTTTTGTTTACTCATTCATCAGGTATTTAGGTTCTTTCTGCATTTTAGGTTAATAACATATAACTCTGCCATGAATATTGTGACATGTTTTTGTGTCGAAATTGGATTTCAGTTCTTCTGAGTACATATTTGAAATGGATTTGCTGGGCACCGTGGTATCTCCATGTTTAACAATTTGAGGACCTGGAGGTCTGTGCTCCAAAGCATCTGCATCCTTTCACGCTCTCACAGCGCATGCCTGCTAACCCAGGCTTCTGCCTTTCATATAGCCGTGCCAGTGGATGTTAAGAGGCATCTCATCGCAGGTGTTCCTTGCATTTCCATGAGGGTTAATGATGCTGACTGTGTGAGTATGTGTGTACTTATTAACCATTTGTATTTCTTCTTTCAAGACATTTTTCCCATTTTAAAAAGGCAATTAAGTACGTTTCAATTTAAGAGCTCTTTATGTACTTCACATATGATTCTCTTATCAGATACATGATTAACAAATATTTTCCCTATTAAACAAATAAGATTTTTGTTTTCTTAATGCCTCTATTTAGAGAACAAAAGTTTTAAATTTTGATGATTCCCATTTACCTACTAATCAAACTGTTATCTGTCTTCATATCTAAAAATGTGTTCCTTATTCACAGTCACCAAAATATGTGCCTATGTTTTCTTCTAATAATATAGTTTTGACTGTCTATTCCAAGCTTCTGATTTATTTGTGTATGCTTTCTATGTAGAATATAAGCTAGGAGTCAACTTCATTATTTTGCATAGAGATATACAGTTTTATCAGTGTCATTTATTAAAATTTTCCCATGGAATTTTCTGGGCACAAATGTCAAAAGTGACTGAGCATAAAGTCATGGCTTGATTTCTGGATGATAAATTCTGTCTCATGGATCTCTGTCTATCTTCATGCCAGCAGACCACTCGCTACTGTTGTAGCACTTGGTACATTCTGGAATATAGAAGTTTAGAGACCCTGACTGTTTTTCTTTTTATTAAGGTGGTTTAAATATTTTGGGTCACTTACATTTCAACATACATTTTAGGTTCAGCTTATCAGTTTCTATGAAAAATTAAGGCAGATCAGGCATTTTGTTTGTGTATAGAACTATAGGTGACTCTTGTGTGCTAATCTTATGTCCAGCAACCTTGTTGAAGTTGCTATTTCTTGTTCATTAGGCTCATATTGAAATAATTTTATATATTCAATATTGCATTTATGCATACACACCATTCCCCTCCTCTTTATTTTGTGGAATCCCATTTTTAGCTATTATGGTTTTATCCTTGAGTCAGAATAGGGAGGAGATCTTCATTCTTAGTCTTTTACTAGAAGCATTTACTAGGAGAAAATTCTTTTATTATGGGGGTCAGATAATCATATAAAAATCACTGCCAGGATTGTATGAATGCACAAAATGTTTCCAAGAATTAATATAGAAGATTATGAAACTACTCAGTAATCCATAGTGCTTGTTCAAAGGCTTTACACAGCTTCAATTTTCTTGGCTGTCTCGAATGACCACATTGTAGGACAGTAGTGATTAGATCAATTTTAATAAATAAGACCTGTGCATAACTTCCATACTTGCACTTGTGGCTATTTGGTCTACATATTCCTTGTGCCAAGGAGGCCAATGAAAGAGATTGACTCTCTTTAGCTGACCAAGTCATTCTGCCTCTTGGTTTAGTGTCTTTTCTATGGAAGATGCTCTTTGGTAGCATTAACATGTAATTGAAACATCTTGACATTTCCTGTGTGCTTCATAGTTCCATCCACAAGCCTCTTTCACAGAATTTCTCATGTTTTGATCAATTAATCATTCTCCTTCTGGGTCCTTAAGAAGGCAAGGTATTAACCAGTATTATAAATTCATATATATTTTTATCTTAGGTCACTGCTCTTTCTACACAAAGTGGATGACCAATTATACCCCATATAAGACCTTTGACCAATAGAAAGAAGTTTTACTATCAAAAACCCATAAGTAAAGCTTGTCCATTTTACTTCTCTGTTAGTTAGGCATTAAAGTCTTCTCATTAAGCTGTTGATTAGATCCACAGGAAAAATGTTAGTAACTTTAGTGACAGATAGCATGGAATTCCGTGTTACCAGATTGTTTAGCTTGCTTGTGCTCTCTAGCCCTGACTGTGTCCCATCTTGGATGTACCAAGCCTATGTTAGAATGGATTACTGCACTTTATAATTTGGTAGTTTTTACTTAACTCACCAAATAGTGGGCAGCTCAGGTTGCTTATAGTTTCATAGTCAGAAACTTTGTGTTTGCCAAGGTCCAGTAACACTTTAAGAGTTGATGTGTCATTATTTTTTCTTAATAGCACGGGGTTTCTTCAGAAGACAAATATTCTTCATGAATTTGTACACAATTTTTGACAAACGTTCTAAATGAAATTCTTCTACTGGATTTTATATAAACTCTATGCATAATTGTCATAGCTAATTTTGGTTGGCAGATTCACATACCTGGGAAGTCCATTTGAGTCATAACATCTGTTAGTTTCCTTATTTTTTTGTTAATTTTCTGTCTGATAGACCTGTCCACTGGTGAGAGTGGGGTGTTGAAGCCTTCCACTTCAACAGTGTGGGGCTTAATGTGTGGAAGGGTGGGGGGTTTAATGTGTGATTTAAGCTTTAGTAGTGTTCCTTTTACATATGAGGGTGCCTTTGTATTTGGGGCATAGATGTTCAGTATTAAAATTTCCTCTTGATGGATTTTTTCTGTGACTAATACGAAATGTTCTTCATTGTCTCTTTTGATTGATTTTAGTTTGAAGTCTGTTTTGTTAGATATTAGGATAGCTACACAAGCTTGTTCCTTAGGTTCATTTGATTCAAGGTCATGTGCTCAACTTTGTTCATAACAGCAGTATTTGTCATGGCCAGAACCTGAAAACAACTTAAATGACCCTCCAACCAAAGAATGGATAAGGAAAATGTGGTACATTTACACAATGGAGTACTACACAGTGAAAAACAATAATGACATATTCAAATTTGCAGACAAATGCATGGATCTAGAAAATATCACATTGAGTGAGGTGACCCACACCCAGGAAATACAAATATAATATGTACTCACTCATAAATGACTTTTAGACATAAAGCAAAGAAAAGACAGCCTACAGTTCACAATTCCAGAGAACCTAGACAACAAAGAGGACCCTAAGAGAGACATATATGGATCTAATCTACATGGGAAGCAGAAAAAGACAAGATCTCCAGAGTAATTTAGGAGTATGGGGATCATGAGAAAGGATGGGGGGGAATAAGGGAGGGAAGCAGAGAACAATATATAGCTCAATAAAAACAATTTAAAAAATAAAACTCATCTCTATTTAGAAAAAAAAAAGAAAATTAAGAAGAGTCAGTAACATTCTTTTGTGGTCCCTAGTTTAGTTCCAAGCAACAGGTTTAACAACATGTTCTCGCCTTGAATTCCTGCCTTGGTTTTTCCCAATGACAGACTATGAAGTAAAAGACAGCACAAACCCTTTTATCCAGAAGTTGCCCTTGGCCACAGCATTTAACATAGCAACAACCAACTAGAACAACTATCTTTTCCTACCATAGATGCTGTGAGGTATTGATTACAAACTTGATGCTATTTAAAATCACCTAAGATGCAGTCTCTCGGCATATCTCTGTAAGCTTTTCCAGACAGGTGTAATTGAGGTAGGAAAATGCACCCCTATTATGAGAGGAACCATTATACGGACTGGAGCTTTGTACTAAACAAGGGGGAAAGGCAAATAAAGCAGCAGCAGCATTCACCTCTCTGTTTCTTGATGGCAGACAGAATGTAACTTACTAGCTTCTTCACATTCCTGCCAAGCTTGCTCTACAATGATGAACGGAACCATCAAACTCTGAACCACAATAGATTCTTCCTTCAGTTGCCTTGCCAGGCATACCGTCACAACAATGCGAAATATGGTAGACACAGATGCCTTCAGTACTGTTGGTTCTCCTGGATAATGTGGCACAAGGTTCCTGACTGTTTGACCACAGCCTGTTCATTCTACTGAGCTCTTTCCTCCCTTTCTCACAGCCTCCAGCTTTTTATGTTAATTAAAAAAATGGGTTACCTTAGTAATGTCTAGCATGGTATATTCAGCATGGCTCTCAGGATCTGAAGATATCATTATTTTGTGCTGTTGTATCCATATTGGGAGTTATAAGATACGATCCTGTGTAGGTTGTGTTGGAAGGGATTGCTGGAGTGCTCTAGCGTACTGAAAAAAAAATTATTAGTGTGCTGAGATTCTGAAGACCCAATGTTCACCTTCTAGAGCATATACATTTTCATAAGACTTATAAAATATTTGTGACTTATTATTACCATCCTCTTAGCACAGCATTGTCAGCAATAGACAGTAATTGTCAGCTGTGGAATACCAGGCTCTCTGTCATTTTTTCAGCAATGTTATGGCAAGGGAAAACTGTTACCCTAAGAATTGCAATACCCTTCTCCAGTTCACAATATTGTGTGTTCTTCTACAGCTCACCTAACCGTGAACTACTTCTGGCCCGTCTCTCTGATAGAGGCGGAAATGAATTTATTCAGCAGCTCCCCTGTTGTTGTATGCTGGTGTCTGTCATTAATTCATTTTAGGGAAAACACCTCTGACACGGTAGCCGCAATTAGGGCCACTATTTGTTCAAGCAGTGATTCACTCAGTTGCGATACATTCTCTTTTTGTATGGTCCCCTTTGAATGGAACCTTCACCTTTGTGTTCTTTACATCTTGGTAATCAGCACGTTTCTCTACCATTTCCCTATATTTCAAAATGAACTAAATAAATCAGGTAGGACTTTTTACTTACTGTCTTAGCTTGAGTAGGAGCGAAGATTCAGTGGCTTCCATGCCATCTCTACTATTTTATTGCCCACGGGGTAAAGAACAAAGGTGAAGGTTTCAACCAAATTCCAGTAACTATTCAACTATGCCATTCAGATAGGATGACTATCAGATAGGATAAGTACAGTGGATGTATTGGAAGGCAGATCCAAGATTCCAGGTTTACATTTATTCCTTAGCCCTACACAGCCCTATTCTAATAGAGTATTATGTAAACTGGCTCCCTAGTTGAGTATTAACAACAATTCTGTCACAATATCCAACCCCTTCAGAAGTCTTGGCACTTCTTTTCCCAAATGTTATTATCACTTGAGAAAAGGGCTTTGCTTTTTGAAGGACTGGAGGACTTTCATCTGACTACAATTGCTTTGGACTTGCACAATTTCTTTTCATTTGGAATCAGTGTCTCCTTCTGCCTCCAGGGTCCTAGGGGTAAGAACTGACTCAATTCTGGACACCTTACAAAGTTAGATGGACTTTAATTTGAGAGATGCTTTAAGACTTCTCATACACTCTTGACACCTCTCGCTTCTGTAGACTGTGAAGTATTCCCTGTGACTGCTCATTTAGTACTTTTCTGGCAACAACCAACTCCAAAGATGCCTCTGAAAGTCAGAGAGCACTCGACCAGGCCTATGGAAATGCTGTTTGAGCTTTGGAGCACTCTAATTTCTGTCCTTACAGGGCTTCATTGCCACAGCCGTGATCCTGTTGATTCTGAGCACCAAGTGCCACTGTCTATAACTTTAGATCTTTACTACGGACTTTGTCAAATGGGGCTAATTGCTATTATCAGTCTCTTCTGTTATCAGCTCTGTTCTAAAGAGCAGAGTCCCCCATGAGCTGGTCCTCCTCTCCAATGCGTTCCTCACTGTTTTGACACTGGGAGTGCCCTTTCCTCAGACTCTGTAATAGGCTGTCTTTAGTGGTGAGGTTTCTCGTCATGGTTTCATCTGTTCAACTTCTTGGAACAGTTTGCTCTCTTCTTTCACCATCCTCTGTGACGGTACTGGTACATCTTTATGTGAATATATATTTTGAAGGTTCTAAGATACCTTTCAGTGACTTGTTAGTAGCATCTCCCAATTCCAGATTATGGTATCAAATCATATCCAAAGAGACTATTCTGGTATAAAAAAACTCCTATGTAGCACGGATCTAAGCTCGAGGCATTCAGTCTGAGGATCTGTAGAGACAGGATCTTGGCCCCTTGGTTCTGAGGATTTTACAGAGGGATGAACTAGTAGTTTCGTGTTCTGCTTCACTGATCTGTCAACTTTCGCCCCTTAATATCTGACTCTGGGTTTTTATTATTAAAACCAATTAGATTCATGCTACACTCCTAACTATCTAACCTAGTGTTCTGCCCATCCTGCTCCATCTCCACAGTTTGGTCTCATATACTGCCAGCTCCTGGCAGTATTTCTGCTCTGCAGGTTCTTTGGGATATGACTGCTCACTCCACATCAGAATTCAGCACACCACTAGACTGGTTGTTCTGTGGTTTGCTCTTTCTTGTTGACTAACTATCAGCAAATTAAGTCCAAATAGATCCTGAAGCAGGCAAAAGTTGACTTGAAAAGTGTGTGGCTTATGCTCTCTCTCTTTAAGTAAGTGGTTTACCACTGTCCTGTCTTCTAGCAGTGAAGAAAGGATGTGGAAGGGAATTGTGAAAGCTCAGCCAATCAAAGCTCTTAGCTGCAACCCCATTTCAAATCTTGTCTTTTTCTATTAGGGCTCGGTACCTGGCAGAAGAGGCTTACTGAGGCCAGAGATCCAAACCTATCCAAAGGCACACTACACTCCTGATTAGTTACTGAGCCTAGCTTGCTGTTCTTTTAATATTTGGCCACAGTATATTAGAGTTTCCTTAAATGCTGCTAAGGAGGCCTCTTGAATTGCACATTTTGCTTTGGTGGGAATTAATCATCCTAGCCTGCCATTGTTTATCTTCTACAAATCACCGAACTCCATATTAATAATAACCTTCTGTGCCTTTCAGGCACAAGTAGCAATGTCTCAGATCATGTATGTGGATAATCCACATCAGTCTACCGTTGGTAAGATGCTAATGATGTCCTAGCATTTCACTCTTGCACTGCTACAACACAAAGGCTGTTCTCCTCCACTTCCTGCAGCAAAGGATAGCTAGCTATTGACACATGCACAAAATTCCATTTTAATGATGAGGTTGGTAAAACCATTTTTTGCATCAAGAAATACTTAGAAGGAAATGGCATGCAAAGAAATTCACACAAAGACAGGTTTAAGTTGAAGGAGAAATTAACTTGTCCAGAGCTTGTAACTAAGACGTGAGCTGACTCTGTCTGTGGCCAGTGATGGAGCCTGAATGGTCAGTCCTTTAGCGTTGTCCTGAAATGAGATGAGGGCCTTTCACACCACCAGTCAGGCAGTCATTGATAAGGGCTGCCTCCCTAAGCGGAGCCGTGCCTTTGGAGGAGCCAGTTCCCTGTGGCTGAGGGCAATTTCTAGTAAGACAATAGTATGAATTGTAAGAAGTTGGTCTTCCAGGAAAGTAGGGGTGTCTGTGTCAAACACGGAGTGGGCACTCTTCCACCTCAGCCACATGGGTCATATTGTCTGTTGTGCTTTGGATAAAAGATGTTCCCTGGGGCAGGACAGTAAGGTATATGACTCCAGAGCATCTCAGAAGCTTGCCAGACCCTTCTGCCATCATAGGTTCCAGGAAGTAAAAGCATATACTAATTTGGAGGACATTCCCTTGGGAAGAGAGCACCACACGGACACCTGGGCTCATGGGATTCGTTCTACCATGCCCAGTTGTCCAGGCTCAGGGGCTACTGTGTCAGTCAGTGGCCGAAATGGGTCCAGCTACCGCATGAGCTGATAGCAAATCCCAGCATCACACACATTTGGCTTGGTTTTTAGACACAGAGAATGCAAGAGTTATAAGGCTGCAGGGGCCTCCACCCAGGTTTTAATGGATGACCTTGGCGATCATTTAACACATCACAGGGTCAGATTTCCTGTGAGCAGCTCCTGAACAGGTTCTACATGAAGCTAAGCCTGAAAGGAATGCTACACCACTGCACCAGAGACCCTGGGAAGTTAGAGATGCCAGGAAACTAGAATGTCTGTTGTTTCAGATCACACACAATGAATAGAGCCAGCCCAGAAGAGAAAATGTGTGCAGGCACCACCAGAAAGGCTGTAGAGATGAGTTTGCCCAGGCCTTTAGAAGCTCCAAATTTTCCAGATGGCAGACATGAAACTACAAGACTTAATGCTTGCCATACTAGGTTTGGTCTTGTTTTGGTTCAGTTCCTCCTTTTTAACACCCCTCCCTTTTTTAGCTTATAGGTATGGGTTTGAATTGTTTCTCAGAAAAGACTCTGGACTTGACATTTTGAACAATGTTGGAACTCTTAAGAATACGGGGTCTTGGAAATGGACTGTTCTAGCTTGCTTCTTTGTTACTGTAATAAAACACTGTGACCAAAAGCAACTTAGAGCGGAAAGGTTTACTTGGCTTACAAATTAGTCTGTCATCAAGAGAAGCCAAGGCGGGAACTCAAGGCAAGACCTGTAACATAAACTTTGAAGGAATCCTGCTTCCTGGTTTCTTACCCCTGGCTTGCTCAGCTAACATTTTTATACACCCTGGGCCCGTTTGCCTGGGAATGACACTGCCCACAATGGCCAAGACCCTCTTCTATCAATTAACAATCAAGAAAATGCCTCACAGACTTACCTCTAGACCAGTCTGTCAGAGGCAATTCCCCAGCTGAGACTGACTCTTTCCAGGGGACTCTAGTTTGTTTCCAGTTGCAATAATAGCAATAATAATAATAATAATCAGCATATGGCCTGAATGCGTTGTTGGACTGTGAGACTAGCACGAGCCATTTGGGGAGCCAAGGCTAGAGTTAAATGGTTTGGATGTGAAGTAGTCCCCAACAGGCTCTTGTATGGATGGCTGCTCTACAGGTAGCACTATTGAGAGGGATTTGAATTAGAAAGCCACGGACTTCATAAATGTGTTTGGGCCTGGCTGAAGTAGGTCATTAGAAAGAATGGCTTTGAAGATTTGAAGAGTGTATTTTATTCTGGATCCTTTCTCTCTCTCTCTCTCTCTCACTCTCTCTCTCTCTCTCTCTCTCTCTCTCTGTCTGTCTGCATCCTGGCTTTCACAAGGTAACCATCAGCTACTCCTGCTAAAGAGATAGGGCCAAGGGACTATGGATTGAAATTCTGAAACTATAGGCCAAATACAAGTTTATTTTCTCTTTTTAAGTCTCTTTCAGGTATTTGTCAGAGTGATGAACATGACCGTCATTTGTATTATCTTTCCACCAGTATTGCTGCCTGTAGTTCACTGTTCCTCACACACTAGAGTTTTTATAATTCTGAAGATAGTGCTGCTTATTCTGGATATGCTGGGTTACTTCTGAAAGCAGAAACAAGGTACTCTTCTACTGAGGTACCACTTTAAATGACACCTTAACTTAGCAAGCAAGTAGGAGCCACAACGGACAGCCTGGTGGCCAATCATGTTGGTAAGATTAGTCTAGAGTCCATTCTGTTGGCAGTATGGAAGTTGTACTTGCTATGAATGAGGCAAACTGGTTAAATATGTCTGTACTACAAGAGAAGAAAAATTTTGTCTTGACATTACAAGTTTGATTATGACAGTGTCCTGATGATTAATCACTTTGGGACTTCCGGACATTATCTGCTAATTACTGTTGCCCTGTCTTGTAGTCTCCTGACTCTTTCACCTCCAGGGTCGAGTCCTAAGACATAAAGTCTACCCTCTTCTCACTAGGGAGGGAGAAAATAAGAGAATGACGGTGAAAAAAGTTCAACAAAGCCATCTCCCTGTTTCTCTTTGGCACATAGGAAATCTCAATTTGCCTGTCTCCTCTGGCATTAGTTAGGACCATGTGCCTGAACTCTGGACAAAGAAAATGAGCAAATGTGATTTTCTAGCCCCTTCTGGACCTCCATCATGGACTTCACACATGCTGTTTGCTTTGCTCTCTTGTAGAAGCCAGGAAAGAGCTAAGAAATGAATGTCAGTCAAGGTCAAAGGCATGCCATAGAAGGCATAAGGGTCCTTGGATCTCTGCTCGGAAGAGAGCTATCCTTGCAACACCAGTCTGGGATGGAAACCATCACTTGTAATGTCACTTCTATAGAATCCAGGGTTGTCTGGCGCAGCATTTGGCTTACACTAACACAGAGGCAGCAAATGACTGTGAGTCAGGAGAAACCCAAGGGAGCCAGCGAGTGTTCTGCTTCTCTCTGACTCTGGGCACTGATTACTTGATTACACTGTTAGCTGCTCAGCATCTATACAGCAACTTCAGTCATCCAGAATAATCATTTCAAAAATAAACAAATTTCCATTTGAAAGTCACCTTGGTGAGCATAAGAGATAGGCTAGCCAGGACTTCTTGTGATCAGAGACCCTTGACTCGAATAAGATTTGTTGCCTCTGTGTTACTCTTTGGTCACCTTTACAAGACTTTGCGTAGGGCAGAGGAGACTTATCTACCCTCCCCACCTCCTCCTCAGTCTAAGGGATGCACTCTGCAGAACTGTGCCAGGTATCTGTTTGGAAATGCATAGGTGATTTTTTTTTTCTTCCAAGAAACAGAAATTGTTGATCTGAACCCTGGAGTTTGGCTAGGGGCACTCCCCATGTGAAGGGGCACATCAAGGAACGTGGGCTCTGGGAAGACATCCTTGTACTTAGCCATGCCAACCTGGCACAGTGTGATGTTCATGGTCTTCCAATTAAACGGTTCGATTCTCAATCATCTGAAGCTTCTGCCAACTGCTGGCTGCTGATAGTCAAGAGTGGCTGCTGCCCGGAATGCCAGCAGTTCTCCTGTTCTGCCTCTCCTGACGGGCTCTGCACATTGCCCCTCATTCCCCAGGGCAGTCAGGTTCTCATTTCCCCTCACCTGCGTGGTATCAAAGAGTCACCTGGGCAAGCACCATAGGGCTGCTGTGCCATCACTCCCTTTAGTGCCCATAGCCTGCGCCTTGCACTTTAAACACGACCTCATCCTAACTGAAGGTAAGTTCTTCTTTCTGAGGAGAGCAAACAGCATGGGTAATGGAGAGAACACTGTCGAATGCTCAACCCCAGCCAGCCTAGATTAGCTTTATCCTATCTGTGAGCTTGAAGAAAGGAAACAACAACCAAGAAGGGAAATGTGGTATATTGATCTCAGACAAGAAGAATCTATGAAATACTTGGCCATTTGAATATGTTTCTTCTTCTCTTTATTACCAACACCCTGGATTAGAAATGTATCACCGTTCCTACACACACACACACACACACCACACACTCACACAATCCATACTCATTTATATATGTGTATGTACACCGGCCGCCATTTTAGCCTCTGAATTCTCTTTACATGCAGTGTTCAATGTCATAGCTATTAGCCACAAGTGGCCACTGGGTACTTAGAGAGTGAATAAACCAATTAAAATATGCTGTAATCATAAATAACACAATGGATTTTAAAGACTTAGGACAATAAATAAGCTATGTATCATACTGATTGTATTTAAAATGCTTTTAATGCGGGCATTTTAGATACGCTGCATTAAAAAAATATAATATTAAAACTATATTTTTTCCTTTTTACCTTTTTAATGGGGCTACTACAAATTGTAAAATGACACACAGAGCTTGCATTTGTGAGTCACAATGTCTATAAATTGGATTGTCTGTGTCCAGGGATCGACCAATGTGTTCTGTTTGGGGCACTGGCTGTCCATTTCACCTTCCTGTTTCCCACAGCCAGGTAAACAATCTCCGGCTCCTAACATGGCTCTTTAACATGGCTCCTAAGTGTTTCCACACTTCCTTTCTGCTCTCCCCCAAATCTCCCAACCCTCTACTTTTAACTTTATGCTCTCGGCATCTCTAGGTGTGGGTAAATCTTCAAGCACACATCGTTTCTAGGTCTTCTGCTTCAATTATGCTTCCCATCTCGTTGAAATGCCTTTCTCCCTAAGAATTACCCAGAAGCATCTCCCCGTTCACCTCTTCAGACCTGATAACTTCTAAAAGCCTGCCCTAATCCTTTCTCTTATCTTTCCTCTCCCAGCAAGTTCTAGGTAAAGCAGGCCAGGAGCTATGGGGTAAAACTTGAGGAGGAGGGTAGGCCAGCATGAATTATGTGTCTTAAATGTCTGGCTTGTCTAGTTTACCCCATCTCTTCAGGCTCTACCTCTTTGAATGGTCTTCCATGTTACAAAATGTCCTGCCTGAAAGTCCATGGCCGCACTTAACAAAGTCTTAAAATTATCTCTGTGCCGTTTTTTTGGGGGGAGGGGATGATTCTGTATTCATTAGTGAGTCTTCAGCACCCACATCCTCTCTACATGCCACTCACAAGAGAACACTCAGTCTATCCTGTGCATCGACTCCTGGCTTGTCAGACACTTTCTTCTATGCCAGGGATTCAGTAACGATATACAGCCTACACTTGAAACTATCACAAGACACTATGTGCTCTCTTTCTACTTAGATAAAAAGTTTCCCAATTTTGAGACAGGAGTTACTAGGTGTATTTCCAGCTCCCACAGGAGGGGTTCTGATTCTGTAGTTCTGTGGTTGGGCCCAGGTGGTCTGTGAGCAAACAGGACCTTCCCTGCTTCCTCCTTTCCTGGACTTCCTTCGGCGTGAGAATTGCTGACTACCTACTCAAAGTGTCTTTTGTGTCCTGGCTGTTAAGGACATAAAGGGAAATCAAGAAGGGTAGGGTGTCTAGGTTCCATATGCACCACTCTGCTTGGTTTCTGGAATCATGATTATACTCTTCTCAGAGAGATAAGATTGATTAGTTGGGATCACATAAAAAGAAGAAATGAAGGTTGGATTCAAGGTCACATGATGAGTTGTGGGGCAGGGGTGGACTTAAACTCAGCTGTCTTCCCAGCTGAGCTTAAAATTTGCCTGCAAGGTTATTTATTTTGAAAGTTATATAAATCTCATACCTGGGAATCTCAGGCCAGCAGGAAGGAAGCAGAAAGAGAGAAAGAAGAGGGTCATGGACGCCAACATGTGTGGAGGGGAAAGAGTGAAACTCACTGTGTCTCAGAGAAACTGACAGCTACCTCAAGTCTACTGCAGTCTTAGTGTGCAGGTGCTGATGTTGGAAACTGTTCCACTACGCCTGGACCAAGTTCGGGAAGCCTTTGAACATCTTTTTCATCATCTCTCTGCCCTTCAACCCCTAACCTAAGGAGTTTCTCCAATTCCCACGGAGGAAGGTCGTCTGAGGCATCAGTCTGACATCCCTATGGCACGGCAGACTTTCTACCCTATTGCCCCTTTTTATTCATTGCACAGAGGACATGCCCCAGCATACCCTGTATGCCACCCTTAAATGTGCTGAATTATTCCAGGGTCTGTACTCATCTGGGATACTGAGGGCAGCACCCTATGTAGCTGTGTAGCAACCAACCACAACCTCCCAACCCAAGATCCATTTCTCTGCCTCTCATGTCCTCTTGGGCTTCCTGGATCCGGAGACCAGGCTGTCAATAAAGCAGACCTGACAGCCATCAGCCTTCAGGAACAGAAGGAACCTTCTCATTCTCTCTCTCTCTCTCTCTCTCTCTCTCTCTCTCTCTCTCTCTCTCCCTCCCCCCTCCCTCTCTCTCCCCCTCCTTCCCTCCCTCCCTTACTCCCTCCCTCCCTCTCTCCCTCCCTCCCTCCCTTTCCTTCTCCTTCCCTTCTCTTTCTTTCCCCTGTTGTTGTTGCAAGACTGGAAGCCTGACTAGAATTTAAAACAATCCTTAGAGATAAAAATATATGCTCGTACCGGGCCCTGCTCTCTCAGCTTCCTTTGCAGATTGGCAGCTGTCCACCTGGTGGGGGGCGGGGTGAACAACCACAGCTGCAGATGGTTGGAGGCGGGGTCTGGAGCAGGGAGACAGGTGAACAGGCTCGCTGATGTCCTAGTAATCTTCTCTGTCCTGACACAAGTCAAGCTTTTATTTGGAGCACAGGAAAAGCCGAAAATCCCCCCGGGGAAATGCCTGTCATGTGTCCGTGTCCTCATTCCTAGGTTCTTGATCGTCCTGGAGTCTGGCGTGCCAGAAGGCTACCAGTCCCAGTTTGGGCATATTCATCCTAATCCAGGCATCCATCTTCTTTCTCACCAGTCCCTTCTCAAGACAGATAGATAAACAGATGGGTAGATAACAAGGAGAGACTCTAAACAGCTCAAATAAACTATCCCATTTACATCGTTGCTTCAATCTATCAATCCATAGGTCTCTCTGTCTAGTGTGGAATGTCTCTCATCCTGCAGCTTCAGCCTCCATTAGCCATTCATCTGTCTTCCTTTCGCCCTGCACTTTCCCCTTCCACCCCTATTTCCCAGCTTCAGAAGAAATCTGAAGCTGAGACACAATGAGGCTTGTCCTTCCACTCCAGTTATCCTGGGCGGGTGCAGGTGGCAGCTGACACTGGTGACTTCCTGACTGTCTCCTTGGGAAATATGCAAATGTTCTTTGAATGCTCTAGGGACAAATACCAAGTGTCAGATCTCCTGGGCTAGTCCCACGTTCATAGTTTTGCAAATAGAGCACAAAGCTCCCTAATCTAGGGTCTTCTGGGGGTTAGAGAGGCAATGGGGAACTGGCAGGCACTGAGCTGGGAGGAAGAGAGGCAGGAGAGCAATTTGAATTAGTAGAGAGACAAACCTAGATGCTGAATATTTGTACACCAGATAGTTATACGACTTTTCAAGTTATTTGGACTCTCTAGTGATATAGTAGCAAAGAGGAAATCAGGACGTCCTGTACTTCATCACTGCCCTCTTTCCTCTCTAGCACTTAGTATCTTGGGATACTCCGAGCTCCACTTCCAGCTACTTGCATTATAAGGGACTGTTTTGGATGATTACATTCCCAACCAAAGCAATGAAAATTCATGATATTAATTGGTTTTGAAAGTATCAGCAATCTAAAAGAGAAAGAATAAAATTGACCACCAACCTCATCAAACAAAGTCTTTTCTGCTTGGGTCTCTCTCTCTCTCTCTCTCTCTCTCTCTCTCACACACACACACACACACACACACACACACACACACACACACACACAGACCCTCCTGCCCTTTCTGACTCTCCATGGCTGATGACTCTGTCAATTCTATTCCCATAATCTCTGAGAACAGGAGTCCCCATATGCTCTCTCTGAGGCCTTCCCTGGTACCACACATCCCTTCTTTGATTTCCAGACAAGTATGAGTTAAAGAAAGCAGGACCTATATTGAAGGGGGAAAGAGCTCAGAAAGCCAGGGTAGAGCTTTGCTTTCAGTGAAGCCTTATACTCTGGGTTCAGCCCTGTTTCCTGACTACAGATCAGATATGTGAATCCACCACACACAGTAAGTGACTTGCTATAAGTCACCAGCACTCTTGGATACCAAGAGGAGAATTCAAGAGGACATGGGACAACAGGATGCCCAGCGATTGTACCCACACTCCTGAAGAACACAAAGTCGCTTTCTGAACTGTCCAGGGACCTGACTCCTGATGACAAATGACTAGGGAGTCACTGACAGAGGAGTGCAGTGAGACAGCAGAAGCAGGGTTCAGGCCAGAGGCTCTGAAAAAAAGTGAGGTTTAATGCAGCTGAGGGAAAAAGGAGAGTAAACATTTTACTCATCTACCACTTAGTAGATATTGGCTGGCTTGCTTTGGAGCTTTGTAATATTTATTTATAAGTGTACACTGGCGAATATCAGATGTCAATAAGTAATTATGAGCTCTGCCAAAGAAGAATAAAAAAAAAAAACAAAGAAAAGCAAAGCCAGGCCATTCCTCAAGCGAGGCAGGCGAATATATGAAGGGTGGCATTTCTGAAGTAGGAAAACATTGTTCTCATTTACATCTATATGTATTATTTTAAAGTAAGATTTTTCTGAATAAACATTACTTAAGAAATAAGGAGATGGAAGAACAGATACTTGCGCCTTGCAATTCAGAAAATCATTCGGGGTTTAAAGCTCTAGTTTTCTTTTTATTGAGGAAAATAGGTGATGCTCTCTTGTCCTTCTGAGGACTGGGGACCCACCCGAAGGCCCCTCCCAACTGCATGGTCTATGATTTTGAGAAGTCCAGTTCTTCATATTTAAAGGAAGAAAATCTTTTCTCTGACTTTTGAGATAGTCTTTGGGAAACAAAAAGCATTAAACAAAGAAGCATCAGGAAGGCAGAAGCCGGACATTCCAATCCCCACTGACTCAAGGAAAAAGGAGGAATAGAGGTTTTTCGATGAGAGGGACAGTGAAGACAAGCGAGCTCCCGAGAACGCACACTAGCATATTAGAAGTATGTGAATAATAAATATTTGTACAAGCAGCAGCCGTCCAAACAAGGTTCTTGGAATCGCTACCATCTTGGGTAACCACCCTGCACTTAGCGCTTCTCCAGTAGAGAATTCCAGAGACCTTTGTTGTTTTGTTTTAATAAAAAACACATTCAGTGGGATGTGTCATATAAGACGTCAGGACAAGTTAAATCAGTATAGGAACTGGCTATATAATACAACCCAGAAAACCCTGTTAAAATGCTAACTCCCCAGTGCCAGCTCAAATTCGTCAAATCCCCAGGGTGGTGCCCAGCAACCTTGTCCGATGAATACTCAGCTCCTTTTTATGTAAGAGACCCTCTGCTGTGCCGTAGATGAACATCTGTGAACTGGTCTAGATGATACCATCAGGATCCCTCCAGGCCCAGGTCTTATGACTACGAGAAGAAATCAGGAGGGGTACAGTGAGCTGGAGTTCATCTCCGTATCTTCAGTGGACATGCACTACACCTCTATGTGGCAGCAGAGCCGTGGGGAAGAAAGCTCAAGAGTGTTTCTCTGGGCCATTTCTGAGCATGACCAACTTGATTTTCAATAGAAAGACAACCAACCATCACCAAACCCATAGTGAGTCAGAATAGGTTTTGTGGTTTGTTTTTTTTTTTTAAAAAAAAAAAAAATTTGGGTTCACAGAATGAAAGTAATCCCTAGGTTGTATAATACTCTCCCTTTAATAAACCATTTTGCATACACCATTCATACAATGCAATGAGGTAGGCCTCCTGGATATCTTACTTCATAGATGGGGAAGCTGATTCTTGTAAAGGTTAAACTATTTCCCTGGGGTTACCTACTTTACAAGTAGGGGAGCCAGAAATCAAATCCAATGTGTGACATCCCTAATATTATACTAATTTTACCATTCCTTAGAGAGACTTCATCTATTGAAGGTAGTATAAGTGATCCTATGAGATTTCTGACAGTTTTTGATATTTTAGCTACGTGGTATCGTCTCCAGAGTAAAGTGTCACTTTTATTGGTGCAATAAAACCCAAATCCATGTGGATAAGGGCAGCTGGATTGATCAACCTCCACAATTCATCATTGAGCATGGTCTCAGTGACCTAGTTCCTTCAGCCAGACCCCACCACCTTAGAGCTTCCATGACCTCGAGATGGTCCATTCAGACATTAATCCATCGGTGGATTGTCATGGTGATGAGGCGAGAGCCCTCATGATCCAATCACCCCAGATCACCACTGCACCAAGCAATCAATACTCATCCTTGTGGACAGCTCTGATCCAAACCACATGCAGGAACTTTCGTAAAGACAGAAGGGAAGCAAAGAGAAGACGTAACAGACAGAGACTGGAAAGATGCTGGCTGACCTTGAAGATCAGTATGATGTGGCCCTATGTTATAAAATACTGACATCTACCAAAACTACCTCTTCTTTGGAAAAAAGCAAAGAATGGATTGTTCTCTGGAGCTCCCAGAGAGATCACAGCCCTGCCCATACATCGACTTAAGCACATGAAGCTGGTTTCAACCTTCTGACCTTCCTGACAGTGAAAGAATTTTTTGAGACAAGATCTCATGTAGCCTAAGTGAGTCTCATGTAGCTGAGGATAATCTTGAATTCTTGGTTCTCCTAATCATCCCATATACTGGTATTACAGGCATGTGTCGTCATGTTTCTTTTACACAGTGGTGGGGATTGAACTTAGGGCTTTGTGTAGTCTGGGCAAGCTTTCTACCAACTGACCTATATTCCCAGCCCCTCATTAAGCAGAGAACTGTTGGATATGTCTTACGGCAGCCACAAGAAGTGAAAAATAGTGAGATTGAGAATCAAGTTGTTTATCACAACATTCCCCAAACTTGCTTGGCCCCAACAGTATTTCCCTCATAAGACTCATTAATAACAAACAGAATTCACATGCATACATCTACTTTGGAAAATAATGCTTAAGGGAAATTCTTTACTAATTATTAGGGCTGATGCAGTGATTTGGGGACAAAGATGCTCTCTGCTAATGTTCTGACCAACCAGAAGCCGGAAGCCTGTTCTGGCATCCCTGTAGCATCACTGAGACAGAGAGAGTATTTGAAGCATATTTTTCTCAAGTCAGTGGATAACAAAAGAGGAAAGCTGAAAAGCATACAATGAAGCAAAATAAGAGAAAACTGGAAAACCGTGCTTGTGTTTACAGAGTTGATTTGTGATCTACGGGAATTACGTTGGGTAGTCCCAGCCACTACCATGTTGCCAAAAACATCTGTAAATCTCTGCACGATAAATCATACTAGAATACCCCCAGGCCTCTCGGCAGGGAATGAGACCCATCTGGACAAGAAGTCTATACATCAGACAGCCCTTGTAAAATGACCAAGACCTAGACAATGACCTCTTGGCTGTAGTGGCATAACTCAATCATTAGTCCAAGAGACAAGAATAGTTGACAGTAAGGAGACTTCTGCCCCTCCTTTCACCTGCCATGGGGCTTCACCCTCACCATGCAACTGTGTCAAACTGAGGACCACATAGGAGAGGAACCAGGGTCAAGCAGGCTTCCCATCCAGGTGGGAACACGTCACCTTGTTCTGCTGGAGCCATGGAAGTACATTAATGGGAACAACACTTGCTATTACAAGCCCCATTTCCAGCCTCCCTTCCCTAATACCTACTTGTTGTTATTGTTATTATCGGTACTGTGCACACCTCTTTCATGTGAACAGGCAGCTAGTGAGGAGTACTTGGTCTGCTTTATTGCTGTTTGTCTAATGTAGGCCATTAAGGCTTTACCACTCAAGCAAAAGAGTTTAATTTCATTTTTAAAGAAGGCTCTGTGATTTCTGGGCTTTTGTCACTCCAAGCTGGGTGGTGTGTGGTTTTTTTATGGAGGGCAAAGGACCAAAGTCCTAGTCATTGAACAAAGAGGTCACAATGACATTTCAGAAGTCCCTTTATAGGTTATTCTTGCTATGAATTCTTGGGAAAGAAACTCAGAATGTGACACAGAAAGACAACCCTGTGATGGAGAAGACAGAACCCTTGAAAGACACGTGATGCACCATGCGCAGTACCGCACACGCCCAAAACACTGAGGGCCGGTTCAAGAGTCCGGGTTTTGGAGTAATTACTTCAAGCTAGGCTGCCCACGCTCCTCACTGAGCTGATTCCTCTTGACAAGGAAGGGAAAGGGGCCACAGAGGGAGCCGACTCATTGTCTCCGCCACACTGGTGAATATTGTATGAATGCTGCTTTATGATAGGAAGAATGCCATGGGAAGCTATTGATATTCATAATGTGCCAAAGCCAGCCTCCCCGTAACGGACTCTCAAAGCATTCACAAAAGCCTTAGCAAGGGGCGCTGCCCGAGGTGTGTGTCTGTTCTGGGGATCTAAATGGAGTCTATTTTTTTCAGTGACCTCAGCCTTACACAGCCCACCTTCTTCCCCAGAGTGCGGGAGCTGCTTTTTAATGGCTGAACCCGTGAGCCACAAGGAACAGCTTTAAGGAAGTTTCTATAATTTCCATGAACTGAGGGGAGAGGGAGCCTCCCACTCTCACTGGAGCAGAGGAGGGCAAACACTATCCAGGGAACAGAGACGAGGAAGGAGGATGTATTCTTGGGAGTTGGCAGGGTGGTCAGGGGAGGAGAAATGTCACTCGCAAAACTGAGCAGCAGGCCGCCCCTCCCGCCTGACTGGGCACACGGTAGCTTTGAGGATGCTGCTCGCAACCATGACAGCTGGAAGCAGGTGAACTGGTGCAGATAAAAGAACCCACCTCTGCCTCTGGAAGCATGAAAACAATCTCCACTAACCTTTATAGGAGGCATTTATCCTCTTTCAGCCTTTGTTTCTGCCTTCCAAAGCCCTAGATAGAGCAGCCCTATAAGCACCAGTGTGCCGATTAAAAATGTGAGCCTGCTTAGCCCAACAGTGCCAGAGCCCGTTGGTCTGCAGTGGGGCAGCAATTGAGGAGAAAGGATTGAAATCTAATGGACCCCCTTGGGGATCACCTGCCTCCACACATTGTTCCCCGCAATCATCACTGACCCCAAATGGGACCATCTGATGGGGAATGGACTGTACAGGCCATAGACAGAGTCAGCGCCATATGGAACAAGCATTCCAATTGCCCATTGCAATTCATAAAAACAATTCAGGGTTCTAACTCTATTTCCCTGGCAATCGAGTTGAACCATCACCAGGCCCAGTATAATCAGATTCTGCTGCTCTATTTATTAAATATAAGATGCTAAACACATGGCCCAAGAGATGGTAATAGGGCCTAGAATCTAGCTTATTGGGGGCATCATTTCTCAGGTCTGCCTGTGGATATGTAAGGTAGTTGTATGTATACATGTAGCAATTGTCAGCCTATGGCTGTGCAGAGTCTGTAAGGAATAGATCATCACAACTACAGACATGGCTTTTCTTAATGGTGTGTAGCAGACTAGAATTAACAACTGAAGAGACCAAGACTGTGGGTTCAATCCCAGGGCCAGGTAGCTCTGTGTCTTCAGTTCAGTCAACATTTTAGTGAACAACTACTATATGACAATACCAATGTTCCTTTCAGTAGTAAAGGATGAACAATATGTCTGCTTAGAAGCTGGGGAAGAAGGTCAGAAAAATACAAATTTAAGCCCTTATGTGCTGGACACTGTGAAGTAGATGGACCCAGATATATGAGGGAGCCATAAAGGAAGAGTGGCTAAAATATAGCCATCAACCTCTGTGTGTGTAAAGAGTCTTACAGTTTGTAATGCCCTTAATCTCAGACGAAGCATCAAGATTTGAATCTTCCACCTGGGAGAAAATGAAATAAAATTCAGCTGCCCAATAGTATTCAGCCCATGGATCATGGGATCATGGGAAACTACCCTGCTCAGCTGAGCCTCCCTGCCTGGCAGTCACACACTAAGAACCTGTTGGTAGATCAAGGAAGTAGCCCTCTACCTCCAAGTTCAGGTTCCTGCCTGCTGACCCTGCCGGAGAACTTTTTCTTTATTAATTACCTGGGTTGTGGTCTCCATTATCTATGGTTCACCACACAAAGAACTCCGAAGTACTGGAAAAGCCAGAGAGAGCTATGTTGTAAACCGTGGCAGATTAAAGGCACCTGCGCATCCTGCACCTCCCCCAAATCCTAGAAATGACAACTAAGCTAGTTTGCTTCCTATGGCTGTGATAAAACACTCTGATCAGATGCAACCTGGGGGAGGAAAGGGTTTCTCGGGCTTACACTTCACGTCGCAATCCATCACTGCGGGAAGTCAGGGCAGGGACCCCAGCGTGGCAGAGAGCAGGACTCAGAGGTTGAAGCAGAGGGCACAGAGGGATGATTCTTACGGGTTTGTTCCCCATGGCTTGCTCAGCCTGCTTTTTATACTACCTGTCAAGAAGTGGCAAGACCCATAGTATGTGGTGCTCTCTCTCTCTCTCCATTAATCTTTAATCAAGAAAATACCCCACGGAGCCTACAGGCACTCTGATGGTGATGATCCCTTAGTTAAGGTTCCCTCTTCACAAAGTTTGTGTCAAGGAGACAAAAACAAATAAGCAAAAACAAAGCAAAGCAAAAAACTAACCAATACCACAAGGACTTTCTTTAACAGCTACCTATGTGCAGTTGGGTGTGGTTCAGTTAGCAACATGCTTATGTAGCACCCAAGAAGTCTTGGGTTCTGTCTTCCACACTGCAAACAAACAAAACTGGGTATGGTGGCTGGAATTCATACACAAGAGATGCTGACACAGAAGGCCTGCTGTAAGTTTGAGACCAGCGAGATCTACACAGTGAACTCTAGGCTATCCTAGGCTACATGGCAAGCTCCTGTTTCAGAAGCTAAAACAAACATAAACAAACAAACAGAAAGAGGTCGATGGGCAAAGGGAATAGATTATTAGCAACAACTTTACTTGGCATTGTCTATACGCATACTCTGTTCTAACAGTGACTTGGCAACCTCAACCATCACCTGCCTGTAGTATGTGCAAACAACTCTCTCCATCCAAACACTGCATCTAGAAACCTGTAAGCAGTCTTGGATCCCTTCCCACACTAGGTTGTATGTATACCTGATTTAAACAAGGAAAATAAATCACTTCCTCTACCAATTCTTTGATAATACCCTATTTCTACCCAAGTATGCCACAGAACATATCCTATAAAGAAAAGAGATGCACCAGTCCACCCTGAAATTGTTTTGTGTCCATCAACAACAAGGCAAACTGTGTACTTTGACTGAACTTATGGGGAAAATCTCTTATTTTCCTTCTTATACCTATGTATAATTTGGCACATATATGTTTGGTGTGAAAAATCCTTTTGTGTATGTGTTGCTTTTATTGGTTAATGAATAAAGAAACTGTCTTGGGCCTGTGCATGGCCGAATAGAGAGAGGTAGGTAGGGAAAACTAAACTGAATGCTGGGAGAAAGAAGGCAGAGTCAGTGAGACACCATGTAGCCGCCACCAGGAACAGATGAGCTGGAACCTTGCTGGTAGGCCACGAGCCTTGTGGTAAAATATAAAATAATAGAAATGGGTTATTTAATATGTAAGAGCTTGCTAGGAGTCTGTTAGAGTCATTGGCCAAGCAGTGTTTTAAATAATATATTTTCTGTGTGATTATTTCAAGCGACCTCCTACTACATATGATTAAACCATATGAATGATGGGAAGAAACAAACACAATAAGCAAAATCTTACATATCCCTACTTATCAATCAAAACAGAGAACTACCCATACTAATGGGTACACCCAAGCTAGGAGTGTCTCCTTAGAAACCAAACTCCTTGTTCTCTTGAACCTCATAAAAGGAAGCCCCAAGCAATAATCAGGGCCTTTGAATAGTCTCACTTATGTGGCTCACTCTTGACGATGTGTTTGTTTCTGATCTGTGCTATTGTCTTGTTTTGAATAAAATTTTCTTATTACATTGCAATCTGTGTGAGTCTTTAATTCAGTTCTTTAAGTAAGAGGACATGAATCTGGAGAAACTTGGCACAGACCCTGACCATGGGTAACACAACATCCACCAACAAATAGAAATAAAAAGAGTTGGAATTTTTAAGAACAAATTAAAAATGAAAGAGGAATACAGAATTCTGGTGCTAGAAGAAGATGAACACATTTGAAATGAACTTAGCATGCATTAGCATTCAAACTGAAATTTGAAGTGGGCTTCTGTACCGCAGAAGCCCAAAAAAAAAAAAGGCTGAGCAATACAAATACCCCTAAGTAAGAGAATATAGGTAGAGATGAAAGCAAGGGCGGTGAAACATCTATATGAAGCACAGAAGTTTGCAGGCCCATGTGTTTGGCAGCCTAAGCCCTGGTAGGAAATCAGACAAGAAGTGCCTGAAGAACTCTAGGTTGAACAGCAAAAGTATTTGCTGAACAGAGGGTTTGTGTGGGATTGATGTCCTGAAATCCAAGGACCTCCGGCCCCTGCCCCATCCCTCCCTAAGATCTCTGGCTACCAGGTTTGTAGCCATAGGCCGTAAATCTACAGTGTTGAGACACTACACCAAAATGCAAAGCAAAATACCCTGAGTGAAACCATTTGTCAGTAAGCTGGGGACAAACATGAGCATCCAGTCAGTCTTTTTAACTTTCACTGTAAGCTACTGTGGTCCATACCTGGAAGGAGAGCAGGGGTACTTGGAAGTTATGGGCAGCAGGATCAGGTTCAAGGTGAGCCTCAGGTATACAGGGAGTTCAAAGCAGCCTGGAATGTGAATGAGAACCTGTCCTCAAACAAAATAAGACCACAAAAATGTTTTCACTGTTTACTCTAGCATGGATTATTTCAGGAGGCCTTTAGCATGGAAAAAAGAACCCTAAACAAATAGCTAACGACAGACAACAAAGAGTACAGAGACAAAGAAGAAAAGAGAAAAAAATATTTT
This sequence comes from Myodes glareolus, assembly GCF_982192425.1. Lineage (NCBI taxonomy): Eukaryota > Metazoa > Chordata > Mammalia > Rodentia > Cricetidae > Myodes > Myodes glareolus. The sequence continues at coordinate 66,114,162 of NC_142030.1, forward strand.
CAAGAGAAACTCTGTAATTATCATCTTCAGAAAGATGAAAGAAGATATTGCCTACATAACAATTGCAGCTAATGTGGCTGCCCACGCGTACGTGCAAGGCTCTGCCCCGAGAGCTTTCAAACTATTAGAGACCATAGAACAAGCCCGTGTGAAGTGAGCACAGCAAGTATCCCCATTTTATAGTTGGAAAACTGAGCTCCACAGAGATTAAGTATAATGTTGAATGTCACGGAGAGAGGCATTGATGCTGCAGTCTGTACCAAAGCAAGCTGCTCCCTCAGAAAGCAACCACACAAGCTTTCCTTCTCTAAAGCGAAGAGACGACGAAAAGAAAACATTCAGAGTGAAAACTACAGTTACAGATGACGTACTCCAGAAAAAAAGAGAGTGAGAAAGTAGTTCAGAGAGAAACTAATGAAGAATATATTTTTAAAAAATAAAGAACAATACAACTCCTCCCCCATAAAATATCAGAAATATATGGAGAGAAAAATATTAAGAACAAATTCAGAGAAAAATTCCAGAACCTGTTAGCTCCCAGTTGCTAGAATCAAAACATTTTGTATCTGCACAGTATTATGAATGAGTAATGATTCATGGATACAATATCAGTAAGTGTGTGGATGCAGGGAAACCGAGGAAAAGCCAAATGTTTTCTCTAAAGGAAAAGAAAGCATTGAAAAACTGTTGGGCTTCAAACAAATCCACGTTCTCAGCAATGCTTGAGAAGACAACGGAAGGATGCTAAGTATTTCTCCACTCTGTCTACCAGGAGGAGAGACAGAGGTTATCTGAAATTCAGTACCAACTTATGTACCTTTTTTTGGAAAACTACTGGAAGACCTGAGAGTAAATTAATAAGAAAGGAGAAATGAAGTCTAGAAAATTAGGAAACCAAAAATAAAGGTGAGTGTAAGGGACCCCAAGGACTACAAAGGAAGCTCCCTGAGCAGACCTGAAAAGCTGACCTCAGCAACGCCCTCAGTTGGCCACAAACAGTAAAGGCCCTGGGAAGGACTTTGACAAGGAGACCGGAGACCAGTATATTCCCTGATGTGCTGAGAACATAGAGAGAGCAGGTGCCCTTGAGAAAGTTGCTTGACTAAAGGAAAAGAAATAATAGGCAGATTATTAACTAACTTTATGGAAAACTGAATTAGAAAACCCAAAACAGTATTCCTTGTGACCCAGCAGTGTGAGCCTATTACGTTCACTCTCAAAATAACAAAAACAAGGCACAGCCACCTCCAAAGAAATTGTGATTAATGAGACTGGAGAAGTGTGTGTGTGTGTGTGTGTGTGTGTGTGTGTGTATGTGTGTGAGTGTGTGTGTGCACGTGCGCATCAGATGCCCAAATGCTAGTGGGGTAATCAATAGATTATGCCTAAAATTGAAAAACTAGCTGTGTAAGCATGCCACTTAAAATTATTGAGGTAACTGCCAAAGGAAAGATTAAAATAATTGAATGTGATTGCCTGTGGGGAGTATGAACCAAGGTTTGAGATAGAATATTAAGGATTTCATTGCAAAATACATAGAACTCTTTGAATCTCTTGAACTATGCAAACCCAGTCAAAATTGAAATAATTTTTAAAAGAATTATAAATATCCTTCTGAAGGCATTAGCTAGTGTATACTAAACAGTGCTTTAAAGATCATTTATTCATTTTCTTTATGTATATGGATGTTCTGCATGTCGAGTGCTGGTAGAGGCCAGAAGAAGGTTTTGGATCCCCTGGGGAGGCCAGGAAAGGGTGTCAGATGTCCTAGGGTTAGAGTTATACATAGCTGTGAACCACCTTGTGAATGCTGGGAATAGAACCTGGGTCCTCTAGAAGAGCAGTTAGTGCTTTTAACCAATGAGCTACCTTTCAACCCACTAAACAATTGCTTGTAATTGGACAAATTCAATTCCTTTAGATTGGGAGTTAGTTCCAACCACTTACCAGAGAATGGTACCTAGACTGCCTGGGTTGAAACTCATCCATCAGTGGGCTGCCTGGGAAATCCCACTTCTGCTGGCCACAGTTCAAAAAAAAAACCCAAAATAAAACAAACAAACAAATAAAACGCAGAAACCCAACACTATAATAGAGCTCAGGGGATGGAGACAACAGGATAAGCAAGGCTTCACTATGTGAGGCCTGTTGCTTTCCCAAAGGCTGAGGGACTGTTTTCACCCAAAGTGGGACTGTCGTCCTTCCTGTGTAAGTTATTTCTCAGCAACAATGCTATTTAGGGAAGGATGGTAGAGTTTCCAAGTGAAATGGAGGTTAGGTAACTTTTCTCATCCGTCCGAATGCCACAACTACTTGATTCTCATCCTTATGAATCAGGAAGTCAAACAAGATCTTCATTTCTGTAATGGAACCAGATGTGAGGTGTAGATACAGAAATAAGCTGTTGAGGTTTGCATAGTGATGTAGAAGACAGGAAAGCTAGGGAGTTGCTAAGACCCTGAGTGGATGTTGTTTCCCCTTGTAGATCCAATCTGGTCTAACTGTGACCCAAACTCTACTTCATCTCTGTCACAATCACTGGTGAGTGCTGGATACTGCTTGTTGTCTGCATCTGCAGGGCTCTGAATGAGAAAGCTCCCATATGTTTGAATGCTTGATCCACAGATGTTAATTGGAACTGTTTGGGGGAGAATTAGGAGGTATAGCCTTGTTGGAGGATGTTTGTCACCAGGAATGTGGTGTAGGAGATTCTTCTGTCTCTGTGCTGCTTTCATTGGTTGAATAAAGAAACAGCCTTGGCCTTTTGATAGGGCAGCACTTAGGTAGGCGGAGTAGACAGAACGAAATGCTGGGAAGAAGGGCAGAGAGAGAGAGAGTCGCCATGGAGTTGCCAGGTCAGACATGCTGAATCTTTCCCAGTAAGCCACAACCTCGTGTTGACATACAGATTATTAAAAATGGGTTGAATCAAGATGTGAGAGTCAGCCAACAAGAGGCTAGAACTAATGAGCCAGGCAGTGTTTAAATGAATACAGTTCCTCTGTGATTATTTCAGGTATAAGCTTGCGGGGTGGTCTGGACCAAAAGCAGGCCCTCTCACACAACAGGGATGGGCATTAAGGTTTCAAATACCCACTCTAGGCCCAGTACCCCAAATGCCTGAAAACTGTGGGTCAGACATATCTCTCAGCTATTGCTCTAGCACCATGCCTGCCTGGCTCCACACTTTTTGACAAGATGTTCATGAACTAATTTTCTGAAACTGTATGCAAGTCCCCAAATAAATTCTTCTTCTTTGGGTTGCTTTGGTCATGATGGGTCCTCACAGCATAGAACAGTAACTTAGATGCTACCCAAAGGGGAAAAGTGCTGGTGAGAACTGGAGGAGATTTCTTCCATCAAAGCCAAGGTTGTTTCTATCCCATTTCTTCTGCTCTTTGTTGTTCTAACATGTAGCCAGGCACAATCCCAAGAAGCTATTTGAAATGTCTTGGCTTCAAGTTTCTCAGTGATTGGGCCACTGTTTGCATCAGTTTCTTGGAGGAGTAGAATGAGTCCCATAATGGGAAATTTCAGGTCGGATTGGAAGCAAGAACCTGAGTGTATGTGGATCAGTCTCCTCTTTATCTTCCTTTGAGTGACAGTTTGCTCACTGAGAGGATTCATTCTCTGTCTCTCCGTGTGGCTGCCAAACTTCAGATATAGCTCCCATTGGGAAGACAGAATGCACTTGCCCAAAGACATCTGCCGTTCCCTTTAGTTTGTTTTGACTCTCAGCAATAAAGTTGACTTTTTGATCTCTGACTGTAGGTTTTCTCTCATACTGCATTGGTATGACTTGCATGTCCACATAGACTACCTACAAGTAGTTTCTATGGCATGCAATGCTCTTTCAACCTTGGGGATATCATATCTGCCTTCACTGGGCCTTCATAGATTTCATCCTCAGCCTTGCAATTCTTCAATGTTTCTTTACCATTGTATTCCAATTTGTATATGACCTCCTCTGGGAGGTCTTCCCTGACCAATTCTTCTAGATGGGACCCATTTATGCTGCATTACCCCAATCATATCCTCTACTTTGTTATTGTTACACAATTATTCATGGTATACATCCTTATTACAGTTCTCTGTTTACTATATGATAGTGGGCAGCATTTCCCTCTACAATGAATGTCATTTGGAGATAAGGATTTTGTCATAGTCCTGACCATATCTCTAGTATCTATAATAATACCTTGTACACAGTAAGTCCTCAAGAAACATTTTGATTAACCAATGAAGTTAACATTTTTCTACCAAAGGAAATTAGCTCTGGTTTTAAAGCGTGGACTAGTTCTGTGGCAAATATTGAAAATGGCTCAATGAGTATTATTCCTTTAAAGGTTGAATCTCCTCTAGTTCACTTGTTGACCACTTGGCTCCTGATCACAGTTTATTGACAGTGCCAGGCCTTTCCATTTGCAGGCCAGCAAGTGTACTTGCTGTCTCCTGCACATTTAACTTCATCTCCTTCCTCTCTCCCCCCTGGAGTAGTCTTCAGCGCAGACTGAATCTGGTGTCTATTATAACCCAATGACCATTTTAGTTACCAGTTCTGTCCAATCAAATCTATCTCAGGTCATTCCCATTTTACTACTTCCTCCTCACTACAATCAATTTTATTTTTTTGTAACTCAGTATCCTTTTGTCTCAAGGGAGTCTATACCACTATCTCTTAACATCTCCAATCTGGAAATCATTTTCTACTAACATTTTTCTTTTGTGGTTTTATTTTGCATTAAAAAGTTAATATCTATATACCTTGAAGGATTTTAAAAGACATGAAAACACTACATGAGACCATTAAAGCATTACATTTATGTTTTATTAGAAATAATCTCATCTGTCTGGTTGGTCACCAGGAGTTTTTACCCACAGTCATAGGATAAATTCTATGTTGTCTCTTGGGGCTTTAAAAATGAAATTGCATCACAGTGTTGTAGGGGCTTTCATAAAGGCATCCATTTCAGTGGTACTCTGTCTTACATGTTCTAGCTAGGACAATTACAATAGACAAAGAAAATTCTTAGAAATGCTCATGAGAGTTGACTCTCAGTCCCAGTAACTTTGCCCTGTGCAACTCCTGGTTGTTCAGTTATTCCTAGGTAAAGTGAAACAAGAAACTAGAGGTAGTTCATTTTCTGGCTTTTCTAAAATTTTATCTAAAGTGAATGGATGATTTACTTTGGTGACTCAATCGTAGACAGCCAGCATTCACCATATAATTACTCTTCAGTCAACAATGAGCCAGATATATTATGGTGACCCTGTAAGATTATAATGGAGCTGAAAAATATCTGTTGCCTAGTAATTCTATGGCCATCATAACACTGTAATGTAGCGACTCAGATGTCTCTAATGATTTTCACATAAGAATCTTATTACACTGCCAATTATGTGGAAACATCATATATATGGTTGTGTACAGTTATCTTGCCAAAGATATCAAATGCCTGTGTCATTGGTTTATGTGCTTACCGCAGGGTACTTTTATCATGGTTTTAGCTTATATTCTTTCTATGGAAAACATTTTCTGTAAACAGTATGCAAACTTACGCATCTTATGTTCCCTGTATTCTTGACTACACTGAGTGACTGATCTATAGTTCCTAGGCTTGTATAGGTACACTCTGCCTTGGTTACACAGAGACAAAATTGGATACATTTCTAAGGAAAAAATTTCTCAGGATGTATCCATATCGTTTCATTGATAAACATATGGCTATATACATGTGAATACATGCTTGTATGTATATTCATGCTATGTAAGAGAAATGTAAAGGGACTTTGAAAATAAAAAAAAAGTTCTCTAGTATAAATAGTGTTTCAAATTAGAAAATACTTCTTTTGGAGCATTTTCTTTGGCCTTTCCTCCTGAAGAGAACTAAGTAGCGTTTTCTAGGCTTCATGAAAAGTATTCTTCATGCATTAACTTCCTTGGATGGACCTTGGAAGTCCAGAAACATAAGGAGGAAGTGTGGGATATTCTGACTTGCTACACAAATAGGCCCATCTGTTATATCTAGTGATGATCAGGTAGACCAGGAAAACCCCGACTACTGGTTGAGTTAGTATGTACCCTACTTCTAAAGAAAGAAAAAAAATGTAGCAAGACAAATATACTGGACAGTCTTCTCTTATTTTGGCTTAATTTTAATCACACTCTTGTATCTTATAAACTGAGGTACATGCTCATTATGTTATATACTGTAGAAGAGAGAGGCAACATAAATATTGTCTCATGTATTAAACCCATGATGTATGCATTTGCACATACACACATACACACACACATACACACACACACACAGAGAGAGAGAGAGAGAGAGAGAGAGAGAAAGAGAGAGAGAGAGAGAGAGGACTAATTCTATAAAGAAGGCTTAGATTCAATAAAATGTCTCTCTCGGGACTGTTGTGCCTGACACAATCACTTTCAGCCTCTCATTTATTAGTACCCATTAAGCCTCTTAGTATCAAAGCTACCACAGAGTGTTGTGTGGTAACAGACACAGGCTGCAGAAAACAATTCTTAAAAGGAGAAGGCATGCCTGACGGTATGCTTAAGCAGGCACCGTTGCCAGAGGCAACCCGAATCACTGATCACAAATAAAGTATTGATCAGAAAGGCAGAACCTTGAAGGACTTCTGAGAAGGAAGACAAGAGGCTGGCAGAAACTACTCCTGTAAACACCAGGGATGTGGTCTCAAGGCTCTGTCACATGACTGTTGCTCCTTTGGTGTCATCCTAGCCTGCAGCAGGGAAAGACAGAGACTTCAGAATGAGCAGAGTGAGACCCAGAGAATTAAATGACAAATGAAAGCTGCCCTGCTATTCCAAAGCAAAGTTGGGTCTCCAGACACGAATAACTCGAATAACTAGATGTGTGGGCAAGACCCAGGACTTGGTCTTTCTTCAACTCTTTTCTTCTGCAGCTCAGAATAGAACTTGCTGAATCTTGTGCCGCAGGTGTTCTCAGAGCAGAAAGTCTCTTTAGTTGAAATCCTGTGTGAAGTGCTTTGGTGTTGTTGACTTGACAGAATCTCCCAGAGTCACCTGGGAGAAAGGCCTCTGGGCATGCCTCTGGAGGACGGCCCTGATTATCTTAATTGAGGTGGGAACATCAGCCACTGTGGGCAGCACCATTTCATGGGCTGAATCCTGAATTGCATGAAAGGGAGAGAGGAGACAGAAGGCAAGCATTGCTTCCCCTCTCTGCTCCTGGGCTATGAATGGGATAGAATCAGCTGTCTGGAATTCCTGCCACGGTGACTTCCGCTGCAATGGTGGACCTGTGAGCTGAGATCAACAATTTCCCCTTGAATTTGCTTCTGCCAAGATGTTTTCTTAAAGCAACAAGAAAAAGAAACTAAGACAGGGCCTCAAAAGAAATATCCCCACAGAGATAAGAGGATTTCTTGGCACCCCGGTGCCCAAGAATTAACCTTGCCTCTGGTTAATTAATCCCATCTGCTCATCTGAGATGGAGCTGAAGGTGGGATGAGAGAGGGCAGAGACAGGACATATGGCTGGTCCAGTACCACAGCACACAATTCCAAATCCAATGCTAATAGCTGGGTGGAGATAGACAATCCTCAGGCACCCTAAAAGCAGAGAAAAGTCCCCAGAGGGGCTCCTGTAACAAACATGGCTAACGCCATGTCCCAATACGGGAGTGCACACAGTGATGGGATCAATGCTGCCAACAAAGGAAGGAGGTAATTTTAATCAAGGAATGAGGATAAGATGAGAATTAGATTGCTATAATTTGTGAGGAACGATCTATAAGAGCTTGTTCTTTCTGATTAGGAGCATCATCAATAAATTAGAAGTTGATAGCATAAGGCTTCTATATGAAAGTGGCAATAAAGATGTTTATTTTCACTTAAGGCAAAAGTTCTAGTATGCAAGTGGTTTCATCTTGGAATGTTCCAGGTACATAAGAAGTTTGCAAAATATATGTTGAGTAAATAAGATATCCTCTGTCTGTCTGTCTGTTTTATGTGTATTTGGGACTAGGTCTTGCTATCCAGTCAAAGCTGGTCTCAAACTCATAGTCAGTCCTCTGGGCGCTCAGGTATATTTATCAACTCCTTAAGCTTCCACTTGCTTTTAGCTTTGCGTTTAACCGCGACATACTGCCATCTAGTGATTCTTTGTGATTGACCACGACACACTGCCGTCTAGTGACTGTGTCCCTAATTGTAAGCAAAGAGCGAAGTGAGCAAAACAGGAGATCATTGTAGATTATAACTAACCATTCTCAGGAAGGTGTTTGTGGAGCTGGAGAGATGACTAAGTGGGACTAAGAGCACTCCCTGCCCTTCCAGAGTCTCCAGGTTCAACTCCCAACACAACTCCCAGTTCAAAAGCAGTCCACAACCTTCTGTAACTCCAGTTGCGGAGGCCCAAGCTCCTTTTTGTGGCTTCTACAGGCACCAACCAGACACACATATGGCTTACAGATGTACAAGCAGAGAAAACATACGTACACCTAAAATAAAAAAACGAAAATGATTTAAAAAATTTTAGGAGGAGTTTATACAGTTGTTTCCTTCTGGGTTTTGATCTGTGGAATCTGTGAGGGAGTGTACTAATGCTAGATTGTATGAATATTTTTATTGTTGTTCTAGATATCCAAGAAAAGCCTCACTTGGAAATCTTTATGCGATTTACTTGGAATCCACCTGCAGCGTTAGAGCATTTTCTCAGGCTTCGAACTCTGAAGCAGACAAGTCTGCTGACGTCTTGAATGCCGCTTGACTCATGAGTCCCAGGAGGAGTCCATGCACTCCAGTTTAAACTTTTCAAGAGAGTTTATGAAAACCTTCCCTCTTCAGCGTCTGCAGAGTGCACAGGTCTAAGGCCCGTTGAGTCACCTCTTGCTGGCAGTGACGGACTCTTTTTCCATTTAAGAACATAGGAACTGGCACGGGCTTTCAATTTTTTCCTTTAATGAATGCTATTTTCGTTTGCTTTACTCAGCCGTCCCCACGAAGACTAGTGACAAGATGAAGCGCCACTGGTTTCCTTTCTCCTTGACAGGTTCAAAAGTGCCATGCGGGTGGCAAATTAGACTTGGCTTCCCATTAATTGGGAAGAAGAAACTTTCTCTCCTGCCGTTCAGATTGTCATTGGCTTCTTCAGCACCCATTGAGGGTTTGTGGGTTTTTTTAACCATTGTTATATTTATCATTACTGCTGCTAATGCTGTAGGCAATCTTTCTAAGAAAATGATGAAGAGCAGATATCAGAAATCTCCCTCAATAAACGTCTTAAAATAGCTGGAAACTTGGGGTGAAGAGCACATCAGTTGATACAAATTCTAATTTGGGGTAACTCTAGATCTGGACAAAGAATGTATTCTGGGATTGTCTTTAAAGAGCTTGGCAAAGGGATGTGAATGATATTGATGTTGCTAACGATCGAGATGTAGAATCATTGGGCTGGTAAAATGCCTGAGAGGGCAGAGGGGCTTTCTGTCAAGCCTGATGATCCGAGTTCAATTCCAGGGAACTACATGATGGCCAGAGAGAACTGGCCATCTGTCCTCTGACCTCTACCCGCACCTGTCCATACCCAAATAAATAAATAAATAAATAAATAAATAAACAACCTTACTTTCTAGAATGCACCATCATTTATCAAAGTCCTGTGACATGCTGGTAACATAGATTGCTTTATATTTGTTCATGTAGTCCGTGGAGTGAGGCTTTGGGGGAAATGATTCCATGAGCATTGGACAAAACAAGTGATTTTTCCAGCTTCCCACAGCTCATGAATGGTAAAGCAAAGATTCAGTCCCAGAGTATAGTTGGAAGAATCACAGCAAACAAAGCAAGACACAAAATAAGTTTAATCCTTTCCTCCTTTTTAGGCATTCCAGTGAACAGAACCCAAGACTGACTGGTGATGAGATAAACGTATGCCCAAGAACGGCAGAGATAGCGAGAAAAGGAGGAGGCGATTTTCTGACGTGACGCCTGGAAGTCTTTTTGCGGGTGTCACAGGGGAGTGTTGCTGCTGTTCTGGTTTTGATAGGCCAGTCCCAGATATTTTATGGAATAAAACCATGACAGTAAAGCAGAATTATTTGATGGTGTGGTGGCTTTGTGATATGTCAGATTGGCTAGCCCCAATGATATTCCCCAAATCCCCCTTCTGGTATGTCCCTGTCTTGAAAGGACTTTGAAGGCTTAGGGGTATTAGAGTATCCAGAGTCTTTTCAGTCATTTGTCATATATGTACACCTCTCAATTATCCAATCAAACACCAGCGAAGGCACTACTGTGAAGGATTTTACAGATGTAATTGAAGTTCCAAATCAGTTGATTTCCAGCTAATCAAAGGAAAAATTATCCTGGATGGATTATCCTGGCTTAATCAGGTGAAGGGTTAATCAGGTGAAGGGTCTTGGAGGAGAGACCACGCTCTCTTTGAATGTGAAAGATTCCAAGTAACGAGGAAGACGGAGAACGGTAAAATAACTCAGCAGCCTGAGACCTTGACTCTTCAGGCACTCTGGATCTGCTCTTGGGTCATAAGCGTGAGAAGGCAACAGCTGCCCCCTTCCTCCACATCCCCCCTTGCTGCCGTCTGCTCTGTGGATTTGGGACTGCCTGGACCTCTGTCCTCTGCTGGCGGCTGTCCATCCTGTAGCCCTCCATTGGATGCAAATGTGGGGTACAGTTGAAAAACAGCTCTGTCCACTAGCCAATGCTAGTGGGCACCGGCTTGGACAGAATTCTTACTCTTAAAAGAATTTGGAAAAAAAATCATCTGCCCAACTGTGAGGAAGAGGGAATTCCTTCAGTGAGGAAGCACACTTTACTGTGTGTACAATCAAAATGGATATACCCCAGACTGGATGGCTTGATTACAGATGTGTGCACTCTTGCTGATCTGGAGTCGGGAAGTTAAAGTCCACAGGGAAAGCAGGGTACCAGGGCAGTTTACAGTAGGGCCTCCCTTCTTGGCTTACAGGTTGTTTTCATTTGATTTTGATTTGTCTGCTTTGCTTTTCAAAGTATGAGTAAAGACTCGGAGAGCTCTGGTGTCTATCTCTTCCCCTTGCCCTCTTTGATTATGGTTCCACCCTTATGAACTCACAAACTTAATTACCACGCAAAGGATTCCAACTCAAAACAACATCACATTAGGGATCCAGGCATCAACTAATGAATTTGTGCAAGCATGACTGAGTCCATGACACCTATGTAGTAAGAGGAAAAAAGTAAAATGCTTCTGAAATTAGAAACACCTAAGGACGAACACATCCTACAAAGGGTCAAGCATTGCACATACTGAAGGGGACTAGCATTGTCCAGTGGCCTCAACTCATCTTTATTTAATCTCGCTTCTTCCCTTTTTCTCCTCAACCATGCAGAATGTCTTTTTGAGTTCACCAGCTTATAAATCAATATTGGACCATTCAGTGTTTTTTTTTTTTTATTTGTTTGTTTGTTTATTGTTTTTTAGAGAAAGTTTAGTTCATACATTTAACTGAAGAGCCCCAGGGAAAACCAACTTTCCCCCACACCACGGCAGAACTGAGAAGAGTTACAGCTAGCCAGAGCGCTCTTCTCGGTTCTGCCGTGGGCCGCCTGGCAAATTCCCGAAAGTTATTCTTTCATTTCTCTATTATCCCAAGCACTTCTGTCCCTAACCTCAGGCTGTTATTTAGTACAACATAAATTTTCTGCCCCATCTACCGGGCTCAATGATTTATCAGACAATACATGCCATCTCCCATAGTGGAATTCCACTGAAATATTTTTCTCCCTCTCGCTTCCAGAAAAACAGAATTTCTAAAGGAATCGATGTCCCCACAGGCACACACACCAGCTAAGGGGACACCTCCAAGTGGAAGGTAGGCTAATTAAGGAAGAGGAGAAAGGGAGGCTTGGAGTCTCTTGAGACAAGGATGCATCCTTTCCTAAAGGCCAGGGTGAATCTTTCAGAGAGAAGAACTGCAGTCAACCTAGTGTCCCGCTGCAGTCATTAGCTCCCATCAGCAAGGAGGACCAGACATCGTCTTACAGTCTGCGGGGACCTGAGCAGTGAGTGCGGCTACCCCTGAAGGAACTCCCTGTGCTCCTCATAAAAATGGCTAATTTAACACACCATCAAATTAATAAGGGAACGTTGCATTGCCACAGCACCGAGGGCCTCCCATTCATCAACTGTCTGTTGGGAAGCGTCCTCCTTGAGCCCTTGCCTTATCTCATGACAGGAGCACCTCTTTCCTGGGCTCACGAAGAATTGTTCCCAGGTGGAACACCCACATGGGGGTGAGCCTGAAAGCTGTTTCCAGGTGATGTGAGCAAATGTGCTACACTAAAGGCGAAGACAACACAGGAATGTAAATGCTGCTGGGTGGGGTGGCAAGTACTATGGTTTTAGTAGTTGGGTGGCAGAGACAGGAAGGTTGGCAGTTCACGGCTAACCTCAGCTGCATTGTGAATTTAAAGCCATTCTGGATTACCTGAGATGTTTCCAAAAAAAAAAAAAAAAAAAAAGAAAGAAAGAAAGAAAGAAAGAAAGAAAGAAAGAAAGAAAGAAGAATGTTTCCTTTGTGAGTTGAGGTGTCTGTCTGAGGTACAAACAAAGATCCACCTTACTAGTCAGTAAACTCCAACAGGTGACTTTTTTTTTCTTGAGAATTCAGATTTTTTTTTTGTAAGTTTATGTAATTTAACTAAGCTCTCTTCAAGATCTGTCCTGGATGAACGGTGAGCATGACTACCATCATGATTTGATATTTAATAAGTGTTCAAGACATGCCTGAACACTCCTCTTACTTTCAAACATGCACTATCTCATTTATTCTGCAACAGACAGCCCTATGAGAACACTGTCATCACCATCATTGGTAGTTTTTGTTTCTTTTTTAATTCTTTCATTACTTATCTTAGTGAATGAGTGTTTGGCCCATATATATGTCTGTACCATGTACATGCTGGTACATGCACACAAAGGCCAGGGGGTGTGATGGATCTCTGGGATTGGAGTTACAGATAGTGTAAACTGCCATGTGGGTGCTGGGAACGGAACAAGGTCCTCTGGAAGATCAGCTAGTGTTGTTAACCACTGAGCTGTCTCTTTAGCCCCAAACACCTCTACTTTTAAAATACAAACTAAAAGCAAGGCATGAGGGTATTGTTGCAACTCATTCAAATTCAACAGTGAAGGGCTGGAGCTGGTATTTTAGCCAGGCACTTCACCACTGCTGCACACACACACACACACACACACACCTGTGAATGCCATGTTTCTCTAAAGCCCTTATCTGTGAATTCTATACTGCCCCAAAGCCCTTAGCTATGAATGTCATACTGCACCAAAGCCCTTAGTTGTGAATGTCACACTGCACCAAGCCCTTAGTTGTGAATGTCACACTACTCCAAATCCTTAGTCATTGCATGCCATACTGTATCAAGCCCTTAGCTGTTGCATGCCACACTGCACCAAACCCTTAGCCATTGCATGCCATACTGTACCAAGCCTTTAACTACTGCATGCCATACTGTCTCAAAGTCCCTAAGATGATTATAAAGGCCATTGTTCCACTCCAGCATTTGTTAAAGTGGCAGTGGCAGGCTTCCCAAAATCCTTTAGTGTTCTTTTAGGGTTTCTATGACCAGATGAGAATGGCTGACCCAAGGTGAGTGCAAACACAGGAGTGGAACAGGCAAAGGTGTCTGACACACCAAGGAATAAGCATTTGACTATGGTCATGCCAATGCTTGAAAGCAAAATTTACAATTTTGGCCAGATTTACATGTGAAGGATCTACAGAACCAGGTTTTCATGTCACTGCTGCTGTCCACTGACCACCTGTGAGTATGCAAGCTGCATTTTCCCACATATTTGTAGCACCTTAAGAGAACAAAGCCAACATTCAGAAGGCTGCCTCTCATTTAGAACTTAGAGATGGCTCCGAGCAATGCTTTAGATTAGCTCTGGTTTCTACTTGTGCTTGGAACATTTTTCCTTTCTCTTGCTAACTTCAGACTTAGCCTTCCAGAATAGTCACCCATACTGGCCTTCTCCCCTGGCCTGGGCAACACTGTCAGCTCTGTCCTGTTTTGTGACCATTCATATCCACTTGCACAACACTTGAACTAGTGGGAATTTTGGAGGAAATGTAGCGCAGCCTTTAGATTCTCTACAGGGCTGAATTGAACTCATAGCTCTATTGCCACAGGCACAATTGATGAATTGGATTTGAAAGAAAGGATGGCATCCAGGGATCACTTTCTGCAGGAGCATTCTTGTAACTCAGGACTTGTAGAAATAAGACCTCTTACCCATGACTAGAGTTGGGCCCGTTGAGGCTTAGACCCACACTTGGCATCCCCAACTGATGTTCGTACAGATTCTAAACATTAGAAAAAGTTACTAAAAAAAAATTGCCACCTGGAAAGGACATCAACTTCCACTGACAGCCATCAACACTTTATTACAAGATAGGTTTATAGAAACTCAGGTATAATGTTAATCTTTGCAAGATCAATACTTGGGAATGGAAAGGTCAGGTCTAAGCAGGGAGAATGAGCCTCTGAACAAGAATAGGAAAGGTGAAGAAGATGAGGAAAAAGTAGGAAAGCCGCAAAAGGAAACAAAACAGACAAGAAACATGTCTTGTTTCTAAGCCAGCTTTTGGGGAACCCTCCTGAGCATATTTCTGTTAAAACATGTATATACAGACATACACAGGGGCCATAAAGAATCATATCTCATAAATTTACTATCTAAGGAATCCACAAACTCTCATGTTTTCCAGATAGAATTTGACAGTTTAGACAATGTGGATTAGATGAATTTGATTGATATCTTAATTTGAAGAAACTGCCTTTGAAATACCCGGTTCTTTCTGTCAAGAGAGTTTAACCATAGTTGGCAAGGAGGTCTTTCAAGGTGGAAGGTCTATTTGGGAATCTTCAAGTTCGGGAGGTTTGCCACGGTAGGTGGGACGTCTGCTCTGTTCAACCAGTAAGCATGCCTAGACTCTCTCCTGGGTCTACACGCTCAAGGCATGAAAGGGCAGAAGAACGAATATTTGATTATTGCCATCAGAGAGTGTATGTGAGTCAAGCAGACACAGACGGCTCTGAGCCAGTGCCTGCCACTGGCCAAGGCACCTGCAAACCACACTTGTTTTCTGGCCATGAGAGAACAGGTTTGGCTGTCTCTGGCATGTCTTCCTTTATAGCCCTCATATTCTTGGCCAGAAGAAGATATGGCCATTGATATCTTTTCCAGGCATGGCTTGTTTTCCTTTGTAGATTTTATGCACTGGCAGTCCCAATCCTAGGGTAAGGAAATGCTCGTTTAGAAACAACAATAGCATCGACGACAAAAACCTTCTATTGTGTGTGGCATTATTCATGTCTGTAGCAGTCTTTCCAGACAAACTTGCCATCCACTGGTCATAAAACACCATGCTTGCCCATATTTCCTGCCCATAGATACTTCCTCTGTTTGCCGATCTTACATGTTCAAAGCAGGGCTCTCTGTACTCTGGCTGAGGTCTTTTGTTGAGTGCTTCTACCTCGTGGAAGGTCTTGTATAGGGACAGAACTTTAGTTCCTTCTTCAGTGATTTGATTTTGATTTTTATGTTTCCAAATGTGTAGGTCTTTCGTTTTCTTTTTGGCTATAAAGAGAAACACAAAGAGACAGAGATAACCCAATCTTAATAAATACTAACCCAGAACTTATTTTGCTGACCATATTTAAAACTGAAATTCTTTGAAGATTAAATCTAGTCTGGCTACATATTTACAGACTTTCTAAGACGCTCAGTAGGGGTGCTTGGAGAAACGTTCTGTCAAAGATCTCCAACCCTTTCTCTATGCCTCACCACATCTCCCCAATTGTTTCATTCGGATTTTTCCAGAAGATCTCTATGATTTGTTTCCTCATGAGAAAATATACAGATGAAACATTGCCCAAGTCCAAACCTGAAGTATCCCCAGGGATTTGGGAAAATCCCTAAAGTCACAAGGTCGTTTGTGTATTTGTTTTGAGGGGAGGTAGTAAAGACCAGGAGAAGAAAAGCAGCTTCTTTCTGTTAGCTGACAAGGGTACAGGTGGTAGAAGCAAGAGGTTGCTACTAGCCTTTGCTCCATAGAACAAGAGGCTGTCTCCATTCAGCGATGGGTAACGAAGCCCAGGATGTCACTGATCAGCATCCTCAGTATACCCTGAACAGTGATTTCAAAAGCTGGTCTTTGGTGAATGTTTGCTTGTTGACTTTTAGGTTAGGGGATATCTTTGTGTTGTTGACCATCAGGAAACAGTTGAAAATAAATGCTTCCACTCTTCAGCAAAATCAATGTGGATCTTTAACACTATTTATTCAAAATGTACCATGGAGGGGCAGGGAGTGAATCTTTGGATTTTCTCTGTGATGTTATCCTTGGGGTCTGTAACTCTGGACTGCTGTAGTCTAAAATAATTTCCCGGTGATCATGCTAAGAGGACAGAGTGTTCTGCCGACAGTGGAGGATTCTGAAGAAAAATAGAATTCCCTTCAAATTCCAGGGACTGTTAATATGTAAGAAGTGGTGATGATAAGATCTTATAACTAAAGACAAGAAAATAAATAAAATCAGAGTTAAGAAAAGCTATAAATGAATACCAAAATAGCTCCCTAATAATGAAGCTTAATAGAACTGGGAGAAAATGGGGGGAACATTTTTAATTCCCTCTTCTACCATTATTTTAGACTGGAAAATACCAACTGACTAGAGAAAGTTTATGGGAGGGGAAGTGAGTCATGTAACCCACACAATCAAAATGCCTAGATACACAGAGTTAGTACCAGGGATCACAAACACTGCCAGGAAAAATCACTAGATGGTTTTGTACAAAAATCCAGTTCCCGTCGTCTATTTTCAGAAATGTTGGCATGGTAGATTTGGGGTGGCATCTGGCAATCTGTATTGATTTTGCAGCATGTCGACTCTTGCAAAGCACAAATGTAGTGTTAAGGCTTTTGATGGAGATGCCAGGAGCCTAGGTTCTTCCGGTAGTCTATCACTAATTCATTAAAGAGACTCACTTGACTAGCTGCAGCTTCCTAGCCTAAAAAATCCACAAAAAATAACCCTCTGCTCTGCTCATTTCACTGGTCCTTCCAGCCAAAGAGATAAGAGCTGACACAGGCTTCATATGGAAGAAGAGCACATTGCAAATGTGACTGAATATTCCCTTTATCAAATTCTACATGCCTCATCAATCACTCTCCCAAATTAATCAGGAGAGTCCCTCTCTTTTCCCAGCTAAATTTGCACATGGAATTTCAAATCCTCAGATATTAATTCGTAGGCTGCCCTATGTGCAGTCCTGTGGCAAGCTGTACTGCCATTACCACCCTCTGCAATTTTGGGCAAATTATTGAAATTATCCCACCTGTGAAAATAGGGTGCTTTTACCTGCTGTCCTGAGACATGGAAGTCTGGGAAGTCTTTGCCATTTTCATGAACCTGGTTCTTCTCAGTCATAAACTTCAACCCTGACCAATCACCTTTTCCATCTCCCACAATGGAAATGACCATGTTGTGATAGAAGCTGAAGTCTCCATTGTATTTGGCATAAGGCAAGTTCGTAAAAACTTATGCAGAATAATAAGCAACCTTTTCCTTTGCCAAAATTCTCAACAGAGTGCTCATTATAAAGAAACATCCTGAAGTGAGGCAGCAATGTCTAATCCTCGGTGGGTGGTGAGAGCCATAGCATTCCCAGGGCCTTGGCAAATCAGCTTTGTGAGCACTCAAAACCCTTCAGCAAACAAAACTTGAGAATTCCAGAGGTGCCAGTAACTAGGTCAAAAAAAGTAAATAGGTATATTCCATGGGGTCTTTTCCGACCCCATCTCTAGAGTGGGTTTTGGCAAAGAGGTACAGGAAAATAAATGTCTATTGGAGATGCAGGGTCATGGGGAAGAATAACTGGGGATTTTTAGGAGTAACCCATATGGGACATTTCATACATAATCATCTCTGACATCCGAAGAGAGCCAATCTGGCAGATGGCAGATGCCTCTAGGAACATGGGTTTTCTTTTCTTTCTATTGTTTTCTTTTCCTGGACATTCACTCTTGTTTAAAAATGTATTATTAGTGTGTTTGTAACAATAGCTATCAAAGATGTACAACATTTCACTGGAAATCGTCCTTTTTTTTCCATTGTCATTATTATTACTGCCATTATTATTGACAAGTTCAACAATATGGGGGAATCATTCTTGAACCTTCAGCCCAGGAATGCCTTTAAAAGAGCATGCCACCTGGCATCTGACTTAGTTTCTGGACAGCTGTTTTGAAGCCACCCCTCCCCCAGTCCAAATGGCTAGTGGGAGAAGAGACAATCTAGCAAAGCTGAATGGTCACCTCCCTGAAAATAGGGCTAGGAGAAATAATCAAACTTAAGGCCAGGCCTCTCTAAGTGTTCCATGAAGCCTTTTCTGACTCCCACTCTGCAGCCACGACATCACCTTCAGGTCTGTGGGAGCACTATAGCACCTCCCATGCTCACCTGTCTGTCCTTGCCTCAAACCTGACTCATCACCATGGTTTCTTTCCAAAACACTCTCTAGTCACCTCGTTTCTTACTCATCAACTGGGGAAAAACTTCCACTCTGTAGTCTATCACAATGGTCCACACATGTACGGATTATTTCCATTCATCTCTCCATCCATCCACCCATTCATCCATCTGGTCCTTCTGCCCCATTATATTGAAATCTCCTGCAGGCAGACATTATGCTCTATCCACCTCTGTTCTTGGTGTCAGCCTCTCCACAAAAGAGCTCAGTAAATGTCAACTGAACTGACTCATTGGGTGGGTGGTTGAATGGATGGTCAATTTCAAAAGTATATATCACACACCGAATTATTCTCTCTTTCTCCAAACTGCATTGTGAAAGGTGGGGATAGTATACCTTACGTTTTACTACATCCAAGATACTTGGAATGAGATGCCTTGCTTACCAATGATGCTGTAGTGGTTTGAATAAAAATGGCCTCCATGTAGCTCATATGTTTGAATGTTTGGTCCCAGTCGGTAGAACTGTTGGGGAAGTATTAGTGGGTATCTCCTTGTTGGACGAGGTGTGTCAATCAGGGTGGTTTTGAGGTTTCAAAAGTCTAACACCAAAGACTTGCACCATTCCCAGCATTCTTTCTCTGTCTAATACCTGTGGATCAAGACATGAACTTTCAACTGTTCCTGTCTCCATGACATTGCTCCAACATCTTGGATTCTAGCCATCTGAAACCATAAGCCCACAAACTAAACACTGAATTTTCTAAGTTTTTTTGGTCACTATGTCTTATCATAGCAAAAGAAAAGTAACTAAGACAGATACTTTGCATCTATTAGAAAATATATCAGCCACTGCATATATGGGGAGTAGGAGTGTGCATCTCCCTTTGAAGACTGTGAGATCTGCTGTCTGAGCCCTTCGGACTGGGAGGCTGGAGGGGGTGACAAAGGAATGCCTGCTGTTTGGCGAATCTTGTCTTCCAGATTTGGGTTTTGAAAGGAGAAAAGGCTTCTGGAAGGCAACCTAATATCTATATGTAGTTTACAAAGTAGAAAGTTCTAAAATAGAGAGAAAAATTTCCTAGGGCAGAGAATGCCTTATAAAATAAAACTTAAAAAATAAAATACTATCAGGAGGTTGCTGGAAACTTAAAGGAGAGATGTTCTGCCTCATCCTGTCTTTAGGAGTTGTCTAAGACAATGGCTCAGGCCCACTGCTGAGGGCAAGGGCTTTCCCACCCTCATCTTTTTGCATACCAATTCCACATTCTGAGTAATTTTACTTGCAGTTACTCAATGTTAAACTCTAACTACTCTGGTGCCCATTATGGTGCCTATAGCAGTACGCCCAGCTTTCTACACTATATTGAAAACGTAGGAGACCCAGTTGTTCAGCATTACAGAAGAATCTGGGTATCTTCATGTTTAAACAATCACAAGAACAGCAGAAGACAGTATCCAAGTGCCCTAGAGTGCACCCCTTTGTTGTGTCTTAGAATGACTTGAAGAAAGTTTGAAAATATTTTGATCCCATGCCACACAGTATCAATTGAATAAAAACCCTCAGAAAAGGAACCCAGACCTCATTATGTCTAGATTTCCTAGGTGATTCCAAAGCCCAGAGAACTTTGAGACATGATGTCAAGGGAAATGCCTTAGTTCTAACAATTAAAACAAATGAACTTCCTGTCCATTCACAACTCCACAACCTGGGGCTTCCCTATAAGCATATGTGGACTACACAGCCCACACATTTGTCATCTTGATGAGTATGCTTCAAAAACCCAAATTTTTAACATAATGACCAATACAGAGAAGGTGGGTGCTATAGAGATTTGCATTGGTATGAATCTTGGTCTATTAATACAAATTTAAGGTAAATTTTATTATATGTATATTTTTGCTCTTGATTAAGGTATTGTGTTTGTACAGTTCATTAAAAATGTAATGTATAATTAAGAAATATAGGTTAATAGAGAGTCATCTATAATAGTAAAGCTTGTAGTCATGTTAGTTAGGTTTTAATTCTTGCTTGATACCTGTTTTGTTGTATGTAATTTACTATGTTAAAGTTAAAATCTTTCTTTTTATTTAAACAGAAAAGGGGAAATGATGCGGGAAGCTCTTCTGTATATGTGTTGCTTTTATTGGTTAATGAATAAAGAATCTGCATTGGCCTGTGATAGGGAAGAGTAGAGCTAGGCGGGGAAAACTAAACTGAATGCTGGAAGAAAGAAAGCAGAGTCAGGGAGAAGCCATGTAGCTGCCTGCAACAGACAGACATGCCAGAACCTGCTGGTAAGCCACAGTCACGTGGAAATACACAGATAAATAGAAATGGGTTAAATTAAGATGCAAGAGCCAGCCAATAAGAAGTTAGAGCTAATAGGCTAAGTAGTGATTTAATTAATACAATTTCTGTGTGGTTATTTCAGGTCAGAGCAGCCAGGAATGAACAAGAGGCCTCCCCTAACAGGTAGGCAATAGAGAAGCATTTGCTTGAAAAAATATATGAGGTATTACTTAATAAGCCAACAAGTGAAGTCATCAATAATATTATTTATCAAAAAGGTGCTAATACTATGGTTGTGGCAAGGAATTCCAAGAAATTCAGTAGAGCTAGCCCCAGTGCTAACAAGGCATTGGTACATAATGGAGCTGCAGATATTTAGTACATTGATAAGCACCTTGGGTAGATTGGAAGAATCAAGAGCTAGGCTTTTCAGTTCACCTTGGGCAATTGCCAGCTCCATTGCTCAGGTCTCTGTCCATCTGCCTATGTACTGAGATGCCCAACAAATAAGCCACATGGCAGAGACACAGCAAAGTGCAAAGGATGCCGAGGTGGGAGAGGACCTATAAGAAAGAGTCTAGGAAAAGAAGAAAGGGGTGGTGGATTGTGAACACGGCAAGGAAGGGATTCAGGAGGTTGGAAGCATAGAGAGTGACTGAAGAGGTGTGAAAAACTGGTGGGGCCCAGCAGTTCAAGAGGACAAGATGACAGCCAGAGTTTTATTTTCTGATGATTTACCAGCACTAGGACTGAGAGCTGGGGAACGCCAGTGACAAGTGAGCCAAAGGATTCAAAGAAGAGGACACCATGTCCCATTGTTAGCATGTTACTTGGAAATTCCGAAGGCTGACAAATCGCCTCCCATTCCTGAGAAAGCCCAGACAGGCGGCTCCCTTTGGGATGCACTCGAAACTCTAATGCTTCCCTGCTAGAAACAGCAGCTCATTCCACTTGTCCGTCTGGTCTGCAGTCCTAGCAAGCGCGATGAAACTTTATGAGGCTTGTTACAAGCAAATTACATGGGAAACTGCGAAGCATTGGAAGGAGAGGGTGGCAGTGAGGTGCTGAGCACACTGCTGGAAAAGGGAACAGGTAAAGATGCTGGGCAAAGCCTGGACTCGGAGTGCACCGGAGCCCATCACTGAGCAGCTGGCAACTCCTGCCTCCAGGGCCCAATTTTCCAAGCAATGACTTGAGTGTTCACACCTGCACTGGCTGAGGCAGCAGCCCTCCCTCTGCAGAGTTAATGGGGCAGGCAGAACTCAGGGATGCTTTTGGCCATAACAATGACTGCTCTCCTCCTTGGCCCTACCTTCCCTACTGGTGGAGCAGATTTCTCTCCAGCAGCTTGTGGCCTCCCTGCTGCTGGTCTGTGCAGGCACGCACGCTCACAAAAGATGGCTCGGGGTTAGAAAAGAATCTCAGTACTTCTCCCAGATCGGTTGAGAAACTAAGTCTCGCCCCCTTTCCTAGCTGTCTTCTTACTTCCCAGTTCACAGACCGTCAATATTTAAGATACGACTCTGTTTCCTGTGAACTGGAAGCATAGCCAGGTCCCCGTGCTTCTCTTCTGACTGGTGCTTTTAGTTGGAAACAAACTTGAGATAGAACAGCTGGGAATCTCTATCCCAGAAGTTGAGATTCCTATGGTTTGCTATAGTTCCTAAATACACTAGAAAAAAATAATTAAACAATTTTAAACCTAGAGCATATTACTTTCCTTAAAGTCATTCTCATAGTGATTACTGCTAAGAAGTCTCATTAACTAGGCTTCTCTATTTGCATCATAAACATTTGCACACACACACACACAAACATATGCTCACTCAGAACCTCCTGATTAGGCCTTGCACACTGTGGACACTTTAGCAAAGGAATGCAGGGAGCATTTCACCAAGGCAGAGGTTTGGGCAGATGCCTTGGACGAATCTAAATTCAGGAAACCAAAGAAGCAAAGGAGAGATGCTATGTGAATGCTGTTACATAAATTTTCCTCCCAGCACAGCCTGAGGTGGTTTAGATGCCGTTTTCATCCAATGGGAGCTCCTTAAACTCTCCTCCTAATGCTGGAAAAACATTCACTTAACAGGCTTGTCCAAACAATTCCCTTTTTAATTCAGACATGATGAACTGCAGGGGAGAAGCAGAGCCCCAGGGCTGTCCACCTCAATACCATCACTCCTGACATGGCACAGAGCCACACGCTCACCTCAACGGCCCATTAAAAAGTCTGATGGGGAAACGAGGCTCTATGGTCAGGTTACAGAAACAGGCAGCAAGCAATTAAGGCCTTCCCAGTTGCCCTGTCCTTCTATTTTCTTTTCTTCACAACACCCACACAGTACATGTGTACATACCTAGCTCTCTCTCTTTTGCCTTCACTTGGATGTTCCTTCACAAGCTCTTCCTCCACCACCTACCCACTTTCTTGCGCACATTCTAGTTTGTGATGGTTCTCCCAGACTCCAACTTGAAAGAGAAACAACAGCCACACAATTGTCCCACGTTCGACAAAACACAGCCACACCGGCAGCCTTTCTTTGCCCCATGCACATTCTTTCCGAATGCACCAATTTGCCACCTCTTCTGTTTGACCTTGAACCTGCATTATCTCCCTTTCCCATCCAAGGGAGGCATTTTTGTGATTCTACTTTCTAAGTTGCTCACACCTCTCCATTTCTCAGTGGCCAGATGCTCCGTCCCCTGCAACCACTTCAGGCAGCTTCTTGAGGCCGTTTTAGAACTATTTTATTGCTTTGTCTCACTTTTCAGTTTCTGTCCTTCCAACTGAACCAGACTCCCCTGGGCTAAAAACCTGGCTTGGATTATGTAACAAGTTCTTTGGGGAATAGATAAGGATACAGCCAGTCATGTAGAAGGACCCCACCAAAAAGTGTGTGTGTGTGTATGTGTGTGTGTGTGTGTGTGTGTGTGTGTCTATGTGTACATGCCCACTCATAGGATCCTATTGTGAATCTAGTTGGTAGAAAGTAGTGGGAATAAAGACAATTCTAGTCTGGCTAATGTTATTTTCTTGTACAACAGTCATTTCAGAAGTGCTAACAGGATAAAAAAAATACCTTTGGGTAAAATGTACATCTATGAATTCGTCATATGTGCTTCCTGAGATATGTGCTATGTCAACTGCAGCAATCAATGTTCAGTGCAATGATGGAAATGTATTCCATTACTTAGTCAGTCTATTGAAGTCATGTGATATGAAACATTCGTTATTGTGAAGTTTAATAATATTGTACATCACACTGTGATTAATACCCATTCAATTATCTAAACATGGCTTGCTCTGCACATAGTTTTAGAGATATGGAAATCATTGTAACACATTTCACACATATTTCCATATATAACATTTTTTTCTGTGATATTTCAAAAATTTGGATGCAGTCCCCATTTGACTGCTCAAATGGATGCTCATGTATGTTGAGTTCAACTCATAGGCTGGCTTCCAAAAGGAGCAATACGATGCGCAGGGGCTGTGCAGGTGGCCGAGGGGCAAAGCAGAGCTAGAGAAATAACGGAAAGGGTCTTTCTGCACCTGTTTTTGTATCAGTGGCCCTAGACATATCAGCAGGCAGAAGCTGTGTTAAATAGTTGCTAAGTGCTTCCTCTTGGGAGAAGTTTCAGAAGCTAAATGGGATTTACACAGCCATGTCTGGGATACTGTCTAGAGCAGAGGTCAGTAGATAATCTGTTAGTGGAGGCTAGATACACAGTAAATATTTTCTTCTCTGGGGACCATATGGTCTCTGTTGCAATTGCTCAATCTGCCACTATAGACTGAAAGTCTTCTCAGAGGAAAGCCAGTGGGCACAATTCTGGTAGAGCAGAAAACTTTATTTATGAATGTTGTATATTTAAATTTTGCTGAATTTCTCATGGCCATACACACACACACACACACACACACACACACACATGCACACGTGTGTGTGTTCATTTAAAATGGAAAAATTCTCAGCTCATAAACAATATAGGCATAAACTTTAACTTGTGTTTCATTCTCAGACCCCTGCCCCCTTGATCTCTGGAGAACATATACTGTCAGTCAGTTCCTCATGCCTTTTCTACCTTCTTCTTTTCCATTCTTTACTGCCTGACTTCTCCTTAATACTACGTCTAATGATTTCCAGGTTTGCTGCTATGTAAAGTGATGGCCTCCTACCTTTCCTCTTTAAGATGCCACAGAAGAATTGCCTTTCTGGGTACCCTCATCCAAGAAGCTGCTTCTTGTCTGTAAGAGAGGATGAGAGCATTTGTTCCATTTATACAGTCTCAGTGAAGAGAGTGGTATGGGGGAAAAGCTTCCATATAACTAGTGCTATTGGCTACACTTCTTTGCATTTTTCTACAATGCAACTAGAATCCATCCTTTTGGAAGCTGCAGAGAAATTACCATGTATTAGTCACATGATCTCTTGAAGAAAGCATAAGTACTAACCATTACCTCTGCACCCACTCCCCATGTCAATTCCCTGTTGAAGAATCTCACAAAATCTACATGAAATGGGAGATGTTTTAGCCTGTCTCTGCATTGCTATAAGAGAATGCATGAAACTAGACAATTTATAATAAACAGTAAATTTTCTTTGCAGTTCTAGAGTCTGAGATGCTTTGGATCAAGGTGTTACTATCTGACAAAACTTTCTTTTGTGTGATTAGAACGTGGTAGAAGCGACAATGGCAAGGAAGTGAAAAAGAAAGAGCAACCACTCCCCTAAATCCTTGATATAATTGTATAACCTTATTCTTCAGACCAGAATCTTTGTAGCCTAAACATCTCCCATTTAGGATTCAAAAGCATAAATTGTGAGGAACATATTCACCATCGACATAAGTACTCAGAGCCTGGCTGTATCTCTATTTTCAAGTTCTCCCTTCAAACACAGAGATGACATTGAAAGTAGACTCACAATAGCATGGGGTCCAATTTCGCCTCCAGTCAACCCCAACTTCAATCAGTTGTAGCCAGGTTAAATGAAATATAAGAGGCCAAGACAAGTGTCATAGTATCCCTAATTCATAGAGAAGACTGAGATTGAAGTCAGGAGGGATATACCCTAAATATATTTCAGGATATGAAATTCAAGTATAACAGAAAACCTTAATATGTTACCACTATTCCAGGCTCTTGTCTTTATTATAGGACTCTTATGTGAATACATGCTACATCTTTATCTTTAGTGGAAATTCTTGGGTTTCTACAGTCAATGCAGCCACCTACTAATTGAAAGGTTATCCTCTTCACTGCTGAATCCAACAGGTGAAGAAATTGGACTAGATCTTAAATAATCAAAGCTACAGAAGCGTAAAAAGGGACGCACAGCTCATAAGAGATGCAGAGTCTCGTTTTCTGCTATAGTCCTTCCACTCATCACCCATGCTCCTTGCCCAATGAGCTTGCAAAGAAACCACAAACAGGAGGTCTCTGAGCTGTTTAAAGCTTGAACACACTATGGAATTTAACTTTGATACCAATACAAGCCCCACACTCTCCTTACAACTAGTTATTTTTAGCCAGCCCAGCACGATGACAGCAGCATGGCTGCAGTGATAGGCAGCTCGGGAGGGCTGTACCAGTGGTCAGATACCCTTCCTCCCTGCTGACAGACAAGCAGCACGTCCTTCGTTTGCCTAGAAAACTCATTCCTCTGGGAGACCAGAATCTATACCAGCATTAAACAATTGGTCAATTCTAGGAGAACTATTGGAAAAACCACAATCTGCATCACAATTGGCAAAAGGTCAGAGTGGATTTACTAAAAGCTTGCCTTACACGGACCAAAGTCAGGAATCAATACAAAAAATTTGATATATGGAAGGAGATTATGACAAGATAGTGTCAATTACTATGAAGCAAATAACTGTCGCAAGAACAGGGGCTAGGGCTGCCAAGGCACATCCAAGGAAATCCTGGTCAGAGTTCGTAATTATATTCCTCCCAAGTATGAATTATTTATTAAGCAAAGATTCTGAAATGCTTTATGAACCAAATTATTAAAAGCCAACTGCTGATTTTGTACGTTTTCCTTTATAAAAATCCAGACCATATGGTCTAGGACCTGAGGATAGGGTGAGTATGAATATAATTCGATTAACAGTTTAAGAGACAGGCTTTGGGATGAGCCACATGCAATATTATGCCCATCCTATTCTTTAAAGAAATTTTGCCATTTAAGTACCAAAGGAAAATATTTTCAGTTCATTTTGGTTACTATTTGAATTAATCCCAATTTATTAGAGCCAGTAAGAAAGAAAATGTTGCAGTTAGATTCATCCAGCCCTTATTCCAACCTCAGAAGGAACATATTATAGGTCACTGCAGACCTAGTCCCAATCATGAACCCATGCGTTCCTTCTCAAACACTTATTTAAACATTTACACTGCTGTGCTTTGGAATCTGAGCTATCGGGTAGTCTCCAATTGAGCAAGGAACTGACATCAAAATAAACTACTATAACACAGTTGGATAATACACATTAAAAAGAGGTGTATAAAAAATAGTTACTACTTACAGCAAGCACACCAGGAGGTTTGAGGCCATATTATTTACACACAATAAAAAAACGAGCAAGCGAGTGGACCATTGAGATGACTCAATGGATATGGTGCTTGCTGCCAAGTAGGGCTGACCTGCGTTCAACCACTGAGTTCCACACAGTAGTAGCCAATAATTTTTTTTGAAAGTTACCTGCAGACTTCAACACCTACATTGTGACACACACATGTAAATCAAAGCACACAAATTAACAAATAAACATAATTTTTTAAGTGAACCAAAGAAAGCCTAGATCACGTGTCTTCTGATTCCTGGGCAATCTCCTCAGAGCAAGTCATGTTTAAAGTTTCCAGCAGAGCTTTTAGGGGAGAGGGTACCCCAGACAGAAGGCAGAGCATACATAAAGGTGTGAAGACTTGAGAAATGATGGGGGTATATAAGAAACTACTAGTCCCTAAGAGGCACCCTGAGAACCTCAGCAAAGGGAGAATCTTCCTTCAGTAACACCACCTGCTAAGACACCATGTGATCCCATTGCCCTTTGCTGGGATTGCTTCTGCTTGTGGGAAACATTGGCAACCCAGCCCATCTTGGACACATTCACATCCAACTCTCCACACCTCTTTGTCCTTCCTTCAGAGTTCCATATATTTACTGCTCTAGGAACCGGTCTTAGTAGGAGCGACAGATTGCTCTCGATTTTTCCAGTGACCAGCCACAGATGAAGCAACTCTGCAGCAAGATTGGTCTCCACCTACAAGCTGGACACCAGCCAACCTGGGGTAGGCGTGCTCTGAGGTCTGAGGAGTCAAGCATATTTCAGTCCTGCTATGACTTACTTGTTCTCCCAAACATCTGATAGTACTTCTAACTAGAAAAATAACATTTCAAAATATAGCCCTTTTTTAAGTATTTACTTATTTCTGATATTATAATTCATTTCCCCTCTTCTTTTTCTAACTCTAAACTATCCCATATATGCCTTCTTGTTCTATTTCAAACTAATGACTTCTTTTATTCACTAAGTGTTACCTACACACATGTATGCATGCACACACATATGAATAAAAATACATAAATACAACATAAATGTTCAGTCTGCATAATGCTACATATATATATATATATATATATATATATATATATTCAGGACTGACCATTTGATCTTGAATAACCAGTTGGTGTGCTCTTCCCTAGAGAAGACTAGACGGATTAAAAGAAAGAGTCTAAAGGTTTCTTTGGGTCTACCAGTAACTAGCTATGGTACTTCTGTCTTATCTCTTAATCCCTCCAATTCTCAGTTTTCACCTCTGTTTGAACAGCTAGATGGAGTTGTTAGCGTCCTTGTCCTTCCTAGGTCAGAGCTTAGAAACTGTCAACATAATCACAGTGCAGGTAGGCGGTGTGACATGGAAGATTATTTGGAAACAAAAGTTGGCAAACTTAGCTTGTTGGAATCAACAAGCCGAACATACTCGCTATAGTTTTTTAACAGAGTACGAGTGAAACAAGGAAGGAGATGTGGCAAGCACAAACTGTTGCCATTACAGAAGTTTTGAGCTCTATGCTAGCATGATATGGGATTCCCCTCTGTATGCTGTGAATACCATTGGTTAATAAAGAATCTGGCTTAGCCTGATAGGGTAGAACAGAGCTAGGCAGGGAAAATTAAACTGAATGCCAAGCAGTGATTTAATTAATACAGTTTTTGTGTAGTTATTTTAGGAGTCTGGGCAGTCAGGAAACAAACAAGCAGCCCCCTTCTACATTAGGACATCCTGAAACTGTCCAGACTGGAGACCTTAGCTATCTAATATTCCAAAGCACAATCATATTCCTCAACTCTGCTTAGCCTCTGGGGGGACATTACACGTGCTACAGCATTCTTCTCATTGAGAAGTGGGTCTGTGATCCCTCTTCTTGACTGAGTGGACTTCATAACTGTTTTGTCTCATACACTATGCGGACAATGGTGTAGTAATGTTTTATTTGTATTTTAATAAATAAAGCTTGCCTGAAGATCAGAGTGCAAAGCTAAGCCACTAAATGCAAGGGAGTGGTGGCACACACCTTTAACCTCAGGACTCAAGAGACAGACAGACTGATCTCTATGAGTTCAGGGCTACTCTGGGCTACACAAGATTGATTCGGAAACAGATCCAGGTGGTGGTGGCTTACACCTTTAATCCCAGTGTTTGGGAGTCACATACCTTTAATCCAAGCATGAAGGATGAGGAGACAGGAGTGATATGGTTGGGTAGAGAGAATAATGTAAAGGGGAAGAGACAGAAACTGACTGGAGTATGGAATCTAGGAGTCTGAAGATTGACCCTTTGGTCTGAGCATTGGTAAAGGCAAAAGATCTCTCAAGTGTCTTTCTGCTCTCTTCCTCTGTTTCTCTGATTATCAGCTTTAACCCTTATCTCTGACTTACTTTTTTTTGTTGTTGTTGTTTTTAGCCAGTTTCTCTGTAGCTTTGGAGTCTGACCTGGAAGTAGACCAGGCTGACCCCAAACTCACAGAGATCTGCTGGCCTCTCCCTCCTCAGTGCAAGAATTAAAGGTATGGCATCCACCTCCTAGCTTGACTGGGTTTTGATTAATTAAGACCAACTAGAATTTGAGATACGAAGTGGTATCAAATTTGTTTGAGGGTCCAGGTACAAACTAACTAACCGCTTTTATTTCTTTGTCTCCTGGAATGCTATGTCTAGGAGCCTTGGACTGTAGACTTGACTTTTGACAGACTGTGAAGTAAAGCTGTCTTGAACATTTCCAGAACAGCCCATATGCTATGTGGAGACCACCAAGGTCAGTAAGCAGAACAAAGCAGAAGGACGTGGCAGCACACATTCCTGACCAACAAAATCTTCAGAGACTGTCTTGTTGGTCGGGGGTTCTTCATTTTGAGGTATTTTTAATGCACAAACAACAGAGCCATAATGTGTATGCATATGATATATATACCCATCAGCTCCTCCACCTGCCTAGGGTGTGCATTTTAGTTAGGGTCTCCCATGGTCCATATTATCAAACAAGACCAGGAATGATTCTTCCTTCTGTCCTGTTCTTGTAGCAGGAGTTTCTATGATGTATTTGAATTTGCAGAAAGAGTTTCCAGATTCTCTCATGGTGCCTCTTGGGGAACCCAGATCTGCTCAGAGTTCACTTTTTAATGCTTCTCAGCATTAAAAACTTTTCTCATGCATGCAGACACTGAACTTTTCTATGAAAAGAATATCACCCAGGGTGTGTTGAGAACTAGATCGTACGATAGGATTGGCCCTTAGAACATCTTATAGAACCTAACCAGGCACAAGTCACACAAAGTTGCTTCTCACTGTGTTTGTGGACTGAAAGAAAATAGCGATTTTTTTCATCGTGTACTCCATGACAGGGTAAAGTACCAATCTTTTCTGTGGATTGTTCCACTTAGTGCTCAGAACGGTTTCAAGACATAGATATTATTAGCTTTATCTTGGAAACAGAGAAAATGAAGTTATAGATGGCTGTGCCCAAGGTAGCAGAGATGTCATTTGACTCCAGTGCTCCCAACCACTCCATAGTACCCCATTTCAAAGCTAAGGCATCATAGTTGCTGCCTTCAGGGGCTTCCAACATAGGTTAACCAGAGGAAAGCTACGCACCAGGAAACATTTGCCATACAGACTATGTGTAAGGCCTAGCTCTTCTGCAGATGGCTGTAAGACTCTACACAAGCTCTAACAGCTTACTATAGCAAGACAGAAAAACAACTTCAACTGATAAGAAAAAAACCAAACTGGTTATCAAGTCATAGTTTTGCAGGTCCAAGTCTGGACATGTCAGAGCTAGGTTCCTTCCTCAGAATTTTTCAAGCCAAAATCAATACATTGGGCAGCCTGCTTTCATTCCTAGATTCCCGGCGCTTCTT
Source organism: Myodes glareolus (assembly GCF_982192425.1). Lineage (NCBI taxonomy): Eukaryota > Metazoa > Chordata > Mammalia > Rodentia > Cricetidae > Myodes > Myodes glareolus. The sequence goes on from NC_142030.1 coordinate 66,145,436, forward strand.
TTGTGCCCATATGGGTGGGACAGAATTCAGTTTTTTATAGTGAAGGACTGAGGTCCCTGTTCCCTTGCTGGCTGTAGTTGGGACTATAAGACCCCATTTCTTACTACGTAAGATCTCTGTCTTCTATACCAGCCATGGAGATTTTCCCTGGCCTCAATCCCCTCTCACTTTGAAATCTCCAGGAAGATTCTAGTCTCACTTTAAGGCGCACCAGACCAGGCCAGTCTCAACCAGGATATTCTCTTAAAGTTGACTGATTTGGCCAGCTCTCAGCTGTGCTTGAAAAATCCCCTCACTGCTGCACCCTCATTAATGTTCCCCAGGCTGACTGGGAGAGGTGTGTGTATAGCAGTGGCTGAGACTCAAGAGGACAGTCTTAGGAGTCTACCAACTGGGAGAGCGCAGAGGAAAGACAAGCCAGCCCATAGAAGCTACACCGTATGTTTCACCTCTTTCAGAGGCATCATCCGTCTCTACACTTGAAGGCCCCAGCAGAGGGGGCCCCATTCTGGAACCTTCAGGCAGATAATTAGACAGTAATTTTTAATCTGGGTGTGGAGTTTGGAGAGATGCAAGTACAGATTTATAATACAACGGCTCTGCATGCTAATGTTTGGTACAAAGGTGGAGAGGCTGCAAAAGTGGTACCCCATGCTGGCTCCCCATCTTTCTCCTCTTAATAAGGTCTCCGTGGAGAAGATTCACCCCCCAGAGGGTATGCACTGGGCAGGGTCTGACTTTGCGTTTCCCCCACAGCGCTGTGTTCTCTGCAGAATGTGCAGCTTTCACAGTTGAAGTTGATTATTGAATAATGAATTTTCATTCTTTTTTAATTTCCCAGCCCTCTTCAGAAATGCCCTGCTACTTTTCTACTTACTGAGGCTTAAAAATAATGGAAAGGGGAAAAAAGGCTCTTTCACACAGAGGGAGCAAAACAATCTTACCTATCAACGCCATTTTGATCCTGGAGATGATAGTAAGAATTATTTTAATTAATTCTCTGATTTGGAGTAATTTCATTTTTCAGTTGACCAGACAATAGCACTTCTAACAATGCAAAAAATTCACTAAGTAATCACAGACAAGGCACTTGGTCGGACTAAGAAAACTCCTGGCTTGGAGGTGAGGCTCACACCTTGTCTAGCATGTGCAGGGCTCTGGGTTCAACCTCTAGCACCAAAGAACGTGGAGGATGGGGAAGAGGAGGAGAGGAGGAAAATAAAGAGGAGAGGGAGGAAGAGGAGACTACTCTTTTTTCAGGAGTGGCTTCAGCACCCCAGAGGCTGTAGGGAGGAGGATGGTGAGCTCTAAGTAATTCTTGGTACATAGAAAAACCCTCCTCAAAAAAAAAAAAAAAGCTCTTGCCCTCTTAGAGTTGGAAAGCTGCTCTCTTCTTATGAGTCAGAGACTAGACATGAAGGGTGACCCTGGAAATGGATACTCCACCCAAGGAGAACAGAGTCCTCACTAGGTAAGAGAGTATGGTCGTTCTCCAGAGCAGAGTCCTTAGAGTGTCCCAGTGGGAATATGTTCTATGAACCACTCGCCTGGGGGTTCTGTCACTGTGAGATACTGTAGTTACAGAAAGCAGGGATGCTTTGAGAGAAGAGAGGGGCAAAGTCTGTGCAGTAGGGCAAATAGCCACACTTGAGAAAAGAGAAGAAATGCCATAGTATTAGGCAGCTGTATCGGGTATCCATAACAAGACATCACAGACTTGTATGTGTGGTGTAACAAAATAAATCCATTTTTTTCCTATTTGGGAGGCAAGAAATCTAAACTGAAGGAGATAGTAAGGTCTGTTCCTCCTAAGGACTCTCTCCTGTGCCCTGTGCCTGAGTTTACCTGTTCTTTGTGTCCCGGTCCTCCTCCCACTCTCTCCTTCTCTCTCATTTATTATATTTATTTGTTTAGATATTTTATTAATTCTTTGAGAGTGTCATACAATGTATTTTGATAATATTTACCTCTAAGCCCCCCACCCCAGCTCCACCCAGATCCCCCCTACCAACTCACCCTACATCCCATTTCACATCCCCTTGTCCTTGTTTTTTAATAACCCATCTAGTCCAGCCTGTGCTATCCTCACACTTCTGGGTGTGGGATCATCCGCTGGGGCATAGTCCTAAAGCTACATTCCCCAAAGAAAACTGACCCCGTTGTTCAGAAGCCATCAACTGCCTGTAGCCTCTCTTTCAGGGTCTGGCCTCTTCTTATGAGGACAATACTCTTATGAATTAGGGTTCACATATTTGACCTTATTTTCTCCTAATCAGCTCTCTAAGGGCCCTGTTTCCAAATAAGGTTAGAACTTCAGTATGTGAGTTTTCTGGTGTGGCTGGCAACATTTAGCCCATCACAGTGGTTTACACAGGAAAAAGGCTTGGATTTCTAAGCAACAAAAGCAGACATAACCTAAAAGTGACTTTGGGTAAACTGACCTCTGAGCCAAGATCAGTCCTTAAGTCAATACCTTCTAGAATGTCCAAGGAAGGATAGTATGGTTGCAAAGGCTGGTTTGGGGATGGGGCTGCCTCAGTTGTTCTTCTGCAAAGGCTGACCACAGAACCAGGTATCAGCGAGGCACCAATAGAAGCATGCATTATTGCTTATGAGAATGAGTGAGCTGCTCGTGAAGTTTGAGAGAATGGGCTATTGGAGGTTTGCATGACTCTGAGTATGTTGCCGAATAAACACAAGTCAAAACAAGAGTGTTTATTGTGCAAGAGATGAATGGGAATATGCGGATATGAGATCATCATACATGTAAGTGTGTGTGTGTGTGTTTGTGTGTGTAATACTAGTGTGTGTGAAGGTATGAGTGAGTGAAAATGCATGTGTATGTGAATGAAGGCAAGGCGTGACAATGTGTGTGAGGAAATGAGTGTCTGTGTTGTAGTTAGAGTTTACAATTGCTGTGAAAAGACACCATAACCATGGCAACTCTTATAAAGAAAACATTTAATTGAGGGTGGCTCGTTTACAGTTTCAGAGGTTCAGCATTATGATCATGAAGGGAAGCAAGGCAGCATGCAGACAGACCTCGTACTGGAGCCAAGAGTGCTACATCTTGCAGGCAACAGGAAGTCGACTGACTGTCATACTGAGGAAAGCTTGAAAAAAGAGACCTCAAAGCCCACCCCCTCAGAGACACACTTCCTCCAACAAGGTCACACCTGCTGATAGGCCACTCTTCTTGGGAGCCATTTTCTTTCAAACCACCGCAGGAGGTATACGAGAAGTGACTATGTGAGTGTGCATAAGAGTGTGTGTGCACGTGAGTAAAGTGTGGGTGAATGTGTATGAGTGAATGGGAGTGTGTTTTCTAGTGAACAGAGTGCTTGAAAGTGTGTGAGTCTGTGTGTTTGATGCTGGAGTTACAACACAAGCCATGTTACCTGGGTCCTGAGCTACCTTTTATCTGTCATCCTCATAACAGATGTAGGACTTTATCTGAGACAGGGAAAGATCCTATAATGAATAGGTCCCAAGGGTTCATGAAAAGTAGAATAAAGCTAACAAAACATGTAGTCCTACAGACAGAAAGCAATGTGCAGGTTCAGACACCAGCAGTCAAGTATAAAATGTAAGAATTTGACAATGAAATCAGTTTACAAGATCATTTCTTTGTTATATATAGATAAACGTCTGCTTGGATATTTTACTCATTGACCATAGGTTTTAAAGATGTCATATCACTGAATGGATCAAAACTGAACCTAAAAATTTAATGTGTGGGGTCTAGATCTCTGAATTTCTGCAAAATTTATTCACCTTAAGGATATTCCTCTTTTTCCTTGTCCTGGAATTTTATAAAGCCCCCTAGGGGAAGAAATAGCTCATTCATTCCATACATATTCTGCAACCCTTCCATCTTGGTAGACTTCTGTCTCTCTCTTGGCATTTATCATTGTGTAGCTATGGTAAATTTCCTTACATTTTAACTCATTTATTCTCTGACCCCTTAGCCACAATGGAAACTCCAAGAGTGGAGAGAATTTTTGCCCATAATTTTTCACTTCTCTACTCCAGGGCCTTAACTATTACATACCACAGTAGAAACCATGGAAATGTTTTCCTGGCGAATGAGCCCATTGGATGAAAGCCTACTATGCTCTAGGCAACTTGTTGAACCCAAGAGAAAATAAAATAAATGAACTCTTGGCTCTTCCCTCATGTCCCCAGTAGAGGAGAATCGGACTTGCACACAAATGGTTAATATACAGGTAATTGGCAGCCAACAGGAAATGCTGGGAATGCTGTGGACGGGGTCCAGTACCCTGCACAGGACCAAGTGCAAAGACTTAGGCGAGACTTCACGAACAGCAGACATTTGGAAGTTGATGATGTGCTCAACGGCTGTGAGGCAGATAACATGGGGATACTCTGGACCAGGGGGGCATGGGTAAGACAGAGGGATGGGGCCAGGCTTCGCCACAAGGAGAATCTAAAAAGTATAGATTGTTTTTGTCAGGGAACTTTTTATTATCATTTTTAGATCATGTGTTGTAGCAGATAACTGAACCCATGAAAAGTAAAGCTATGGATACAAAGGCTTATTGTACACATCACAGAGTAGAAAACCTTAGGACGCATCTATACTGTGCAAGGTAAAGACTGGGATCTTATTGGGTAGGAAGCTGGAAAGTCACTTTTAAAGATAGCAGAGAAATTCGTAATACAATCAGATTGGCAACTGTAGCAGGAAAAAAAGGAGAGATATGAAAGAGAAATACTAGAAAGATCAGTCAAGGTGTAAAGGAGAAATACTAGTCATGAAGTGTCTGTAAAAAAGCAAGCAGACCAGGGTAGGCAGATGTGGGGCCCGAGTGTCAGACTTGAAAGTCACTAAAGGAGGCAAGAGAGACAGGCAGGCGGCAGTCAGTGAAAGGGATCGGAACTTCTGTTTAAGCAATTGAGTTAACTGTGGCATCACTAATATGGAGACCAAAAAAGAAAAAAAAGCAGGAATAACAGGGCATAATTTGAAATGACCATTCCCGACAGGAATAGTTATGAACGAGGTCTGGATATGGGCATTGTGTCCTGTGTTTGTATTCCCAGCCATTGGAAGCCTAGGCGAGATTATCGCAGGTTTAAGGCCAGCCTCAGCTACATAGAGAGACTGCCATAAAGAAAATAAGAGAGGGATAGAGAGATGGGGAGTGGGTGTAAGAAGGGCAAACGGCCCCTGTCTTTAATATCTTTCAAAGCCTTAGGAATGACATCATCACTAGAGGGAGTATCACTTCCTGCAACCCTCACCATTCCCTGTTTCAACTGCTGCCCGCTTCTCTGGATGACATCCCTCCCTCTGTCCACTCCCAGAGCCGTGCAAGATTCCCCACTGCTCCTAGGTACGCTCACTATAAATCAGGCATTAGTCCAGGCTTTATTGTCTTAAAACAATATAATAAGTGTAGCCAGGGCACCAAGGAGATGCCACCAGCCATTTGTTGACTTGAACTTCACAAGCTGAAGGTACAAAGGAAGATCAATTTCAGTAGACTGTATATTTAAAAATCAAACAAACAAGCAAACGAAGTGTCTTGGCTTGATGCCCAATAAGAAAGTTCAGGAACACCAAGAAATAAATAGAAATAGACATCCAAATACAAATAAGAGTTGCAGCCTATGCTTGTGAGAGACCTTATCCCCCTCCTAGCATTTTTCATCCATCTAATTTCAGTGCTATTTATATCCCAGATGAGCTTTAAGTCCCTGGAAATCTAAAAATTGTTAGGGGAGGCTGGGTGGTGCCTTTGATCCCAGCACTGAGGAGGCAGATGCAGGTGGATCTCTGTGGGTTTGAAGCCAGACTGGTCTCCAGAGCAAGTTCCAGGACAGCTGGGGCTGTTACATAGAGAAACCCTGTCTCAAAAAAAGATGTTAGGGAGAAGAGACGGACAGCATCACTCTGCGCCCTTTGAGACTTGGGCAAGGAGAACAATGTACACAATGTACATGTCACAATAAGGTCAGGGCCCAGGGGGATTGGTGTAGGCAGGCTTTCTGAAGAGAATTCAGGCAAATTTGGTCCTGAACAATGGGCACATGCCATAGGAAGGAGAGAGAGAGAGAGAGAGAGAGAGAGAGAGAGAGAGAGAGAGAGAGAGAGAGAGAGACTATATTCTCTGTTAGATCACAGCAGAAAAAAGTAGCTTAGACCCCTTCTGAGAGGAAGCAGATTGAAGACAGTGTGCTACCTAGTCCCCTAGTTCTCTTTCTTTGTAGACAGGCCTCTAAAAGAGCTCTGGAGAACTAAATCACAAATCGTGCAGGAAAAAGAGGGCAGTCTGGGAAGACAGGAAGCTGCTGGCATCAGCACTATGGGGATGCTGCCAAAACCTGCAGGAAGGGGCTCTGGTAACAGGAACTGAAGGGTGGAATGTTTTGAAGCCGAGTAGACAAAGATGAGGGTGGAAATCTGGAGACTGAAGAAGATGGGAACAGAAGCAGGAGGGTGGCCAGAACCCTGCCTTCTAAATTCTGGAGTCTCAGTAACACATTCGGGAACCGGATGGTTCCATGCGCGGGGATGGGCACAGGAAGAGTTTTGGCAGCCTCAGGTTGCTTCTGTCTTCAATATGCCACCCTCCCCATCCTTTCCTTCTGGCAGCTAGATAATATGTATCCACAGAGATGTGCAGAGATCTTCAAGTTTTGATTCAAGGTCACAAAAGTCAAATGCTAAGGGCTCAAGCCAGTCATGGGAGTGAAAGAACCCAACCAGGTGTAGACAATGTCATTCACCTGGGTCACGCTACTCACAGACACATGGTCACAAGTAGTTCTCTTCCACTGGGAGTGTGCAGTGTAAGAGGACGACAAAGGCTGCTGACAGCCAGCCTCCGGGCTGTAATGCAATAGATGAGATGGCTGATTGCAACCTCTGTGGATTTGTAGTCGATCAATATTGGTCACTAGCCCTAAAACCCACTGTGATCCTAAGACACTAGGGGTCCAGTAGATCCTGCATCCGATGTTCAAGGAGGGATATACTTACTTCTGTTGTCTGCCAACTTTTAAATATTTAGCATTTTTTAAAGGAAGCACAAATGAAACATCTGGGCAGGCTGTATTTATCTAAGAATCAATTTAAAGCTCCTGAGCTGGTTCAGTATTATCTCTGTATAGGCCATAGAGAAGTAGCCTGTCTTGTCTTGCACTGTGCATTGGGGCAATGTTGTCTGTAGAGCCAAGTTCTCTCCCCACATTCGCGTCTCCTGCCTCTCCCGTTATTTCAGGCAGTTTCTCTTAAGTTCCTCAGCCTTCCTCTTCCTGACTTTGAACTCTCATTTTGGTTTCGTATTCTGCCCCCTGGCTGTCAGTGCGGTCACCGCGCCAACCCATCTGTAAATGTTCTTTAAGCGCTGTACATTTTTACCTGCTCAAATCCAAAATCTTACTCAACCTCCCCAGAGCAGTACTGAGCTGAATCTTCCTTCTTCTCCAAATACATCCACATTATAATCCTCAGAGCCTGTCAGAGCCCTTTGGCTTGAAAGAAGGATCTTCGTGAAGGACGCAGAAATAAAGAGAACATTCTGAGCTGTCCCACTGGGCCCTGGACATCCAAGGACAAGTGTTTGTGTAAGAAGGAAAGAGAGGACAGTCACACAGGAGGCAGTGTGACCCTGTCAGTGCAGGGGCTGGTGACACCCAGTTGTGTTGTTTTCAGCCATCCGGGTTGTGCTATTGCGTTATAGTAGTCCCAAGACTTCCTTCTGCTTGCGGAAAGAAATTTCTTGGGATATTAATTATAAGAATGATGGCACCTGTTAGGTATGGGTGTTCTCCAGTTTTCATATCGTTCTTTAGAACAGGAGTAACTGCCTCTCCCACTCACGTCACCCACCCATCACACAAACGGGGAAACGGACACTAGGAATTCACCTGACTCCTCAGCACTGTCGCTAGGTTCTAAACGCCACATTCTTCCATAATTTTAAGAAGTGGCTCTATCGCTATTTCCATATTACAACAGATAAATGCAGGCATTTGTCCAACGCAATGGAGAATTTCTGACAGTTGTTTTCTATGAATTGTACCAATCAACATTAACAACATCAACAACAGAAGCCATGCCTAGTTCACTGGGATCAGGCAGAGCAGTGGAAATACACAGTACTTTCCCATGAAGGCACTGCTGGGCAGTATCGCACAGTGAGTCACCATGAGGGAAATCCCCGACCTCTCAGCTGAATGCTGATAACTTCATCCTCTCGCATCTCTGGGGACAAAGATCACCAAGTCTGGGAAGGGGAATGTTAGGGTTCTATGGTGATTGTACAAACAGGTCAAACTGTGGGCAGTCCAAAATGGAATAGGTTAAAGAGGGAGGCTAGAGGCTCCTGGAATCCCACAAAGTATGAGTAACTGGAAATACTTTGGCAAGTACATTCTGATCTAGAGAAATAAAATTGAAGCATGAATTTCAAATATTAAGCCTGAGCGCTTAGATAATTGAAGTTAATCTCTCTGAACCTCAATTTGTTACTGTAAAATGTGAGGGTAAAATGACTGTATATTGTATGGAATAGTATCTGGGACATACTTGGTCCTCAGTTTAATAATATACAATTATTAAATTATTATTGTTGTTATCATTGCTATGAGTTGACTATGGCATATCCTTTGCTTGATTATACAGAATTTTGACTCAAATATCCTCCAAGAAGATATCATAAAAACGATCCTATCTTTCAACTTCATTTATCTTTTTATAGTTATATAATGAATAGCAATTCCACACTAAAAATAAGCACCCTTTCAAATTATCTTTGAAAATAACTTGTTGCAAGCAAACATAAATTCACCCCATGTGTAATATTCTTTCAATTGACTTTGAGATATGAAAGCACACTTGTTAGAGGAAGAAAATCTATAAAGACTGTGCTCATTCATCCACCAGATATTTATGAAGAAACATCTCTGGAATCAATGCAAAGTGCAGTAATTGCCCTGAGAGCTGTGGATAAAGTGACATGTGATTATAAATAGAAATACAGAAAAGTTGGCTAATTAAGAAATTAAGTGTTAATTCAGAAGAGAGAAAATCCTTTTTAATAACTTGCAGAGAAGAAGGTAGAATGATGGAGGCGGGAGTCCTAGCCAAGATGAGGCTCTGCAAAGGGTGATAGCCTAAGGCATGAGTCTTAAAGGGGAAGTTCTGTTTTTTTTTATGAGCAGCCAATGGCTTCTAGTCAAAAAAACAGAGAACCAAAATCCTGAGTATCTGTGGAAAGCAGATGAGTCTACTGCAATGGGGCCAAATGCATGTAAAAGTATCTGATTTAGCACTAGAAAAGAGGATGGTAAGAGGCCTCCAGTAAACTTGAACATTGGGAACCTTCTTTGTCAGATAACAGGAGTCTTTATGTCTTCAAGAAGAAACGCTGAGGCTGGCGAAGGGCACTCTGTAATTTTAGTCTATGATGGTGAGAATAGGGGTTGAGGGACTAGCTCTAAAGTCATTTCAGTGGAAATGCAGTGGAAAACCAAAGGTAGTTAGAAGGGAGACAGTCAGTGAGATGGGTCAAATGAGAAAAAAGTTCAAGCAGGACTTCACAGTCATAAACCTAAAGGCTTCAAGAAAAGTCTCTTGGTATCAGCTTTAATAAGGAGCAGAACAAAGAGCCAATATCTTGGAAGAACTGATATGTTTAGTTTAGTAGATTCAAAAGGGGTGGACAACATTGGGTTTGGAAGAGAGTTTGACCCTGGAGGTTGAAGAGAGAGCTCTACACAGAGTGATGGGAAGAAGCTGTGAAAAACCCTATGATTTATAGAAAAGGACAGAAAGAGAAGGAGAAGAATGAGAGAAGACTGACCCTGGAGGCTGCCATCCAATTTCATGTGGCTTACAGGAGTAAATAGCAGGTGGCAAAGAGACCACTAAGAAGTTAGGAAGAAAAAAATTGACCCAAACTCTCCAGTCATTAGAGTTCTACAGAGGAAAGAAAAACAATTGAAAAGAATATGGATAGACTAATAGATATCACTAGAGATTTATATAGACACAGATAGTGTCATATGAGAAGAGACTCACCAGGAAAATCAACCTATGTGATTAACAAGTCCTGGAGTTCAGTGTTCAAGGGACACTAGAAAAGTGTCCCAGCTCTAGAATGGAGGAAGGACTCTGCCTTTATACGCCTATCTGTTCTATCCAGGCTCCTGGATAGTTGACAGTACCCACATACATTGGGTGACAGCGTGTTTTTTTATACTCAGTTCATGGATTCAAATGCTAATCCCATAAATACCCATAATAACCAGAAATGATGCCTTATAGTCATGAGTATCCTTAACCTGTCCACTTGTCACTTAAAATTAACACCATACTATCTCTGCTCAGGTCTTGTGTAGGCAGCCATGCTGCTGTGGTATCATGAACACAGCTTCCCGTCATTTGAAGGAAACACCATCTCACAGACAGACTTAGACATGTGAACACAGAAGGTGGAAATTTCATGGGATCCCATCAGCAGACGAAGAATTGCAGGCAAAAGTGGCTTCTGAGAGAGAAGGAGAATTAGTCTATCCCAGACATGAGCCCTCTAATTGGTTATCCAATAAAAAGTGATCATCCTTGAGATCATGTACACAAAAACCATACTAAATAGACTCAGTAGGTTGTATTTATACATTTATGAATATATGTATATATTTATATACAAAATAATGAAGTAACATAATCCTATCTGTTTGAAAGGGAATGAAGTAAAAGGGAGCATGGGATAGGTTAGAGGGAGGAAAGCACAGGGAGAAGTAATGCAACTATATTTTAGCTAAAAACTGATTTTCAAAGTGGATAAAAGAAAAGAACGTCATATTCTCTAATGTCTTTGAGAGAAGTGTAGATATTTCATAGAACACTATCTTAGAGACAGTTGGGTTTTTGCCAAAGCTGTTTCTCTGTTTGAAATAGCAGCTCTACCTACCCCTTTACATCTAGTTAATTCCCATTCACCCATGATGCTCATTTTAAGTGTAATTGCCTCTGAGAAATGACTTCTCAGAGGTATTCAAAAGCATGGTATCCTCACTTTATATTTCCACCAAATTCAGTCCTGCTATCCCATGGCAGACTCTATGTGATTGTTCTGGGCCCCAGGGCTACTATTGAAGGCATAGAAGAAGTGATCAGCTTCATCAGTATGAATCATTCTTCTCTCCCCCAACAGGAAAGAAATGGAAATCTTCAGGCTTAGTGAATAAAATCTGTGGCCATAGAACAAAAGGTCTCTTTTATAGGTTCTTAGTCTTATAGGTGAAATAATTTAACATAGACAGAACAATACACAGAGACAATTACATTAAAGTCTGAGCAGAAACAAACAACATAACAAGTGAGTTGGAGACTGTAGAGCTGCCAAGAAGAAGAGGATGGATAAAAGGAAGACAATGCCATGCTTTCAGAGGTAGAGGTCTAGAAAGCAGGCTGGCTAAGCAACAGAAGTCTTGTAATAGTTGCTTATATGTGGTGGGAGAGAGTCTTCAGAGAAAGAGGAAGAAAATGCCTGGAGTTAACAGATCAGGCAGGCTTAGGATTTGGACCAGTGTCTTAAATAAGGGAGTTAGAAAGGGGGTAAGAAGAAGTTAACTTTCTGCATCAGACATAGCAGCAAGGATCTGTAAGCAATTGTCAAATGAGAGGCTTCTGGTGTATATATGTATCTCATACATATCTAAGAGAATAACTATTCTTCTCATCTTGGTTTTGTTTTTGTTTTATTTATTTATTTATTTTGGTTTTCAAGTTAGGGTTTCTCTGTAGCTTTGGGATCTGTCCTGGAACTAGCTCTTGTAGGCCAAACTGGCCTTGAACTCACAGAGATCTGCCTGCCTCTGCCTCCTGAGTGCTGGGATTAAAGGCATGCAACACCACCGCCCGGCATTCTCATCTTTTTAAAATAGCATCAGATGTACCATGTTTCTTTTTAAAAGGTTTTTCTGAATTACAATTTTTATTTGATTGGTCGATTGGTGGTGGTGGTAGTGGTTAGGTGTTTGTGTGTGTGTGTGTGTGTGTGTGTGTGTGTGTGTGTGTGTGTGTGTGTGTATGCTTACTTGCAGGCCATGGTGCATGTTTGGAGGTCAGAGAAAACTAAACTTCTGTAAGTTGGTTCTCTCCTTCCACTATGTGGGTCCTGGGGATCCAACTCAGGTAGTCAGGCTTGATGGCACCTTTACTCAGAGGCAGTATCCCTAGTTCTATATCCTACTTCTGGAAGTTTCTGGAACTGGAAACTTTCCTGAGTAAGTTTTGATCCACTTGGTTAAGTCTTAAGGGAAGGGATAGTAGCATATTTTTGTAATCTTATACAGTATTTTGGGCACTGTAGAATACCATATCTCCTTCTAGGGCCAGAGTCACAACTCAGAATCCATTCCTTGATCCAAAAATCATGTAACAGAGTAGATTAAAATAATTTCAGAAAAAAAATGATGTATAAAACAGCTGTGATTTACCAGGCAGCATAGCCATCCTCCATGGTGTTCATCAAAACTTTGCCCCTTCACTTTCCTCCCCTTCAAGTGGTGTTTGAAACCCTAAAGAGGGAAAAACACAATCCTTCTTCCATCCTTTATCATCATATTTCACTTAAGAAGAGGAAATTGTGGTTCCTCCTCTTTCCTTAAAATTAGTGTGTTACCAGGGAAACAGAAGTGGGGGTCCAAAGCTGAATATGAAGAAGATGTCCATCCTAGAGAGTCTCCAAGCCTGTTAATGTCTGACAAGCTACCTAGTAGGATCCCCAGGCTTTATACAGTCCTAAAATAGAACTATTTGTGACCTTAACCAAATAAATAATCTTCCAAAATAGAAAAGGGGAAAAACACTGAAAAAAGTGTATGTGTTTAAAATCTACCAGAGTAATTGTAATGAATAGTCAAGCAAAAATCATGCGAAGTCTACAATCAAATATAAATTAGATTTAATGTGGATAGTATGTGCATTACGTATGCACATAATACAGAAACTTGTTTTATGTTGTTGAGGCCATGCATCCAAAAGTACATGTACCCAGGAGGTATGAAGAATTCAATTTTCTTTAGAGAAGGCTAGCCAAGGAAGTTACAACACAATGTACATAATTTATAGGCTTTCTGGTCATTTTATTTAGTGAAATAATCATCTATAAAGTTAAAGCAAACCCTTCAAGTTCACCTTGTATAAATGTCTTCTTCAAGATGTAATATCTTCTTTATATTCATCCTTGTTTGATTTCCATAGTGACTGAAGACAGGTCTACCTTGGAGAACATGAGATACTCATCTTCCACTTCAGCAGTTCTGTGATTTCAGCCCAAACCTCACAAATAAACATTTGACCTTTATCAAAAGCTAAAATACTAATAAAGAAGCTTAAAAGCAAGCTTTCTGAATTTATAAAGGCTAATAATGATGTTTAAAAAAAAAACAAGATGAGACTTTCCAAGCAATTACATGTTTCCACATGACAACATCCGGCCTTATCCCATCTAGATGCTTAATTTTGTTGTCTTTAGAAAATGCATGAAGGAAGAGCAACAATATAGCTAATGCCAAGATATGATGCCTGGGTGAAGCCCAAGGACTGGAGTGAAACAATCAGATGAAGATAAGCAATGTCTTTTCAATGAAAAAAAATTCAGTGAGGTTTTATTTTTCATTTAGATTTAAAATTATTAAAAATGGAGCTACATGCATAGCATTCATCTAATTTATGAAAATGACAGTCCAGAATCCTATTTCAGTCCCAATTTTCAATACATGGAAGTTGTCTGTGAGCATCTGAGTCATATTAAGATATTCTTATTCAGATTACCACAGTCTGGGGAGAAAATTAACCTTCTGAAATATACCATAGGGACTATCATTATAGGCCCTCTAAAAGTTAGCATCCAATTTTCTAAAGTATGTAGCTAAGTTTTCCAAATAATGTACATTTAAAAAAATCTCATATATTATATATTATGTATTTAAACTATATAAATTTTAATAAAATAATGGTATGCAATTTTATATTACCTATCTGACATGGAATCAATTTCTTTAATCTACACATTTCTCACTGGTTATTGAAGATGAGAAAGCTCACTGGTGTTTTATTAACGTGTCTCTAAGATAAGAGTAGCAGAGGCGACTGCCTTCCTTGGCAATCAACAGCCTTCACATTATTTTCCAGCTTTATTCCTGGAATTACATTAAAGGAAAAAGCTACAAGAGTGGGCAGGTAAGCACCACAAAAAGAAAAAGTGAAAAGGTGAAGATAAAGTCAGAGACAAATGACCACATCAAGGCCTACATATACCGGTCAAGCATAGTTTTTAAATAATGAAGATTTATTTAATAATAGCAAAAGCATCATTCAACCTCATGCATTGTTCCGGTAAAAACATATGGCTGAGAGTCTTCCCCTTCCCTACTACCACACCAAAGAATCGAGGCTATAATTCAGTCTTCTCCAGCCACCTCAGCCTTTACAAGGGGACAGCAATCATAATCAATGACAGAGAGAGTCAGGCTGCAGGTGGCACTTGTACCATCTGCATTTTAACGGCCCTCTCCGCTGACATCTACTTTTTAGAACTTCTATTATCAATCAACGGCTATATATAAGGTTTTTAAACTTTTTGAACTACTTAGAGACCCTTACACTTTGGAGGAAATTCTGTTTGCAGAGACCAAGCTTTTTGTTAGTTGGGTGAATATGCATTTCAAGAATCAATGTTAAAGGGACCAGGTGGAATTTGGCCATTTAAACAACTGACCTGCCTTGTGAATGCTGGGGCTCTGTGTATAGAGCGGGGGGGGGGGGGTTTCTTGCATGATTGAAGCAATTCCCATGTTGCTCTGCTTCACTGTCTATGAAACTCTCTAGATCATGGAGGAGTATGCCCATGTCAGTCAACATGATGCCCTTGGCTCTTCCTCAAGCCAATCGCATGCTTCTCTTGAGCTGTCTTCCACTTGCTCTGTGGACAGGTGTGCCGGCTATTCTAGACCATCACCTATTTCCTCTGGTGTTTGTTTATGTTAGGAAAAGATAGAGTTAGGAAAAAATATTATTTTTAAAAGCCATTGAGCTCAGTCATTTAGCTCAGAGCCTAAATACGGTGAGAAGAACAAGAGAGGATGAACAGGGCTCAGCAGGACAGGCTTCTGACCTGACTCCTGTGGGTAACCAATTGTACCATGATAATTAAGCATGCCTTGTCTTTAATCCCTAGAATATCCTAGGTTTAAATGGCCAAAGGAACCAAGGTTAAACCCAAGGGAAAAGGTCTTGGTCAGTGTATGCAAAACTACTTCCTCACTAACACGTCAAAACAGTGTCATCATTCTAGCCCAGGGGACACAGAAAATTATATTCATGTCCCTTGTCATTGGTGCCTTAGACCTTCCCATTCAAGTAGTAAATATTAAAGTCAGAAGTGACAAATAAAAAACTAACCAGCGTGAGTTTCCCTACTGTTCTTTGGTCCACAGTTGCTGGGCTAGGAACTTGAGTTCAAGAGAGTCTGCTCTATGTTTTACTTGAAGGAACCAGGCAGTGGATTAGCAATGCGATAATGAGAGACCCCACAGAATTCTAAGAAGGAGGAAAAGCCTCTACAGAGAAAGATGGATTTGGCCCAGGGATCCCAATTTGCTGCAATTTCAAATATTGTTTTAGCCCTCGGGACAAAGAAAGTGATACATTGCAACTGTCAAAAAAAAAAAAAAACCTACTCCATTTCTTCCCTATATTTCTTCTCTTTCAGAAGAGGTGGGGGCACACATTGTTATTCAGACTAAGCTGACAAGGAAAGTAATAGAACATGGTAAATAAGTGAACCCAGTTAATTAGGTGATTGCCTCAGCACAGATGTGAGTGCAGAAAGGGAAGAGTGGTCACCATGGAAATACCAACACCCCAAGTTTCAGCAAATTGTTATAATATTATAAATATATACAATATGTGAAAAGAAAGATTAAAGCCAGTGCAGACAATGGCTCTGTGAACTAATGTGACTTCAGGAAGATGTCCAAGCAACCGCTGTAGCCTTTATACCCTGACATTATCACCAAGGAGACAGTAGAGCGTAGAGGAACCCTACCAGCAAATGCATACCAGACAGACTTGAGCCAATTACTTCATTACTTTTTAAGAGTTCAATTTATCACTACAAAGTCTGAATTTAGGGCTTACCCTGTAGGTTGTGAGGGTTTTGTAAAATAACACATGGTGGAATGATTAGTTTCCATGGCCAGCTTGACTGGATTAGAATCACCCAGGAAATACATCTCTGGAAAGGAGATCAACCCTGAATGCGGGTGGTGCCATTCCAGTGGCTGGAGTAAACGACTGACCAAAACAACAGAGCAAACAGAGGGGCTGCTGAAACAGTTGAGTGCCTGCTGGGCAGGCACACAGACCTGAGCTGAGATGCCAGGGATCCACACGAAGCGCTGAGGATGGCAGCACATACCTGTAATCTCACTGCTGGGCAGTTAGAGACGGCTGGAGTTCTCAGGGTTGGTGACCAGCCAGCTAGTCTGGATGAACTGGTGAACTCCAGGTTCATTGGGGGATCCTATGTCAACAGATAAGATAAAGAATGAGGATTCCAGATATCTACCTTTCACCCTCACATGCACATGCAAACATGGGTGCATTTCTTTACAGTACCGACACACCATTACTTAAAAATGGGAAGGAAGCAATCTGAACTTCAGCATTCATTTCTTGCTGCTTCCTGGTTTTAGAGGCAATGGGGCCAGCTGCTTTCTGCTCTTGCTACTATGCCTTCCCTTCCGAGACAGACTTAAATTGTGTCTCCTTAAACTGTAAGCCAAAATAAAGTCTGCCACTCTTAAGTTGCTCTTGTCGGGTGTTTGGTCACATTGATGATAGGAAATAATACACATGGGAAGAATTTAGCTTTGAAAGAGCTGAATGACAGTGGTACTCTTTAATCATGGTTTCAAATATACATAGTCAAACAAGGTCTGAAAATACTAAATGGAACATTTGTAAAAGAAACAATACATTTTCAATTTAGGGTTGTTATGACCAACATGATAACAATCTCACATCATCCCGCTATACCAGTCTAGGGAATAATTCATCCCTTTGTCTACCATGTCCACACTTTAGCCACTTATTCTCAGTTATGGTAATCAGATCTATTATTATGCTTATTGGAAGACTTGTGTCCAACTAACTGTTTATTGAATAGAGATCAAACAAGAACAGATATGCAAAAGTAGTATTAGGGTATAACCCATTAAAGGTTTATTGAAACCATTGACGAACAGAGAAACTATACAATGTGGCAATGCTGCAAGACAAATGGGAAGAGCACAGCACTGTACTACATTTAGAGTGCAGTTTAAAGCATCCTCTAAGGGGTTGAAAGGGAAGGCACCCTCTAAGGATAAGCGAAACTACCATACTCATCGTTTTTATTAGTGTCATCATCAAGTCAAATTATAGGATGGGTGATTGGTTTAGGGAGAAACATTTCTGAACCTAGAGTCATGGACAAAGAAGTAGAAGACAAATAATGCTGTGTGTTGCTTTGCAGCAAATAATAGTTTTAGTAGGTGAGTTTGATAATTTTTTGAGATTACACACAATAATTTAATATTTTGTTATTAACAGAGAAGTAGTGTTTTGTTTTATTTTATTTACTCTATTTAGTTTTATGAGACAGGTTCTCACAATGAAGCTCAGACTAGTTTTAAATTCAGGATCCTCATGCCTCAACCTCCCTAATGTTGTGATTACAGGTGTGTATCACCAGACCCAGCTCTTAAGTTTAGTGTGTCAGTATATCCCCCAACATGCTTTGACAAATGGTAATCTACTTTGCCCTTTAAAAAAAAGAGTTGCTTTCATTTTATGTATACAAATATTTTCTCTGATGTATGTATGTGCATCTTATCTTTCCTGGTGCTGGCAGAGGCCAGGAGAGAACATTAGATCCCATGGAGTTAGAATGACAGTTGTAAGCCACCATGAGTGTGCTGAGAACTGAACCCGGGTCCTCATCAAGAGCAGCAAGTGCTCTTAAATGCTGAGCATTCTCTCCATCCTTAACTTGGCCTTTTACATGACCAAGTATGCTAATGAAAGCAAGATGCTTCTCTGTGCTGAGACTTGAGAGTCTCTTATGAAATTTCTTGGTGCCTGTACAGAATCAGTTCTCCCTAGCATCTTCTCTATGAGCTTTAAGGGTCTCTCTCAAGAACACAGAGAGGAAATCTCAATGCAGCCCACTCAAACTTTTAGCCACGCAGCTCAAAGGTCACCTCAGCAACTTACATCAAATCCAGAAGAGAGAAAGAGGGAGCTGTCTCTTCTGCATTTCATTCTTGTGAAATGGGTTCTTTTCGGGGACACAGTTAAGGCATCAGCACATTGACCAAAAACCCAGGAAGCATTGGGAACATGGATGATGAAACAGAGACCACAAAACTTAATTAGTTCACAAGGAGAAGGCTGATGAGAGGTTAAGGAACATTTTTGCAAGTTATAAATACATTTAGATTGTTATTATTTATGTTAGGGGCCACAATTCCTCCAAGTCAGATGAGCAGTTAATGGGATGCTTTGAGATGTATCCTTCTATCATCATTGAGTCTGAGAGTGGGTCCAGGCCTTCCCTTAAGTGTGCTGGAAAGCAAGACAGTTTTGATTGGTTTTGTACTTATTGTTATTGTTGCGGTTTCATTAGCAAATGATGAATTATTTCTAACAAATTATTGATGATCGTAATGATAGCTGGGATTTTCCTTCCCATCAAGTAGCTCAAATATAGAAAACTTCTTCTTTCAGGGAAGTTGGTTTTCTTTTTTGAATCGTTTCTTCTGCCCTAGCTTGATCCCCACCCCAATCGCCACTAAAGTTGAGAGAGACAAAGCTCACAAATGGGCTGAGAAGGTTGGAACGGAACCAGAGTGAGAACAGCCCTTCCCTACTCTTTCCAGCCCTCAGAGAGGAGCTTCAGAAAATGAATCAACACCACACCTTCTGTTCCTTTGTCCTTTTATAGACAGCTGCTCAAATTAGCTTTAAGTTCCCTGAGGGTAGGGATAAGGTCTATTTTCAAACTGTGTTCAGAATCTAGCACCTTGCTTAATCAATGTTAAATAGCAACAGTGCATTTTAATTGGCCTACTTTCAGAGCATCAGATTAAATTATTCTGCTAATTAATTGGTTGATCTCATATTTCACTTATATTGTCAGGTTATTATTTTTTCCCTTTAGGGCTCAAGACACGACTGACAGTTCAAATACTTCTTCATTAATTACCTGATCTTATATCTTTGCATAATTTTATTATAATTATTTTGATACCATATTTATTGAGCACCAGCTCACACTAGGAAAAGTCAACAACACAGAATCCACTGCAAACTCCTCTCACTAATACCCAATGGATTCATTGCATACAATCCAGTGGAAGGTGTTCTTGGCTTGGCCGAACAGAGCCTTTAATTGGGTTTAATTGGTCAGACATTAAACTAGTTTCATGTAAGTGGTCAATGAACATTTTGTAATATTGGATCAAGTTTCTTTCTCACCAGCCAAATGTTTTCTGTTAATCGACTCATCCTGCATTTCCTAGCTGGCTGTGATATAACTAAACCAATCACTATGTTTTTAGAGGAAATTAGATAAACAGGTAAATTTTTTTTTGAGAGAAAAAAAAAACAAGGGAGAAAAGTATTTGAAAACCAGCATAGGTCAAAAGGTTGAATGAACTGTGAATGTTTTTGCCTAGAAACAGACTCTAAACAAATACTTAAAATACCGTGGACAGTAGAGACCCTTATAGTGAGGAGGCTTAGGGTGCTAATTATTTTTTGTCTGCGCTGTGAATTAAACCCAGAACTTTGCACAAGCTACACAAGTGCTCTACCATACATTCCTGACCCATTAGCTTTTAAAAATTTAATTAATGTTTACAGATGACTAGTCTGCAAGACACTTTTATAAGAAAACATGAACACGTTGGACAAAGGGTTGTTACCAAGGAACTGAGTTCTTAGTGTGTTTGTGGTAGTTGGCGCAGTAACCGGAATAAGCAAACTTTTTTGTCCCTGTGACGTCATGGATGTAAGGCCCGAGAGGTGGGAGCGGGCTAAAGCTTGTCAGGGATTTATAGGGGAGGGTGGAGAGTTATGGTTTTAATCCAAGTGCAGAGTAGCCTTTGGAGGGTGTTAAGTGGGGAAGACATCGTCCAATTTGCATTTTTAAAAGATCACTCTGTCAGCAGTGTGGAGAATGGATTAGAAATGGAGAAAAGAATGGAAGCGGGTATAACAGCTCAGAGACCATTACAGAGCAAGAGATGTGGGTGGGCAGACTTGAAGAATGTTCTGGAATTAAAGCTGTTGCTAGATCACAAAGGAGGGCAGAAGGATCAATGGCAGGCAGTGACTACTTCATAGAAGGTTTAAAAGAGAAACTGGCACTTTAAATGAATGGTTGAAAATAATGGCATCTAAAGGCCCTGTCTGGCTGTAGCATAATTTATAGTAAATCTTGAATGTGGCAACTCTGTAGCCTCTGTCTAGTTTCTGCTAACACCGAAAGCACTCATGTGAGCCCTATAATGACTACAGGACAAAGAGAAAGCATCCATGAGGGCAAAGATTTTCTACTGCTTTCTTCTCTAGCAAACCCTAGTGCCTCTCAAAACACTCAAAAAATAATCAAGAGTCCAACAAAGACTTGATGAATGAAGTGGCAAAGAAAAATTATGATGTAATGTTTTAAAAATTGTAGTTGATGTGCAAAATCATCTCCCCTGTGATGTAAGAGTTATACTAGGATGCAGCACAAAGAATAAACAATGACATGTGTACGGGTTGTGCCCTAGGAGCTGAACGAGGTCAGAACACTCTAATCCTTCAAACTCAGGAAAAAGATACAAATCAAAGCATACTAGGATTACCTGAAGTGTTTTGAATCATGTTTGCTCCTGAAGGATATGTAGGATACATACAACACCTAGGACAGTTTGTTCCAGAATGTGCTGTGAATTCTCCAAAAATGTCAGTGAATACATGACATCTATGCTTGCTGAAGAAAAGGGAAATAGTCTGGGTGTGGCCGCTTGACCTTGAGGAGGTACTGCAGCCCTGGTAGTCCTCGGGTCGCTCCCATGGAGTGCTTTGTCATGCTAACATCTCTGCTTATTTTCCTGCAAATGATTATGGAAAATTGTGTCTAGATTGTAAGAGCTTTCTTATGGTATTATAATTCAATGTTTTGCCGGTCCCGAAGACCCAACAGCAGCCTTTGCAGAGGTTCCGCACGCTGGCCTTCCCTCACCGCTCCTGTCACTCTGGATCACTGCCTTTGTTTGGCCTCATCCTCAGAGTTTATTCACCACTCTTGTACTAGGAGGCAGCGGGGAAAACAATGACAACCAAACAGTAAACTTCACTCTAAGCAAACAGAAATTGTTGCCAAGGCAACCAAGCAAGAGAGTCTCTGCATCCAGCTATCACAGTGTGAAGTGAGTTTCAGATGAGGAGATGGCTTAAGGGACAAGGAGACCCTTCAGGAAAAGGCTGACCTAATAAAAGAACCCACGAATTGCCATTCCGAGTGATGTCTTTTTTCTCAATAAAGAGAAGAGCTTGCAAAAGCCCTGAAAGACAGGCAGGCTGAGAAACTAGATGAGATTTCACAGGGGTCTGGGCAATTAAGCCAACTACAGGTAGATCTGAACCATTGTGCTTCTGGGTACAAGCAGAGGGGAGACTTTGGGGTTAGAAATGACAAGAAAGGAGACAGGGCATGAAACACGCTTCTGATACTGTGTACACTATAAATAGGAGGGACTGTCTTTACTTGTACAATGCTTTTTGTTCAGACCCAGCGTGCACAGCACAGACATTATCTCCCTGGGCTTCCAAACACCCCAGTGAGTGGAGGATCAAGGATGGGATTATTTTACAGATGGGAAAACTGGCACTCTCAAGCAACATATGTGCCAAGGCCCCTTCAGAAGGAAGCAGTACAGCCAGAAACAGGATGCAGGTAAAAATAATGACAATCAATGTTTATCTTTTTTTAAAAAATGCTTCTTAACATCTTCTCCACGGTATCTAGATATATTGCACAAGACAACTTTGAAGAGTCCAATTATTCTGTTTGTCCCAAGAGCAGTGGGCAGGTATACTTGGCACACAATTGCTAAAGCCCTCAGAGTCTGTGACTGAGGGAGCACAGGGTAAGCCTGAAGACTGACTTCATTTATCAAATGGAAACCCTCTAAGGAAGCACTAATGGTGCTCTTGAATTTTCTTTCCTTGTTTAATGGAAGAACTTGTAGGAGATTCATTCTGGTACCTCCCAACCATGTGGATTCTCCATCTGGGAATCTTAATCAATCAAACAAATGTTTATTGACTGCCTACCATGTTGAGATCTAGTGCTGCAAATGGATAACAAATGTTGCCTGTGGTACTCACTTGATAAGATTGTGTATCCATTACGGTGCTTCTGTAGAAGACGTATAGAATGCACGTGGTACACAATAAGTGAATGAGCAGAAAAGGAAAGTTGCGCCTCTGTAGAAGCTGATAGGGATGAGTGTGGTCTGATTCTGAGGGTCTGGCGGCGTGAAGTTGGAGCCTTGGCCCAGGATTGCCTTTGACCTACTTGACAGAGGTTAGATACAGGAATGAAACGAAATGATGCTAGCCCCAGATGAAAGAGCCTCAGCCACTTAAGATTTCACAACACTCCTGCCTTTATGTTTCAGAGATAGGCGTTGCATCTTTTCCTGGTGCTATGATAGGAAACCCTAATAAAGGAAACAGGTTTATGTTGACTCAGAGACGAAAATAATAGTCCACCATAGTGGGGGAAGTCAAGGCAGTGGGTGTTGGAGAACCTGAGCACATCTCCACTTAGGAATTGGGAAGAGATGCTTGTTATCATTTCACTTTCAGTCTAGGACCGCACAGCTCAGAGGGTGGTGCCATACACTTCGAGATCTCATTAACCGACAGCTGAGAGTGACCATCACAGGGCACTGTTGTGTATGGTCCTTACCTCTTTACACCGTGTCCTTAGCAAAGTCCATATGGCATTCATCCCTGTGTCTGCCCTTATGTTTGTACATGGTGGGTGAGTGGTCATTAGTGTGGATGAAGGAGTAGACCACATACTAAAGAAATCTCCTGGATAATAATATCTGGAAAATAGAAACTCTAATCCTGTCTCAAACACAGCAAGAATTCAGAGCTGATGATAAGTAAATGAGCCCTTAAGTCCTCACATAACAAAGAAGTCAAGGATGTTGGGGGCAGGGACTGAGTGTTTGCTGTACAACATACTCCCCTGGTGGCCTCAGGACAAGGCTCTATGCTGCTGTTTCCTCGTTCATAAAATATGAATACATTAATTATATTTATTTCAGTGGCTTTAGTAAGATCAACTTAAATAATGCATGCAAAAACACTTTGCGAAGTATAAAGCAATGTACAAATCTTAGCTATTATTGCCATCAATAGTGTAATTTAGCATATCATTAATTTATGTCTTCCATTACACATTTTCTTATCAAAGTACTATTGAAAATCATAGGCCAATTAGGGCTGGAATAGTCTCTTAAGATGAATAAGATAAGGTAGAAGTCAAATGATTTCTCCCAAGGTCCAGCAGCTGGGAGTGGAGCCATATGCAGTGAATTTCTTCTGTGCTCCTTTTACTGATGGTTCTTAAAGGTCACCAGGCGATGAGTCTGGGATGGAAACCATGCAATTGCCTTCCCCCATGCTTTTCCCTACTTCTACAGAACCACAGTCCCCAGTCTTCTTCAAAACCCAGATCAGTGTCAGAGCAGCTGCCCGACATGCAAAAAGCCTTTGTCCAATCCTATCCACCACCCACATAATAAAATGTCCTCCTACTTAGGACTGTGCCTGGGGTCTTCTTCAGCGTGAGCCCCACCAGATGGTCATATTATGCCTTTTCCCTGTGGACTAGCCACACACGGTTTCTTTTCAGAGGTAAGCATATTGCATGCCAATGCTAGACAGATTTCTGTCATTATCACGAAATGCTTGAGGGAATTAATTTATCAAGAGAGAAGGTTATGCTGGAGCGTGGTTTTAGTTTCCTGTTCATGACTGGCCAGTGAGAGGGTGATTGTTAACAATGGCAGAGAGTCTCTGTGAAGCAAGCTTCGAATCTCATGGCAAAAAAACAAAACAAAACAAAAAACAAAGAAGAGGAAGAGAATAGCCTGGGGTTGCAAATTTCCCTTCAAGGGCAAGTCCTCTTCCCTTCAAGGGCTGGCCTCCTCTTCCCTTGAAGGACCAATCACTTTCCAGGAGCATCACTCTGGAGATAAAGCCTTCTACATTGGGCTTCTAGGGGACACCCAGCACCCGAACTACAGTAGGGCCTGTTTTAGATTCCAAGGGACCCATGTGGTATGGGTCATTATAGTTGAGGCTAAAAAGTAATATACATAAGATAGCACTGTGGCTTCCTGAGTCCTGCTTGTTCTAGGCAATCCTCTCACTCCCCTCAGTCTGGCCTGTTTATGCAATCTGACCTAGCTGTCCCCTGATGTTTTGTTGTGGTGGTGGTGGTTTCTCTTTTATACCGTGCTTGTTTATGAAGGTTTCTCTATGTCATTTACACTCACTATTTCCACACACATATCTGTATATACGTCAGGGCTCTTTCTCCAAAATGTAAGTTGGGGAACTGTGATAATTAGCTCTTGCCTGTTGCTCATAGGCAACTGCCTGTGGTTGCTTTCTGGAAATGGCAAAAGAGATTGGCTGAAAGCAGTCAACTAGTCCAGCTACTACTGTCATATGAAGACATGGACATGTAGAAAAAGAAATAGACACAGAGATACAGACAGAGACACACAGCACTGCCTCTTTCAGAGGAACGTTAACGAGCCCACATCAACTTCCTGTGATCAAGACCCCCCCCCCCATGCCTTCTATGACAACATGATACTGAAAGAGATGTGGAAGGGCCTTCATCAGACACCGAAGACTGCCAGGTCACTTCTGTGTTGCCAGTTTCACAGATTTTTTGCATGGCCATGAAACATTCTCATTGTTTCCCCTTAAAGGCCCCCAGGATTTGCTTTTATGTGTTTAGTATGTAGCATATGTTATCTCTATTGTGCACTGAGTCATTAATTAAAGATTTGTTAAGCATCCATGCCCTCTCTCTGGCAATAAAGCAGGAAACTCACCACATCACTCATGCTCAGCAGCTCGCTGTGTAAGAAAGGAAGTAGAGTAAGAAGAAATTGCAAAAGACAAAAGTGATGGCCAAGAAAGGCTGGAGATTCAGTGAGGGGGTAGCTAAGCCAGGAAAGGCAGATTATTATGAGAAAAAGTCACCTAGAATCCTTACCTGAGCATGAGCGGTTCTTTAGTGAAATGAAGGAAAGAGGAGGGGTGTCTTTGGAGGCAAGGATCTTGTGAGTTGAATTGTGTTACTATTTTATTCATAGTTCTTGTATCACTAACTAGCTATGTTATAAGGTTTCCAAATGATAGGTAGTAAACCTCACATACTGATTGGCCTCCTTGCACCTCAATAGCCAAAGTCTGCATATAATGGATCCTAAAATTCTACCAGCTGCTGCTACAGAGAATCCCGTTTCGATGTGTTGCAGTTGTCAACTAAAAGAAAAAATAGGATCCCTCAAGTTGGATGTCCCTGGTCCACTGGTTTAGGTGACGAGAAGGTGGTACTAGTGTGCACTTGTTAGGGGATTCAGTCATCCTGCTTGCCCTTGAATATTCGAGCAGAGAATTAAACCTCTCTACCCTCAACCATACTAGCATTACACACTGTAGGTTTCAGGAGACTGGGAGGCACTGCAAGCTGGGGAATCTATCATATCAGAAAGTGAATGGACCCATAGACACAAACCTCTGGCGGGCCTCTTGGGAGAGTGTAGACCTGAAGAAAAAAAAGCTGGACTAAAAAGGACCTCCCTGGGAGTATATCTGGCCCCAGTAAGAAACTATATCTAGAATCATCTCTACTATCGACAGCATCTCTTGGTTCTCATGACAAGGAAAGAGGTGGGATTGCAATACACATATTCAGATAGATTCTTCCCACAAGCTCCTCTAGGAAGTAAAAAAAAAAAACAGATGTAGCTAGCAGACTCCCTCCCCTGCTCTCTCCATTCTGCCTACCCGACTCCTTACCTAGACAGGCCAAGAACTTCTTGGGACATACCTCCCTGTTCCCTATTCAACCTGCCCAAGGAAGAACACTAGATGGATGATTTGCTCACAGACCAAGGTAAACCTCAATTTTCTAATTGGAGATGGGTTCTCCCTGTATCCATCCATCCCTCCAGTATTCATTCTCCCCACTCGTGGCAGGGTGTATGAAAGATAAGACAACTAAAGCACAAGAAGATAGCGGGAGAGAAAGGGAGCTTTAAAAAATGGTAATGCGGAGTTAAAGAAAACACAAAGCCAGAAAGCTTTAAAATGAGTTGCAGATAACTAAGAAGAACTGGAAGAGGAAAGGGTTAAAACCGGGGTTTAACATCTCAGGTACCATTCCATACAAAGGTAGGAATGAAGAAAGGAGGCAGCAGAAGACAACTGATTAGAAAACAAAATGATCAGCGCTACCAAGGTAAGAGATTAAAACATGGAAGATGAAAGATAAAAGATGATGATAAAGCTCAAACTCTAATATGAGCTTAGAGTTTTTGAGAAACAGGGCAAAGGATCAGCAGAAAAGGCAAGGCTATGCAGAAGAGAGATAAGAGTAGGTCTGATAGAGAGCCCGGATCCCACCCCCAGCTTCTGAACACTGAACTGGGGGCCTACAACTTTGCCCTCTGTACAGTGCAGAAGAAATCTCCTAATACACACCGCTGTGTCTACACTGGCCCTGCAGAATGCATATGGATAATTTTGTCACAATATCTGGTCCAATTTTCACTCTACCTGGGATAGGAAACGAAGCACAGATCCTCTAGACAAGGGCAAGACAGCACTAATCCTCTCTGTTCCTGCAGGTACCAAGAACTTTGATAATGTCTCCTCTTCTCAGTTTCCGCTACAGGATGTTCATCAGCTCTAGAAAAGAATGTCAGGTCTGGTATCCAAGACAGATCATGATGGAAGCTGACATCTACAATCCCCTACTCTGACTTTCACTGCTACCCCTTTTATTAGGTACTTTCCACATGATGGCAACAAAATGACCAACTAAATCAAGTTAAAGGAAGGTTTATTCTGGCTCACAGTTCAAGAAGACCATTCTATCATGGTGAGGAATGCCTGGAAGTAGGAGTAGGAGCCACTCGCTCACATGGTATCCACAGTCAGGAAGAATAAGAACAGGAAGTAGGGCAGGCTATAAACCCTCAAGACCCACCCCAAGCGACTCAGTTCTTCCAGGAGGTTACTACCTCTTACTGGTTCCATAACCTTCCCAAGCAGCTCACAAGACCAAGACTAGCCATAGTACCACTTATTACAAATAAATAAGTAAAAACAGATTGGCCAAGAGAGGGGTATGGCCTTGTGAAAATCCACTACTTTGCAAGGTAATTAAAAATATAGTTTAAAAAATGCTTGAACAGAGGCCCTCAAGGGTAGAAGATGCCATCCTTTCAACTTTGAATTCCTTTAACAGGATGCATCATTGAGGAATTTTCTGCAGTAGGTTAGCCTACGGATATATCTATGAGGATTCCCCTGATTGCCTTAATTGATATGAGAAGATCCACCAAATGATTGCAGCACCTTTTGGTGGTACCATCCTAGATTGAAAAAAAAAAATGAAAGAAGGAAGATTTTGTGGCTTATCTTTTAGTTGCCAAGTTAATTTACCCTGTGGTCACTGTTGATTCTTTCAGTGATATTAGAGCCAACTTTTCTGGATTCCCAATGTGTATTGAGTACCAATGGTTCTTCAAGAACATTCCAAACCTTTGGTGCTAGACTGAAACTGCTGCAGTAGCCAGCCTCTGAACAACTACTTGGTTCTTCAGCTTTGGGGTGCGTGAAACCATTGTCAAACTATTTCAACTGTATTACTATTTAATAAATAATAAATCCATATAGATAGAAGATGATAGATAGATAGACAGACAGACAGACAGACAGATAGATAGATAGATATAATTGTGGGAGGGGTGTGTGTGTGTTTATGTGTTCATTCAATCTAGAAAAACTTGACTTTAAACAGAACACACTTTGGTTGTAGGACACAGAGAAATTAAATTACAACTGATCTGAAAACTTCCCCTACTGCTGGCTTCTTAGTGTGGAAAGGTTCTAAGTAGATCACTAGAGCAGAAGTGGTCTTATCCAGCACTTGGATTCTATATATGTGTGTGTGTGTGTGTGTGTGTGTATATATGTATATACATATATATATACACATATCTATATCTTGCCCTTATCTATATCTATATCTATTTCTATTTCTATATCTATATAGTGTGTGTATGTGTTTTAACAAATAAAGTGTGCCTGTAGATCTGAGTG
Organism: Myodes glareolus; assembly: GCF_982192425.1. Lineage (NCBI taxonomy): Eukaryota > Metazoa > Chordata > Mammalia > Rodentia > Cricetidae > Myodes > Myodes glareolus. The sequence goes on from NC_142030.1 coordinate 66,173,946, forward strand.
CAGAGTTAAGTCACTAGAGGCCAGGGAGTGGTGGTACACACCTTTAATCCCAGGATTCAGGAGACAGAGGCAGAGGGATCTCTGTTATTTCAAGCCCCCCCCCGACCTACACAATATTAAATCTGTTTAAAAGAGAAACAGAGCTCACCCAAAGGTTATCCCAGCATGTGGGTTCCCATGCCTTTAATCCAAACACTAGGAAGATGGAGACAGGAGTGATATGGTTCGGTGGAGAGAGAAATATAAGGGAGGAGAAGACAGGAGCTCATTACTGTCTGAGGTTTGATGGAGACAGATGCAGTCCAGAGATACAGCCTGAGGACAGGATCACCCCTTCGGTCTGAGCATTGGTAGAGGTAAAATAACTCTCTAGTGGCCAGCTGCTCTGCTTCTCTGATCGTCAATATTAATTAATATTAAACCCATATCTGACTCTGAGTTTTTATTATTAAGAGCAACTAAAATTCATGCTATGTTATATACTGTATACCAGCATGGTAGGCCAGACGTGTACACTGGTACAAGAATGGCATGAATGTTACAGGGAATAATAGACCACTTTCTGATTGGATTTGAAAGCTACTTCACAGGAAGGAATTCATGCCTCATATTGCAAATACAGTCAAATCCCACAACTGAAGAAATCATAGGTACTAGGTGGGGATTTAATACTGTTGTTTTGGTAAACATTGTCAAACTATCTTCTGCCTTCTAAATATTTATGTTTATAAGAAACACAATTAATAAAAACTCAGAGAGAGAAATTGGGGTTCAACCTGAAGGTCAGAACAGCAAAATAGCCAGCCACTGGCTCTTGCCTCGACCTCAGTTCAAAAATGGTGATCCTGCCTCCAAGAATCTCAGAATGAGACTAAGACTGTGAACTGTCTCCTCCCATTTTATAGTCCTTTCTAGGACTAGGATTAAAGGCATATAGCATCCGATTTCTATGCAACTTAGTGTGGCTACCAAAATTAAAGGTGTGTGTTTACCACTACCTGGTCTGTAAGGCTGACCAGTGGGGCTGTTTCACTCTCTTATCTTCAGGCAAGTTTTATTAATTAAAATATAAATGAAATGCCATTACATTTATACCCATAGATTGATGCCCCTTTCAATCTTTGTAAGAGAAGCTGCTTTTACAGTGGGAATTAGTTAAGGCAGAGACTCACAACTTGTCAAAATGCTGAGACTAAGTCACAATAAGTGCTCAACCCTAAACAGGATATCTATCACCTCCCTGTAAACCAAGCCTCAGGGAGCATTGCAGGAGAAAGGGGAGAAAGATCGTATGAGCTGGAGAGTGAAGAGTGATGTTATGAATCAGTCTTCTGACATGATACAGCCTCTATATTCATGAACTCGCAAAGGTGTGGTTACCTACACATGACCCATATGAGATCCAGCCACTAACATCTCCACATGGATGAGTGCATGAGCGTGATCCCTGGTTGAAGATGTATTAGCATCTCATGGCTGCTGAGGGGAATTGCTTTTCTTCAGAAGTGTAGCCACTGCTGAGTTGCTCAGGATTCAGTAAAGACCTCAACACTCACACACATGCCAGAAACCCTAATTAAGTTCTGTGAGATTAAAAATATAAGGCATGGAAGTAGGAGTGGAGCATGATAGGAAGAAGAGGGGCCCCAGGGAGACTGGATAAGAGGGGGGGGAATGGGGAATAATTCTGATAAAAAATATTTTATATCCATAGATGAAACTGTCAAAGAATAAAAAAATTATTTTAAAACTGAGAAGCAGTCAGATTGGATCATTTCTATCAAAAATAGCTCTGCACCAAGAAGACGTAGCTGAATAGAACTATTTGGATCTCTTTGGGTCCTGTTTGCCAGAGTCCCCATTGTTTTTCTGTATGTTCCCACTTCTGTCTCCTGAATTTTGCTCTTATTAATTTCTGGAAATTGATTTGGTTCATCTCTCAGTGCACACTGCCCCCACCCATGCACTAATATATATTTTCTTTCTTTTCTCCCTTTCCCCTTTTCTTTCTCTCCTTTTCTTGTCTTTATTTTTCTTCTTCTTCTTCTTCTTCTTCTTCTTCTTCTTCTTCTTCTTCTTCTTCTTCTTCTTCTCCTTCTCCTTCTCTCCTCCTCCTCCTCCTCCTCCTCCTCCTCCTCCTCCTCCTCCTCCTCCTCCTCCTCCTTCTCTCTCCTTCTTCTTCTTCTGGTGGAGCCTAGGGGCTCCTTAAACTTCAGAGCCTCCTTTATTCGCGCCAAGTGCTAAGATGTCAGGCACGTATCGCAATGCTGTTTACTGACTCTGTCATTTGTATCATTTACTGAACTCCAAGCCTTCTGATTCTTTAGAATGCATCCTGGTGCTTCTATACTACCCATATTAGGTGTTAGTTCTCTGTAATACTAAGGGTTGATGGTTTGCTATTTCTTCCAGTGTTATCATTCTGATTCCAGTCAACCATCTAAGAACACTGGTCATGGAACAGTGTGTGCTTGGCTCTAGCCTAAACCAATCCTAAGTACTAAGGACAAAATAGAACACATACTCTGTGGAGAGTGGAGTGGAGTGTCATGTCCTAATGTGGGGCAGTCCCGTTTGTCCTCTAATACCCAACATGTTTTGAAACAAGCAAATATATCTCTTGTTCTTTACCTTTAGCTGATCATTTGCAGTATAAAGACAACAAATGAGAGGAGTGTACCCTGGCATTATTAACCCAGAAAAATAATGGGATATGGGAGGTTTCATTAACACTGAGGCAATGCCCACTCCAGACTGTCATGCCTGACACTGAGTCCCATCACTGTACCTGATAATGGCATTCCATATGTCAGTAAAGATTCTCTGAGTAATGCAACTAAAGCAGAACATCTGTGATGCTGCAAGTGACAACACAGGCCAACACTCATGTTGCTTAAAGCTCTCGAAAGGCCATTCTTACAGCTGCTTGCAAACCTGCAATGGAAATGATGCTAGACGGACCGCAATTAGAATGCATTAATCTTTCTCTTGGTAAACCGAACTTAGAACAACTAATTAGGTCCCATGTGTTAGATGCAGAGGGATTATTACTATTATTTTCCTTTTTGATGGCTTAAGGCTGGACACAGGGAAGCACAATTTAATGTAGACAACTCTGAAGTATAATTTTTAGGGCAAAAAAAAATCCAGAAAGAACAAGGCATGTGAGTTGTAACAGTTTTGGAGAGGGAGCAAGCAAGACATGACAGTGCTCTGCCCTGCTGGCTAAGGCATGCCCAACAGCATCCTGACACTTGCTAACCTTCTCTGGACATCTAGGTCAAGGTGGAGGAGGGAGTATCTTTTGTTCTTTAATCCCAGGGCTGTTTATTTCCCCTGAGGCTGGATTAGTGTCCTTTCAAAGAAAGAGACAGAAAAACAGTAATCAGTGTGTCAGGTTATCAATTGAGGGCTTGGAGCTTTACAATTCAACACAAAGCCTTCACCCAAGGAAGGACGCAGATAGGGGTGCAGGCTTTTCTAAAATCCCCAGACATGCTTTTAACCCAGAAGCACTGGCTTCCAGCCTTAGAATATCCACATACTGAGACATTTACAGGGCACATGCTATCCTTCTGTATGGAGCTCATTTGAGGTCCAGCTGTATCCAGGTCAATAACTGTAGGTTTATTTGTTTGAGTTTGGTGCCTACGGAGCTGACACCCAAGTCAGGCAGCTGATAACATCTCAATTTCTCATTCCACGGTTTTCTTTAGGAAGATGTAAGAGCTGTGATCCTCAGTCTTCTTAGTGATGGAGGGGACCAGCTCCTCTGTCTTATCTTTATAAAGCCTGTGCTTATTTCAGATTAGGATGGCTCACCTCTCACCCTATTAAAACTCAGCTTGCACATGTCCCTGAATCTGTCCCCAGAATTTCCAAGAGCCTCCTCCTTTGTGGGTGTGAGAACAGTTAATGCCTACCACATCTGTGTGTTCTGGCGTTCAACCTTCTGCATCATCTGCCATGAGTGACTTTGTGCATTTGACTCACAGTTTTTTTCTGAAATAGCATTTGAATTTATTTTCTTTACGAATCTTCTCTTTGTCAGAAATCTTGAGCGAGGGTTTTCACTTCTTACAGATCCAGAAGCATGCTCCCTTCATATTCCAGGGACTTTCCCCAAGCAGAAGCCCCCCCCCACCCATGCTCCTTTCAGCACACACATTTTAATAATCCAGGTCATTTTGATATCTGCTCACATAAACAGTGAGGAGAAGCATGGGAATTCTTATCCACGAAGATAATTAGAAGTTGCAAACCAATCTTCGAAGATGATATGATAAAATGGCAAAAAAATTACAAAAAGACTAATAAAACTATCTGTGATTATAGTTTAAGATGATCAGGGTTGTGGACACTAAATCAAAATTTTCTTTTAAACTCTCAGTTTCTCAGTCAGTCACACTGATTTGGGAAGTAGAAGAAAGAAGCAGAATGAAGGCGAGCAAAACATTCAGGCCTCTATAGGCCATACAGGAGACGATCATTTCAGGAAGTCACTCACTGGAATAATGAAGTAAAGAAGATTATTATTTAAAAAGAAAGAAAGGCAAAGATGAGTGATTTAATTTCTCTTAACTGGTAGGAAGTCAGCTAGGATGGAGGATTTTGGTAGGTAGTGGGATGCAGGTAGAATGGACAGAGTCTGCAGAAGAACCAAGAGTCGGATGCTGGAGGTAATCTACCAGAAACTATCGGAGTGGGCTGTAGAGCATGGTGATGATTCCGTGTTTGTTGTGATTTCTCTGATGAACAGCAAAGGGCTGTGCCACTACTTCAACTGCAGATGTCTCTGTACCCTGGCATTGCCTACCTGATACAAATGGTAATTTCTACCATGTCTGCCCTGTAGATTTAATCTACATTTCATGGATCCCTTATGGTCTATTATTATTCAAAAGCAATTTTCATCCCTGGTATTATAAAATTAACACTGTTTCCTTAAAAAAAATGGAATCACACAATCTATAACATCATTGTAAGAGTTCAGAATTCCTGTTCAGTGTTTTTGGAAGGAAGGATATTGAATAAGTATATAAATAATTCATACATGTGTGCATATGATGCCACACATTTTTATCTTGTACAACTCAGATTGCATAAAAAGTTCAGCTTTAACAAAAGGAACAGGGTATGAAATTTCTTATTTAGATAAATAGCCTTTAAAAACCACACTAAAAAAAAGACTGAAAATTGAAATTCACATAGCATCAGATTAATCATTTTAAAGTGACCAATTCTGTTACTGTTAATATATTCATGATATCATCAACCTCCATCTTTTTCTAGTTTCAAACAATTCTGCAACTTCCAGAGAAAGCCCTCAATCTATTAATCAGACTTTTCCCATTCTCCTCCCCCAACTGAACAGTTGGAAATGACCAATTTGTATCGTGTCTCTGCATTTACCTACTCTGGATATTTTATATAATAGAATCATAGAACATGCAGTCTCTCGTGCCTGATCTCACTCTCTTAGCATGCTTTTTGAGATTCCTCTTCATTGTAGCAAGTGTTAGAACTTTATTCCTTATGGTTGAAGAACACTCAGTATTTATGTATACAACCACTCGTCTCTACTCACCCTTTGGTGGACTTGGGGCTGTTGCTTCCTTTGTAGGTGCGAACATGTTTGAGTGCCTGCTTTCAGTCTGTTTGAGTGTATACCCAGAGTGGGACAGCAGAATCCTGCAGTGGTTTTATGCTTAACTTTTGGAGGCACTGCCAAGATTTTCAATGACTACTGCATTATTTCCATCCCCACAAACAGTGTGTGATGGCTCTGATTTCTCCACATCCTCACCAGCACTTGTTAACTTTGGCTTGTTTTGTCCCATTGTAGATACCCATTTTATCCACTGTAGTGAATGAGAAGTGGTACTAAATAGTGATTAAAACACCTTTTTTTAGATTTTTTTTAATGTGTATGGGTATTTTGTCTGCATGTGTGTACTTGGTGACCACAAAAGTCAGAAGGGGCCACCGAATCCCTTGGAACTGAAGTTATGGATAACTGTGAACCATGTGAGTGTTAGGAACTAAACATGTGTTCTCTGCAAAAGCAACAAGTGCTAATAACAATTGTGCAAACTCTCTGCCCTCTCAAGATTTTTCTTAATGGTTATGTGTTATAGAGATGAATACTTTGTATTGGTATGGATCTTTTTTTTATTGAAAACCTTTCTTTTTACTTAGACAGAAAAGGGGAGGTGATGTGGGAGTCCCCTCTGTATATCATTAGTTAATAAAGAAGCTGCTTTCAGCCTATGGATTAACAGAATATAGCCAAGCTAGAAAAGTTATATAGAGAAAGAAGGTAGACTTAGAGAAGCCATGTAGCCACCAGAGGAGACAGACATACCAGAACCTTGGTGGCAAACCACGAGCCTCATGGTAAAATATAAAATAATGGAAATGGGTTAATTTAAGATGTAAGAGTTAGCCAGAAATACACTTAAGCTTTTGACCAAACAGTATTGCAAGTAATACAGATTTCTGTGTGATTATATTGAGTCTGGGTGATCGGCAAATGAACTAGAAACCTCTGCCTACAGTTATGTATGATTCATCTAGCTTTCCTACAATGTACTAATCAATCTGTACCCTATTGTCAGCATTCAAACTATAAATAACCATGTGATGGCATCCTTATACAATATATAAATCATTAATTAAATTTCATTGTTCTTTGTCAAAAGTTTCTGAAAGCTGAGGTCTGATTCTGCGGGGGAGGATGCTGATCTATCCAGAGCTGGGCTAGCACTCAGGTTGTCTAAACCTCAGCCAGTCATTTTCTCTGTTGTTTCGATAAATTTGAGTCAGTGTTTACACGGTAGCTGTATAGAAGAGTGATTGGAAATCAGCAAAGGGGAAAGCACAGATAGCATCTGACGTTGTGCAGGGCCAGGGATTTCAAAGTAACTTTAGAACTAATTTTATTCATTTCTATTTACTTTGGATGGACAAAGGACCTCGCAAATAAAGTCCTGTGTTCTCATGCATTGTGGTGCACCTAGTTCCATCAACAACTACACACCTTTGTGCACAGCCTTCAACAAAAACTCCATAACGCCACCAATCCTTCATGTACTAAAATCTGAAAGAAGTGGGTTCAAATCAAATGCACATGGTCCATTACCCTTCTGCAACATCTTTTCCCACCTCCATGGTATTCTGTGCTTATGTAGAAGAATGACAAGTAAATCACCTCTGTCACAGGTAGCCCTCTCTTTCAGTGACATTTTCAATGATATTCGAGCTGGCGGAAGAGTGAGATCCAGTGATACACTTTGAAAATTTTAGTGAGATCTCAAAAAGAAATATATCCAACCACATACAGTGCATAAAACTACAGTCTGTTTCCCCTCTAATTGGTAATAAATGTAAATGTTTAGTTATGCCTGGCTGGGGAGCTATGAACAACACATCTGTCTGGCTGCTTTTTCAGTCTTCATGAGGACTACAACACTTAAACCATCTGTGGCCCGTGGAAGAAGAGAGACAGGGAGAGGGAGGCTGCAGGGGAGAAAAGGTATTCCATGAACTGGATTGGGAATAGTCATTACTCAATAAATATTTACTGAGCACCTCTCATGGCCTGGCCACACAAGAAGGATGCTGTTGAATAAGCCTCCCTCCATCCAAACTCTAAATCAGCTGGAGGGGTGTCAGGCCCATAGAGAAGCAAATGTCAAAGTGAATATTGAAAACCACTACTGGAGAATGAGGCTGGTTTTAGTAAGAAAATTTTTTAAAGAGTGAAATCTAGTATTAAACACATTCCTTTACTCAGATAGAGAGTACTTGAGGCTACTTTCCCTAAGGTCTAGCAAGCAGACGAGTAGGCTTCCCGGAGGCCAGTTGAGCCAGGTAGGAGAATGAGAAGACTCAGCTCCTGTGAACCCATACAAACAAGGGCATGATGAAGAGGAACGGGAGCATGCACAAACGCTGTGGATCTATATAGCAGGGCTTCTCAGGGGTTTTAGCAGACTCCGGTTCTGTCCTTGTCCCCATAAATTCAGATTTCCCTGGAGTGGATTGGGAATAGGCATTTGAGACTCTGAACGTGATCCCTGGACTGGGAACCACTATCCTAATGAAGGGAGGGGAAAGGAGCCGCCCCTACCCCTCAGCCTGCAGCAGCTGCTATCAGGGTAGAGTGGAGCAGGGCTAAGCCCCACCTTCCAAGAGTTCTTCTCCAGAAAAAAAAAAAAAGAGGCAGCTGTGCAACTATGGTGCTGTTTGCACTGAGGATAGAGGCATCAAAGGGCTGGAGCTCTGACCTTCTGAGGACCACACGCCTGAGTTCAGAAAATTATCTAGGTAATTGCGAAGAGCTATAGGAAAGACTGATGATAGAGGTGATAGAGGGGCTCCTTTTGATGTTATGATAGATAGATAGATAGATAGATAGATAGATAGATAGATAGATAGATGATAGATAGATAGATAGATAGATAGACAGATAGAGAATAAAATTTAAAAAAATAAAGGAAAATAAGTAGATAGGAACCCAGATTGCTTGTTACTTAGCATTCTTACTTAGAATAACACCTCTTGTTTTATAGAGAAGGCTGCCATTGCCTGTTGTGTCCCTATGTGCAACCTCTGCTGGGGACTGTGGTGCTGTGAAGGGGAGCTCCAGCTTCTAGAGATCATGCTGTAGAGCAGGGGATAGGATGATGGCAAAATGCATGGCCCAATACAGGGCCCAGTCACCTGCTGTGGATGGAAGAACTTCCCTACTGACTGCTAGGAGAAGCCCCAGGAGCTTAGGCAGCACAGGTCCTGCCTTGCCTTTCATGTGAACAGTTGTGCTGAGGATCTCTAGATATTTTCCTCCTTTTGCAATGCAATCATCAGTAATTTGCAACAATAACAAAGCTAAAGATCTCTGAACACTGCATCTTAATAAGTTTTATTGATAACCAGACCAAATGAGTATTTGGTACCAAATGTCTTATTCCATTTTACACAAGTAGAACAGAATATTTGATATAAGATCATTCCTGTTTTTTCAATTCAACTTTAATTTTTATTGCCATAGTGGCCATCGGCAAGGAAGAAAGGCTCAATTGTTCTGAAGACTGGGAAGTTCAATATATGGCTGCATCGTGTGAGAGTTATGTGCTGTCATAATTGAAGACGTGGACAAGAGTGATGCCTGTCACGTGAGCAAGAAAAGAAGTAAGAAAAGGGAGGTGCTGTGTCATAGGCCTAGGTTCTCTCTGAAACCCATCCAGTGTCAGGAAGGACAGAGCTCCCCGAAGATCGCAGGCTTTTGTTAAGTTAGATCTACAATGACCTAATTGACTCCTAGAGGTCTCATCATTTCAACACTGGTACACTGGGGCCTAGGACTCCAGCACATGAATTTAGGGAAGCAAAAACATGTTCAAATTATAGCATTAACCCCCCCCCCAATTTTTTTTTTTACTTTGTTCAATCCTCATAATTACTTCATGAGACACATTTTAAAACCCCATTTTATAAAACCTGGGGGTAGGAGAAGTTAAATAATTTTCTAATGTCAGCATTCAGGTAACATGAATCGAATAAATCAACCCTCTGGTTCGATATGAGGCTTTTTTATCCCCCACAGCAAGGAAAGAACTCCTTCAGTAGCAAAGCTGTAATGGTGGACATGGTTTCTAATCCCTCCAGAAGCATAAGCCCATAAATTGTCTTTGCCATGTATAGAAATGTTTTTGTAGCTGTTAGAGAATTTTTTATGCTGTATTTCCCACAATAACCTCTTCTAAAATATGGAGAGATTCTCTTACTCGAAGGTGAGAGTAAATTAACACATCCTCTATACATAAACTTTCTGGTGGTCGTTAGAGCACTCTGCAGACGATGGAAAAAACGAGAACTTCTGAACTCAGAATCATCCCACCCAGTTTAATTGTGTGTCATGTTTTCTAGACTTTAGCATCCTCACTGTATACTTTAGAGACTTGCCAACAAACCATGGGGAATTCCATAAGGATTATTGTTCATAAATTCCTTAACTTTGAATTCAATGGCCAACTTTTGGCCAAATGAACGAAGGACTTGGAAAAGATTAACACCACTGGAACATAAACGTAATGGAGAGGCTGTGCTTTGCTTAGGGAATATCTTCATAGGAAGACCGAGTTTGGGAGCTGGAAACTGACAGGACAAGCAGAAGGCAGAAGCAAGCGAGGTGTCCTCGTCTCCCAGGGCTTTGATGACAATACTTTATGCTATGACTATAGGTGTTTGATGGCTTTGCTCATCTTAATTTCAAATTGGATCTTTATTTTGAATCCCTGAGACGCTGCGCAGTAGCAGCCTGAATATCATTTGTCTTCCCACTCTTCTTGGAGGTCCCATCTTGGCAGCACTTGCAGCTGACTTGCAATTATCCTCACTTGCTTTTTAAAGAGGCATTTGACAGGAGCTCCTTGGGAAAGAAGGAAAAAATGGTCATTACCCACTATTCCATGGTTTGCACAAATAAAAGTGGCATCTCAAAGTAGTTTCTCTCTACTTCCTAGCCACAGTTCCACCCAGTGCACATCTGTGGAGGTCGTATGTCATGTGGGACACTGGGACAAAGAACCTGGCAGTTTGAGGGATAAGTAAGACCTATGTCTTGCTTCTAAGTGGGCATTCTGTGGTAGCAATAGCACAATAGAGTCCCTGCTACTTAATAACTACAGGTGTGACACCATGGGAAATTTACCTTGGTCTGAGAGACCTGTATTATCATCTATCTTAATTAATATCTGTCTAGTCACAAAATAAAAAGTTGAGAGATAACATATAATTGCAGTTCACTTCACAAAAAGTCCTTGGTATATTGCTGTGGGCACATAAATTATGCTAGAGGCATTTCTAGCATAAAGCTAAGATTTAAAACTTAAGGAATTTAATGTCCAGAAAGTGTAGGCACTTACATGTTGTCATGTTGGGATATTCCAATATTAGAATAGGTAAGGAAAATGTGGTACATTTACACAATGGAGCATTACACAGTGGAAAAAAAATAATGACGTCTTGAAATTTGCAGGCAAATGGATGGATCTAGAAAATATCATATTGAGTGAGGCAATCCAGACCCAGAAAGATAAATACGATATGCACTCGTTCATAAGTTGCTTTAGACATAAAGCAAAGAAACACCAGCATACAATTCATAATCCCAGAGAACCTAGACCACAAAGAGGGCACCAAGAGAGACATACATAGATCTACTCAACATGGGAAGTAGAAAAAGGTAAGATCTCCTGAGTAAATTGGGAGCATGGGGATCATGGGAGAAGGTAGAAGGAGAGCAGAGAGGATGGGAAAGGAGCGGAGAAAAATACATAGCTCAATAAAAACAGCTTTAAAAAAAAGTGAGCACTGGCTCGGTGAAGAAAGGTGTGAAGGGAAGGGCAGGTGGAAAGAAAGGAAAAGAGGACAAAGTTTGTGGTGTTAGAGGGCAGTTCCTAGCTAGTTATTTTGAATTAAGTGAGGTCAAAAAAGGGTAGGTGCTGCTGGTCTAGTACCAGACCATTGAAGATGGACACTAAAACAAAATCCCACATTAGCTCAGAATTGAGTACAATAAAGGGTTATTTATTTAGGGGTAGACTCACAGATCATCTCCCTCTGCACAGATAGGGAACAAGACCCGAATTCAGCAGTGGAAAGAGAGAAGGAGCATGTGCTTTACCTCTGCATTCACAGCATAAGAGGCCACGCCCAAGCGGGCTGGTATCTTAAAAGCTGCTGGCTGAAGACATTCCTATAGCAGACCAGGTTTGGGCTTCAGCACAACACAGCTGTGCTGAGAGTCACCATGACTGCATTGTATGAATTAGAGAGGAACAAGGCATTGAGTGAAAAATCCAGTTTAAGCTTCCAGCCAAGAGGTTCTTAAAGCCTGTGCTAACACTGTGAAGCCTCCAGTCCCAAGAGAACAAGAAAGAGTACATGGGAGAAAGCATCCTTCCAAACATGAGGTTGGAATTCCAAGACTTGTTCAGACAGCATGATAGAAGGGTGAAGTAGATCTGACGTGATCATTGGGGAAGAAGGGAAATAAAATAACTGAGATTTGGGGCTTGGATAGACAGACAGACCACACATCATTTACAGTTACTGGAAACGTGAGAATCTTGGGGACAAAAGGAAGAAAGGCCAGTCTGGTATATGTGCTGAGCTCAAGATGCCTAGGGAATAAGTCTGAAGTCATTCAGTAAGAAAATAGATGTACACCTGAAGTTCAGAGGAAAAACTAGTCCTAGAGATACATGCAGAAGCCCTGTTTCCTAGCTCACATTTCTTAGATCGGAGCCAGGAAGTAGTAAGCAAGAAAGTAAACAAAGCATGTTTAAGGAATAAAACATGTTTAAGGTGATTGCTTGGGGGCACAGAAGAACTATTTGCTCTAGAAGAGAAAAGAAAATATTTTAAGATTCTTTAAATTCTGAAATACATTAAAACACTTCAGACCAAGGCAGGAGCTGGCTGTTAATCCCAGCCTGAATATAGTTCTCCCACTACCTATTTTTGGTGGCATTCCATTTATTTTTAGGCATTGGAATTAACTCTGTAGAATCTTCTTTTGGAGTTTATCCAAGGGCAGGTAACATGGACAGTGAAGTATCTGGGAAACCTCTCATAGGAAGATTAATTTAAGTACTTGTAGATAGACACACGCAAGCACACATGCATGCACATACACACACACACACACACACAATTGTATAATAGCCACTTCATCCATGTATTTTCGGAACCATCATACCAAAGAAATAATAGACTTTTTGAACACAACCACAGTGGATCAATGAGTAGAAATTATATGCAAATAGAGTTCACCTTTACTCAGTAAATAATTATTAGATGCCCATGGTTGGCAGCTTTGTTCTAGATACAGAGATCTAATGAAGTACAAGATAGATAAGGTACCTCTTCTCTCCAAGTTCATGTTTTAGTGATGGGGAGACAGATAATCAACAAGATAAATGACTTTATGTACCAATGAACATTGAGAAGAGAGGGACAGAGGGCAGCATAAAGAGACAGAATAAACCCCAGAGACCAAGGAGGAATAGGCAAAGGCTGCACAAGTTCTTTAGAACAGGAACAAGAAGGACTTCCAAAGGATGACAAAAAATCTTAGAAAGACATTTCTGTACAGTGTAAAAGTGAGTCAAAGACTCCAAAATTCAGGATTGAGCCTAGGATGTTCAGACAAGAATCCTGGCCAGTGTGACAAAAGGAAATTGAATGGGGAAGGTAATGCAAGATAAAGTTGGCTAGGTGCACAGAGGAAGTTTACACAAGACCTTCGTGGCCCTATTGCTTTGAAGTGTGTTTGGAGGTTACTACGTAATTTCTGAAGAAGTAGGAATTGTTACAGCAGTGAATTATCTAAATTACACTAGTGTGTGTAAGTGTGTGTGGTATGTGTATGATTGTGTGTACATGTTTGTGTTCATTGTGTATGTGAGCATATGGGTATATGCATGCATGTGTGTGTGCCAGGAGCCTTTCTCAAAGGCTCTCCACCTTAGTTTTCTGAGACTCGTTCTCTTACCGAACCTGTGCCTCACAGATTGTCTAGAGTGAGAGCTTAGGGATTCTCTTGTCCCTTTCACCCCAGGGCTAAGCCAAGCATTTTCTAAGAGAGCCTTCTCCCCAGATTCTAAATGAAGTTTCGTTCTATAACAAATGGAGTGTGGAGTATTAACATCATGGAAGAATCGCAAAGGGGAAAGAACTACTTCTTGGAGTAAAGTGATAGCATTGTACATGAAAAAAATCATACACAGAAACATGCTATAAATAGAAATGGAAGATTTCATGAAGTGGGTGATGAGGAAGTAGGGAAATGGCGAGGTAAGTATGACTTGGGCTTTTGGCATGAATGTTCAATGTGTGGTGCTGGCCTCTTTTAAGAGGGGAGACACTAGGGAGGTACAAGGTTAAGGGTTATGGTTTTGGTATGTTTTGACTCACAAGTCATTATACTATGCAGGGATTAGATTTAAGAAGCCAGATCTCAGGGAAGGGGTCATGGCTGGAGAAACAGGAGAAGAGCAATCATGAGAACATGAATGGTGAGCAGTGTGGAATAGAGAATGGAAGGAAATCAAAGAAATCTCAAAACTGGGTCTTGGGAATTTTTACCATGGAGAAACGAGGAGAGGAAGCCATGCTTCTTAAAGTGACATGGAACTATATACACACTGGGAGAAGACCATAATGGAGAAACATATTTAATGAAGAGGACATATTCACATTTAAGCAAAATTATATAAAAACAGACTTTTTTGTTGCAGATGGGGCATCCTAGTCTCTTCCAAGAAGACAGAACAATCTTGGTTTACATATCTCTTCTGAATACTGAAAACTACCCCAGTAACCAGAAGATAAATGTTCCAGATTAGACCAGACCCAGGAAGGACAGACAGACTTCGTAGCTGCTCCTGGTTTCATCTTCTTGTCTTAGACATTCCTGTAGACTCTGTCCCTTAAAGTAAGGGCCTTGCTTTATTTTTGGGTATTCATGGAAATCTTTTTTACATATTGAATGTTCTTCTCTTCTTCGCTTCCATTCCAAGTTCTCTGTGTCAGACCCCAACCTCAGACCCACATAGTCCATTACTGATGGCTTTGGCCTTGTTAAGATGAACTCTTAGTTTCAAGTTTTGGTTGAGTCTTTTACCCATTATAATCCAGCTTCTCCTGTTTTTCACCGATTAAAGTCACTGTTAATTCATAATTCAGTTATGAATGCACATACCCCTGTGTCCCATCTAACTACAGCATTAAACGTTGCCTAGTACTACAGATCTTTGGAGATTTTAACACCAATTTGGATCTCAACTATAACAACTTGTAGCATTGTAAACCCGGTGGAAAGCCATGAATATCAAAGCTTCAGGAGGATGAACCACATGAACAGACCCCACACTAAAGGCACCTGCTTCCTGTATGGGATATGGGGTTGATGGCCTTCCAGGGCACTTTCAGCATCTAAGATACTGGGGTGCTTTCAGGTGTACCACAAAGACATGAATCTCAAGTCCTCCTTTATGGAGTCATTTGGGGAGCAGACATTTCTTGAACAGAAGCACATTCTTTTTTTTCTCTAGCATATGACTCTTCTCATTCTGAAATTCTGCTTTTACATTCCTCTCATATGTTTTGTTTTAGGTTAAGGGAGCTCTTGTTTTGCTGACAAGATATTTTGCTTGAGGCTCACATATTGCCACTCAGGCAAAATTCCAAGTGACAAGATTATACACTGGAGTGTACAGCTTCTCCTGGTCAAAACTGACCTTCTCAATTTCCTTTGCATGTAGTGAACACCCAGAAGACAGTTAACGAGCTGAACTGAGGCCTTTACAATGTGTTTTCCTTGATAAAGCTATGGCTTGTGTTAGCTTTTGTTATCAGGATCAGGCAAAAAAAGGAGTTTTTGAGCCATACTCTGTGTCTCTCCTTAGCTATTCACTTGCTAATGGTAAGAGGATAGGTTAATGCATTTCTATCTGTAACAAGAGCGTGGGAGAAAATTAAAACTGTATAGAGACAGGGAGTTTTCTCAGTGAGTAAACCATTTGTCCCATTAGCATGAAGACCTGAGTTCAGATATCAAGAACCCATGCAAAATTGGACACAGGAGATCACATCTATAATCCTACAGCTTCCATGGTGAGTTCAGAGGTGGAGACAGGAGAATCCCCAGAAATTTGAAGGTATATGCAGTAGTAAGGAATAAGAGGAACAAACAAACAAAGGGAAAGGCACCAAAGGTTGTCCTCTGATCCCCATATACATGGTGCCTTTGTGTGTGCCTACACTTAAGCATAGGAACACACACACACACACACACACACACACACACACAAACACACACACACACACACACACACTAAAACACTAGAAGTAGATTTGTGACATTTTGAGATAAACACCATCCTAGAAAATGACATTAACTTAGAATTAGAATAAGCTGGGACACACCACACTGCCTTGTCCTCTATCCCTGTCTCAAGGCCACTTCTGTTGGACGTGAACTTGCAGTGGTCCAGGGTAGGGGAGAATTGAATCCAATGCTAAAGCCCAAGGCTAAAGTCTGCATGCCTGTTTGTCTTGTTAGACTGGGTGGGGTTTCTAAAATGTTGCAGAGGCAACCATTCTCTCTGATCTCATTCTTTTGGTTACATTGCGTGTGACCTGTTTCATTCATTTTTGCTACCTGCTAGGGTTTTGGATGCTTTTAGATGTGTAAACCCACTCTAAACTGCAGCAGAATGGGAAGCACTTAGAAACTGCCGTACACAAGTTTTATTTGGCCACAACAGTGCAAATATCACAGGCTTTTAAAGACAGAAACCAATGTAACTGTAAACACTTTAGGGAAGAGGCTGGAAAGAGAGAAGAGCAGGCTGAAAGCAGCTCCGTCCATCTGCACCAAGGCCCCCTTTCCTTGCACACTTTCTCTGTGGCATTGCTTTTCCCACCAAGGGACAATCCTTGGTCTTATTATTATTTTTCCTGTTGCTCCCATGCATTTCTGACAAAAAAGTCTGACTTTTCAAATACTTAAGAGTCAAATCCAGCTTGATATCACCTCTTACCCAATGTAAATGTCCTGGCTGTACCCACTCTCCAGATGGGCATTCACTAAGGTCCAAAGTTTAGGAAGGAGGGTGAGACAGGCAGCCCCCCCCACTTCCTTGATCACTGTATCAATGTTGCTCATGGCCAACTCTTGGTCTGTGCTTGTCAGCATGTTGAAAAAGAGGCTACTGGATTCTTTGTCTGGTGAGTTTAGACCAAGTCCCTGGGTCACCTGTGTGTGGGAAGGAAGCAGTTCCTTCCCTACTGGGTTGATTATTAAGGCATTTCATATGTCTCACTGGAGGCTTCCCTCCTACTGTTCCACCACATGAGACCCATCCTCTCCCCCAGGAAATTTGTGGTTCCATGACCCATCAACAGAATTTGATTTTGAAGAGCCTCACCTCACCCTAGAATCCAAGTGGAAATTTTTCTTCTAGGATTCCTGAAATTCTTTACCTTTTGTGAGGTTGTTGGACAGTTCCAAGGAAAAGAATATTTTGGTGCTGTAGATTTGGGGATGGTAGGCCTTTTTCAATGATGAAAAGCTGTCTAGCCCTTTGTCTTTGATCTGTAGACATCTTCAAGCCCTGCAGGTAGGCAATCTCTCCAATGTCTAGAGAATATATAGCAAGTCCTACTTCCTGGGATTTATCTAGGAGGAAGTGCCCCTGTAACAGGCTTTCTTTTGGATTGCCAACCAGCTCCCAAATCAAGACACTGAGACTTATTAGTTATGAATGATCACCCTTAGCTTAGGCTTATTTCTTGTTAGCTCTTATAACTTATTTTTAACTTGTTTCTCTTCATCTACATTTTGCCTCAGGGCTTTTATCTTTCTTTCATTCTATAGGTCCCACTCAGTCTATCTCACTGGCCCCAGGCATCTCCTCCTCTTTTCCCTTCTTTCTCGAGCCTAGATTCCTCCTTCTACTTATTCTCTCTGCCTGCCAGTCCCCCCATCCCTTTACTGTCTAGTTATTGACCATTCAGCTTTTTATTAGACCAATCAGGTGCCTTAGACAGGCAGAGCAACACATCTTTACATCGTTAAACAAATGCAGCCTAAACAAATGGAACACATCTTTACATAGTTGAAGAGATGTTCCACAACATAGCCCTGCCTACACAGGTCAGATGGACATTCCCAAAGGGTTCACTCTTCACCACTTTCTTCATAGGTCCACAGCCTTCCTTCACCTGCCTGGAGTCAGGTGATGGGGGAAGAGGGCAAAGCCCGTGTTGGCCCACCTCTTTCCAAATTCTGCATGAATGATGCAATACCTCGTGTCAGAATCACAGGGTCTAAGCAACCACACAGGAAAGATAAGTGCTCCTTCTATTCTAAGTTCTAAGAACAAAGCCTCACCTGCCAACTGCCAATCAATCTTTACTTCTGCTTTGGAGTCCCTCAACCTTTCCTGTCCCTTCTTTGTATTCTCTCCCACTCGGTGGAAACAGTCCCATCAGAATCAAATAAATTCTATAATATCCCATCTGAAAAAAAAATCTGCCAAGTCCTCCCTTGACCCCATATACCTCTCCAGTTATTGCAACGATTTGTCTGCTCCTCTCCACAGTCAAATTTCCTCAAAGGTTTTTCTACCCAAACTGTCTCCACTTTCCACATTTCCAATTTACTCTTCAGCCAGTGCTGCCTGACTTCCGCTGCCGTCACTCACCAGGAACAGCCGTTGTCAAAGTTAACAACCTCGTGTTGCCAATGCAATTGCCGCTGTTCCTTCCTCACCTTTCTGCGAGCTTTGAGCGGACTGACAAACTTTCTACAAGAACCGCTTTCTTCTATGGTCCCCAGGACACCACACTATCCTGAATTTCCTCTTGCCTCACCATTTTCTTGTTGCCCCTTAGACTTTCTTTTCTAATTGAGCCAAACGGCTGGGCTTCCTCAGGGCCCTGATCAGTTCAGCACGCCCTCTTCTTCTCATTGCAACGCTCTACCTTCCATCTAATCTAACGTATCACATCTTGGCAGTGTAGCCCAGATTGGTCAGGCTTGAGGTCTTGCACACCCAACTGTCTACTTAATGTAGTGTTCCGTAGCTATCAGACAAGACATTCACATCAGAAGCCAATTTTTCTCTTGAAATTGTGATGTTACCAATTTTCTTCATCTTATGAAGCAACAAGCCTCCCTTGCCTGCTACGTAAACCAGGAACTGGGGAAATAGTCCTATCCCTACCTCTTCTCAATGTTTATGACAGAATAACGTATGTTTTGAGACCTTTCATGTATCTAGAGCTGGCTGTATTCACCTTGCCCCACTCCTTATCACCGTACCATCAAGACATGGCACTAATTCGGCTCTGTTTCTCCTCTCCCAGGCTAGGACATTAATCCAAACATCCACCATTTCTGTATCAGACACCCCAGCTGCCTCTCACGTTCACTCTGATCTCATGCACATCCCTGCCTCTTTCTATCCAACCTCCAGAACAAGTTGTACAATGTGACAGTTCTCATATTTTTGCTTGGTTTGGTTTAACTTTCTGAAAAAGTCCCAGGCTGTAGCTTAAACTAGACAAGACTATTATGCAACCCAGCCTGGCCTCAAACTCATGGCAATCTTTCTGCCTCGGTCTTGTAGTACAAGCACAAGGCACTGTACTTGGTTCTTCCTTGCCATTCTCTGCCTTTCTATATGAGGTTTCCTTTTACTTGCAATTGATGATGATTTGCTTGTTATTTAATCATTGTCACTCCTACCAGTTTTTAAATAAGACCTTTGGAGACAAGTATTGTGTCTCACTTGCTAATAGCAGCATTCTTACCTTTTATTTCAGGGTCTGACCAATAGAAAGCATGCAAGAAGTACATGCAGGGACATCCTACCCACTTGTGGACTTTCTAATTGCAGAGCACTTGAAGAGCAGCTCCAGGGGAAACAGAAAGAGAATGGAACACTAGAAACTTTCTTCCTACAAGATCAAAGAGATTTTTATTGATTATGTGCTGAACACCATTGTCATCCCCTGCGACCACCATGGAGATACACAATCCACAAGATGCAAAGTCTCTACCTTTAGAGAGTTCTTGTCCTCTCATGCAAATGGAACACAATATTGTTAATAGATACAAAGATGGTGTGGTGGGATTCCACAAGACATATGCTACGGTGAAAAATGAAGCGGGCCAGAGAATGAAGAATGGCAGTGGGGAGAGCCCATTAGCCTGGGTGGCTGAAGGAATGTCCTCTCTAGAGGGACGTGTATATGGGAATGAGCAGTACTCATGAGAGAACAGCAGTTGGGAAGGCCCTGTGGCAGGAAAGGGTTGGGAGAAGTGGAACCAAGAAAGATAAACCTACAAGACTGAGATGAGAGACCAGGAGACGGTGAGGTGACAGGGTTGCCAGGACTCAAGCGTGGGAGTCTGCAGAGGACACGGCACACTGTTGAAATTATATTCTAACTGTGATAGGAAAAGCTGTAGGGATTGCAGCAGAAGAATGGCATGCATGATCTGATTGATACTTCAGACAGACTTTCTCTGGCAGTTTTGTAGGAACTGGCCAGAGGCACTGGAAAGAGGAGGGTCAGCCAGGAGGCTATTGTGGTGGGGATGAAAGGCAGACTGGCAGACTGTGGGCATGGGAGAAAGTGCACAGACGAAAGACACTCTTTGAGGGTAGGATCAAGACAGCCTGTTGTCATGTAGGCGGTATAGAGGGAGATGTTTCAAGCAAGATTCCATGCTTAGGCCTGTATAAGTAATTTATCATAAATGGAGGGGTGTGTGTGTGTGTGTGTGTGTGTGTGTGTGTGTGTGTGTGTGTAGGGGATAAAGAGTTTTATTCTGGCTAGGTTTGAACTGTTCTGAAAGCTGGTGTAGCTAGTTTGACCACATACCACCCTTAGGTTCATTGCGATACAGAATAGTTATGGAAGGAGTTAAGTTTGTGGATCAGTTACTGTCCACACAAACTCAGTACCAAGTTTTAATGACAGCAAATCTCAAATCGGATTTTACAGAACATGCAGAGATAATGTCTTTAACGTATAAGGACAGGGCACTTTGTACACCTGCTCTGGAAGCTTGATGTTGTCCCAAATCACAGTCCTGCCAGGTGTGCCAACCGCTGTACTCAGCAGAAAGTAATGTCCCAAAGCAGCATCAGCTAGCCAGACATGTTTTTCTCTGCTAGCTGGAAAGAGGGTCTTTTAAAGGAACAAGCTGTACATACTATCCCTACAGTAAAGACCACAGGGACTCTTGGATCCTATTTTTATATGGGTAGGCAATATCCCTAAAAACATTTTCTCCATATCTTGGTTACCTCTAATTCAATCTACAAAACCCCATTTCTAACATCCATTATGCTGATTAACAAGCCACTAATTTCACAAATGGAAACCCAGTTTTGATTCAGCATGCTAATTAGCAAAATGTCTGGTGTTGATCAGAGTTAAAGATAGCTGAAGTGCTCGTGGTAGCTGCCTCTGGAGGAAGGCCTTTCTGCAAGGAAGCCAGCTGTAGTGCCAATTCTTGATTAGAGGAACTGTCTGCAGCTAAAGGTAACAAATACACACCTTGGCGCGTGCTCTGCAATGTTTGATAAAGCCATGGTAGAAATGTATGCTGCCTAACGTGCAGCTCTTCAGGGACAAACTTGTCAGCTCCTGGATGCATAGGGATGAAACTCAGGGCTCCAAGGGGACAGTCTTGAGTTCTCATGATAGAAATGATACGTAAAGCTATGGAACTAGGTAAGAAGGAGAAAGACTAGAGATTCAAGGATAGTGACCTGGGACACTCCAACCTGGGGAGAG
Organism: Myodes glareolus; assembly: GCF_982192425.1. NCBI lineage: Eukaryota > Metazoa > Chordata > Mammalia > Rodentia > Cricetidae > Myodes > Myodes glareolus. The sequence continues at coordinate 66,195,333 of NC_142030.1, forward strand.
AGTTAAATGATGTGAATATAACCAATGAAATCAAGGAGTTTCTAGTTACAAAGGAAAATACCAGGGGAAACAAAGATCTCAAAGGGGGAAGACTGACCAACTGTCCCAAATTTTCTGAGAAAGCAAGAAATGAGGATTGAGGAGTGAACGCCGTGTCTACCAGGTCGAAGTTGCGGATGTCTTTGTCAGGGTGGTTCCCATACAAAACTGTAAGCAGAGAGAGTTGGAGGGCAGTTTGAGTCACTAATCGAGAAGACATGGAAGGTAATGGTAAATGAAGAACAATTTGCTTTTACTGCTTTCATTGCATGATGTGGTATATGTGTGTGCCTGTATGTCTTTCTGGGTATGTGCATATGAGTACAGTTGGCCACGGAGACCAGGGGCATTAGATCCAGTGAATTGGAGTTACAGGTGGTTGTGAGCTGTCAGACATGGATGCTGGGAACTGAAGTTGGGTCCTCTGGAAGAGCATCAAGTGCTTTCAACTGCTAAGCCAGCTCCAGTCTTACATAGCATGCTTTGATAGTGTCAGGAATGACCTATTAGAGAGGAGGAATTAATGATGAATGGAGTGCACCCAGTCCTGATGCTATGCCAAGCGAGGGCACCATTTCCATGACCTGTAGATTCCCATCCCAGAGTTGAAAAAAAATATTCTTGGTGATCTGCTGGACTGAGAGAAGTAAGATCCAGAAGAATTCAAATTCGCAAAACTATAAGAGCATCAAGAAAGTCTTACCCTAGTTCCTGTATCTCCACACCATGAGCCAGAAGATGAGAGACCTCTCCTCTGTTAACCATTGGCAGTGGGTTAGGCCTAAAAAGTGTTCTAATTGTGTGACTCGGGTCTCAGATCAATCCTGGATATCAGCAAGTACAGAAAGAGCCTCGGGAAGGTCAGGAGTGTACCAGCGAAGGAGAGAGGAAACATGCTACTGGCCATTGTCTTGATTCCACCAGGGAAGACGAGGTCATGCTCAGCCCATTAAAAGGGACAGAGCTGGGAGAAGAAGAGTGGAGTGAACTGGAGCTCTGGCTACACTGCAACGTGGACTATGTTTGTGAAATAATAGATTTCCTGACTTTAAGTCAATCAGAACTGAGTTTTATGATACTTGAAGCTGAAATAGAATTTAGTACACTATTCTCAACTGAATAGAAAGAATACTCCTCAGTGTTTGCTTCATATGAGACCTGGTCACCATACACTTCCATCCCCCTCTCCACCCAAGGCTGTGAACTCATCACCTGTCTTCAGTATTTTGTACACAGCCCACCACATGCAGAGTTCCTTGCTAACCCTCAGAAAATCCTAGCCACTGAATTAAAGCTATATTTATCTAAAGTTCTTTACGTCTCCTGTTCCTTTAGAGCATTTCTGCCTGTTCATGATCTCCTTTTTCCTATTATGTCTTACAGGTAGATAGATGATGGGTGGATGGCTGGATGGCTGGATGGCTAGATGACAGAGAGATAGATAGATAGATAGATAGATAGATAGATAGATAGATAGATAGATAGATAGATTATAGATAGATAGATAGATTATAGATAGATAGATGTCAGATAGATGACAATAGATCACTAGATAATAGATTTAAATTTACATATTTAAGTCAAATTCTGCATATGAGGGAAAGCTTACTGTCTTATTTCTGTCTTATTTCACTCAGCATAAAGGTATCTTGTAGTGAAAGGAGTGGTGGGCTGCATGCCCGCCAGGATCCCGTCTAGCTTACCTCCGAAATACAGTTTCCATGTAATTATTTCGGGGGTAAGCTAGCCGGGATCCAGGCAGGAACTCAGCCTGCTTCTTCCTTCTACAGTATCTATTTCAATTTATTTTCCTATGACTATTGGAGGTTTGAAGTTGAACTGAAAGAGTTTGGCATCATGAAGTGTCTATAAGCCTTTGGAGATAATAAAGGGTAAAGTGTTATAGTTAGGGTGTCAAGTTCACAAGTGGTGAATTTTATTGTCAATTGGACTTGATTTTCTAATCATCAAATAGACACCGTTCTGAGCAATGTCTTCGAGGGCTAACGAGAGGATTAATTTAAAGTCCTCCCTGAATGTGAACAATATGATCTCATTGGCCTGGGTCGTAAACTGAATAAAACAGAAAGGAGAAGGCAAGTGGAGCTCCAGTATTCAGTTCCCTCTGCTTCCTGGGTGTGGATGCAATGTGTTCACCCACTCCATGCCCTTGCCACTAGGTCTTCCCCAACATGATGGACAGCATTCCTCAAACACGTGTCAAAATAAAACCTTCTTTTCTTAAATTGGTTTGGTTACACATTTTGTCAAAGCGTTAAGAAAAGTAAGAAGTATGACTCTTTAGGTTTTTTTAAGCATAAGAGTATATCTTATGTAAAAAAGGATGAATGTCTTTCCTTTCCTATTTGTATTTCTTTTATTTCTTACTTGTATGTCTCTAAGATCTTGAGAGCTGTATTGAATATGAGAGCAGTGAGTGAGAACCTTTGCTCTACTGTTGATTTTAGAGGTAATTCTTCTAGGTTTTTCTCATTTATTATAAAGTTGGATATGTATGTATATATGTGTGTATGCATGTATCCTTTCCTGTGCTAATAAATGCTCCTTCTATTCTTATTTTCTCTGGGCCTTTTATCCTGAAAGGACATTTCATTTTTTCAAAAGTCTTTTTTGCACCTGTTGAGCAGTCATGTGATTTCTGCCCTGAAGTCTATTTATGCACTGTATTACATTTATTGGGCTCCATATACTAAACTATCCTTAGGTCCCGGCAATGAAATTGACTTGTTTTTTTGTGTATAGTATTCTCAATTTGTTCTTGAATTTAGTTTTTAAGTAGTTTTTTGAGAATTTTTATGTCTATGTTCTTCAGGTATATTGGTTATAATTTTCATGTGTATGTGTGTGTTTGTGTGTGTAATTTTTTTAAAGTAGAATCAAATGTTTTATTAGTTTTTAGTCCTGACTTTATTAATTTTTTCTCATTTTTATTATTTACTTCCATCTATTGCTTTGGAATTTGGTTTCTTGCTTTTCTAAAACCTTGAGTTGCATCATTAGGTTATTTATTTCAGAGTCTTGTAATTTTTAATGTAAGCACTCATAGCTATAACCTTTCCTTTTTGAGATCTTGTAACTGGAGCCTAAATACTGAGCTATTTTCATTCAAATGTGTTTTCATGGTCATTGAGTCACTTGTTCATTAATTGCTATGTTGAAGTACTTATCTTTTGCTTCAGGTAAATTGCTTTTCTTGGGGAAAATTACAACAGGTATGCTGGTTTCTAGAGGAAACGTTGTTTTGGTTGTTCATATTTGTGTTTTGCACTGGGATCTAGGATCTGAAATAATAACATTTGTGGTGGTCTTTGCATGGATATCTGGTCTTACCTTGGTTGGGTGGTTATTTGCTTCTTTGATTGCTGGGTGAAAAGGTTGTGGATCAGCAGAGCAATGCTTAGTTTTCAGTCTCATGCCACTCTCTGTTTCAATATTCACACTCTGACTGGTTCCAGATCCAAAGTTCTTGTTTGAACTTAGCCTCCAAGCAGTTCCTGATGGGTGCAACTGTTGAGATTGGGAGATAGGTTAGCAGATGGGGCAAGCTGACTGACTCCTGAAATCTCCCGATTTCAGGGTCCAGATCTTAAAACGTGGAAAAGGCAGAACCAGAGGCATCCTAGATCTGGCCACAGATGACTGTGAGTCCCAAGAGAATAGAGGTGAGTGAAAGGGAGAGTTGAGATGGAAATATTGGCAGTGCCCTTGGGAAACAAGAATGAAGGAGAAGGAAAATATAGATCGCCTACCTGGGTCCCCACCAAGTATGGTGGCTGTGGGGTTCTTGAAGAGAGAAGGTTGTGGTTAGTGAGGAGTCATGAAGAATTGAAATGAGTTGGGAACTTAGAAAGATAGCCAGAGAACTGGCAGGGGTAAGGGAGGTTGAGCTTGGTTTATGCTACATGTGATGGTGAGTCTCAAGTGGATGGAAATGGCTTGAGAAGACAGGCTAAGATATGAAGCAACAGCATCTAGGAATGGTCTAATGAAATCCAAATGAAGAAGGGGAAGGAGGGTACCAGTAGCCTATCTGGGTCAATGCAGAGTGTGGTGGTTGTGGAGTCCCTAGAAGAGAGTAGTTCTTTTAGGGGACAAAAATAATGCCCTCCCTTATTTCTTCAAAGACCCACTGTTAATTCAAGAATGCATTGTTCAGTTCTCCAAGTACTTGTGGAGTTCCTGTTGCTATTGATGTCTAGTTTTATTCCACTATCATCTTGATAAGAAAGGAAATGATTTTGATTCTTTTGTAGGAATTACAAATCATTAAGGGGAAGGCGACAGAAAAGAAACAAAAAGAAGGAAATCCTTTCAGAGAGAACAAGGCGAATAACTAAAGCATATCAATGTTTAGGATTAATTAGCATCTTCAAACTCCATTTCTATTGAATCTCTACTTGCAACAGGGAAATCACAGCGACGCTGAAGCGAGTGACTCCTCATCAGGTCGTACATAGAGTCCCGAAATGCTGTATAGTTTCAAGTCTTATTTCCAAAGCAAGCCAATAATTTGACCTTGAGCAAACTCTCTGAGCTTCATTTTTCTTTTCTGTGATATGGGGATGATAACATCTCCGCAGGCTGCTTAAGACTTAAACAAGGTTGAACATAAAAATTAGCTATCACAGTACCTGGGTCAGAGTAAATGACGAAGATCATGCAGGGAGGTGCAGGAGACAAGCAGGCTGTTATATTTTGTTCATTTTAATTGAGAAAGCTTTCCTTAAGGGAGCAGCTCTTGGCTGTCATTTCCTGGCAGCTAAAATCGTTGATTTCTGTCTCTGCTGGTGTCTGAACTTAGCCTAGATACAGCTGTGGAGATGAAGGCAAGCCATCTCTGTGTTGTGACAGGAGCATTAAAATTTCCTAGTTAAGAAAATAAACTGGAAGAAAAGAAGTAGGAAGCTCAGGTAGAAAAAAAAAAGTAATGGAAATATCTGTTTTCTGGATGTCTCTTCTACTTGGGGCATTGTTTTTCTAGTCTTTAGGTTGGTGAGGTATATATTGTTGCCTTTTTGTACAAATCAGAACATCCAAGTTTAGGGAATGTGCCCTAAAGCCGCTCAGCTAGCCAGCCATAGTCTGAGTCTCTCGCCTATGACCATTTCATTCTAGACCCAGTGTGGGTGACAGAGTTCCATAGTTAAGCTAGTCCAGGCACCCTGGAGCAGAGTCCTACAGATGAGCCAATGCAGTAAGTTTACTTTTACCTTTTCTTCTATCCAGAAAGAGAATAATCTCTTCTTAACTTACTTCTTTCCTTGCGGTTGGTGCAACATAATTCCTTGACAATGTGCATTCAGGCCAGTCTGCAGGGAAACCTGGAAAGATGAAGTAGGACTCTTAGAAATCATGTTCTTTACATGAAACTAGATCAGGCAGTGGGAGGAGGTGAACTGAAAATAGCCTGAGGGAGCGAGAGACAAGCCTGTGAAACAGTCAGAGGCAGCCTGAGACAATGGAGATTAGCGAGGAGAGGGCACTATGCAGAGAGAAGGGAAGACATGGCATGGTTTTATTTTCAGGATTCTGTTCAACTATTCATCCCCCAAGGCAAAAATCATTCCCCGAAAGGCAAAGTGTTTTAAATTATGTCAACTAGTTAAAGTACCATTCATTTGGTAGACTACCTGCCGCTGCAAAAACATCCATTATCTGCAAGAAAATAATCAATCAATCTGAAAATAAATGGACAGATAGATAATACTTTCCTCCAGATTTTAAATTAAAGTATTATGTAAATTCTAAAATGTACAGAAAAGTCTAAAGACCAAAATCACCCATCCTTTCATAGATATTACTATTCTTAGCATTCATATACATAGATTTTGTTATATAAGTAACACACACAAACACAACCTCAATCATGAGCTTTCAAAGTAAGAAAGTAACAGAAAAAAATTCCTCCAAATTCCTAAGCAAAATATATATGTTGCTGGGGTTTGTGAAGCTTCCAGAATTATCTGTGTTACAGTTGATTTCAGATCCTTGTATCTTCAAAGACTTAAGTTTGCCTTATGCCTTTTCTGTCCTATAATCTAGAATCTTCAAATATCTATTAAGGGGCTGGAGTGATGGCTTAGTAGTCTAGAGCTCCTGCTGTGTTTGCAGAGGACCCAGGTTTAGGTTCCAGTACCCACACTGGCAGCTCACAACCTTCTGTAACTCCAGTTCCAGGAGATTCAGTGCCTTATTCTGACTTCATGGGCACCTGCACATAGGTGAAATACCTTCAATTCCTTCAGACAAGTAGGCATACATACACACATATGAATTTAAAAATATTTTTAAATTATCAAGCCCAGGTATCCCACATTTACCATGTCATTCTCATCCTTATCTTTAGCTCTTGAGAGGATTTTTTTCATGCACTAATACTGTGCTGACATATTTTGGGTAAAAACCTAGGCTTTGGAAGCCCCCATAAGCTAGACTTGGCTACCCATCTTCAATACATCAAATACTAATGACATGAGCAATTGTGAAAAGCAGAGAGAAATGACTTATTTAGTGTGACTACAATGGGGACAGAAACAAACAAAGGGGTCCAGTGACTTCAAGTCTGTCTCTGGAGTGTGGCATGAACTTTAGGTTTGAGTAGAGGAAGAATTAGAAATTGGGAGTGGTATATATAATTAGACAGTCTGGTTAAGCCAAGGTACAGTATCACCCACTACTGTCTGAGCTCTAGACTTCCAACAAATCTGCTGGTCCTTATCACTGCTGTCATCACTTGAGGGTTGGTTGGTTAAGACCAGGTTGTGCTCTACCCTAAATTATTCCATATTGTGTGGACCAATGTTTTTTCAGGTTTTATCCTGCCATGAGAAAGTCAATATTTTAAACTGTTTTGGAGAATATTATACATAAGTACTACATTTATGTACATAATTTTGACCCTTCTCCCACCTCCAACTCCTCCTGCCCCTCTCTCTCATTCTAACCAGATATATGACCTCTTCTCTTTTAATTATTAATGCTCCTCCACACACATATGCATACACATGTGCATACACATGCACTGCTGAGTCATTTAGTGTTTCCAGTCTGCTTATGTGTTTAGCCCTGACCCTTAGGGATTGGATTACATATCAGGGGTATTATCCCTGAAAAAGACTGACTCTTGCTCTCTTAGAAGTCAAGTGGAAAGTGCTAGAAAACGCTAGAATAAGTGAGGGCAACCCAGACCTAGAAAGACAAACATTGAATGTTCTCTTATTTGTGGACCAAGCTCCAAATCTTTATATTTGAGAGATTCACATATAAACAACCTTTTACTTCATTTTGAGGGTGGAAGATGACTCAGACCACGAGTGGATATGTGAACAGCACCATGTATGCAGTACCAGCCATGCAGCACAGGCTGATAGGCTATTTACTCCTGGAAATAGGATGTGATCCTCTAAGTTTAGTAGAGTATATTAGGATAATGGAACACATAGGTTTATTATCATGTCAGGAAAACTGGGTCTGATAACTTATCAGACATATCAGACTAAGGAAAGGCTATAACTCCCACATCTGTACCCCATAAAGGAAAGGCTACCCAACAGTACAGTGCAATGGTCCCAAGCTGTTGACTGACCAACAGATTGTGCATCAATAGTCCCTGTCCCAGGGACTCATCTCAGTTTAGACTATACTATTGACATGACCTACTTGAATTCTTCCCTTCCTGTTTTCTTGTTTTCCTGTCTGGACCTGCCACCCATCCATCCATCCATCCATCCATCCATCCATCCATCCATCCTCTCATTCCTTAATCTGGACTGCTCTCACCCTTTTGCATCAGCAACTGGCCTCAACTCTGCACTTTGCTCTCAAACTTGAGGCCCTGAGGGGCCTGACAGAGACAGCAGCATCTTCTCCAGCTGAACTCGATCTGCCATATTATTCATACTGTTTCATTTCTATCAGATCCTTGATTTATAGAACTTCTAGATCTTCTTGAACTCTGCTGTGGTCATCCTGTGACATGGAGGTGGGAGGAGAGAGAAGGAAGGGGTTTTATTGGCTCAGGGTTCCAGGATATAGTTATTCATGGTGCGGAGTCATGCATGCCAGCAGGAGCCTGGTGTCTGATGTTAGAAAGCAGAGAGCACGAAACAATGATACTCAGCTCATTTTCTCCTGTGCGTTCAGTTCAGGAGCCTAGCCCATTGAATGATGCCACTCCATTTAGAATAGGTCTTTCTAATTCATTTAAACCAACCTAGAAACTTTCACAGACATGTCCAGAGATTTGTTTCCATGGTGATTTTAAGTTAAGTTAACAATCAATATTAACCACCACACACATGAGCCATGTATATATAATTATAAAATACATATGTATTATATATAATATATGCAGTATTTGCTAGTAAATTTTTACTTCATTTGTCATGTGCCTCCACATAACCAAATGGATGTCAGTTGCAAGTCTTTTCTCTGAATTCATTTAATTCCCCAAGAAAGACTACCTAATTCTTCTCCAGACTAGCTAATGTTCTAAGAAATAAATATAGGAGCGGGTGGTGTGCACTTTACAGAATGTTGACTCTACCTTTTCTCCTTGTTTTAATTATAAGCTCACCCTCTGCAACCCTCTGTTGTGAGGTTCTAACTGCTCTTCCTATGACACACTTCATCTCAGTCTCATTGAGGTAATGTTATAGATGGAATATAGATGTTATAGATGTCTTCTTTACATATTGAGACACACCTTGCAATGTGGTGCTTTTTGGAGTTGAGGTTTTGGAGAGGCGATTATACCAAGAGGGCTCACTGTGCCATTAAAAAAGAAACCTTAAAGATTTCACTTGTTACTTTGACTGTGTGGGACTACTGCAAGAAGGCATCATCTCCGGGCAGGAACAGGTATTCATCAAACACTGAGTGTGCCACTCCTTTGACTTGCCAACCTCTGGAACTATGAACAAGAAATTTGTGTTCCTTAAAAATCCTGTCTACACTGTACGTCAGGGACAGGGAAAATGTCACTCTACATTTTCTGCTTTTTCCTAATCAAGTATTGTTAGTCCAGATAGTCATGTGCTTCAAGGAAACCTATTTTCCTTTTACATTGTCCCATATGTTACTGAACTTTAGAATGTAGACATCTTCCCATGTGTTTCCAGTAACTGGTACCATGGATCTGTGACTGAGAGTAAATGATGTGGGAAATCCTTCTGTATATGTGTTGCTTTTATTGGTTAATGAATAAAGAAGCTGCTTGGGCCTATGACAGGGCAGAATAGAGCAAGGACGAAAAACTAAACTGAATGCTGGGAAAAAGAAGGTGGAGTCAGAGAGACACCATGTAGCTGCCAAAGGAGACAGTTTCTGGAACCTTGCCAGTAAACCATGAGCGTCATGGTAAAAAGTAAAATAATAGGAATGGGTTAATTTAAGATGCAAGAGTTACTTAATAAGAGGCCTAAGCTATTGACCACGCAGTGTTGCAATTAATATAGCTTCTATGAGATTATATTGGGTTTGTGCCCCTGGGAAATAAGCAAGCAGTCTCTAAATACAAAAAGTGAATATGTGAAATTTAAGATGGCAGAACTCTAGGTTTATAACTGATAGAGGTGATGTGTTCAACAAGGTTCCTGAAAAAGCCCAACTGTGAGAGAGTTGCAAGGAAACATTCAGGAAAAAGAGAAACCCTTCTATTTCAAAGAATGCAATGCATACAATAACAAATATGAAAACATGACAATTTAATTTGAGTACTCCAGACTAATGGCCGCCTAGTACATTCTAAGGTTGTTGGTGAGTGTCATACCAGTGGTGACCTTCTCAGCTAACCTATCACTGATCTAGACTTATAGTTTGGTACTAGGTGTGATGGGGGAAAATGGTCATCACTTTGAGCATACTGACAACACCAATGCTTTTCTTACTTCACACACCTTTTGCCAAACTCCAATGAGCTTTGACATGTAGTATCTCACTGACAAACCCATCACAGAACAAGAACCTGTACAAGCATACAGGATGATTCTTTTCTTCAGGAATCACTGGATGAGGACTATGAGTGAGACTTCATCTGCTGTTAGTCATTAACTCTGGTCTGTTGCAGCGAACAGTGCCCACATGGCTTATACTGCTTGCACTAGACTCTCTGTCTCTCTTGGCTCTTACAACAAATGTGCTTCCTTCTGTGCCTTAGGAAAAACTGACCTGCACCCAGGGGCTGGGTTAGTCAACTGACCATTCCTAACTGATCACACATATTCTTAAAAGGTTAGCAGGGCCTAAACCATAGCTACCAGACTTAAAATGACTTAGGTTTGTGACAACAGCATATGGCACACAGGCAGCAGCTTTTGGAACCAGAAGGGCAATTGGAAGTTAAAAATTAGCATGTTTTAAACTTTTGCAAGGGTGCATGGAAACTGGCTCTAACAAGGGCTTCAGTCAGTAAACAGCAGCCAATCAGAAGTCATGGACCCCAGAACACTGACCACATGCTACGAGGATCTGATGCTTTTCCAATCAACGATGCTGGGATAGAATGTCTTGCCAGTAAATCACCATGACAGACCTATACAGTTTCAAGTCTTAGATCTCAGTTCCTTGTTCACATTACAAGTGGATTTGGTGTTTCACTTATCAGTCATAAACACTATAGCAGGGAGGCTGCTTGTTTGTCCCAACCACCAAGAACCAAAATAATCACACAGAAACTGTATTAATTAAATCACTGCTTGGCCCCTTAGCTCTATCTTTTTATTGGCTAACTCTTTACATATCAATTTAATGCATTTCAATTAATTTGTGTCATGTAGCCATGACTACCAGCTAAAGTTCCAGGTTCTGTCTCCATTGGGGCTACATAGTGTCTCTCTGGCTCTGCCCTTTCTCTGAGCATACAGCCTCACTTTTCCCGCCCAGTTTTCTTCTGCCTTTGGCATACATAGGCTCAAAGCAGTTGTTTATTCACTAACCAATCAAAGCAACACATAGACAAAAGGACCTCCCACACCAAAGCATACTTGGCAGAGTAGGTTTAGAGCAAAGTCCTTCTGCCTCAGTGTTACTAAATCAAGGCACTGGGTCTCCCAGAGAATGGTTGGTGTGTTCTTTCTTAGTCAGGCCTTAAAAGTCCCACAGTCTCAGAGTGGTAATCCAATTCCTGTTCCTGCTAAATTCTAGGCCTTGACCTGTAATATCACAAGCAATGGGGAATTTGAATGAATGCTTAAATACATGTCTAAAACTGTTTTCTATGTGTGCACATGTGTGCATGTATGTGTGTATATTCTTTGTGTGTGCATGTGCATGCATGCCTATATTGAGTGTGTATGTATGTGTGTGCGTGCTCCCTTGCTGTTTACCTCATGTACTGTGCTCAAGGCTAAGTTCTGATAGCTCTGAGAGTTTTATCACTCTATACCCTCTCCCTTGATATCATCAATCTCCATTGCAATCTTAATTGTTTTAAATGTCACCTCTTTGTTTCTGGTTCTCTAGTTCACATTAGACTTGTCCCTTTGACCTTGCTGGCCTTAGGAATTACACCCTCAGCTACTTACGTGACATCTCTGAATGTCAGATGGACATCTTAAACTCGTTATGTCAAAGACCAGAACACTGTGTTCTCGATTGCAGTTGAACATTTCCGTGCCACTCTGCCTGCCATGTGGCTATCCGCATCTTTACCTGAGACACAGATTTTCCGTTCTCCATCCTTTACCCACCTATGCTATATTCTCCTATACTAAACAAAATGATGCCTAATATTTATAGCATGGAAGACCCTTAAGTATCTTAACATTGATGTCATATTAGTCAACATCCTTTTGAAAATTATCTTTTTTGAGCATATGTTTAGTATTTTTTCAAAGCAAGTGGCATTCTTATTCTTTAACTAAGCACCATCACAAACTTTAATTATTTAACTTGCTTGCTTAGCTAATTGATTGATAAATGAATTCTGTAAGGGAAGATATCATACCTGTTTCATACACAATCATTATTTTCTCATGTTTGAAACCAAGACAAGAACACAGTGAATACACGAAGTATTTTACAATAACACAATACGCACATTTCTGATATGTGCTTGCTAAACATGATCTCACAGTCTTATTTTGTTGCCTTTTTGAATTTGATCAATATTTTTCTCTCACATGATGAACACTTTTGATGAATAACTTCATGTTTAATCACTCTAGGAGAATTTACTATGTTCGCAGGGAAGGAAAACAGCCCTATATATAAAGATGCAAATGTTTGGGTACTGGGAGATTAGATTCCCATTTCTGAGTTCTACCTTTCACTTTCTCCAATAAAATTAAAAAACACTACATGTCAAGAGACTTTTGGATCACTGCACCATGATCAAAAACATAAATGGGAAATCTACCCATGCAGAGTTCTGTGTGCATTTTAGTAATGATTTCCCCATATCAGCATTAAAAACTTCTTATTCCATGGCAGAATGGCTTCAATTAACTGTTTTCAAAGTCAGTGCTTCAGTCTATACTAATCCATTCATTCTTTTAAAAAAAATACAAGAATGAATAATTGTTAGTTTGGGTAGAAAATTTGAGGTAAAATTCCTTCCTCTTACAGTTATGCAAATTTGGGTGTAATTCTATTGTCTTCTGGGGTTTATCATTCAAGGAAATAAAATAAATTGGTCGCTATTCTAACATTAATGTCTCTGTAAACAAGCACTTCATTTTCTACCTGCTGTCAGGGGACTCACAGGATCTTCAAAAAACTTTATAATTCAAAAATCGTATCTGATTATGTATAGGTACAGGTATCATTTTATTAATGCTACCTATAAAAGCAAGAAATTTTGTCCATTGAAGTATGAGAGCTTTTCTTAAACCAGGCAATATTTTCAATAAATCGTCTATTTCCAACTGGCTACCATTTGGGGAAATATTTTTCAAAAAAAAATTCTAATTGTCTCTAAAGCATTTCTTTCCAGTATCCCTGATCCACTCCCTTTCCCCCTTATTCCCTTGCATGTTTGTGAGAGTTTCTCAAGTTATCTCTGTGATTTGCCCTCTACTCAGCATCATTTCTGTTTCCCAGTCTCTCTGATGGAAATCAAATTCTTTTACAAAAGTTCTGATTTGCAATTGCTATACACATGTCTCCCCAGTCCTAGAATTCTCTGATGCATTTTTCATGATCACATTAACCGTCTAAACTAGGATTAAGGAAGATCTAGTGTCTGTGAATGACAGTAACGCCAACGTCATCACACTTGATAGTTAGTGGGGCCAGGCCTGCAAACAAGCTTATGATGTAAGAATCCCTTTCACACGCATTCTTCAATGAGATGCACATGAAAATAGAAGAGTGAAGGGAGAACAGGGAGGTTAGAGGGTGAGCATCCATTCTAGGAGGACCTAACCCTAAAGGTGAGCAGAAATGCCTCTGGGTATAGATGGGCTCTTGCCAAAGAACCAAAAGTGTATCTTGGAGAATGGAGCAAAGGTTGAATCCTCACCTTGCAGGAAGAAAAAATGGAGAGAAGGAGATGACATCCATCATAATAACACCATCTAACCATGATGTTAGACTAAAGTGCAACTCCTCTCCGAAATAGCTGTGCTACAAACAGGGAAACTGTCAAACTGCTATAATTAAGCTCAATGTATAAAATTCTTTAAAGGACTTAATTTAATTAGTATTTAGAGCCCCTCATGCCTAGCAAGGGTTAGAACATATTGAAAATATCTTTCCTGAATGTAAAAGATCATGTTGAATGCGCTGACAAGAGAGTCTGGGGGTACCTGTGCAGTGCCTGTTAATACTCCTAAGGCCACCTCTAAAGGTGAGCTCCTGAGCCCATACCACCCAGGTAGATCTGTGTCTCTGTGTTCTACTCAGTCTGCATACATAAGCACTAGCACTTACATCTACCTCAATGTCTTCTTGCATGTATATCCTTACGAGTTTTTTATCTGTATATTCCTAGCACTTAGTCACTAAAATGAGACCATTTCAATCTTTAATAAATGGGCCAATATACGGAAGGAGGAAAGAGACAAGGGTGATAAACAAGGATAGAGGCAAGCTTCTAGCTTGAGTACATGCAATTGGAGCTAATAGAGCTATAAGACTGAAGAGTGGAGTCGGGAGACATAGAGGGTGACTTTAAATACCCTCCCTTCCCTCCAGTCTGCAATGACGAAAAAAGAAAGAAAATAACAGTCTGCATATTCAGTTGGGAAGCTCACAGTTACCACTTGCTGTGTAACAAACTGATCCAAAAATTACGAGCTTAAAACACCAATGTGCATTTACCCAGTCAATACAATTGTGTTTGATTGATGTTTACTGGGCTGAACGGAGTGTTTGGCTAGTCTTGGCCTAGCGCCCTAACATGCCTGGCCAGCTGACCGTCACTGACTTAAGCTGAAGATGGCCAGGGACAGGGAGGGCTCTTTCTGTAGTGATGGTGGAGAACAAGTAAAACCCCAATCATACAAGCATTTTCAAGGCTCTGCTTGAGTTGCGTCTTTTAATATCCCATTGACCAAAGGGGTAAAATATTGAGACCATTAATGAGGTCTACTGCTTGCATTAATCTACCTGATTAACCTAATGAAGAGGCTCTTCTTCCCTGTGAGAGCAAACAAATGTTTAAAAGCACCTCCCAGTTGGACCATTATGTGACACAGAAACACATATTTAGTTTTGATAAAAATACTCTGAAGCTTTCCTAGAAATTCAAATGGGCACTCTCAAAGCTAGGTCACTTTCTAAAACTGGATGTCTAATGAGTCTAGGCCTTCATCCCGTTGGCATGCTAACGACAAATGAGCCTTCCACAGTTTAATAGATACTGGAAAAAGACATTGGATTTTAGGGTCAGAAGGAAGGGACATTTTATTTTTCAGAGTTTATTATAATAGCCAGAGAACTCTTCTTTTACACAGGTTCCTTGAGACTTATTTTCAAAAGGCAGTGCTTAGGGGGACAGGTGACTGCTTGGTTTATGGCTCTATAGCACAGAAAAACCACATAGAAGAGATGGTCAGGAAGATCAGCAATGCTCTTTCTTAGAAGATAAAAAAAATCTATGGAGAATTGGGTCTAAATGATGTAAAAACAATTTCCCCTCTTTTATGCTGGCTTTAGTCAGAGTTAAGACACATGCAGGACTATAGTAAAGTTTTAAGAACTAACCCCACCTGTGGACCTAGAGTCTGACATATATACAGAGAATTACATGGTAAATACTGGTCAAGTCCCAAGTTCTAACTCCTGCTCACTGTCTCCAATTCAAATCTACATTGACTACTTAAATAGTTGGTGTCAGACTTATCTTTGAGTTGCTATTGACCCACCTGCAACACTCTTCTGCATGCTTCTTTCCTTTCCTTGTTTTCAAGTCTTTGTTTGTTTGTTTTATTGAGATGGGGTTTCTCTGTGTAACAGCCCTAGCTGCCCTGGAACTAGTTCTTATAGACCAGGCTGGCCTTGAATTCACAGAAATTCATTTGTTTCTGTCTCCCAAGAGCTCAGATTAAAGACATGCTCCACCACTGCCCAGCTCTTTTCAAGTCTTATTTCCCAGCACCTATACATTCTGGAGAGTATTACTATCTGAAAAACTGACATTTCAACAAAGCCAGATGACTTTCAGGTACAGGAGAGGGGAGGGGAGGGAGAGAGGGAGAGAGAGAGAACAGGTGTGGGAGGTGTGGGTGTGGGAGAGAGAGAGAGCGAGAGGGGCGGGGAGATTGAGAGACTCTATCACAACTTAAACTAAAAAATTCTTTCTCAGGCTATGAGTGCAGGAGAAAATGTCAGAAAATACAGCGATTCATTAGAAGTGCTCTTAGTTTTCAGATCCCTGGTTACCTGTTGCTACCCCAACTTAAACAAAAATTTATGCAGATCCATACCAACAGCGCCCCTGGCAATGGCAGTGCCTGGGAAGCTGCCTGCCACTTTCACTTCTACTTATGCCATCAGTAATGCTGCTGTTTCTGTATTAATCAGCTTCAGCTTTGGCTTAAAGATGTCGCTGAATTATGCAGTGGACTTCTTGGGTACAAAACAAAACCAGATATTTCCTAACACAGATTTTCAGTAATTTTTAAATGTATTTAATTTCTGTTTCTAATACCTAACCCCCAGAACTCCAGAATGAGTTCATATGTTCTTCCTTCCTAGGTCACATGTCTTACCCAGAATTCGTTTTGACGGATATATTTCTACTGAGAAATTGTTTTTGCCTCCTCCTCTAACCTACTTCCAGTCAACAACATCTCTCCTGAATTCCCCCCTACTAGGCTTGGGTCTTACCTTTTTCTGACATTTACGTCATCTTGATGAAAAGTTTTCAAAACAATATGATGTTCTGGCTGCCAACATTATCAGTACAACATATATGTCCCTAAAGACAAACTTGCCAGAGGTAGGCCACAAAAATCCAGGGCACATCAGCAACTACATCTTGCCAACTCATCCTCACCCACGCAGGTGAAACTACATCCAGTCTTCACTAGTGAAAGAAGGCAAGGAAACGATACATACAAGTATGCAGATGACCTGAGCTATGCACATATGGCACAGGTAGACATCTGTACCCCCACAGGGTCTCAAATTAGATGAAAAGTAAAATTACATCAGAATGGTCACAAATTGCATGCTATCCACTCTAATAGGTATTGGAAGCATGGCGGCTTCTCCATAGAATCCCATTTTAAAAATATAATATGTAGTCCCCAGGTTGCACACATCTATAGTCAGAATATTCTTTGACTCAAATAGGCAGCATCTGCAAATGGGGAGGCCTGCTAGCACTCTTTTGTTTTTCTTTCAGAAAAGAAGAAATTTTCAAGCAATTTGTTTTCAACATCATCTTCCCCTCGCAGTGTCTCCAAGGGGACCAGGACACGGAGGAGATGCAGGCACAGATGCCACTTGAGAACAGCCTCATTTAGAGCATCCGGATGCCTCAGAATGTGAAGACACACTTACTTGCTGCTCTGAATTGTGTTTCTTCAAAATCTAAAAATATTTACCCTTTTGTCGGGCCTTAGCAAAGCAAGTTTGAAACCTCCCCCCTTCTCTGCACACCCATCCTAAAACACTCACAACAATTCACAAGTGGTCAGGCATGAATAGACATACAGACTGTTGTGTGGAAGCCAACACGGTGACAACAAAATCAGACTCGAGCTCTGGTAGTCAAGGAACTAAATTAAAAGCAAAATAATCCGCCTCCACATTTGGTACCCAGACAGGGAACTGTCACTTGCTGAAGCCACATCAGCAGCATCAGCATCTAGTGAAAGGGCCTTTCTGTAGCCTTGTTTTACTTTGGTATGTGAGCATAGCTAAAACCCAAATTAAGACATGTTATTTATGTTGCCAGAAAAAAAAGAATATTTGTCTACATTTTTCTGAAAACAAAATGGATTATGAAGTGTTCAAGGTTGTAATAATGGATGATGTAGCTACAGAGAGGTGGCATAATATCCAGGCTAGGCAGAAAGCAGAGTAACAATGTCAGGATATTTATCTACCAATGTCCAGGAGAGATATCACAAATGCTGGGCATTAGATTTGAAACCTGAAAATCTGTGTGTGAGGGTGAAGAAAGGATAATGTAAGCATAATAAATATTTCTCTGCATACTTTCTACTCAGTTCTCATTTTTGCTTGCACACACACAGAGACTCAGACATACACATGTAGTTAGAAACATCTCATGTCTAATAATCTAGATGCAAATCTCATACTTACAGGATAGCTCTCTTAATAGCCATACCTTTAGAGCTCCTGTTTCCTGCATCCCTTCCTCCTCAACCACAGCAGTGAGGCTGTAGATGCTCTTCCTCTATAATGTGCTTCAAACTCTCCGCTCTTTCTGTTTCCCATGTTGCCATCTGGGTTCATACCACTCAACCTATTTCATGAGTTACTTCTATAATCCTTTAAAAAGTCACCCCGACTCCAGTTTTATCTTCATTTTCTTTCAAATCTCTCTTTCTGATACCCAGATGACTTTGTAAATAACCCATCAATGATGTCATCACTCTGCAGTAGTTTCTTGTTATTTTCATTTTCACATTCACTTTTAATAGAACAGACCTTCATCACAGTCATCCAGCCTCACATCCTATCATGGCCTTCCTTGAACTAACACGTTCCACTGTGTGGGACAACTTAAAGTTCTCTGGCAGAACTTACTTCACCATCTTCCCCACGCCACTCCTTCTTCTTCCCTGCTCCTTAACTGGATCTTCTACCCAGTTAGTACCTGATCTGGATCCTCTCCCCATAGCATTGTTAAACATACATCTTGTCTTGCATTGTTACCATACATCATAAAGGTCTTCTCTGGCAAGCCTAAGTTCTTGATAACAGGCAACATGTCTGCATAATTACTTTTCTTGCCACTGTGATCAAATGTTCAATAGAACTATTACTAGAAGGAAGAAAAGATACACTTTGGTTCACAGGTCAGAGAAACTGTGCCTCATGATGGGGAAAGGCATATGAACTAGGGCAACTCGGCTTATGACAGCAAGAAATATAGGATGTAGATAATTCACATCTAGGTGGCTTGGGAAAGAGAGAACCAGGTCAGAACCAGAAGCAGATGTTATCTTTGTGATCTACCTCCAGTTACCAACTCCACATAACACTTCTACTAGCTAGGTCACATAGTTTGAGGGATCAACAACTTTCTGAGATGGTGTCACCAGTTGTAGGACAAGACTTCAGATGCATGAGCCTCTGTGGGACATTGCAATTGCAAATCTTTTTATTTTTTTATGTTTTATATATTTTACATTCCAATCACAGTTCTCCTTCCTGCCATCCTCCTTTTCCCTCCAGCCCATCCCTTATCCATTTGTCCCATCAGGTAAGGGTTCCCATGGAAAGTCAACAAAGTCTAGCATGTGAAGTTGGGGCAGAACCAAGCCCCGACCGCCTGCATTAAGGCTGAGCATGGCATCCCACCATAAGGAATAGGCTCCAACAAGCTAGTTCATGCACCAGGGATAGATCCTGGTCCTACTGCCAGGGACCCCTCAGGTAGTTCAAGCTTTACCACTGTCCCCCACATATGGAGGTCCATGGACTCTCCACAGCTTTCAGTCTAGAGTTCTTGAGTTTCCACAAGCTTGGTTCAGCTGTCTCTGTAGTTGTCTCCATCATGATCTTGACCTCCCTTGCTCATATATCCCCTCCTCCCTCTCTAGATTGGATTCCTGGAGCTGAGACTGGTTCTTGGTTGCAGATTTCTGTATTTGGTTTCACCAGTTACTGGATGGAGGCTCTATGATGACAGTTGGGGTAGTCACAATCTGATTACAGGGAAGGGCAGTTCAGGTACCCTCTCCACTATTGCTTGGAGTCTTAGCTGGGGTCATCCTTGTGGATTCTTGGGAATTTACCTAGCATCAGGTAGCTCTCTCTATCAGGATCTCTCTTTCTTTGCTCTCCCATTCCATCATTCTTCCCCCTCAACCATCCCATTCTCTCATGTTCTCAGCCCCTATCCCCTCCCCTTTACCATGTCCCCTTACCCCTAGTTTACCCAGGATATCTCAGTTAATTCCCCTCCCCAGGGCAATCCATGTGTCCCTCTTAGGATCTTTCTTGTTACCTTGCTTCTCTGCAGCTGTGCACTGTAGTCTGGTTATCCTATGCTTTACATCTAATATCCACTTATGAGTGAGTGATTAGCAGGTGCAAATCTTGACTGATTGACTTGAGTAACACACATGAATAACAGCTCAGTAGCAAAACTCTTTTAAAATTCTGATCATTTATGGAATATAGCACTGCTCATAAAAGGCTTAAGTTCCTTGTTCTGATCTTTTAGCAACTTCAGATTCCTGGATATAAGCTCGGTGTCTTTTTCTGAAACAGGCTAAAGGAGTCAAATGTCTTTGATGCTAGTCATACATGATTTTCTTTGTTAACCAAGAGTTGATAATCTGACTCTCAAACTCTACACCTAATCTCTCATCACATATCAATTCTAGGATTTTTTTTGCCTTTGAACTGAAAAAAAAAAACATGGATAAAATGTCCAGGCATAAAACTTGCCTTGAACTGTAGTCTATCGCAATAAGACACATGTTCTCTCTAGAAAGTGTTATTGGCCTGAAAAGCCTTGCATGGCTGGAATCACAAAAGATGTAACCACAGAGTGAGCTCTGCTTGCCTTGGAGCAGTAAAGGAAACAGTAGCTCCAGCCAAAGTGGACGGCAGATTCCCAGAACCCCTACCCACCCGCCCAGTGAAAGGTACTCAAGTTTGTATATTATTTCCCAAGAACACAAATAGAACTTCACAGCAAACACCTCCCATACCTGTCACAGATGTGCACGCAATTGGAGTCTACCAGCTTCGCAGGAAGCCATCTGCCTTTTCAATACACACCTATTCTTAGGAAACCATAAAGGTTCTCTTAACATTTGTCCTAGTCTGCTTACAGCAAAGGGGTTCATTCTAGATCTGATGGTGAGTGCCTACGGAATGCATTGACAGAAACACCCAGAAAAATGATAAAGCACAAACTTTTTTGTCTAAAAAAAAAAGATAGCCTCTTCAAATGTAGCAAATGAAGTCATGTAAACAATGAGAAAGCTTTACCAGGGACTATGACCATATACAGATTCCAACTCTAATTCCTGTAGAGGTTAAAGTAAAAATACCCAGACGGTGAGGGTTATCGAGTATTAGAGCTGCTCAAATGAGGAATAGGCTTTCTATTATTGAAAAGAACAGTAAGAAAAGAGAACCATTTATTTGAGACATCACCTGTTGACCTGCCCAAAGGCAAGGGGCTGCACTCTGTGAGCCTAGCTTCTCATGCATCTGGTCTTGTGATTTTAGAAATATTCCTAATAAAATGTATCAGATATATAAAGGGATTTGCTTTTACTTCTCTTCTGAGTTAAAAAAGAAAATCACTGGCAGGTGGTTCATCTGGCTGCTAAATTTTCAGGAGGAATTAGGCCATTTAGAAATATGTACAATACTCTGTAACCATCCCAAGGCACTTGATTGATGCTTGCAAATAGAGCCTAAAATAGAAATCATGAAAGCGTTTGTGGAGTGACTATTTGCCCCAACCTTGACTAAGAATGGACACTGATGCTGTTATAACCCTCCTGTGCCAATGCTTACAGATGACTACGGGGTAATTATTGCTAAAAGTTTAGCTTTAATCCTGTAGAAGGGAGGCTGCTTGTTATCACACAGAAACTGTATTAATTAAATCACTGCTTGGCCCATTAGCTGTAGCTTCTTATTGACTAACTCTTATATTAGTTAAACCCATTTCTATTAATCTGTGTGTCGACATGAGGCTGTGGCTTACCCAGTAAAGTTCCCAGCATCTATCTCTGACTACTTCTTGACTTCTCTCTAACTCCGCTCTCTTTCTCCCAGCACATAGCCTAGCTTTTCCCTCCTAGTTCTGTTCTGCCCTTGCTATAGGCTCAAAGCAGTTTCTTTATTCATTAACCAATAAAAGCAACACATAGACAGAAGGAACTCCCACACCAAAATCCCATTGGGATGCCAAGACAAGAGAATCCAGACTATGGGGCCAGCTTAGACTGCACAACAACTGTCTTTAAAATAGTAAAAGTTTGGAAGGTAGGTAAAATCAAATGCCAACTGTGACAGGAAGACCATTGAGTTCTTCCCAAACTCACAATGAGAGGAAGGACAGTGTCCAGATTTTCTACTCTAGGGAGAAAATGAAGGAAGCACGGCATAGAGAGTTTCATGGAGTGGATGCTTTTGATTTCATAATGGGATGGGGAGAACAAAACAACAGTAAACAAATGGAATTTTCTGTGGTACGAGGAATAACTCACCAAACTCTGAGAAAGGTTTATGGATATTTGACCACGATAATGAGAGTCCTGGAGAATGTGAAATTATTAATATATTCTGCACTCAGTGCTGTATGTTTAATACTGCGTACATTTGTTTGGATGCCCTTACATCTGCTCCATAATTACTGGCAATGAGGCAAAGTATCACCAGCAAATATCCCGCTGTTTTTAGAATATATTGCTTTCAAAACATAAATTAGAAGTCAAAATATATGTATTTGAGAAATACATATGAAATATTTCATCTAACTGGTAGGGCGATAGATTGTTTTAATTAATCCTTCAGTTCATCTCCAGTTCAGATTTTCCACATACTTTTCTGAAATTACTGTTTAACCATCATAGAACCAACATTTAGAAAATGGAATGAACAGATTCCAGCCCTTCATCTGAAAACAGAGGGCTGACCCCAAAGTATGGCTTTGCTTTCAGCTCAGTGAGACGACACTTTGGAGAGCAATGGGAACATGAGGAGGACAGTCGTAAGCCAATTTTTGCCACATTCTCTGATCTCCAAATACAGCCCAACTCCAGAAAGCCCACTGGATTTAGAGCTCTAGACAAGTTCACAGTCAGTTCAGAGACCACTGTTTTCCATTGAACTCTACTAATAGCCTGTATGCACTCCCCCAATTCATGCTATTCTGCAATGGCTCAAAACTCATCATCACAAAATGGTTAAATGTTCTCTTGAAAAGCAGTACTGTGAAAGACTATGCAGCAGCTATAAATAAGGATAAAATCCAAGTGTATTGACATATAAACATTCCTAAGATATTAGTGAGACAGAGCAGTTACAGTATGATATACACATTATGACATTATTAATGTTAACAATGCAAACGGCACTATAGCTTTCTTTACAGAACTAGTTTATTGAAAAATCTGATTCATTGAGATACAAAGATAGAATTGACTTTTTTTTTTTCATTCTCTGCATTTATTGATTTAATTTCTCTTTCCAAGCTCTTAGGGGCGAAAGGGCATAGACACAGCTTTCCAAACATTCTCACACATTAAACACTCAGGTTGGCCTTCTCCATTTATCCCAGGTTAGATCATCAGTCTCATAGCCTTCCCTCTCACCTAGTTCAGCATCACCCCAGCTGGAGGAATTTGAAGTAAGGAAGGAGATGGCTGCTATTCTATTTCTCTTCCTTCTTTGAGTATTCTTGTTTGCTCTGCCCTGGGATAAGGGTAGAGTATGACCATTGGTGCTGTTGGAATATGTGGTAGTATAAATGCAATTGACCCCTATGGCCTTATAGGGAGTGTCTATAAGGAGGTGTGGCTTTATTGAAGGAGGGATGCCACTGTGTGGGTGAACTTTGAGGTTTCCTATGCTCAAGATATTGCCAGCCAGTGTCTCAGTTGGCTTACGGGACTCTCAGCTGAGGACTCTCAGCTACTCCTCCAGCATCATGTACGCCTGCATGCCACCACGCTCCCCACCATTATGATAATGGTCTGAACCTCTGAAACTACAAGCAATCCCTCCTTCAAATAAATGCTTTCCTTATAAAAAGTTGCTATGGTCATGGTGTCTCTTCACAGCAATAAAACCCCTAATTAAGACAAGTTATCTGTTTACTGGCACTTTTTGGTGTTTGATACCACATAGAGAGAAGGTACCTGTCTTTTATAGGTTCTCTCTCAACTAGATGAAATGTTCTGGTTTGATTCCTTCTGATTCACCTCACTTGGGTATCAAAACTACACTCTCTCCTTTTAAAAGTATTTATTTTTATGTGCATGGGTGTTTTGTCTGTTTGCATATAAGTGTACCATGCAGTGCAGTTACAAAGGGTTGTGAGCTGCCACGTGGGTTCTGGGAATCAAACGCAGGCTTCAGGAAGAGCAGACATTACTCTTAATAGCCGATCTAGCTCTCCATCCCCCCGAACCACATTCTCTTGAGAGAAAATTCTCCTTTCCTGGAGTTCAGCCATATTGGCCAAGACTGCTCAAGCGACCTTCCTTTGTGTCCACTCAAGGCACAGAAAACTCAATTGTTTTCCTCAAATCTACAATAATTGTTTATTTTCACCTTCTTTAGTCATTTCTCGTCCTGATAAATGTACCTTACATGAAACAACCCACCCTCTCAGCAGATGGTCAGCCTGTGCATTGCAAGCCTATCTCCTCCTCTCTGCAAACACTCCTAAAATATAAAGATAGTGTTGTTGGAGTTCTCCTCATTTAGTTGGGTTACTTACTTTTGCGTCACTGGGACGAAACACCTGCAGAACACCTTAAGGGAGCAAAGGTCTATTCTAGTTTACAGTTTCAGAAAATCGCACCTTGGTGGGGAACACAGGGTAGACGGCCAGAGTAGAGGAAGTGTGTGTAAGCAGGCTGCCAGTCACACGGTAGAGAACAAAGTCAAAGAGAGCAAACTGGAGTCAGGAGTGGATACGACTTCTAAAGGCCTGCTTCTTATCCCCTTCTCCCAGCTAAGCCCTACCTCTTAAAGACTCCACAACCTACAAAATTAGGGACTGGGCATTTAAAACCTGACGAATTATTCAAAGAAGAATACTGGGGTTAAGCTGAAGTAGCTCTTCTGGATGACTAGGAGGTAGAAAGGGAGAAACTGTAATACTCTTTCCCTTATAAGGTCACTTCTTCTTTATACAATTTGAAGAGGAAGATAGAGAATGGTGGTAGTAGGGTCTCTTGAGGAATCTAGCAGGGAGATACCCAAGGTTTCCTCAGTCAAATTGCCACTCGTCAGTCTATTATGTACATTATTAAAAAAAAAGCTTATTGATATTATTTGGGGGTGAGGGTCATGGGATGGTGAGCAGTGGTAATTAGGTTTTAGCTTGTCTGTGTCATTTGGGTTTCTACAAAGAGAATATGTTCATATATCCCATTCATTGATTTAGTTTATTACCTGGCTTCTAGAGATACCATGAATATCTCAGTCAAGGTAACTGAAGTCAGGAGTCTCAGTACTGACCACCAGACTGTAATGAACACTACTGACTGCATTGATAAAGTTCTCTCAAAGTATGATTAAAGATATGCACTATTTTCCAAGAGAATAATTGGCAACTAATTGGAGCTACAGAACACAGCACAGACCCTTCGTACCCTCATTGCTAACGGGACACTGATGACAAGTCAATGTTCCTTCCGTGTTCCACCTGCTGCAAGTCTGTGTGATCATCTGCTAGGCTCCGACTAATGAGAGCAGCAGAAACCCTGCAGGGCAGAAGGGGCAGTTTGACAAGAGCACACACAGAGAGAAGATGCAGTGCTGAGCACCACATGGAGTTACCACTTGTTAGGGCCTCTTGACAAACATTCAGAAGACAAGGGAGGAGCTTAGCCAGCAAGCAACAGGCTTGAAACGATCCTCTTCTGGCTGTTATTCTGCCTGTCCACAGGAGAAAAAAACATTCCCCAAGGCATTTCTTTTGGCAAGGGGATGAGGTAACATAACTAGACTCTTTGAGGGTGGCAATGGGCACGTGAAAACCATCTTTTACATCTTTGCCAGGACCTGAGAATCTCCATGGGTAGCTGGACGTGAGAGAACTCCACTACCTCTAACAAGCTTTGTTGACATTGAAGAGACGATTCAAAAGGGAAATAAAAAGGAGAAATTGGAAGGTTCCGGATACAGCACAAGTGCTGTGATTTCAGCGGAGGACAAGTTTGCCTTAGGGATTCTTGCTCTCCGAAGATAGCTCCAAAATTGCCTCCATGACCTTGTCCATTCCCGTCAGGTCACAGGAGAATTGTGATCTCTCTGTTTTCAAATGGCAATGTGTTCTTTCATCCTTAACAACTTAGTTTTTATTATGGCAACTCTTTGATCAAAGACACACAGAACCTGACGTTGGAAAGGAATTTGGAGATAATCTAATGCAGCCGTTTCATTTTGACCATGTGAAGAGGAGACATGCAGAGTAAACTGTCCAGAAACTCCCAGTACATCATAGCAGCTGATACCCTCAATCCAGCTACTCATATCCCTCCCCCTCTGTGTGTGTATGTGTGTGTGCATATGTGTGCACACATGCTTATGTATGTGCATACATGCTTGTTTGTGTATTTGCTCATGTGTGTGCATACATGTTTATGTGTGTGTGTATACATGCGTGTGTGTGTGTATGTGTGTGTGTGTGTGTGTGTACTCTTAAATGCATCAGATATTCTGCCCTATCATTTTTAATCTCATTTTTCTGAGTCAGGGTCTCTACTGAACCTGGATCTAGGTTGGGAACCCATAGTGATCCCTGTCCTTCACAGTGCTGAGGTTACAGACATACGTAGCTATGTAATCAATTTCGTGAGTCTGCCAGGATCTGAATCAGGTTCTTTTGCTAATGCAGCAGGGGCTCTTACCCACATCTACAGCCCCAAAGAAGCAGTTCTGGTGGTGAATTTTACTTTCACAGTTGTTCCCAACATCAGCACTAATGGTGGAGAATGATAATCGTACCTAAGACATTACATGTCATCACAATTACTTCCACCCACACAGTCTCATTTGATTCAAAGCAATTCTGAGCTTCAAGCGGCACAGCCGAAGAAGTATGTCCATTTTACAAACTCGGCCACTGATTTCAGAGCGATCATTCACTTTGCCTGCAACCACGCAGACACAAGCCATCAGCCCCATTTCTTAGCTTAACTTTATTCCCATATCATAAATCACAAGCCTTTGTAGTTTCTACAGATTTCTAACATCATAATTGACTACTTTACAACTGAACTTGATGTTTTATTCGTATCCACACAGAGGGAAAAAAAATCCACACAGATGAGCCACAGGCTTATTTTCAGATATATCTGCTGGAATTTTATTACGAGAATATGGCATTGTATATTGAAATTAACAGCCAGAAGTCACACTGACTCAGAGTATAATATGATCCTGCTTTTTATTTTTATCTTGGGCTGCATGTCTCTGGGGAAAGGTTTCAGTCTATGCCGACTTAGCTGTAGAGCAGTAAGCGCCTAACCATGACCTATCAATGTGTCTTTCTAGCTCCCCTCCTGTGTCACCACCCCCTCCAGCACATTCCCTGCACCCCTACCCATTCTCACACAAAGGCAGCTTCACCAGGTCCATGAACAGCAGAATAAGTGATAGCAGACAGGTCTTGACACGGGACCAGCTCTGCCCCTGGCATCTTCTGCTTCTTCCCTTCAATACACACCACTTGGCCATATTAATTTCTGTCACGGGGGGGAGATTGGTCAGTGAAATCTAAATGGGCTTTTCCTATTTATTGATACAATTTCGTGGCAAGAGCAATTTTCAGAGCTTATTTTCCACTCCATTGAATCCCATGTTACTGCAAATGAATATATTCCTCGGTCAGTGCAATGGCAAAACACAGTTGTAAGTGCTTTATGCTTCATTTGGATAAAGAGTTCAGGATATTACCAAATATAAAAGGAAGTTAAGGGCCATATTTCATTAGGAAGCTGTCTCCCCTGTTAATAGAACCTGATGCTGCTGGTAGATGTGTAAAAAGCCAGAGCGAGGTCTTGTGGCTCTGGCTGGTGTTCAATAAGGCAGCACAGTGGCTCTACACACCACCCGAGGAGAACACGGCTTCTCCAGTCAGCCAATATCTCCAGCCCAGGGAATAGGAAGAAGCTGGTAGCTTGGATGAGAGTTAGATGTTTCATAGAAAATTGAAAATCCCACCCCCAGGCCACGATGTGTTGTTCTTTACGAGTCGGCTTAGCCACCATTAAAGGAAGACAGATGCTAATGTTGCCGAGTGTGGAAGCCACCGGGTCATCCTGTTGTGAACTCATATGCTCGGGTTTTTTAAAATGATGTCATGGCTGGCCTTCCTGTATTTTATCTGTTTACTGTGTAGAGGAAAAGGTAGAGTCATCTAATTTCTCAAGTGGGAGAGCTCAAGAACAGCCACAGAAAGCTCTGGGGAGCTGAATTCTATAACTAGGTCACTCTCCTGGTACAGGTTTCTCAATACCAGCCACATAAGAGCGAAGGCAGCCCTCCCTTCTGCATCTAAACTCTTTGTCCTTCCTGGAGCTGCATCTCTGTAGTGAGCAATCCACATCAGGTGCTCTCCTCACCACAAAGAGGAGACCTGATCATGCCACCAGTGTTATAGAATTAATAGGAGTTAATGAGTTTTACAAATGGTACCAATACTTACAAATCCAAAGTATAAACGGTTTCTTTTATCAGTTAGCTGCAGATAAATTCTAACTCTTACTCCAATCATATTAAACTCCCTTGAACTCCCAAGTTCAGATCAAGTTAATCATTGACCTAATTCCCCCTCATCGCCTTATCTTCAGGCAGATTCCTGGGTCTTACCCTAACTTGGATCTCCACTTCTCTGCTTCTTGTCTTGAAGACAAGCTTTTAGCAAAGTCTCCATTTCCATTGTTAAAACTGCAGCCTTTTCTCACGCTATTTCATGTCACCTCCAAAAGTAGGAGTCCTTCATAGAGAAGAAACATCTGTAGACTCTGACTTCGTCTTCTCACCTGCTTTCCTTGCCCATGCCAAGCAGGCGGCAGGAGCAAGCCAGGCTTAAGAGCTGTCTGCATCAGAATCAGCCTCCGAGCCCTGAATATTATCCCAGGATGCTTTAATTCCTGAAGTACTCACTCTCACTCTTTCCAAGCTGAAACCCTGGATGCTACCCTTTGCTTTCCTCCACACCCAGGTCCTGATGCTGCCTATGGAGGTCTACTTTCTTCCTGGACCTGCCAGGACTCCCCTTAGGGCTGGTGAACACTGAGGTTGACTTTCCAGCTCTGGCTTCATGTTTGTGCTGTGGCCCCCCCAGTGTGCTCACACCCTAGAAGTCCTGACTCGGGTTCAACACTCTACTACTTTCCAATTAAACATATTTCCAAATTCTCTGAGCCTTCTCTGGCTCCTTTGTGAAAGGGGTGGAAGAGTGCTCCTAAAACTGTCAAAGGAATAGCATGCTTTAGATCCTCAGAACCTCACGGGGACTCAAGACACATCTCTTTCTCCACTTCTGGTTATTATACCTAGGCTTTGCTTGATGCCCAAGCATAGTCCCTTATGCTAACTTCCTGGTATCTTTCAGTATGGGGATTGCAGTTGACCAAACAAAACATTTCCTCTCCATATCCTGAAAAGAGGGAACATCGCAGTACATAGTTAATGGGTACTACTTGCTCCATCTTTTCACAGTTAATATCCCATTTGATTGTCTTCCTTTGTCCCTGAACTGTGCTGTGGGAAAAATAAAACCAAGCTTTTCAAGAGAAAACTGTGGGAGTCACTTCTTGGTCTCCTTCCAGGGAGCCTTGTCTTTAGTTTTTAAGTGTTCTGTTCAGTGCTCATGAATTCATTTATTATATTGTTTTATTTTCTTTTTAATTCAATTTTATTAAGATTATAAATCTTCAGATAAAAGAAGTGAAATGAGCTTCAGACAAAATAAAAATAAAAAAAATCCCAGTCCGACCACACAACAGCAGTCATTCTATTGTTCAGGAATGTCAGTCTTCAGATCACTGCTATCACACTCCATCAGCTATCCTTCTGCATTTATAAAGGCAAGATTTTCCAGAATTCAAGATGTTGGTTACATGTTGCAAGTGAGAAAGCTTCAATACGTTATTATACTTGTTTTTGTCCAATTAATGGAAAGGATGAATGAGTATTTATTATTCTCTACATTCTAATTATCTCTACCACTAGACACTACAATAAACAGAAAGTGACTTAACAAAACCCTCCTTCTCTGCTACTTATCTTTATGACATTATAATCCTTATGCTTCGGTTTCTTGAGTGCTGGCATTACAGGTGCACACAACTGCACTTGGCTAGTGCAAGCCATTTCTCGTAGTACTTCTAATATCATCGTGAACTCTCTGATGACAGGGCCAACTTGGTCACCAGTGTCCACTCTTGTTTCTCCCCATACCCACACATGACAAGTGGTAGTTCATCCACCAAACCCTTTCCTTGCATCCCAGCAACAATCTAGCTTTTCAGCTACCCTTACACAAGAGTGTTTCAGCAGTTGGGGAAAAAGATGGAGATGAATCTGGTCCACTGAATCCAAGATGGATGACATCTACTGCCCAACTGGAAAGGAAAAATCTTCCAGCACCACAGACCCCAGACCCTGTGGTCAGTGACTGAGTCAACAGAGAACCCCCTTTCCCTCCCCCTCCCCGTTGTGTGTGTGTGTGTGTGTGTGTGTGTGTGTGTGTGTGTGTTTCATTCCGAATTTGGGTAAAGGATACCTACATGTTCATGGCAGGTATGCTGGGGCACTTAGTAGTACAACCGTACAGCCACGCCTTAGGGTCCCAGCACAGGGGCAAGAGGGTAGACGCCAACACAGCTAAGGTTGTAGCACTTCTTAAAGACTCAGAGTATATTTGTACTTGCAACAGTCTTGACTCTTTCTCTTGGGAATACAAAGCATTCAGAACTTTGTTTATAATCTTCCTGCTCTGGTAACAGAGGTAGGGTGCCTTCAGGACCTATGAATTCTTAGCGTCCATCACAAGACACAGTCAAGGATATATGTCTAGGAAGAGGAAACTGGGGTTAATATTGTTTACTGTTCAGGTGACTTGAATGTCTCTCCACAAAGCCTTTTCTTCTTCACCACATCCTGTCGCTGGCTCCATGGACCTCAGTGTAGTCCACATGGGCTTGTGGTCTGCAGGAGGAAGCATGTAGCCTGTGTTTCCTAGGCACTTGTCTGTATTGCTGTCCTGGGATGCTCTTTCCTCCTACTTACTTGTTCACTTTAGTCTATCGTTTTCAGGACTGTTAGCACTTATACTCTTACTGGAACCAAGAGTCAGCTACTCTAGACAACCTTTCTGAGTTTTTATTAATAATTTTTTAATTAAAAATATTTGAATCATTTCCCTTTCCCTTTGTCCCTCAAACCTCGTATGTTCCCTCCCCCTTTCCTTTGCTCTCTCCCAACTCCAAGATCTCTTTTTAATTCCTGATTTCTGTTTCTCTGGCTCTTACACTCTTTCTGCACCATTTTCTATGATATGTGTGTCTGTGTATATATGTATTATACATTTATGTAAAATATAAATATATGCTTCTGTATTTAGGGATATAGTATATATTATCTATAACTACAGCCTGCACAGTCCCTATAGTGTGACCTGTACACATGTGGTTTTGGAGCTGCCTACCTGCTATTGGATAACCAATTGTCTCTTCCCTCTGTTCAACTATTTTCTCTACTCTCAGAATTCCTTAGTTGTCCATAGTTCTTTGTCAGAACTTAAAAACCCATGAGATTTACTCCTTCTATGTTAATTTGTCTATGGGCTTCACCCTTGTAGGTCGTGTTGAGGCAGCCATGTTGCTAAGACTTCATTAAGTGCAGCCTCTTTTCTAGGCAATGCCATCTCACAGTAGAGTTCCTATTCTTCCGCTTCTTACACTCTTTCTTGCCTTCTTCCATGATGTTTTCTAGCCTTAGGAGTAGGAAATCTATTGTAGAAGTAGCAGTTGGGGATGGACCCCACATTATCACCTGAGCTCTATATTCTGATCAGTTATGGTTTTCTGTAATAGTCTCTGTCTTTTGCAAAGAGAAATTTCTCTGATGAATGATGAGAGCGACGACTTATCCACAAGTATAAGGATAAACATTCAGTATGTAATTAGAGATTATGCTGGTTTAGTCAAGTGGAAGTTTTAGGTTCTCCTCCAGGATCCATAACATCACCATCTCCAAGTAGTTGGCTAGCTTTCCAACCAGGCATGGAAACCTAATGAGCGAGCAGGCCGTAAGTCCAATTAGAAACAATGGCGAGCAGGCCTTAAGTCCTATTAGAGAGATGTTGGTCTCTGCCAGGATATTCATGCCACTAATGCACCCTCAAAGTTATTGTGTCAAGGTGGTCATTGCTATAGTTTGTAGGTGCCATAGATAAGTAGGGCTATTGGGTGTTTCTCTCCCTTGGAAGCTTCCATTGCACCTTTTGATATCGTGAAAGTTATTCCTCTAGGAGGGGGCTTTCAGTCTGACTTCTTGCTTGCAGAATTAGTGTACCTAAAGCCCCTGCATATAGGTGGACCTTTTTGTCCTTAGACTAATCTTATCTTTTGAGCATAGGAATCAGCTAGTGTCACCTCTCTGTGACCATTATTTGGCAAAGGCCAGCACTGATAGAAGGGATGTCTCTTAGAGAAAAGTTATACCTTTAGGAAAGATAGATCCTGATTAGAAATCTTGCTCTGCCACTTGATGGCTTGGGTAAAATCCATTCTCACTGTTAGATCTGTCTCAGTAAAATGTCCTGCTGAAGCTAGAACTGGGGAGTCACACATCTTCATCCCAGGGAAAATAGGGCAAGATAGCCCTTAACACCTAAGATCTGGCTTTGAGTCATTGCAAAACTTAGGTGTAGAAGAAGTTTCAGTGAGGGTTGTCTTCTTCCTCCATATCTAATGTCATCCTCCAAATCATCTTAAAAAGTACAGAACATAAGGCCAAAAAGAAATTAAAAGGTAATATATGCAGTGGTGAATCTTGAAGCTGGGCTCTGCTTCATCTCCAGCCTCGAAGAGGATCATTTGGTATTTAATGGATGCTTGGGAGGTCTCCCCATAGGCCATGCTGTTGGAGAGAAGCAGTGTTTTTAATCACTTCATGGAAGGGAGAGAGAGCATAATTTATGTGGATTGTTCTCTCTTATCTCCAATTAGCCAAATTGTATCCTGTGAGTATTAACTACC
Organism: Myodes glareolus; assembly: GCF_982192425.1. Classification (NCBI taxonomy): domain Eukaryota; kingdom Metazoa; phylum Chordata; class Mammalia; order Rodentia; family Cricetidae; genus Myodes; species Myodes glareolus. The sequence continues at coordinate 66,227,951 of NC_142030.1, forward strand.
CCATAAGTCTGTGTTGCTATGGCTACAGGAGATACCAGGTCTGTGTCTTGTGGTAGGGTTTTCCATCTAGGACTAATGAAAAGTGACTCTACTTCATTCATATTCGTCCTGGACACCTCAGCAGGTATCAAACGGTTCCTCAATATTTAGGTCTTTGAGAAAAGAATTGAAAATCTATTGAGTCATAGTTTCAAGAGTGTGTATTCCCATTGCTTGTAGAAGACAGAGGCATATCCAAGATGGGTATTGCCTTCCCATTATCAAGGGAGGGGTATTGTACAGCCTGCCCCTCACTCAGACCTTGATCACCACTGATGCTTGCATCAGCTACACATTGGGACTTTAGAGATCCAGACCCACTTCAGAACACAGAGCAAACTGGCTACAGCAAGGCTGTCAGAGGCAGATGTCCCCAAATTACTACCTACCAGATTGCCCTAAAATAGACATTTATTGGGTGTTTTCACCTGGTGAATCTGGCAGTGATATGTGCCAGGCATCCAAAGCCCTTAATCTGAAAACTCTATAGGAGACCAAGAAAAACCTTAATGCTGCTTGCTTAGTAACTGTGGTATTTCTGAAGTACTCGAAGAGGTCTCTGGTTTCAGGTTAAGGTCATGGCTTACAGGCTGATAGTTTATATCTATCTCTGCTATTAATCTAATCTTATCTTGAACTATAGTGTGTTAGGTGACTAATGAGAAAATGCTACTCAAGAGAGTGTCATGAATGAGACTTAGGATGGTGGGATGGAGCTTGGACCATCTGGGGACTATGCAAATCTGCACAAGAGCAGTGGGTAGACAAGGGGATGTGCTTCCTCTTAGCAAAGACAAGAAAGACCAAAGAACAGACAGACACAGATGAAATACCAGAAAATTATCCTGATACTTAGAAATTAGACTGCCTGTGAGTAAAAGGAGAGAAGAAAAACTCTTTTTTTTTTAGAAGCATACTAGATTTTTTTTATTGGGGTGTACCTAAGACCTGGACAGCAAATGCCTCCTAAATAGGGTTAAAAAGAGGAGCCCCAATTCTATTTCTTGGGACCCTTTTAAGGAGTAAAATCACAAGTAGTTGTAAAGCAGGTTTATAGAAGAGAGACAATGTGGTAATAAGGAAATACAAAAAAAAAAATCCTGGTCTTTGTTACTCAGTTGCCCCCTATAATACTTAGAAAGATACAAAATATAGATGGGTTTACAGAAAAGAACATTAGAAATAGCCCAGAAAGTGTTTGATGACAGAGACAGAAAAACTTCTTGAAACAACAATTCATTTAAAAAAAAAAAAAAAGGAACAGGGAGATGGTAGAAATCATTGTGTGTTTACCTTAAATAGGCATGATTAAAATTCTTCCCACCAATGGAATGTGAGATTTGAGAATCAGGGTAAACTAAGATATCATGAAGTAGAGGGAATTCTATTTTCACAGTGGAGTCAATAATAAAGAAAGCCATGCCGTTTACATTAGGGATCTACTCTCATCCTGAACTGTGAGCTTTTGGGAAGAACGTCTTAGTCTTGTTCTTCTTTTGAAGAGTGGATGGAGAGTGGACTTGGGGAATGGGCTAGATGGCTTTAAACTTTTAAGTTCAGCTTTTATTGTCTGTATAAACCTTTGGAGTCTCCATTTGTTTTTTCAGTTGCAAACTACAGAGCATGCAAGCTTCCTTCTAAGGATTTTGTCAAGATTTAATTAGGTAAAGTGTGGGAAAGTCTGACACTTGCATAGTCGATTAATACTTTCTCTTTTCCATCCCCCTCCGTCTCCTCTTATCCCTCCACACAGGAAAGGGCACAGCACGCAGCAGATCTTCAGCAAACTCACAACATAATTTCTTCCGTTCTTCCTTTTTGCCATTTTCATGCCCATAGCATTTTTCTCACTTGTCACACCCTCCATGATCCTGGAGCAACACTTTTCTCTCTCCCAGAATGAAGTCAGGACAATCTGAATTAGACTCAGCTAGGCAGAGTTGTTAATATTATTTTCCATGTGTTGCAGTTTGAGAAACAAAGATATAGAATAGCTTTGCTAGCATCCTCCAAGTCATACAGCCAGACAGTTGAAAGCAACAGCTTTCTGACTCTAGAGATTACCGTTTTCTTCTCCTTATTCCAGATTTCACACAGTTCCAAGTACACACTTCCTCAGTTCTGCCACGGGTCTTCTTTGCACAGATTAGGTTGTTTCCCCCATAAATTCTTCATTTGCTTTGGGCAGCTTCGATGAGGTAAAACTTTAAGCTCCCAAGGGAAGAACTTTGTGATTCTGATCTGCACAAAAAGCACATTGGCAGGCAGCCGCCTTTGCAAATCTCACTGAATCAGCCAATAAGTTCTTAGTGAGAAGCACTATTTAGTACTGAGTTCTGAAGGGTTCTGGAACTACATGTGAGATCTTGAGCCATGAAGACAGATGGGGTGGTGAAATTAGTCCAACCAGAGCCGGCAGTTCCCTTGGATGTCTGCTTCCTCATAGGGAGTGATCCAGCAGCTTGGGTGCAGGGGCATGATGGGGCTTGGCAGACCAACCCAAGCAAAGAGAAGCAGCCTGTGGCAACTTCCTTCTCAAAAAAATTTTTTCCTTGGATCTCCTCTTTCAAGAGACAATAACTGCCAATGTTCCCACTTTATCTTCTTGAATACCCAGTACAAGTCTCTCTCCCCTAAGCTGTTTCATTCCCACGTAGTGCAAGGGTATTTTACAGAACCATCCTCCATGCTACCCCAAATGTTTAGCATGCTATAGGTTCTCAATAAACACTCCTTAGATTAATAACTAAATGAATTTCCTCTGTTCTTCTTTAAACTCTCATTCAGAAAATGTTATTCTTTTCCAGCTGACTCCAATTGGCTGGGAATGGGAGGGGAATATTGATTGTGGTGGCTTAAACTTTATGGAACCCATTTGGTGTGGGACAATGGTCTGTTTTCTGTCAATTGTATTTTAATAAAATGCTGATTGGTCAGCAGCCAGGCAGGAAGTATAGGTGGGACCACCAGACAGGAAGTGGAGGCTGGTCAATGAGAACAGGAGAATTCTGGGAAGAGGAAAGCTCATTCCTCTGCAGTCCTGTCACAGCCACAGAAGAAGCAAGATGTGAATGCCCCACCAAATAAGGTACTGAGCCACTGGCTAACATAGGCAAGAATAATGGACTATTATAAGTTGTAAGAGTTAATAAGAAGCTTGAACTAATGGACCAATCAGTTTATAGTTAATGTAGACTTCTGTGAGATTTCTTTGGGTCTTAATGACTGTGGGAACCAGGCAAGACAGAAAACCTCAGACAACACTCATTGGCTCATACATTTGGGTGGTTGGCTCTCAGCTGGTGGAGCTGCTTGGGAAGGTTTAAGAGTTGTGACCTTGTAGGAGGAGGTGTGTCACTGGGGGTGGGCTTTGAGGTTTCAAAAGCCCATGTCATTCCCAGTTAGCTCTCTCTCTGCCTCATGCTTGGAGATCAAATGAAAGTGTTCTGCTACTGCTCCAGCACCTGCCTGCTGCCAGGCTCCTTGCCATGATGGTCATGGACTCTAGCCTTCTGGAGCTATGAGTCCCTAAGTGAAATGATTTCTTTTATGAGATGTCTTGGTCATGGTGTCTTTTCATGGTCATAAAAAGGTAACTAGGTTGACCACTACTCTGTATCAGGCACAATATTTCCTAGGTATGATTGTCTGAGTCTTTTCACATCACTGTAACAAGATATCTGAGACTGAATAATTTCTAAGTAATAGTTGGTTGTCTATATGTTGATTTTCAAGCTAGAATTCTGATTCATGAAGCGAGATGGAGCAGCATCTGGTGAGTACCTTTTTGCTGTCTTCTAGCATTAGAGGGGGCATAACATGGGGAGACACAAGAAGCATGCTAGCTTCTGTTCCTTTATTTTTTCTTGTAAATCCACTAATAACATCATGATCTCACCTTATGAGTTTTTAATACTAATTCTTCCCAACGCCTTGACTCCAAATATCATCAATATATGAATTCGGTGGTTGAGTCTCTAACATATGAACTTTGGGTAGACAGACTGAAGCCAAATGATGTTTTTTAAAGCTCATAACAGCTCTATGAAATAGATATCACTGCTTTATCCTACAGATAATAAACTGGATCATAGGAGAAATAAGGTAGCACCACAAGGAATGGTTTCTAAGCCAATGATTTTTTTCCCACTGTACTTAACACAGCAATGTTCGTACTGACAAATAATGCTAATTCTCTTATTTTAATCCTTTCTCAAGATTGCTATTGGATGGTTTTCTCTACTTATTAATTGCAAGTGCAACATTTTTGAACTTAGGATGTGCCAGATGTTATTCTAATACTTTATTCTTTTACTTTTTATTAGATGTTATACTAATACTTATAAAAGCGAATGCATTTAATTATTTCAATATTCCTCTAAGTCTTAGTATCTAAGGTTAGTGATATTTTAGTTCATTTACATGGACAATAGGTCAGACTTTTACAATGCAAGCAACCTGTGCAAAGGTCAGAGACCTGATGTTTAGTGGTTCACATTTTATACCCAGGCAACCATGTTTCAGTGCTCAATCATTTACACACTTCACTATAATTTTCATCCAAAACATGTAAGTAGGTATATAATATATAATATAACACATATATATGTGCACATATAACATTCATATACATGTATATATACACACTATATATGATATAGTGTGTGTGTTGATGTCTACTATGACAGCCCATGCTCCAAGAGCAAACCAGTCTCAAGCTCCAGAGTCAAGGATACTCACATACTAGACATTCATCTCTACAACTGAAACCCTAGCAAATTATTAGTGCATTTGAAGCAGACTTGGCTCTATCATAGATGCAGGCTAACATTTCAGCATGGTCATACATTTGGGTCCTCAGAATAATTACAGCTTGGAGAGGCATAGCACTGAAGATGACAGGCTAGGAGTTTCTTTAAAGGTAAGCCTTACATAGTGGTTGGTTGCACAAAATCCTATTCCTTCAAAGATAACTTTGCTCAAACTCACTAGATACATATAAAGGAACTTCAGAGGTTCAGTGACAATAAAGCCCAGCCCAATGACACACTGCACTATAAAGGGGCTTGGGAGGTGAACCAGAAAGCTACCATTTCAGAAGCATGAAGGATGGGAAGCAAACCCTCTGAGGTAATATAAGAAAACTAGAGTTAGACATTTATGAACCAAAGTATTTAAAGACATCTCCCGAATGTTCTTGTGTATCCAGTCTGCACATACTCTACCTGTGTCCTGACCCCAAAGCTAAAAATTAGAGTCATCTTTAAATAAGAGACAGGAATTTAATTTTTCTGATGACCTGTGATATGAATATAATAAATAATACCACCTTTTCCTTATTGTAACTTTTTAATAATAGAGCAAATATTTTTTTTCATTAAATTCTTGAGTACCCCAGGATTTAACCAAGTTATGTTGGAAATGTATCCCTGTTTTTTTTTCTGCCACAGATACTACCTGCTTTTAGAAAAAAAAATACTGACTAGCAAGTAAGGCATCTTAAATTAACCTAAAACAAAAGAAAGCTTTCCTAGAACGAACACACACACACACACACACACACACACACACACACACACACACACACAGAGTGTTTCCTTCTAAACTATTACATTCTAAAATCTGGCACTGGCGGAGATAAAGCAGAAGAATTCTTCTTCTAGAGTAGAAAAAGTGGAATGAGGAGCAGGTATCTGTTACCCCTCATGATCGACATTCTAGGTGCACCACGATTTTGCTCTCTCAATTTTCCCATTTCCTCTTTTACCCTCTCAAAGCAACATACTAAGAGAACCACATTTTACAATGACAAGGACTCTGTAGGAATCCCAAAGACTACCTTATTTCCAGAAAGCTGCATATTTGCAGTCAAACACACAGCTTCCAAAACTTGAGGATGTGCCACTCAGCACCTTTAGATACATTAGTTATAGTGTTTTTATTCCCACTAAACAACCAGAAACTCAGCCGTTTTAGTAAGGGTCTCTAGAGGAACGTTTTGTTTCAAGGGAATGGAAAAACACAGACACACATTTATTATGTACACTTTAAAATAATAATGATAACCAAATCACATCCAAGACTCTGAGAACCTAGTACTTTACACTGAGTATCTCAACAGCTGGAGCAGTCCCAGAAGAGCTGACTCTCCCTGGTGTTGGAGTAGTGTCGACTTGTAGTTACTCCGTCCATAAAATGGGGTACATCAGTAGTCCCATTCTGATACTGGAAACTAGAGAGTTCCTGGAGAATCAGTAGTCCATAATCTACAGTGAAAGTTTGGAAGTGTTGATTCAGAAGTGGCAGTTACTCCAGGGTAAATTCATTCTGCCAGCAAGAAATAGGCCAAGCCAGCAGAAGAGCAGATAATCTTCCTTCTGAAATCCCCCATTTTGTTTATCTGGGCTTCCACCTGAGGGTTCCAACCACAGTTGGGGTGGACCTTCCTCCATCAATCAAAACAGTCAGGACGGTTCTTCAGGTGAGGATTCTGCACAGGTGATTCTAGTTTGTAGCAAGTTGACATGAAAACCAATTGTAACAGCATCCATTCCCCTTTTCCAGCATCAGCAAATGAAATTGATTTCAACAAGAAGATGGTGCTATTTATTTCTGTCTAAGTAACTACATGTCCTTGGGTGAGCCTTGCCACTTCACTGAGTCTTCATTTCCTCCTGTTTGAGAAGACATGAGATGAGTAAATTAGAAGATATTGGTCCTCTTGAACCTGATGCTAAAGACAGCTGATTGCTTCATTTGTGTTCATTACAACAAAATGTCTTAGATTTGATTTCATTTTTTTTTACCAGAATACCTGGACTCAATTATTGGCTCAGCTAATTATTTACATATTACATAAATGACCATGTATTCACATAATTTGGGAACCAGAACCCTTTTTTCCTTGTGTTCTTGTTTTTTAAGCAGAAGCATGTTGGCACATTCTAGAAGTATCTCTGCATTTGGGACCATGTAGTGAGATGGGAGTTAAGGCTGGGTTCCTAAGTTAAGACAAGCTGCATTTTCAAAAAACGAAAGCAATGTGCTTGGAAGACAGAAGAAGTTTGGCAACACAAGCCAAGGAGTTATATTGGTTCAGATATCCTGAACTCAGGCTTGTCCGGCAGGTGGCTTGTATTTACAATTTATTATTTACTGCCAATGTCTATTCGACCTGTTGGAAGTAGATACATGCAGCTCTTACCCTGGGGATTGATTAGGGTCAGTGATAAGTAATATTGACTTGTGTCGGTGCTAACCAAAGCATACGCTGCGTGTCAATTCAACAAGCACATTGACCAAAAGGTCCAAGAGGTACTTGATTCTATTGAGGAAAAAAACTAGAGATTCTTCCTAGAGCTTTGCTGAGCATTACAGCAGATGGCTTATGGACAGATGAGGAATCCAGATTTGTTGCACATACAAGGTCCATACTATACTGAATGCAGCATTTCTTTTTGTTGAACCCAATTCCCAAGGATGCTTATATACTTTTGAAAAAATTAGAAGGCTCTTTGGGTTGGTATAAAAAATTATGGAAGTTCTTGAGCCAAGAAAGGAGAGCATATATATGGTCACTGCTATTCTGAAGTCTAGACCATATCATCATAGTGGTCCCTGGTGTACTATTTGGCATTTCTTTTAATTTGTCTCTAGTTGTAATGAGATAACCATGGTTTATAATACAGTAAATATATAATTAAGCGCAGACGATAGGCTATTCCTGGAAGTACAATTCAAGACTCTTGGTTGACACTGCATAATGCCATGAATACCTTTAACACAGCCTTATTTGTGAAATAAAAGCCAAAGTTAAATGGGCACTTATAAACTTTCAAGCTGTGAACTTCGGTGTTGATTGAAAAATTCTGTCATTTAAAGCAGTTTTTATTCACCCATTCAGTTGATGAATATGTGTCAGATCCCAACTATATGCCGAGATGCATGCTAGACCCTTTGCACATAAGAACCCAAAGTGTACCTCATAATCTATATGAGAGACTGACATTAAACAGACACAAGAAACAAAAAGTGTCTATCAATGTAACTTCTGTACAAAAGCAAATAAGAAGATATTATATAGGGTCTCACTAAGTTTCCCAGGCTGGTCTTGAACCTATCTTCATACTTCAGCCTCCAAATGGAGTAGCTGAGGTTGCAGGCCTGCGGTACCAGGCCTATCATGGTTGCCTTGCCTGAGTCAATTCTTGGCTCTGTCAATGATTTTGTCTGCGAATTTGAACAGCTTGCCTGCTCCAATTATTGCTTTTCTCATACACAAGGTGAGATAGTGCCTGTTCTATTTATTCGTATCATAGTACTGATGAGAAGCAAATAGTAGGAAATTTGGGAAATTGTAAAGCTGGATGCAAGTGTTACTTGTGCTATCATTAGACCAACTCTAAGACGTTCACACCCTGTTTCATACCCTCAAGACGCCTGTCATGAAGGCATTACTTGTTTTTTTGTTTTTTCTTCTGCTTTCAAAATATAATGCCCTGATTGTCAACTTTGCCTTCTGGTAAAACACAACCTCTGACATACATTGTGCACAGACTTCCATCGGGAAGCAAGAAAAGTGTCTTAAATGCTCCACACTCTAGGAGCTGAGAGCATGTTCATTAGTTGGTTTGGGGTCTTGGTAGTGACTTTCTTTCAGTGTTCACGTTACATAAAGAAATAATCAGTAAACAGAAAGATTGCCTCATTATGCAAAGTAAAATACAATCTGCCACGGAAAGGAGAATCATGCAGAGAAGCTTGCTGAACAAGGCTCTGCCTCCAATTAAGCTCCGATTGCAGAGCTGTGTAGTCGTTGGAAATTAGTTCTCTAGAATGGCTTAGATTTCAAGGGCCATGGTCAACATGATAATAATCATTATATCAGGTTGTTTTCTGCTATTTCTTTTCCCAGAGTACATCCCTACATAGTCCTGGCCTTTATCCTTAAACCCAGTGGTGACTTTGGGATGGTGATTTTGTTCCTTTTTCATTGAATTTCTAGATCCAGCCATTGGAGGTGGAGGGGGCACTAGGGGATCTGGCAAAGGAACAGTGTTGGGAAATGAAGCCAGGTAGCAACTGTTTCTTCACCAGGCTTTGGTATCATTTAAGCCCTGATGGGTTAGTGATAGTGCATGAAGGCCCATAAACATGAGAGAAGTCTCTAACACAGCAAAGTTTTGTGTTGGTGGGTAGAAAGTGCCTGAAAAGGCAGTGTTGAGTAAACACTAGTGAAACTTTATCCTATCCACACAAAGCAATTCATAAACTTCATCTTGTCCATCCAAGGCATTTCATAAACCATCATTATGCTTTGGTAACTGTTACTCACCAAAAATGACCAATGCTCTCATTTTTCATTCAGCACAGGACTTTATGGAGTCAAAAGGGAAGGGTGAAGACACATCATTGTCTTTCCCTATCACAAAGAAAAAAATACTATTAAAAATCAAATTTTGACACACTGTTTTATCACAGTTGATCTTAAGACCTATCAGTTAGGTTCAAAGGAAATTCCAATTTCCCTAACTCCAAACAGTCAGTCCAAATATCCAGAGATGAGCTCAACCTGATCCATAGCAGGATTCCCTGTGGTTAGATAAAAGCCAGTGTTCCTTGGGAACTTGTGAAACCAGTTTCCATTTACTAAATGGAACCACTTCCCTTACCTCTAGCAGAAGGGACACATGGCTACCTGTGGTTCCAATCAGCATTTCAAAGAGCATGTGCCTTCCAGACTCCCTCAGTGTCACAAGTATCCTGTTACATATTTCCAAGTCCACTTCAGCATCCTAACCCTTCTCACCCCCCTTCTTTTTACCCCAAACTCCCTCCAGCTCACAGCCTTCCCTCACCATAGCTACTTATCCTTCTAATAAGCCAACTATCCTCACTATTCCCTCCTGCCCTCCTCACTATGCTTTCTTTGGTCTCTATCCCCTGCTATTCTTCCCCTTCTCACAGATAACCCTGGTCACGTCCAAGCTACTGGCCAAGTTCAGTCTACTTTCTTTCTCTGTTCTGACTCCTACAAATGCCTCCGGTTGTTCTCTCCCTCACAGCTACAGTAAATGTCTTAGCACACCACAGAGCAGTCACGCCAACAGTTTCATTATTGTGCCCTCCTTGTTTACGTGAGGTGCCGAAACTCTCGCCTACAGTGTCTGGATTTTAGAGATGGAAAAATGCAAGGCAGTGTGTGCTTAAAATCATTGAAATACAGTGTGTCAGCTGATTGGTTTGCTGTATTATGCACATCTCTGAAAAGACACAGTGGAAGCAGGAAAATCTCAAAGAGATGTGTAGTTAATCTGATAACAAAGTACGACAGCCCTGGGGTACAGATAGAGAATGTAATACCATACAAGAACCACCTTCCTACATCCTGAAAATTCAGAATTAGCAGTTGTTCCTGTATGCTTAGAGGGAGAATTTTCAGAACAAACAACAAAAGGATGCTATTTAACACAGCAGGGAGCCCACAGAAGGGACTCATTACTCCAGGAGCTAGCACAGACTAAAAAAAGATAATTTGACTCAGGAAAGATCTTAGATAAATTCATGGATGGTAGAACCGTAATGGAGTCCATCCTCTTTGCACTTAAGTACTCTTATTAAATCATCACACATCAGCCTTTTCCTTCTGTGCTAAGTAATAGTGCTTCCTCTAGCCCTTTCTAACAGTCCTCATTTGCCAATCCTTCACGTTATCTGTCTTCCTTTGAGGGACTAATTCCTGTTTTCTTCCCCCGTAATGAGTCCCTGAAATATTGTCATAGAGAGCTCAGTTGTAATCAAATCCCAAATCGCTATCAGATTTTTGAAGTTCACTAAGGGCAGAGATATATTTTATTTTTGATAGGTCACGAGGGCCCTGTATAGATCCCAGGATAAGTGTCCATTAAACTAATGAGTGACTGGACGAATGGATGGATAACAGCAGTTGTGCAATCTGAGTTTACTGGCACTCCTGCTGGAGCCTGGATTGCCTAGGTATCCCCATACTCTGCTAAAAATTTATTTATTTACTTTTTGAAAATTCCATACATGTTTATAAGGTCCCTTGATCAAATCCACTCCCCACTCACTGCTTTCCACTCCTGCCCAGTGCCCACGTAACACATCTCTTTCTTAGCTTCATGGCCTTCTTTTTAACACTGTGTCACCTGCTGAGTCTAATTAGTGCTGCTTATGTGCTCACGGGTGTGGGAAGATGCAATGGAGCCTGGGCAACCAACCACACCACCAAAGAAGAGTGCCTCTCCTGCAGCAGCCATCAACTGCCAAGAGGTCGCCTGCGATCTGTAAGTCCTCAGTAGACCCTTCCCTCTCCATGCTGGAATGTTCAACAGCCTTGATCTTTTAAGGTCTTCTGCAGGTCGAGTCCATTAGACATGTGTTTTATAGTACTCCTCCCCATCCTAGAACTCTTCTATTCCTTCTTGCCCCCTTCCCCTAATTTCTCTGAGTCTTGGTGTAGGTGTGGGATTGAGATAGATGCCCCTCTACAGCTGGACCTCCATAGTTGCTTATTTTCAGCACTGTGATCAGTTTGGAGTCTCCACACAAAACCACTACCCACTTCAAAAAGAAGCTTCTGTGACCCAGTCAACTCCGTGGGTGGAAGTATAACCATTAGAAGTCAGGTTAACACTATAATCATTTAGCAGAATAACAATAGCAGCTTACCCCTAGGGCCTGTGACCTCCCTAACCACAGGTATGAATCCCTCCTGTAAAGATCAGCCCTGTGTGAATTTTTTTGTCCATTTGTTTAATGTGTCTGTTCCTTGGAAAGAACTCCTTTGTGGGCTATGCTCAATTCTGCGGCTGTTCATGGGGGCTCAGCAAACAACCCAACCTCCCAGAAGTGAGACAGGTGAACTATTTCCACACCCCTTCGCATTTACAGTTCTGAAAAACCAGAAGCTTGTAAAGAATAAGAAGAATTCCACAAAACTAGAGAGACTGGCACACTACCTGGATCTTTCTGAGGTAGGGGAAGGGGTCAAAACCACTCAGAAATGATGGATTCAGAAGGTTGGGAAGATGGTACAGTCAGCAGAGGACTTGCCACACAATCATGAGGACCTGAGTTCAGATCTCCAGGACCCAGACAGGTACCTGTAATCTCACTACTGACTGGGGAAGAGGTGACAGGAAGATCCTTGGGGCCCACTAGCCAGCCAGTATAGTCAATCAGTGATCTTTTAGGGTTAGTGAGAGATTTTAAAAAATAAAGTGAAGAACAGAACAGTCAAGGGAGACAACTGATACCAAAATGATGCTGGCCTTCTTGTGTACACATAATCTCAGTCTCTCTCTCTCTCTCTCTCTCTCTCTCTCTCTCTCTCTCTCTCACACACACACACACACACACACACACACACACACACACACACAGAGGGAGGATAGAAGATCTGCTTTGCTTTTCCTCAGAGGAGAGAGGAGTCTACTCTCAGTCAAAAGCATGAAGAATGGGTGGAAGCTCCCTCAGTTAGCCAGACTAACCTGACAGTGGTTTTGATGACGACAACTAAAATCATATAGCAAGTCTGACTGTATGCCAGCAGAACCAGATGGAGCCCTTAAAGAACATCTCAGTGATAACATTTAAGAAGCACAGAAGGAAAAAATAAAGAGTTGATGCCTGTTTGAACTCAGGGATCAGCAGACTTCATTCCTGCTGATGAGGAAATGCTAAGGAAAAACATATATATATATATATATATATATATATATATATATATATATATATATATATATATATAGTCTTTTTCATTATAGCAGCTTGGAACATCTTTTGAGAGAAGTTTTAAAACCTCACCCTGACAACAAAAGCTCCTTTATGGATGTTTGTGTTTTCCCCCATGACCTGAGTTAGCACTCATCATTGCATTCTTTATATACTGCATTTATGGAAATGACACCATGTGAGAATGAAATGCTTTATGGCTGGTAATCTGCGTCTTGTTACATAGGATTTATGGGACCACAGAGACAGCACTCATCAATAGCCCTGCACCTGATGCCAACATTTTACACATCTTCCTTTCTTCCATTTTTAAGGAGATAAGGATTCGTTTTACCTTATATTATTTATTGATTTTTTTCTTTCTGTCTTCAACATTTGTGAATCATGTAAAATATAGTGGGATGCTGTTTAAGCACATCCTCTGTGGTGTGCAATGGGTAGGTGTGTATTTGAATGCGTGTCCCTATGAAGTTGGGTCTGTATGTGGGCCTGCACATCATAGATCAGCATAGGTATGACTACTGGAATCTCTCAAGGGACAAATCCGAATGCCAAGTTTAAAAGGGAAATACCATTGCCTCTGAACATTCAACTTACCCATTGTGGGTATGAAGCAGGTTTTCATTCTGTAGAACGGAAACAGGGAGCATTTGTAGCCTGCTCTGTGTATTTGCCACAATGGAGGGTTTCCAAAAACCTTCCCACTCAGGGACTACCATTTATTTTCACAGACATTTTACCACCCTGATCCTTCACTGAACATCCTGCTGCTGTTTAAGCATCTCTCAAAATGTAACAACAGATCACTCAGTGTCCCTGAACTTATAGATAAGAGGTTTGCCTCCTGCTGAAGTGGGAGGTGGCTGGGGCTCAGTATAGTGGGTCAGAACCTGAAACAGTTCTAAACATACATCTTCATACCACATCCATCAAGTTTAGGATGGAGAGAGGAACGTTGAGATTCCTCAGGGATGCAGGCTCTCCCTCCTTGCCCCGATGGTCTCCATGAGAGCCAAAGCAAACCCCTCACTGTGCACTAAGTACTTTTTTACTTTTTCAGAGAATTTCCATATTTATAATGACAGTAACATGACATGACATTTTCCAGTTCTCAGTTTCTATGGGTCTTTATCATCATCTCTTTTATAGATTAAAAAAAAAACTCTGAAATTCAGACACATTGAATACTTATTCTGAGATCAATCATGGCGAACAATGGTAAGGTGTGGATTCTGTCCAAGTCAAATGCAGCCTGTGAAGACAAGAAGGGTAATGCACTAATATCAACACTATGGCTGCCTCTTGGGCGCTGGGCATTAGGAAGGTCATTGGTCCTCAGTCACTTTGTGAGTAGAATCCCTAATAGAGAGGTTTCTTCCTCATATGAGTACACACAGTGATTGAATATGATATTAAGCATTGAGCCCAAAGATGAAGTATGGTGCATACTAATTTCATAATAATAGTCAACTAAATCTTACTCATATATTTTACATTATACTGAAAACTAGCCATTGAAAGTTTCTCACTATCTCAGGAATGATGGCTCACTTTTGGTAAAGTGTACAGAACCTGTAGATTACCAAGAAGAAACTGAGAGATCATTTTTCTCTATGGTAAATAAACTTTGAAAAGGGATTTTATGAGCAAAACTTTTACTAAAAAGGAAATAGAAAACTCATCAAATCAGTTATCAACTACGACAATAAAAAGTAAAGAGATATCTTTGATTATATTTGGGGTGAAACATTCCTTGCATACCTTTAGAAAGTGAACTACCCTTAGTGGTGTTTCCCGTTTTGCAACAACCCTAGCATTTTCTTCCTCCTCTCTAGCACATGAAACATTTTAACCCTAAATTTCAGAGATCATTTTAGCTAATTCCTAGGGAAACACAAACCAAAATAATTGCTTCTGAGATTTGGATCACACATTAGTTAGGTTTTGCTGCCTTGTTCCCTTTATATCCCTTGTTATAACCAAACACCCTAAAACCCGTGGGTTTAAAATATATCCCTTTATTGTACTCATCATTTTTTTCTGATCATTTTTTTTAGCCTGGGCTAGAACAGAATGAGCTAATGTCAGCTAGAATTGCCACCTTCTACTTAAATGTGTGACCTATCAACTCCCTCAACTTTCCCAATGCCTAAGAGACATGAATTTAGAGCAAGCAGGTGGGAGATTTGGGAGTGGGTTACTGTGCAGAATTGTTAAAAAAAATTAATTTATTTCCCCAGCATTTTAACATCACTCCTTATCTCTGAGTCTGGGCCAGTGTGTTCTGTCCCCTGCCCAGATAGCCTCCACTCCGACTTTCCCTTAATGCTGAGCCAAGAAAGTCCACTACTTCTCCCCAACAGCACATTCCCATTAAAATTCCATTTTCTCAGGACTTGAGAAAAAGAGAGTTGCCCCCTCTTGATGGAAGGAAGAGCAAAGTCACATTGCAAGGCCGTGGATATTGAGAGGGGAGGAAATTGTGGCTATTATGTAATCAAGCACAGGTCTCACTATGGATCTGGAAGTGTGCCTTGCCACCCATGTTCACCAGGTAGCACACAAATGTTGCTTTGTTAAAGGGAACAAGGCAGCTCTTGCTAATGCTCATTTTTTTAATCCTATTTAAAAATTGTTCCTGGATGTCAGTAATTCTCCACCAAAAATAGCTGCCTCAGCCTCAGTCAAACAGCCTTTAAGCTCTTTAGAATGCATTCATCACACAGTGGAGAGGTGACAGACGCGCTCCTAAGAGGAAATCCCAAGACCAAAATATCATCTGTCACTTCCGACAGAAGATGGCATGTGTTCTGAGGGCAGAGGGGTGGGGCAGAGGCTGCAGTAGACCCTGTAGCGAAGGACAGAGGCATGGTGAGGTATCAGGAGCCTTGCGGGAGGTGGTGGGCAATGAGTGACCCCCCATTCTCTAAAGGCTGATATAATGAGCCCCACTGCTTCGAGGAAATAACAGTCAGGGCATGATTGATGGTGGATAGGGTCCTCTAACTTAATCGAACAGGGAAAGATGCTTGATGTCCCTCCCCAACCTGAAAGCTGTTTGGCTATTAGCAGATGGTTAGCTACACTCCCAACTGGGGACAGGAAAGGTTAAGGAGAAGCAGTTAGTGACCAAACCCAAGTGATCTGTGCTCTTCAGCTTCTGAGAGAGGCATTCTGACTTGTCTTCCCAGTATTCCCCAGACTCAGCCACAGAGCTCCAGACTCTTGGTTTCTGCAGATTCTATTAGCTCCACTCCCATCCCTCCATCCCCACGGCCAGGTCACCACCTTCGTTCACGCCCTATGGCTGTTGCTCAGACTTCAAATGAGCTTCTCGTCTGCAGGCTTCACTCATTTCTGCCAATCCTGTCCAGTTTGTAAATGCAGCTCAGCCATGTCACTATCACAGAGCTGTCAGAATCAAGGTCACACCTCTTGGTGATACTCTCCCCAAGTTCTCTGACCTCCCTGCTTCTGCACAGCTCTCTTCCTCACGTTCCAGGTCTGCCCACATATCTTTGAAACAGTTATTAGAAACTTCTTGTGGTTTCTTAAAATGTGACAAGCTGTTTTAGGCATTCGAGTCTTGTACATTTTGTTCCTGCTTCCAGGAAAATGCTGTCCCCACCCCCACGTCATCTAAGACTTACTCATCTTCTTTATATTCAGCTCAACCATCACCTCTTCCAAGAAACTTTTTTTGAGCTTCCTAATCCAATATAGATGCTCCTCCCCTGCGCTCCTATCCTGCCCATGACTTTGTGACACTGTGCAGAAATGGATACTCTGAGGCCAGTGTCTGCTACAATTCCATACGGCTGCATTTTATTCAACACCCCCATATTAAACACAAAGCAGAAGCTGGTTAATGAGCAGACGGGTAGATAAATAGAAACAGTTGTCTGCACAGGACTCCCCTTCGTACTGTGGTCCAGATCTTCCTTAGAATCTACAAGGTGATTAATTTATGGTCACCCTCAGTTACTGATACTCTTCACTTCTTAGCTTCATCCAGGAAATTCTACCTTCAACTTAGACACATGAATAGACCTGCCCCTGATAAATGATTCCCTTCAAATTGTCCCTTCCACTTTTCCCTTTCAAAATCTCATTCGTCCAAAACCTACAATGCTGTAGGCCCTGCTCTCGTTGGGTTTGATGACCCAGAACAGATGTGTGAAGTTGGTGCCATGAAGAAATTGTGACCACCTGTTATTGTTCAAACAGGTAACCCCCCCCCCATAGCCTGGAATGTCTTTATTTATATGCTTTTAATAGTTTCCACGAACTTTTGCTTCCTAAGTTTCTAAAAATGATTACAATAATTACCAGTTTGTTTCTTGCCTCTTTCCCCTTCCGTTCCCCAAATTCCCCCTGGTACTTATGATCTTTTTAATCTGTATCTCTACTGTAGAAGCATAAGCAGTCTTGTGAGCTACAAAGGGAGGTTTCTAGCGAGGCACACCCACAGGTAGATCAGTGTGCCCAGTTGGCAGCACATGCAGTCACAATGTCGTACAGGAGGAGAGAAAGTTTTGTCCCTTTTGGTTAATAATTACGTCTGGTAGATTCTCAGTTCTCACGACTAACTCACAGTCGAAACTGGATCAATTCTTTCTACATTTTGTACTACTCTATCTGCTCTGGGGACATGCCAGGTTTTTCCTTTAATCCTATAAGCAACATAACTTGGAAACTTACTCTTAATGGTTAGCAATGTTTATCCCTTGTTAGCATGTCCTTCTCCCTTCATTTCTTGGGGTTTTGGCATAATTATTAGACGTGAGGGAACTGTGGGTTTCTATGATTCTGCTTCATTCCCTGTTCCTAGACTGTTCCCATTAACTCTTGATACCATCTACTTAATAACATTTCTCAAAGACTCTTAGGTTAAAATCATTCTTTCCAGAACAGTTATGCTAATATGTAATATTAAACTTCATGGCCTATTGTGACTCACTACAGCCAGCAGCGTGGCCAGCACAGTGGAAGTAAAGAGAGCACACAGCACACATGCTCCCAGGGTCAAGGCCATGGCCAGAATCATGCAGTGAACTGTCCACAGGTCTTTGCCAAGTGGGCCAGGGTCTCCAGGGTCTGGCTCCAGGGAGAGTCATTTGTGCTATCTCAGGCATTGTTCCCCAAAGAAGTCACACGGTTCCCGACACTCAAAGAAGAAAAAATATGATATAAAATACCTTTACAATGAAAGGAGACTATCAAAAAATGATAAGCCCTTCTAATTATATAATGGTTTTGTTTAATGAACTCAGCCTTTCATTGTCTCTATCTGACAAGCACTGTGAGATAAGGCACACGGGCACTCTCATCTTCTTGCACACCAGACAAAGCTCGAGCTTATGTAAGTTCTTCAATTTTACTGGAAAGATAGAAGTAATAAAAAGTAAAATGTCAACTCAGATTATTTTTAAATTTTTTCCCATTTCAATTTTCAAAAGATTTTGCTTAGATAGAAAAGAAAAACCCTAAATGTAAGAAGAAAGTTGACCAAGTTTGGTTCGAAGTAACATAGAGATAGATTCCAGGTTCCCTAATCACAGATCTAGTGAGAATTATTCTACAAGCAATGCTCATGAAGTGAGAGAGACTGGCAATGCTTTGCAGAAGGATGCCAATAAAGGTCTTTCTTGGCTTATGTCATGAGCTCCATGATCTGCTCATGAAAAGGAGCTTCTACCCATTAACAGGCTTAGCTCAGAGCTGTGCTCAAGTTCATGACAAGGTTGTCCGCCCTACACATCTGCTGGGAGGACAGTGTGTGTGCAAGGCCAGCTACAGTGTAAAGGAGTGAGTGGAAGAGGAAAGAGTAAAAAAAAAATCCAGAAAGTAATAACTAAAGAACTCTTAAGAAGAGTAGCTCTGTGGAGTTACAAACCATAATCATTTTCCTTGCACCAGAGGTGTATATATTAAACTTTAAGAGTATGCAAATGCACAGCCAGCAAACATATGATCATGACGGTGTCTACTGCCTCACTCTAGTTATTGAAATAATTGCTGCTGATCTCTCGAGCATAGCTAATACTAATTACCTTCCTGCTACACAGTTCTTTCACTCCTAGGCTGATTCCCGGCTGTTCCCAGTGATCCCCCGGTGGTGTGACAGGGATCCTCATCCTTCAGTGATTTGAGTCCCTGGTCACACGCTCTCCAGACAGCTCTCTGTGCTTCTCCATTTGCCATCACAACTGGTCAAAACAAAGAGAAGAAATCGAACAGATTACCTGTGTGATAATTACAAACTTTGAGTAAGAGCAATGAAACTTCCTCTTAGGTGAGTTTTGGTCAATACTGTCAAGACCATGATTCTGTTTGCCTGCTGATAGACACCAGGGGTTCTATATCTCCAGATGGTAACTGTAATTTAGAGTTCATTAGGACTGGATCACTTGTTGAAAGTCTGTCCCATCTAGGAACAAAGATCTATAAACATACAGATCCTAGAATGATGATAAATGACCTGCTCCTCCTTTCCCTGTTTGACCAGAAGACTCACATATCTTACTACTAGAAAACAGAACACCATAGAAAGGTCTCTATTACTATATAGTGGGCCCCTTGCTGTGATATGATGATATGTAAGATATATACCAATGGATTAAATGTTGTAAAGCCTCTGACAGTGATATTTGTTGAGGTCCTAAAGGCAAGAAAAGAAAGCATACTCTTGTCTGAATGACTCACCTATCCAGAATAAGATAAATTCAGTATAGTTAATTTTTTTCACTAAATGTGTAATTGGTTTTCTTAGGAAATGTTGTTAAGCCTTGGTTTCATTGTAAGTAGCTATTGGTGGAAGTAGCTATATCTGTCTTGAAAAATAAGAATCTGTGTTTGAACTTTCAGATCCATGAAAGGTTCTTCTCTACTATCATAGTTTCATTATGTGACTGTTAGGTCAGCACTACACTCACCAGTGGAAGCAGATATTTGACATTTATCTTTGTTTGATAAATGGTTACTTAGAATCTATTCCATGATGAATGTACTTTGTTAAGTATTAACATCATTTGATATTTTAGAAAGTCTTCAAATTTTGTGTCTACTCTTTCACATTCACCAATATATCTCGACTCTGTATTTTCTTGCTTTCTATATTCACTTCTTTATATTATTATTATTTAGATATTTAGGAAATCCTCCAGGCAATTTTCTTCCCTATAAATCCACATATATCAACCTTGTAATACTGTTCTCTCAACTCCTAGCTTACAATTATGTTTGACATAAATTCTACTTATTAACAAGACTTTTCTTGGCAGACCTTCATGGCTACCCACGAATGACCATGCAAAGCTCCTAATATCCACTTTCAGCATATACCTCACCGAGAGCAGATCCTTTATTAAATGAAATGCAATTGTTTTACTCTTATACACGTTGAATGTAAGGTTATCCCAATGTCTATATATATATGTGAACTGAGAGGTGGCATTGATGGTACAAATTGTTCATACATGCCTTTTATCCTTCATTTGCTTGGTACCATATGAGTCTGCCCAACCTTAATAATTTTATGGGTCTAATTAAATCAACATTCTAATGAGGTTTAGAGGCAAGATCACAGGGAGCGTCATGATCTCTGCCAATTCTGTCTCTACAAGGGTCTGGAAGTGTATCCAAAGTTGCTTTAGGAAAAGTTCAATCTCACTGTAGATAGCTGGTCTTGCTCTACACACACAAGGTACCTTGTGTTGGGGGAGGCCACTTGTTTGTTCCTGGCTTCCCAGACCATGGAATAATCACACAGAAACTATATTATTTAAATCACTGCTTGACCAATCACTTAAGCATATTGCTAGCTAGCTCTTATATCTTTGGTTAACCCATTTCTATTAATCTGTGTATAGCTACATAGCTGTGACTTTCTGGCAAGGCTCCGGTGCGGTGCATGTGTCCCAGGTGGAGGCTGCATGGTTTCTCCCTGACTCTTCCTACTCTCTCTCTCTCTCTCTCTCTCTCTCTCTCTATATATATATATATATATATATATATATATATATATGTATGTATGTATGTATGTGTGTATGTATATATTTAAAGATAGCTAGATATAAATATAGATTAGATATAGATATAGATATAGATCTTCCAGCCTGGCTATATTCTGTTAAGTCATTAGCCAAAACCAGCTTCTTTATTAACCAGTAAAGACAACACATATACAGAAGGACTTCCCACACCAAACTTGCAATTCTCCCGTTGGAACTCGCCATGAACTTCAGAGGCACTCATCTCCCACTGTCTACGCTTGTGCATGAATCAGGCATTCAGACAACACACCTAAGGAAATCAACTTAGGCAAGGAAAGGAGTACATTGACTCAGTTTTAGAGGTTTGAGTTTTCCAAGGCATGGACAAAGTAGTAGAGGGGCTTACCTAATCGGGGCGGGGGGACAAGGAGCAAAGAAATAGAATGAGGGAAAGATTGAGCACACAGGCTTTCTCCTTGCCAGCTTTCAGTCAATCGCCACAGCCGCTGCCTATGAAACAGGGCCACCCACGTTCAGCAGGATTCTTCTCCTCTTAGTTAATTCTTTCTGCTAACACATTCAGATGTGAGATTTCCTAATCTCCTAGGTCTTTTCAATCTGATCACGTTAGTAAGATTACCTGTCATCTAAGACCCTCTTCTTAGATGATCAAAGTGTCACAATAAATCTGCTAGAGCCATTTTTTTTTTTTTTGCTTTAAACTCCATTCAAAGCAGACAGACAGTCATTTGTATCACTTGATTTATGGGATGAAGTGGTAATTTCAGGTAAGAAAAAAGAAATCTGCTTCCAGGTCCTGAAAGGGCTATAGGTCTTTTCTTCCTTCCGGGGGTGGAAGGAGTAAGAAGCAGCAATAGCTCGTCCTCCGTTTGAAGGTACTATTCTAAAATGCACTTGCCATTCAACTCTTGTGCATTTCCTGATGTTGTGGGCCCCCACATCTCCATGGAGTTTCTCTTTACCCTCCCGAGAGCATATGTTTTTGCAAGGCCTCAAAGATGCTAGTCACTTCTCATTTTCTCAGTTTGATTAATCTAGCATCTTTGATTTTGTATATCAACTTGATGTTCTTTGAGATATTTAAAAGATCTAGATCACTTCAGACTATATTATGACAGAAGATGGAAAACTTAGTATAGCATGGAGGAGACAGAAAAGGAAAATATAAATTGTTAACTTCCTAGCAGGGCAAACCATTTCTGATCTTACTACAAGCAGGGCTAAGAAACTGCACATTTGGCAAATCAAATACCTGAAACCATGCTAGCGTTATGTAGAAGGCAACACCTCGTCAGACATAAGAAAAGCAACAGTGATTACAACCTGGTGGGATTTATGAGAATATTGCAGGTTTTCTTTAAGAAAATGAAGATGTGATGGGGACCACTACTCCTGGCTCCTTTAGATCTGTAACAGTAGCACGAATTCTGCCCTCCTCCTATCTGGGATGCAACCAAGTCAGACATTTGTATTTGACTTCCTCCAGGATAAGGGATGCTTTGACCTGACAGAAAAACCCCAATGTAGAGGTTACAGCAATTTTCAAGCACATATAGCTCCTTTATATTTTGTGAATAAGATCTAAATGACCTAAAGAACTTCACCAGAATCTATAGCACTATCTGAGTCTGGTATGTCTCCATCTTTGTGGAGAGATGACCAAATACTTCATATCTGCTGGTATCAGTGTTAATCCTATTATACTGTTTTCTTCAACCTTTAAAATATTTGGACATAACCCTCTGACACCATCCCTCAAAAGATCACCATATCCTTTGGGGATAAACTGAAAGACTCAATACTGTGTATCTTGGATGTGGTATTGCAGAGTTTTTCTTCCAATTTCCAAGTTCTGTCTTTTCTTTAATCAATAACTTTTGGATTAAAAAAAAGACTAAAAACCAAAAAGCAGGCAAAGAACAATGGTTTCTACTAGGGTGACTGCGTCAGCCTCCTGATGCTTCATCCTGGATTCCTTCTGGCAAGATAGGCTGAAAAATGCCTGTGTTGGATGTACATCTATTACCCCTAGGAATATCAATCTGCTAACAATTCAGAACTCTAAAGATCAATCTCCTTGGCTGCCATTCTGAACTTGCCCCTCTCTATAAAAATTACATGCACCTGACTGCTAAGTGCTGACACCTGGCCTTGATTGCTTTGGCACGTCAACGCTATCAGTGAGTTCTGTTCAAACTCGGGTGATGGTTTCACCTGTCATTAGTCCTGACCTGTAAGCAACAACCATCTCAGAACTTCCTTCTCTCATCGCTTTCCTTACCTTACAGCTTGATAAACGCCGTGTTGTCAGGTTTTCCCATGGAACATAATTACCAAGGTTTTGTCTTTATGGCGTCCTTATAGCGTCTAGTTCAGTGAATCTACTGCCCCATGCCTTTTCTTATTAATTTTCTCTGTCTCCATTTTTGGAAAATGTGGCATTTTATTTTCATTCTGGAGTTACCACTTTTCTATAATCCCAGAAGTCATCATTTTTTAAACACGTTTGCTCTATTGGTGTTGTCTTTGCCATAGTATTAGATTTAATATGTCAACAGAATCCTCCCAATTCAAGTCATCCAGCCATCTCCTTCAGTCCCCCTGAGGAAGCACCCTGGGGCCCCTACATCCTCTTCTCTACTTCATTCAGGACATCCCATTTCTGTCCACCAATTTGTTTCTTCCTTTTCAGACCTAACACACTTTCTGGCTGTTAGATGTAACTCTAACAGCAGGAGGAAGGGTGGAGGATATACTAAAGCGTGGGAGTGGATGGGGCGGAAGGGGGCGCATGTTGTTTTCCAGAAAAGAATGCTACATTTTTTTCAAGGACGAATGCAGGTATGCTAGCTTTTCACCAGGACAGGTGAGCTATTTGTGTAGGTAAAAAGGGTTCAGAGAAATTTAGAAATCCAAACAAGATTGCTGGTGGCATCGATCTAAATGTCTTTATCTTGTATTTTCTTTCCTAACTGAAGTCCCTAACTTAGCATGGCAGCTTACCATGTTTGGGAGTTCAATTTTCTTAAGAGCTCACAATGAGGAGCTGGTTTACTCTCCACAGCTTGCTTTGTCTTTCCACTGCAGAAGAAAAGAGTCCCTTGGTAGTCTGTCCAGAAGGTTCCAGACTTTCACATTAGCTGCTGCAATCGTTTGCTAATTACATTCTTCACCTGTCTGTTTGGTGTTGGCCAACCACTCCTGGGCAGGAGACCTGCCTGCACTGGAAAGTGGCTGATATACTCTGTCACACTTCCTTAGAGAAAGAAATTGCTTTCCCTTTCCCAGCAGGTATAAATTGCAAAGAGCTTCTTAGTTGGGGGTGGGACTTTGTGTCCACTCCTCCTTCTCCATGCCGGAAATTTGTCTGGGTTGAACTCGTATGTGCCGTCACCTTCTCCATGAGCTCATGTGAGTATCAACACTGTTCATCTAGAAGGCGTGGCTTCCTTGGGGTCATCCACCACCTCTGGCTCTTAGAATCTTTCTACCTTCTCATCTGCATAGATCCCTGAGCCTTGATTTCACTTGATGCCATGAGGTATCTAGTTAGGGCATTGTCTCCCCCACTACACAGTGACGCAGTTTAAGTTCCTTGCATACATGTTTATATGTTAGGAAGCTTCTAGAGTAGTTGGTTTATATGAGGCTTTTCAAAGCACCTTTGCTTTTATTCACCCTTCCCCATATTCCCTCCTCTACCCCTTCCTTACATTTTAATCCTCCTATTCTAGCTTCCATTTTCTCTCTTTATAACATTATGTTCCATTTCCCCTTTCTTGATGTATATTTTCTTTGAATATATTTTTAATTAGAATAAAAGGTGATGGGTTTCATCATGACATTTGTATATGGGTGAGATGTATGTGCATATGTGTGTGTGAGTCTGTGTCTGTATGTATGTGTGTGTGTGCATGTATATACATGTGTGTTCAGGGGCACATGCATGTATGCATGGAGATTGACATTGGTGTATTCCTCAATCCCTTTCAACCTAATTTTTTGAGAAGGAATCTCATGAATTCAGCTACACTGGCTGGCCAGAAAGCTCTAGGGGTGCTACTATTTCAACACCTCCTCACCTGAGCTTGCAGATATGTTATATGGGTGCTAAGAACTGAACATAACAAGCACTTCACCCAGCCCTCATTGTGATGTTTGTATACATGTCTGTCGTTTTGCTTTGTTCTGACTCATCCCCATACTGCACTCTTCCACTGTTCCAGTCCCAATGCTGTTGGTCCCTTCCCTCAACTCAAATGGTCACTCCTGCTTCCGTGCCAGCTATAATTTCAATCATATTTCTCACTTCCTGTGTAGCATCATGAGCTATGAGATCTCCTTCCTCTGGGATACCATGTAACCCTGGTTTAAAAGCTAAGCTTTTGCTTGTTGTAGTGACTGTTTGTGCTCTGATGAATACAGGGTGCTTCTGGGTGGTACCAATCTTGCTCCAAAATCCCATCTCAACTCCTGCTTTATTGGACAAACTCTGTGCCTGTCTGCTGCCAATTGAGTTCTCCAGGAAGCAGACGGGGATGAGGGCTAGTGAGGAAGGTACTCACTAGGGAATTCCTTTTGGAAAGGAAAAATAAGCAAAGATGGGTAGGTAGTGGGAGAAGTTGAGATACGAGGCAAACCCAGATAGCTTCAGCAATCTCACAAAGTGCTCTGAGGTGAACATCTTCCAACAGATAGATGCTGTGCTGGGCTGAAGGAGCTGAGCATTGTAGGACCATCAGGAAGGCAAAGTCTTCTCGATGACTGATACATACTGTAAGCAGGCTAAGAACTGAAGACTGCCCATGGCACTCCCTCGGGCTGGAGCAACAGGGGCTGCTTTGAAAGGGGACTAGGCAGTGTATTTCTAAGTCCATCCCGCTTCTAAGCTTAGTCCCCTTATCCAACAGTCTCTGTCATCTGGCTTCACTCGTCTTTGTTTGCTTTCCCTTCCTATGCTGCCTTTCTCCTATCTCAGCACCAGTTCTGGGCAGACCACAGTTCAAAGCGTCTTTCAGGAGCTCTGTGCCTTGTGTCTACTCCTTCCTTGGCTATTGTGTCTGTTTCTCGGCACTGGTTCTCAGCGTCTCCGGGAATCAAAGCTTTTCTTAGGGCTGGCTTGCCGAGCTCAGGCTCGCGATGGCTCTGCTGCCAGCCCTTTAGTGTCCCTCAGCATGGTAAGTGGCTAAGTACCTACAGCAAACGGCTTTGAACAATATTTATCTTTGCCTTCAAAATGGAAAATAATTAAAGATTTATAGGGGGTAGGGGCAACAAAACAAAACATAAATAGACTCAAAGGTCCGTGTAAATTTTCAGACAGTTGACAAAATTGCCTCCCGGGGAGTGGGGCCAGCAGAGTCATCCAGAGATGAGTAGGCGATTGGTAGCCCAGACTAATTTGTCTGGTGCCCTGGGGCAAGTCGTTTGTGCTCTTCTTCCCCTCCTGTCGGCCCATCTGTATATTGAAAAATAAAGCTTTTTACCTCCATTCTGTCCTCTGGAGGCTTTTGGGACCATTAAAGATGCAAGTTCTTTTGATGAGCAAGCGATATCACTTGGAAAGGGAGGGTGGTATTGGTTTGGCAGACAGAAGAGACTGGAGACAGAACTGTGAAAGCTGGTTAATTTTGAAATACACAGAAAGGCAAACAAAGTAAGTGAAAAATGAAGTGAAAAAATAGAACCGACAAGAACTAAAATGCTAGCAAGCCAGGCATGGCAGCTCATGCCTGTAATCCCAGCGTTCAGCAGGCTGAGGGAAGAAGGCAGCAATAAGTTCAAGGCCATCCTTAAGTCAACTTGGCTTGAGTGACAGTCTGTCCTCACCACCCTTCACTCCCCATCACAAAAGAAGGTGCCAGCAAGAAGAACATTAAAGACAGAGGAGGACAAGGAAGAAAAGATAAAGTAGATGGAAAGTCAGAGGAAGAAGACGGAAAAAGAGGGAAGACAGCAAGGGGCACCGTGTTGTGCACTCTGATTGCTGAGCAAGAAAGGTTCATTCTCTGAAAAATCAAGCCACATCTACACGGAAGCCAGAGCTCATGGCTGAGAGGAAAGGAACACCAAGAACGGGGAGGTAGATGAGAAAGCCAAGACCTTGAGCAAGATCCTCACCTCAAACCCTTTCTTGCTCAATTATTTGCTCAATATACCTGGTTAATTGGGCCACAGATCTAACACACGGAAGGATAACCTGAATTAGGCTATCAAAAGACTATAAAGAGCCCAGCTCCCCATCAGGCTTAGAAGCCATCAAGCTGGGAGGATCCATACACGGATCCAAGTCCAGGTTTCTGGTTGTACTCCTCCTCATCCCAATACTTAAGTGTATGCTTCGCAACTCAACCACTGTCAGCAAGCCTTTTAATGTTAGCAGGAAGTGGCAGGTTGCATTTTCCTGTAGATTCGGTACTCAAATGCATAAGAAAGTTAAGCTAATGAGGATTGTTTTTTAAATATAGGTTTATTGTACTCCACTCCTCTGCCAGTAATAAAGAGGGCTCCTTAAATAGGTCTGCTAAAGGAGATTAAAAAGCAAAGATCTAGGAGAAGCAGGCACTTAAGCACCTCACATGCTGAACACATGAATCGCCAAGGGCTGCTGAATGCGCATACCACACACGAGCCTGGATTTTCACATCCTCTTTGCCTCAATTTTACGGGTAGTGTGCTCCAGTCAATCTCCTTCACTCTGAGCAGTAGCTCTTTCCCCTCCCAGCGTCTGCCTTCTTCTTCCCTTTCCTCTGGCAAAAGAGTTTTAGTCCTCTAGGGTGTAATTACTTCTTTGATCCAGAGGACATAATTAAATTTGGTTCTGTATAGAATCTCTCCTATCCATCATCCAGAGTGCATGAATGGGTGGCTCCGATGCACAGTGGTGACCAGGAGCAGTATTCTTACGCCTCGCTTCTCTGTGTTCACGTAAGCAAAGCCTCTCACCTAGGTCACTGTCTCAGACGCAGCGGATCTGTTCACACTGCCATCACATCTGTGTTGACCCCCGAGTGACCCCCAGACTTAGGGATCTGGCTATTTTTTTCCAGACACTCTCTGGAAAGCAACGGTTTCTATTGATGTTGTCACACTTCATGTACTATGGCCTAAAGTTTGTGAGCGTAAGAGAGGGATGGTGCGAAGAAGGGCCTTTGATGGTCTCTGATGAGAAGAAAATTAGGGAAAATTCCAAGGGGGTTATATACTGGGAAAGAATCTTGATAGCTCAATTTAATAAAGGCTTATTGCGAGGCTTTTTTTTTTTACATAAACTGTCTAGCCAGGGAATAAAATTCAAAGCAAATTTGAATCTTACCTGTGCTTGTTACAAGTTGGATCACTTGTGACAAATTACCTTCTAGACACTTTGGTTTCCTCATTGTCAAATGGGGATAATACCCACTTCACAGAAAAATGGAGGAGACTTAAGCAAGTGGCACTTTGAATAATGAAATGAAAATGTTTATTATGTAGTAACCATTAACATAATTATCCTCAAACCAACTCTGCTATGTGATTTCAAAACGAGTAAACTGAGGCTCCAGAGCGTTTAGATAGCTAGTCTTCATGGACACACAGCAATAGCAGGCGGATCCAGGATTTGAGCCCAACTCTGCAAGGTTCAGTCCACCATGGAATGATACCTCAGAGCACCCACGACAGTATCCATGGAAACAGCAGACCAACTTCAGTGACAGTTTTTCAGACTACCTACAATTGTGAGTTCAATTTCCAGCACACACACCACTGTCCCCCAACCCTTACCTATTCAGGGTTTGGGGTATGTCATTGTTCTGAGATCCACAGGCTTCATATGGTCCAGTGAGAAATACACACCAGAAAAGCTTCAGCTAAGGATATTATCTCTTTAAAGAGGGGAAAGTTAGACATTAAACATCGGAAGAAGACCTACAAAGAATATACCCAGTTATCACTCTGGTCTTGGTCATTTCTCTCCTCCAAAACTCCTTTATTCAATTAATGCTCCATGCATATCGAATTCAGGGAACACTGCAGTAAACATAGAAGATAGTTTTGTGCCCTTAAAACCAACAGGAATCACTGTAAAAAATATCATATTAAGACAGGACAGAAACTTAGACATCATCTTGCCACTCTCAGGCCACCAAAGAACGTATTAAATAAAAATACTTAATTATAATAATTGAAGACATGTGTAATTGAAGTAATTACATGAGTTAAATGAGAAAGAAAGAAGGGTCAGAGATTTTAATAGCAGCATGATAGATGGATTTAGTTAATTAGATAAGGCATCCTCTCGTACTAATCCTTTCTAACACAGGCCTGTCAGTCATACAACTTGCCACATTAACCATCCCTGCTAATAAAAATTGTTCACAGGCTTCTAGGAGAAATATCCCTTGTTCCATATACAAAGAACAGTCAACGCCCATACAGCACAGAAGGCTCATTCAAAGATGGGTACTTCACATATGGTCGCCATGTCAAGAGAAGCTCCACTCAAGAGGTAGTGTACTGATTCAAAATGTTTCTCATGTGGAGGAGAAGGGAGAGGATACATTGTTAATAGGGTATTTAATCATTTAAAGAAATTGGTTATCAAAATAACCAGTACCTTAGAAGCCATTATTTTTCCTGGCTTATAGATGCAGACATCGAAGCAGGTGCTACTTAAATACTGTATATGTGTAATAAAGAAGGCACTGGTGTTGAACTTGATCATCTAACACCAGAAACTACACGTTTAGTTACCTTGCATTTCCAAACAACAGGAGAAGAGATGAGAGAGGACGCAAAGGGAAGGTCTCACAGAAAGTAGCAGAGTCTTGTAAATGGAGTCAGAGGGCAGCCTGCTGATTCAGGCTCCTATGGGTCCGACAAAGACGACACTAGAGTTAGTACTATCTGGGAACACAGAGAATGGATGTCCTCGGACTCCCTGGAGAACAGTCTTCTCTGATGCCATTGCAGCCTTTTAAGACATTTTTACTGCTCAGATAACTTCAGCCAGTTTCTTGCAGCTCAAGGAGTCAATACTCTTTTTCAGCTATGACTGAGTTCTTTACATGTACAATTCCAAGACTCCATAATTTCTGAGTTATATCTTTGGCAATATCACTACCATATATATATATATATTTTAAATCTCCCTTCTTTATTCTCTCTCCCCTTCTGTGTGTACAAATGTGTGTGCCTCTCTTTCTCTCCCTTCTACTTGTGTGTGTGTGTGTGTGTGTGTGTGTGTGTGTGTGGTGTTTACATGTACAATATTCACGGTCCAGAGGACATCGGTTACCCTGGAAGTGAAGTTACAAGCAGTTGTAAGATGCCTGATAGAGGTGCTGAAAACCCACCTCAGGTTCCACCAAACTCGGGTCCTCTTCAAGTGCAGTAAGCGTTCTTAGGCACTGAGCCACCTTTCCAGCCCCTTGCTTCTAACTTCAGAGGTGACCTCTTAAACTCTTGTTTCAAGGACATAAATTCAGTTATGTCTTTTACTTTAGGTATAAAATATGGGTTAATAAAATGGTAGCAGCTAAGCACCCTTGGTGGCACAGGTTTGTATTCTCAAGCACTCAAAAGATTGAGGCAGGAGGATTTCAATTTCAAGGACTGCCTGAACTATAGTATAAGTTCAAGGCCAGTCAGGGTAAACCATCCAGACCTTATTTCAAAATAAAAAGTGAAAATAAGACTAGGGATGTGGCTCAGTGGTATAGGGGTTTCTGGTATGGCCAAGGCTCTGATTTCAGTCCTCAATACCTACCCCAAAAAACACACAAAGAAAAAACCAAAACTGAAGGCTGCTTCACCCTCTATATTTTACCAGTAGAGACCTACTGTTGATTTTATTCACCCTGCCCGCAGGCACAACCTCCATCTACTCTGCTCCAACATTTATTCATTCATAAACATTTAGTTAATAACTACCATTTGTCTTCTACAAAAGCAAGGGCGTTTAGATAAAGGGAGGCCTGACATTAGAATTTAATTTGTGGGGAAAGCAGGGTATGCATATACAGATAACCTAAAGAAAATCACCTCCTTACTTACCATACTATGACTTCAATATTAGACTTGGGTACAGACTGTAAGATTGCTCTAAGAGGGGATGAAAAGCATTTCTCGCTTAGGGAACGCAAACAAGCTTTACATAACATCCATGATTAGGACAGGAATATGTCTCTCTTTCCTATATATCAATAAGACAAGGATATTGAAATCTTCGCAGGTAATAAAATGATGTTATTACCAAGGAGAATCAAAATATGTAAATAACATACCTACAAGAAAAAATACAGCAAAATATTTCTCCTTCAAACTTTCCTTGATTTTTCTTTCTTCCCCAGTACGAGAATACTGCCAAGTTTGAAGCTTATCACTCCAGACATTTCTGAGTTATACAATCACATGAGCGAGATTGAAGTATTTTCTTTGAGAGGGGAACTTGAAGGGAAGGAATCAGCTGCAGTCTGACTTAGAGGCAGGGAAACTAGTGGGATCACATGCCTTCAAACTTTCAAAATATATTTGAAAAATACTTACTTTAAGCTGAAGCATGGCTAGGCTAAATCTTCTGTGATAAAAAGGATGACTCCCCTGAAATGTCATAGGAGAAATAGCAGTTGGTTCATAATTACACTATACGTGTACTGAGTTTCTCTGTTTCCCAGTATGGTACAGGTGACACAAGGAGAAAGTATTCATGAAACATTGATTACTAGAGAATGAACATCTACAAGATTTCCAGTTTGACCATAAATCAGTTCCTTGATATAGGTATTACCAAGTCACTTTATAGCTAAGGGAACAGAGGCTTACCAAGGCTAATTGATAGAGCTAACAGTAGACATCGGGGTCTCGCTTTAAAGTCTAGGCATGTTTCATTGATTGACCATAGAACACAGATGCCCTAGTCAATTAGACCAACAAGATAGTGGACCACCCCCAAAAATGCTATTTTACATATTTCTACTATGATACCCTTACTTGTAAAAGACAAAGTAGATGTTTGGCTTGTTAAGAACAAGAAAACTGAAGAACTCAATGGCAACATCTTTTGTTTGAGCTAAACTAAAGAAGTTTAAAATAGAACTTACCCAGAAAAAACGCCTGCTATAATTTTGATGCTAAAAACTAGAAAAATCTTAGAATACTGCATGCAATTACTGATCAAGCATTAATAAGTGTTAATTATGCAATATCCACCTTTTTTTGTCCTAGAGATATGAAGAATGATAGATACCTTACCCAACACTATTCCCTAGTGTTACAAGAGAAAGAAACCGTTGTTAAGCAATGTATATGCAATAAAACACAGTGGAAACAGAGTATAGGAAAAGGTCAAACACTGTGCCAAGTGAATCAAAGAAACCTTCATAGACATGGTATTTAAGCTCAAACCAAAGAACACAAGAAATTCTATTATAAAAATAAATTCTAATAAAAAATTATATTCTAAGAATCCATTCTTTCTAGTGATTTTGAACGCTGTTCACCATGGGTTGGGGGAGGGGCTCCTACATTGTGCACACTCATGTGACTCTAGGGGTCACCCCAGGTCATGGTATTTGGTTGGTTCCAGATTTATTATATAAGTTTTGAACAAAACTATAAGTTTTTAAAGATCTGAAATAAAAATCTGTGGATAAGCACCCACAGAAAATGGTGGGGTTTTGCTAAAGGACCTTTGAACTCTAATTTTATAAAAGATAGGGTATCTTCTTAGGTTAAAGAATTTTATTTTTTTAATCTCAGTAATTATTACTACAGTCATAAAAGCTAAAAAGACCTGTGTCTGGAATCATCCCAATAAATCAGATTTTCTCAGAAAAGAAACTGAATTTGCCTTGAAGCTATGCATTGTCTTATGACCACCTTAGAAACTGAAGAAGAAAAAAGTATTCCTTAGATCTTAAAGGTTTTTCTACATCCATAAAAATGTGAACATAAAATCCTGAGCCAACAGACAAAAATTGAAGGGAAAAGAGATGACTTTGGGCTATATGGAAAAAATAAAAAGCAATTAAAAAAAGTCAGGGTACTGGGAGAGGGGAGAGTAACTCAGTTATAACATACGCTTAATATGTTTAGCATGTGCAAGACACTGAGTTTGATTCACAGCAGGAATGAGTGAAGAGAAGGGAGTAGAGGAGAGCAGAGGGGTGGGAAGATTTTAGTTGTGTTAGATGAATTGATTGCTCCAATCCAAAGAAGTCACACAAAGCAAGGGAGAGTTTATAGTTCCCTTAAGAAGAATGTTGATCCAGGCAACTATTCCTTTTCAAGTCGAAGATCATCCACTCATATAAGAACTGTGGAAAGCCACTTCTAGACATTTATTTATTATTTTTTATAAAGAAATTTGGGTGGGTAGGGAATGGGGGATTGATTTGGGAGAAAATAGGTCAGGATGTAAATATGGCATTATATATATATATATATATATATATATATATATATATATATCACGAATTGTAAGTTCTCAAGAACAAATAAAAATAAAATTAATGTCTAAAAAT
Source organism: Myodes glareolus (assembly GCF_982192425.1). Classification (NCBI taxonomy): domain Eukaryota; kingdom Metazoa; phylum Chordata; class Mammalia; order Rodentia; family Cricetidae; genus Myodes; species Myodes glareolus. The sequence goes on from NC_142030.1 coordinate 66,261,264, forward strand.
CAAGAAAAAATAACTAAAGTGTTTCAATAGAAAAAAGTGGTATAGATAAATTTTAACAGAGGCCAGCATCAACGCCACAGACAACTGGGGACTGTTTCTTGGTGATTAAGGATGTAGTATAATGCTACTTAATCCTGAACATCACATTCTTTGGAAAAATAATATATAGTATTAGCCAGTTTTGACAAGTACTAGTCTTTCTATGGGTGATTTCAATTTGCAATATGATGCCACTGAGCGCAGAGTTGAGAAGTGATGTGGACAGCCAGCTCTGTTGGGCCTGTGTGAGCCAGTTATGTCCCAGCTCCTGCAATCACTACTGACTGGAATGTCAGTATTGAAGATACAGAAGGTTTACACAATTTTGCTTCCAGGAGACTGCGAGGATCAAAAAAAAAATCATATTAATGGGAACGTTGTGGGAAAAGTGAAAAAAGGTTGAGTACAGCCCTGATTTAGATGTTGGTCAGTGCATACAATATGCACTGGTGAGATTTACCGACTCAGGGTTTAGAAGCTGAAGATTTATCTGGTCAGTAGGTTTTCTTATTGACTAGAACTTCCTAACATCATGGCCCTCTGCAAGGGCTTTACAAAACAAAATATTTATTCAAGCATAATTTTTTAAATAGCTAATGTAGTTGGACTGACATTCAGTACCAATACATACTAACATGTCCATCTGCCTGTTTACAGTCAGCCCCAGGCTTTCCTTGGTGACTCTGCTGTATTGATGGCTAAATATTTAAGTACCATTCATGCCTCAACCAGAAACCGAAGCTGAAAGAGGAAGGCAAGCACTGGCGCCAGCAAATACTTGTAGCCTCACAAGGTCATGGTGAAAAAGATGAAGCATGAACTAAAGAAAAAGGCTGATGGCACAAAAAAAATACTCAAATTCATATAGAAAAGCAAAAATTCCAGGATAGCCAAAACAACCCTGTACAATAAAGGAACTTCTGGAAGCATCACAATCTCTGACTTCAAACTCTACTACAGAGGTACAGTACTGCAAACAGCCTGGTTTTGGCATAAAAACAGATAAGAGGACAAATGGAACCAAATTGAAGACCTGGATACCAATCCACACTCCTGCAAACACACGATGTTTGACAAAGAAGCAAAAAATATAAAATGGAAAAAAGAAAGCATATTCAACAAATGGTGCTGGCATAACTGGACATCAACATGTAGAAGAATGAAAATAGGTCCATATCTAATGCCATGCACAAAACTAAAGTCCAAATGGATCAAAGACCTCAACATAAAACCAACCGCAATGAGCCTCCTAGAAGAGAAAGTGGGAAGTACACTTGAACGCATTGGCACAGGAGACCACTTCCTAAATATAACTCCAGTAGCACAGACACTGAGAGAAACAATTAATAAATGGGACCTCCTGCTACTGAAAAGCAAAAGACATGGTCAACAAGACAAAATGGCAGCCTACAGATTGGGAAAAGATCTTCACCAACCCCACATTGGACAGAAGGCTGATCTCCAAAATACACAAAGAACTCAAGAAATTGGTCATCAAAATAACAAATAATCCAATGAAAAAAAATGGGGTACAGACCTAAACAGAGAACTCTCAACAGATGAATCTAAAATAACTGAAAGAAACTTAAGGAAATGTTCAATATCCTTAGTTATCAGAGAAATGCAAATCAAAACAACTCAGAGATTCTATCTTACTCCTGTAAAAATGGCCAAGATCAAAAACACTGATGACAACTTATGCTGGAGAGGGTGTGGGGTAAAGGGAATACTCCTCCATTGCTGATGGGAGTGAAAACTGGTACAGCCACTTTGGATACCAGTATGGCGATTTCTCAGAAAATTAGGAAACAACCTTCCTCAAGACCCAGCAGTACCCTTTTGGGTATATACCCAAAGGATGCCCAATCATACCACAAGGACGTGTGCTCAACTATTTTCACAGCAGCATTTTTGTCATTGAGAGAACCTGGAAACAACCTAAATGCCCCTCAATCAAAGAATGGATAAGGAAAGTGGGGTACATTTACACAATAGAGTATTACGCAGCAGAAAAAAATGACATCTTGAAATTTGCAGGCAAATGGATGGATCTAGAAAATTTCATGTTGAGTGAGGTAATCCAGATTCAGAAAGACAAATATCACATGTACTCACTCATAAGTGGCTTTTAGACATAAAACAAAGAAAAAAACAGCCTACAATTTACAACCCCAGAGAACCTAGACAACAAAGAGAACCCTAAGAGAGACATACATAGATCTAATCTACATGGAAAGTAGAAAAAGATAAGATCTCCTGAGTAGGAGCAGCAGGGGCCCTGACTTCTAGCAGAGGGCCTTCTGTGGGGTGAGCTGGCTTCGGGCCGTGGCAGGGTCCCGGCGAGAAGGAGCTTGGGCGTTCCCCGACCCCATAGACGCCCAGGTCACCCTGCAGTGCTGGCTACCCCCTCCCGCCTGCCATCCCGGCTCCCATCCAGCAGGGGCCCTGACTTCTAGCAGAGGACCATCGGTGGGGTGAGTTTCCTTCGGGCCGTGGCAGGGTCCCGGTGAGGAGGAGCTTGGGTGTTCCCCGACCCCATAGACGCCCAGGTCGCCCTGCAGTGCTGGCTACCCCCTCCCGCCTGCCATCCTAGCTCCCATCCAGGTACGAATTCCTATATTTCTCCCTTCCCCCTGGGGCCATAAAATTTCCCCAGCTCAGCTGCCTTGCAAGCTGGGCCTTGGCTGTAGGCGCAGCTCGGCTCCAGGACGTTCCTGGGTCCTAAAGTCCTCCCTGAGAACAGGTGAACCTGGTGCCAGCTCAGCCACATTCCTGACCAGCAGGGGCCCTGACTTCTAACAGAGGGCCATCAGAGAGGTGAGTTTGCTTCGGGCCTTGACAGGGTCCTGGTGAGGAAGAGCTTTGGCGTTCCCCGAACCCACAGTCTCCCAGGTCGCCCTACAGAGCTGGCTACCCCCTCCCGCCTGCCATCCCAGCTCCCATCCAGGTACGAATTCCTATATTTCTCCCTTCCCCCTGGGGCCATAAAATTTTCCCCAGCTCAGCTGCCTTGCAAGCTGAGCCTGCATTGTAAGCGCATCCAGGAAAGAAGGAGTGCCTGTGCTTCAATAGCCTGCCTGAGGAAAGGTGGGCATTCTGTCAGTGAAGTCCCTGCCCAAGAAGGGAACCTGACCCGGTAACAGAAGTTCCAATAGAAAACATTTGAAGTAAGAGATGGGCAGACGCCAAGGCAAGACCTCATCCAACAATCTGAAAAACAACATGAAAACACCAGATCCCAAGGACCCTACAACAGAAGGGCTTGAACACCTTAACCCAGAAGAAGTGGAAAAAAGTGCCATTATGAAAGCAATAGAGTCCCTTAAACAGGATATGAATAACTCCCTTAAAGAATTGGATGAGAAATATATCAAAAAGTTTGAAGAAATGAGTATAGAAATTGATGAGAAATATAACAAAAAGTTTGAAGAACTAAGTAAATCCGTGAATGAGACCCTGAGAAACCAAGAAAAAACAATCAAACAAGTAAAGGAAACAGTGCAAGAATTGAAAACTGAAATGGAGGCAATGAAGAAAACACAAACGGAGAACCGGCTGGATATGGAAAACCTAGGTAAACGAACGGAGACTACAGAATCAAGCATAACCAATAGAATACAAGAGATAGAAGAACGAATCTCGGAATCTGAAGATACCATAGAGAAAATAAATGCTCTGGTCAAAGAAAACGGCAAATCCAACAAATTCTCTTCACAAAACATTCAAGAAATCTGGGACACAATAAAAAAAACCAAATCTAAGAATAATAGGGATTGAAGAAGGAGAAGAACTGCAGATCAAAGGCCCAGAAAATATATTCAACAAAATTATAGAAGAAAACTTTCCCAACCTAAAGAACGATATTCCTATGAAGGTTCAAGAAGCATACAGAACACCGAATAGACTGGATCAGAAAAAAACATCCCCTCACCATATAATAATCAAAACACAAAACATACATATTAAAGAAAAAATTTTAAAAGCTGCAAAGGAAAAAGGTCAAGTAACTTATAAAGGTAAACCTATCAGGCTTACACCGGATTTCTCTATGGAAACCATGAAAGCCAGAAGATCCTGGATAGAGGTACTGCAAAAACTAAGAGACCATGGATGCAAACCCAGGCTACTATACCCAGCCAAGCTATTGTTCACTATCAACGGAGAAAACAAAATATTCCAGGATAAAAACAAATTTAAACAATACGTAGCTACTAATCCAGCCTTACAGAGAATATTAGAAGGAAAATCACTACCGAAGGAATCCAACATTCCCAACACGGCCTACAATAACTCGAACATCTAGCGACCATTCACAAGCACAAATCAAAGAAGAAAAACACATACACTCTACTACCTAAAAAAAAAAAAAAATGACCGGAGTCAACAACCACTGGTCATTAATATCACTTAATATCAATGGACTCAATTCACCTATAAAGAGGCACAGACTTAGAGATTGGATACGAAAACAGGATCCAACATTCTGCTGTTTACAAGAAACACACCTCAACCACAAAGACAGACACCTACTCAGAGTAAAGGGTTGGGAAAAGGTTTTCCAAGCAAATGGACCTAAGAAACAAGCGGGCGTGGCCATTCTAATATCTAACAAAATCGACTTCAAACTAAAATCAATCAGAAGACATGGAGATGGACATTTCATACTCGTAACTGGAACAATTCATCAGGAGGAAGTCTCAATCCTGAATATCTATGCTCCTAATATAAAGGCACCCACATATGTAAAAGAAACTCTTCTAGAACTCAAGGCGGTCATCAATCCACACACACTAATAGTAGGAGACTTCAACACTCCTCTCTCACCAATGGACAGGTCAATCAGACAGAAACCAAACAGAGAATTGAGGGATCTATTGGAGGTATTGAATCAAATGGACTTAACAGACATCTATAGAACACTCCACCCAAATAGGAAAGAATACACCTTTTTCTCTGCAGCTCATGGAACCTTCTCGAAAATTGACCACATACTTGGTAACAAAGCAAGCTTCCACAGATACAAAAAAATATTAGTAACTACCTGTGTCTTGTCAGATCACCATGGACTAAAATTAGAATTCAACAACAATGCTCCCCCCAGGAAGCCAACAAACTCATGGAAACTGAACAGTCAACTACTAAATCACCCCTGGGTCAAGGAAGAAATAAAGAAAGAAATTAAACTCTTCCTTGAATTTAATGAAAACAAAGACACAACATACTCAAACCTATGGGACACTATGAAAGCAGTGCTAAGAGGAAAGTTCATAGCACTAAGTGCCCAATTAAAGAAAGCGGAGAAAGCACACATTGGAGACTTAACAGCACACTTGAAAGATCTAGAAAAAAAAGAAGCTGATTCACCCAGGAGGTCTAGAAGACTGGAAATAATCAAACTGAGGGCTGAAATCAACAAAATAGAAACAGAGAAAACAATCCAAAGAATCAATGAATCAAAAAGCTGGTTCTTGGAGAAAATCAACAAGATTGACAAACCCCTATCCAAATTAATCAAACGGCAGAGAGAGAACATGCAAATTAATAAGATCAGAAATGAAAAGGGGGACATAACCACAGACACAGAGGAAATTCAGAGAATCATTAGATCTTACTATGAAAGTTTATATGCCACAAAATTGGAAAATGTAAAAGAAATGGACATTTTTTTAGATAAGTACCATATACCAAAGTTTAACCAAGAACAGGTGAACAATCTAAATAGACCTGTTAGTCGCGAAGAATTAGAAGCTGTTATCAAAAATCTCCCTACCAAAAAAAGCCCAGGACCAGATGGTTTCAATGCAGAATTCTACCAGAACTTCCAGGAAGAGCTAATACCTATACTCCTTAACGTATTCCACAATATAGAAACAGAAGAGTCATTGCCTAACTCCTTTTATGAAGCTACAGTTACCCTAATACCAAAACCACATAAAGACACAACCAAGAAAGAGAATTACAGGCCAATCTCACTCATGAACATCGACGCAAAAATTCTCAATAAAATACTGGCAAACCGAATCCAAGAGCACATTAGAAATATTATCCATTATGATCAAGTAGGCTTCATTCCAGAGATGCAGGGCTGGTTCAACATACGCAAATCTATCAATGTAATCCATCATATAAATAAACTGAAAGAAAAAAACCATATGATCATCTCACTAGATGCTGAAAAAGCATTTGACAAAATTCAACACCCATTTATGATAAAGGTGTTGGAGAGACTGGGGATACAAGGATCATACCTAAATATAATAAAAGCAATATACAGCAAGCCGACAGCTAACATCAAACTGAATGGAGAGAAACTCAAAGCCTTTCCTCTAAAATCAGGAACGCGACAAGGCTGTCCACTCTCTCCATACCTCTTCAATATAGTGCTTGAAGTTCTAGCAATAGCAATAAGACAACATAAGGAGATCAACGGGATTCGTATTGGAAAGGATGAAGTTAAACTTTCGTTATTTGCTGACGATATGATAGTTTACATAAGTGACCCCAAAAACTCTACCAAAGAACTCCTACAGCTGATAAACACCTTTAGTAACGTGGCAGGATACAAGATCAACTCCAAAAAATCAGTGGCCCTCCTATACACAAAGGATAAAGAAGCAGAGAGGGAAATCAGAGAAGCATCACCTTTCATGATAGCCACAAATAGCATAAAATATCTTGGGGTTACTCTAACCAAGGAAGTGAAAGACCTATTTGACAAGAACTTTAAGTCTTTGAAGAAAGAAATTGAGGAGGATACCAGAAAATGGAAAGACCTCCCCTGCTCTTGGATTGGGAGAATCAACATAGTAAAAATGGCAATTCTACCAAAAGCAATCTATAGATTCAATGCAATCCCCATCAAAATCCCATCAAACTTCTTCACAGACCTTGAGAGAACAATAATCAAGTTTATATGGCAAAACAAAAAACCCAGGATAGCCAAAACAATCTTATACAATAAAAGAACTTCTGGAGGCATTACCATCCCTGACTTCAAACTCTATTATAGAGCTACAGTATTGAAAACAGCTTGGTATTGGCATAAGAACAGAGAAGTCGACCTATGGAATCGAATAGAAGACCCAGATATTAACCCACAAACTTATGAACACCTAATTTTCGACAAGGGAGCTAAAGGTATACAATGGAAGAAGGAAAGCATCTTTAACAAATGGTGCTGGCATAACTGGATGTCAACCTGTAAAAAAATGAAAGTAGATCCATATCTATCACCATGCACAAAAATCAAGTCCAAATGGATTAAAGACATCAACATTAATCCGTCCACTTTGAACCTGATAGAAGAGAAAGTGGGAAGTAGTCTACAAGATATAGGCACAGGAGGCCTCTTCCTAAGTAGGACCCCTACAGCACAGACAATAAGAGAAACAATGAATAAATGGGATCTACTGAAACTGAGAAGCTTCTGTAAAGCAAAGGACACTGTCAGTAGGACAAAAAGGCTGCCTTCTGACTGGGAGAAGATCTTCACCAACCCCTCATCAGACAAAGGTCTGATCTCCAAAATATACAAAGAACTCAAGAAACTAGGCACTAAAACTCTAATTAACCCAATTAAAAAATGGGGTACTGAACTTAACAGAGAATTCACAACAGATGAACTTCAAATGGCCAGAAGACACTTAAGGTCATGCTCAACCTCCTTAGCGATCAGGGAAATGCAAATCAAAACCACTTTGAGATACCATCTTACACCTGTCAGAATAGCTAAAGTCAAAAACACCAACGATAGCCTATGCTGGAGAGGATGTGGGGTGAGGGGAACACTCATCCATTGTTGGTGGGAATGCAAACTCGTGCAGCCACTGTGGAAATCAGTGTGGCGGTTTCTCAGGAAACTGGGAGTCAACCTCCCTCAGGACCCAGCAATTCCACTCTTGGGAATATACCCTAAAGATTCCCTAACATACTACAAAAGCATTTGTTCTGCTATGTTCATAGCAGCACTATTTGTAATAGCCAGAACCTGGAAACAGCCTAGGTGCCCCTCAATAGAAGAATGGTTAAAAAAGGTGTGGAACATATACACATTAGAGTTTTACTCAGCGGTAAAAAACAATGACATCTTGAATTTTGCATGCAAATGGATGGACATAGAAAACGCTTTACTGAGTGAGGTAAGCCAGACCCAAAAAGAGGAACACGGTATGTATTCACTCATAAGTGGATTCTAACCATAATTAAAGGTCTTTGAGCCTATTATTCGTGATCCTAGAGAAGCTAAATAAGAAGATGAACCTGATGAAGATTATTTAGCTATCCACCAGGAGGTAGGAAATAGACAAGAGTCCCAGGTAACCTCGGGTGCATGGGGGGGTGGGAGGGTTGATGGAAGGGGAGAGGGTTAGAGAGAAGGGAGTAGGGGAGGAACGGGGAAAGCTCGGTGGCCTGGGATGGGGGGGGGAGGGAGGAAGGATGAATATGGGATCAGGGAAGAATATATTTCAACTAAGGGAGTCATTTTAGGGTTTACAGGAGACTTGATTATATATGGGATCCCAGGTCCAAGGAGAGATCCCCCAGATTGTTCTCTGGACAGAGGAGAGGGTGCCTGAATCGGCCGTGGCCCATAACCATACTGATGTATATTTTGCTTATCACCATAGATCCTTCATCTGGCGAAGGACGGCGATACAGTCGGAGACCCACATTGGAGCATGGGACTGAGCCCCCCGAGGTCAAAATGAGGAGCAGAAGGAGGAAGAACATGAAAAACGAAATCAGTACTGTGAGGGATGCTATCACCCACTGATACAAGGGAACGGATCTAATGAGAGTTTACCAAGGCCAGTTGGACTGGGACTGAACGAGGAGGTGATCTAACCAGATTCTCGGAATTTGGCCGGATTCTCTGACTGTGGCTGGCCCGAAGTCTTTCTGAAAAGCCATTGACTATAATACTGGGACCTGTTTCCTCTGCATATACTGGATTTTGGGGATCCAGTCTGTTTGGACACTCACCTTCCTGGACCTGGAGGGAGGGGGAGGGAACTGGAACTTCCCACAGGGCAGGAAACCCTGACTGCCCTAAGGGATGAAGAGGGAGGAGGAGAGGGAGTGGGGGGAGTGGGAGGGTGTTGGGAAGAGGGGCGGAAATGGAAACTTTTATAATTTAATAAAATTTACTTAAAAAAAAAAGATCTCCTGAGTAAATTGGGAGAATGGGGACTTTGGGAGAGGGTCAAAGGGGAACGGAGTGGAGAAAACTATATTGCTCAATAAAAATAACTTAAATAAAAAGAGGCTGATGTCATAATCTCAGCTAAGCCTCTCTGGAAGACAAAAAGGAACAAGTAAGAGTAGCGAAGTATCATAATCCATCAGTAATGACTGAGGAAAACACACGGGAGGAAGAGATGTTCCTCGGTGCTGGTAGCATCCAAAAGCAGAGGGATATTCAGAATCATATGGCAAATGTGCTTTGGGGGACAGAGTTCACAGTGTGAACTGTGGCTTCTGTTTCACAGTTTCCCGAGGCAAAGCTTTCGGGAGCAGGGGTACCATGTCAAGGGCAAATCTCCTTTTTCTAAAAAGTATAATTCTATATGGCATCTTTGGGAATTTCATATCGTCCTCCCCAGTGCTCTCACCTCTCGGTTCCTCCATATCCACCCTCACCCCTGCAGCATGCCCCCTCCAAAGTTAATTAAAAACAAATAAACAAACAAAACCCTACCTCTTTTTTTTTTGTCCCTCCTCCAACCAGTCCCTTCATGTATTCCAGCAGCTCATTGATGGGGTAGATGTTAGGTTGGGCCAAGCCAAGGCCTAGGATGTGGGTCTGGGTGGTAGGTGAGCTGGTTAGTCTGGGCCACTGGGACCGCCTCCTCAGGTTAAAGACAGAGCCAGCTCTCCTAGTCTCATGCCACCAGGGAAGCTCTCCTGTAAGACGAACTCCCAGGGATTAAAAACTAGCACGGGAAAAAATAGTAGCCCGTAAAGATGCAGGGGTGACACACACTTGTGCATCTCCCTCTTCAAAGGGATCTGATGCTTAGAGACTGGTTGTGAGGGCTTTGGTGGAAATAGACAAGCTAGAAGATTCAGAATATGCACCATGTATAAATAGCAGATCTCAAATACAACTAATGCTTAGGCGAGCCACCATTATGTCTCAATGGAGAAGAGTTATGTATCCTTGAGAAAGGGGACTTCAAGAAATTTTTAGTTTTTCCTAGGTCTGATGTGTTGCTAGCCATGGTTTTAATGTGAGCATTTCAAAGTCTATCCCACAGTGTAAAGCAAGTCAAGATGTGCTAAAATTTGCAGTGTTTTCAGTGTTTGGGTTTACATACTTTTTGATATGACTAACACAAAGACCAATGTGGATAGCACACTTCCTGCCAGTGTGTCTCTGAATGTTTGATCCTCTTGGTGTGCTCTAGCTGAGTTCTAAGCTGCTCATTTACTATAAGCTGATTCCAGATCTCAGTCGAGTTGCCTTAAACCATTTGACATCTGAAGATCTAATGCCCTAAAGAAGGTGTTGGTGAAGCAGTTCACTTGGTAAAGGGCTTGCCACACCAGCATGAGGACCTGAGTTTGGATCCCAAAAATAAATGTAAAAGGCCCAGGACAGTGGTGTGCCCTTATAAACTAGCACTGGGTAAAGATGGAAGGGTCACTAGAGCTCACTAGCTAGCTTATCTTGTCTGATCAATGAGCTCTAGGCTTAGTGAAAGACATTATTTCAAAAAACAAGGCAGAGAGCAACAGAGGAAGATGTTCACTCTCATCTCCCCACACCCTATGGCCTGTACATAACCTACACCATTAGTTTCTGTCCACTTATCCTGAATGTGGAAATCAGTACCTCTTCAAAGTCCATCAAAAAAATCCAGTAACTCCAAAGCAAAGCTGGCACCACCAAAAGACTGTGCAGATGTCATCATAAATGACATATTCTGACTAATCTCTTAAGTGTTCCTATTAGACATGTCTATACGCCAAAGCACTTTCCCCACCATGCCCAAAACTAAAAACCTTCTGCATTTTACAGTTCCCTACTTCTTCCCATGTAATTCCTAGGTCTTCTCTTGCCCCAGTAACTTCAACTTGCCTCCTCTTTTATTATACAAATCAATTCTTCTTGGTCCTAGGAATGTATCCTTATTACCAAACCAGAACTATCCTCTATTTCAGAAAAGCCAAAAAAAAAAAACCTTGCTGTGAACATTATCAATGACAATAATCATGTTGGGTTATAGCTAGTAGATATACTTCCTTGCTCTACAGATGTAGCTTGCCAAATATTGTAAAATTGTGTGTATGAAGGAGAAAGACATTGAGTATTTTTACCCATCCATATTTTCTACAAGCCACATTACTTCATCTTGGGATCCAAGCTATGCACAACATTTGTGGTTCAAGACATCACGACTCTTGACCCAAGTCCCACCATAATGGTAAAGACCTGATACACACAATTTCTGATCAAGGTTCTGGAGCTGATGGAGGGGAAGGCGAGCAGGAAATGTTGACATGATCTGGAAAGATGAGAGTGGATGGTGAGCAGGTAGCCCAAAGCACGGTGATGTTGAGAAACACAAGGAAAATGTGTGCAATAAAGCCTGAAGTTATGCATGGATCATTAAGTGACACGGACATACTGTTTCAAATGACCTGAAAGAATGAATGAATCAGAGCAGGAAAGAAATCACGTTGCTATACACTTCCAGAATGGTTCTACAGTGAATGGGTTGTCACCCCAGGAGAAATTTATAGAATGCTGAATGACAATGATAGTTTGGGGTCTCTTGGTTTTATTACTAATGCCTGTTTCAGACAGAAGCTTTGCTTCTCAAGGTCACTGGGAGTCAAACTTTGGGTCTCTGTATGAGCACCCTTCCTCCAGTAGAACTACTTCCCTGGGAGACCTCCTACTCTAGCAACAAAGCCCACGGGTGCAGGCTTTGGCTATGATTTAGGGATGGTAACAGTTAACTTCCAATTGCAAACTGACAGTGTCTTCTTAGGTGCTGTGTTGAGAGGGATTCCGAAGGCATACGGAGAATGAACAGGCAACAGTTTTGCCTCCCTGGATATTCTAAGTCCTATAGGCTGGCCTGTACTGATAAAGACTTAGAAGGAAGAGCTTTGTCAAATAAGGAAAGTACATCTGATTTAGGCTGAGACAAGTCTAGGTTTGACTGCCAGTTCTGCCTTTCGTGTTTGGTGAGGGGAGCCTGTAAACCTGAATCCTGATATCCGTATCTGTGAGAAAACAACAAAAGCGTCCAACCAGTCAAGTCACAGGAAAGTGATTTGACGAACATTAAACTCTAGGAAGCCCCTGGCATATGATTAGTAACTCAAACCATGTTATTGCTCTTTCCTGACTAGAAAGAGACCATGCCTTCTCATGCAAAACTCGCAGCTACATCAACCGGTATAAAAATCAACTGATGGAAAAAGAGCAGCTGAAGACGGTATATCTTTTCTGTCTGTGACAGGATGTTACAGAGACCAGTGTGGCTATCAACACGCTTGTCTTTCTTTGAGGGACACAAAATTGAGAAGCAAGGACTTAAAGGGAATGAAAACGTAATTTAGCACACAATGAAATAAAAATTCTATTGCTTTAGAGTCAGAGAATATTCTTGAAATGGACTCTTTTCAGGGCCATAAATTTCACCAACCGCATTTTTTTTTAAGGATCCCCCTTGTCAACCTTTTGAAATGGAGGTTGATTAGGTTCAATGGGAAATCTGCATTTCATCACGAAAGCGGAGCGCAATGTCCTTGGCTTAGTCTCCTGAGGAGCAGCAATTTGTGGCACTGTGTGCAAAATGTGGGGTAAAAACAGGTACAAAATTGATTTCAGGTGTGACAAACAGGAAGCATACATTTGCATAACTCCAGAGGTATGGGAGGGATGGGCTTCTAGGCTTACTGAGACTCCTTGCAAAGGAAACCACCTCCATATGGCTAGTCCAGCCTTTGAGTTTACAAATAGACCATGGGAGGGACAAGATGACAAGGAGACATTTAGATTAAGTGAGTTTACATGTTTGGATATTAGGAAGAGGACAGAGTCAATTATTACAGGGTAAATGCACCAATAGTAAGCCTAATAACAAAAGCCAGGTCTAAGCTGAGAAGAAGGCCCCTACAGTAAAGTGTTTGGCACACAAGCATGAGAATTTGAGTTTGGAACCCCTACACCCAGGCACAAAAATAAATCTAAGCATGACAATGTTCATCTGCAACCCCAGTAGTGGGGGCCAGAGAAAAGATCCCTGTTTGCCAGAAATCAATGAGATCCAGATTCAGTGAGAGACCCTGTCTTAAGAGTGATTAAGGAAGATTCTCAAGGTTGATTTCTGGCTCCTGTGCACATCCACATGCACAGATTTGCATACCTGCACACACACACACACACAAACACACACACACACACACACACAGAGAGAGAGAGAGAGAGAGAGAGAGAGAGAGAGAGAGAGAGAGAGAGAGAGAGAAACAGAGCCACATTGGATGTTTCTTGAATCCTCACTTATTTTGAAAATGCATAATGTTCAAATCAAGAGATTGTGTCTACGTAATTGTTGGCAGAAGCTGGTTGTTCATTTCCTGGCCACCCAGACCTGAAATAATCACATAGAAATTGTATGAATTACAACATTTTTTGGCCTATTAGCTTAAACTTCTTATTAACTAACTCTTGCATATTAAATTAACCCATTCCTATTAATCTATATGTTGATAATAGGAATTGAGACGATACTCATGGTTTACCAGTAAGGTTCTCTAGTATCTGTCTCCTTCAGCAGCTCTGTGGTGTCTCCTTGACTCTGCCTATTTTCTCCCATCATTCAGTTTAGTTTTCTTGCCTATCTCTGTTCTGCCCTGCTGTAGGCCAAAGCAACTTTGTTCATTAACCAATAAAAGCAACACACATATAGCAGGACTTCCCACATCACATTTTAACCTGAACAACTAAAAAGAATAAACAAAACACATGAAGGAAAAAAAGGTGTGTATACATATTATACATCTCATTCCTAAAACAAAGTGAATTGTGCACTTGATTTAACAGGTTAATTAAGAAGTCTGCTAGCAATAAGGTAAAAGTTGGCATGCTCCCAATCCTGGCTGTTACTAGCCAAGACACAAACAGAACTGATGGTTCTCCAATACCACTATGCGCCACCTAATCCCAAGAAAACACACTGTCTCTAACAGGCTTAAAGTCAGATTGGAGACAAAGTGTTGCCAATGTTTTCTGATCAAGTCAGAGTCCTCTGAAAAACTGAGTAAGTTGTTTGACTGGCAAAACAGTTGAAACTGAAGAGAGAGTTCAGGGGGCTGACACTGGTTAAAAGAACCATGTAGTCCAGCTCATGACATGCTCTTCCTCAGACCTGTACCTTTAAATCAAGTTGGCCTTACCATGCAGAAAGTGATTTGTGGTCAGTGAACATAAGAGGTACAGACATCTCATCTCCTGCAATTATTCTGTCCCCATGTATTCACACAGACACATGAAGTTTCTGGAATACTGAAGCAACGTGCAGCAGCATCCAATTTGATGTAGCTCTACTAAATACCAGTGTGCATCTTAAGTACCAGTGTGCATCTGAGCTGTGCCTGGATTTACGGCTCGACTTGGTGTGGTGAAATATGGACAGTGAAATATGACCCCACCTATAAAAATCTCACTACTGAGTGGAGGAAATAGATAAACAAATAGTTATATAGGAGCTGGTAAAGCGGGATACAAACTGGAATGTGGAAGGACAGCTACTTATGACTCGGAAGGCTAAAGCAGGGATTGGAGAAAATGATAGAGAGGTGGTGATCTTTAGACAGGGTTAACAGTTTAGTCTATAGCCCAAAGAGGAACATGAATTACAAACCATGGGGATGAGGTAACATGTAATGAGCTAACCATGAGCACAGCACAGACATTAGAACTATCAGTTCAAGGTTGCTGAAGTAGAGAAGCTGCATACTAACTCTGAGATCCTGACATCTTAGAAATGATGGGTGGTGGGAATCAATGCCTTTCCAGTATCTTATAAAATTCTCACCCTGGCATCTCTGGTCCTATGAAGTCAATATTTCCACCTTTACTCCTGGAATCCTTCACTCAATCATCATACAGAATTTAATTGATTTCATTTTTGAACAATTTTTTTCCTTCACCAAATCATTATTTTAAAAAATGAATAAAAATGAGGGCTGGAGAGCTGTTCAGCAGTTGAGAATGCATGCTTTTTTCTAGAGGACCAAAGTTCAGATCCAGGTGATGGGGCTGAAACCAGCCCATAGCTCCAGCTCCAGGGATTTTGTGCCCTCTTCTGGCCTCTGAGGCCGCTGCACTCATGTGCATATATCCCCCACACAGAAACACCCATATACATAAATTAAAATAAAACAGAAGACATGAGATTGGGGAGTACTTAGAGAAGTTGGGGTAGGGAAACGGGATTGGATATAATCATGTTTCCATATATGTATGTGTATATTTATATACATATATTTGTATATAGGTATATATATGAGATACTCAAGAAAAAAGAAAAATAATAAAAGGATCCACTTTCAATTTAAAAGAACACATATAAAAAGATATTGTATGCTGTGAGGACTACAGTTGGTAGGGAGTTTTTAGTTAGAAATTGCATTGATTGAGTAGGTGTCAGCTGCTCTTGCTTCACAGAGTCTGTGCTTGGGAAAAACAGACAATTATGAGAAATGATGGAAATGCTATTTCGTTCTACTATAGTAAACATTTTAACATATATGTATATGTATCTTAAAGCATCATGTTATATAGTTCATATATGTATAGTGCATTTTATTTGTAAAATGAAAAAAAGCCCTAAGAGAAAAGTATTGTTATTCAACTGAATTATCATAGGTTAAAAGTAAAAATCCAAAACTGTATTATCTGGATTCAAAGTGTGGCACTGGTACCTGCCAGCTGTACAATGTGAGATGAGGGACTTCTTTTGTTTAAGGAGCACACAATGGCAAGACAAGACAATGGCTGATAGTTCCCTCTGACTTGGCTGTGAGTATTAGACACAAAGCATGCATAACAGTTAGTACATGGCATGATATAACAGGTACCCACTAGGTGTCAGTTATATCCAGCACCTCTGGGCACTAGATGAGTACTGCATAGCTATCAAAGACAGGATGTCTCACCAGCCTGGCCTGGTGGTACAGGTCTGTAATCCTAGCTCCCTGTGAGGCTGAGGCTAGATCTCAATTTTAAGGACTATATGGGCTACAGAGGGAGTTTAAGGCTATCCTAAGTATCTTAATGGGATTCTCAAAATCAACAGTAATAAGAGGGCTTGGGGTGTAGTTCAGTGGTAGATTGGTTGCTTGCTATATGGAAAACCCTAAGTTCAACCTCCAGTCCTTAAAAAGGAAAAGTGTCTTTGGATTTCAGTCACCTACATCCCTGATGCTTCCATCCTGCCCTGGCAGTGACATCGTTTGCACACGGCGACAGCACTCTCCTCCGGACTTGAATAGTACTCATTTGGTTGAACTATTTTTCCTAGGAAACGGTATTCATTCTTTGCAGTGTACCAAGACCCTTCAAACCTCAGCAATTCTTTTCAACTTTATCCCAGAATCATATTTCCACAGACAACAAATGCCATTTGCAGCACTGCTAAAAACTCATCTATTTCCTATGAAATGAGCTTGTTCCTGATGAATTGCCACAGGAAAGGCGAGGACAACGGGGCGCTTAGAGGTTGGTAGTCTCTGGGGTGGCACTATACAAGGGCTGAC
Organism: Myodes glareolus; assembly: GCF_982192425.1. Lineage (NCBI taxonomy): Eukaryota > Metazoa > Chordata > Mammalia > Rodentia > Cricetidae > Myodes > Myodes glareolus. The sequence goes on from NC_142030.1 coordinate 66,278,079, forward strand.
TTTGGTAGAATCTTACAGCTTTGATATTTAACAGGTTCAGTAAAAGAGATGGAAGAGAAAGCTGTGCTTGCGTCTGGCATGCAGCAGGGATGATGGGGGAGGGCACTCAAGCCTGGAGACACCGTGAGTGAGGAAGGAGCTTCCCAGGGTCCACAGTGCTCTTGATGCTTGTGGCAGGACTTAGTCCAAATAAAAATCCTGGGATTGGCCATGAAACGAAGGGCTTCTTTCTCTCATCCGTGAATCTGAGTGATTCCAAAGGAGGGCAGTGCATGGGAAAGGCGGGAGAGAGGAGGGAGAGAGAGAGTTCAAAGCAACTATTATTGTCAACAAATAATGGGGAAAATCAGTACCGGCTGCATAATGTTTGAGAATCTGTGCCAGCATCTATAGCAGGATGCCACCTGCAAGCTGGTCACTGTGACATTCTGAGAATGAAACCAGAGGGAGGCGTACATGGTAACCAGCAGCTGTGGGACTTCAGGCTGCTGCAACCTGGGTAGAAAGTAACCAGTGTCGCCAAAGCGCTCTCACGCATTGCCATGCTTCCCAGGGTGGCCAGTATCCCACAGACAATGAATGATTTAGCTACCGCCTCCTGATCAACCTGCCAGAAACTGAAATATAAGATCAGTGAGACTGAGCAACTAATGAAGCCATGATTAAAAAGGAAGAGCCTCAAATAGGCACAGATAAGCAATCTGTTTTTCTTTCCCCAGTACAGACTCCTTGTTCCCAAACTCCCCCATTGCAGCACAGACTGAAGCCTGCTGCAGTAAGGAAGGGAACTTGTATTGTGTCCCTTCTACCTTTATCAAAGGGAGGGAACAATCTTGATCCCAGACAGAGACATAGAAGGAAAGAGGCAAGAGAAAGCATTGCCTGAGCAAGCTTGTCCAATCCCATGGAATCTTACTATGGCAGCACTATAGGCAAAAAGAGGCAGATCTGCCCTCTCCTTCCTCAGTCCATCTACCCAGCTGGGCAGAAGAGAGTTTCTAGTCCCCAGGTCACACTGCAGGCCCCAGGGACCTTCCCAGAAACAAAACAAAACAACAAAGAATGAGAAATCTCACTCTACTTTAGTCTGGAGATCGCTCTGTATTTTAGACTACAGTTGACCCATCCATATCTGAGGTCCTCAAATCCTTTGGCAGTGTATACACTCCCAAGTGTCACTCTAAGAACAGGTGACATTTTAAGCAAGCAGCTATTCAGCCCCAGTGAGGAGGATGCACAGGCAGGTCTTGATGTAAAGCCATAGTCCTTGCTCAATAAATTTTTGCTCAGTGAATGTGTAGAGCTTGTAAATGTTCAAAGTCAACATGAAAAAGAAATAGTAATGCCTAGATGAGATATGATACAGGACTGGTTTAAACAATGAGCATGCACACACAAAAGATAAATTATACAGCATCAAAGGAGTGGGTCAAAATTCTAGTTGTGCACAGCACATCTGCTGGTTTTAGAGACGGTGGGAGCTAGGAGCGGGGAGGCGAGAGGAGAGGCAGCAGTGGCAGGGTGCACAGATACTTCTGACTGTGACTGATGTCCTGTGCTATATTCTCACTCACGTAGAAAATGAGAAGGCAATCACTCCAGATACAGGGCCATCTGAGTGCCTGTGTCTATTACCTGTGCCTACGAACTCTTGTGGAAAACCCTTCTAGCCTGCCGGCCTCAAGAATCAAGATACCTAGTGTAAGAAAGCAAAAGATTCTCTCTTTTCTATTTCCTGCACTCATACTTTCTAGCTTATACCCTATCTTCTCTCTGTCTCTGTCTCTGTCTCTCTGTCTCTGTCTCTCTGTCTCTCTGCCTCTCTCTCCCCTTCCTCGTTTCTCCCTCTCTTCTCACTTCCTCTCTTTCTTCCCTTCCATACCCTTCTCTATTTCTCAGCTCTCTTTCCCCACCAATGAAAAGAGAAAACTTCATTTTGAGGATTCTTCACTTAGGGACCTAAGAGGGAAATTCATTTCTCTTGAAGCTTCTGGTTATTTTTCCAGAGGGCTCCATAGCGACAGCAAGAATTACTTCTGAGAGTGGCTTCATCAAATTTGCCACGGCTCCATCTCTGCTAAATTGGCCTGACTGTCTCTCTACCTCTCCATGGGTCTCTCCCACTCCCTACCACACATAGCCTGCTCTGTACCAGACAGGGTTTATTTCAAAACACCGCCTTTCCACTTAATCAGTGTGCAAATGTCTTAGCTGTTCGTGCGAGGTTTAAATCGGAATCCAGAAGGATGCAGAAATTGAACATCTATCTCTTCCATGGAGTCCATGCTATTATCCCCAGTGTTAGGAAGAACACTTCTTTTTACAAGCAACTTCACAAGACAGCTGTAGGCAGAAGTAAGGTGGACCACGGCAGTGGTCTCTAGACTTTTAGGTGTCACTCATAGAGTGACATCCATGATGTTCATCCTTACTTTAGATTCCCTGTCAGTTTATCACATTTCACAGAAATACAAAAATATTGCAAAGTTTGGAAAACGTTTATATTTAAAACTCATCATTGGTTATCAGCTTGTAAAGGCCAACCTAACCAAGGTGAAAATGTAATTGCACAAATCAAAGTAGCCACAAAACCCATAAACCAAACAAATGGCAAAGGTAAAAATGTCTAGTGATTAACTTGAGGGGAAGCGATCTCGTTTTGCATACTTATTCCATGTACCAAAAGCATACTTGATTAGCATTTTTTAGTAAATGGGCATTTAAGCATATATTAGCATTTAAGTAGTATGTATAAATCTGACTTGATATTTTATTTCTTTTCTTTTTAGAAGCGTCGGTGTGAGTGCTTTCAGGATAATACCAGGCTTTCAACCTCACCGTATAAGAATAAGCAATATATTGTTACAGAGAGCCCACCAGGGATGACCACTCAGACATTTTATGGCCAATAGAAAATCTTCATTCCAGTCAACTGGGACTTCCCTCAAGTATTAGGGGACCAAAGTGTAGCCCAAGCATTTAGAGCAAGAGGATTTTAAAGGTAAAAACCAAATCCTGGTATCTTTTCTGCTGCTGCTGCGGGGGGGGGGGGGGGGGGGGGGGGGAGCTTTTGTGTAAGCAAACAGTTTAACAAAAGCTAAGATAAGCAGTTAGCTGGAGGGGGAGGTTTGCACAAGCCTGCAGTCTAGCTGAGGCAATGCTAAGTTATCTGGGGCATCTTGACCTTAGCTACTTAGGACAGAATTGGGTGGTTTTTCATAGGATTCTCCATCAAGAAAATCAAATTCTAATTAAACCTAAAATGGCCTCGGCATGAACACAAGATGGTGGAACCTCTGCACCGTCTCCCCGTGTCACAACATAGCTGTAGCCCAGGAAGGACTTGGACACATGGGAAAGGGGGAAGTTTTGGAACGGTGTCTTTTGCCTTCTTTTCACATAAACAAATTGTCTCAGCTTTCCTTTCCAGTTCCTATCAGTGCTAGCTGAGAACAAAGAACCTCAAGGGCGACCTCTAGGGGCCCTTAGGCCTCACTCTCCTTGAGCTTCCTGGATTTAAAACAACAGTTTGAACAGCATGGGGGAATATGGTGAGTCGGTGACTGAGATGGAGTGAAGATTCTCCTGGTCGAGACAGGCAGAAATGCCACTAGAAATACCAAGCTTGTCTCCCGTGAACTTGATTTTTAATATTAAGACCTTTCTCTACAGGAGGACATTTGCTAAAACGTGATCAAAACTCAATTTCAAGAAGAGGAGCGCATGCCTGGAATTGCAACCAAGAGCTTGCTTCCCAACTAGGAAGTCCTCGGTACTCAGGGAAAGCAGCTCCCTGAGCTGTGCTGGAGGCCTCGGAGAAGAGCAAGAGCCATAGGCTCCCTGCTGCAGGGCCTTTCCTTCTTTCCCCTTGGCTGGGCTTTCCTAGCATAGCCTTTTAAGCTTTGCAGCGCCCTCCCCACAGTGGCTTTGTTCTGTCCTCTAGCTCAGGGAGCAGGCTTGCACTCCTGCCAGCCCCGGGCCCTCCTGTGGCTCAGCCCAGAGCTGATTTCTAGGCTTTCAGGCAACTCCTCTTCATCTCTTTCTGTTTTCTTCCCTTTATTGATCACCTCCATGGCTTTGTCCCCAAAATCTGGCAGTGGTGTGGGAATCAGTCTGCGCTGCTCACTCTTCTGTCTTGTTTTCCCAAGGTAGCCATGAAGTCTTTCATTTTAAGGGTTTATTGCTAATAACAACAGGGGGGAAAAATCAGCCCCCAAACTAGCAGTGAGTGACAATAAATACAGGGAAGTTACAAACCTGAAGGCATCTTTCAAAGTTTACACAGCATTGGTCTCCAGGCTACAGTTACGGTTTCCTTTTAAAATGGTATTTGAAAACTACATTTGATTTCTGTTCCTTCTTTTTATTTCTAAAGTTGGAGCCCATTAAATCTTCCACTGCCCAACACAGGCAGAGTAACTATTCTTCAGCCACAAGGACCTTTGACTCTGAGCAGCCTTCGTGTCTCCTGACCTCCTTCTCATGTCAAATGGGTCCTTGGGTCATCATTTAAACAAACAGTTACTCCCTACCCAAACTCCCATCCTTACAGATCCAAATTTAATTTGTTCCTTAAGCTATACTAATTGACTAGTAACTATTTCCCACATTAGTACAAAAAGTGATTGTGTTGAGAAAGATTCCATGGGCTGGGAAGCAGGGTAGAGGGACGATGGAGAGAAAGCTCAGACATGACAATCATGGGGGAGAATGGAAACTGACCACCTGACCCAAGGCCTGGCAAGAAGACCTCACTGAGCCATGTCTATCCACTGTTAGAGACTGTCAACTTAATATAGATTATCATCAACAGCCATTCTAACTCCTTCTTTATACTAAGATCAGAAAAGTTGAGGTATTAAAATGGAGTATAAACCCCAACAGATATAAATTGTAGTTAAACAGAGTTGAGGAGCCAGACCAAAGAGCCGCCATCTTGCATTCAGTCTGGCATCCAATCAGTGTGCAGGGGACACACAGTGTGCTCACCACACACAATCCTAGGCACCCAGCAACGGTGAACAGAGTGTCTCTGTCCTGTATGTGCTTTGCAATGGATAAATGCCAAACCAAAGCTGATTACACACGTGTATATTGAAAAATGGCAGCGCAGATAACTGAAAGCTGAAGATTATCACTCACAGAGAATTATCCATGCCGTGCTCCCTACACTGACTGAAGGAGGCAAAGGGCAGGAGGAAAACGGGCTCCAAGTGAACCTGACAGAATAAGGATGTGCCAGGCAACCATCTGCATCGCAGCAACCATCTTGTCAAATGGGTGCAGGGTAATGTTTAGTATGTTAATTATATGTGTCTATTAAAAGATAGAACTGCTTAATGGATATCCATATCCATTGAGAGAGAGACAGAGAGAGAGAGAGAGAGAGAGAGAGAGAGAGAGAGAACGCTCAGGTGGTGGAGTGACGTGCTCAGAAGAAGACAGTGGCAGGTGACAACAATAATCACCACAGCAACAACACAGCAGACAAATGCTGAGGCTTTGGGTTGGGGCTGAAATGGCTACCAGAAAATACGTCTTCACTTGGCATTTTAAGGCTCAAAGACTATCACAGGAATTGATGAAAGACAAACTGCCACCTAATTGTAAAGTCCATTTCTCACTGCGAATGTCTCTAAAATTCCCTTAACTCAAAACTCACTCGCACTCCACTGGGCTGCAGGCTCTAAAAGGCCTTACTGTGTCTAACTCCCTCTAAGTACAAGAATGACTTAAGTAGCTAATGAAGAGAGGTTTTCTCCAAACTTTAGTTCTTCGTTCCCCGAGGCCCTTGCCTCACCCCTCACTCCTTGCTAATTCACCTCACCTTTCCCGGAAAAGAAAGCAGCGTTTCCTCCCTAGTGTCACGGCTGGGCTGCTTGCTAACTATTAACTATTGCACTGATCTCAGAAACGCGCTGGGCGACTTAGAATGATTGAAGTTACAGAACAACATACAGGAAGCCTGGTCCACCAGCTCCTTGCACCAGGGTGTGAAATCAGCCTTTGACCTCCGAATGTCCCTTCCCGGTGCCACATTTCAAGCATTGTAAGCCCCTTCCCAGAGGTTTGGAAGAAAGAGTTTGTCATCAGCCCTGTTCTAACCGTGCCTCCTGCGTGACTCGTGAGATTTCATCAAAACAAGGCCCCATGTAACCCGCAGTGGCATTACAGTATTCCTGAGGTAACTATGCAGATTAGACCCTTCTATGATCCTGGGCAACTTTAATTTAAGGCAACATGCTAATGAAGTACTAAAAACGAGTGGTTCAGGCAGCAAGAACAGAGGGAGTTCAGGGTAGGGAGAAAGTTCATGTCCTTCTCCATTCAATTTATAAAGACGACCAAGTAATTTTATTCTCTTTGCCCTTAGCTCCTCCCTTACTCCCTTCTGAAACACACCACCACGACCACCCCACAACCATACCACATTCCTTTCAGACAACGATAGGCAAATGGAAACTCCAGCAACCACAGTGAAATCAATTTCCATAGGCACCCAATGAACACCTACTATGTGCCATCACGGTGCTTGAGTTAGTGACAATGAAAATCGCTAAGAGGTGCTCACCATCCCCGTGAAACCTGTAGTCAGGGCGGAGGGTAGGTAAGCACGTCAGCAGATCCCGTATGTTCAGGGTGAGAAGTGCTTCAGCTTCAGTGGTGGGATGCACACTGCCGGGGAGACAGAGGAGGAGCTGGCAGGGGGGAGCACCCTGCAAACTTCAGGTGCAGGCAAGTATACCTTACACTCCTGAACTCGGAGAGCCCTCCAAGAACCCCAAACAGAATAAAAGAGGACGTGAGGGTGGACGTGCACACATGAATTTGATGTACCAGTGGAGGTAAAGCCGTGCCAGATTTCCTAAAAGAACAGCTAAAGGGATTATTGCACAGTGATAAAATGTGAAGCGCTTTTCAAATGCTTTGTGGCCAATAAAAGACACATTCTGGTAAGCATTTGTACGGAAGGATGTTATATGCATATCACAAACACTTTCTGTAAGATTTGTGTTCTTCTGTAATTTGAGGTAAAACTTCATTTAGTGATTTTTTCTTTCTCTCACTCTTTTTTTTTTTTTTTTTTGTCCAAAACACCAACAAACGGAGGTCAAAACTAATACCAGCAGTGATTAAAATCTCCAGGTGGAAAAGCCATCACTACCAACACTGATACAAAAGTCTGTATCTAAATTCTAGGCTAGAGCCCTCCTTTGAGTCCAGACACATGACCCCAAAGCCCAGGATATTTTATAGAAGACTTTAAAAATGTTTTGGCCGATGAGAATAAAAACGGAAATTTCTAAAAATAATGTCACCACAAATACGTCAGTTAATTCAGTAAGTTTACACACACACACACACACACACACACACACACACACACACACACACCACAAACTCAGATTTCCTCCCACGTCCAAGTTAATGACTTGCTCAAAATACATAGACATTCCCTGTCGTGACGTTCACTGGACTTGATGAAGCCTCTGCTTCGGGTTCTCATCAAGTTGCTAGGTGGCTACTGAAACTGAGATGCTGACTGTTCAAACCATTTCATTGCAGCACTGCCTCGGGCTAAACTTTTCCTGAAATAGCTTAGAGAGTGGGTGCAGTTTCTCTTAGCCATGAAGGCGTCCTTCGGTGAGAGACACTGTCACAGAGAATAGCTTTCTGTCGTGTGCTGTGTGTGCACCCATGGAAACATGAATTTGAAACCTCACTCTAGGGTTCAGGCTTAATGAAGAGAATCAAGGTAGATTGTTAGAATCTAGATCTAACCATCAAAGAAAGAATTAAAAAGTAACCAAAGGAGTTTGCACTCAAGTCAGAAAAGCAGACAGGTCCTCCAAATTATAACAGTGGTCTTGTGGGCAATCCTGCAAGTGGCCATGCAACAATGTCATCATTTGAATATATGGAAGAAACAAATACAAAGCCAACCTGTATTAAAACTTGGTACATGTTTGCTAGCTTAGCACACACACACACACACACACACACACAATATAACTTTCTTTTCAAAATGTTTACTTTGAGCAGTTATACAAAGTAACATACTTCAGGATATGGTGACTTCACCACCCATCCTTACTTGGTGACACCATTCTTTACATCCTTGTTCCATTAACACTGCTCCTTTCCAATTTTCATTTATTTATTTATTATTCTCTCATATAGTATATCCTGACCAGAGTTTTCCCCTTCCTCCTCCCCTTCCAGTCTTACTCCCCCATCTCCGCTCTCCCAGAGATCCACTTCTCCTCTGTTTCCATTTAGAAAAGAGCAGGCCTCCCATGGACAGCAAGCAAACCTGGCATAACACGTTACAAAAAGATTAGGCACATACCCTCATAGCAAGTCTGGGCGAGGCAAGCCAGGAGAAGGAAAAGAGTCCCAACGGAGGCAAAGGAGTCAGAGACAGCACACTCCCACTGTTAGGAGTCCCACAAGAACACCAAGCTATATTCAGAGAACCTAGGTTAGACCTGTGCTGGCTCCCTGACTATTGGTCAGTGTCCGTGAGTCCCTATGAGCCTTGGTTAGTTGATTCTGTGAGCTGTTTTCTTGTGATATTCTTGACCCCTGTGGCTCCTACAATCCTTCCTTCCCCTCACCCATGGTAGTCCCTGAGCTCCACTTAATGTCTTGTTACCAGTCTCTGCATCCAATCCTATCAGTTACTGGATGACACCTCTCTGCTAACAATTATGTTAGGGTCTAGCCATTAGTATAGCAGAATATCACTAGGAATCTTTACATTGACTTTCTTTTAAATTAAGGTGATTATATTTTCCACTTGCTTGGCACATCTAAGACAATTAAGCACTATTAGCTAGTTCCTCCTTCTTGAATTTTGTAGAGAAGTTTCTATTCTGGCTTTTCCCTTTCTAAATTTTGGTCATTGTCCTCTATGTATTGACCCTCCCTTTAAAGTGCATAGGCATAGACTTCCCATCTTTGGTCCTCTTATTTGGCAAAACCTCCCCGCTGATAATTAGATTCTGATTCCACCTTCATTATTATGACTCCATAACCTTTCGGGAAGAATTAACGCAAATATAAAAAGACATTTTCCACTTCTTCCTAGTGTATTTTTGTGTATTTAGGGCTTGTATTCATTCAGATGAACAGAGCCCAGAGACTAAACAACTCGGGGTGTCAGGTTCTACATGTGGGTGTGGTAAAGTCCCAGTGATGGGTGGGACTGTGATGAGCCTCTTGAAACATTGGCTCCTTCTAGTATCTTCTCTGAGATCAAGTTAAAGGAACCTACAACAATGTGAAACACATCTATATCAACAGTACCCACCATCTACAACTGGTAACAAGGTCTCTGTCTTCCTTAAGGGACCCGATTTAACAGTGAGAGTGCTTGCTAGGTCGTTTGGAAGTGGAATCCAGAAGAGAATTTGTCATCGTATCTGTCATCAGCATGTAAAGAAAGCCTAATACAAGAACAGCAACATGACAATTTGAGACATTAACCGTGGTTTCCTCCCTGGTCCTAAGAACTTCTTTGCCCTTTCCTCTCCCATCTAGTAGAAATATTCAATTACCTTGTGGGAATATCATTAAAGCGAAGCATGAAAGGTCAGTATTGTTTTTTTGAGTCTCAAAATAACATCTTGAAATGATTTCCAGAGAAAATCGTTGGAGAAGAAATCTTTTAATCTTTTGTGTTTCGAAATCTTGGTTTTATTTATTTATTTATTTGTATTTTGAGTTTCAAAAGCAAAAGTTTTGAAAGATTCTAAAGCTAAAGTTTCTTCACGATAAACACAGACTCAGGGAAAGAGGGCAGAGCGACCAACCGCCCTGCAGTAGACCAGGTAAAGGTTCTAGCAGCTGGGGTGAGGGAACATCAAAGCAGGGGAACAAACGGACTTAGATGTCAAGAGTTCTGTGAAAAACAGGCCCTATCCAACGGTCTCTGTCAGCTTTACAGTGAAGAAGAATGAAACATTCAGAAAACCTTAAGAATCTGAGACCAGAGGGGATTCGTGCTTGTGGACCAGATAAGGACCAGTGGGGCATCAACAGGAACACTGTACAAAAACCAGTGGCCCTGGATCATCTGACTCCCCTTAGCTTGTCCATCTCTGAAGTGTCTTTGGGGAAACAAGAACTTTTCCACATCACAGTAAGTGTGAGGAAGGAGCCCACAGAGGACACGGAGAACATTTTTGGAGACAAGTCCAACATATCTCTACCTGACCTTGAACTTACTATGTGAACCAAACTATTACCAAGCTGTGTTGGCCCTCTTGCTGCCTCCTGAGTGCTGGAATTACAGGTGTGAGCCACCACATCTAGCAAACCTATCAGTTTCTATAGGAAGCAGAATGATTCAAGTGGGAATCTCTCTACAGATAACACAAAAATGCAAGCTTCCCAGTGGATGCCAAGGAGAATAAAGCAAAATCAAAGACCAGGCATCCCAACTGCAGAGTGTTTATGCTGCATAAACTTCTGTGAACTAAGAATTCAGAAGGACAAAATTAAGATGAGAAAACCCAAGTCCATCCTGGATTTTCCAATATCAAATTTTCTTATTAGTAGAAATATAATTAAGCCATGAAAAATATATTAATTTACATCTCTACAACTCTAATATCTATCTATTTATCCTTCCATCAGTTTCTTTTTTCTATCTATCTATCTAGATAGCTAGCTATCTGTCTGTCTGTCTTTCTGTCAATTCATCCATCTATCTATTGAGAGAGACAAGGTCTGCCTGTGTTGCCCAGGCTGGAATCAAATTTTAAAGCCCAAATAATCTTTCTGCCTCAAATTCCCATACAGTTAAAAATAATGTGCATACCATTATACTCGGCTGTGAGTTTAGAATTTATAATTATTATATTACTTCGGTAGGCGTATTTTTCAAAAACACAGACAGGTCCTGGAGGTCGTGAGTAACCTTACCTAATGAGCAGGTGCTCTAGCAAATCCAATAGACCAGTCTGTTGTAATTGCCTTGTGTAGCTTTCAATGCCCTCTCCTTTTCTCTTTCCCACAAGACATCCCAGAAGACTTGAAGGAGGAGCCAAATGGGGTCAAATCCTAGGTAGGGTGAGAAAGGAGGTCCGTCCAATGAGGTTGTGAATATAGTGTTTTCAAAACAAGCCTGGGTCAGAATTGTAAAACACTACACAAGATGAGCAATCCCCCAATCCCCTTCAGGGATGCCTGTCCAGCTTCCAGCCTCAGAGCCACTCAATGAGAGGAGAGCAGCACTGCCCCAGAGCCATTGCTCACCAGTGCACTGCCCTGGTGGCTGCAGCTTGCAGCTCTGCCTAATGCAAGAGTTCCCATCTCCAGCTGTGTGCATCCTGCAGGCTCCCAACCTCCTCAGAAAAAGCTGCTAAGTAGAAGCTGCACCTTCTCCCTTCTGTCTCCAATCTCAGAGTTTCTCAAGTGCTCCCTGCAGGGACCTGAGAAGCTGATCTAGGATCTAACTGGATTAGAGTCCTCCTGCAGCTGAACCCTTCCAACTGTGAAACAAACCTAACTTCCTTAAGGCACTTCCCGAAACCCAAGGAGTCAAGAAGCCTGAATGTTCAGACCCAAAGTTTAGCACTTGGGGCCTGAGTTTCCTAAGAATTTGAATTGAACAACTTGAGTCTCTTAGAACTGAGAGTTTCTTCACCTGCAGAAACCAGGAGATTCGTGACTAGTTGCACTCCCTCAGTGTGCTGGGAGGATTGCATTAAATTTGGTTAGTGGACATTTAAACAGAGGTGAGCTAGGACATGTTTCAAAATTAAATCTGAATGGTGTCCAATTCCATTTAAATTACGTGAACAATATGCACTGCAGCTGAATTAAAGATATATTGATATTTTGTAAAATAACTAACCATAGCTGGGACAGCAAATGTGTTTGGGGAAACCGTGCATATTTTCTCTGCATTCCAGCCTGAAATGGAGAACTTGGAAGCTCATTAACTTTAATTGCTTTACCTCTGGATTTTCTTATTCTGTCCTAAGTAGGAAATGAAAATGTTGGTGAAGTTTGCAGGCAGAGAGTCATTTGAACCAACCATGATGGAGCATTTACTATGGGCCAGGCAGTGTTGTGGGTACAAAGAACATTAAAACCAGGCCAAGTAGCTAGAACAGTCAAAGCAATCAGAGGAGAGTGCGGTGGGGGTGAATGAGTGACCACCAATGGCCCGTGTGTCAAAGGCTTGGTCCATAGCCCACAGTACTATTGAAAGGTGGGAGAAACAGAGGTAGGACCTGGTGGGGGATTCTAAGTCACCTGGGGAAGTTGAAGGGAATGCTGAGAAACCACTAAGTCTTTCCTTTCCCTTGGCATCTCTGCTGCCATCCTCCTTGACCAGACAGTCTTACCATAATGCTTCATGCTGCTAGAGCCCCAAAACAATGGGACGAAAAGTCCATGGACTGAAACCTCTGGCAGAAAGTCCTAAAATAATCCTCTATCCCGATTAAATTGGTCGTTTCAGGTATTTTACTGCCATGAGACAAAGCCAAATAATATAGGTCTCACCCACAAGCCAGTGTAATATGATGCTCTCCTGATGATACAGCGACTGCAGAATGGGAGCCTAGGGAAACAATATACATGGGGTAAGGCAAGGAGACAAACATAAAAATAGGAGACTTTCAAGCTAAGACACCCCCAGATCATGAAGGTCTCCAGGAGAGAGTGAAGAACAGACATTCCTGTAAGAAGCAAGTACAGGTAACAGGAAAAGGTAGCAAGCAAGGCTTGAGGAACTGTGGAGGCAAACAGATGTACTGTGCGGGGCACATGAGAGGCAGAGAAGGAAACAAGGTCTCATTCAGGAAAAGCCCGGAGTACCAAGCTAAATGCTGTCATTTTTATCGTGAAAAGTCACTGAAGACTTTAATGAGGGCTTTTGATTGGATGGAGGATGGGCTTCAGATAGAAGCAAGAAGGCCATCTGGAAGAGAAACTGTTGCAACAGTAGAGGCAGGATGGAGAAAGGGAATTAATCTAGACTCAGCAGAATGGCCTCTTTCCCCCAAAAAAAGTAATTGATTAAAAATATTTGTCAGTGGAATAACTTAAAATATAGATTGAACCATCTGAAATTGCTATTTTTGTAGGTCAACAATGGTTGAGCATCAGCAATTTCATATAGTTCAATCTAATATAAAGCACTGCCCATAAGCTACTCTGAATTTAGCAGAGACACAAGGAGCACATATCTCCAAAGAATCAAATTTCTAGTGCCAAGGATCATATCTGTGTAACTTGCTTTATACATTATCGACAACAGAATTGCCCATAGCTAGATTTTTAATGCTCCAACAAGAGGGAAAAAAAAAACTGTCAAAAATATTGCTTAGTGTTTGCTACTTCTTCTGCCTCCTCTTTGCTGTTTGCTTATTTTGAAGTGTGTTATAGAAGACAGGGAAAAAAAATCACATTGTAGGTAGAATGGGGAAGCAAAAGAGATTGAGATTTAAGAGGGTGGGGAGAAATAAGACACAGGACAGCACTTGCCAACTGCTGCTGCCTAAGATCCAGCCACAATGTGCGGGTGCACTGCCTGAGAAAATTCAGAGAGGGTCCCCCAGGATCTCAGCTGGAGGAAAAGACAAAGGCAGCTTGAGCAAAGGGAGCTAATCTGGAGCGAAGGGGGACTGGGAAGACATGGGGGGGGGGCTGCCTCTTCCCACACTCCTGCCACTCACCCATTCCCTCAGTGCAGTGGGACTGAATTAAGTCTGGTTCTAGCCCTTCCCCCTGGCATTCCTGCTACATAGTTATCTAACTGCAGGTAAGGATGCATCTCCCTGTTCCGAAAGGACAATTCCTTTATACTGTTGTCTCTTTAGATTTAGAATAAGTGGAATTCACTCCTCTGGCACTGGATCTTTCTCTCCATCCTAAAGAATGAGCGAATCTCTTGCTCACTCATTTTTCTCGTGTTCAATTCTCACATAAATATCACACACACACACACTCATACACACATACATCTATACATACATGGTTCCTCTTGGAATGAAAATTAACATTAACTGTTCTATTCAAGGAACCAAGACTCTGTTATCACACCCCAGAAAGTGCTAAGTTGCAATTTCCACCATGTGGTGCTACTCAAAGCAGTAAAAGGAGAGAACTCTGAAAAGGCCCAATGCAAGCAAGCCTGGAAATATCGAGGGTCTGTTCTCACACTCCCTCTCCCCACCACCCTCCCTCACCATGCCATATGGCCTGCAACAACTGTTCAGAGAAATGAGCTCACACATTGAACACACCCCTTTGGCTCTCCCCGGACCCAGAAACATTCACAAACCTCAGAGAGAATAAGTAGTCCCAGATCAAATTGGGTCTCATGATCTTAAGAGGAACTCTTAAAGAGTTACCAACCTAGGAGCCTAGGTCAGGATCTCTTGTCTCAATGTTCCCTACTTCTGGCATCATGGCCAACCTTGAGGTGGCACCATGATCCAAGGTTCATAAGGCCGGATAAGTCCTGCTAAGGAACTCCCAGATAGCATTCAGGAGGCCTTCAGGTTCTTGCTCTGACATACTGAAGACCACTGCTGGGTTGCTAGGTTGGCAAGTTGTACATCAGACCAGGCAACTGCTTCCACACAGGTACTTCCCTACCTCAGGAACCTGGATAGTCTTATGACTTGTATAGACCCCAAATGATGCGGTGTGAGTTCTGATCTCAGGTTTTGAGAGCCTTGTCAGCTTCTTTTCTTACTGCCCTTGACTGAAACCACATGAAAGAGGTCAGCATCCTGATGGGCGACAAGAGACAACCAGCTTCCCACCCCACCCAACGGCCAGCTGACTGGCAGACCATGTGAATGAAGCCGCGGCGTTGGCTGCCAGCTGCGTGGAGAGGCAAGAACGAGGCCAGTGCAGACCAGCGGGAATTCTCCAGCTGATCCCAGACCAATTGTCAACTAAATACTAGTTGTTATTTAAAGCTGCCAGATTTTAGGGTGTTTGTTATCTTACAAAAAGAAACTGGTAGAAAGGTAGTTGGACAAATATCAATTAAAAAAAAAAACATTTAGAATCAATAAAAGACAAAAAATACCTTTTTAATTTTCAGAAAAATATTAATTTTCCTGCTATAGTTTCTTTGTACAGAAATATTTCTAAATGGTATTGTGCATTTTTCTATCTCTTAAACAAAGTAAAAAAAAAAGTCCAACTTAACCTTTCTTCAGAATCATGGAACAGAAAAGTCTCTCACGAGGCTACAGTTGCAGGCTGCCTTCAAGGCACTAGTGACATCCACAGAGAAACGCTGACATGCTTGAATAATTCTTCTTCCCTGTGATGGTATCTTTGATCCTCTATCATTTTGCTCTGTATCTTTAAAGCAAAAACTGTGACTTTTAATGAACTGGGACAAAAGAATGACGCTCTGTCTTGCGGTTCTAATGTGAAATGTTCGCCATAGGCTCGTGGGTTTGACGGCTGGGACTCCAGCTGGACACTCCTTCAGACAGCCCATAGCCTAGAGGAGGCAAGCCCTCTCTGCACGTGGATCCTCAAAGGTGGGCCTTGTTCTGTAACAGGAGCCCATTTCCTGTCCATGCTCTGCTTCCTGACAGCAGAAGCCACATCACAAGCCAACTCGTGCACCTGTTGCCAGGTCTTCTCTGACGGATGGGCTGTGTCTTCCGAAATGGTTAGCAAAAGTAATAAGCCTTGCTCCTCTCGTGTCCCTGCTTTGTCAGGTGTTTGGCCCTACCAACAAGGGAAGAAAGTAGCACCCTCTACATTTCACGATTCTTACCACCGATTTTGTATTCTTATTCCAATTGCTCTAATATCTCTCTCACTGTGCTGCAGGGACATTTCGTGTAGGTGCTAGAAGCCACAGAGTGATGTGGGCAACTTAACAAGCACTTTGAAAAATGAGCTAAGTTAGGGCTGGAGAGAAGGCTCAGTCATTAATGAATAACTAGGCTTATAACCTAAGATTAACTAAGTTAGTCAAAACCTTAGAAAATGTAACTTGATTCCTAGACCTGGAGGGAGTGGGGAGGACCTTGGATTTCCCACAGGGCAGGGAACCCTGACTGCTCTTTGGACTGGAGAGGGAGTGGGAGGGGGAGTGGGGGGACAGGGAGGGAAATGGGAGGAGGTGGAAATTTTTAATAAAAAATAAAAAAATTTGCTGAAAAAAAAGAAAATGTAACTTGATACTAACCCTAGAAGACTTAGAACCATTTAAGAAATGAAGCCAGTTTTTAGAATATTTCCACAAAATATTAGGAGAATCAGTTCAGGAATGCATAGATATACAGTGCCATACACAGGTCTGCTTTATTTCAAGAAAGAAAGAATAGTTTAGGGGTCATCTTAGAAAACAGATATGCTAATTAGTTTGCTTCCATTATTATACAGTGCATACATGTATCAAAATATTACCCTGCACTGGTGAGGGTGAGGGAAAGATACTCTGCCCCCCCCACTTTGCCCCTGCTACCTATGGTGGGCTACATACTACAGCACTCAGGAAGTGGGCCCTGCACCTCACCTGGGTAGCACAGAGGGGCTGACCCTATAGACAGGGTACAGGTGAACCGACCCAGAGAAAGTGAGCCTGGGATATCTGCCCTCGTCCTCCTCCACACCCTTTGCTGCCTGTGGCAGGTGGGAGAGCTGGCCCTGCCCCCTCACCAGATGCAGCACTCAGGAGAGTGGCCCACTGCACCTTGCCTGGTCAACACAGTAGAGCTGGTCCTGATAGTGAAGGTGTGGGAAAGTTGACCCTGAAGGCATGAAAACAGAGCTGGCCCTACCACAGCTCATTGCTGCAAGGGGTGAGCTAGTGGGGGAGGGCAATGCTGGAGAGCTCAGCCAAGTGCTGAGGACAGGGAAGAGCTGGTGGGTTGACCAACCCTGCAATGATCCAGGCCCAGAACCAAGGTTATGGGTTGGTCCACCCCAACATCTACCCCATCTGTGATCTACTGGAGCATGTGAAGGAACCAGTCCCGCAGACCCAAAGCTGCAGGATCCCCAGGACACAGGGCAACAACAGGATATCCAAGAGCAGTCCCAGTGAGGGCCCAGCACTGATAGTGTAGCAGAAACCAGAGGCCTGGAACCAGACCAACAACTCTTTGCAATGAGCACCTGCAAGTAAAGATGTATGGACACAGGGTTTACTGCTTGACTCAGTGTCATATACAGATTCCATGACAAGATCCCCTCCCCCACCCCACTTTTCTCTTTTCTTTTGTCTTTTTTCTCTTATTTTTTATTTTATTTCTTGGGGAAGATTGCAAGGGCAGAGGGAAGATATGAAGGGACGGGGAAATGAATGGGATGGAGATGCATGATGTGAAAGTCACAAAGAATAAATAAAAGGAAAGTTAAAAATATTACCATGCATCATATGCATATGTACACACCTTAGGTGTCATAAAAATAAGCTAAGAAATTCAATCAACTTGCTTACCTATCAAAGCAATGAAACCAAGAGTAGATCAGTACTTTTAAAAAATTACATTTTGAACTGAGAAAATTATACAGCCACATCTTACTATGCTCATATTTTCCTGTTTCTTCTAGCCAAAGCAATGACCTGAGGAGGAAATTATTAGGATTGTTCATAATAACTAGATTAAAAACAAAACAAAACAACTATTTCTAAAGCCACCACACTCTTTGGGTACAGGATATAGAGAAATCAACCTTGGGTTGAGCAGAAAACTCACCCCCTGCTGGTTAGCTTTCATCGTGCTAAAGGGCTACACAGGCTGCTGGCAGAGAAAAAGTATCACTTGCCTTATCCAACACTGGACCCAGCAGGGTACAAGAGTAACATGCCAGGCAAATGTACCCACTGGTGCAATAGTGGCAAGACTGTTTGCGGGGGTAACCAAATGCTCTCTTGATTGGATCTGCGGCTTGCTCCATAGGAGAGAATTTATGCCTGGCACTGTAATCATGGTCAAAGTCCATAGCTAGAGAAACCATAGGCCTTGAGGGGGAAACTGCTGCTGTTTTTTCCAAATGGTCATGTTGTCAAACTGCCTGCTAAGTGTTTGTGTCTGCATACATGGTTTTGTGCTGCGCTCAACTTTAGGTTGAGCAGTGGCTAATGCAAAGAGACTGTGAAGGCCCTTTCAGGCCCTAGCAGGCTGCCCCACCCACTCCACCCACAAAGGCTTGGGCATGTTGGGGCACAAAGAACATAGAGACACAGACTGGAGAGGAGCGCTGGGTGTAACAGAAGATGGTATTTATGCACTCATAAGCTCGCAGTAGCTGCTATTACCTGCACAAGAGCAGACAGGCTGAAAACTCCAGTGCGGACCAGGGAGAGCTTCGAAAGGCTGGCCCCACGCCTACCCAGTGAGAGAGAAATATTTTACTTTGTAGGGATGGTCACTGGTAGGCTGCTCATTTTTAGAGGCTGACTCCACTGCAACGTGCACAGGGAAAACAATGACTTGTTTCACCTGGTTAAAAGTAAGTAAATACATAAAACAAATACTTTAAATATGATAATTTGTTCTATACAAGTTTTCATTGACAATGAGAAAAGACTTCAATGCATATAAAAATATTAACATGATCACTCCATAAAGACTTCTATTTCAAACAATAAGTAATATGCAGACATATGGGGGGAAATCCCTGGTATAAATTAATACCCAAACAGAAATTAGGGCAATGGCAGAAACAGAAGAAAAAAAAGCCATGTGAAAAATGTCCAGCACCATTAGAAGTTCCAGAAGTCAATGGTATTTTATCCAATCTAGTGAAAAATATCTACTGAATTAACAATAGCAAGTGGTGGCAAGGGTGTGGAATGTCGAAACCTCACATGCTAGCAGGGTACCAATAGGTCTATTCACTTTTGTGTTATTTTTCTCTAGTTGAATATGCTCCGACTCTATGATGTGGCAATTCTCCCTTTGATATAACCTCTCTGGAGAAACTTGTGCCCAACTGTATGATAATATACGAGAAAAACATTTAAATAACATTACTTGTGACAGCAAACATTGGATACTGTCCAAATACTAATCAATGATGTAACAGTTACTTATAGTGTATGTACAAACATACAGTGTGAACACTATAAACTCCAGCTGCATCAATGTCATAAAGATATACATAAATATTTCCTTCGTGACTATATAGTGCACTGAGAGTGTGTGTGTGTGTGTGTGTGTGTGTGTGTGTGTGTGTGTCACAAACTGATCTTACTGGTTTACAATGGTTACAAATGTAGGCCACAGTGAGAGCTGGAAGAAGTGGCACATGGCTGTAATCCAGCAATGTGGAGGCTGAGGTCATATGATGATAAGTACTGGGCCAGCCTGGGCTATACGGAGAACCTGCCCACCCCACCCCACCCCCGAAAAAGCAAATGAAAGAGAGAAAACTCTGTTATAGAGCCTTCATCCAGGAACTGATGGAAGAAGAGCAGAGAGACACAGCAAAGCACTGAGTCAACTTCCTGGAGTCCAGTTGTAGAGAGGGAGGAGCAATAATATGAGCAAAAGGGTCAAGACCGTGATGGGGATACTCACAGAAACATCTGACCAGAGTTAGTGAGAGCTCCCTGACTTCAGACTGACAGCTGGGGAACCTGTATAGGACCAAACTGGGCCCTCTGAGTGTGGATGACAGTTATGTGGCTTGGATAGTTTGTGGGACCACTGAAAGTGGAACCCATATTTACCCCTAGGGTATGAACTGGTTTTTGGAGACCATTCCCAATGGCAGGATACCTTGCTCAGCCTACATACAGTGGGGAGGGCCTTGGTCCTACCTCAAGTAATGTGACAGATTTTGTTGACTCCCCATGGGAAACTTCACCCACTCTGAGAAGTGAATGGGGGTGTGTGAAGTGAGAGGAAGGTGGGGAGAGTGGGAAGGGGGAGGGAGGAGAAAGTGGGATTGGTATGTAAAATAAAACAGATGTTTAAAAAATTTAAAAACAATAAATCATGAATAAAAAGAAAGAAAGCACAGGAAGCTAGGTAGTGAGGTAAGGATCCTGCTGGCCTCATTTTGCAGAGAAGGACACTGGCACACAGATAACAGGATTTGGCTTCAAAGTCCAGAGGAGTAGTTACAGCCTAGTGTCCTTTCATAGTAAAACAAATAAACCAACAGAACCCAAGATTTTATTATTTATGACATATACATATAAAAAATGTTTTCAAAGAATGAGTAAAATGAAGGCCCCAAATTTAAGAAAATGATTATCCCACAGAGCCTAATGCACTTCAAGATTGAAAGTAGCAAGAAAACAATGCTATTGGTGGATAGGTCAATTTGGCAGGCACCTGCAGCAGGCTTCCTGTTCCCTGGAGCGAGGAAATGGATATGCTCATGGATAGCAGCAGAAGTAGGGGCAGTCACTGGAAAAAGATACTTCCAAGGGAGGAACCAGACAGGAATAGAAATTTTAGAAATTCAAATGGCAAAGGTCGTTTAAGGAAAAAATAAAATAAAAAATGGCTTTTATACCAAATAACATGGTCAGTCTCTAGGATTTTGCATAGTGCAGGCTTGCCTGTGCATGGTCTGTTACATGTAGCGCTACATGAAACTTCATGTATCACCTGTCTTATTAGTATCTTAAATTTCCATTCAGAGGTTTGCATTTCAGTATTATAATGAACCTCTGGTTCCAGTCAGACACTCTAATGAGTCTCTGCATTTGAACCAGTGTCCTTTGGTAGTCAGCAGAGGTTGGGGCATTCTAGCCTTCCTCTTTGCCAACAGGGAAATATGTTGCAAAATATGCTCATTCTGAAAACTTTGTGTACGACCTTCCTGACCTAACTTCTCACCCTACTCTCTACCCATACTCTCTAGCCTCAGTATCAGTAATGCCCTCGTTCTTTCAAATGGCAATGGACTCATGGCTGACTCAGTTACTTCTGTTGGTCCGTTTCATTACACACATATGTATGTGTATACATATATGAGTGTATACCATGTAATGTTGTTTATATGAATATTATAACTTAATAAAATGACTGTCTGAACTTTGCAACACCATGCTGGACAGTTACAGGTCAACTTGACACAAACTAGAGTCATTTGGGAGGTAGGAAGCTCCATTAAGAGAATGAATGCCTCCACAAGATCAGGGTGTAGACAAGACTGCAGGGCATTTTCTTAGTTAGTGACTGATGGGGGAGGGCCCTGCCCATGTGGGTGGTGCCATCCCTGACTTGTGGTTCTGGATTCTATAAAAAAAAAAAGCAGGCTGAGCAAGCCATGATGACAAAACCAGTAAGTTACACCCCTCCATGGCCTCTGCATGAGTTCCTGCCTTTAGTTTCCTATCCTGATTGAGTTCTTATCCTGTCTCCCTGCAGTGATGACCAGTGCTATGGAAGTGTAAGCCAAATAGACCTTTTCCTTTCATATTTGCTGTTTGGTCATGGTGTTTCACCGCAGCAATTGAAACCCTGACTAAGAGAGACATGTATTAACAAGGAGGGTTATTTTGCTTACCTTCTGGTTTTCAGCTACATCCCAAGAGGGTGGGATTGATAATTAGCTGGCTTGTAGAAGATGAAATAAAATTACAATCATTTTACAATATCCGTATAGTCATTCTGAAGATAAAACAAGTTTAAACCAATGATTATAAGAGAAAGAATTGTCAAAATCTACTCTTTTCTTTTTGGCATACTAAATTAAAAAACCCGATTTGACAATGAGAACTAATAAATTAGCAGCTTCCCCCACACTCCCTTTAATGAAGATAACTACCTTATTGTGAGAGTTGAGATAATAACACAAGAAAATCAGCAAAATGAACTGCCAATGCAGGCCCAACATGTAACAAGCTGGGAAACTGTCACCCGTGTGCTCATAACAAGTAAAAGTTGGATAGACTGAAAGAACAATGACTTTTCTTGAACCCATTAAAGAAAAAACTGCCACTCCCACATCTGAACAGACAGCCTGGTCTTGGAGGCTCATTCAAGATCTGTTTACATGGAATAGAAGCTTCTGAAGCCACAAAGGGTAGCAACACTTGAATGATGCCTCCAAGAAATTATCAAGAGTTGGGTGCGGCCTAAAATGAGAGTAAAACAATCTGGAAGATTCCAGTAAATGTATTTTACACAGACTTTCAAGTTTACTCCTAGCATTCCACCAGATTCTCAGGGTGAAAGTCCGTGAATGATCTCCTCATAACTGTGAGTCTTGGTCGGGAAAAGACTCCCAGCGGAATGTGCCTAGAACATACTCTATAATAAAGATTGACCTTCTGGGGGGAAAGACTTGCAGATAACCTCAGACAAGCTTTGAAAACATCACTGTGGCCCATCTTTCCTTCCTTCTGGTTGTACTTTTAAGTTTGAAGGAGGAGAAGGAAGGAGCCAGAGACAGAAGATGGGAGATAGGAACAGGGGAAGGGAGAGAGAGAGAGAGAGAGAGAGAGAGAGAGAGAGAGAGAGAGAGAACAAACCACTGAGAAAATTTTGTGATAGTCACCATCCAGTGCCACAAGCTAGTAAAAGACAGGTGAGCTCATAGGAGAACAGAACAATGTGCCTTTGACACTCAGCCACCATACCAACAAGACATTTCCAGAGAAATTTCCTTGATTATGGATGACAGAACTGAAGATGAAGACTTTTTCAACCAGAATAGTCAAGAAATTGCCAATTCAAGAAGAGAGGCAATAAAAGGGACCTCAGAGAAATCTGATTATCTTTGACATTTATATTTATACTAGACATTTGATATCAACAAAACAATAACCAGATTACTACAAATGTTTACAGTATACCATGTCTAACTTTCATTTAAAAGAAAATAAGGGATACAAAAGGATGTGAGGGAAAACTTTGAAGGGAGGAAACAAGCATCAGAACCAGGCTAATTCATGAATTCTAAGGGAACAACACTACATGTGAACTATGGTCATGTCTTTGGACATTAGAAAGGTAAACAGCAAAGTCTAAACACAAAACGTGTTAAAGAAAAGAAGTAAAACTTTTATCAAAAGATAACAATGGAATCATTTTAAATGTTTAATTAAAAGTAAGAAAATGAAGAAAAACAAAGAATAAATATAACTTCCAGAAAACACAAACACAGGAGAAACCTATGCAAATACATCAGTAATCACTTTACCACTTTACACGTGGTCTCAATATACCAATTAATAGACAGGGATTGACATGGGAGTTATTAAATTACCAAATGCATTTCATCTGCAAGAAAGCCATTTTAAATATAAACACTCAGGAATTTAGAGTTATAAAGACAAACCATACTGGTGCCAATCAAACTGGAATAAAGTAACTTTTTGTTTCAGCCAAATCACAAATAGAAAACATATTATATATAAATAGGGTCATCCTGCAGTGATAAGGGGCTCAGTTCCTAAACAGATATAATAATCATAAGTGAGTGCACATTTAAGAACAAAGTGTCCCAAACTAGTATAACTGAAAGGAAAACTGCAAACTTATTACAGTAGCTACAGAGTTTTACACACATCTTCCATCAACTGAGAGGTATTATAGTAAGTTAGATGGAAGATGTAATCTCTACTTTATTATTATATAAATTATACATATATTTTGTTGAGGATTTATTAAGTTATTTTAATGATTTTATTGATATGAACAGAATTATAAATCAGCTTTGTAGCTGATATTTTAAAATATTTAGTCAACAATAGCAGGATATACTTCTATTCACACACACACACACGCAGAATGAATGTTTACCAAGACAGATCAAATTCTGGATCCTAAGACTTATCTTAATGAATTTAAAAGACTAGAAACCACATGAAATGTATTTTCAGATTCTAATGGAATTAAATAAGAAATCTGTAACAAAAAATATCTGGAAAATGTAGGAACCAACCATGATGAGCTTAATAGGAACAGACCATCCAAAGAAAGTCCTTAACCTTTCAACCATTATCACCTGCCAGTGTAGAACCCAGCCATAAGCTTAATAGAGGCCTGAGTCTCAGTAGTTTACCCTGAGGCAATACTTGGTTGCAGGAAGGACCACAAACTGAGAGCACCCAGGTACCACCCAGGATCAGACCATCCAAAGGAAATTTCTAACATTCCAACCATTGTAGATAGGATCACCTGCTAGCACACATTCACCAGGACACCCCTAGACAAATGTCAGCCAATCAGGGGTCCTGGACCTTAGAAATTCCTCACCCCCACCTTTACTACTATAAAAACCCAACTCTAACTGAGCTTGGGGCTCTCTGATCATTCCAATACATTGGACACATGGAGAGTCCGAGTTTGCAAACTTGTATAGAATAAAGGCTCTTTGCTTTTACATATGGCACTCGGTCTCTTTGTTGGTTTTGGGGGGATTTTGAGGATATGAACATAAGAGAAACATCCAAATATTTGGACATCGAACAATACACATTACATAGATCAAAAAGAAGCCTCAAAAGTCATTAAAACATTTTTAGTCAAATGAAAATGGAAGGGCATCTTTTCAAAATCTATGAAGTACAGAGGAAGCAGGGCTTTGAGAGAGAGATTTGTAATAAAGTACATATCAGAATGGAAAATTATCTGAAATCAATAACCCAAGCTCCCACCTATGGAAAATGGAGAAAGAGGAGCAAGTCAAAACTAAAGCGAGCAGAGGAAAGTAATAATAAAGATGTCAGCTTAAGCTATTAAAGGAAACAGAAAAAAGCAGCCCTGGAACCCAAACTGGCTCTAACACATCTGAACCCAGTGCCAAGGAGGCTCTGGATGTGATCCCCACCTCTCCCTCCAGGCGTGATTCTTCTTCATTTGGGGAAAAGGCAAAGGAAAGCAAGCCAGGGAGGGAGAAAGCCGGGGAGGGAGAAGGCCAGGATAGAGGGGCTGAATGATTATGAATGGGAAGGATAATAAGAAGCCAGCATTTCTGAACAATTCTCAAACACATCCTAGAAAGCTCATTCAGGTGTCCAAGAAGTAATCCTCTGTGGCTCAGAGTTCCATCCTCCCGGGTCTGGCTCAGCTCTCCAAGCCCAAGATCTGCCCTCTGAACCCCATTTCCATTCCCATGAAAGCTGGCTTGCATTTCAGCAAGACTTTAATTAGTCAGTGTTTTCCCTGTAGATTCTTGGGACTGAAACAACCTCCTTGTATTTTGAACTCCTTCTGTTCTTCACATTCTGAGGAAGCTCTGTCTGTACTGATAGAAGTCTCTCAGGAACTTGGTGTGTGGCTTAGGGATTTGCTTCACTGAAGACAAGGATCCTCCATGAATTACCGTGAAATGTCATTCATCGGCTGCCTTCTGCTGAGGTGGCTGAGGCCACTCTTGAGTCACAGCACTGATTCAAGCAGCCCTTGGTGACTGATTGGGCGCTCACCTTGAGAGCCACAATAACACGTAGCCCAGTCATATTCTTGGATTTCTCTCCAAGGCACACTTTTCCTAACAGCGCATCCCCAGACTTCAGTGTATTTGATCATCTTGGACAGGCTGAGAATTTCCTAATCCATCAAGAATATCTCCTTCTTAGTTAGCCATCCTCTCTTTAACCTCTTCTTTGTCTTGCATGTTACTGTAAGCAAGGAGAGCAAGTCTATATTTCCACTGCTTTCCTCAGGAACAAATTTAGTTAAATATTCAAGTTCACTGTGGGTCAGTTTGCCTCTCCACCTAACTGTAGAACAGGCCTCAGCTCAGATGTCTGTCATTATATGGCAAGAATTCCTTCTGCCCCAGTTTTCAGCAACACACACCTATCCATTGAGTCGACTGATTAACTCCCACATTCCCACTGACAGTCTTCAATAATAATACAGGCATCCTATAAGACCACGTGAGCTTTTTATAGCTTGCTCTTCACATCTTTCTCAGCCCTCACCAGCAGAGTCCTTAGCATGTATGTTCCTACTTGCATTCTAAGGAAATCTAGGTTTTGTATGTCCTCCCTATAAATTCTTCCAGCTCACTGCACAACTCGCAAGCCTGCTTCTCCATCTTTTGGTATTAGTTTGCAACGCCTCACTTCCAGTTACTAAAACCCACATGAACTTTTTTTTTCCATTCTGATTGTAACAAGTTACCATATACTTATTTTAAAGAGTCATGACTGTGTTACCTCACAGTTTAAGCATCCAGGGATTTGAATAGGTCCCCGTGGATTTCCTCTGCATTCTCTTCCATCTCCAAAGCCTACACTGACCACTAAAGTCTGTTCCTTAGAACTTAATGCTTAATGCTTTTACACCTAAACAATGTTATGATTCCATTGAGACCACCTGAGTTCTTCTGTGTCCTGTCTTATGACGAGTTGACTGACAACCTTCATCCCAGCTGTTAACTCCTTCTTTTCTAGATTATATGACACAGATGGGTTCCATGGGCAAAGATGAAGTCATTTTGAAGCTGTTATTTGTGTATTACCAAGAAAATGAAAACCAAGAAAAATGTACAAAAACTGTCAAAGAAGAGAAACTCAAGGAGCTATGATGACAAAATATTACTGTGATATCCTACACGGATGTCTGGAAGACAAAAGTGAGGTTAAATAGATGATGATGATGATAGAAGAAGAAAAACTGACAGATACTAGTTAATAATAATGATTTAAAATATGGTAAAATGTTAATAATAAAGAGCACTGAGTTCTGGGAGCAGGGAAATTTATTCTCTGTTGGACCTAAGGGTTCTGGCCAGACAATGCCAGATATAGGGATTTCATCGGCTGCGATAAGATATGTAAAAAAACAGAAAGATTTGTCTGTAAGATAAGAAAAGACGGGGAGTCTGTTCTTAATAGTAAGAAACAAAACTCTGTTTCTAACCTAGTTGTCAGAAAAAAAAATCTTGGAGTGTTTGAGGTTTCAAACACTTATCAATTTTTTTATCAATTATTTATCTAGGAATGAAATGAATATGCTTGTGTGTGCGTGTGTTTGTGTGTGAGAGAGAGAGAGAGTCAGAGAGAGAGAGAGAGAGAGAGAGAGAGAGAGAGAGAGAGAGAAGCATTAGCCTAACATACACAAGGCCCTGGGTTCAATTCTTAGTACTAAAAAAAGTAATTCAAAGGATTGTGAGCTCATTAAAGTCTTAGGCACAAAGGAGAGCCAACACATCATATTCTTTCTTGCTTCTAGTTTTGTGCCCTGTGACCTTTCTGCTCTGTTATCATCCTCAGTAGTGGTTCCTGCTAAAGGATTCAAGTCAAGTGTCATTTCACCTGAAGAGCGGACCACATTCAGACACCTGCTCTCTCTCTGGAAGTCACAGCGTCTGATATTTCCCTTCTCTCACCACTCACCATGCTGCGGGTGGTTTTCAGTTGGCTTTGTTACTGAGCCTGTGTCCCCATCACAGCTCCCATCCCCTGGACTCTGTCACTGTGAAGCTGAAGGGTGGAGACTTTGCTTGGCTTGACAGCAAAAATGGTAGTAGTGTCTTGCACAGTGCTGGGCACAGAACACATGACACAAACCAATAACCACAAAGAAAGAATGGAGTGGGAGAGCAACATGAAAGGGGCTCATGACAGGCCTCCCTGGACAAACAGAAAAGTCCGACTCATCTCATAGAGCCCTTTCATTTCTTGATCTGCCAAGGTCTAACATAATATTTTTTCCCTGAAATATGCTACTCTCATTTCGGCTCCTTCCAGCCATGCTCTCCACATTCTGCATGGCCTAATTCCACTGAGACCCTCCCCGTGCCCTCGTATTTTCCTCAAGTCCTCTTATGCATGGCAGCCCCCCAATGGCAGCCGTTTACTTGAGAAGCATCAGCTCACGGTGATTTATATTCCAGCTGCCTTCTGGAAGATTCTGTGGTCCAGCTGCACATTTGTATATTCATTGAGCCGTACTCTTGACTCCTCAGTCCCCTGACAGCTGCAGATGGCAGAGCCATTTTTCACAAAGTGTATATGAGCAGGAGAGGGACAGCGGTGGGCTTAAACATCACCTGGAGGAGACAGCAGCTTTGGAGCAGCCACGAGCGTCAGGTATGACAGAATTAAACTAAATAGGGAGCAGACAGTCTATTGGCATACACTAAAGGCTTCTGTGTGGCTCCAACGTTGTCAGGGACTATCACACACCACAAGACATTCAGAATGCCTTAACTGTATTCAGATTCTCATGGCAAAAGCACCGAATTTAGTACACTCCCTCCTGCTGCCTTCAGCCTCCCATATTCTTTCTCTCCATGTTAGCTTAGTCATCATAAGACTTAGGGTGAACGGCTCATGAGCAAATTGCGCCAGGAGTTTGACATGGCTGAAGATATACAGATAGAAAAGTTTGGAATGTCTAGTTCTTGTGTCATGTGTGGGAGGAATTACCCATGGGTCTTGACTCCTGTCTCAAAGCAGCAGCTGACAGTTGCCACATCAAAACCACAACGCTGTCTCACAGGAGAGGGAATCAATGAACCTACAGCTTGGCTTCTTCCCTGAAACAGGAGATGCATTTCTACTGACAAGTGGTCCCACACCCTAACAGAGAAGCCAACAGGTCACCGCTGCCTAGAGGGATCTCTCTTGTCACCCCACTCACTTGCCCTAAAAAAGTCTAATAGAATCCTCCCATGCTGTTTTCTACATGTCCCTTCGTTTGTGTAATCTCCTTATTTGAGCAGTTTAGGACCATAACAAACAGTTATTTTCCTATTTAACCGGGATATTATTCCATACAACAGGAGGCTGAAACTTCTTAAATAGCCACCTTTGATGATTAACACTGATTGTCAACTTGACAGGATCTAGAATTACCTAGGGGACAAAAGTCTGGGCATGAGGACATTTCCAGATTAGAAGAAGTGAGGTGAGAAAATCCACCCTGTTGGCAGCGCCAGCCAGCCCATGGGCTGAGATACCAGACTGAGTAAAAAGGAGACAGCAAGGTCACCGCCTCATTCATCTTGCTCTGCTCCCTGGCTGTGAATGCAATGTCATCAGCTGCCCCACGCTCCTCCGCCTACTGTGGCTATCCCACCTTGATGGGCTACACCCCCCAAAAATTGTGAGCCAAATAAACCCTTCCTTTCTTAAGTTGCTTTTGATATGTGCTTTGTTATCTCAAGAAGGAAAGTAATGGACAGACACATCAACTTTCCAATAAAATGTTCAAATTATAGTAAATATTTTGTTTCCTCCATAATAAAGATATTCATTTGTTGAACTCTTGCACGTGAGTGTGTGTGTGTGTGTGTGTGTGTGTGTGTTTACTAATGGCCCGTTGCTTTAAACTGCCTTGAATAGTGATCAGTTTTGAAGGCTGAATGTCCACCCAATGGTTCCAGTGTTGATGCTTTATTCCCCATGGTGGCACTATAGGAAGGAGATGATGAGTATCTTTGGGATGTGGGTCCTAGAAGGAGGTTTTGAGGCTATTGGAGGCATGTCCTTGAAGGGAATTGCAGGGCTTTCATCTTTACCCTCCTGCCTCATGATATAAGTGAGTATTATGTGCTACTCAGTCCTGATGCCCTACCTCAGCAGACACCCAAAGGGATGGTAAAGGCGACCAAAGCCTAAACTAACCTTTTCTCTGAGTTATTTATCCTAAGTTGTTTTGCTGTAACACTGAAAGAATATAGTGTTTGCAGTTTTTATCAGCTAAGGAGGCTTCAGCTCGAAGGAACAGCTCCACTGCAAGTTGAAAGAAAAGCTACTCTTGCTACAAAGTGGAAAAACATTTGGGTGTATTTTTCCCATGCTCTCACACCTTCTGGAAGTCCAACCTTAAAGGTGATGCACTAATTCATCTGGAAGAGGGAATCTCAAGGTAGCAAAAGTTCTCAGACTGTGGTTGGGCATTTCTAGCTACTTTTAGACAAATTTCAATTAAGAGTTTGAAAAAAACCCAGAATTTTTGAAAAATTTTCAGTTCCGCTACATCGGAAGCATGTATAAACATGTGGCCAAGGATGGAGCAGTGGTGATAGCTGATGGAAAGCAAATGCTCCTCATCAGGATGATCATACGTGATCATATGTCTTACGGGAACCTTAGAAATCTGAGAGAATGTCCCCCAACACACACACACACACACACACATACACATACATATACACACATACACATACATATACACATACATACACACACATACACACATACATACATACAGACACACACATACACACATACTCACATACACACATACACATATATACACACATACATATACACATACACATACATACACACACATACACATATACACATACACACATACATACACATACACACACATACACACACATATACACACACACACACACACACACACACCTGACTCAAAGTTACAGAAATTCACATTTGTGTCAAATACCTTTGGAGACAAAGTCATTTTAGAGACCCCCAGGCCACCCTGCATGCCCAGGACAGCTTTAAGAATCATTTTCCTAGGACTCCTTTCCATGGCCATAAAGCATTCCAGACCACTGAAGGCATGTTTCAAGCTGGCCCAGGTACAACTGGCATTGATCTATCTTGGCATCACCCACATGATTCTGTTTGTTCAGGCATACAGAAGGCAACAGATATGGATTCCTGAAGGCTTCTACTGAGAAGTGTGAACGTGGGAGGCCAGACAGTCTCCGGCACTGTCCCAGTATCGGGAAGATGCCCCTGACCAGGCAGTTGTGAGAATGGGAGAATTAATCTGAAGCTGTAAGAGAGAACTCAAGGAGAGATGTGGCGATGTGTGAGACCAATCTGGAAAAATTACAGTGGTGTACACGTGTGTGTCTTTGCCTGTGTCCATGTTCATGCATGTATATGTGGGTGTGCATGTATGTGTGTGAGTATGTGTGGTGTGTGTGTGTGTGTGTTAGTTTATTAGATTGTCTCACATAATCAAAGCTGGGTAGTCCCATAATGGCTATGTGTAAACTAGAGAGCCAGACAAACCATTAACTGCTCAGACTAAGACTATATAAGCTTCAGAATAAGGTGGGCCAGTATGCAGCTCCAGTCTGAGCTAAAAGGCCAAGAAGTCCCCTGCAGAGTTTTTGTTGTATGTGCTAAAAGG
Source organism: Myodes glareolus (assembly GCF_982192425.1). Lineage (NCBI taxonomy): Eukaryota > Metazoa > Chordata > Mammalia > Rodentia > Cricetidae > Myodes > Myodes glareolus. The sequence continues at coordinate 66,309,071 of NC_142030.1, forward strand.
TTAAGAAGCTAGAATCTGGTGCTCATAGATGACACACAGTTGTGTCAACAGGACGTGTGATTATGACATACTTGCTGCTTGCTTTCTCTTGTTTCTGTTTCATCTAGGCCCTGAGACTAGCAGATGGTGCTGCCCATATTCAAGGTGAACCTTTCTCACTTAGTTGGGGTCCTACCAGCCAAGTACCTCTAGGAACATCCTCAACAGTGTAATTTGATAATAACCAATCAAGTTGATAAATAAGATTAAGCATTACATAAAGCCACCTTCTGCCACAATCCTGAATTCTAAATATGAAATTATAGAACTTATACAATTTAAACACAAGAACCTGCTTGTGTTTCGATTTTTGAGCTAATCTTTGCTATTTTCCTAATCCTCTTTTTTTGGACTTTGTTTTTCTTGTTGTTGTTTTAGTTTTCTGTTTTGTTTTGCTTTATTTTTTTTTACTCCTTGTCTGCCTCCCATGTAACAGTCTTTCTCTGTCCTGCCAACTCCCAAATAATGACATGGAGTCTTATTACTTACGAAAGCTAGTTCAGCCTTAACTTGGGCTTGTCCCACTACTCTTATAACTTAAATTAATCCTTATTTTTATTAATCTATGTTCTACCACGTGGTGTTACCTCTCTTCCACCTTATACCTCCTGTTTCCTCTCTGTGTCTCTTGGCATCTCCCACGCATCTAGATTCCTCCTCCTTTTCCTTTCTTTCCCCAGAAATCCCACCTATACCTCCTGCCTAGCTATTGGCCATTCGGCTCTTTATTACACCAACCACAGCATACACCTCTCTGCACAGTGTACGACACCCTCACTCATACCATCTTGGAAATGTGCTGTTTTTGTTTTGCACTTTAGAGGGGCTCTAGGCTGGGTTTAAGTCTCAGGAAACTGAAGCTGGACTCTGGAGCAATGCTGGAACTGCTAAGATTGGGGTTGAACCTAAAGCATTCTGCACTGTGCCATGGGCAAGAACCTTATGGGGGATGCAGATGAAAGGATAGAATTTGGATCTTGAGTCTTTCCCCAAGTTCACATGTCAAGGTCTTGGATCCCAGAAATGTGAGGATGCTGCAGAAGATGGACCCTCTGGCAAGTAGGGTCTAGTGGGAGGTTCTTGAGTCGTTGTGGGTTTGACTCTGAAAGGAATTGGGAGATCAAGCCCTTTATCTTTATTCCCATGCTTATAAAGTGTGTGGATAATTTTCTACCTCTTACTTCTTGCCCTAATGTATTGCTTTACCAAATAAGCCCAAAGGAATGGGATGTATCTCCAATACTATTAAACCAAAAGGGACACTTTCTCCTCATAAGTTGATTACCATGTGAATTTTGCTGTCATCTTAAAATTTTTTATGTGCTTGAGTGTCTTGCCTGCCTGCATGCCTGTACATCAGTTGCTTGCCTTGTACCTGTGGAGGCCAAAAACAGGGCACTGGGTCCCCTGGAAGTGGTTGAGCGACCACGTGAGTGTTAATATAATTTCCTATGAAAGAATAGCAAGCAGTCTTAATTGTTGAGCTAAAGCTCTATCCCCAAGTCTTAATTTTTTTAAGAATGGTTAGGGAGATGGCTCAGTGAGTACAAGAGCTTGCTGTACAAACATGGTGACCTGTGTTCAGATTTCCGGAGATTATGTAGAAAGCCTGGCCTGGTGTGCCTATAACCCCAGCATTACAGTGGAGAATAAGAGAGCTGCTATGGCTTGCTGAGTGACAGCCTACCCAAAAAGTGGCAAACTCCAGGTACAAGGAAAGACCCTGTCTCAAGGAGTTTTAGTGGAGAATACTATACGAAGACACTTGATATGTTCTCCTCTGACCTCTGCGAATATGCATGTTCACGTAAATCTGCACACACACGAACACATATTCATGCACCATATACACATAAATACATGTGTGTGCACAAAAATTGAAGAAATCTGACATTGTATTAAGCATCATTTCTAACCATTACAATATGAATGCAGAAATCAATAACAAGAGGCACTTCAGAAAGTTCATAGATATAAAAGGTTAAAATCGTGCATGAATATCGAAGAAATCAATGAAGAAAGCAAAAGGAAAATTTAAAAGTTCTTGAGATTAAGCAAAAATAGAAACACAATAAACCAAAATCTACAGCATACAGTAGAAGCAGTTATCAAAGGAACGGTTAAATGGCTATATCAAAAAAGAAGAAAGATCCCAAACTTATTTTATAATTCAGAGTTCTTGGAAAGCAAGAAGCATCTAAGTCTAAAGTGGGAAAAAAATAACAAAATTACAGCAGAAATAAATGAAATGAGAAACAAGAAAACATAAGAGAAAAGATCAATAAAGCTATGGATTTTGAAGATAGACACAAAATCAATTAAACTAAACATCAATAATCAAGAAAAAGGAGAAAAAAGACTCAAAAAGTGAAAAGGAAAACAATACAGATGGTGCAACGCAAACACAAGGGAACAAAAACTATTATGAATAATTATATGCTGATAAATTGGATAATCTAAAAGAAATCGATGCCTTTCTTGACACATACAACCACCAAAATTGAATTATGAAGAAATAGAAAATCTGAGCAGAACAATAATAACTAAGGAAATTGAATTGGTATTAAAAAGTCTTCAATCAAAGAAAAGCCCAGGAACTGAAGTTTCGCTGCTGAATTCCAGCAAACATTAAATGAATTAAAATCAATCCTTCTCAAACTCTTACAAAATATTCACGATCAGGAAACATTTTCAAACTCATTTCAAGAAGCCAACATTACCCTGGAGGAAGGGAAGCAAGGAAAGTAAAAGGACAGGGAAGGACTAGAGGGAGGGAGGGAGGAAGGAAAGGGAGGAGGGCAGGACTACCAGCCAATATCCTTGGGGAGCATGGGTGAAAAATCCTCAACCCAATATTAGCAAACTCAATTCTATAGCACATTAAAAATATCACTCACAGTGGTCAAGTGAGCTGTGAAAGTGCACCACATTTGTAAATAGGATATGACGCATCGTGTCAACAGACTGAAGAACAAAAATAATAAGATCACTCAGTAGATGCAGAAAAACACATTCGATAAAATTCATCATCCTTTCAGAAAAAAAAAATCTCCCAACAATCAGGTATAGAATGTTCCACGATGTGGGAAAGGGCACGCATGACAGATCTGTAGTAAACACAATGCTGAGCAGGGGAACGCAGAAAACACTTCTTCTGATACTGGCACAGGCAATGATGCTCGCTCTCAGCACTGGTGTTCAGTATAGCGCTGGAAGTCCAAACCAGAGCAATTAGACAAAAGTAAGATGCAAAAGGCATCCAAGCTGGAAAGGATGAAGTTACATTCTCTGTGTTTCCAGAAGACAGAATTACATACAAATTCAGACATCTCACAAGTCTACAAATCAAGAACTCATTTTTACTGAACATTGTTAGAACTAGTACATGAATTCAGTAAAGTTACAGGATACACAGTCACCAGTGTTATAAACATCAGTAGTACTGCTACACACTGGCAATGAACAACCTAAAATAGAATAACCTAAAATAGAACAACCTAAAATAGAAATCAAGAGAGAAATCAAATTTACAGTAACTATCAAAATTTATAAAATACATATAGCAAACTTAATATGCACAAAAATCTTACAATGATAGTTATAAAACACAGATGAAAGAAATTCAAAACTGGAAATTAGCAGAAAGACATACCATGTTGATGGATTGGGAAAGGTTACATAGGCAAAGTGAGTATTCAAACTACTCACATGATCTACAGAGTCAATGCAATATTTATCAACATACCAATGGTGAGCCAGTCATGGTAGTGTACACCATAGTCCTGGCACTTGGGAGTTGAGACAGGATTGACCTGAGTCTTGAGTTCAAGCCCAGCCTGTGTGACACAGTGGCTTCTAGGTTAGTCTTGGCTGCATAGTGAGACCCTCTCTCAAGCAAGCAAACAAAAGCATAAGAATAGGATTCATTACAGCCAATCATAAAAGACATACGAAACCACAAAAGGTCCTGACGTCCCTAGAAGTCTTGAGTAAAATAAACAAAAGTAGATGCATCATAAAATCAAACACAGAGGCTGGAGAAAACTATCAAGAGTACCATGACTAAGTTAGCCACTGGATTCCTCCTCCAGGAACCCAGGGACCACATGGATGAACATAGAGGATTTTTTTCAGTGAAATAACATACAGATCTCATGTCTATGTGGAATCGTTTTTCTTTTCCTCATTAACAAAGAAATTTAAATAAGACGGTTGGTTCCAGAAGGTGGAGGCATGGTGAGGAGAGGCAAAATCAGTCAAGGATTGCAAACTTTCAGTTAAATAGAAAATAAAATTAATTTGGAAGAATTAAGGTGTCTCTCATGCAACATATTGACTCCACTTAAAGTTATATTACATTATTGAGTAGATGTAAGCAGTTCCTAGCAGAGAAAGGATAAAAGTGAGGTGACATTCTTATTAACCATCTAGATCTAAGCTTTCTGTATAGTATACACATTCCAAAACAGCATATTGAACACGAGAAAAAGTGTTATCTAACAATGCTTAAATTACACATGAAATATATAAACACACATGATAAACAAACAAAAGTTGCCTAAACATCCAGCTGAGTTTTGTTTGTGATGTGTAGAACTCAGGAAAGACCCCTGTCAGGATTTAAGCAGGACCCCCATCATTGTGGGGCTCTGTAGGCATGAGACCGATGAGGGACCACGACAATCCTCAGGGGTCTGTACCCAAAGAAACTAAAAGCAAGACATCTACCATGAAATCAGTGGAGTGGTAGAGACGGCTTCTTCTGGCAGATGATCTACAAAGAGAGGTCCTGTCTCACCCGGAGAACACCAGGGATCTTAGCTAAGAATGTGTTTTGAGTCTGAAAGTAAACATGAGGCTAACCTGTAAAAATGAAGCAGTGTTTATCAGAGATAAACACAAGAGAACTTGACTAGAAGTTACAATGTTTGACTCCAGAAGACTCACAGTGGTTAGATGAAGAGAGAGCAGAAACCTAAGAACAACCGGGTTCAAACACAGATAGGGTCTTGTGTTCTCTCACCTGGGAATCACCCCATCTAGATTCATCTCAAGAGTTAATGTTCATAATCTTTGACTTTCACATAGTTTCTCAGGTGTGGTTCTCATAACAGCTTGGGACACAGAAGACTAGCAAGCAACCCTAGACTTTTGAAATAAAGTAGATTTGTTTTCTGGCCTTGAATCTTGCTCTGGTTGATTTGTTTGTTTCATCCTACCTACTTCAGGATCTCTGTTTCTTCCCCTCTCTCTCCCCTAATAAGTAGCCACATGCTTGCCCCTGCTGAGGTGTGAGCTAGCCCATCACCATCAGGACCCAGGACTTTAAGACATGGCTGAGTGAATGCTAAATAGATTCTTCACTCAGACAGCAAGTTTCTCTCCAATCATTTAAAGATGTACCTAGAAAAGAGAGTTGAAGGATGCTATGCAGCAGATGAGAAGGGGGAATGGTAACCATGGTTGCCTCTTCCACTCATGTATGCTAACACAGAAGAAACTCCTCCCCTCAGGGGACAAAAAGAGAAAGACTGTGTGCTTTGGGAGAGAAATAGTGATGAGAATACTTGTTCTAGTGCAGTGGCTTTCAAACTATGAGTCATGACCCCTTTGGATGTTGCTGGGCCCAACGTCTTTCTTGAGGTAGGGCGTGAAAAGGTGTGACACCAACGAACACAGGTGCCAGGAGTCAGATGGAAGGCTTACAGCAGACTCGTGTATTTATCAACAGAGGGGCGGGGGGACTTATATACCCTCCCAGCAGCCAGGCCTTCTGATCTGTTGACAGTTGACATTTCATGCTTGTCCCTCATTGGTTAGGCACAGTCAGGACCTCTGACAATGCCTGCTGCTAGGCACTCAGGAAACACCACTTAGCTCCAGGCAGACTCCAGGTTGGCTCCTTTTGGCCTGGTAGGCCTTAACTTCCTACATTTCAGATCACATATCAGATATCCTGCCTATCAGACATGTATATTATGATTCACAACAGTAGGAAAATTATAGTTATGAAGTAGCAACAAAATAATTTTATGGCTGAGGGTCACCACAACACAAGGAACTGTATTAAAGGGTCACAGCATTAGGAAGGTTGGGAACCACTGTGTCAGAAGCTAGGACAGGATATCTTAGACTCAAATTTATCTACTTCCTGAGACCCCAGGTTTCCCTTTTGTTCACCAAGTTTTCAGATTTTTATTACATTTATCTATTTGTCTCTTTGTTTGTTTATATATTTATTTATTTATTGTGTGAGGTGGTGTGTGTGTGTGTGTGTGTGTGTGTGCATGTATACAAACACATTGAGAGGGTTAGTCTTCTCCTGCCGCAATGTAGGTCCCAGGGATTGAATTCATGTCATTGGCCTTGACTGTGAGCACCCTTACCCAAGGGGTCATCTCCCTGAACCCGCCTGTGTTAAAATAAAAATTGCCAATCCAATCCCTTTCTTAAGCTCGGTTGAAATGGTTCCTACTTTTACGACCAAGTTGCCACTGGCAGCAATGATTTAATTTACCCTTCCATGAAGCCACGCATACTTGAAGTGAAGCTGGAGCTTCTTAACCCTCCCGATTCTGGCAAAATACTGTACCCCACATATCCCACATTCCACCTCCTGTTCACTTGTATCCTCTGTTTCCCCCAATATATACTCCTATTGTCCTCATTCTAAACTCTTTCCACCATGCATTCTAGAAATTGTACTTTATGATAAATTAAAACGCCGGCTTTTTGTTCTCCTTCCCATTTCTTACTAAACGAAGCAAAGCTGACCCCAGAAGTCCTTTTTACCCTCAGGTCATTTAAAGCAGAAAGTATCCATTGTCTTGTACCACACATTCCTCAAGAACGCAAGGAAGAATATTAGTTCTCCTGACTGCCTTCTGCTACTTTCAACCCACGTACTTGCCACCACCAAATTTTGGCATTAAAAAAAGAAAAATGAACCCTTGTCTTTATTAGACTCTAATGACCGTGCACTGGAAGGCATGCGCTATACTGATCTACTACAATAATGTTATTACAATCCTCTTCCACATTCTTGGGAGAAGTCTGCCTTTATGTTTCCAAGAATCGTATTCTGTCATGTTTGCCATAAGTAAATACACCAAGCCTTTCTTCAGGGAACACCTTAAATTATTTGTTTTTCTGGCTAATCAGGATTATAGAGAGAGAAAAATCTATGTTGTTAATCCTTATATGAAGGAAACTGCATGAGCTTTTTACTTCTAGATTCTTCCCGTTTTCTGAGGAGGGAGACCTAAACAGTTTCGTAGTCTGGTTCAAGCCCTGTACACACAGACCTGATACTTTCTGCCCTCCTCCTTTGAGCAGCTCACCTCTTCTCCAAGGGTAAATTTTATTGCCTATTTTCTAATCACTTGAAATAGGTCTTCCTCTTCCTCCCCAGGAGTCCTCTGGGGTCCACAGTTTCCTAAGCCTGGGTTGCTAAGTCTGGGATTCAATATTTGCTAGTAAACTTTAAAAAGCCACACTGTCTAAAATTGAGTTTATGAGTAATAAACATCACCTTTTAATTCCCATCTCTTTAAATTATTTTCTCTCTCTTCATTGTTTTCAAATTAGATTGGAAAAAAGATGCAGTCGAGAGGGCCCCATAAAACTCCAACACTCTAATTCAGTTAGTCTCAGGCAACAGCCCCTCTGCACATGGTGTCTCGGCAATCTTTCTCCTCTCCCTCATCTGCCTCCAAGGTCCCATCTACCTTCATTTGGAGTCAATCGATTCGATATTTTAGCTCGAGATTTTCTTGACCCCTTTATCTCCACGAGCCTTGGCTCTTAGCATACATAGCAAAGAAGCTCAGCCGAGCGTGAGTGCTGCTATACTCCTAAGTCATTTCCAGTTTCTGAGCCATCGCTGCTTGGAGCTGATTTGAGTTTGAGACAGACGATCACTCTATAGTCTTAGAATAATCTGGAACTTACCATGTAGACAAGGCTAACTTCTAACTCACAGCAATCCTCCTATCTCAACCCCTTAATGACTGGGATTACAGGTGTAAGCCACCACCTGTGACTTCGGGGCTACAGTTTAATGCTCTGTAATCAGCTAGCAAAGTTAAACCACTAAGTGAAAGCCAGGGGATTCACAGCCAGATGGGGGAGTGTCAGAGATTCGTGGAGAAAGGCTAATCCCAGGCAGTTCGATGAGATTTAGAACCGATACAAAGGAAGGAATGTGACATGGTGACAAAGGAAGGCTCATCTTGGTCCTCAGCTCCTTCTGCTGTCCAGGGAAATGAGTGTCCAAACTGGGGTTCTTTTCGAGTTTGCTCTTTGCTAGTAACCGCATTCAATATCCTCTTTATGGTCTGTTTGGTTGACTGGTTGGTGGGTTGATTTAGGTGGGGAGGTGAGAGCAATTAGCATGAATTTGCCTAGCCGTCTCATTTGTCCTCATGAAATTAAGTATGGGCATCTTACTCTTACTAGCCTGTGATTTTATGGGGCCACATCACTGACGGCTCTCATTTTGATCTTTTCTTTTAGTAATGATTTCGAGGCAAAAGCTTTTCCCCTGACTTTTGACTATAAAGCAGAGAATGACCTGACTGAATCTACAAGGCGTTACTACTACCACCTAGATGTCTTAGAATGACAGACCTAGAAATCTCCTTCCCAATCATACATACATATATATTACATATATACACACACATATATATGTGTATATATATATGTATATGTATATATACACATATATATATATATATATATATATATATATATATATATAATTATATTCCACAGAGCTCTTGGGCTTCCTCCCAGGCGAGGCAGCGCCAGGGAAACAACCTCATCTCAGACCCAGCATCGGCTGAGCTCTCCATTCTCACACTTGCTGGGACCACTTCTCAGCTCTGCCACCCAGGACAAGGAGAAAGGAGTGTGGCATGCTTGGCACACTCTTTACAGGTGTGAGAAGATAGTTAGTGCCTCAGCAGGAGCCGCTGAAGCAGCCCTGCCAAGCGGTTCTGTGAAAGAGCCTGCAGGTATCCCCGAACCTCACATTAGTTCTTCTCTCTCTTACAGAAATTGGTGAAAAACCATTTAATTACTGAGTGTTAAGTGAACACCTAATTATGTCAAGTTACTGAACTCCAAGGTTCCAGGAACTGGTGGAATTTCTGAGTTTTAATCCCTCTTTTCACGTTCACTTCACCCGTCTCAGCAGTGCAGATCTTTTTAGGCTGTCTTTTTAAGAACAGCAAAATATAGAAACTTAAAAGCATCACTCAGTGATATAATGGCAAAATTCTTCAAAGTTTTCAAAAAATTAATTATTCAGAGGCTAAAAACTCTGCTAGAGCGCAAGAGCCCTGGAAGATGAAATATCCACACTCAAACTTATCTTTGCCATGCTAGCCTGGGCCTGGAGCTCACTGCCCAACTTGATCATCCTTCATTGCTGGGAAATAGATACCAAAAAAACTCTAACAGTTCATCTCCGCCATGTAAATTTGGAATTCTAAGGAATTATTTTTCAACCTTTTCTTAATCATTTACATCATGTTGTCTTCCTTGACTATCTCATCTCTACCGTGACTTTATTTACTTTGTTCAGTTTCTCCACCAATCCCTACCCTACACAGACTCCCAGGATGTGCTGAAATAAATCTGATCCTTCCCCTTGGGCACCATGAATGAAACATCAGTTGTGTGGTCCTCACTCACTATTGTCTCTTCCGGGGAACAGCTTTACCATCCGTCCATGGCAATCCAAATGCAACACTTTTGCCGTTAACCTGATGTCCTCAGCTCCTCATCCCCAGTATTCATCCACCCACAACTCCTGCCAGCTGACTTTTTTTATTATATCCCATTGTTCTCATCTCTCTGTTTGCCATGCTTTTATAAAATGCTGTCATTTCCCCCTTTCAAAGTTCTCCTAACTCCTCTCCTCTGACTCTCCGTTACCTCTTCTCTCTCTAATCCATTAGGCTCTCCAATGTTTGAAGTAATCTTAAGCAAAAAAAAGAGTAATCTTGTTATTGTTGCCCAGTTACAACTTTTAAACAACCCTTCATTGCTCTTATGCTAAAAACCAAACTCCCTCCTACGACCCTCAAGTTCTGAGCCCAGTGTATACGGAAACCTTGTGCATTACTTAGCTTTACTGTCTGTCTTCTAGTTGCATTAGGCTTTTTTTTCAAGAGGGTCTTCTTTCTTCCTAACAAAGGATGCTGGCATGTATATGTCTCTTTTTGTGGAACACTATTTCAACTCTCCCTTCTCCAATACGTATTTTCACATGTTCCCGGTTCTTTCCCACGCTCATACAGCAAGAATCCTAATACAATTTTCTTGAGAAAGACTTCCCTGACACAGATATTGCCATTACATTGTTTGATATATCAGGATGAGGGTAAATTGATGAGAAAAATCCAGTCACATTTTATTCATAAGTTCTATTCCCCAGTATCTTTCATCTAATCTTAAATTCATGGACTGGGCTATGTGTCAACTCAGTCTTACATTCCCATACTAAGACAATGCTCTTTAGAGCATTCTGAAAGGCCATGTATTCATCTCTAATACCATGATGCAATTTTATATTTCCCTATATAATAATCCAGAGTTTTGTTGCTGCTCTAGTCGCTTGCGTGCTTGCTTTGTAAGCCTGGCACAATCTAGAATCATTTGGGAAGAGGGACTCTCAAGTTAGAAATGTCTCTATGAATTGGCCTGTAGGTAAGTCTGTTGGAATTTTCAAGATTATTGACTAATAAGAGAGGGTCCAGTTCACTCTGGACAGTGGCAACACTGGGCAGTCTCCTGAGCTGTTTGAGAAAGCAAGCTGAACAAGATAAGAGGAGCAATCCAGGTAGCAGCATTTCTCCATGGCTCCTCTTCTGTTCCTGCCTCTAGGTTCCTGCCTTGACTTCCTTCAGAACCCGAGAGTTATAAGCTGAAATAAATAGTACCTCCCCAGGTAGCCTTTGGACATGGTGTTTTATCACAGCAATAGAAACCCTAAGGCATGTATATAATATTTTTCCCTTCCAGTAGACTTAAAGCTTTCAGTCGTCCACCTGACTTGGTCACCACTTTCTTCATTTTCTGTCATCATTTTTGATTCACTATGGCTACTCAATAAATATTTATGTAATTAGTAAACAAAAGGAGAATGACAATGATCATAAAAATATCTTTTATTTGTGAGATCATAACATTGCCGAAAACCTGGCAAATACTGAATGCATTTTAATTTGAGCGTGAGCATGAATATGAAATTCTTAAGCGTTAAGTGACTTACTAAGATCCACAGTGATACTGTTTGCAAAATGTGGAGGTGCCCCTTAGGTGAGTCCTGTCACCACAGAGAGACTTGGACATGACTTCTCTTCACACAAGGGGTTTAGAGATTTCACAAGCCTACCTGAGACACAGAGACCCCTCTTAGTCTTCCCCAGCATTGGAATCAATGTAATGTACAGAAGACAGTGGGGGTTCTGGGTCTCCTGGCTTAGCTGTGAGCTTTTAGCCAGCAGTGTTTATAAAAGCCAGGCATTTGGGCCATGTCACTCAGAAAAATTGAACTGGCAGCAGAAGTCCAATAAGACCTCAGTCACTGTCTCGGATGAAAATCATTAGCCCACTCATAGCTCTCATGTATTGAGTACTTTGGGGACAGGCACTGTGATAAGTGCCTTCCATGCATTATTCATTTCCTCTACACAGTGACCCTATGATGTATTAAGTGGAGGTACATAAAATTGTCACTATTTGACCCTTTCTGACCTACAGAAAAATGAAAATTTTATGTTTCAACTTAATAGATATCATGCCCCTCCACTTTAAAAATGAGGAGCTGAAGTTCCAAAACCTGGGCTGGAAACCCAGACAGCCTGGTTCCAGAGGCATGAGCAAAAATTACAAGCCAAAGACTATTGCTAACAGCTAACAGAAATCATGACTTTATCATTTTTATATGCACTATTTTTGGTTCCCCCCCAATTTTGTACTGATTCATAATAAAACTTTTTACAATAAAATATACTGTGTGTGTGCGCGCACACACACTCGCGCAACAAGATGATACCTATTTCTTGATGGAGGGTGTGGACGCAGGCTCTCCTGATCTGTGAGGAAGTACTGAGATGCTGAGTCCCTGCCTGCCTAGGAAGAATCTGTAACCAGGACCCAAACAACAGCACCAGCAGCCATGCCCTTCCTGCAGCATCTGCAATTGACAACGTCTCTATCTCAAGCTTAGGTTGAAATTATCACCAGAAGCAAAATTGTCATGGACCTATGGGTCTCATGCCCTGGGTATCTCTTTAAAGATGAAAGGCTAATTAAATATTTGTCGAGTTATTACTATGAGCTAGACACTGCATTGGTTATTGTGTGCAAAGATGCAAGCAGGAGATATACAGCCCTTGCTCTCATGGGCCTACAAACCAATCAAGCAGATGAGAAACACTCCATTCCATGATGATCAAAGCTAAAAGTCCAACATGTGGTTGTAAGAGTGAGCAGGGACTTGTTGTGAAAACGTTCTGAAGAAACCCTGAGAGATAAACTAAGCAGTCAAAGAACAGCTTGTCACTAGAGCCAGATGGTTAGTTCAACGTCAGATCATTAGCTCTGATATCACACAACTTAGTGTCTCTCTGTGTCTCATCTTAAAACTGAAAAATGTTGTTTACTCATGGGATTATGCTATGCATCGAATGGGTCATTATTGGCAAATCGTGATACATAATAGTTGCTCACCGAGGGAATGTTCTATTCTCCTACCATTTCTTGAGCCATCACATTTTCCACTGTGAGGCTTTGCTCTTAATCTCAGGGAAATAAGGGTCAATAATGCAGTCCATTTTGATACCTGTTTAATTTGTTGCAACGTAATTATCAGGGGCTGGAAAGCAAACATCGCCTGAAATTATTGCTATATTGCCATTATGGGTCCAGAAGTTTTATGGTGCAGCCAGGGATTTGCTAATGTTCTTGTTCAGCTCAAACCCTTGCCCATGTTTCCTCATGATTAAAAAAAACAGGCTTCAGGAAACAGATTTTAGTCAGGTACACTCTGTAGTGTTCCTAAAAAATAGGTTGCCTGTTGATCACTCAGAGAGCCACTGCTGGGGAGATTTTAGTTGATAATGTGGTGATGAACTTGAGTGGATTGTGGTCCAGGCACCTTTGAATTCTCTGTTCATAGCCCAGCTTCACTGTGGAGAGGTCTGGGTGATATGTGCTACTATACACCAGAGAGTTATACGTGAGCACCCACTGCCTTCCCCCCAAGCTCTCTGGTGCTATCCAGTGTGGGGAGCAGGTTGAGGGACTGTAGCCTGAAATCCTGGAGTGAAGGCAGATGAATCAGGGACACACTTCAGGGATAAGCAAGTTTATCAGGTGGTTTTGTTGACATACCCATCTTCACGGTTCATAAGGATTCCTAAGATAACTGATGTTACTTGTTTTGTTCAATATGGAGCATATACCAACTGCTTCATATACATTTACTATTAGCAGTTATTATCATCATATTTATTTTGTTAAGATTGCCCTTGGCCTTGAAGGGTTCACAGTATGGCATTATAATATATGCAATATTAATAGTAATGATATACAATATTAATAATTAATCTGAAATTTCAAAATGTTTTGAAATCTGAAAGCTCTTGTGTACTCATATGGTACCATAAATGAGAAATACCACATCATGACATTTTATTTAATGAATAAAATTAGTTATTTTTATTTGTTTATTTTGGGAAGAAAACAAAAGGTTTATTGAATATTCTGTAAAAGACTGCAGACTAGACAGTAACAAGAGAACTGCCTGTAGCCCACAAAATTATTAAAAATAAGTATTATACAAAATTACTCATAGGCCATATGTGCAAACTATATGTAAAATATAATTTTCAGTTTTAGACTTGGATCCCATCCCCAAGATAGTTCACTACATATATAAAAATATCCACAACCAAAAAAAAATCCAAAATCTCAAAATATTCTAATTCCAAGCATTTAAGTAAGGGATAATCAGTCCCCAGGATCATCACTATTTCTAGTAGAGTACAATAATTACAATGATGTAATTATTATATGTATTTTCTAACGATTGTATTACAGTAATAATATTGTTATTAACATTATTCTATGAACTAGACACTGTTCTAATATTATCACATAAATAACCTAATTTAATGCTTCCAATAACTCTCTAAAACACATGCTACTGTTATTACCACTTTACAGATGAGGAACAAGGACCCAGGAAGGGAAAAATGACATAGAGGCATGTGTTTAGAGTTGGTGTGATGATGCTGTGATGACAATACTGGATGCTATCAGGGTACCATGGATGCCAGGCAAACATGAAGTGCTTACCCTGTGTGTCAGGGAGCTGACTTTTAAAGACACAGAATTACCTGTATTTAAAGGAAGAGGAAAGAGTTCTCAGGCAGAGACACTGGTGTGAACACAGATCTGAAGCCTGCTATGATTGACAGGCCGTGTTGCCTGAGTGTAATGAGCTGCCATGGGAAAGACAATGGAGGTGGGGACAGGTTGCAGGGACATCACGTTAGAAGGTGAGCCAGGACCAGATGGTAAACAACATTGCCTGGCCCTTGAGGAGTCAGACACTACATTGTACATGACAGGGACTCTTTGGAGAGTTTTCTGAAAAGGAGAGACATGATCAGATCAGAGGCTGGGTGAATTCCTGGGGAAGCAAAGACAATAGATGGATGATGGGAAGAAGAGCTAGTTCTCCAGGGAAGAGGTGATGGGAGTATCAGGTGGGGTCATGTCAGAGGGGGTGGAGGGAGAAGGGGAATAGAATATAATTAGAAGTCAACATCTTGCAGATTGGGAGAGTGGCTGATAGATAGTAGGGTAGCCTAGAAGGAAGGACACATGTAGGTGACCCCACAAGCTGAGCTGTACAATGAAGAAAAGCAGATTGATCCTGGGGGGAATGTGGAGACTGCACACTAGGTTTAGAAACTACATTATACAAGGTTACTAGAGGATACCCAAGGAGACATGGCCAATTGACAACTGGCCTAGCAGCCTGATGCTCAAGGTTAGGGCTAGAGATTTTTAAAAGGGGGAAAGGGAAGTAGCTGCACACACATACATAGATTAAGGCCCCCACTACTAGCTGAAAGCATCAAGGAATTAAAAGAGTGCAATGATAAAAGTCCAGAGAATCATCTCCCAGGAAATATCAATATTTAGAGATCAAATAGGAAGAATTTGTTGATGGAGGAGGATGTTAGAGGTAGAAGGTAAAATAGAGCATAGTCCTTAAAAATTCTTACCTGGACTTGGTGTCCCATGCTGCAGAGTTAAGGACAGCTGCAATGTTAGGTTGCATTCCTATCTAGACATGAGGATTTGGGCAGAGGAAGCCTCTACTGAAGGGGTGATGTGGAAGCCAGTAGACTGAGAAGAAAATGGGAAACAAGGAAATGAGGAAATGAGGGGAAAGTCTTGAACATTATCAGTGGTCACCATGACATGCAAACCACATTCTCTTGTTCTTCACATACCCTCCAATGTATCTCACTCCTAATCTAATAAAGCTGGAATAATGTAATTGATTTTCCAAAGCAAGGCCAGGGTGCTCAAATTCAGATGTTGTTACTGCAGATTCAGCTACTTAATTTTTAAAAATTCTATTTGTGTGTGTGCATGCATGTCTCTTTACATGCATGTGTACACATATTTACTTGTGGAGGCTAGGAGTTGACAGTCCTCCATCACTCATGTCTTCTTGTACAGGTGTAAACCAGGCTGCTGTTAACTGGTTAATTGGGTCTTCAGGCCTCCACCTCTTCTGCATCCTTTAACTGGCATGCAGCACCACACCTGACTACACCTTAGTTTTTGAGACAAGGTCTCCCTCTGAACTGAAGCTCATCATTTCAGCTACAATGGCTTCTCAGAAAGCTTTTAGAGGATCTCTCTGTCTCTCTCTCCCCAGGGCTGGAATTATGGGTATGTCCCACAGTGTTTGGATTTACATGGGTGTTGGCATGAAACTTGGGTTCCCAAGCTTGAGTGGTCAACATTTTACTATGCTGAGCTACTTCCCCAGCCCCCACATTTGTAAAATGAAATATCATTTTTCTAAGTTGACAAACCAGGATAAAATGGAGAAAAGGCTCCCCCGCTACTAGCTCTCACTACGAACTGTCACTATTTCTTTCAGAACTGCAACATGATACTCTTGGCACTCTTTACACTTGCATGCCCCAGAGAAGAGGAAACATTCCTTTGAAGAAGGAAACTAAATCTAACCTTGCTTTTTATTCAAAGCATTGAAATCTCTTCTCACCGAGCATAAATCATGGGTCCTACCAAGTAGCCTAGCTGGAATGATTGTTTTCATTTCCCATCTGTCTGTCTGTCTGTCTGTCTGTCGTCTGTCTTAGAGATTTTATTGCCATGAAGAGACACTATGACAACAGCAACTCTTGTAATAATGGATTGAACTTCTGAACTGTAAGCAAACCACACCAATTAAATATTTTTCTTTATAACAGTGACTCACGTGCATGCATGCATGATTATATCCACTATGACTCAGCTAAACCCTTGCACGCATGTGTGAGTCCGTCATCTGTGTCATCTGTGTATGACGTAGTCATGTCAATCCCCCCTCCCACCCCTGTGTGCATGCTCTAGGCAGTTTCTAGAAAGCTGGACGCGCCCTCTCTCTCTCTCTCTCTCTCTCTCTCTCTCTCTCTCTCTCTGTGTCTCTCTCTCTCTCTCTCTGCACACCAATTCCCCAGGCCTGTATATGCTCCCTCTAATAAACTCTTAAGCAGGTTTGTTGTGTGTTCTGTGTTTTCTTCTCACTCACGCCACATAATTTCAGCATCTACTTCAACAAGGTCACACCTCCTAATAGTGCCACTCCACTTGGGGACCAAATTTCTTTCATTCTACTCCTGGACCTCAAAGACTTGTAGCCATATCAAAATGCAAAAACTGCCCTCAGCCCAATTCAAAAGTTCCCATAGTTTATAACAGCCTCAAACTTATTTAAAAGTCGAAATTTC
The DNA here is from genome assembly GCF_982192425.1 of Myodes glareolus. NCBI lineage: Eukaryota > Metazoa > Chordata > Mammalia > Rodentia > Cricetidae > Myodes > Myodes glareolus. Next base: position 66,326,167 of record NC_142030.1, read on the forward strand.
AAAGTCTCTTCTAAGAGTCATACAATCTCTTAACTGTAATCTCTGGTAAAAATCAAAATCAAAAGGCAGATCACATACTTGCAACATAAAAACATAGGGAAGGGAAGAGAACATAGTGAGGAAATATTGGACCAACTCAAGACCTAAAACAAGCTAGGAAAACTCCAAACTCTGCATCTCCATGTCTAACATCAACACACTCTTCATATCCATAAATCTTTTCAGTTGTTTTGACTGCAACATACTTCTTTCTCATGGGCTGGTTCTATTCCCTTTTAGCAGTTCTGCTATGCAGATAACCCATGGTTCTGGCATTTCCAATATCTTGGGGTCTCCGAGGCAATTCAGGACTCAACTTTACAGCTTCATCCAATGGCCTCTCACCTCCACTCAGGGACACCTCTGACACATGCATGGCCTCAGTGGCTTTCTTTGTTACAGGGGCAAATTCAATAGACCCTTTTTCTACCTTTAAGTGCAGAACCACTTGGCCAACGCTGCCAAGTTCCACTGCTTATTGGAGCTGGAACATGGCCCCCTTGTTTAATTACATATTCACCAGCTTTCTGTTTTCATACACCGCTAAGTGTGGCTCTTCTTGAACTTGCTCTATAGACCAGGCTGGTTCAAACTCAGAGATCTGCCAGCCTTCACTTCCCAAGTGCTGGGATTAAAGGCTTGAACTACCACCCTTGGCTCTAAATTTTCTTGTCAAAGACCAACTTCAACAAAACTTGTCTGTTCCAGGGTAGGAGCGTGAGGATTAGAATTATTAAGCAAAGGGAGCAGAGATATAAGAGAAATAAGAGACAGGAATACAGAACAGCATCAGGAGAGACATTCAGTGAATACTGAATCCTAAATTCTTCCATACACTTTTTCCATACACTTTTTTTATTTATTTTCCATACACTTTTATACCTCAATACAAAAGGGAAGAAGAAGGAAAAGATTGCTTTAACATGTCATAAAGGGCAACCAGAATAGTTAATTGCTTCAACACTTGAGACATCAAGCCATTATTTCCTGAGTAAAAAATTTGATGTGTTGGTCAGGAATGTACAGTTGAACACACCCTAGACCGAGTATCCTGTAGGCAGTCACTCCCTATGTTAAATCTCCTGTTTTAAATAAAGGAACACAGGGGTGCCTTGAATTCTCTGACCTTTGATCAGGGTGAAGCAGACCCACCTCTATAGTCCGAGTCAATGTCCAAAACTCCCGAGTAACCACACCCTAGGTCAGGATATCTTGTTTCATAGCCACACCTGTTGTCAACAACTTTGAAGAGCAAAACTAAGCTCAAACTCTCTGACCTCCAGTCAGGTGGAACAGGCTCCCATCTGTGTGTGTACACAGCTCCCTTTAACAAGCTGGAAACTCACCTGGGTGGGATCTTGCCCTGGAGTCACTACTCTGTTCTATTTCTCACTTCTTTATCTCCTTGAACGTAGGACTTAACTCCGTTCCCCTTGACTCCATTCTTTTTCTCCTCAAATTTTATATTTTCTTGCTTTTCTTCATTATAAATATTCATTACAGTTACCACTAATAATCACACAATAGAGTCTATATGAGGCTGTTTGGAGATTTCCTCTGACAATGGAATTAATTCCAATCTCTTCTCTTTAGCCTCAGGCAAACTCTGGACAAGGGCAAAAAGCAGTCACATTCTTCAACAAAATATCACAAGAATAATCTCTAGGCCACATAGTAATCTCCTCTGTAACCTCTTGAGCCAGCCCCTCCTTCATCCACAGTTAATGATATCAAACTCAGCACCACTGTCTCCCATGCTCCTACTGGTATGGCCAATTAAGCAGCACTTAAAGTTTTCTATTGCTTTCTTAACCCAAAGTACCAAAGTCCATATTTCTCCAAACAAAAACATGTCAGGCCTATCACAGCAATACCACAGTCCCTGTCACCAACTTTTATCTTAGGGTTTCTATTGTTGTGAAGAGAAACAAAGACCACAACAACCCTTATAAAAGAAAACATTTGATGTGGGATATCTTTCTGCTTTTATTGGATAATGAATAAAGCTCTTTCAAGCAAAGGATTAGAGAATAAAGTCAGGTTGAAATCTGAACAGAGATATAGAGAGAATAGGTAGAATCAAAAAGGTGTCATGTAGCTTCCAAAGAAGAAAGATGCCCAGAATCTTTACTGGTAAACAACAGCCTCATGGTAATACATAAATTAACAGATATAGGTTAATTTAAGATGTAAGAGCTAGCTAGTAATGCAGTTAAGTCATTGGCCAAACAGTGTTGTAATTAATAGTTTCTGTGTGATTATTCGAGCCTGGGCAGTGGGGAAACAAAAGATCAGTCTCCAGTTACAAACATTTAACTGGGGTGACTTGTTTACAGTTTAGAGGTTCAGTCCACTATCATTATGGTGGAATAAGACAGCATGCAGGCAGACATGGTGCTGGGGAGATAGATGAGAGTCCTATAGCTTGTAGGCAAAAGGAAGTGGTCTGAGTGGCACACTGAGTGATGTTTGAGCAAAATAAACCTCAAAACCCACCTCCACAGTGACACATTTCCTGTAACAAGGCCGCACCTTCTTCAAAAAGACCATATAATAGTGTCACTGGGACTATTTTCTTTCAAACCATCTGTCTGTCTGTCTGTTGGTCTGTCTGTCAATCTTTCTGTCTTTCTGTCTGTCTGTCTATCTATCTATCTATCTATCCATCCATACTCTTCTTAATGCTTTTCCACCTAGCAAGCAAACACCTGTATCAGGAATAAACAAATGTTCCCTCTGAAATATTATCCTCTAGACAGTTTCACAGCTTCCTCTCCTATTTCATTAGTACTGTTTCAAAGTTATACACAGAAAATAGACAGAAAGAAGTATATATATGCAAGTATAAATAAAGTTTTATCTTCAACAATATTTGTATCTATAGATATTTGGGAATGATGCCACACACCATATCTTCCCACAAAAGGTAAGCTCTATAAAGATACTAAAATTTTCTATATCTCTATCTAGAATAGAGTTAGAGCACAGTTTGGCTATTTAATATAGAACTATTAACTCAAAGGGGAACTAGATATTTATGTGTAATTGTCTTAGTGAGGGTTTTTATTGCTGTGAAGAGGCAACATGACAATGGCAACTTTTAAAAAGGAAAACATTTTAAGGGGACTGGCTTACAGTTATAGAGGTTTGGTCCATTATCATCATGGTGGGAAGCATGGTGGCATGCAGGCAGACATGGCACTGAAGAAGCAACTACGAGCTCTACATCTTGATCTGCAGGCACCAGGAAGAGACAGTGAGCTACCCTGGACCTAACTTAACAGTCTGAAACCTCAAAGTCCTCCCCAACAGAAACACACTTGCTCTAAGAATGCCACGCCTACCTCAGCAAGGCCACAAGTCCTAATAATGCTACTCCCCATGAGCCTATGGAGGCCATTTTCTTTCAAACCACCACAATAGTTATGAAATAAGTCTCAAACTCTAACATCAAAATGGTAGGGCAAAACCAAAATTAAGCAAAAATAGACTATGCTAAGTGTGTATCAAACATTTCCAGTGTGTCTCGGGTCATGTTACTTATGATGTAACATAGAAATACTTGGACCTTCTCTATGCTAAGCAGCCAGTTAAGTTAATTCAATAAAGGGGATGTTGGGAATTTGTTAAGGAAAGTAATAGCAGTAACTATATTAAAATTCTGATTCACGTATATACTGTTCTGTCTTACTCTGAGCCATGAGGCATTTCCTGGCCCTACCACTGTTCCATTCCCTGCCATAAATGTGTCCTTCTTATGATTACCTTACACCATTCACTACTGGGGCCTTGACTTGATTGCTCTTCATTTCTTCACTGAAGGGGCTGTCATATCTTGTTGGTTAGGGATTCCCTAAACACTGTCATTTTTCCCTTGATACTTCAGAATTCTAAGCACAGGATGCAGACAGACCAGTTATCATACCTGAAGCACACCAGTAACTGAGACTAGTCACACCTGAAGCACACCAGTAGTTGAGACTAGTCACACCTAAAGCACACCAGTAGCTAAGGCTAGTCACACCTGAAGCACACCAGTAGCTGAGGCTAGTCACACCTGAAGCACACCAGTAGCCAAGGTCAGTCAGTGATTTGAGACACTTGTTGAACATTGACTCGGAGGATTTCCAATGCCAACGATATGGGGATTTTTGCCTGTGACTTGTCCATTCTCAAAAATTACCTATGTAGTTATTAATAATGCATCACTATATATTTACACACACAAGACATCAAAACAAAACTGAGAAATTCATTGACCCATTTTCCTCTGTATGGAATGCTGAAGAAGTGATGGCTGGAAAAAGGAGGCCGAGTCTCCTGAAACTTCCTGCACCTCTACTTTATGGTCTCCACTGAGTGCTGAATGGGGTCTCCAGGCTCAGTAAGGGAGGGGGCAGAGTCAATAGCTTTGATCACTTCACAAGACCTTTGCCTCAGCAGGCTTTTGCTCTGAATCATCCTTTGTTGGGAAAATCCTCACCAGATACCCCACTAATTTGAAAAACTATCACTTGCATGAGGATAGATGAACACAGAGATGAAACAAGCAGAAGTGATGATCACACCACAGTACAAGACCGAAGAATCTGTTCTCTTATTAAACAAAAACATCGATAGAGTAATGATTAACCTCATTCAAAGCAGGCAGTCAGCCCTGTGTGATTACTCTCAGGATAACAAAGAAAATAAAGAAATCTGATACAATGTTGTGATACTTTTGAAAACAGGAGGTTTCGAAGGGTTTATGTACATTCTTCTCTGAATTCAGAGAAGAGAATAGATTCATTTATTCAACTAACATGTATTAAGCACAGCACTGAAGTAATACAGGCTTATTAAGTAGGTATACTTTTCTTTCACCAGCATTTCTGAAAAACAGACATAAAAACAAGCAGTGATATCAAACTCATGCATGGAATAAATAAAACACTGTACGTGGGCTAAGTCAGTGAGGAAGAGTGTGGAATAAAGAAAGACTGAAATAAGTCAATCTGTTCTTTTACAATTACCCCATGAGCTTCCACATCCCTCACACTGAAACATAAGACAAAGGCAGCAGCTCAAATGATCTAAAAACTTCCCAGAAAAAAACAGAACGCATTCACTAAAGCTAAGTAAAAATAAGTGCAGCATAGCAGAATCCGCTGATCGAGTGGCAAAACAGTGTGTGTTTCAAGAAGTGTGGAAGGATAAATCTCTGTTGTGGTGAAATTGGAGAGAGCTTCATGGAGGAGATAGGTATTGATCTGATAGGAGATGAGGTGGAAAACCTTACCCCGTGAAAAGAACACACATCCTAGCCAATGGAAACCAACTAAATAAGTTCTATGGAAGAGTAAGTATATGACCAAGATGCTGGTAATATCTCCTGTTACAAAAATGCAGTGATCTCAGGTTCAATTAAAGCCACCCTTTGATTCACAGAGTCCAATCCAGATGTTCACCATTCTCAGAGAGCAGGTGACTTTCTATCTGGTTACCTCTGGGTCTTTATGTTCCTTTCTCTTTACAAGGTGCATGGGAAGGAGAAAGTAAGGACTTGATGCTTGGGGAGAAATCCCATAGGCCAAGCCTAGAAATGATAAGTCTTAGGTTTGCCCACATTTCCTTGGCTAGAATTTGTTCCCAATACCACGCTCTGTTACAAAGGGGTGCCTTATTGCATGCCTAGCAGGGTGAGGAAGTGGGATGTGTTGGATGCACAGCAGTCTCTGCCACAACCCACTCAGCTAGAGGTGAGGGAGGCAAAAACAGAAGGTAGAAGAGTGTCAGTAATCAGGCTGCTTTCTGGGGGGCTGGTGGGGGGATGAGAAGCATGCATAAGTGTGAAAAACAAACCAAATAAGACGCCCCAGTCTCTTGAGAGTGATGCAGAGCATACATGGGGAGAAATTCATGGAACTAGGGGGTTTCTCAAGGCAGCACAGTTGGGAAGGGTTCTAAGGGAGACATAAAAACAATGCTGACTTTTAGCAGTAGATTATAGGAGGCAGGCAGTATATGAATGGATATCCCGTTGAGAAACACAAACAAGGGGTGGAGGCAAAGCAAGTGATCACAAGCGACAGAGGGCACAAAGATCACTACAAGGCTGATGGAGGAAGACACAAGTCACACACATAGTGTTTATCAATGGGTAGCTTCTGAACCTGGGCAGTGGGGACGAATCCTTCATTTATAAGACTATGTCCCATTGCAGGACTTTCAGCATAGATGAAGGCCAACCACTAAGTGTTGGCACTGTAATGACAATAGAAGTAACCTACATTCCAGATCTTCAAAGGAGAGAGGTGGAAAAGCAACGCCTTGATTGATGATGACCTTGGAATGAGAGCAGAGATGCAAGCAGGAAAGGATGGCCTCGGGTCCTAGATGTGAGCCTGCAGTGGTCAAGACAAATGAATTAAGAAATAGACACCTTTGATGGGTTTTGAACAACAGGATTGTGTTGACATCGTTTACTAATCTGATACTTTCAAACTTGCGGTCCAAGACAGCAGTAACACCAATTTAACGTTGTGTTTCAAATTCAACTTGAGGCATAACTCATAAAAGACATATGTCCAAGTCAAGTTGATCCATCCACACATAGTCATTCAAATATTAATAAATTCCTGAAAATCCAGGGTGCTCCTAACTGCAGATCACTAAATCTGTCTCTTACTTTCCAAGGCTATGTGGTATGAAGATGAAAGAAACTCAGTAATGAAAGAAATCAATCTAGCAAGAAACGGGGAGTGTTAAAGCCATTTGAGAGCATCTACATTTCCCGTGCACCCAGTTTAAATTCAGAATGTTTTGCCTGTCAAGAGCACCACTGCAGCTACTTCAGATATGCCAGGCTTTTCCAGACAGTGACAACTTGCTTTGGTTCCCAAACCACTGAAAACTGTACTCTAGGAAATGATCGACCAGCTGATGAGCCAGGCTATATATTTGCCCCTGTATTCGTTGCCTCTTGAGTGGCCCTTGAAAACAAGAGCTGTTACTGAAGAGCAAGCTTGGGGATAGGGGAGGCTGGTTGGCTGGGATTGCCTTTTCCTCTACAATCATAGCGAATACTATGGCCCACACAGTGGTGAGGTAGAACAATCAGGGAGGCAGGGAGGCTGCACCCGCAGATCTGATGGGAAATGCCATTTGAAGTGTCTCAGCTGCAAGAGAGACATCACAAAAATGGTTGTTTGAAAATAACCATGATGAGCTTCAGAAATGGGGCACTTAAAAGGTCTTCAGAGGACAAATGTCAGGGTCTCAAAAACAGTTCTAGGGAACCATCCCTCATAATAGAAAACAAGCAACACTTCCCAGGTTGCCTATCTTCTTTTAAGATGAAAATATTTTTTATGGCATTCTTGTGAGACCGATATTATGTATACAAACAAGCTTCCTCTTTGTTTGAAAATTTAGACACCTCCATGAGTTCTCTGATGTGATTATTGGGCATCATTATTTTCCTACTTTTTCCAAGAAATGCACTGAGGCAGGGGATTTGTGATTAAGAAAGAGAAGAGATGGGTAACTTTGCTATGTTTGGATCTTTAAGATACAGGACACCAGGAGGGTTCAGTCATCACAAAAGGTAGAAGAATTGTGCAGGGCTTGTTTTCTGTCAACACAAGCTAGAGACATTTGGGTGGGAGAAAACCTCAATAGAGAAAACATGTCCACCAGATTGGTCTGTTGGAAATACTGTGGAACATCTTCTTAATTGGGATTGATGTGAGAAGACCCAGCCCATTGAGGGTGTGGCCAACTCTTGGACAGGTGGTCCTGGGGCAGGTAGGAAAACAGTCTGCACAAGCCATGAGAAGAAAGGTAATAAGCAGCACTCCTCCATGGCCTCCACTTCAGTTCCTTAGTGATGAATGGTACTTGAGAGTTTTAAGCTGAAAGTTTTAATGGTTGAAATCAACCCTTTCCTCAAGGTATCATGGTGTTTTATCAAAGCAGCAGAAATCCTAGCTAAGACAAGGATTTAGGAAGAAAGGGGGAAGGGAAATGGGAGTGCCTCACCCCCACATAGGTCTCCTTAACTCTGGAGACAGCGGAGTTCCTTTTGCTTTATGGCATGCTTACAAGGGGCCAAGAAGTACCAGATTCTAAGCATCCATTAGTAAACAACAATTGAAAACAAGCAAAATTTCACTCTACGATTGGGACCAAGATCACAGAATCCTAGGAGTAGGTGATAGTGCAGAGAGGACAACCTATAGGAAGAAATCCTATGATCACAGGTCAAGGTGGAGGAAGTGAAGATGGAAGACCAGGTTTCTATGAGCTGCTAAGTAAGGTTGGAGACAATTTCTGAGAGAGGAAGAAGAAGGAGGAGGAGGAGGAGGAGGAGGAGAAGGAGAAGAGGAGGAGGAGGAGGAGAAGGAAGAAGAGGAAGAGGAGGAGGAAGAAAAAGAGGAAGAGGAGGAGGAAGAAAAAGAGGAAGAGGAGGAGGAAGAAAAAGAGGAAGAGGAGGAGGAGGTAGAGGAGGAGGAAGAAAAAGAGGAAGAGGAGAAGGAGGGGGAAGAAGAAGAAGAAGAGGAAGAGGAGGAGGAGGAGGAGGGGGAGGAGGGAGAGCTGTGAAATGTGTGAAATGCAGAACTGCGTTCTTGACCCCATCAGGTCTCCTAGTTTGTCTGGTCTTCATCTCTTCATCCTCAAGGGGGATTGTAGCCTGCTGAAGGACTTGATATGCAAACTTTTGATAAAATGCTGGGCATGAACCTGATGAAGCATTATTGGCTGGACCTTCAATAATAGTCCAGCAATCCACTAAATGTCCCGTTTGTGTCTCAAAATCTGTGTACTTTCTCATCTTGTAGGAATTCCTTCAGGAACCCCTTTGGAATCAATGAAAAAAAATCTTTAATATCAACAGATGGTTGTTGAATAGTAAGAAACACCACAGAAAAGCTCAATTGTGACTTTCCTGGAAAATTCAGATCTGCTTACTCCACTTCAAACAGATAGATCTCCCTGCTGTCCATCAAAGATGCAGGGAGCCCTCCCACTTTGGTGTGGACACTCACCATTTACTCTGCAGACCTTCCCAGAGAGAAACACAATGTATCCATTTTCCATCAAGTTTCGCTCAGATATTACTATCTCAGCATGGCCAATCTGAAACCTCCTTTGAAATTGCACACTTAGAGCACTCCTTCCTCCTTGCCCACCTCTATTTCTCCCACAGCACTTGCTATCTTCCACATACTATATAATTTACTTTGTAAATTATAAATGTCTCTCCATCCCCTGCTGAGAATGGAAGCTCTGTGGGTATGTGGATGTTTCACTCCCTCTTCTATAACCTTGAATAGCAACTAATACTGACTAAATTATTTACTGAATAAATGAGTGAATGAATGATGGTTATGGTCCATTTTATCTCTTCAAAATTAGCCTGCTAAAGCAACCTCTTATAGTATCTCCAGACTCTCAGATCTTTGGTAATTAGTTCTAGAGAAATAACATTGCCAACCTAGCCAATAAAGATCCCTTATATTACGAGGACCTCTCTTCCAGACAATCAAAATAGTATATCAAAGATATGAATGAGATAAGGGTGGAGAAAGGAAGGTGTGGAGAGAAAATATTGGGAGAGGATACGGGGACAGAAAAATGAAGAGACAGAACCAAGAGTCAGCCAGCATGCTGTGTGTGGTGAGCTAAATGAGAATGATGCCCATAGGCCCATATCTTTGAATATCTGGTTTCCAGTTGGTGGACTGTTTAGGAAGGATTCAGAAGTATGGCCTTGGTGGAGGAGGTATGCCACTTTTGAAATCTCAAAAGTCTAAAAGTCTTGTTCTCTCTCTCTGCCTGTAGCTTATGGATTAGAAGGGAGCTCTCAGCTACTGCTCCATTTCCGAGCCAGCCTACTTGCTGGCCGCCATACTCCCTGATGGTTGGGAACTAACCTTCTGAAACTGTAAGCAAGTCCCCAATTAAATGCCTCTTTTTAAATTCCGTTTGGTCATGGTGTCCCATCACAGCAGTAGAGTAGTAACTAAAACACAGTGAGAGGGACAGTACGCCATCACGTGACTACTGGACTGTTCTCTGTCCGGGTCCTACCCTTGTGCCACAGGCAGAATAAAGCTACCCTAGCTTGGCTGGGAGTTGTTCAGAAGCTGTCCCTTGTCCCCTCCATCTACTGTGGAAGGCAGTGTCTGGTCTTAAAGATGTGCTTTCATTGAACTGGGCAAGATCAGGTGGATTGATTAGCCACTTAGTAAAATGCTCACAGAGCTTTCTTCAGAGAATTAAATGTAATGCAGACTGTATATTGACAGAGACAAAATGCCTCTTTGAAGTGAATGCCAGGATGCTTAAGGGTTGTTTTTATTAGGACTTGTATTCAAGACCTTGAATTTCAGTGTATGTGTTTTCCTAATGGAAGCAAAGCTTTGCAATTATGTCAAAAGTGATTTGATATACAAATATTAGCTTTATATTCAACTCCGTGCATCCAGTGCATAAAGCAAGGTCAACCTTTGCTTTACTGAGGATTTTGAAAACTCCCTAGGTCCTCATTACCTTCCAACAAAACATAAATCCAGAAGCCTGCAGTTGTTTGGTTGTACGCAAACCTCTTAACACTCTCCACCCTTCCAACATCTCATTTTATTTTCGGAAAAGATTTTCCCCTACTTTGCATCTCAAATGACTTTAAAGCCTGTGGTTCAGAAGATCATTAACCCTATCAATGTGTGAAGCCGTGACTGGCCCCCACTGTCCAGTGGAGGATGGGCTTCATGCAGTACTACGAAACGGTCTTTGGAGTCTCATAGTCCTAAATTTGAATCTCACTGCATGGCTGACTGTGGCCTTGGATGGAACATCTCTAGCATGTATATAATAATATAGGTCACTGTATTTAGAGTGTTATTGTTACAACTATGGTGCACCTCACATGGGGATCAACAAGAGGTCATCCATTCCATCTCCCTTGTTGGACTTCGCCAGCAGCTATGATTTTCTTCTTGAAGGATGCCCTCGATGTGAGGTCCTATAAATCCCAACTCCTTTCAAACCCGTCTATCTGGTCTTACTCCAGGTATACATAGTGAGACTGAAGTGCTGAGCTCAGCACAGCTCTGCAAAAATGTTCTTGACACTGAGCAAGCTGAGGAAGACTTGCACACAGGTTGGGACAGTCCTGGATTTATTGTATTTTGAAGGGTGTCCTGTCTTCTAAATATCTGTAACTTTATCTAGTAAGACCCTCAGAATATTAAACAATTGCCTTTCATCACCTACATGGAAGTTTCTCCCATATAAATATAGAAATAAAGCTTTTATTATCAACGATTCTTAACTAGAAATTTAGAGGACACCCTCACAGTATGTACCAGAGATTTCTCTGCACTAATGAAAATGCATGCCATTTGTTTAGTATCATGTACCAGAAAATACTTCCCCATCTAATTCTTATTTTTTAAATGAGGCAGATATAGTTCTACCTTTACTATAACAAAGGGAATTTGGTACCAAAGCTGTGATGGAAAGAAATAATAAAACGGAAAGTAAAAATAAACGATGGGGGAAAGGACAAAGTCACAATTAATATCATAAACTATGTTAAGTGTGTGCAAAACTGAAAGTAAAATGTAGTTAGAGAGGAAGACAGACAGAAGTTACTACTCTGCAACATGAAGAGAGGGTACCCACGAAAGACTGCACACACATTTAAAAGAACACTGGAATGATAGCAGAAATAACATTAATAAATTCTACAGCTTAAATAAAATGGGAAAATTCCTTGAAAACTACATTTTCCCAAATTGACACAAGATGACACATCTGCCTTTTGTTAAAGAAATTGAAAGAATTAGCCAGACACGGGAACACACTCTTAGAACCCAGCAATCTGTAGGTCAGCATGGGACAGGAAGACAACCTGGGTTACAAAGCAAGATCCTATTTCAAAAAGAAATTGAGTTTATTATCAAGAAACTTTTACATATAGAAAATTTTAGGTTCAAAAAGGGCTCTGGTCACTGCCACATTACTGTGTCAAATTTCAGAGGCAGGCAACTCATAAAGAAAAATGATTTAATTTGGCTCCTGTTTCTCGGTGTCCTAGTCTAAGATGGAGTAGACTCATTCCTTTTAGCCTTCTGGAAAAGAAAACAAAGTCTGGCAATATAAACCAGAGAAAAGCAATTAAATCCTGAGCCAGGAGTTAGAGACCGAAAACAGCTGAATCCCCCAAGCCCCTCCAAAGGCATGCCCCTAACGACCTTAGGGCATTCCACTAGGCCCACCTTCTGAAATTTTGCCAGTTTCCAATAGTGTCATCCTGAACACTGAGATTCAACACATGGACCTGAAAAACAATATCTCACCATAGCAAGAGGATTTATAGATGAACTCCCCCAAGCCTGTGGGGAAGAACCCACAATTTTCCTACTGATTTTCTGAGGTAAGAATAACATTGATGCCAAAACCTGAAAAAGACATAATAGAAAAATAAATCGTGACTCTCATAAGTTCTATAATAAAGAGGATTTTGCATTATTAGAATATTTAAATATCAGTGCTATTCAATATATTAATAAGATAGCTAAGATAAAGTATTGATGAATTCAGGAGATTCAGGAAAAGCAGTTGGCATTTTTCTAGTCTGGAAGAAGATGTTTGAGGTTTTGAGTTACACACTTTAGAGTATTTTGTTTGCTTCCTTTTATTTTACTCACTATTATTAAGACGTATTTGTGAAATTAAAGTTATATATATTTATAGTGTACAACATGATTTGGGGACACACATACACATTGTGAGATAATAAAATTAGGATTGTAAGATATTTAAGTAAAGACACCTAACATATCTATTATCTCAAATAGATACCATCCTCTTTGCCACAGGAGTGTTTTAGATCTACCTCAGTAACTTTAATTATAGAGAGTAATAATTGTTATTGTTAACATGCTATATATTAGATCTCCAAAATTCATTCGTCCTAACTAAAACTTTGCATTCATTGATATAATATTTGCTAAATTTTAATGACAACACATTTTTTAAAACTCTCAAAAGTTAGAAATATAAAATAAATTCACTGATATTATAAATTGAATCTATGATAAAAAATCATCATATTATAGACTGGAAAACTAAATCTTTCTGCATAATATTATAAACAAATAAGGATGCCCACTTTCACCATTTCTATTCAACACTTTACTGTAAGTTATACTCAAGGAAGTAAATAAATAAAAACGAAATTAATGACACCAAAATGAAAACAGAAAATTAAAATTGTCTAATCGCAATTGATATGATTGTTTCAGAAAACTCCGGAAATTTGCAAAGGCTCTGGAATAACTAAGAAATGTATTTAACCAAATTTCAGACCACAGGAACGGAATGCAAAGAATTATGCATTTTGCATAAAAAGCAATAAAATATTTAATAACAAATGATCATATTCCCAATATCATAATATTTATAAATTATTTAAAATAAGTTTAGCATAATGTTCATAAGGGGAAAACTATGAGAAACACTGAAGAGATACTAGAAACCAGAAGAAACAAAGGGCGACAGACAAGGTTCATAAAACATAGGACTGAAGGTAGCAAGACATCAGTTCTCTATGAACTGATTTCAGTTCTCCAAAAAGCGTTGCAAAACAATTCCTATGCAAATCCCAGCAATGTTGTAGGCATTAAAAATGGCAATAAAGTATATATGATGGTGCAAATGTCTGATCTATCCAAATGCAATAGTAAAAACATTTAAGTTATACAACTTTTTACAGTTTTTCTAGAGACTTCTAAAGCTATTTATTAAACTCTAGAAACATGATACCATAATACAATTGGCAAATTAATGCTAAACAGAATAGTTCAGAGATATATTCACTCTTACATGATCATCCAATTTTGAGCAAAATGTTAAGAGCTGTCCAAGATAAGAAGGAATTATTGCTGACAAATTATGAACAACTAGATATGCTTATATAGAAAAGATGAACCTTTGTCCTAGCCTCACATATATGTGAACTTTAATTTGCCCTAGCCCCTAATCCCAAAGATAAAAGGATTCAAGTAAAGCTTTCATACACTAGACACAGAAATCAATAATCATAAAAAGAATTAACAAATCAGGCTTCATTAAAAATAGAAAGTTCCACTCAGCTAAACTAATATTAATAGAAATTCTGCAAGGCAAAAGATGGGAGAAAATATCTGTGAAACAAATACAACCATGAACTGATGTTTGATAAAGATTTCTTCAACTCATTAATAAAAGCAAAATAATCCAATAAGAAAAGAGTAGATGATTTGGGCAAACATATCATAATGGAAGATGTAAAAATAGCCAGTAAATACTCAAAAGTATTTCATATTATTAGTTCATTAATATCACCATAAGTAAAACATATACTCATAAGAATTAATGAAAAATAAAGTCATACAACATCAGTGTGGTCAACACAGAGATATTCTACACTGTGGTAAGAATAATTAAATGACACAGTCACTTAGCTTATCATATTAAATATTTATCTCACGTCCCAGAACTACCACTCCTAGGAATTATCCAGAAGAACAAAAATGCATATCTAATGAAAATATTTATACAAGACAGTTCACAGCAATTTTATCTATGAAACTGGCTTTCTTTCCCTTCAGTTCACCAATGGGCAAATTCATTGACCTTGTGAATTGTTCATAACTCCAGCCAACTGCCCAAAAGTCTATCCCTCAAGAACACCCTAGGCTACTAATCATCACCAGACATGAAATAGAGGGAAATGCAGAATTTATGTACCCTTTAGAAGAACCTCCGTGGATCTGATAGGAAGGGAAGCAGATTCTGCATTTGCTATAAATCCTGTGGTGTTGGAAGATGAGCTGAAGGTGACACTCTTTTGATTCATCTAAATTTTATGCCTGTTTGTTTGTTTGTTTGTTTTCCAGTCCCGGGGATAGATGTCATACCCATCCCTGAGCTAGCTCCCTAGCACTTGATGCTGCTTTTCGCTGTGGACTCTACAACCTAAGATGCTTTATTTCTACTCACACATAGGATGCACTACCACCCAACTCACCCTCCCCACTACCCTTCCATTCTCCCTTACAGACTTTTACTACCCTGACCCTTTTCCCCTGTGAAATTGCACATATGGGGGAAAAGATGGACACTTGGCTTTGTGAAACCCTACTTCACTTAGTATGATGATCTTTAGTCAGGCCCATTTTCATGTAAATGTCACAATTCATAAGGGTTATACATTTTATTTATTCATCTACCAATGTGTTCCAAGGCTGATGCTATGACTTAGATATTGTGAGAAATTTCACCAAAAACATGGGTCCAGGTATCTCTGTTTTATGCTGATTTTGGTTTATTTGTATATACACGCGGTAGAAATATGGCTGGATTGTGGTAGTTATTTTTCTGTTGCTATAATAAAATACCACGACCAAGACAACTTGGAAAGTTTATTTGAGCTTATGGTTCCTGAGGGTTAGGCTCCATATCCATAATGGTAGTACAGCTATGATCTAAATATGTCCTCCCAAATGTATCTGTTTTCTTTCAATCCAATATTCAATGCAGAAGTCTTAGGAGGTATTTAAGTCATGAGGGTTTGTAGTGGGAGGCTACTTACCAGCGAAGTTTCAGCATGTCTGACTCTGGTGGCAACTCCATGGCTTCTCTCTGATTCCACCTTTTTTTCTCCCAGCATTCAGACTAGCCTTCCCTGCCTACCTAAGTTCTGCCTCGCTATAGGTCTGAAGCAGTTTCTTTATTCATTAATGGTAATCACAGCACACAGAAGGGACTCCCACAACAAGGGTTTCTCCTTCAGAAATATATTGCTGCTGTTATAGAAAGAGTGGTAGACAGGGTTTGAACCTTTGGCCATTCTGCACTGGGCTGTGTGAGGAAACTGCCTTCCACATTTCTGGAGGAATAGAAAGTCACCATCTCAGAAGAGGGAAGCAGCCACAATAGACACTAGGCTTTCCAGCATGTTCATCTCTAATCTCTCAACTGTCAGAACTGTACATAGAAAGTTTATTGATTTTGAAATGATGAAATTGGAGAGATATCACTATAAATAATCTAGTAGAAAATGAGGAATAAACCAGTTGGTAGGAAAAATTTCCTGAGATTAAATAGTATGCTGAAAAATGTTATTCTGCCCAATACTTCGTGCTTAGGTTCTCAGAAGAATTTCTTTAAGTGGGCAGAAAACAGAATTGGAAGTTAGTGTTGAGAAAATTCTTCAGCCAGAAATCTTAAGTCTAGAGAAAACTGATGAAAATGTAATGAAAAATATCTAGGCAGGAAAAAAATCTTGTGGTAATTCATCCCTAAAGGAATGTTTACAAAGGTAACTCAGAATAAAGGACAATGACGGCACATGGGAACACAGATCCACACAGAGAAATGAAAACATCAAAATGTAAAATCAAAGAACCACAACTTTCTCTTCATTTTTTAAATTTTATTTTTATTATGATAAAATTTAAAAAATACTATTTATCAGAAAGCCTCTTTGGAGCGCAGAACTCAATGTTGTTTTACTATATGCATAATATTATACAAATATCATCACAAAAAATTCAAGAGTATTTTTTTCACTCTAAAAATAAACTCTGGATCTATGGTGTACTTAGCCACTCCCTCCTTACTCCAAATCCCCCCACACGCTCCTGTGCATTCTATGTCTGTGAATTTGTCTGTCTCAAACTTCATCCAAAAGAATCAAATTATATTTGGTCTTTTTCACTTATTATTATATTTATGACTCATTTATGCTATGATACATAGCAGCATTCCATTCCTTTTATGACTAGTAATATGTCATTGCATAAATATTTTACTAGGTATCCACTGACTAGTTGATGAATTGGCTGGTTCTATCTTTTGGATATTATGAACAATGTGGCTATGACCATTCATAATGCATAAAATTGGGTTTAAATATAATTTTTATTCACTAGGGTAAATATAAAATTATTTGTATACTTGAGAAGAATGCATATTGATCTCCATATGGGTCTTTAATACATATTTTGGATTATTTGATGAGAGGGCCATTAAGTTTCTTATAGATGTCTCATAGGTTTGATTTTATATCACACTGTTTAAATCTACCCATTAGTGAAAATGTGGTACTGAAGCCAACTATCATATTTGGACTGTCTATTTCTCCTTACAGTTTAGTCAGTTTGACTTCATGTGTTTGAGTTCTACAGTTAGATCGATACATCTTTATTAATGGTAGTGTCTTCTGAAGAATTTCTAATTATATAGTGTCCTACTTTATTTTTCATAACAAATTTGCCTTATTTTCTTTGATATAAGATTATTCTGTATATCTTTTCAAAACTACATAAATATATATAATAATTCTATTATATTTTTCACTTACCTTGTGTATCTCAATCTAAGATTATTTATATATTTGAGTCTCTGGTTGACAATATATAATTAAATAATGATTTTAATATCTATTTTGCTTCTATTTTCTCTTTAGTTGAAGACTCAATTCATTTATATTTAACACAGTTATTGATAATGCAGGACTTCTATTTTGTCCTTTGTTTTCATGGTGTCTTAAAATGTCTCACCTAATTTCTTTTTAATTTTTTTTATATTATTTTGAGAATTGTTTAGTAGTTACCACAAGATTTATAATAAAAATATTAATTTACAGTAACTATGATTTATAAAAACTAATTTCATAATTCATAATAAATAACATACAAAATTTCCCTTATATGGTACAAGTTAAAGTAGAAACAGTTCAATGTACCAAGAACTATATGACAATACTCAAAGAAACACAGTATTTCTTTCTGTTTTTCTTTTGGTTTTTCGAGACAGGGTTTCTTTGTAGCTTTGGAGCCTGGGACCTGTCCTGGAACTAGCTTTTGTATCCCAGGCTGGCCTCAAACTCGCAGAGATCCACCTGCCTCTGCCTCCTGAGTGCTGGATTAAAAGTGTGCGCCACATCCGCCCGGCAGAAACACTACCGTTTTCAAGAGACTATAAGAAGAGATTGAAGAACTTCCCACAGATGAAATACTGAAAAATTTGAGTACAAAGATAAATTCTGAAAATGATGAATTAGAATTCACTTAACAAAATTAAAACCCACAGGTCTACCATTATTAAAGTACAAAAGATGTAGGCTGCTATAGTGTAGGCATAGCTATGCTAAACACAGCTAAGAAAATTTCAGCTGTTGGAGGCCTGAACTACCAGGTATTTCTCTTTGTAGATAGTAGAAACTTGAGAAGTAAAGACTATTAAAGTAAAGCCGTAAGTCATGGAAGGCACAACCCCAAACGGAACTGTGAGAGCCTGGCCCATTCCTATTTTCCTTTATCCTCTGGATTATGAAGTTTTGTTCCACCCACCTGCTTCAATTCTGAGAGGCTGCCTCACCATGGGACCAGTCACAGACTGAAACCTCTAGAATAAGCCACAGTAAACATTCTCTTTGTATGAGCTATTTGTCTCAGGCACTTCATTTTAATAATGGGAAGATTACTGACACTAAGACAAGAAAAAAATTTTCTCACAGTAGGATCCAAGGAACAAGCAGAGAAACACTGATGAAATCGCCACTGACTGTTAAAGCCAGTGGGTCAGAAGTTGGACGAGAGCTGTGTGATTATATGTGTGCAAAATATTTGACAAAAAGTTGTATTAATTAAAAGAGGAAGTTTTAAAGTGGAGGCACTTGGAAAACACTCCTATCCAAGTCATTAAAACGAACTCAGTCATTTGAGAACAGGCTGACATCACACGCCTTCTAATAAGATTCCCTGAGAAGAATTCACTATTGCTTCAGCAGTGTTCTTGCCAAAAGTGCACATCCTGAATCTAATCATGAAGAAACATCAGACAAATCAAAGTTGAAGAACATTCTACAAAGCAGCTGGCTTGAAGTCTTCAACCATTCAAGGTCAAGAAACAGAAAGAAATGTTGAAGAAGTAGCCCAAATTAGACACTAAAAAGATGTGACAACTGAATGTACTGCAGGGTTTTGGATTTGATTTGGAGTGGGAACAATCAATAAACTACACAGGAATTTATTAGGACAATTTATTAAGAGGATAAGATGACAGTATTGTATTAATATCAAATTTCCTGATTTTATAAGTCTAATAAGTTTATACAAGAGAATGTCCTTGTCCTTAGGATGCACACATTAACACAGTTAGGCATAGAACGTTCGTTTTGTTTACATATACACAAAATCCCAGGAAAAGGAACTCAGAGAAGAAGAGAGACAGACAGAAAAAAAGAGAGAAAATAAGTAAGATATGACCAGTTGATAGAAATCAATGACAGGCCATATGAGAATATATTAAAATATTTTTAAACTTTCTTTTCAGATGAAATTACAGTGAACTATGCTTCTGTTGTGCCTACCTGTTACAGCAAAGATAAGATTCATCTTTTCACTTGAAACAAGTGAAAAAGATAATGAAACCACAACATATATAAAACCAGTCTTCAAGACATGAGGTATCGAGTGAAACAATGCAGCCATCCATGAGGAAGGGAAGGACTGCTTTTCTGTAGACGTTTGGTAGGACACAGATCAGGAGAGGGGTAACTAGCAGAGACCTGTAATCATCATGAGTACATATGGATATGAAACTAGGGAGGATAGTGTGATCTGTGTTGAGTGCCAATGTTCTAAGAAGGAAAAGGTCTCCTGAAAGAGAACACTGAACTGACAGTCCATTTCAACCCTCAGCTGAACGCTGGTGACAGGACCCATGTAAAGAAATCACCAAAGAATAAGGAAAGAGAAGCCAAAAGGAAGAGAAAAAAAAGTCTCAAGTTTGTGTTCTTTTTCTCCAGAGTAGAAAAGTTCCTAGTGCACAGGGAGAGTCTAAGGTGCTGGAGAAGAGCCATCTCCATGTTAACACTACTAGAGTTCTGCTTAACAAAGTTCAAAAGGATATTTCAAATAGATCAAATGGTTTTCAAATAACTGTTTCCCAGAACAAAGCTCAAAAATATCTGTATGAATATCAAAATATACAGCGCTCCACCACACTAAAAGGAAAAATGCTTGTCATACAACAAAACTGGAAGACATGCCAGGAAATTGAAGAATGGAGTCCATAACAAAGAGAAAATCTAATCAATGGAAACTAATGCATAAATGATATGAATAATAAACTAAATGGAAAAGGACATTAAAAGTTATTATAACTTATTCCATTTGTTCAAGAAGGTAGCAGAGAGATTACAAATGTCAAACAGAGACAAGGAAGACATTTTAAACTCCAAATTGATTTGGTGGAAATAAACTACAATATGTGAGATGAAAAGTGTATCTGAAGGGATTAAAGGCAGATTCAATTCTATAGAAGGAAAGATTAGTAAATTTGAAGGCATAATAATAGAAACCAACTAAAGATGGACACAGAATAAAAGACAAAAAAGAAATAGCATATAGTTTTCATATTTTGTGAAAACTATACATTTTCAGATCCAAGAAACTCAATAAATCCGAGCATAAAGAAAATTAAAAGAAGGCCCACTATTTTGGGAAGAGGTATACGTAGTAACAACAGACTTCTTGTCAGAAACAATATAGGAAAAGACGGTATGATATCTTTAAAACATGGACAAAAACCTCCGTAAGAAGGGAATTTATATCCAGCAAAAATATCCACAAATCTGATGGAGAAGTAGCAGAAGGAAGTAGCTAACAAAAGATAAGAAAAAATGATGTATTTATCCTGCTTTGTTGTAAGATTTTTACTGTTTTATTGAGATATACATTTTTCCACTCCCCTTCCCTCCTTTCTTCTCCCCTTCTAGTCTCCCCTCTGCCCCCCACACTCCCAATATACTCAAGAGATCTTGTCTTTTTCTCCTTCCTAAATGGATCCATGTATGTCTCTCTTAGGGTCCTCTTTGCTTTATATCTAAATGTCCACTTATGAATGAGTACATAATATATCTGTCTTACTGAGTCTGGGTTGCCTTACTCGGTATGTTTTTTTTATTCCTAGTTCTATCCGTTTGCTTGTGAATTTCAAGATGTCATTATTTTTCACCACTGAATAGTATTCCATTGTGTAAATGTACTACATTTTCCTTATCCATTCTTTGGTTGAGGGGCATTCCACATTCTGGCTATTACAGTAATAAACAACTTTTACACTGTTTTTAAGTTCAACTGTAACCTGTTATCACCAAGGATCTAAAATTCAAGAGGAGTTTGCTTCTACCCTCAAGTCTTCTTCATAGACTTTTCTTGAGTATGTATAAGAAAGACTAAGTCAAAGAAAAATCTTCCTCTCAGGTCCTCTCAGGAGGGGAGTTTCTGCTGGCGTCTAAAGGTGGGTAGAAGAGCTAAACAAAATCTCACAGCAGTTTCAGAACTTAATTCCAGCCAGTTAGTATTTATACTAGACAAGCTGAAGGAAAACTGAGGGGAAACCACAGATACGTAGGCTCAGGACAGCTGTTGTTGCTTGAAAGAAATGCAAGAAAACCAGATAGCCTAAATTAGTTTTGACTTTCTATTGGGAGCTGGAAGTAGTCATTTGTTGCTAATATAAGGTAAGACCACACCAAAAAAGTATCCCTGAATATGGGTCTGGTGGGATGTTGAAGACAATGAAAGCCGAAAGAAAAAATCCTAGAAGTTTTAAGGTTTTTATTGAGTATGAAACAGTAACTTTTACCCTTAAAAGCAGGACAAGACCTCTGGGGAAAAAAAAGAGTCACTGAGTCACATGTATGTACAGTATATTGAACTGTAACAGCAATGAATAGAATAGATATACTCTCATATTAGAGCCTTGTTACAGAAAAAGTCATGCAGCACTTGCCTTCAAATCACCTAAAGCCTGGATGAAATAGCTCTAACTAAAGTAAAGGACTTAACATGTTTGCCAAATCTTTGACACTGTAGTGTGACACTGTCAACTACAAAGTTCACCCTCAAGAATCATGCAATCAAGATACAGACAAAAATAAGTTGTAAAAAAACTCAATATTTTAAGTAAGTTTATATTTCTGTATGAGTTACAACCATAGCTATTCTCTGCTATATGAAGTATGATGCATCCAGAAAACACAGCTTGCACATCTAGATTATCTCCAGAATGACTTCACCCACTAAAAGTCCCTGGCCAAATGAAGCAGTCCCACCAAACCCATGGACAATCTGCATATTTTAAATCATTTCTAGGTTAGTTACACCTCATATAATGTGAAAACTATGGGAACAATTATCATGTTCAGGGCACAATGACAAAAAAGAAGTCAGTGCGTGTTGGTACAGATGGAATTTTAGAAAATATTTTTAAGCCACAGTTGGTTGAATCTGTTCATGCATGAATACATGAACCCATGAATATGGAAGCCTGGTTGTATTACTTATGAATTGGAAGAGTTTATATTTTAAGATACCAATTCTCCCAAATTTAAGCTGTGACCAGTAAGATTCAAAGAAAATATCTGCAAGCTTTCTTTAAAAATTTAGCAATTACTTGTAAATTTTGTATAAAATGTAAATTCCTTTTATAGTTTTGTAGAATTTTAGTTTTTCAAAACCATATTCTCTCTCTAGTTTTAGAACATTCTCATTACTCAGTAAACTTCTCTGATGCTCATTTTCAGTTAATCCCCATTCATCCTCCTATCTGGGGAAATAATCGATCTCCTTTATATCTTACGTATTCATTTCTCTACATACTTAACAAAAGTTAATCAAACCGTAGGTGATTGTTTACAGCTGCTTTCTTTTGTTGGCAAGTCTTTTGTGGTATTTATTGCTGGTGTGTTTTGATTGCTGAGTAGAATTTCATTGTATGGCTCCATCGTGACATGTTAATTTGTTTGCCCATCTATAGACATATTGTGTTTGGTTATTATAAGTAATGCTTCTAGGAGCACTCCTAAACAAATGTTTACATCAGCAAACATTTTTATATATTTTGGGGAAATCCCAGCAACTGGATTGCTAGATTATATGTAAATTTATGTTTAGATTTTTAAGGTACTGATAAAATATTTTGACTCCTACATTTCTCATCAACGATGTCTATGGGGTTCCTGTTACTTGCATATTTTGTATTAATTGACTTTTAATTACTATAATGAAACACCTGAGGCTGCTTTCCTTTGAAATAAAGAAGTTTGTTTAGATCCCAGTGTGGGAGTCTGGAATGTCAACCCACACAGGCTTTATGTCTAGGGACCCTCTAGCCAAATCATCTCAAGTGGTGGATTGAAGACCAATCCCCTTAGACTCTGCTTGGCTCCCAGTTAGTGGAACTGTTTGGGAAAGATAAGGATGTGGGGCCTTGTTGGAGGAAATGTGTCACTGGGGGTATATTTTGAGGTTTCAAAGGTTCATGCCAACAAGCCCAGCCTCCCCCTCCCTCCCTCCCTCCCTCCCTCCCTCCCTCCCTCCCTCCCTCCCTCCCTCTCTCCCTCCTCCTCCTCCTTCTTCTTTCTTTCTCTCTCTCTCTCTCTCTCTCTCTCTCTCTCTCTCTCTCTCTCTCTCTTTCTCTCTCTCTCTCCTTGATGCCTACAGAACAGGGTGTAAAGCTCACAGCTACTACTGCAGCGCCATGTGCCATGCCTGCTTATATGCTGCCATGACAACTGAAACTATGAGCAAACCCCAATAATTTTTTTTTTTTTTTTAGAAAAGAGCTGCCTTGGTTATAGTGTCCTGGCACAGTCATAGTAACTAATAATCAATAGTAACTAACACTCATTAGTAATAGTAGCTAAGACACCTTAGGATACAGACAGCACAGTATTCCTCATCTTCCTAATTTGTTGGAAATGTTGTTTTGTTTTCATCCTGAAAGTTTGTTAAATTGTATCAAATGTTTTTAATAGTTCTTAATATGATCATTTAATGTGTGTCTTTCATTCTGTAGTGTATAACATGTGTTGATTAGTGTCTAGTGATCTCCTTTGTTTCATCTCAGGAATGTTATATAGAATTCAGTACGGAAGATTTGGACACTTTTGTTATGTTTACCACACAGGAATTCTTAGTGCTTTATTTCAGCACAACTCATATACCATAAAAATCGTGCATTGCAATTGTTAAAGAATTTATTATATTATTCCCCCAAAGCATCCAATAATTTTCTACCGACAGATCCCAAAGAAATGCATATAGATGCAACACCTGATAATTTCAAGAGTTCTTATAGTAAGCTCGTTGATCTCTAAGAATCCACTAAGCAGTTAAATGAAATTAATAAGATCGTTCAGGGTTTGAGTGAGAAATGAAGCAAAAGAGAGAAATTTTGAAAAATAATTATATGGAAATTCTATATATTAAGTGAAGTATACATTAAGTGTACCTTAAACATACATACAATGTCAAATTTTAACAGAAACTAGATCAAATTGAAGAGCAGTTTTAAAAATTTCCCCGTCAAACAAAAAGGAAAATAAAAAGACAAGAGGATGGAAAAAGCATCCAAGGGCTTCAACAATCAAATATCTACACCTTTTGAATATTCCAAGTCTAGGAGAAAAATTATAATGTCTTATAAAATACAACCAGTAAAATAACAGAAAAGTTTCTATTCTTTAAAAAAAAAATATAAGGGCATACTTGTATAGGAGACTGGTGGGATTCGAAATAGGCATTACCAGAAGAGATTGCTACCATAACTTAATCAAAATCTCAAATACACAAGACAAAGAAAACAATTCTAACATTTAAAAAAGCAAAAGAAACAAACTACATTTAGGAGCATCTACATTATACAAATAGCAGATTTCTCAACTAGAATCCTCTTGCATATAGAAAATGGAACAACATATTCCAAGTCTTTTGAATCAACATAAATGTCATCCATCGTATAGTGAGGGCAGGACCTATTCCTGACATTTAGCTGAGTTTTAGCAAACTGTTTCCCATGCTCGATTACCTGGCCCCGTCTCTACACAAGGGGAGAAGCTCGGTCCTGCCACAACTTGATGTGCCCATGGGAGCCCATGGGAGGCCTGTCCCTTTCTGAATGGAGATTGAAGAGGAATGTATGCGGAAGGGACTAGATGGGAAACGAGAGGGAATGGGAGGAGAGGAGGGAGGGGAAACTGGTTAGTATTTAAAATAAATAAAAAAGGTTATTTAATTAAAATAGAAACTAAATAAAATAAAATGAATGTAAACGAATGCTAGATCCAACAAGACTACCCTACAGACATAAAGGAGAAATAATGTTCTTTCAAAATAAGCAAAACTTGACCACCAGAAAAGGATTACAAAGGATATTTAAGGAAATTCTACACTCAGAAATAAAAGAAAACTCCCCCCATGAGAGTGCCAACTCATAAATCCCAGAAGAGCAAACATGCTAAAAGGAAATATAAAATAATTAAACATTATTAATCCACAAAGATGAATAAGAGAGTAAATATTAAGATCAAAGTAACTGAAGAACATTTTAAAATATCAGGAATCTTCTAAATAATAATTTGAAATGTAAATAAACTAAATTTTGCAGCTAAAGGACACATGGCGGCCAAATGAGTCTTTTAGAAGGCTAGTTATGACATCATTGCCTATAAGTAAAGACACAAGCCAATAAAGTGAAAGAGTAGAACTGTTATTTTAGGCAAGTAGAAACCTAGCAAATTGAATATCTGTATTTATATTAGATAAAAAAAAGAATTTACAGGAAAATCTTTAAGAGACAAAGAGGGCTCATATATAGTGATCAAGAGAAAAATTCAACAACAACAAAAAGTGAGTGTAAATCTATATGTATCTAATGACACATTCAACTATCAGACCAAAAGAGACAGGTCACTGAGGTCAGGGGGTATGTGTCAGAGTTAGATTTCCTGGAAGGAGGACATAAAAGGTCATTAAATAAAATTTTGAAGGTGAAGCCTAAGCTCGCATAGAGATTGCAGGATGCTGGGTGCCACTAACCTGGAACGTCTGTTGAGATAAGAAGCAGGTAGCGAGTGGAGGCAGCCCAAGGAAGAACACATACGTGTTACAAGTGATAGTGATGGAGGACGGTCCAGACCGACTGGATCCCAGACGATGTTCTCATGTGCTTCAGGTGATGACCATGGAGTGCAGGGATTGGTAGAGCCTATAGGATTTTCATCTTCTAATCCAGGCATTACTCACGATGCCCGCATTCCCATCGTTTGAATAGGGTTATTTACTACATGAATGCATATTGGAAGTTTGTAACTTACTTTTTAAGATGTTTTATTATTTTTGTGTGCATGTATGTTTGTACACGTTGTGTGGATTCATGTAGAGTCTAGACAGATTTCAGATCCGCTGGAGCTGGAGTACGGGTAGTTATCAGGTAGCTGCCTGATAAGAAGGATGGGACCTTAACTCTGGTCTCTGGAAGAGACACTTCTCCAGTCCCAACAATCTATTTTTATTACTTTTAAATTATGCATATATGTGGGGGGGTGAGTATGTGCAGGTACATACAGGTGCCCATAGAATCTAGAAAAGGATGTCTGATCTCCTGGAGCTGGAGTCACAGTTGATTGTAACCAACCCAATGTGGTGGGGTCTTAAAACAAAACTCAGGTCCTCTATGAAAGCACTTCATACTCATAGTTACTGAGCCATGTCTCCAGCACCTAGAAGCAGTTCACACTCCTAACTACTAAGCTATGGTTCCAGCACCTATAACTTGGTGGGGTTTTTTTATTTTTATTTATTTTTATTTTTATTTATTTATTTATTTTGCTTATTTGCAATTTCAGATGCTCAGAGGTAAAAGACTGCCATAAATCTCAATAGACTTTAGACTTCTCACCTCTGAACAGTGCTAGAAGTGTAAGATTACATGGACTTTTAAAGCCTAACTGACTATGCTCTTGCCTTAAAAAAGGCCATGGCCCAGTAGAGTCATGGGTAGAAGACTGTAGTTTGCATGTGAAACACAGCCACCAGGCTAATATTTGTTCTTCAGCTGGCAGCACTGATTTAGGAAGCTGAGGCACATTTGAGAGATGAGAAAGTTGGTCACTGGGGTTGGGCTTTAAGAGCTATAAGGCCAATCCATTTCCTGACCCTAGTCATTGTGCTTCTGTGTGAAGCAGTGAGGAGTCCCAGGCATGTGCTCCCGCTGCCATGAAGTCAGCTAATGTGCTTTCTCATGGTGATTAACTGTACCCCCTAAAACTATGACCCAAATAAATCAGTCTTCCCTTTTTAAAAAGAGAATGATTATTTATGTGTTTGTGTTAATATATGCTAATATGTATACTAAGAAACCCCTAGAAGTAAATATAGGAGAGTGTCACCACGAACCTGGAAATGCCAAAGAATCCTTAGAGAATACGTAATAAATCACTAGAACTTATTCAGAGTTGTATATTAAGAAGGTTAAGAAAATGAAAATATGTCACAATCTGATAGAAAATTTATAGTACATATATATTAGTAAGAATTTGTATGTATAATATATAAATAACTTCTATAAACTAACAATAAAATGACAAATGACCCAATAACAAAGTGAATGATAGACTTGAGCAGTCATCTCTCAAAAAATCTAAGTACACAATATAAAACATATATTAAATAAGTGCATACAAATACGTCTTCAAAATAATTATTTAGCCGTTAAAATATGCCTAGATATAATTCCCTATTTCAAATCAATTGAAAGAGCTGAAATTAAAAAGACAGAGACTACTGAGCAAATGTTGCTGAGAACACGAGACAACTAGAATCAATGCTGAGCGTACAACAATGATTAACTTAGAGGAGGCGCTTGGCAATGCCTTTCAAATGCAAATACCCACCTGCTTCATGCCCAACATTTCCATTCCTAGCCATGTCAGAACAATAAATACACACGTACAGAAAGAGTAGCACAAGAGTGTTTGGAGGAGCTGCTCCCATATTTACTCAAAAATTAGGGAAAAGTCTGAATGTTCAGCAGCAGGACAAGAAAAAAAAATGAGTGTAATGTATCCATTTAATTAGATACTCCATCAACACAATTAAAACAAGGTGTATATTAATTTGGAAAAAGTATTAAACCATTAGCTTAAGAAACAAAATAGTGCCTATTGTGAAATTCCGCTTTTATGGTATTCAAGAATTCACAAGACTAAGATGTGGTGATAAAAACATGGTCACTTAGTTTTGACTAGACTTGGCCTGGGAGATTTTCTGAGTTGTGAAATGTTTTCCATTTTGATTGTGATGGTTTATATTTGTCAAATCTCATTAACCTAATATTTAAATTTCACCAATATCTCATATTGCAAGTTCAGCTTCACAAAAGGAAAGGAGAGTATTGAATAAAAAGAAAATTCTTATAATTTTTATTGTATTTTATCTCTAAATTTATTTTCTCTGTGTGTTGATGCACATGTTGGAGGTGTGGGGATGGAGGGAGGTGTGTGTGCTCTAAGATTTGTGTTTGGAAGGCAGGGGACAACTTGTAAGAACCAGTTGTTTCCTTCCACCACGTGGGTTTCCGGAATAGAACCGAGTTCATCAGACTTGGCGATGACTTTCTCCCAGCCTTAGCCATCTTTCTGACCTCAGGACTGGTTTTAATTAGTGTATCTTCAGGAAACATTCTCTTCATCACATGTGGGTAAACCTGAATATTTTTCATATGCTTTGAATGAAATAGTAGTCAGGGTTGGATAACATTCCTAGGATGCTAACACAAGACTCTCCTGAGAAAACCATGTATCTAGTCCTGACCCCCAAGGGAGCTCCACTGTCAGTTATGCGGGAGTCAGGTGCCTTCCGCTGCCTTCATTTCTCCATTCCTACTTCTACCTCCTTCTAATTGCCGCTGCACAAATATTTGCAATGCAGACTAATTGGTCATGTGACTGACTGCCAGTGTAACCCATCAGTGCCTATTCCTGTTCCAAAGGGGAGTAGTTTCATTTGGTTGTTAAGTGTTGCACGACTCTATGAGAAATAAATAATTTCTGTACTATCTGGGAAACCTTCTCTCATTACTTGAATGCCTAATCGTCTGTGACTATTCCTGTCTTACATATTAAATATCCTCAACAAAAACTTGAAGCTAAAATCTATTATGTCTGACAAAATGTACTTGTATTTTTTTTTCAATATAAGAACAGGACTTGACCATTTATGCCTGCATACGTGTTATATGTAGACATAAGAGATATAACTTCTTAGCAGAAAACCCAGGAAATGCAGTAATGAGAATACTGGCATTGACCTGTTTCCTTATGATCTCATAATACAGTGGGCCCCAGTATTCAAGTGATGAAACAAAGAGAACTAAAACTACCCATTCTTTCATTAAGTTAGTTTTATATTTTAACAAATAACTATTAAAACATCCTGACTAGAAGTTGTGTTTTTCCCTATGGCCTGACAGGGTTTAATGCCAGGCAATCACAGTCTATTGATCAGAATGATAGCCCTTTTGAATGTAGCACTCACCACTGTGTGTGCACTACTCTGCTGCACCTTACAACATTAACCCCATGCAGTGCTCTTGTTCTGCACTCCAGAGAATGACCACACACTCCCTCCACTGCACCCAAGTGAGATCCCACGTCTATGAAGCATGGAGCGGACCATTTGCCATAAACACCCATTCTAGGAATGACTCCGATATTTAGAAAGGGTAAAAATAAGAATGGGTTAATATTTTTTAAGCTAGGAAGAGGCTGAAGACAATTTAGGGAAAGAAAAGGAAGGAAGAAGACTTGAGGGGAGGGAGATAAGAAGGGGGAGGTCCAGGGGAATGTGCTTAAAGCAGACGATAGAGTTGAAAGAAAATGTCTTTATAAGACCCATCACTCTGTGCAGTGAATACACGCCAATAATGTTTTTCATAAAAGGAAAATTCAGAAAGAAATTATGCATAGGAAAATGACTAGAGGAACGTAGCAATAGCAACAGGCTGATAGGGCCCAGCACAAACCAGCATGATGCCAATGTCACTGCATAAAGCAAGAAAGGTCTCCAGGAAAAGGAGCGTTACTAATGGACTTTCAAAAGGAGCTAAAAATACCGAAGGTTACTGACTTTTGGCAAAGGAAAGTGACATGCAAATGAAATGTCCTTCCTCCATTCTGGGAGGGAGGAACGAGCAAATAGTACATCTTTTGTCTGAACAAGATGGGAGAAAATGTCACTCATTAGAATCGTACCTATCCATATGGTAGCATATGAATAAATTTTCATGTGGAAAATGAGGAATCTTTGAGTTAGGCCAAATTAATACTATAAATCCAAAATGGAAATTCTTCAGGAACATTTAGCAAAACCAGTGATTTTTCTCTTTCATTCTTTGATTCAAGCTCAAGGTCAGAGTGAAATTTAAAAAAAAAAAATATCCCATCACAAATACTCACAGCTCCTGACCTTCCAGTACTTGTCACTGTCAATTATGACAAGCCACACTCTCTTTGTTATAAGGAGCTGGGGCCCTTCCTCAAACCCAGTTTGCAGCAGTGTTTAAACGAAGTCTTGATGTTGGCAACTCAGGGAAGAAAAGTAAATAGTAGATAAACAGATCTTTAAAAGAAGTAGCATTTCATTTTGAAATATAAGCCCTTTATATAAGCCCTTGGTTATTAATCTTCTGTCTCCAACATAAAATGAGTATCTTCTCTTGAACACTGTGTATATGAACGTTTACTTTATCCAACATCGAGAGCTTTGCTGTTCTTTTCTACAGCAGGTAGCACCTTATATGGAGAAGTTTCCAGAAGTGTTAATATTGGAGTCCATCCCCAACACTAAGAGAAAAAACAGAGGGTAAATTTCCTAATTGTCCCTTGATTTAAATATTACCTGTGTTTACTTCACATTCTAAATTTTCATTCTATATAATTCAAAGCTGTCAATGTGACCGACCTTGTTTAAAATTTTCAGAGCCTCTTGATATCTTCAGGGTGAATTTAACACTTGGGCAGCACAGGGGAACTCTCAGAATCACCTCTATGTCCCTTCCAGACTCCCCTGTTGACTTTCTTCAGTTAGTCATGCCTTTCTATGCCCTCCCACACACTGCACATGCTCACTGTTTCTCCAGTTAGTCTTGCCTTTCCATGCCCCACCCCTCCCCGCTCCATACACTTCACACGCTCACTGTTTGATTCCCTATTTCTGTATTACCAAGGCAATTCTATGTTCAACAACTCAAATAGTGGGATTTTCAAATGTGTTTCTATTTGCTCTGCTCTTCCATAAAATTCCCTGAATTACTCTCTAGCTCAAACATTTCTCTCTCTCTCTCTCTCTCTGTCCTCCTTTCCCACTAGACCTCAAAAACAAGACTTTTGTTAGCTCATCTCCTAACTAAAGCAGCTTATGCATAGAAGATATTCAATATATACAAGTTAATTTTTTTTAAATAATTGAAAGAAGTGAGGGGGTGGGAAGGAGAGAACAAAAGTAACTGATATGGACTGAATGCTTGTCTGCTTTTTGAAATTTGCATGCTGAACCTCTAGTTCCATGTGTGACGGGGGACAGGCCTTTGGGGTTAGGTGACACTAAAGAGGTTGGGGCTAGGTAGCCACAGTGCCCTTTTAAGAAGAGAGGCACTGATGAGTTTGATTGCCCTTCCTCCTCTTGCACCAAGAAAAGGACATATTAAGGGCGCCATGTGAGGGTAGCTGTCTATAATTAGAAAGAGAACCCCCACCAGGAAGGAAATTAGTTGGTCCCTTGATTTTAGACTTTCGAGTCTCTATGAGGGAATGAGTATTATTTGTTTAATCACAAAGTCAGTGGTGTTCTGACGCAGCAGCCTGAGCAAACGAAGGCAGATTGAGGTATGTGTAAACTGAGCATTGCTGTCACAAATACCTGGTAAAACATATGTAACTTTGGAATTGGATAGTAGTAGAATTGGAAGCATTTTATGACTTATACTAACAATAGTAAAGATAATCTGTGTGGTTTCAGACTGAAGTGAAGACATGCTATTGATAAATAGAGAAAAGGTGAGCCTTGCAATAAATGGGAAAAAAGGACTTGAATTAACTATTTCAAGTGTTTCCAGCAAATAATAGAGTTATATATTAGGCTAAACAGTTTTCAAAACAAAGTGTTGAATGAACAGCTTCATTTTCCCTGATTACTTATTGTAAGGAGAAAGAAAAAATTTGAAAAGGAACTGTTAATATTTCATGAGTACAGCTCCTGTCACATGTAGAAGACACTATCTTGTAGCAGCCATCTCTTACAGTCTCTGGATGCCCTCTTCTGGTATGCTCCCTGAGCCTTAGGTGTGGGAGTTATGGTATACACATACCAATTGGGCATTGATACCCCACAATCAATTGTTCTGTGTATTTTGACACATTTGGGTTTCTGTGATAATCCCTATGCACTACAATAAAGAATTGCCTTTGATGAAGAATGAGAGCTACACTTACCTGTGGATATAAGTTAGACATTTAGAATGCCCCTGGGATTTACATTGTTTTCAGAACATGACAAAAGCTTTTCCTCTGAGGTCCATGACCTTCTTAGCCACAAGTAGTGGCTAGGTTTGAACTTGCCTCAAATCCAATTAGGTAGTTGTTGGTTATTCCTAAAACACAAGTGCCACTATTGCACACTTGACTATATTTTTGCTGTGTTTATCATTCTTGCAGTCTGTAGGCTTTATAGTTGGGTAGGACTTTTAATTGTTTTTCTCCCTTGTCAGATTGCATAGTGCCTTCAGTCACTTTAACAAGACACACACAATGACAACAGCTGAAATCTCATTGTGGCTAGGGAAAGCCTGATGAGGCCCTACTCCCACTGTTAAGAGAGTGAAAGTCCATAGAATACAGGGATGAGCTTCTGATGAGCTATCCAGTCCCAAGAGGGATTGAATTCCTAAATACATACACCTTACATGGACTCATTGAGTTATATTTATGTTTATTAATATGTATATATGTATATGTGAGTATATATATATCAATAATTTAAAAAGAGGCCATGAAGTTGAGAGAGTGTTGGAAGAGCATAGAAAGAGTTGGAGGAGGTAAAATGTGGAGAAGAAATGATGGAAACACAGCACTCTTGTATGAAATTCTCAAAAATGACAATAACAAAACAAAGGCTAAATTTTAAAATGAAATTGTTCATCAAAACAGAACAAACACTTGAACACATGTAAAATTCTAATCATAACCATACTACAAAACAGGATAAATCTTGTTCTGAGGAGAATAGTAAGAAGTAGCTGAACCATTTGACAAATTCATAGGTGTGGCTCCCAGATCTACTGGGTCACCGAGAGCCAGAAGTAAAGGTGAAGATATACCAACAAAGGCCCTGCCAATTATAAAGTTCAAGGGACAGGGAAAGCTGAATGCAATGCGGAATGGCTACTGGGTTTCTTGGGTTCTGTTCCACCAAACTATGGAGCTATTCAACTGTCAGCACGTGCTGTTCCTCAAGGAAAAGAGCCACAACAAATGCCCCAAAGATTCAGAGGCCACGAGGGCTTCCAGTTCCACCAGAACCTCGGGAGCCATAAATGGTTTTCCTTTGTTTTAAAGGGTCGGGTGAGATTTTTTCCAGGCCAGAATAACCTAGGCTCCTTTGAGAAGTCTAGGTAGAAATCTGTGATACTTGACAGTAGCAGCTCGGGCTGACAAAGACAAAAACACAACAATAAGCAAATGAATAAATAAACCAGAAGATAAATGAGTGAGTGAGCCAGCAACTATCCTTATGTATATTTTGTAACCAGTATTTTCTGGCTTCAGGCAATCAGCCAAATATAAAGATGAAGTCTGTGGTGCTCTCTGTGTGGATAATTGGCTCCCTTGGTGAGTCACATTACTGACTTGGGCGCATTAATACTTCACCATCTAATCAGAACTAACAGCATAGACAGAAGAAAAGTGAGATCCATAAAGCATATGATTGTGTGGGGCAAGATATACAACGATCTCTTCCACTCCTTCCTTGAAAATGTTAACCTCTCCTTTCAAGTTCTGCTATAGGGAAAATAGTAGTGTCTGTTATATTTATGAAACACTGCATTACAAAGAACATTCATATTAAGAAAGACTCAAAACTAAATGAAGCAATTAAAAGGAAATATTGCAATGTACAGTGGTATTATAATATCCTTATTTCCCATGCAATCTTCCTGGTCCCCCTCTCCAGTCATTCTACCATTATTGAAGAAGCTTTCTTAAACATTTTAGGGGATCCTTATTGCCTTAATGACTAAGTCCAAACTCCCATATTCTTCACCTCATTAGCCAGATTTTTACCAGCCAGGGTTTGATGAATAACACCATGCTGTCCCTCCTCTTTATCACTTAAAAGGCTTTTCTTTGCACCTGGCACATGTCTGCTTCCAATCAACCATCGGCCTCCTTCAGGTTCTAGTTCATACTGCACTTCATCTGAAAAGCCATATCTGAGCTCCCAAGCCTGGACCAGCTTTGACTCTGTTGATCCTTTTCTGCATCTTTCCAGAATATTCACCATCTCATGCATCTTACTTGCTTATTCCCTCCTGCAGATGAAAAACTTCCACTGGGCAAGAACTACAATATTTACCTTTGCTAACACCATGACTGGCATAAGGCAGGTACTTGTTAAATAATTTTGATAATTAAATTATTAATTAACAATCTATTAATTATTAATTAGCTTTAAATAATAAATTCACTCATAAGTGAATGAGTTAATAGTATGGTTCTGCACCCAACAAACAGTTGTACATCTTGTGACTGTTAGGTTATTTTGCTGTTATCCAAGCATGTTCACACACATTATTTGATTTAACTCTTTTAACAGCTCACTGAAGCAATGCAGGTACTAATAAGACATCATTGATTAGATACTCAATATCCAGGTTGCCTGGTTGTTTCTCTTCCAAGCTGGAAAAGCTTGTTTTTTTCCCTGAGATCCACTTCTCCCTCCATTAACTAGGATTAATCTTGATGGATTTGGTGTGGCTGTGGTTACATTTTCCTGTCTACCTGGAAAAAAGAGTCTGAGGCAAGGCTTAGGTTCTAATATCATATGGAAGTATGACACCAGGACCAAAGAGTGAAGGGAGAAGGAAGTGAGACAGGAGACAATTGGAAGTGAACAACATTTACAGGTGTTTCTCCACGTTGGCCACTATTTTAGAAAGTTACTTGGCTACTTGATAAATGTCTGGACAGTTGCATCAAGCTCCCGGCTTCAGGGCTGGGGATGTAGCTCAGTTAGTATACTGCTTGTCTAGTATGCAAAAAGTGCTGCATTCCATCCCCAAACCTATATAAAACCAGGTGCGGTGGTGCATCCTTTAAGTCCAGGACTTGGGAAATGGAGGCAAGAGACTCAAACATTCAGAATCATCCTCAACTACATGCCATGTTCGAGGCCAGCCTCGGCTACATTTTGTGAGCCCTTACCTTTAAAAATAATCCATGCTTTAGAGTAGGCCTGAAGCCTGGGTAACCTGGGTAACCTGGGGAAGAATATGTATATATTTCCTCCCATCCTCTGTCTCCACTGGTAGAAGTTTGTCCCGCAAGCTGCAACTGCTGGCGTGGCCTGTGGCCTAAATGCAGACGAGGTCAAAAGATCCAGAGACTTAGCAAAGTGCAGCAGGTTTGTGATGAGCTGACCCAGGGTCCTACAACAGGAGCTGCAGTGACACAGACAACCAAAGGCTCTGGATACGGCTGAATAAGGACACACATGATAGGACAGAAACAGCAGAACTTCAGGGCCTGATTTAAGGTCTTTGATTTGGACTTAAGTTTTGTGCATATTGATAGATATGGATCTGTTTTAATTCTTCCACATGTTGATATCCAGTTATGCCAACACCATTTGTTAAATATGCTTTCTTTTTTCCATTTGATACTTTTTGCTTTTTTGTCAAAAATCAGGTGTTCGAAAGTGTGTGTATTAATATCCGGGTGTTCAGTTCATTTCCATTGATCCTCCTGTCTGTTTTCATGCCAATACCAGGCTGTTTTCAGTACTGTAACATCCTTAGTCATCAGAGAAATGCAAATCAAAACAACTCTGAAATTTCGTCTTACATCTGTAAAAATGGCCAAAATCAAAAACACTGATGACAACTTATGCTGGAGAGGTTGTGGGGAAAAGGGAACACTCCTGCATTGCTGGTGGGAATGCAAGCTGGTACAGCCCCTTTGGATGTCAGTGTGGCGATTTCTCAGAAAACAACTTTCCTCAAGACCCAGTAATACCACTTTTGGGTATATATCCAAAGGATGCTCAATCATACCACAATTACATGTATTCAACTATGTTCATAGCAGCATTGTTTGTCATAGCCAGAACTTGGAAACAAAGTAAATGCCCCTAGACCAAAGAATGGATAAGGAAAATATGGTACATTTACACAATGGAGTACTACACAGTAGAAAAAATAACGACTACTTGAATTTTGCAGGCAAATGGATGGAACTAGAAAACATCATTTCGAGTGAGATAACCCAGAGCCAGAAAGACAATTATCAATGTACTCACTCATAATTTTTAAACATAAAACAAAGAATTTCACAATCCCAGAGAACCTAGACAACAATGAGGACACTAAGAGAGACTTACATAGATCTAATCTACATGGGAAGTAGAAAAAGACAAGATCTCCTGAGTGAATTGGGAGCATGGTGAACTTGGGAGAGGGTTGAAGGGGAGGGGAGAAGCAGGGAGGGGAGCAGAGAAAAATGTAGAGCTCAATAAAAATCAATAAAAAAGAAAAAAAGTGTCATTCGTAGAGCCATCATAAAATATGTTCACACATTGCATTTTCTTAATCAGATACTCAGGGTATATTTTACAATGAATAGTCTGTTTTGATCTAGTTGGTATTATCATACCTGCTATGGTCACATGTAAAATAATAAAACATCTTATAACTAATAACACCTTAGGCTCTGAAAAACTGTGCAGCCCTGTATTTTCTTTCAGAACTTGGTTTATAATGAGATCATGGTAGGGACCACAACAGTCCTCTTGATACCACAAGAGGAGCGAATGCAGCAAAAGAAAAATCTAAAACCAATTTGTATATTTTAGTGAGGTCTTCTCCTCATCAGAAGACTAAGGAAATGAGGCTGGAGAGCTGCTATGACTTCCTCCAGGGTCTCATAGGTAGTTAAGCAAGGGATCTGAGACTGAACTAGGGTCTTTATCATTTCAGCCTGGTGCCCAAGACCATCACAGCGAGCCTGTTTGCAGATCCTACAGCTCTCTTCACATGTCTTACCTGATTTCTATTTATATAAAAGCTGCAATTTGCTGAGAGTGGTTGATTTTCACACACAGTTCTACTCACATTTTAAAAAGGCTGGACAAACATAGTAGTTAAGAGTGCTAAGCCACCAAAGATTTCTCAGGAAAAAGTAAGAGAAATGCTCAGCTCTACGGCCAGTCTTTGATGGTCCAGTATGTGAAGAACATCGCCATCGGTTCTTCAAAGTGCCCCTCAGGGACCTGCTAAAAGTTGACTCACCCTCCCCCAAGTAACCATCAGTTGCCAACTGATGTAGGAAGATTTTCTTTCTATGTGTTGCTTTCATTGGTTAATTAAAGAAACTGCTTGGTCTGACAGGTCAGAACATAGGTAGGTGGGGTAAACAGAACTGAATTCTGGGAGAAAGAAAGCAGGGTCAGAGAAAGCCACCATGAAGCTGCCAGGTCAGACATGCTGAATCTTTCCTAGTAAGCCACGACCTCATGGTGACATACAGATAATTAGAAACAGGTTGAAATCAAGATGTGAGAGTTAGCCAAAAAAAGACTAGAACTAATGGGCCAGGCAGTGTTTAAATGAGTACAGTTTCTGTGATTATTTCAGGGGTAATCTAGCCGGGATCCAAGCGGGAACACAGCCCACCGCTCCTTTTACTACACCAACAGCTCCTCAGCTAGGAGTAAGACTTTATGAGTCCATCACCCACCAATGCTTGGATTTGGACAGGCTTGATTTTATGTCTGTCTATGGTATGCAGTCACAGCCAGTGTGAGTTCATGTGTGTAATTGCCCTGCCATGCCCAGTCAATACTGTTTTGTGACAGATAGATACCTACTACCTCATAATCTGGCCCCCTTATGTGATGAACTTTGAACCTTGGGGTTAAGTAGATGTGACATGGATACCCCATTTAGAGCAGGTCACTCCAGTCTCTTCTCCTTGGCACACTGACCTGTTGTAGGCTTCTGGATGAGTTGCCATCTACTTCAAACAGATGCTTCCTGCTAAGGGTGGAGAGATGTACTAATCTGTGGCCATACATGTCTCAATGCCCAGGTATCATAATTAAAATCCAAATGACCCAGAGCAATCTAGAATTAAGCAACTTAATGGCCCTGTTGATCACTGTTCAAATGAAGGATCACAAAGAAAATCAACATAGCAACAGTCTCTGGAACCAAGACCTGCGTACTATAGGTGGTGCCAGGATTAGCAACCCTGTGTGAGTCTGTGCCTGGTGGTGAAAACCTTGATGCCATTCCCTACATGTATCAGAGGGGGCGTCATGGTCAGGGTTTCACAAGTCAAGGGAGCATCCTAGAACCACGTATTTAATGAGCCAGTTCCCATAACATGTCAATCACTCCCCAATGCAAGTAACCACCTGCTTTCCTCTCTTTCTAATAGAAATGGCACTCTCTTGGTTCCTCCCTTTATTAGGAAGGAGAAAATTGTACACATTTTGAGTACCCTCTCCCAGTGAAAGACTCAGGATGAAAATTAAGCCAGTGATATTTTGCCTTTGTACTTAAATAAGCGTACCCAAGGAAATTAGGTTTAAGAAGCTGAGGCTGTTTAGTTCCAGTTTTCTGGAACTGACCTAGAATTGCTATGTGACAGGGTCACTTAGCTTTCTCTTACTTTTCTCTCAGTTCTCCAGTGTTATAGAATTAAGTAAATATTTGTACACGGGTGTGAGAGGTGCTGCAAGTCACCTGCTGGAAGTTGCATGGAATTTGGTCTTCTTGGAAGATGGATAGCAAGTGCTTAGTGTTTTGTGTACTGAGCAGAATGGAGAGGAAAGAGGGAGGGTGTGGTAGTGATTGTAAGTGCACCTAGGGTCTTTGCTGTGTGGAAGCTGCCCAGTGAAGAAACAGGTTAGCCCTACTTTTTCACCAGCTTCCTCATGAAGTAATCACTTAAATGGTTTCTCTGCATTCAGGGGACCAGGAAGGCCAGCAGCAATAAGAAAAATACCTGGAATTTTCTTTCAAGGCACTTTGAAGGGCTTTGCAGACAGTATTACACGTACTAGTCCTTCCAGGTCCTTGAGCCTCCACCCCACCCCCAGAGAGGTCAACAGCCTTCCAAGAAAGAAAAATCTACTGTTTCGAAGAATAAAGGAGGGAATGTGGGTAATTGGAAAGTTGTAAGGCAAGGTACCTGAGACCACCAGAGACCAGGATTCTGTAACTCTGACCCATGGTGAATAGCTCTGTACCTCAGAGCACTCGTTCTAACAGTCTGAAGGAAGATCGCAGGGCTGACCCCAGAGCTCCCTCTGTGCAAGGAGAGCACTTGGAGGTCAAGTGCAAGGCCAGCCTCTGCTTTCCCAGGCCTGCTCCTCGCATGTGCACCCTTGGGGAGGTCTAAGCTATTCTGGGCTTCAACCTCATCTGCCTTTCACATTAGGCTTGGCGTTAATTATGACGCTTCGGTGAAAATGAGCCTTCTGACAGTTTCAGGCTTGGAGAACGGGAGGAGAAATAAAGGCACTGCAACTCCAATGATCGGCCCTGAGCTCTAATTAATGCCCACCCCTGTGTTTGGTATTCTAGACACAATCACCCCACTGCTCAGGGGGGAGAACTCCATTCATTCCACAGCACAGGGACCAAAAATATTCAGCCAGTCCCTTACCGGTCCCCATGGAGCAAGATCTTTGGTGCAAGGAATCGATTTATATGCAATAGCCGAGAGGCATGCATAAGCCTGCTCTTCTCCTTTAAACCGCCTTTGACATTCCTGAGGTACATCCGCTTTTAGGGAACAGGGAGCACAGCCCTGCTTTTTTTCTTTGGTTCTAGATTGCAAGTCAGTCAGTCAACCAAATGCATATATTTGTGTGTGTGTGTGTGTGTGTGTGTGTGAGAGAGAGAGAGAGAGAGAGAGAGAGAGAGAGAGAGAGAGAATTAAGCACTTTAATGGGCTCGATGAGAAATAGGACGGGTATAAAATCAGATCCTCCTCTCAGAAATATGTCATAAGTACAAAACCTCACTAAATCAGAATGTCTCTGGGCAAGTAATACTTCCCCGCTGCGTTCTGAAAGACTTCAGCAATTAATTCAGCAGGGAGTAAATTCAAATGAAGAAGGAGGCTGCTGCACAGTCCCTGACCAGAGCCCTATTTGAAGCAGTAAGCTGCTCAAGTGTGCAGTGACTCCGGCCTCTTTCCATCCCAGCTCACTTTCCATTCCCTACCTGTGACTCCCATCCACCCACCATCCTCCTCAGTATTATTCCAAATATTCCCTATGAGGGCCCTGGCCAGTTGCTGGGCAGAAACAAAGGAAGTCCTGATGCTGTAGCAAGGTGCTCATCAGAATCTGCTGCTGTTAAAAGACATTTTTGTCTCTCCATCATCAGGTTATATCTTTTTCTTCTTTTTTCTTTCATTTTTTTTGACAGAGTTTCTCTGTAGCTTTGGAGCCTGTCCTGGAACTAGCTCTTGTAGACCAGGCTGGCCTCGAACTCACAGAAATCTGCCTGCCTCTGTCTCCTGAGTACTGGGATTAAAGGTGTGCACCACCACCACCTGACTTCAGGTTATATCTCTCAAAGGCAAAAATGAAACCATATTCATATCCACATTCTCAGAGCAGAGCTCCATACTCACAGGCTCAGAAAATGAATGGTAAGTGAATCATGAAATGGGTAAATAAATAAATTAGAATACATTTAGCTTGCTATCTGATTTGTCCTCAAACACTTGGCCAAGGCGGCTGTAGCAATGGCCAGGCCTTCTCACAATAAGGGAGATGTTCCATGTTCATTCCTTAGTGTGGTCTTTTCTCTTCATTCATCTTTACTCATAATTTACCAAGTAGACCTTGTTGTGACCTGAAGGTGCCCTGCCTTTCTGTATCTTGGATCTCCCATTGGGAAACACATTTTAAGAGGGCCTGTGCTCATCTCTCTTATTGGCTCCTGTGTCCCTGATACCCGACACAGTGCTGAATAAAAAGCAAATGTCAGTATGTGAATAAGTGAATGAATTAATGAATGAAATTAGATACAGAATTATATAGCTAATCAATTTGTAAGACTATTAGAGTTGGGCAGTGGTGGCACATGCCTTTAATCCCAGCACTAGGTAGGCAGAGGCAGGAGGATTTCTGAGTTCAAGGCCAGCCTGGTTTATAATCTGGTCAAGATTCCACGTGTGCTACACAGAGAATCCCTGTCTCAACAAACCAAAAACCCAAAACAAAACCAAAAATGTGTCCAGAAAGTGCTCTAGAGGTCTGGAGCAATAGCGCCATGCTTAAGACCACAGTCTTCTCTTCCAGAGGACCCAGGTTTGATTCCCAGCACTGACATGGCAGCTCACCACCAGTCTGGAACTCTGATTTCAAGATATTTTATGTCCCCTTCTGGTCCCTGTGGACTCTGTAAGTACGTGGTGCACAGACATACACATAGGCAAAATACCAACACACATAAAAGAAAAATACCTAAGCCTTTAGCCAGGCAGTGGTGTTGCACATCTTTAATTCCAGCACACAAGAGGCAGAGGCAGGCAGACCTCTGAGTTTGAGGCCAGTCTGACCTACAGAGTGAGTTCTAAGACAGCCAGGGCTACACAGAGAAACCCTGCTTCAGAAAAAAAAAATGTCAGAGTTATCGAGAAAGTTAATATCACTGAACACTTAATCAATTAAGTAATTGCAGCAATGCAAAACGAGCAGTGGCTACAAAGATAAATAAGAGCGGTCTTAAGTCATGGAGCAGACAATTCGGTAGGAGCTAGAAGACATGTGTGCGTAAATGCATGCCCATGCACAGTCTTTCACTTGCAAAGCTCTGAGAATAAACCAAATTAAGACACTGTGATAGTCACTGGGAGAAGAAATAGAATAGTCTAAATCTCAGGGGGCTTATTACCTAGTGGAGAACCCGCTGCATGCCTAAGAAGATAACTAATACGAACAAATGCTCTTTGCTCTTGGCCAATAGCAAAGATGATAACCTCCCAGCCCTCAGAAAGGAGTATACCATCATCCCTTTAAATGGCTTAAGACGTCTCACTCGTCCTTCCCCACCATTGCAGGGGCAGATCTGGTCCATCGCCATGCAGAAGTTATGCATCACGTGCAAGCAACAACGGGAGTCAGGGACTTGTTCATCCCACTCAGCTCCTCAACACCGGCTCTTATTTACCTTTCTGTTCTTCGAAGCGCTTAGCACACCACAACTTTGCAATAAATTACAATTAGTCATAACAGCACTGGTTTTCTGGGGTTTATTATTAGAGGCATTAATTTTTAATGTTTGCTATAGTCAGTTATGTGTAGAAGCTTGGGATGTATTTAATAATGATAACTCCCACCTCTCAGCTTGGGTGATGGGCTGGTGGGATATAACTACACTGAGCAACACTGGACGCTCTGAGCAGAAAAGGCAGACAGAAAGTGGGGGGAGGCAGGGCAGAGCCTTGAGCTGAGACTAGCCTCTGTGGGGTTTGAGAGCCATCAGGTCCTCGGCTGGACCTCAGTCCTTGACCTGCAGCCTAGAGGTCTCTGGTCCACCTGGCAGGACAAGCCCTAAAATAGCGTGATGTAAGCAGATTGAAAAAGACTCACAGATCAGAGATAGGCATTCTTAAAGGTTTCTAAGAAAAAGAAGAAACTTTCAAATGAAGGGGCAGGAGGCAAAAAAAGAAAAGGGCTCTCCCTTATTTACTACAGGTCTTTCCCCACAGGGGCGATTTTCAGTCTGCTATCTTTAATATACACCTTTCCTCCAATCATTCCTTAATCCCTGTTGATTACCAGCCACCCTAGGACTCCCATGTTCCCACCAGTTCTGGCTAGGGATGAACAACCGTCTTCCTCTCTACTCCTTTCTGGCTAATATGGTAAGATGCCGGGTCAGTGATAGTAGAAGGGGATTCTACCTCGACTCTATGTGAACTTGTATAGCATTGTCCATATCGCACGGTTTCTTCTGCACACAACCTGGAGAAACTTGATGCCAAAGTATTGCCAATGGAAATTGCCTCATTCGAAAGCTTCTGAAGCTGTGTTCCACACATGAGATTGGGAAGCGCCAAAGACAGCTGTCATCCTTGCTAGACCAGTGTCTGTCCTTCAATAGCCATAGCTATTGGAAGGGAAGGTAGCCATGACTCATTTCAGCATCATTTCTGGAACTGCTGACCGTATGTGTGATCAGTGATTGGGGTATTCAAGTAGGACCCCAGCCAGGGTCACCAGATTAGTAAAAATAAATAAGCCATGACATTTGAATTTGTTGTTAATATATGATCATTTGCTTTCAAATATAGAATCATTTTCCATAAGGACCTTGGAGTGAAAATCTTATGTGCTTAAATTCTACCTCAATTACCATCTAAATATGCATCTATTATCACAGGAATAAAATGTTACCAAAATTACCAGTGATTGTGAAAGCTGTTCATTTTCTGAGCAAAACTGTTTAGAACTTGCAAATTGCTAAATATGGGGAAGAGGAAAATGAGTGGAGAGTTAGCAGGAGTGTGTTATCACAACAACGGTAAGAAAAGCATTGTTCCTTCTTGTCATCACCGGTGTGCACTTCCAAGTAAACAATTAAAGGCAGAGTCGTAGGGAAGAGACAAGATCACTACGCACAGCTGAAGATTTTTAAAAAAGAAATCTAGCATTCATGATATTAAGCTTAATCATCTTGAAGAAAGGTGCTGAGCACGTATTTAATTGTTTGGGGGCCTCAGTGCTTGCTTCTCCTCCAGCCACTGGTGAGTGGGAACATGATTTTAGGGTGATGGTCATCCTTGGGCTGAAAGCCAAGCCAGTGGTGAACAGAGCAGAGAATTTATTCTTTCTGCCTATGACATTAAAATTTAAACATTTGACTCCCAAGATTTACAGAAGTAATATCTTAGGGACAAGTAAACTTTTAAAATAAATTGTAGCATTCAGCCTTGTGACCTAAATGCATTCTGATAGGAGTAATTGGATTTAGCTGAATACTGAAGTTAACATTGCCTCTTCAGAATTAGACCCTAAATTGTATCCAATCCTCCCTTGATCCTCTCTCCGTATGTGCCCTCTCCATGCCCTCCTTCTCCCTTCAAGCCCTCCATACCCACTCTGCCCTTTGCCTCCCCATCCTGGTCCTCCTCTCTCCTGGCCTTCCTCCGTCCTTGCCCACCTCTTTCTTTCTCTTTTCTTGCCCACCATTTCTTCTTGTCACCCTCTCTAAAGAGATAGGCAGTTCCCTCCCAAAGAAGG
Organism: Myodes glareolus; assembly: GCF_982192425.1. Classification (NCBI taxonomy): domain Eukaryota; kingdom Metazoa; phylum Chordata; class Mammalia; order Rodentia; family Cricetidae; genus Myodes; species Myodes glareolus. The sequence goes on from NC_142030.1 coordinate 66,370,632, forward strand.
TAGGTTCTACAAAGGGCCTAAAACAATGAGTGAATGATTTCTATTGGGCTAGGCTCCCTCGGCTGCCTTTCTCACTCAACAGAAGTCTATCACTTATGTCAGAGTTACATGTTTCTGTTCATTTGAACACTCTGGGCCAGTGTACTCGCTTTTCCAGCATGGGTGGTCATACCTTGTGATTGGGATAACAGAAAGGAAGGGCCCTCTCTGTTGTTCTCTGTCCAGAGATTTCTGTCCCACTGCTTGCCCCTCACCCTTCAGGGTTCTCCTGGCTTCCTTTGCACAACTCTCTTGCCCAACTCTTGTCAACTCTCAGCAGAGACTTGGCTTTGGAGGGGAGTCCAAGACAAAGACACACAAGCCTGAATTTTCCCATGCCATGCTCTGGTTTACACCTTTCACTGACTGCTAAGATGGAAAAAGTAGTGAACTTACAAAGCTTAAATGCAATTAAAATACATTAAAAGAAAAAAAAAGTCCTCTATACCCCAAGTCTCCACATGACCAACAAGGAAAGCAGCAGACACACACGCAGGCTCCTGCAAATGGAGTAGTGTTGCTTTAACCCTGCATGGGACCCAATCCACCTGTACATGGGTCAAGACTACATCCTCAGAAGCTCGATGACTTGGGCATGCTACAACATGCCATGGCAGAGCCCTGCCAGTGCAACCTAAAGCAGTAAACATGCCAGCGTAATTAATGTCTTAACAACTTATTACAATCCTCACATAATTAATCACAGAAGCTAAACATGCTGTCTCACCCTCCTAATGTGCTAATGTTCTAATTATTATGCCTCAATTAAAGAGAAGTCGGTGCTCCTTGCTTAGAAGTGCATGCTTAATAAAGGCTCATGGGTGACTGCAACCAGCAGTACTATATGGTAGAGGGGAAAGAGGAGAAGGTCATCTATGTTCAGGCTTCCAGGCAGCTTCAGACAAGAGTCATTCCCTCTCTTTCTAGTTCCTCTTTGGATGAACAGTGATTTCTTTGACTCCCCTAGGGCTTAGAGATGCCTCCCAGAAGATGGAACGGGAGACCAGAGGGGTCTGTTACATGTGCAGGTGTGTGTATCTGTTGGCCCACATCCTCCTGTGCTGCCACCGGTGTTACCAAGTGAGGAATAATCAGAGCTTCTCCCAGTCTTTCCTTGCCTTCCTGTGATCATCAATGCAAAGAGGAAATGGCAGTGGCAAAAGTGACAGCAACAGTACAGCATCCGTTGCAATAAGAAAGCAGCCTTGGAGTCCCAGAGGTTGACCAAGGGTGGGGAACAGAGGGACGGAGATGACAATGGATGATGGAAACAGAAGATGAAAGGCTAAGAGTTTCATGACAAACTTTGTTTCTATCATTAGAAAAGTTCCAGGAAGCTTCCACGCTTTAAATGCCAACATCTTAACTTCCAAGGCTTAGTTCTCCTCTTGCTTTAGTTGCTGCTGACTGCTGCTGACTCCTTTTATTGCTCATTGCTCCTGGAAGTTGACGATTCACTACTGCAGAAGGCTAAGGCAATGTCAATCAAACCGAAATAATAAGCCTCTAACCAGAACACCTAGAGCTATGTCTCTGGCTTCTAAAGTCAGGAGTCATAAGCCTACAGTTCTCAGAGCTTAAAATGATAAGCCCTTGTGTCTATCCATTCAGACAATCAGCCTTCGTCAGTCAAGAACCCAGGCCTACTAACACTAGCAAACTGTTCCTTACCAATGCACAATTTGCATACAGATAGACCAAAAAGACACCAGCCAACTCATTGGTAGCACCTTTATTACCCTAAACCCACTACATCTATGCTCATACTCTGGATTCTTCACATACCATACACACATGCACATATGTGCATACACATACACATACGTGCATACACGTGCACACAAACTTTAAATTAAGGTGGATTGTTGATAATAATAGTTTAGAAAGGAAACAGAAATTCCTAGAATACTCACAAAAGTTTGGGAGGAGCTGCAGATCTTTGAATGGGATGGATGTCCTTTTCTTGATCTATAAATCTGACTCTTAATTCTTTTGTATCCACATCCAAAATCTATGAGTTCCATGTTCAGTCTGTAGACTCTAAATGCTTCCTTCACCTTGTATCCATCACCAGCACCCGTGTGTTCATGTGTAAAGCCTCCCTCTTAACAAATACAGTTGAATTTTAATAAATCTCTGTTTTTGAGCTTGCCCCCTTCAGACTTCTGTCCATATATATGTATGATCAGGTAAGATAATCCATTTAAAGCCCAAATTAGATCATGTTACTCGTCTGGCTTTTCATACCACTCCTTACAATGTTCTACAAGGCTTAGATAGCTCATTCTTTCATTAATTCCCTGACCTCATCTTCTACTACTTCCCCAACTCCATTCACTATGGTTCAATCTTACCTAGTAACTATAGAAGGCAAGTCCCAAAAGCTCCTGGATATGTGTGTGGCTCACCTTTGTCCTCTGTGGGTCACTGCTCAGATGGCACCCTTTCACTGAGCTCCACCCACACCTCCACATCCTCCCAGTTATCTGTCTGCAATTCTACGGCACAGCTACATGGCTGGTGTACATTCAGTGTATATTTAAACCCAATAGCTGAAGGCATGAATATCCATCTGTTTATCTGATGCAGAGTGTCTGCTCATTCGCTAGAGTGGCTGAAAATGTGTGAGCAAAACACCCCACAGTGGTCGGAAAGTATCAAGTGTTGTGAAGGCGTCCTTAAGTAGAAGATGGAGTACGAACTGAAAAGATGAGGAGTGCTGTGTCTTCAAGGCCCTAGAGATTCCTCTCTTACCAGCACTGTCTGCCATGGTCCCCAAACGCTGCATCCCTTCTTACTGTCTGTTTAAAATGGCAGATTTTTGCCACTTCTCTGGAGGCTTAGAATTGGAACATTTATAAATACAAATAGAAATAACAGTTGCTCTTTCCAGGGCAGGAATTCAAAGAGGATTTTAATTGTCAGAGATGATGGATTGTGAAGTGGCCAGACCACTGTGCATTCTTCATAAGCTGCTTCTTGGAATTCAGTGTTGGAACAAGAAGACAGCTTCAAACTCTGATACAAAATTTGTGGGATAGGCAGAGGCTCCAGAGGCCATGCAAAGCTGAAGCACAGGGTTTGAAGAACAGAATGAGCTAGCTTCTGCTAGCTCGCTCTCTCTCTCTCTCTCTCTCTCTCTCTCTCTCTCCCTTTCTCCCTCCCTCCCTCCCTCCCTCTCTCCATCCCTCCCCCCATCCATCCCTCCCTCCCTCTCCTTTACTAGCCTTAGTTCTTGCTCTCCACTCCTTATCTGTTTTTTACGAACTTGTTGTACGGCTCAGGCTGGCTTTGAACTCATGATCTTGCTTCAGCACTGGCATGGAAGGATTACAATCAGCATGCCTAGTTTCTTTCTTGAGATTAGAGCAGCAGTACCCTTTCAGTCCTACCAATATCTTGAACAGATTCATCTAGGTAGGAAGGAAGCAGCAGAGTTTAGATTTCCCAGGGAAGGTGGTGTGCTTGTACATATTTACCAAGAGCCAATAAAATAATCAAGAATGGGTTATATAAGTCAGGATCTTTAAACTGACTGGAAAACTGCTGCTTTCAGGGTCTTCTGAAAGCAAACTGTCTCCCCAAATATCTAGGTCTTTGATTGGTAGAGAAGATAAAGTGGTGGCCTCAAGAGGTCAGATGACTTCATCAGAAAAGGATCTTGGCTAACATTCTTGCTCTCATCTGTGGGAGCCACACCTTGGAACAACATTGCTGAGACTCCCATGACACAGTGTCTGTTAATGCACTTTTCAGGATTTATTATCAGTCTGTTATTGTCAAAAATAATTTAACAACTTATTTCCCCAAACATGGTAGCTTAAGACACCTCCTATTTGCAGCCATTTAGGGAGTACTAATCCAGGCTGAACTTGCTTGACCTGGCTGGGCAGTGACAATCTCAGCTGGCTTCATTTGTTTAATTAAATTTGGACCAATCTATCTGCCCAAGGTTCCATGATGAAAACAATCTCTTGTCTCCAAACAGTCTTTTGGTTTTCATCTTTCTTCTGGAAACAACATTCTTGCCCAGGTTTTATGGCTTCATAACAGTTAAAGGCACATGGGAAGCAAAGCCCAGCCTTGGGAAAATGCCTCAACCCTTTTCCCATGCCATGCCTGCTAGCATCTTACCTGCAGAAGGAAATCATGTAGATAAATCTCTACTGACAAAAATGGCCATCCCATAGTAGGTGAATAGATACAGGGAGGGGGTGAAGCCCAGGTCAGAATATACTTTTAAATATAAAATTCATAAGAGCTGATGCATGTTAGACATCAGAGAATGAGCAGAAATCTTAATTTCTCAATTTTGGATTCTTCTAGATCCCAGTGGTCATTTTCTTCTGTCATCACCCCTTTCTTTCCAGTCAGTTAAATCCGAGAAACTTCCTCACCAATATCCAACAGGGAAAACAGGATACTACATTGGTCAGATGGACCAAGATTTGAGTCCCCGATCTATTTTCTCAAAATAATCATATTGAGTAAATCATTTAATTGCCTCAAGCCTTAGTTCTTTAGATTCCTCAGGTGATTTTATTCAGGATGATAGCTGTAGATAACATCTAAGTATTGGTGATTTTAAACTTAATGAGAAGCTCATCCTTGAATCCCATATTTGTATATCTCTCATTCCACATGCTTGAATATCCACTAGCATCTGAAACTAAATATATCAAGGAAGAACTCCTAATTCTTCCTCTAAATATCTTCTCCCTCTATCCTGTTCCTAATGACATTAAGTAACAGTTTCACGCCTCCAGTTAATTGGAAACCAAACCTTATTATTATCATTTTGTTATATTTAGTATTTAATCTACCAGGAAATTTTATTGATTACGCCTTCAAAACAAGGGGAGGTGAGTCTGTTTGGGGATGGGGATAGATGTCAATACAGAAGGAAGAACAAGTAACAAAATTTGATTGATAAAGCCTCATTATATATACATATATATTTATATAATATATTACAACATACATATATGTACATAAGATGTATATAATATATATTATATATACATTACATAATATATATATATATATATATAATCAAATAAAGTTATGCTGCTTGAGCTGGCAAAGCTTCCAAGAAGATTAATCGATTATCTAACAAAAATTCCAGTACCAGGTATGAGAAATATCCGTTTAAATTGTTGGTCATGGGAGTTCAAGTGATACCCAAAATGATATAAGCTATTGTTTTTGCCATTGACTGCCTCTCAGAGGGGAGGTTGAAGACAAGTTCTTATTGCTGAAGACACAGAACACTTAGAACACAGGATTTGGGTTATTGTAGCTGGATCTAAGGTGAAGCCTTCTTCCTGTGGTCTAGTTTCCATAGTTTCAGAAAGTACTGTACAAATTAGCTGCCAGGGAGAGAAACAATGAATTGGGTCTGTGAATCAAAACGTAGACCAGCATGGTAGATAGTTCTAAAGACATAATAATGCCATTCATATGTTGGCAGTAACCAGCAACTATCTAATTGAACTTAAGGGCCATTCAACAGGAGGGAAATCATGCATGGTACCTGAAATCCAGCCAACTCTTCAGGGCCAGTGAGATTAGAGATCCTAGAAAAAAACCTCCTACTGCCCCTTTACTAGACAAGTATAATTCCTAACTACAGTCTGAAACTTATCCTTATACCCACAGATAAGTGTAGCTCTCATCCCTTATCAAACAAACTTCTTTTTACACCAAATGGAGACCATCACAGAAAGTGGAAACCAGACAAAATGTAGAGATCATGGGGGAACCCAGATCCAGACTATACATCTTCAAAACATATCCTGCACCCGGGGTCCAAGGACATCAGTGAAGGATGGACAGACAGATTGTAAGAGGCAAAGCAGGAACTGTGGCGAGACTATCTCCTAGAAATGACTGCCTAAATAAGATCTGAACATTAGCAACATTTGCAGTCATACTAATGTATGAGGAGGGGAAAATATCATAGAGTCCCACCTGGTACAAAGAAGCACAGGCAACCAATGACTGCTGGGAGAATTAGCCTGTCACAGGGATGAGCCCCCTAATTGGTTATTCAATATGAAGTATCAGCCCTGAAATCATATACATACAAACAACAGAAACAAACTCATCAGGCTATGAATTTGTCTGTCTGTCTATCTATCTATCTATCTATCTATCTATCTATCTATCTATCTACCTATCTACCTATCATCTATCCATCTATCTCTCTACCTAACTATCATCTATGATATGTCTATCTACCTATCTATCATCTATGGTATATCTATCCATCTATCTATTTACATATCTATCATTTATGATTTATCTATCTACCTATATATCATCTATGATGTATCTATCATCTTTCTATCTATCTATCTATCTATAATAACAAAAGCAAAAGAGGTCATCATTTTAAGAGAGAGATGCAGTGAAGAGGGAATAGGAGGTTTGGGGGGAAAGGAAACATGGAAAGTGTTGGAGGGAGGAAAGGGAAAGGGGGAAATAACATCATTATATTCTAATTTTAAAATACATTTGAAATTTTTACAGCTATTTTAAAACAAAAAGGAAAATGTCAAAAAAAAAACCTATCCTGAATGCAGTCTCTTTTCTTCAAGTCTACTGCTAGGACTTTTATGCAAAGTGCGTACCCCACATGGATTGTTGCATTCAATCAAGCTATCAGCCAGGCGGAGTCAGATCTTGTGTCATTTCTGCTGGGAGCTTTTCATTGCTTCTCATCTCACTCATTACAGAATGCAGATTCCGTGTGATAGCAACCAGGCCCTCACATCCACGACACCCTGTGCTGCACTATCTCTTCTGCTCCAGGCAGCTGACTTCTCCTCACTCATCTCCAGGCTTCCGCCTGTCTACCTTCTCCACTCTGCAATGCTCTTTTCCTTAGATTCTTTGACAATTCCTTTGCTTCCTCCAGGTCTCTTCAAAGATTAACTTCTCTTTAAGCTTTCTAAGTCTATCCTCTTTCCTTGCTTTATGTGTTTTCTATGCTTATAAATAACTATCGTGCTCACTTGCACTTATGTATTTCACATGTTTATATCAGGCACCAGATTATAAGGTTCATACAACGTATAGCTTTGTACATAACTCACATTGTTCTACTCCTTGAGCCTAGAATATTGTCATTGGTGCTCAGTACATATTTGTTGAGCCAACAAATAAGGGTAATAGAAATATAATACAAATACAAGATGATATGTGTAAAAATTTAGCACAGCCTCTGCTGCATAGTAAATGTTCAAGAAATAATAGCACAAAATAAACAACAAATCGAATCTAAAGCTCTAATAGGCTCAGTCCCACCTCTGACTTCACACCCTGTGATTTTACTAATATTTTCCAATGCATTTTTTCTTTTTTTGAGGCCCAAATAAATTCTATCCCCCCTCCCTCTCACTCATACCTGAAGCACAGCAGATGTTCAATACCTTTTTATTCAATCAAAGGGAAAGTATTCAAGTCTTGATTTATGGTGACTATTCAGGATTTCCCCCTGAAGTTGATGAGATTCCAAAGGGTTGCTTTGGGGAATGAGGAGTTGGGGGGTTGACTCAGAGTCAGCTACAAGATGCAAATCCCAGGAAGCACTGAGGATTTCTGGCTTGATGGATGCGTGTTGACTGCCCTAAAAGCTTTCTCTCCAGTCTCCAGGCGCCCCCGCCCCAGAACTCCTCATTCCTGTGAGGGTGCTTATCTACTTATATCTGAAATTATCCTCCAAACAATAATAACAACCATCACAAGAAAAAATGTTTGTCTATGGAATGCATTTCCCCTTAAACTTATACAGTAGACAGGTAAGATCCATCCTCCCAGTAGAAAATTGACAACTGAGAGTTTCTAAATGTACCTGAAGAGGTTCCAGCATGATTTTCTGAACTGCACTCACAAAGACAGGAATCACGGTTCATTTGTGAACAGCATCTGCCTTCTTGGAGGTGCAGGGAGGGGAAAAAAAAGAACAACACAAAAACGACCACCAGAGACATTCAACACAATATCCCCAAATCTTAATGCTTAAAAAGCAGCAGTGGTTTGAGCATGTTTTCATGTCTTACTACATAACTCAACCTCATTCCTCACTCGCCTGGCTCATGGCAGACACTCATCACTGCAGCATACATTTATGGAGCATCTGCTTGTGTTTCGCACTGAACCCGAGGCTTCAGTAAGCAGACATGATCACAGCAGAGGCTCAATAATCCTAACAGGAAACAACTCGGAAATGTTACAAGGTGGTGTGTGATTAAATGTCCAGCAACAGCATGCAGACAATACACAGTTTTAGAGTTCATTAGTGATCAGCCCCGGAGGCAGACATCTCTAGAGAAAGCTGCATGAAAGAGGTAATACTGAGTTAAAGGCTTAAGAAAGCAAAGATTTGAATAGACAAAGAGTATTTATTTTTTTTAAAACAAAAGAAAATCACATAAATACAGGGATGGGAGAGAACAGGCTGTGTCAGTTTGGGACTCAAGTTTTCTATGCATTTTACATAAAAATGTATCATTAATAAAAGATCAAACATAAAGTCTAGGATCTTCAGTTTGCAATATCGCAAATGTAAATGTTATTAGTGCTTAAAGAAAGTTGTAAAAGATGGTTGGACTAACATACTTTTTTAAAGGTACAGAGCTACTCAAGGATTTGTTTTTTTAATCAAGTTTAAAATTCTTCCTGGATGACAACTCCTGAGATTTCATTCCTAGTTCTGACTCCAATGGCAGGTGGTCATGGCTCCACAATCAATAAGATGGGCTGACAGCACCCCTCTCCGCTTTAGCTGCTATAAGAACCCCATATCCCTAGGACACTTCCCCACTCTCTGAAGACCACATAAGGGTGCCCCTCCCACTCTGCTAAATTCCAAGAAGCTTTATATGGGTGGACTTCCTGTACTGGAACAACCGTCATTTACACCCATTTTACAGACCGAGAACCTTTATTGCTTCTGCTACCTCACACCCGGATCCTTCAAGTTTCATCATCCACGGCAGACAAGAACATGCTTGGTCCTCTCTAAGAGCTGAGAGATGAACTGAAAACAAGGATTTCTTCAATAGCTCTTTGCGCCAATGAGGTTTGCATGGCCATCTGCGGCAAAGACATATCCACTTATTTTCTTGGAGACAGAGGAAAGAAATTTCCCAGCCCTTTTTACTACTAGATCCTTGTTCTAGAATTGTTGGTCACAAGGTCCCAGTACAATTCCCATCGCTGATTTTTTTTTTTTTTTTGTGGAAGCCAAATGGGAATTGCCCTTCACTCTTCATTTTTCTTCTGAACATAAAAATCCATCCACTAGTGTCACTGAAATAGGAAAAGTCACATAGATGTATTGGTCTAACCCAACACTGCTAAAATGTTTATTAGGTCTGAACCAATTTAGATAATATAAACCCAGCCTACATATACACATGGGCACACTTTGTATACAGGACACTGAATAGGCAAAATAGTTTGATGATTTACATTGGATCTCTGCTTTCCAATGAGCCACATTAAATATAGCCTCAAGCCAAAAAATTTACTTGGCTCCACACTATATATGTTTTTCACATTAACAAGAACAAAAAAAAATCTAATCTTCATTGCTAATAATACAATATATTAAAATCTTTGTTTCTGACTAGTCATGGTAAACTTGTGAAATGATAAAATTAAAATACACTGTATTGACCAAATTCTCACAATGGAAGAATTAAAAATGGGGCTAGATCTTACTGTTTCACATGAGGCTGATCTACTGTGCTTCTCCTGACATTTCTTGTACTGGAGCATACATTATTCACACCGAGACTTCAGCAGCTATATGTTCCCATAAGCTAGGCATATAAAGCCTACAATATATTGTGTCTCCATTTAAAGTAGCATATTCCGACTTCATTTTTTTTTTGAGAAAGAAGTAAGCTTCAATTTTCTGCAATTAATTACTTCCAGTGATATTTCCATAGTAGGCCCCTTGATGGTCATTAAAGAAAGGTCCAGGTTGGTTATCACTAAGGTGAACAGCTATCTCAGCTGCCAATTAATGACATTGGGCATTGAGGTGTCAGGTGTTTTCATCACAGTCCCAATGAGAGTAGAATTCGTACCAAATGGCTTGCATGCAGACGCCTATGCTGAAGAAGTTACCAATAGCTGGATGGATGAGGGTACTGAGGGGCTCAGGGTTTTGTCACTGATGAAAGCCATTAGTCTTCCCAGGCAGGAGGGCCTAAGGAACAAGTGGTAGAGTGGGTATCAGAAAAGTCCAGGGACAGTCCCAGTAAGGGTGAACTAATTCACAGAAGCAGCACACTAAAACAAGAGATGTTATGGCTTGTTTCCCCACATCCTCTGGTCTCTTGCCGGCAGACTACTGGCCAAATCCAAGCAATGACCAAAGGACTAAGCAACCTGGTAAATGGGGTCTCTACTAGACCATAAGAGCAAAGCAAGGCAGGATAAAGAAGACTATGATTTTCTGAAGACAGTTTGATGCTTTGGGACAATGGTCTTTTATCCTTGTAGCATGAGGGCCGGCTTGTTGGGGTTTCTGTCCCGCCCGGTACCCCAACAGCCAGCAATTCCCAAAGAGAAATTACACACAGGACTCCATAAGGTTATAAACTGATTGGCCCATTAGGTCAGGCTTCTTGTTAATTCTTATAACTTATATTAACCCATTATTCTCATCTATGTTAGCCATAATGGCTCCGTACCTTTCTCAGCTGGGCAAGTTACATGCTGCCTCTTCATTGGTCTGCGCAGGAGTGCTGGAGGGAGCTCTGCTTCCAGAATACTCCCAGTCTCTTTGCTCCACCTCTACTTCCTGTCTGGCTTTCCCATCTATACTGCCTGCCTGGCCAATCAGCGTTTTATTAAAATGATTGACAGAATACAGACAATTCTCCCACATCATTTCCCTCTTTTTTTTTTAAACAATGGAAAATACCCATAGTCCATTTGTTGGGAATGTGGGCATAGTATTTCAGGCTACTTCCTGCTGGTTGGGGGCGCTGATGATCTTATGGGGGCCTAAAGAAAATTTAAAGTTATAATCAAGTCCTGACTTGATTGAGTATCCTGTGAGTCTTGATCATCTCAGGCAGCAGTCTTGAATCTGTTCTGGATGTAGAACTCTGTCATCTGGGCCATCTCTTCCTACCAGAGATTGCTCAGGAGGTCTCCCTTGGCCAAAGATGATTTTTCTTAACTCTGAATAAATCTAGAGCCTCTCATTTTCTGTGGAAACAAAAGCAAAATCTCTTCTCCAAAGTAACATACCTTTTGACTTCAATTTTGAAGCCAAGGTATTTTCAAAATACCTATCTTGGATTAGTTCAGCAGCATTTATAAACAAAAGTTCTTTAGCAGCTGTTGTTTCTGCCTCAGCATTCAAACAATTCAAAGAGAGCATAATAGCATACAGTATCAAGATTCTCTGTATATTTTCCATCTTTATTTTAACCTCTATTTCTTCCTATTTTTACTTTTACTTTTTGAGACTGGTTCTCTGTATATCTTTGTCCTGGAATAACTCTGTAGACCAGGCTGTCCTTGAACTCACAGAGATCCTCCTGTCTCTGCCTCCCCAGTGCTGGGATTAAAGGTGTATGCTACCACACCTTGAACTCACAGAGATCTGTCTCTGCCTCCCAGGCATTGGGATTAAAGGCGTGTACTACCACACCTTGAGGTCACAGAGGTCAATCTACCTCTATCCCTTGAAGTCACAGAGGTCAATATGCCTCTGCCTCCCAGGCATTGGGATTAAAGGTGTGTACCACCACACCCAACTACTCTCTTTCTTTCCTTTTAACTTTAAGAACTTTAACTTTTAGCCTGCATATACACACTGTAAACCATTTAGAGGTTTTCTTCCTCTTTGAATCTCTCTTTACTGTATATTTTTCTTTTTCTGACCATATGAGTCTTTAATTTACTAAGCAATATGGAGAGCTGTGGCTTTGATGGCTAGATCCAGCTCATTCCTTAGCTTTTCAGCCTCAAGGCTGAGGTACCAGCCAGAGCTGTGTTCACTGCCACAACTCTATGGCGTTTCAAGGTCCTTGCCAGCAAACAAGCTACAGCATTCTGCTCACAGACCACACTCAGTCGGACTGCCTGCCTGAAAGAGTCAGAGTTTGCTCTGGCAGGACAGCCCAGAAAGACGGCACTTCAAAACAGCGCAGTTTTTTTCCTGCTATGGCTGAAAACCAAAAAGCATGCATTCAACCCTTCATCAACACCGTTTAAGTGCTTCGCAGCAGGACCTCCCAAAAGAGCTGCAAGGTTTTGCAGCTAAAGCTGAGTCAGGAAGCCTCTCTTAAATGAGAGCATTGCTTGCCTCTAGCAAGCAGAGCAGACCTGAGAAATTGCTGCCACCAAGAAAACATGCTTCACTCTATTCTTTCCCAAGCTTTCCCAGGCTTTCTGTGGATTCTGTTATCCACACATTGGCGCCATATGTAACATGAGGGCCGGCTTGTTGGGGTTTCTGTCCCTCCCAGTACCCCAACAGCCGGCAAGCAACAAAGAAAATCACTCACAAGATTCCATAAGGTTATAAACTGATTGGCCCATTTGGTCAGGCTACTTATTAGTTCTTATGACTTATCGTAACCCATTATTCTGATCTATGTTAGCCACATGGGCTCAGTACCTTTCTCGGTGTGACAGCTTACATGTTGCCTCTTCGGTGGTCTGTACAGGAATGCTGGAGGGAGCTCTGCTTCCAGAATACTCCCAGTCTCTTTGCTCCACCTCTACTTCCTGTCTGGCTTTCCCATCTATACTGCCTGCCTGGCCAATCAGCGTTTTATTAAAATGATTGACAGAATACAGACAATTCTCCCACATCATATCCTGTCACTTGTATTATTTTTAATTAAATGCTGATTGGCCAGTAGCCAGGCAGGAAGTATAGGTGTGGCAACCAGGCAGGAAGTAGAGGTGGAGCAATGAGAATTCTGGGAAGAGGGAAGTTTCAGTCTGTAGTTGTCACCCAGACACAGAGGAAGCCAGACACAGAACGAGCAAGATGTGATTGCCTCACTGAAAAAGGTATCAAGCCATGTGGCTAACACAGGCAAAAATTATGAGCTAATGGCCCAATCAGTTTATAACTAATATAGACCTCTGTGTGATTCTTTGGTACTTAAAGGCTGCAGGACCAGGCGGGACAAGAAACCTCTGTCAACAGTTCGAGGGTTCATAGGGCACAATACAAACAAGGAATAAACAACACATTGGTTTATTCACATGCCTTTAGTCATACCTTTTGTCTGCAAGAGTGGGGTGCTTTTATAAGAGTAAAACCCCCTTACAACATTCCACCATCTGATGCACACATAAAATACTGGTGTAAAAATGGCTCTGGACTGAATACACATCGATGCTTTTTAATGTGTTAGTAAATATAGTCGTTGGTTGTTCCCGGAGAGAATTATGCATCATCAACTGACATAAAAGGGAGTGTAATGTCATCTTCAATTGCTGTTCTAAGAAACAGGATGAAATTATGAGCAATTAGGAAAAGAAATACTGTATCCCTATGGCAGCTCAGGTTTTACTGAAAATCCTGTTGGACTGGTTCTGCCAGCCATCACATAAACCTGGAAGGCCTACGCCCAGGCAGAGGGAAGAGTTATGACTTGGGAGGATGTTTCCATGGCAAAGCAGTGGGGAATTTAAAGCCCTGGAGTAGCTTGGAGCACATCAATGGCACAAGGTCAATGAAGAAAGCTGTTCTAAACATGAGGAGTGTTTACAAGCATTCTGTAAATGTGATTTAGAAAACTCTTATCTCAGAGATGCCAATATTTAAGATAACAAATGACTCCCGAGAAAAGCAAAAGCAGTCCCCTCAAGGGAATCGCGTGCTAAGAAAATTCAGATCTAGATCTCAGAAAATGGGAATCAGGGCTATGGCTCCATTCTACACAAACCGTATCTGTCTTCAGAAGTAGATTTTCAATTTGGGCTTGGCCATAGATGATGACTCTGTAATGCCAATCAATTAACTTTCTCCTTGGGAAAAGAAACACTTTCTAAGACTCATTTGTTCCAACACTGGGGAAGGCCTTGTATTGACCTCTGAAATATTACTGAAAGAGGGCTTGGGCTGTTCAAACTATGAAATAAACTATAATCCCTCCACCCTGGCATTCAAGGTCTTAATCCATCTTTGCAGACTAGCTTCCCAGTGTTTCCCCCACTGTGGCGGGCATGGTCGATCGATAATTAACCAGACCAATTTAATACAAAAAAATTAGCTTTTAATAAAAAGGGAAAAGCTTACAAGACCAGAGATCCCATGAACACCAAACGAGACGGGAACCACAAAAGAGGAAGTGGCAAGGCACTTCAATCTTATATTTGTTTTGTGTAGCCTGAAGGGGACACACCTTAAGCAGAATGTGATTGGCTGAGATTCCCCATCACCCCACAAGCCTAAATTAGTACCCCTCATCACTGATTATTTTTATCATTTCCTCTATTACTTACCCCTATTTTTGCTGATAATCAGTATTTTTCCTTCATGGTGACCTTCCCTATTAAACATTTCCTGACCTCAGCGAATACTAATCGCTCCATTTTTTGAACACTTGCAGTGTTTAATTTCTCAGTGTAAATGAGTCTTTATTCCACCTTGCATTACAGACACTCGTGTGCATGACGACTGTTATAAACAATGGTGGAAATACCCGGCAGGGAGAATTCAACCCTTTTGTAAATCCTTCAATATCTAGCATAGAATCCAGACACAGGGATTGTGGCTCTGGCCAGGGTGCTGAACTGAACTGATCTTGCTGGTATTAGTCAGCATAAAGCAATCAGATACTTACTTTAAAGTAAAAACTATCTCAGGACTTCCTATCCCACCAAATCAGAGCTAAATATTGATTCTTTCAGCCCACCTTAGGAGAAGGTGCTTCTTCACAAAGGGAATACTATACTCTGGATATTTTTCTCAGTCTATGAGATGGTTAACTCCAGAAGGTATTTTCCAGCCCCCTTCAGCCTCTCCAAAAGTGACTTCACTCATTCTCACAGTGTAAAATTCCTATATGTTGGTATTTCTAAATATAAACTCTTAGATCACACTTCTTTCCAAAATATCCAGTCCTATATTTGTCTCCTAAGTACATCCACCTGGATGTCCCAAAGACATCTCAAGTTCAACACGACATATTTGAAATTCACAATCTCCTCATTTCTACTCTTCCCACTCCTCTTCATTGCAAATTTTCATTTCAGGTAACAGAATCTTCATCAATCATATTTCATCTATCAACGTGTCACCTGCATGCCCGTGGAAGCGACTGCACGGTGAAGAAGTGCACCTGGCCCACACCCTCCCACCCTCCCACCCTCCACAGAGCCCTGCCTCCAGGCCTACACTCCTTTAAGCATAAGCCTGATCCATTCACTGTTCCACTTAATACATTTCGTGACTCTCATCAGTTAAAGAGCAAACTCGAACTCTATTTCATGACAAAGGCTCTTTATAACCTTGTTTTTCAATGGCAGTTCTCATGAGTCCTATTCACTCAGAACGCCATGTTCTTTCTATCTAAAATATTCTCTCTCAGTTTAATCTTCTCTACAAAACAAATTCCTACTCATTTCCACAGATTTAAATACCACCTCCATTTTCACAACCTTTTTCTGATTGACTTTTTCCATCTTTAACCAAGAAAGTCTTATGTACTGATTCTTTGATTCTTTTAATATCATCGTTTTTGTTTTTCCCCCCCATTCACTTCCATCTCATCTGTGGACAGTGTTTGTGTGCCATGTACTATTTCAGGTACTGGAAAAAGAGGGATGACTACCAGACATGCTGCCCTTTGATACTCTTCAGATAACACACATTTCTCTATTAGCTGCTGTTCTCAAAAAATCTAAGAAAGCAACTTAAGAGGAGAAATTATTACTATTCAACATCTATGTATGTGTGGTAAAAATTCATGTGTGTGTGTGTGTGTGTGTGTGTGTGTGTGTGTATAAGACTTTCTTGGTTTGCAGGCATGCATATGTATGAAGGTATATGTGTACATGTGCATGTGGAGATCAGAAATGGACATTAGTTGTCTTCCTTTATTGTTCTCCATCTTATATGTTGAGGCAAGGTCACCAGTTGAGCCAATATAGATAGGCAGTTTGCTCCATAGATCCCCTGTCTTTGCCTCCCAGGAACTAGGACTACAGGTGTGTTGCCGTGCTCACCCAACATTTGAGCAGTGCTGGGAATGGGAACTCAAGTGTTCATGTTCACACAGCAGGTATTTATCTGCTAAGCCATATCCCCAGCACCTGAAGAAGACATTCTTTATTCTGTCTGTTGCTTCAAATGATAAGGATTGTTGTGCTTAGGCAGAACAGCATGGTGGTGTCATAAGGACGTGGTCAAGGGGTCTTTTAACCCCGTGGTCATTAGAAGTGGAGACAGAAAGAGGCTCACAATGAATCAAGCCTGAAGGTCGCACCACTAGTGGTCTAAGTTTCAAAAATCTTTCAAAACAGTGCTACTAATGAGGAATAAAATGTTCAAAACATGAGTCAAGAGGACAAAAGTATTCAAACTATTTTTCTTGGGTGTCTGTTGCTGTGATGAACACCATGACCAAAAGCAACTCGAGGGGGAAAAGAGTCTATTTGCTTACCCTCCCACATCACAGTTCATTGTCAAAGAAAGTTAGGGCAGAAACTGGAGATAGGGTACGGTTAGCTCAACCTTCTTTCTTATGCCATCCAGGGCTACTTGCCTAGGGGTGACACCATCCTCCAGGAGTTGGGTCATCCCACTTCAATCATTAATCAAGAACATGCCCTACAGGTTGTCCTACTGCCCGATCATGTGACAGAATTTTCTCAGGAAGATTTGCTCTTCCTGAATATGGTTAGGTTTGTGTCGCGCTGAGAAAAGGCCACCAGTACATGATAACGTCAAGGAGTAAAGTTTAGCATGCCTCTCTCCCTCTGACCCTCCCCGAACACTGATTATGATCCGGCAAGGGGAATGTGTGGCCTGGTTGTCCCTGGGTCCTCAGCAACTATTTGTTGGGTTCTAGTTATCTGTGTCTGAACAAATGGCACCTGAAACTTACACACGTGTTCAGTGCATATGTAATAAACACCCATTCATCAAAGTAAATGGCTGGTGCAGTGTGCAATTGGTTTCCCAAGTTTTCAGAGAGAGGGCAAGTAGGTTTTGCAAGGATTATCTATTCTTAACACATGGTGGCAAAACAAACCCATATAGCCATTTTCTTGGTCCCTCACAGAGAAAACGGGCTGAGATAGGACTGACTCGCTTAGACCTTCCATCTCTAGAAGCAGGTCACACTCCCTTCATAACTCTTTCTTGCAAAGGCATCTCAGGTAGAGAAAGATGAGGTGAAGGAAATGGAACTGAACTGGATTATGTCAGAGTTGGGATGTGGTGGTAATAGGGAGAACACATGGAGCCTTGGCCTCCTGGATGGATTAGGAACTAAACATAGAATCCAAACACGGGTATTCATGCTCTAATTTTCTCTTTTATAATTGGATTGCCTTAGGCAAGTCACCTAACTTTTCTGGGCCTGTTGCTCTTCATTTGTAATTTAAGGATAATGACAGTTACCTTATAAGATTACTGAAGGAATCAAATCAGATCTTGAATATAAAATACAGTGTGATTATTAAAAGATAGGCTTCAGACTCTGGTAGATATGGTTAAGCCTACTAATTGTGTGACCTTAGGCAAGCATCCAAACCTCCTTGGGCCTTAGTTTTTCCTCTTAAGGGTATGATTTTATAATTTAGCATAAAATGAGATAATGTGTCCAGTATCCAACACATAACCTTATACAAAGTTAGTACCCAATCAATGATAATTGTTTTATAACTATTAATAGCATGTAAAATCTCATACAAATACAAGGAGTGTATCCTTGGGACTGGGAGAAATATAAGAGTCATTGTCGGGTGCTCTGCTCATGAATAAGTCATCATTGAAGAAGAAGAAAAATTAGGTCATATCCAGAAAACAAAGCCAAAGGATGCATTTGAAACTTAGAAATACCTAGCAGCTAGATTGAAGAATGAGAAGGTCATGAAATGGAGAGGCCATCACCTACAAAATGCAAGCAAAGCAATAAGAGTAATCCCATTATTAAGCCATGGGTGAAAGGAATAAACTGTGTTCTGGGGTTACACACAACTGAGGTTACTGAGGGACTAGGGGTGAACCCCAAAACCAGGCTTCTAAGAGGACATCCAGGCAGAAGGAATTACATGAACAATGCTGATATGGTACAGAAGTGCTAAGCATGGACTAAGGGAAAATGGAAGATTCCAAATAAGCTAATATCTGTTTTGGCTCCTGGACCTGGAACTCAAATGCAAGGAAGTTTCAGCCATAAGCTGTTCTTTTGTTCTTCCCTGAACAAAAAGCAAAGAGGAACTGAGTGTATATGTGATTTTTTTAAATCACCAAATCCCACCACAGAACTCTTAGGTAAATAGGATAAACCCCAGATGTCTTATGATGAGGTGATGATGAAAACTCCACAAGTTACAAACCAAAGTCTCATATATATAAGCGACTTGGGCTACAAATGGGCCTCATGGACTCACTTTGAGCCAAGGCTGAATGTCACTGATGACAGCCACCCCCTCACCCCCAGAAACAGCTCACAGTTTAGTGACGTGTCATCTCAAGTGTCCAGCACACGCATCTAGAGTGCGCCCAGGCTTCTGGCGATGGGATACACACAAGGCTCAGTGCAGTTCTCAGTGGTACTCCCCGAGGGCTACCTGGATATATGTGGACTCAGCATCTCCTTTCTCCATCTTCCACTCCCTGAGGGCTACCTGGGTATATGTGGACTTAGCATCTCCTTTCTCCATCTTCCACATCAGGAGTAGAGGCACAGTCACTCACTCTTTATTCTTTTCCCCAAGATCTCAACATCCTTTTCCACAACTCTTTGACTCTTTGCCCCAAAGAAACCCTCCCTGGTGGCCACATGTGGAAGACCCAATGCTGGGGAAGCTTTCTTCCCATCACTAAATCTTAACCTGATGGATTTCCTATTGATCTTACTTCAGCCGGGCATAAAACCCAGAACTCCGTGCAGTGCAGTTACTCCTTAAAATATCCTTATAAATCTTGGCCAGCGTATTCATTAATTACAGCCCAGCCACAACTCTGGCTGTTAGTTCTGGGTGGCAACTTCATTTATTCCCACATTAAATGCTTTATTTCCATGCAGCTATTTCAGCCTTGCTCCATTACTTAGCTTCCCACCATTAAACTTCTCCAGGCATGTCATCCGAGCAATTCGTTAACAGGAAACCCATCCCCACCTTACATTTTTATATGTAGAGAAAGTATCTAAGTTATTCTAGAACTTTATAATAAACGTGATCAGTAGATAATAATGGCTAAATATTCACTGAGTCTTGTCCCAAAGATGGCGAAAATATTTTAAAGACATTAGTCCATTTAATTCACAAGTGATTCTATAAACAAATTTTACTGTCTTAGTTTTATAAAATGAGTATTTGAAAGATTAAGGAAATAGCCCAGAGTGAGCAGGTAGAGACACTGTGAAAATCCAGTCCTGCTTGACACCAAAACTCAAATTCTTCTTTGTAGAACTGTGATGAATAATTCCCACAATTCACAATTTAACTGGTAGCATAATAAAGCAGGCTGTCAATACACAGCAAAAATCAAACACAGTATTTTGGATTTAAAGAGATTTTTTAAGTGATTTAATTTTCTTTGTTTATTTAGCAGATGAGTCCAGGATCCTCAGGGGTAAGGCAGTGTTCCCTGGGTCACAAAGCTCTCAGAAGCAGAGCATAGACTGTGCCCCAGGCCTTACTTACCACTTCTAGAATGTCCTCACTCTGCTCTCTCTCTCTCTCTCTCTCTCTCTCTCTCTCTCTCTCTCTGATCTGTTGCTGTCCAAATGTCCTATTATACTGGAATTTGCTTTCCCTTGGGTACAGCTGAGAGCAGAAAGACCTGTAGAGTGGTGTTAAGTGAATTGAATGTTCCTTCTGCAAATGAAAATGAGAAGCTAATTAGATTCCATAATCACTCTCTCCGATTAAAGCTGCCTTTTCCCTCCCCAGCCCCTGCACCTCTGACCTTGCTCAGTTGTGACCTGCAGTATTCCCTGTATAGACTAAATCTGTCTTTTCATACATCTGTCCTGATCAAGAACCCTAATTCATTTTATCCCATAAGCACTGGCAACTCCAGCTGGCCACATAGGCTTGGAGGCCTGAAGTGTTTGACCTTCTCACTGAAGAGAGCCAGCAGGGTCTACTGTTAAATGGCAAAGCTATGGCTCAGGGGACACATAGTCAAATATCACAGACGTCAGATTTCTCTCACAGAGAAGTTAGTAGGCTTAGGGTATGCCAATATCTGGAAGGAATGCTAGCAGCTCTGATGAATCAAGGGGGGCCAACACCCCTGACTAGAGCAGCTGCTCTAGATCTGCACCCGGTAATGACTATGGATCCCATCTCTCTGACACCCTGATTCCTTAAGCCTTCAGATCGTGTAGCAGTAGCTATTTAAGCCTACTGAGTTTGTGTGGGCAAGTTTTTATGTTAAATCAACACAGGCTAGAGTCATTGGGGGAAAAGACAATCTTCGCTGGGAAAGTGGAACCTGTAGGCAAGTGCGTAGGATATTTTCTTAATAAATCATTGATATGAGAGGACCCATCTTGTTGCAGATGGTACCACCTTCAGGTCCAGATGGTAGAAGAAAACAGGCTGAACACGCCATGAGGACAAGTCAGTAAGCAACACTCCTTCATGGCCTCTGCATCAGCTCCTGCCTCCCGATTCCTGCTTTGAGTTCCTGCCTGCTCTTACTTCCCTGCATCAAGGATCACAAACTGTAAGATAAAATAAACCCCTTCCTCTCCAAGTTGCCTTTGATCACAGTGCTCTGTTTCAGCAATAGAAACCTTAACAAAGGCAGAAAAACTTCAAAAGATGTAAGTCTACACATACATGTGCATGTGTAAACAGGTAGATTTTACATGTGTATGCACATTAACTTAGCACAGCCATCTCTCATAGTTTGTGGATTTAATTCCTGGTGATCTATTTCATGTTGTACTTTTCTTGTTCTGTACACACTGAGTCCCCTGAGAAGAGACCCAATTCTGTCCTCTTCCCTCCTTCTCATCACCAGGCACGTGTGTGTGTGCGCGCAAGTGCAGGTGCAATTGTAAGTCACTTTGTAAAATGTCAAATGTGATCTAGCCGCTCATTAATAACACCCAACTCTGCATTTCTGGGTAAATAACTAAATTGCCACTTTCCGCATGTCATCTCTTCCTGCCTGTGTTGTCACTTTAGTACTTCAAGGGATCAAAATGTGGAAACGCTTAGTTCTTTAAAAATCTGGTCTTCAAAGGGAAAAAAATTGACATGATTGCTCAGTGTCATTTTCCCCTTCCAAGGCTTCAAATTTAAAAATGTAATTTGTTTTTTATTTCCTGGTATCACACATTATAATTGGTTATAATTAGGAATAAATTGCTTCAAGGAATGAGTAAAGCATCTGATTGTGTTAAAAAGAAATGTGCCTTTAATGTCAAGGCATCCAAGAGAAGCGTACTTATTCGCATTAAGTCCAGAGATCAGTGGTAAGAAACTGGAAGTTTCCTTAAGGGAGGGCTGGCAACCAGTTGCAAGGGTACTTCAAGGAGGAGAGAAAAGCATAAACCAAAGGATTGAAGGATTCCGATTCTCGGGCTGTAACATAAGACCTAGCTGAAATGAAATCGAATGTCAAGGCTTTTTTCTTAAAGAATCAACTAAAACCAGAGGCTTTATCAAAGGAGGCACAATATAATACTGAAAACTCTAGAAATATTTAAATTGGCCAAGAACATCTTTTGTCTCGGAAGTAGGATGATAGTTACAGGTGTTAAAAGACACACAAAATGGATGGGAGCTCCAGTTAATGAAATTCTTTACCATCATGCATGTTTCAGAACCAAAATGTTTTGGAACCAGAGGCTGTGTAGGCCCGAAGAATGTGAAAGCGTGAGAAGAGGCAGGACTGACAGACAGACAAACGCCATGTCTGCCTCTACATCGGATGCTGTGAGTAAAATAACAATATTCCCCGACCCGTGGCTCAGTGTCCCATAAATCCCCAGCTAATAAGGTGCCTATGACAGAGCTGCTCTTTAATAACTTCTGGGGTATAATAATGGATGGCGTATCCAGCTGGTCGCTGCAATCAGATATAAATTAAATCATCTTTATTGTTTTATGTTTTCACCAATTCCCTGTCCCCTACCCTGCCCAATCATGTTCCTAGCCTTTCTTAACCAGCCCTGGGAGAAGTGCTTGTTTGCATCTCTTATCAGGGAACTAGAGCTGGAGCGGGCAAAGAGAGCAATGAGGACTAAAAGGAAGACCTCAAGGCTTCTGGCCTCCATGAGCCACAGGTCTATCCCTGAATTGCACGTGTTGTTTGTTCAGGTGCTGTTTGTTTATTCTTGTATTTCTTTTTTTTTAACTCATTTCTTTTTTTTTTAAAGTAATTTTATTAAATTATAAAAAGTTTCCATTTACGCCCCTCCTCCCAATGCCCTCCCACTCCCCCCTCCCTCTCCTCCTCCCTCTTTGTCCCCAAGGGCAGTCAGGGTCTCCTGCCCTGTGGGAAGTCCAAGTTCCTCCTCCCTCCCTCCAGGTCCAGGAAGGTGAGCATCCAAACAGACTGGATCCCAAAAATTCAGTATATGCAGAGGAAACCAGTCCCAGTGTCATTGTCAATGGCTTCTCAGAAAGACTGCAGGCCAGCCACATTCAGAAAATCTGGCCACATTCAGAGAATCTGGTTGGATCACATGCTCGTTCAGTCACGGTCCATCTGGCCTTGGTAAACTCTCATTAGATCCGACCCCTTGTATCAGTGGGTGATAGTATCCCTCGCAGTCCTTCGTCATTTTCTTCCTCCTTCCCCCACAGACCCAGAGACAGCCATGCATGTTACATTTCAGAATCATGGTTTGAGAGCCCATGTTGGGCCAGGCTCTGTGCTGCTTACTGGATACAAGTTGATTAAAACAAGATCATTCCTTCAAGAAGCCTCCATTGAAAAAAAACTTTAGCAAGGATGGCAAACATGGAGGAGAGAGAAGAGAAAGAGAGAGAGAGAGAGAGAGAGACAGAGAGAGAGAGAGAGAGAGAGAGAGAGAGAGAGAGAGAGAGAGGCCGACTGTTGTGATAAATTTGACAGGACTAACTAAAAAAGGGACGAAGAGAGTGAGATAATTGCAATTCAAATGAGAGCAAACCAGAGCAGGATTATAGATGCTAATAGAATTGAGGTTAGAAGTCCATGAAATTCCTTCTTCTTTTAGACCAGTGAGAGTGTCAACGATGGTTCAAAGCAATCCATTAGTAAGGCAAGGCTTTGCCCTGCAATCTCTCTCCTGTGTCCCTGCCTTCCTCTGTGTCCTGAGAGAAAGGCTCACAGCAGCCACTAAGCATCTTAACGCAAAGACACATACCTGCACAGCTTGCCCTGGATGCTCGTCCACTATCCACCCGTGATCATCCATCTTTAACCACCCTCTCATCAAATAGTTTCATAGGTACCTATTAGGAGCCAGGCAAAGTACTGAGGCAGGGCTGAAAACAACACATGCACAGGATGTGCACCCTGCCTTTGAGGTCACTAACTAGTAAGCTGCTATGCAGCAATAAGGCCAAGCACTGACAAGTGGATGATATAAAGCCCCAGATGCCAGTTATCAGAAGGCATAGGTCCACAGTCCTGCTTTTTCCAATCACCAATTGGATGACCCTGAGTAGCTAACTGATCTCTCTGTGCCTCAGTTTGTCTGTAAAATGGGAACAATAAGAATTTACCATATAAGACTATTAGAAAGATCAAATGATTCAACAAAGGCTAAAATCATATTGCCAAGGGCCAAAGGCTGTACGGGATAAGCAAGCGATGCACAGCACACACTTTTTTTCAGAATACTAATATGAGTATTGATGGAACTAGAAACAATGGGTAATACAGGCACAGAGGAGGGAGCGATATGCATAGTGACAGGGAAGCTTCTCCGAGTAGGTGGGATTCAGACGTAACAATTAAGTCTTTGTATCCTTTGTTCATAGTCACCTACCTAACAGCCAGTCAAATGTGACTGTTGGGTATAAAAGACTGAGAAAAGAATTCAACAAAGGGAGAAGTTGGGCTAAGGGTAATACAGAGACAGCTTGCTTGAGAAGTAGATGCATACGTGTCTGAGTAGCAGGCACGTGACAAGATTCTATCTTAATGCACAAGGAGAACTTCCTGGAGACACAAGCTCTCAGAAAGGCAATCTCCTGCATGCAATATTTCAGTCCCTGCTTGACTGAGAAAAAAAATGGGCCTTGGGAATGGAACCCTGCCTTACAAGAGATAAAGAGCCCACACAGCTAGTGTGTAGCTTATCACCTTGCATGGAGCTGTCTGTCCAGTTGCAAGTTCTATTTGTGTTCTTCTGTTCTGCTTAAACATCATGTATGTCACTGGTCCTCAGGCTTGCTCCTCTTTAAGTGTTTTGGACCGCATACAGGAGAAGCCCAGTGCCCAAATTGTCTGCACAAGCCAAGCCTCCTGCACCACCCCCAGAAACTGCTAGCCCAGGCACAGTGGGAGCCGACATTGTTGTTATTTCTCTGCTTTGTATTTTCCTTGCTAACTCCAATATGAGGTTGCATCCAGAGCTGACACAGAGGTTGTCCTGTGTCTGTGTGTTTGGACTCCTCCATTGGCACTTGTAACAAGTGTAGCGTTCTCCAAGTGTAAGTAGCTTGTTGTGCTCACAGTATACTCCAGAAATATTAGAATGAGCAGCCACATGGAACTGTAACATTTGGTACCTCATGTCACAATAGATCTTTCCTTTCCTAAACTCTTTCCTTCAGGTACGCTTGTCACAGGGTCTTGTCAGATTAATACACTATCTATACTGATTATTATAACATTTGGCTATGTGATTGGCTGAGATATTGAACAAGTTACTGATCCTCTACAAATCTTTGGGGTATCTTGTTTCTTAATTTGTACCAAGGAGACAAGAACTGCACTCTTAAGGTAGTTGATATAATTAAGAGTCTATTCTTACACCATGCCTGTCAGTATAACTGACAAAATAATAAATATCCACTAACTGGTGATTATTGTGCAAACTGACGATGAGGATGCTGTTGGTGACAATAAAGAAGATGATGACAATGATGATGACGATGGTGATAGTTATGGCAATAACATGGGGTAAAAAAAATCACAAGTTGTCATAAATTCCCTTACTCAGTTTAGCTATTGCAATGGATTTTATGTGTCTAATAATTGACATCTCTTCATTCAGCTTAGTATTCTCTGTAGGCTTAAAGTGTCACTTTTCAAAGAAATATAGATTAGGTTCATTGTTGATTGCATTAAATGTGTGGGAGACAGACATGTTTGTTCACTGTGAATTCTTAAAACGCCTGGCTCAGACTCTCCAATCATAGACCACAGCTCAGCAGGCAAGGGCAAACAACAAAGTGATCTGGATATGATGCGGTGGGACTATAAATCATGATGAGCGCTGAAATTGAATCAAATGGGGGCACCTGTGCACACTATTTCAAAATGCAAGCAATGGGGAAATCACCGACTTGTGAGATAAACTAAGTTGTTGGCCATCAAGCAACAATCCCTTCTACCCTGCCTGCTGCTTGGGATCCTTCCTAGCTTCCAGGAACAATTTGGAGACTCATATCAACATGGTACTGTCACCAGAATGTTTCTTTGTGTGGTAAAAGGCGGTGTGGGTTGCTGTATAGAGTGGTGATTTAGAGAAAGTAGGCAGAGCTATGGTGAAGGATGTGTGAGCACTGAGAAGGTGCTGCATACCTTGTTACTAATTTTTAAGGTTTCTGAACACTAACAATTCCTCTTGATGTCAAAATAAAAGGAAGAAAGATAGAAGCAGAATCCAGCCCTTCAAGAGATAACCATCGGGCTTAGGTGATGTGAGAAAATTTCTGTTCTTAGTTGTGAAGCAGGATTAATGATTCATGGGGATAGTGAAAGAAAGGTACACTGAACTGTCCTGTCTCTTAGAAGTCATAAAGGATGCAGCAATGGAGGGATTAAACCGGCAGACCCAGCACATGCAGCAGAGCTACTGAGGACCTATGTCACAGCTTTGTGTACAGCTGATGTTGGCCCAGGCCCTAAGGAAATCACAAGACAAAGGGAAAGTAAGGGTAATGAGAAACTTGCAGACTTCCAACCTGGAATCTGTCCAGAGGTTTCCTATCCCTGCCACTCCTCCCATCAAACATATGCAAATGGAAATGGTAATAAACTCAGATAATGATAGAGTCAGCATTTAAACTCACCATGGAAAGCATAAATTACAGGGGAAGCTGTTACAGACACAAAGACTGGATGCTTTATTGTTGGGAGAGAGGATATTCTGATTCGCAGGTGCTAGCTGCACATCTCAGGCCAGGCAGGGAGTCTCATAGGAGGCTTCCTACAAGGAAACAAAATCTGAAGTTGGTCTGTCCTGCTGCAAAGCGCCAAAGATGCCCTAGAAGGCTCAATGGTCTCTTGTATCAGCTGGGTGATGCAGGCCAGATGCTGATCTTGCACCACATCTGCTGAGCCACACAACTCCAGCTTCACCAGTTCCCTTGCTGCTCTAGGCAGATGCTTCCCCTGGGCTGAGTATCTGCTCCACCATATTATTCTTCCTCTAGATAAGCATGCGGATGTCGCTTTCATCTCCTTCAGCTCAATACTCAAAGGTCCTTTTCTCCAATGAGGCTTACAACAACTACTCCATTTATTACTAGGTCTCTGTCCCTTACCCTTGTCCTGCCCATAGTATTTATAATCCTTTAATATGCTGTACAAATTATTTTTGCTACATATGTTACTTATTTATTGATCTTATGGTTTACTACCTGTCTTTCTCCACTAAAATATAAACTCCATGAGAGTAAGAAATTTTGTTGGTTTTTTGCCCACAACAAGCCCTCTTCAAAGACCTAGAACAGTGTCGAGGACACAATAGTGCCTATTAATTAAAGTGGACTAAACACGTAGTTAAAAAAAATGGCCTTCTTGGAAGAAGATGCTTCTCAATAGAGGTAGCTGCAATTTCAAGATGCTTAGAGCATTGCTGGCTTCGGCACTCTCTTTCTCAAATCTGTAGTATGTCACTGGCACAGGAAACAGTGTTCGTGCCAATTAGTGTAACACATATGACTTAGAAGTCTATCATCTCCCAAGAATTAAAAGTGAAGCAGAAGAGTCCAAAGGCCTAGGGCAAATATATGACCATTTGATTTATCCTGTACTCACCCAAAGAGCTACCTGGAAACCTATTATTGATTACAACTTTTAGAACTTAGAATGAGCTTACATCTCATGCAATTATCTTATTTGATAAATAAGACATGGTAGATTAAATGGCTTTCCTAGACTCACGCATCCAATTAGTGTGAGCAAAGAAATCAAGTCCAAGGTCTTTTAATTCCCACATGTGCATATCCTACCACATTATTTCTTGTGTGGTTGTACTGGGCAGGATTTTTATGCAGATATCCCATGAATCACTCTGTACAGTTACTTTTAACGTCTTTGTCAAGGATCCATTTTTATACAGCGCCCAGGGCCTCACTCTTTCAGCACCTCTACACTGTGGACAGCGGCCAGCCCTGTTACTCTGTTCAGTCTGTGCTTTTATAAACTTCTGACTCCTTTCGTCTTTATTTAAATGATTATCCGGTGTTTCCAATGTTTGCCTTAAATAACAAGTATTTTAAGAGGATTTTGTGATCCATGCCTATCCCTCAATAACTTGGATGTGGTAGTGATCTAAATAAAGCTTTGCAATTTGTGATATTATAGTAAAGACACTCAAAGCAAATTTTAAAAACTAGTGATTCTTAGGAAATGAAATAAATGCTTTGATACTAAGTAAGTAGCTATACATATATACACTTAAACAAATATAAAAACCTTCCCTTCCGATCCTATTAAAGAGCATCACAAGTTTCCAGGAGAGGAATGTGGTACACACTGTCTCTCAATCTAAATTTACCCTGAAGCCCTTTATTGTTAGGCAACTCATAGATCTGATGAAAGCACTCCTGAAATATGCTTCTCTACAAGGTCAAAATATCTAAGGACAGCAGGAGAAGCAACGATGGGAAGCACTGAAGAAGAAAAGCGGGGCCTAAGATAAATACAGAATAAATTGGCAGGCTTTGGAGTCCAAGGATGCTGGAGCTGTAGCATAGCTTAAAAATACAAAGATTAATCAAAAATTCATCAAATCTTTCATGATAAAAGGAGTTTTTCCTAGGTGTAGAAAGTAGAACTTCCCCATAGGAGAGTCAGTCACTCATTAGCTGAACCCAAGCCTCTGAGATTCTAACTATAAATCAGCAAGGATCTGAAAACCATCTGTAAGCCTCTGATTTCGGCAGCTATGCCTTTCCAGAAGATCTGCCTTGCCTACAAAATGGCTCCTGCCCAGGGCTGGGAAAGGTTTAACAAAATGCATTTAGCTACTACCTGAAGATCTGGAGTCATTGAGCTAAATGCAAGATGCTTTTGTTAAAAATCACATTCAACACAATATTGAGGTCTATTACACATTTTCTCCAATTCTCATTCTCCTTTTATGTAATCTCAGCTGGGCTGATTTGTCTGCATTCTTCAGAGTAGAAACTTAGTACTCCCAAGGCACAACAGAGTACCACCAACCTTGTACAGAAGGACACACGGCTGCATCTGGATTAGAAAAGGGGGTCTATTTATACCCAAATTATTAGGCAGAATTTGGCATAACACTTGCAATCTTTCTGGTAAGAGCATGAAAGAGGATAAAATGCAGTTCCTTTTCCATTCTTCTTCCAACTGTGTTGTTTGTCCCATAGTATGCTTGTCACATGGCCTGCAGCAGAGTGATCTAGTAATGATAGGCCTGGATGCCACAAAGGAGGGGAAATCCAGCTGCACTGGGAAATTTCAGGGGATATCTCAGACAGCTAGCCCAGCCCTCACTGCTTGTGTGTTTCAGGGAATACACTCTGGATGCTGCTGGTCTTATTTGTACGTGATTCCCATCGTTAAACTTAACACTGGGCAAGAGTTAATCAGAACTTCTTCCCTAACTAGAGGGAAGCATAACCTTGAACTCTGCCCACATTAAACAACCTTGAGTCACAGTCTTTGATTCCATTCCAGTTGGGAAATCCTTTAAGCCTGGGCACACATCAACCCGACTAGATTCTCCCAACCCAGCTGTAAGGAACAGCTAAACAGTGTCTCTTTCTGCAACTTCAGTTAACTAGCGTGTACTGTCAAATTAGTGGGAAATGCTTTCATAGGAGATATTCAAGAGTTAAGCATTTGAACCTTTAAAATAGAAGAGGTGACCATTGCATAAACTTGAAGGGGCAGATGAAAGCGAAGATTCCTCCTGCATCAGTGATGGTGGTATGTGGGTGATGTTAGGGAAAACCGCCAAGACCTAGGTGTACCTTCTTAAATCTACACATGCCAAGTTTAATCAGTTCCTCTCTCTCTACCACTGTACCTCAGCGTCAGCCACAGTAACCTAGTTACTGTGTAACTTACTAGTAACTTAGTTACTGTGAACAGACAAGACAATTCTGAATGCTATTACCTAACCCCCACACACCTTCACCTTCCAGCAGGCTCATAGTGTGAGTTCTGAGTGTCTGAAAAAGAAACCGAAAGTCCTTCCACCATTGCAACAAGAACTAGAGTAAGGTTTCCATCATCTCTTCCCCCTTGAATTATATTAACTTTCGACTTGAGATCTGATAAATCCAGTTAAAACATCTGTTTACACATACTGACCGTTAAAGCCCACAACTGACCAAGAGTTAGATCGCTCTCTCCAAAAGTTTTTATCAGGAACTACTGTTGAAGGCATAGAGAATTCCCTGCCCAGGATCCACTGGGTCCACATTCAGGCTCAGGAAGAAAATGAGGGAAACATCACACTTAATCAAAATCTCCTCCAAAATCTTTGGACAGCAGCCTCACAGGGTTCAAACACCGCAGCATTAGACCATACACATTGTTACTAGAAGAAGCTAAATAAAAGGAATTTTTAGTGCAGTAAAACATAACAGATATAAAACATTTAGAAGTTCTTCAGGTCTGAAAAAAATGTTTTCTAAAATGTCTCCAAAAGGTTATATAGGAACTGGGGAGATGGCTTGCCCAGTAAAGCACTTGTACAAGCATGACGACTTGGGATTGAGACCTCCCACCAAGTAAAAACTAAACAGCATTGTAAAATGCTTCTTGCACTTTAATTACAGCACTGGGAATGGAAACAGTGACAGGTGGATTCTAAGAGCTCCCTGGCCAGCTAGTCTAGCCAATTGGTGAGCTCTGTGTTCACTGAGAGACTGACCCTGTCTCAAATAACAATGTGAAAAGCAATGGAGGGTAAGACTATTGTTGACTTCTAGTTTCCACACAAATACATCAACATGTACACATGAATACACTGTACACACACCATAAACACACACACACACACACAGAGAGGGGGGGATAATGAAATTTCCTTATACAGAAATGTTTTAGACTACATAGGAGTAATTCTTCTTAATTATGGCACCATAGAAGTATCCTCCAGTCAAAGACAAAACTAAAGAAATAAAATGAAAAACTACATAGAGCTCTGTGTCCCAAACCTTCACTCAGTGACTCAGAATTGCATGGGCTTTAAAGATGGTTGATGGAAGACCTTTACATCCTCACACTCATGAAGCTTTGAAGCATCTCCTAGAATCTCCTAGAGGCTGTGACCAGCAACTAAAACACAAATAGGTCTTCCCAGAC